>NC_134352.1:13080275-14351792 GCF_964195595.1 Calonectris borealis | reverse complement strand
GGGAAGGGATTGGAGGGGAACACTAAGCCCTTCCACGGAATTAATTTTTGGTCAGTGTGTGTGACTCCTCTTCAGTTGTCTGTGCCAACGATCATCTTTGTCTCCAAGTCAAGGATGCTTTGATAAATTCCTGCATTTTGAGCAAGATACCCTTTTTCATCTAAGGGCAATTCTACTCACCTCATTCATGAATTACGCAATATTCTCTTTCAAATCTGGGCCATGAACCCATATATCCAAATATTTAAATATTGTACAAACTCTAGTTCAACTGAAAGTAAATGTATACAGCAACATCATTCCTCTTCTTTATCAACATCAAGCAGCTTATTTTTGAAATGTTCTAATTTTTTTTGTTATAAATTCTTTGCAAGGTGGGCACACCTACACAGACAAATCAAATTACTGAACGAGCCTTTAGAGATATAAATTTGCTTTGCGTCTTTGCTTAGAGCGCTGCAAAACACACTTGAGTGCCCAGCTGACATAATCCAAGCAGCTTCTCTGCTGGTGGTGCCAAGGTTGAAACCACACACCAAGACACTACCTAGCACACCCCAACCTGCAAAGAAGACACGTGGTCCAGCAGCTAGCTTTTGCCTCACACACAGCGTGCGCCTAAAACATTCAAGTGAGGGAGAATTTCATCACAGGTCCCAGAACGTACAGGATTGCAGCAAGCCAGACACCAGTCCTTTCCTTTTTACAGCACCAAATACAATGAAAAATGAAAATGAAAATCACAGGGTGCACTTTTTAGGGCACCCGTAATAATTTTTTAATAGCTAGATTTGTAGATAAATATATGCAGTGTTGATACCCTTTTCGTGAATAAGAACAACACTAATCAGTTCATGAAAGTAGTTAGTTAATTATTTATATGTCCTTGAGTTACAAATTTATTTATGGAAATTAACATAATCCTAAATATTAAGCAAAATATTTTCTGCTAAGAGAACAACATGTTTTTGTTTCTTCTGTCTCGCTGATTCCCTGCCAGCTTCAACTTTTGTTTAATGTCTACAACCATTGTATTACTTTGGTGATGCAACCACGGATGACTGATGAAAACTTTCTCATGCAAAAGAGACTGGATCAGTAAACTCAGCTAAATTTTCTAATAAAGAATTGACAAAATTGAAATAGCAGAATAGCCATTTTTCCTGACCTATTTATAGATATTTGTAGATAAAAGTTCAGATTTCATTACACTAAATGTGAAACCATTTCTCCTAGGTGACTAGTCTCCTATTAGATTAGTTCCATTTTATTCAGTTAATGTTGAGAATTTATCTCCGTATAAAATACAAGATTGTTATTAGTTGCAGAGATTCAAGTATTTCCATTTTCTGACAGAAATGGATTTAAAATTGCACCTTAAGTATTATTCTAATGTACTTTGAAACTTACAGACGTTTGCAAGTGTTTGCACCTGTTGCAGTTTCAGAAATTTGTGTCCAAAAAAGCTGCATGATATGGTGTGAGTAATGTCTGAACAGATGGATTTTCAGCTCCATAGCAATAGCTGGAAATCTGAGGCAGAGTAGGGCAGGGATATATTATTGTTTTCCCTTTATCAGCCTTAGTAACACCATCTGGCTTTCAATTACGGAACTGCAACAAAGCCTATTTTCTCTTTATCACCATCTGGTACCTCACAGTCAAGCGAGAGAGTCACACGACAAATTTTACTGAAGGTTTTAAGAATTTCATCCATACAACTTGTAAGGTAAAGAGAAGGGCTGCATATGAAGTACTAAAATAAGCAGTCTAAGGATACAGGCACTGGAACTTGATCAGCTTCAGGGAGGAGAGACTGGGAACTGGCCTGGTTTTGGCCTGGCTCAATCAACAACTTCCCAAACGATTTCTGGGACCACACAGCGTTTGGATGTGGCCACCCTTGTTTGGAGACTGTGAGAGTTTCATAGTAGGAGTTTGGCCAGACTAGGCCACAGAATGGCCCCCAGGACTATTTAATTCACTAGCATAGGAGTCCTGCTGCTTGGGAAGAGTGATGCTATTGTCCCTACCCATCCAAAATGTGAGGAGAAGACACCAGATTGTGACTTTGTTTACCAAGTGACACAAGCCTTTGGCTTTCTGCTGTCTGCAGTTGCTGTATATAGGATTATTATGTAATTCACTGATGTTTTTGGAATATTTCCATCTCTGTGTGAAGAATCTTGATGATGGCAGAAATGATTCTGGGTTAGAGAAACTGTTCTGAACGCATGACACTTTTGTTAAAATTAATAGCTCCAATAACATTCAGTGAAATACTGCCAAAAAATGGATGCTCTGTTGAATGTAAGTTAGTTTCAGGTATCACTGAAAATAAATTGTGTTTATTCATTACAGCATTTTTAAATACTTGCTAGAAGCCCTTGTTTCTATCATATGATAAACTTAGTCTCAGGTAGTTATCAGCTGCCATCATATTTGAGACTTTCACATAGTCACAAGGCCCGTTCTCTTAGTTTATGTTCACAACATACCTTCTTGCATGTAGCTTATATGCTTCTTGCATGTAGCTCATGTTCTTCAAATTGCGTATGTGTACGGTAATTAGAAGTACTGATAGGTTATATCAAGGTTTAAAAAGAAGCCAACAGAAGATGTTGAATAAAGGTTGGAAGTAATGGTACATACTACTGGCCTTAAGCTGCCCACCTGAATTGCCCTCTCCCCAACAAATGACAAATGATGTCACAGATTTTTTTATTCCTTGTCCGTCTATAAAATTATTGCTCTTCCTGCTTTATGTGTATGACAAGTATTAGAACTTCGGTAAAATTAGCCCTAAATAACCTCTTATGATTTAAAGCAGCTTTTGAATAGCAGCGATAGCTATATGCTGTTCCGTTGAAGAGTATGAATGTTCTGTAGCTGGCGTTTGAAATCACTGAGACAAAATGCTAATTTTGAAAATGCAGGTTGGGTTCACCTGTGAGATACTCGTATTTTACACTGGTAAATTACACTCTCTTAATGCGATTGACATCATACTTTTCATAGAAACTGAAGTAAAAACACTGAGTAAAATCCAGAAAACATTATTTTAAGAAAATGATAAGCTAGTTTTTTTCAGCTAGGTTTCATATGATTGTGATTTAAGAGTAGTTTAGTGCTTTTCTCGAAGTCTGTCTACCTCCAACTAAGGATTAGTGTAATCCTTAAACAAAATGGAAGGAGATAATGCCCCTCTCTGTCCGTCATCTGTAATTTAAGCAGGTGAACAGGGATACATCATAACTTCACTTTTTTAATTTGAGAGTTTACGTTTGCTATTGCCCTGCTTCTGGACAAATACAGAGAAGGTGGGTAATTAAGCACAGAAGACAGGTATCATTTCTGTGCAGAGAGATGCACGTAATCCTGGCCTTTCTGACTTTGAAAAAAGAAAAAAATAATGTTTATCTTCCAGCTTTTGGGAACTGGATGTTTAGTAAATGAGCAGTAGTTTTATTTCACTAGCCTTCCTACGGCTATTTAAGAGGAACTGCTCCTCCTCCAGAATTATTTGGTGTCTTCTAAAAAATTAAAATAAAACTTCTGATTTGTAGTTTCTAAAGGCATGATTCATGCTTGCTGAATATTGTTTAATAAAATGGGGTCACCTCAAAGGTGATTAAAAGTATAATAGGTGAAACATTCACCTCTGTGATGAAAAAAGCAGAACAGTTATTTATTGGATCTGAACTTATTAACAGTAAGTAGTGATACATACACGTATATTTTATGAAATCTCCTTCCCCACTGAGTGATGGCAGGGGTGAAGAGGTTGCCTACCACACTGAAAACTGGTATGGCTAGGAAGAACTCAGGGATTCCCACTGGGGAATTATTGCAGCATGTACAAAAGCTATGCAGAACTACAGAAGGGTATTATTTTGGTGAACATCATGATCTGAACTCACAGATACGTGCTTGTGTTGATTCTAACACAGCACGTCTCATGCCACTAAATTATAAATTGTATCTATCTTGTCACAAAAATGCAGGTCCCGTTCACGCAGCAATTGTACCTCTTGCACACGTCGTTTTCTCGTTCAACAAACTAAGAACGTCACCTCTGGCACGGATGGCAAAAGTCCCACCTCCACCAGCTCCGCAAGGCGATGCTCCCTGTTCACAACTAGGAGAGCTACGCAACACCAATGTGCCCACCCTTGGATTGAGGAGATTTAACCACTGTTCACAGGTTTCACCCTACACGCAGAGAAACTGCAAGTATGGGATTTAAATGAATGAAGCAGGGTCTCTCTAAATCCACTGACCAACTTTTAACTCAACAGAACATTTGTTAATTTGGTTCAAACGGTTTCTCAAACAGTCAAATGGAGGGGGTGCATATGTAAAAGCAGCTGGACTAAGAAGGCATTAGATGCTGATTAAAAATGGTGGCAACATAAAAAGAATGACATGGAAAAACAATCTTTGATTTCCAATTTATTTTTGAGTTCTCTTTCAAGGTTAGTAATAATTTTATATGATAAAAGTAATCTTATTTTTCACAAAAAATTGTAAATGATTACATGACCATTTTTAAAAAATGTATTTTCAAAATGTTGAAGTTTTGAGTTCTTTCAGCATTAAAAGTACTCTTTGGAAACTTAAAGCATATGCTGATATGCATATGTGGGTGATAAACCATTTTTTTGTGTTTTTCTTTTTGTTTGTAGATAAAGGCACACTTAATGATAAGGTCCAAATTATGATTCAGCCTATGATTTAATTCTACCTAGATGCCAAACAATATGCTAAAAACTGGGGCAAAGAAAACATGCGAACACAATGGTGAGCCCAATTCGTCAGAGATTCATAAGGCTACGCGTTTTTATAAATCTGAAAATACTTGCTGTAGATAACCAAAACGATAGGAAAAGCATTTTAAATAAAGTTTGAATTTTTGCTACAGAAACCTCAGAGTGCTAGAATGGTGATTGGAAGAAATGTTTACAAGACAATTAAATATAGCAGAAGTATTTTTGATACATTTAATATTTCTTGCTAAGTGATCAGTGATTTGAAAATTATTTAATTTCATTTGTTTTGAAGAGGCACTGTAATCTTTACTTACGATACAGTTGAAGGTAAATGCATAATCGTTCTTGTTTCTATAGGAACTGTATTTTCAGAGTTAATTGCAAAGAAAGTATAGTTGTAATCTTCTCTTTCTCTCTTTTTCCAGAACTTACGGCAAAAAGGAAGTACAACACCCTTTCAAAGGCCCCTTCCAATTAAAGAGCTAATGGGCTCTTTTAAAAATGCTTTTAGATTGCGTTATGCACATAATTCCCCAGAGCAAAAAAAGAGTCTCATCAGCTTCGATTTTTATATGGAGACCTGACTGAATGGCCAGCAGTACGGAAACATTTGGCTTCTTGTTGTGCATTGTTGTTCCAGCTTTTCTGAAAGCCAAATACCTACAACTGAAAGGAAACAGCAAGCTTTTCAAGCTGCAGTAAGGTTCAGTATCCTACTGCAGAAGCTTCCTTTATGATTCACAAAATATGTACAATGCATTGAACTGGTCATCACAACTCCTGGTGAGATGCAGGAGAGTTCTTAAGGTTTTCTATTGCTTGATTGTTTGATGAAAACCCCTTTGGTGATCCGCTCTCCTTGAGTTTCAGTCTCTAAATTAATGCAAAGTTTAAGAGACATTTATTTTTCAAATTTCACTTGTAGTATCTCCTTACTTCAAAAACAACCCCGACGGGTACAGTGATAGCCTTAGTATTTTCCTGTTTCTATTTTTAGTCTGTAGTAATTCAGTCTCTATATAGCTACGCTGCTTTATCTTCCACTTAGAGAACACTCACGAGGTGGCAGTATCCAGGAGAGACTCCCATTTATCTTGTTGTCAGTACACTTCTTGGAGTAGATGGAGTACTTTATCTTGCTGTTTATAAACCTTCAGAAAAATTACACTTAACTGGCAAATTTTAGATACTTCTATATGCAGTATAAAATTTCCACCGGGTATGAAAACATCAGTGTAATTTCCTCAGAACAGCAATCTCTTTGTATTACTAGCACTCGACAGAAACCACAGCAATGTTTTCTGATTTTTTTTTTTAACTAACTACAGCTCAACAGCTGGGTCCCAGTAGTAACTAACAGCTTTGGGTACCCAATTTGAGACCACTTGCAGGAAGCCTGCACCATCTGGTCAGCACTTTCTAAAAATGGGTTCACTTGAAAAAGTCAATGAGTCAATTGCTTTTGAATCCACACCATAGGTTCGCAATAGGGAGTTTATTTTATGAAAACAGTTTTACCAGGTATCATTTATTGCTGATTCTTCTCCAGACTTGGCAGGAACTCTCTGTCATTTTATTATGGGTTATTCCTTCCAAACGTTTCTCTTCAATTCTCAGATATTCCATATAACGTAGTATAAGCCATAGTCCTCCTGTGTGGATAAGCTGTATGGCATGTGATTCTGGATTATCAGTGCTTCCTTTTATTGATAAGTGCATTACATGTATTACAGCACTGCCAGACACAGAGCCAAGGTCAAGATACTGCTCTTTAGCTTCCTATTTATTAGTGGCTGAAGGTAGCTATCGGCTCTTCTTTGGTATTAGCATCCTTATTCGGGTGGCTTATGCCAGAGGCGGAGATGAAAGAAAACAGGAAGTCTTGATAGCACCGAAATGAATACAGAAGCTGACTACACAAGTTGAAGGGAAAAGCTTCTGCTCTAAAGAGAACAGTTTTCTTATCTCTGAAGTATGGCTACTGCTTGGGATGCTTCTTGAAAAAAAAACTTGGACAAAACATTGGTAGTAAAGAACTATGTCTCATTTCATCCTTTATTCTAAGTCTTCTGTTGTCAACAAAACTTGTGCCTCGGTTTTGAAGAATGTGGTTATGCATATTTTCATTTACCTCCTACTCTGCTATGTTAGCAGAAGGCTATGCAAACTGTATATGCACACATTTGTACATGTGCGAAAGTGAAGGGAGAGTGCCAAAAACCCAAGCAACTCAGAGTTATCATTCAATTATTTGTAACTTTCACATCAGTGCTCCTACTGGTAACAGAAAGTCCTTAAATGTGCCAATTTTTCATCAGTTTTATAATATGCAGGTTTCTGAGGATTGCAGCCTCCAGCCAGGTTTCTACGGACAGGGATGCGCTTTGCTGATGGTAAAAAAATTAGAAAGAAATAAAAGATCATTCTTAGAATCACCTGGCATTGCTGCTTCTGAATTACTCAATATGCACCTGACACTCCACATCCTCCATTAAAAAATGTGTTAAATGCAACTATTTCAAAATGTGCAAGGGACAGAAACTAGGGTACTGAGCTCCAGAAACCATGCAGCACTGACTTCTGCAAACGCAGGGAGGAACTGGAGCGGCAACAGCTCTTCCAGCAGCAAGCACAAGCCACGCAGGTGGCAAAGAGGCCGGAGATGCCCTCACGCCACCGACGCGGCCAACGTCCTGTCCACAGCGCGGTCTCGGGGAGGCCTCGGACGCGGCCACCTGCGGAACACAAGGCCGAGGGCGGTGCTCACAGCTTCGCAGCCGCCGCACCCGTCCTATCGGGCCCACGCCCGCCGCCGAGCCGCGCCAGGCCCCAGCCCTCGCCCGCGGGGAGCTCCCCGAGGAGCCGGCGCCCCGCCGCTCCGCCGTGCCCGCCGGACACTGCCCTCCTCTCCCCCACCGCTTCACCCCGGCGGGCGCCCGGCGCTGCCCCGAGCGGCGCCGTCGGGCGGGGAGCGGGGCGCTCCCAGCGCGGGCCGCGCGGCCCCGGCGGCCGCGAACCCGCGCTCTCCCCGCCGCGCCGCGCTGGAAATGGCCGCCCAGCCGCGCGGGTCTCCCGCTCCTCCGCGCGCCCCCCCGCTCCCGGCGGAGACACACCCCCAAACCGCGGCACCCCCCGGAGGGAGGGGGGGCTCCGACCCCCGCGCCAGGGAGCAGCCCCGGCCGCCCCGGGAAGCGGCGGGGCGGGAGCCAGGGGTGGAAAAGGGGGATCGACCGCGCCGCCGCCCGCGCGTGGGGGTGGGGGGGGGGGCGCGACTCGCGGGGGCGCGGGGGCCTCGGCGGGAGCCGCGCGCGCGCGCGCCCCCTCTTCACGGCAGGGGAGGGCTAACCGCCGGCCGGCTGCCTGGCGGAGGGGCTGGGGGCGCCGCGCCGCAGCCCGCCAGCGACCGGGGTGGGCCCTCGGACGCCCGCCCCTCTGCGCACCCGCTCTGCCTCCCCGCGGTGCCGCCGCCGCCTCGGCGGGACTCGCCGGTGTGCGAGCCGCCGCGCGGAAGGAGCCGCTCCGCCTCTGACAGAGACGCCCCCCCGCCGCCCGCCCGCCCGCCCTCACCTCGAGCTGGCGCTGCCTCCCCGCGCTGCCGGCGCTGCCGCCTCGCCGGCCGCTTACCCGCCCGCCCGCCAGCCACCGCACCCCGCCGCCGTCCCCCTGGTGCCGGGCTTCGCCGAGGGGCAGGCGGCCAGCCCTCGCCCCCGCCGCCCGGCTGCGGCTGCCGCGCCCCTCGCCCCCCGCCGCAGGGAAGGGACAGCGGCGACTGCCAGGCGGGAGGAGAGGAGAGGAGCCGCCGGCGGCTCGGGCAGCGCGTTGCGGCTGGGGCTCCGGGGATGGACTGGGTTTCGCCTTCCGCCTCAGCCTGCCCGCGGAAAGGAGGGCGGTGACCGGCCGCCCAGCCCGCCGGGGAGGAGAGGCACCCCCGCCTGCGCCGCGGGGCCGGCACGACCCTGCTCACGCCCGGTTAAATGTCACGGCTCCCCGGCTGCTCCCCGCCGCCGCCCCGCGCGTCGCTCACCTCGGGAGGGGGCTGTGAAGGTGGCGGCAGAGGCAGCCCCGGCTGCGGCGCGCCCCGCCGCCGCTCGCCGTGAGGGAGCGCCCAGGCAGCCGCCAGGTAAGCGACGGGGGAACCACCCGGTGCCGTCGGGGGTGGTGGCCGCAGGGAGCCCGCCCGTCAGGGCAGAGTAACTTTCGGGAAGCGTAGGGGGGGGAGAGGAGACTGCGGCGCGGGGGCTGCGCCCCATCGCCCCGCCGTGCGCCCCCCCGGGGAGGGGGCTGCGGGGGACGAGAGGCTGCGGGATGGGGCGCAGTGCCCCCCCCGGCCTTCCGGGCCGTCCTCGTCCCCGGCCCCACCCGGGGGGGCTTTCGGGTGAGCAGCGGACGGCGCTGCCCGCCCGGCGGCGGGGTGGGGAGTCGGAGTGCCCCGGTCGGGGGGCGCCGTGCCAGCATCACACCCCCCCTCCCCCGGGACAAGCTTGCCCCGCCGGGCTGGGAGCCGTGTGATGGGGGGCAGGAGTCCTCCGGGGGCTCCAAGCGACGTGGCACAAACACAATAGTCCTTTGTCGCCAGCGCAGAGATGCTTCCACACCTGTGTCCGCTGCCATGGTGGATGTGCTCGCTGGAGTACGTGCATCAGTAAAGTGGGGTTTTCGGGGGGAAGGGGGGCGGTGAAGACACTGTTTTACCTTCTGCAAAGCAAATTTTGAACACCCCCGGTTTAAAGGAGCAGCTCGAAGTACATATAGGTGCTTGTGAACGTACCTGAAGGAAAAACGAAGGCAAGAAAATCACCTGCCGTTACACCATTTCTCCAGTCTCTTGAGTCTAAATTACAGGGTTTTGCAAGTCCTGTCCCATAGTTGCTGGAGTAAACATCAAATGTTCTTAAGCATTTTTCCCCTATAGCTTTCCTTGCCAAGCAGAGAACTGCAGTGCTTTCTCATTATATGCTGCTATTTCAAAATGCTGTTCTTTCAGAAGTAAGACCTTCAACGTTTCAAAAATAAATCGCATTTGAACTTGCATTGCTTGCCAAGTGCTGGGCGTGGGGGGGGGAAGGAGCACATAGCTTTTTTTGTGGCTTTGTCATGAAAATGAGCCAGGCAGTCTTTATTTCAGTCAAAACTACAGCACCAAGGGAATGGAAGTGAAAATTAGTTTGTGTAATGTTCAGGAAGGTAAGCCATGACCTGTAAAGCATGAACCCAGTAGTTCTGAAGCCTTACCCCGCTTCCTACAGTGACGCATCTGGGATTGAGGGGTCTACAATGTAAAGTGTGTCTAAGAAGATTTCACCTGACACTGCTGTTTTATACCCTAAAAGAATTATATAGCATTTTATTCATCATTCAGGAACAACAACAGCTGCGTCCACATGAAAAAAAGAAAATCTGATAGGAGGTGGAAGAAAAGGATATACTTTCCTGAGCTTCTACCTTCCAGTGAAAACCACACAACTAAGAGAGATGCTCAGTTTCCCTGCTGCATGCAATAAAAGCACCAGTAGTTCCATTAGGGGCTACACCCTTTCCGGGAAGTGCTTCCCTGTAAAGGTGAAGCAGCGGTGTGGTCTACTTTGCTACATAATGGACCACACAGGAGGGTGCACTAATGTTGGTATGTTCCTACTCCTACTATGTACGTGTAAATATCCCAGTCAAAATGTGATTTGGGATTTTTCCTTCAGATCAGCACTTAAAACAATTGACGACTCAGCTACTGTGCCACCTTCTTACTTTTCTTACTTGAAATGTACTGATTCTGACAGTAGCTAATCTGTGTGCAACAGAACAGCAATGAAAACTATTTTTACTACTCTGAATTCCCTCTTGAGAAAGTAGGAATAACACCTACGTAGACTGAACAAAATAAGGTGTGATCGGCTACATATGAACAGTGTGGTTTGGTAGTATAACAGCTATCAGGGATTTTTTGTTATTGTTCTAGAATCCAGGCATTCTGTGAAAGGGCTCTAGGTGGAAATGTTATCCTGCGTAGTAGCAGCAAGAGGTGAAGGAATACAAAGTGTTAGAGAAGCTTGTTTGTTTAGACAGCTGTCCACAAGTACTGTGATTAGTACTATATTGGCACGCCACTGCGAACTAATACCGTGGATTTGGGTATCCTGCAGTTAAGAAAAAAGACCAAAGTAACTTGCCGTTCATAGTTTTGAAGCTGTATTATTTTCCTCCAACACAGAAAGGTAAGGAGGTCTGGGGTTGGAATATTAGTGACTCTCTGATGAGTTTAAAAATGTAAGTCAATGTTACTGGCTTTTTCATATCTTGTATTAAGACCATTTGGATAACATAAACACAGGGTGGGTGTGGTTATCGGCAAGGGTATCGATGAGGGTTCTAGGAGGATTCCTGTGGTCGTTTTTGTAATTCATGCCAGTATGATTCGTGCTTGGTTTTAGAGGGGTTGTTTTTGTTTGTGTACCATTTGACTGTCTAAACCTCAGGGAATAAAGCAGGGAAAAAAGATTAAGGAGTTCTGAAGGCTTGGTATATGGTCGCCTGTTGGTTCATTAGCTTGTCCTTTGTGAGAAGGTAGATTTCCTTCTAGCTGTTGCTGATAATTAAAAATCCAGATGAGGGACAAGTGGAGGGATAAGTGGATCAGTTTCAGTAAATTTATACAATACTACGATTGTGTATTGCTGCATTCTCCTTTTGCCAAGGAGTTTGTTCGGCTACTAATTCTGTAACAAATTATGTTAAATACATTTAATTCTCTGTACTTTCTCTTAACTTTTTGTACAGACATTCAGGACCTTTAAGAAAATTCTATTTCTAATTAGTTACTGATTGATATCCCTATGTCATTATAAGGCTGATTTAGCTAAGCTGTGTCTAATAATGAATCTTTACAAGTTATTGCTCATTTCTAATTAGTATAGTGACTAGTTTAACTGTTTATTTTCCAAAATCTTTTCAGCTCATGTATTTTCATCCAGGAACTTTTTTCCCTAATTTGAAAGCATAAAAACAAGCTTTTTCTTCTTTTCTGGAAAGAGTGGCTTCTCTGTTATGTTAGAAAAATATTAAAATAAATGAGATGACTCCGTAAAAAATGAAATTGAAGTATTTGAAATTTATAGGCATTGCTCCTCAAGACTTATGTTCATGCAGCATACCAATCGATGCTTTCTGTGCTGAGATATCAATATTATTCCCATGAGATATGCTGAGTAGAGCTCATGTTTGAGTTGCTTGCCATCTCATAAGCCTTTTGATTCCTGGGGACAATTCCATTTCTTAATGATGAAAATCTGTAGAGGGAGAAAACATAGAAGATAAACTGTCATCAGTGTTGTATAATGACATTTTGGTGACCCATTTTCTGTTGATAAAATGCAAATCCTGTGTTGTTTTTTTTCCTTTTCCTTTCAGCAACTATCCTGTGAAGCAGTAGTTCATGAGATTATTTATAATCATACTGATCAGAGTTGTTATTTGATTAAAGTCTAATCTTTCATTCCCTTTGAAACTTGAAGTAGATATCTGTATCAGCAGATTGTAGGCAAGTCTTATTATATATTGATATACTGCTTGTGTTTTCAGCTTGATGATTATTATGAAAGTCGTAGTAGGTCAGTGTGCATACTTAGTGAACATCTTTTCCATGAGATGGAATTAGTGAACAGTTTAACCCATTTTCCAGAAATACTCCTAATTACATACAAATATAAATAAGGCTGCATTGAAATGAATATTTTAAAGTGGAAATATTTTAAACTGCTGCTTACTAGCTGATCTTTTTCTTAGTCCCTTCATAATAGACAAGAATGACCCATGGGTTTTGGGTTGCAAGAAAAAGCCAAATCATACCATACTTAGTGGATTTTAAATGGCATTGTCAAAGTAGACTGATTTTTAAAAAAAGTTTATTTCAGAAGACTAATTGTGTCTGAAGGAAATGGGCATGTGAGTTTTCATCTGATGGGCCAATTACATTTCCCAAAAAGAAAGAAAATTGAGACAATTGGTTTTTAGTTGTACAGATAAAGCAACATAACTTATTAGCTGTCAATCTCAAAATTAAAGTTACAATGCAAGAAAAAGAAAGTAAAATAGTAGGAAAATTTTGTCATCATCGATAATAAAACTATAATGTATTTGAATGGAGTGAACAGAATTAAATTCAACAGAAAGATTTGTATAAAATCTGACTTTATTGTGAACTTTGATTAACTGCAAAATGTTTGTCCTTTGGTCAGAATGAAGAAGAATTATTCTACAGTCCTTTTGCTTTTTGTTTAGCTAGGATTTATACAACAGTAGCTTGTGATTAATATTTTATTACTTTTAATAAATGTATGTTCTATTTTCACACCTTTAAATAAAAATTGTATGTCTTCTTAAAGGCATTCTTCAGGTGAAGACAGTTTCTTTTAAATGGTAAAACAATCATGTGTATCCTGTAAAACTGTAGGTAAGATATCTTAACTCTTACATGCAATGATAATATAATTTTTACATTTGAAATTATACTTTCAAAAATTGCATTTGTTCTGATATTCACGTTTAATGCTTCAGAGCAACCAGTGGTCACCAGCTCAGATTATAGGACCTTAATGGGAAAACCCCCCAAAAATGATTTTAACTATACCTATCTTCAGTGTTGAAAACTTGTAAGAGCCTAGTGGTGGCATTTACTGAAGCAGAGCAAAGGCCATCCTTGAGCTCTATGAACGCAGAGCCCCATCTCTAGGAAGGACTGGGATTTCACTGGAGCCCTTTCTCTGATAGTTTTATTGTAACTGAGAGTGATATGGGGAATCGCACCACTGGAGAAACCAAATAGGCTGGCCTTGGCTGGACAGCTACTTAGACTGTCATCCTCTGTCCTCTTTCCAACTTCTGATTAGTCTTTCCTATTATTTCCTTCACTTTGTCTTGTTCCTGAGAAAACAGCATAAATTTTTCAGCAAATGGTATTTAACTCGTGATTGCTATGCTTCATAAACTGCATTTCAGCTTGTGACTTGGTGAAGTCCTCGCAGAACAGCAGTAGATACTGGCCGTGAAGAGCTTTGCAAGAGAGGATCTTCTGAGGAAAAGCTCAATTTGGCTTTTTCAAGATTTTGTTTCCTGCAAAGCAAAAAGGTTTGTTCCTCTGTGAGAAGCCATCAAATTGACTTCCATTCATGGCACATGTGGGCCTCAGTGCTGAGATTTTCCCATGGTTGGCGTGCACCCAGCAGTTTACTAGCACCATACTGCAACACAGTGGATTCCTCTTAGCAGTAGTAGGCTGCTAAGGATGTGTCATACTGATTAAACAGTCCAGAGTCCCGAAGTATTTTCCTAGGGTTTGAGTTCTCCTGGAATGTCCAGCTAAAAGTACATAGTCATAACATACAAATTTGCTTGTGGTTAAGAAATAAATTACCGTGTTTCATCTTATTGTGAATACTATTTGCACGGTAGTGTTCTTTGTTGAACTCCGTGAGCTCACCCTGTTTTGGGTCCTGTTGCAACCTCTGCTTTCAGTTTGAATGTAGACGTGAGTCATGGGTTGTGTTAGTGGCTCTCCCTGAATACAGAAAAAAAGTAGAAGTTCTTCAGCTGCATCAGTTAGTGAAGCTGTGTTAAAGTCCATGGGACTACATTAATTTGTTACAGTAGTGGGTAATAAAGCCCATTAGGTTTTGAGTGGTGGTAGTGGGCTGTGTGTTTAAAACACTTTCTTCGGGAATGATGCTTAGTCTTTGTGGAGGTTTGCTGTTACGGCTGTCTGGTGGGAAATACCAGCAAAGGTCAGTTAATTCCAGTGACTCCAGTTTCAGTTTTATTAGAACAGTAGTTCACTGTTGATAGACCCAGGGAAATACGAATGTCTGCGAACCCATCATTATGTCAGGAACTAATTTATAGCCTGAGTTTTTTTGCACTGAAGTCATATGGTACAGCTATGAAGAGAAATTAATATGCGTACAGTTCAGATCTTTGAAAGAGAGAAGAACTTTCAGACTTCTGAAATTATTTTGGAAAAAAACTCTCAGCATTATCAAAGTCTTTAGTTAATTCCCAGCCAAAGGTAGGTTGAATGAAGACCTGTATCTTACAGATGTGTAAGTATTTAAATGTATTGCTGAGACCTGTAACCACTTTTCTGTCATTTCTTATGGTGTAGTAATTTCTCGGTGCCACCAGGCAGGAGGTTGTCAGAAGGATTTGTAATCAGGTTGGGAGGTGGCAATTGGGAATTCTGGTTGTTCCGGGTGGACTGACTGGGTTACAAAGACTGCAGCTAACATCAGGGGAGAGACAAGGAGAGAAACAAGCTCCTTGGGAAGGAGAAATTCTCCTTTTCCTTAGGCCCTGGAGAAGAAAAGGAGGGAGAGATTTCAAGATTGTGAGACTTTGCCACTCAGTCATCTGCCGGGACATACTACAGCTGACAACCCCAGTAAAGAAGAGGTAGACTTTGTGGCTGCTTGTGACAAAACCCCATGTTTCTGAGGGGGAAGGGAACAGGGAAGGCTGAAGTGGGAATGATGGTGGTGTGTGCCTGTCAGTGTGTCTGGGAATGAGGGAGCCAGCCAAGCCTGTGGCCTGCCAGCATCAACGTGGCTGGCCGTTCTCAGAAGTAACCGGTTTAGCTTAAAAATTGTGATGCAGTTTTCTAAGCATAGCAATAATTGTCCTGAAAGGAGAGAGTGTGTTGCCTGTTTCCTGTCAAGGATGTTAGAAAGTGTTAGGAGAGTCAGAAAACTAATCACTTGTCTTTAAGGCCCACGTTTGAGTACAAGACTTGCTTTAGAGGTTCCTCTGAATGCTTTCAGTGCTACATGTAGCTATCCAGAATAGGGCAATTATATGGAAGAAAACATGACATTTATAATTTTATTGAATAGAAATTATTACATTCACCGGTAGTACCAGGAATAGCTTTTTGATTTGAAATCCATGCAAAATTTAATGTTAATTACGTATGTGGGGAGGAACCAATGAGAAGTGAGTTGTGTTTAGATCAGTACTCAAGATAGTTTGGAAGAATAAGGAGAATTCTGCATTAATGTGTGGTTTTATAGTCCTTTTGATTGTCATCCTTTTTGGGTTTTTTGTGGAATACTGAGTGTGACCAACTAACTATAGGTAAACATGTGAAGACAGATGATGTTAATTTATTGCAGTTTGAGTAGTGGAAGCCTTCAAAGAGTGAGTGGACCAGTTTAATTTGACATAAAATTTTCTCTGTGTTCCCAGTGTAAACAGACCCTAGTGCAAACAAGAATTCATTCCAATTGGGAATTGATTGAGTTTGCGAGACTAGGTTATAAAGTAGATAAGTAGATTCAGGAAAGCTTAAAAAACAAAAAATCCTTGTTTCTGTTGCCTCCATACAGGATGAGGAGGAAGTAGTTACCTTAGAGTTACTACAAAGGTGGTAAAGAGAGATACGAAGATAAAAAGCAGTGGACCAATTGCAGAAATTAAACTGCAGTAAATCATAAGGGTGCAATGACTTGCTTCCAAGATTTCTGAAGGAAATACATAGCTGAGCATCTGAGTGACTTCTGAATCTGTAATTTATTTTTAAATACTATATCTGACCTGGAGGATAGCCAACTATTAGGAAGAAAAATGATGTCAGGAATTAATAGGAAGTCAAACCCCAAACAAGTAATTGAGAAAAATAAATTAAGTCAACATCCTCAAACATCTAGATGAACATATTTAGGAGGATAGAATACTGCTGCTCACTTTAAGGAGACAAGTATGCAGAACTGCTGGTGGAAACAGTCCTGTCCAACCTCTTTCTAACTGTCAGCATGACTTAAAGTGAGCGTACAATTGCAGTCTATCTATCAAACACTTCTCTTACTGATAACGTATTCTTTCAAACTGTTCATATGTTTTTATGAACAGCTTGATTGAAGAGACAAAGTTACATGCATGTTCTTTAAAAAAAAATAGATTGTAAATAATTTGATATTGTAGTTGTTTACAGCAAACACTTCTGTAAGGTTTGTTATTTTGCTCATAGCATATTCTGCAAATGGAAGTTGCGTTGAGTTGTTAGGTCTTTCCTGTTCTTTTAGGGATAGAGTTTTCAGGACAGGAGTAATTTGGGATTTTGGAAAAACTAGTTCTTGTGAAGAACAAGATACAATTTCTACTTCAACATTGAAGTAGTTAAGTACTGGGCAGTGTTATGCATTGGGGACTGCAAAATAAGTCATCAAATATCTCCTATCAAACAGTTACAATAAAAAGACAAGTTAAAATGGTTTGTGTAGTAGAAGAAAAAAAAAGTGATTAAGTAGGATACAAAAATTTTCTTAGATCTATTTCAGTAATTATTTTGGATTTTCCCTATATGAACACTTCTCATAGTTTTGAAAACAGACAAAGGTAAAAGAGGAAAAATCCTTGTGATGAGTAGATAATTAAAATCCTACATATACATTGAGATTAACATGCTAAAGCTTTGAAATGGAAAAGGTAGAGATATGATGAGGGTATTTAATATTACATATCCTAGTTTCTATGATTTTATTTTTTCCCATTAGACAAACAAAAAGTCATATGATGGGAAAAGAAATTTGAATTACAAAATATTTTAAAATTAATAATACATTAACCAAACAGTACTGAAGTAAGAATTTCAGAGAGTTTCTCTCTTCCAAAACTATAGTGGTATTATAGCCAGGCGAACCTTTTTTAACTGCAATAGAAGAGCAAAACACTGCTAACCAGCTTGACTTATATGGCTGTTTGATCAGCGCATGTTACTCTTTGTAGTCTTTCTTAAAAACTGTTGAGATGCTACTTTGCAGTGTGGGTAGACAATAGCCTCCAAATACTTACATTAGCACCTAGTTATAGTAATGTAATGTGCTATACCAGTACAGAATCTTCATATTAGATTAAAAAATAGTCCAATTTAAAATTTTTACTTCTGCTTAGTATTGCTTAATTTTACTTTAAAGCAGCTTTTTATAAGTATTTGAGATTTTCTGGTTTGTTTGAATGTAGGTCAGGTGAGAGCTTCAGTTGAAGAAATCAGATTATGGTTAGATTTGTCAGTTACCAGCCACCAACAGTTCATTGCTGATTCAATTTAGGGTAATAGTACTGAATATTTGGAGCATCTAAAGTTAATGACTTTTTTTCACTGTTGTCTCTTATGAAATAATGAAGCTATTGCTGTAGTTTGCCGTTGAGAGACGTTCTTGTTTAGCTGGAAAATGGAGTTTTACTGGAAGTAAGGAGACGTTCCATATAGGAGAATTAATCATCTTCGTCATTGTAGGTATTCTCTAACAGTATGAGAAATCTGTATCATGTCCGTGGCTACTGGATTTTACACTTAAATGTGTAATCAAGATTACAGTTTTATTTTATTCACATGCTAGCTAGGAATTAACAATACATGGAAGGACACTAAATAAGTCCCTGTAATATATCGAGAGCTTACATTCCTACTTTAAATTTATCCGTCTTAACTGTATGGTGTTTCTGTTGGTACTACTAATATTTCATAGGTTTTCTGGACACATGAAAAAAACATTGTACCAGAGAGGAGGATGTGCAGATACTTGTGTATTTTTTAAGTTTTCTACTTTTGGTCAAAACAGATTTCATTATTGTTGTCTTCAAGTACAGTCACCCTGGGTATGTACTTGGATCAGCATGAAGGTAGAAAAGGAGAACAGCGAGACATTGAAGTAGGATATACCTAGAAATTCCTAAAGCCTCTTCAAAGATGGTGTCAGACACGCAAAGTCAGCTTGGAACAACTACATCATGAATATGTCTTCTTCAGCAGCTGTCAAAGTACAACATGTTCTGCTGTAACATTTTATTGAAGGCAATATGATCATATCTCTCACTTGAAATTGATTGTGAATACCCGTGAAAATTAGGTAATGTCTTTGGGTCCATGACAAGTTACCAGTACATTCTGTTACGCATAGGCTATGCAACTGACAAAACTCTATAATTCACTGTTTGTTCAGTCTGTCTGAAGCAAACAGAAAACTACAGAAAGTAATCCTGTAATATATGCAATGCAATAATAGTGTGATCCTTTCTGTTGATTTAAATTAGAACAATTAGTTATATTTTGAACTCACCAGAAGGATTTAGAATACTAAGGCTCACTGAAATTTACGGTAAGACGATAGATGCACAACTTCAAGCTCTTTTGAAACTTCTGCTCTATGATTCTGTGTTCATACTTGCAGAAATGATTTGTTACTCATCTCAGAAGTCAAGCTGATGTCCATTTTAAAGGAGTTGTGCACAATATTGCGTGTGTTTTTGCGCAACTTTGAAATCTGAGACCAAAATACTATTTCAGAGATTTGTAGTTGTTACATAAATATCCTAGAAGAAAGTATACAAAAGACATGTTTATAACAGGTGCTGATCATGAAATATTCAATAAACTAAAAAATGAGCAATATTTCTGCTTTCTGCATTCTCTCCTGTGCTTGGATAAGAACTTTTATCCAAGCAATCCAATATTTAAGTGTATTTACAGTTGGGGTTCCTAACTAGACACTTGTGGTATTTCACTTAGAGTACCAACAGAGCCATTTTCTGCAGCTGTCAGGAAAATAATTTAGACCTGTGTATGAATGACGTACCTTCCTTTTTCTCCTATAGTTTAATTTGAGTTAATAATTATCAGTACATCCTTCAAAGGTAACAGCAGAGATACTGATTGCTGATACTTCTTCTGTGTTACTCTTAGAGTACTGAAAATACTAACTCCTAACACTTTGTACTTAGAGATGATGGTAAGTTCTTTCTGATTCTGCTACCTGTAGCATTTTTACTTTGAAATACCAGTGCTGAGCACTCTTGAAGTGGTAAATGCATGAACTCTGATATAACTCATTATTCCCCTTACAGCTTGTTACACAGATATTTTGCCTCAGAAAGTAAGACAGGAGTGAAGCTCAGTATTTGATAATATTCACTCTACTTGCAGCACATATTAATGCAAACTTTTATATTTATGGAGGCAATCACTAGATGGCACTGCTCTATGGTCTTTATAAGTTGTTATATTTTTCTTTTCTTAAAATATTCATTTTCTTCTCTGATACATGTCATAGTGAATTGTTACTGGTTTTGTGGTATGATTTCTCTGGGATTTGTGGCAAATGGCAAGAAAATTTGACTAAAATAATTTTTTAGGAAGGCTAAATCCCTAAACATGTTGGTGCTTTGGTTAAGTGTTTGGCAAGAGAAGAAACAGGCTGTTTGACAGTCTCTGTTCCAGGACTAGTAAACAGAAAATGTCAGACAAAAAAGCCTCAATAAGAATATTTTTCAATTTCTGTGTTGCTCACATCTTCTCCAGTTGTAAATCAGCATGTAAGTATATCTTTTAGTTCTTGGCAGGAAGGTGATCATGTAATCCTAAATTTGCTAGCTGGCAATTCTAGCTTTTCTAATCTTAAATTGCTCAGTTGTCAATGCAGTCAATGCAGCCTTTAGCCAAGTGCGTAATGAACAGGAAGATGGAAGAAGACTTCATCCCTTCTGTCACTGGGCTGCTAGCAAGGTGTATGGCTGATGCTGTTTATTCAACAAACTTCTGTGAATAGACAACTCCACCCCCAATTCAGATGTGTGCTTAGGAAGTCATCACTGCAAAAACACTGTTACTGAACAGCAACCACGAAGTTAAAGAGCCTAGCAGACCTAAAACCATCAGCAGCAATACCCTGCCAAAATAAGGAAGCAGGAGTTGTTGTTTGCATGTGACATCTTTTCAAAGTTTAAGGTACCATCACTTGAGTCTATCACTAAGGTTAAATATGCTATGGTAACGACATTCGGTAGGACTTCTATAAAGATAGTGTCTTAAAAGTCCTTATGCATTGGTCTGTTTTATTCCCGGATTTTGTTGTTTTGTTGTTATGGCACCCTGGCACAGTGGGGCTCCAGGCCTCTCTGGTTCCTCATTTATTTAAAGAACAGTATAAAAGAGTACACTTGTCTAATGGCTGCATATAAATGGAACTCTTTTGATCTCCAGTAAAGCTGTCTCAGGAGTGTCTTCAGTTCTGGCTGGAAGTACTGTAAGGCATTTTTTAATCAGAAGTTGACTGAGATTCTCTTAACATCAAACTCACTGTGGGATTCTCTCAAGAGAAGGTGGCAATATTGTCAGTAATGGCAGCCAGCAGGCATTAGCTGTTGTCAAATTTTGAATGATTAAAGAGTTAGACACTCATTTCTGAGCTTGTCCTTTGCAAAGGATTCTACCCTTTGGAATTATAATGGTGGTTGGAGCTGTGCTTGTGATTTTGGGGTTTATTCCAGAAAAAAGGACTTACCAATCTAGCTTTTGGTGAAAATTAAATTTACATTCCCATGTGTTCATACTGTGTGGTATAAAGATTGAGAAGTTTTAAATGAAAGTCTTTTTTCCAGCATGACAATTTTAAGTGCTTATTATAATACAGAATGTTGTGGCTGTTCTTTCAGTTCTTTAAAGCTTTTTGTTATCATTTCTTTTTCTTTTTCTTTTGTCTTCACAAAAAGGCAATAATATTTGGCTCGAGACTTTCAGAAAATACTTTTTGAAGACAAAACTATAAATTCATTGAAAGAAAATACTGAAATTATTGCATGAATTACTTTTCGACATGGGCTTTTTTTAATAATGAAAACGAAGTGAAATGGTTGTTCTTAAATTACTTTGAGAAATGAAGATGTATATTTCATTATGCATTTACTTAATCTGGTTACTCTTGTGAAATTATCATTTTAAATAATCTGCAAATTTGGTTTTGGTAATGATAATTTGCCTTAGAGAGAGCTAGATGAAAATGAATTTTGCAGAAGTTATCCATGAATAATTTTGGAACTTCATGAAGGCTTGCCAAAGAAATCCATAAAATGCAATTTTTTTCATAATCCATAATTTTTGATGTGAAGATTCTGGAGGCATGAGTGTGGTGTTGGCATGGTAATACCCTGTTCAAGAGGATGTCAGTTTACATATGCTTTTAATTAGCAGTTTCAGATTAAAGTATAATGCAGGATGAGGCAGTAGTGATGCTAGCTTCAAACTGGAAGAATCTAGGTTGGAGAATTATTTGCCCTGGATATTGAGACTGTTGCTCATGTCTTCATGCAGCAGTCAAGTGTTTGATACAGGCCCATCGGTACAGGAATACTTACTGACTTCTATCGCCTGCTGGTTTTGATAACAATATGCTTGTGTCTGATTTCTAAGTGTCGTTTGAGCTGTTTTGTTTAAAGAATTACGTCTGTGGACTCTGCATATGTGGTAGTGAGGAAACCATTTGTTCAACAGCTGCTAAGTTAGCAGCTCTGTTACGAGTATGTCTCACCAGTGGTTGGAATCTGAACCTCATTCTGTATTCATTTCTGGATATAGTTCACTGAATTGGTGAATATCTTAAGAGAGGCTGAATCAACTGTGACCGAATTATACAAGAAACTGTCATATAGACTGCACTGTAACAACAAAAAAGTCTTAAAATGAGTCATTTTTTTTTTTAGTGCTAGGAAAGTGATTTTAGTAACACAGGAAAACATTGTTATGCCTAAGGCTGTTCTGTCTCTACTTAACTCAAGAGTCAAACTAACACTCCTTTCCTGACTTCTCTTACTGCCTTGCTTTCAGTTATAGCTGTAAAAGAACAAGCACACATTTTATACTGTCCTGTGGCAGGAGAATGAGGCTGCCACATTTCTTCCTTCAGTTCCTTGTAGGAAGCTTCTTAGAGATAAGGACCTCTTTTTTAATAAAAAACTAAAAAAAACCCCAGCCTAAAAGCACAAAAGAATTTTTTGGCAAATGACCACTTGGTTTGTTGTTTGATGAAGTAGCAATCCGATTACTTTGAAAACATTCAATAGTGTTTTATTTACAAGATTTTAGAAGATTGTGAAAGTTTCACGTGTTTCCTAATTTGTATTTCAAAGTGACTGAAAACTGGCCGCTTTGTTTCATAATCAGTATTTGAATTTAAAAACGAAAAATAAAAAGTGGCCAAGTACACTTCTGAATGTATGCATAGGTATGAAACACTTAACTTTGCAGTGTAAGTAGCATGACAGTCACAACAGTAATTTGGGGCTCTTCTTTGTGTGAGGGTAGAATATATTTATATATAAAATACCGATTTTCTTTATGAATATAATATATAGAGAGTACAGCTCCTCTATAGGTATTTAAACTAAAAATACTTTACAGTTTTGTATGTATGGTGGTTATAACTAAATATCTTTATAAATGCACTTTGCAAATCTTTAAAGTTACCATGGGCTGTTACTGCCTTATAGAATGTAACTTATTCCCAAGCTGTAGAAAACCCTGCAGCTTTCTTAAATAAGCTAAAGAGAAATACTTTTAATGGTGAACCATATAAAATGGAAAATGGCTTGGTACAACACTACAAGAACACTTAGGCATGTCTTACAGACATCTGATGAGCTCTCCAGTACTCTATACTTAGTACATTGCACAGTAACCTAGAATTTCAAACATGATGAATTTATGCTTTTTGTATCACATAAATTAGTCCATCTAGTGAAGCTGTACTTTATATAAGTCTCAAGGGCTTACCTGAATTGTCTCAAATGAGTGGGCTAAATTGTACTGAATAAGCGTATTGGTTTTGTGTTGTACTATATATTTTTTTGTTGTAGTAGTAATTTAGTGAACTCATGTCTACAGATGCTTTGTCAAAGCTGAACCGTTGACATTCAGTAAAAGTCTTGACAGTGAACTTGAGAGGAGGAGTTATTTACAGTACCCATTTCTGAAAAGGGCTGTGCTAGAGTATGCACGTCTGGCTTTTATTGCTTTTTCCGAGTATTTTTGAAACAGTAAGAGGAAACTGTACAATTCTTTGCCACGCCCTAACATGCGGGTCTAAAGGACCTGCTAAACCAGGTAGAATTCAGACCCAAGATGTCTCTTTACAGATATTTTAGGAAAAGGGGACTCTTTTCCAAAGGAACAGCCAGATTTCCACAGATCATCAGTCTGTGGGTCTTTTTGTCTGAATTAACGTGTGCAAGCCAACTATGGAATATTAGGTGTGTAAACTCAACAACTACAGATCGTATTACAAGGAAAAGAGTTCAAGAGGGCTCTAAGTGTTTTTTTTTTCTTTTTGAAATTAAAATAAGACCACTTTATTTTAATTAAGAGTGAATAATCTATCCCTTCTTTAAGCGCTACTCTCTTGATTATGGTAGAGCAGAAGTTAGAGTTTTTAACAAGCACATCTATGCATATTCATACAGAACATTCTCTTATTTTTGTTAAGAAATTCAACATTTCTTGGAGAAGTTTGATTTTTATTTTAGGAACATGAGGAAGAATTTTTTGGACTTACTGCTGTCATAACAAGTTCTTTACAGCTTCTGTCACCAAGAAAGAAAAATGGATGTTCCTTATAATGGAAATAAAAAGTTTTATTGAAGAATAGCTCTAACAATGGATTGTTTTGGTTATTTGCTTTGTAGCAATTAACCTCACAAGGACATTGGACTGAAAAATGTTTTTGCAGGTTTTCTAAATAGGCACAATAAAAACAATTCCACAAACCACTCTTAGCTGAAAGGTACATGTTGTCTAAAGATTGCTGAAGGAAGTCTCTGGAAGGAGGTAGACCTATATCTCAGATTGGTAGATACATACTTAAATAAAAGTGTAAATAAACAGTACTGGAGTTTCCAAGCAATCAAGCAATCATTGAATTCATCTCTCTTTTTTTTTTTTTTTAATTATTTAAAAGAAAAAAAGATCTAAGAAGTACTTTGTAAGCAATGCCGCCCTGTTTTTATTTTACTTCAGTTAAACAGACTTAATTACTGTATTGAAATGCCACTGTAAGTTAGTTGGACTGGAGCAGACACTCAAATGGTACAAACTGTTGAATTCAAAGGATCATGTAAACCAGCTCAAGATTTACTCAATTGCTTTAATAGCATTCTTGCTTTGATTTAACATGAGAGTTGGTTCATATTGTTGTTGGAAAAGACATGAAACAGTTAACTTTAGAAAATGTGTAATGATTAAAAAATGGAGTTGCACACGCTTTTCAGCTCTTCCCCAAACTTTAAGTCACTGATGAACTTTTGGGTTTGTCTTTTGTTTCCATTTAAGCCCCACTGTGTGGTACCTTTTTCGCTTCAGGATACTCCTTTTTGTTCTAGTGTTACCCAAATTGTGTAATGATTACAACCTTTTCTTGAGTGTGTTTTGATACCACTATGCTATTGTTTTCAAGAGGAATGTAGGTCTTTGTACAAGCAGCAATGCTAATACAAAATAAAATTTAAGAAAATGGATCTTACTACCAGTAAGCATAGTACAAGTATGTCTGTTCAGCATCTTGTTTCAAAGAATTTTTTTCCAAGGTGTTTGAAATACTTCCCATTTTTATTTTTCAATACAGTTACTGAATGGGAGAATTAAATCTTCCTGTTACCACTAAATGCTGATTTCGAAAGATATGTCTCTCCATTCTGTAGATCTCTGCAAGACGGACTGGTTTGGAAACTGTCGTGCGAGTAGAATTATATTCTTTCTTCAGTACAGTTTTTGATTCAGTATGAAGCATGCCATCTGGTGAAAGTGACTGATTCACTGTTATTTCTGCCCAGGGGAGCAAAATGTGTTACAGGTTTTAAAAAAAAAAGAAAAAAAAAAAAAAGAGTAGGACTGGATCCTCATTTGGTGGGAAATAGTTTATCTTTGTTTAGATTCTTTGCTTCAGTGATGCTGTTGTGATTTTCATGAGGCAAAAAATTGGCTTACAAATATAAAACTTTGTGTAGTATTGTGAACATTTAATCAATTTTCATTTGCTCTGTCAGGGTGGTGTAAGAACTAACAGACAAAACCAAATAGGATATCTGAAATATTTATTTTATGGCTAACACTAGATTTGAAATCACTCTTCGGTGTTGCATTCAGTCTTTGGAAGAATCATATAGAAATGTGTTTCCTTGACACATTATGTGCCTTTGCCTTTTATTTTCTGTTTGAACAAAATTTCTCAGAAAAATAAGTTATTTGCCCCAAATGCAGTTTGAGCTGAGTTCATCTGGTAGTTTTTACTTTGTGTCCAAAATAGCCTCAGCATTTTGCTTGAATATTGTTCAAATAAAACACTGTCTTGTAGCTTCAAAAAGATACTTTGAAATTATGTTTGTCTCATTTGCCTTTTAAAGTAGATGAAAAAAAAAAACACAGGAAACAAATATAAATTTGCTTAGAGATTTTTAAAAAGGGAAGTTATCAACAGTTAGGGTTAGTCATGAAATCATTCAAGGGTTGGGCTGTGCCAAAAGGGGAATGGTCCATATGATCAGGAGTTTCTATTGGAAATGAAAGGAAGGAAAAAAAAAAGGTGGTTTCAGCATGACATTCAGGTGAAGGAATAAGTGTTTATCTCTTATCTTTGCCATTAAGGCAACATCTCTGTGATGCTGGTAGATTACTGAAGTGTCTTAAGAGATGCTGAGTGATGGTGTTATCATCAGATTCTGGGTACGGAGGAAGAGGTGTGGCTGCCAGATAAGTGCAATTGAAATCAATAGTAGATGTGGTCACGTGTGTGAAAAGCAAGTAAACATGGACGTATTTAGACGAATTTGGCTCTTCAGGTTGCCGATCAAAGACTATCAGTGACACTGTGTGTTGATCATTTTTTTCCTAAGATCTTACTCTGCATAACAGATATTAATTGCATGATCCATAGGCTTATGTCACATTGATGTATGTTTGAACGTAAATTTCTGTTTTTTTTCCTCATGGTATAGCCTGAACTGTGTTCCAAATAGAAAAGCTCACTCGCAGCAGTCTTTCTTTCTCAGTTATCTTCTTTGCCCTTCTATAGCGTGTTCTCCCATTAGCCTTGCTCTTCCCTTCTCTTCCGATTTCTGCTGCATGATTAGGTAAGGTACCAGCCACAAAGACTGTTAGTACTTGAGTGCAGAGGTTTCTAAATCACAAATCAGGAGTCTGAGTTACATAAGAGGCAGATAAATACCTGGTTTATAGGTATTTAGATCTTAAAGATTGCCATAAAATATCCGAATAAGAGACTAAGTAATCCCATCCTCAGAGCAGAGATTGATACATGACTTTCACTGTTGGATGTTGAAGCTAAGAATAGCATGTTACTTTGACATAGTGTTACTCTAATAGATACCCTAGAGAGATGTTTGACCAGTAATTTGCCTTTTGTTGTAAAAAGGGGCCAAAAGTGTTTTCCTCCTCTTAAGATGAAGCTTTTAAAATGTTGTTCTTGAAACATCTGACCTGTCACTCAAGACAGTACCTGACTCGCTGTCCTTGTTCCTTCATTTGTGTAATGTGCAGTTGCAAAAATAAGATTGCTTGTTCCAGAGACTGGAAGGGAAAGTGATACTATGATTTTAACATGTCTCTTAGAAGAAGTTTTTCCTGAGAGATTTAGTACCAGTCCCACGACATTTCAAGGATTTTATCTAGCTGTCAAATATGACACAGATTTCAGACATTCAGATACATAGTAAGTATCCATAGGGATACCATGCTATTTCCTGCAACTAAAAGAGAAGTTTATTCTTCAAAATAGGAAAAATTAGAGGAGAAAGTTGAAAACTAACAGATAAATGCACTCTGATCACATTCACTCTGTAAATAGTCCTGAGGGCGTATTTTCTGATCAACCCAAGCTGACTGGGTTTTTAAATTGATTTGGTTTGCAGGCAGGCCAGGTGTTTGGTCTTGTTGACCATGTGGCTGTGTGAGCATTACTGTAGGTGCAAAGGTGGTGCCATCTCCTTCAGGTAGCATTACAAAGTTGGACTGACTTAAACCAAACTGAGACAAATGGTCTTGGAACCAGGGAAGCAGTGCACAAGGACTTGGAATTCAGAACTGAGGTTTGCTAGTGGTGTCCTGTGTGCCTCGAGCTACATGCTTTTCCTTTGTAAAACTTCAGTGATGTGGTGTGGGGTTTTTTTTGGTTTGTGTTTTTTTTTTTTTTTTTTTTGCATTGTCTGTTTTTACTGCCCAGAATTCAAGCCCTCTGAGGTAATAAGTGAGATTGACCATATTTCTGTGTTGCAGCACCCAGTATATACAGCAATCTTGAGTTGAGCTGGGAGATATGAAGGTAGTACTACATTTTCAGCATGAAAACACCTCTGAGCTGTCTCTGTGTTATGTTAACTGTTTGTCCTGTGGTAGTGGCACTTCCCCACCTTGATATGATGATACCAGCTCATTCTGCTACAGCAGGATATGCCAGGTGTAGTACATATGTGTGCATTAAATATATTCAGTACTGTGACTTTTCAAGGGCACTTTCTGAGGAGCATTGTCTTAATAAGTCGGTGTATTTGGAGTATAATGAAGAGTAGGTCAAATCAATTACTCTGTTATGGATATATTTAGTAGTTTTTTAAAAGTGAGCATAGAGCACATTTTTTGCTTCCTGATTACTTTTCCAGGTGTTTTTGCTTCAGCTGAGTTACAAAAAAAAAAAAGAAACAACAAAAAAACCTCAGTAACTTTAAAATATTTACGTATTCGTCACCATTTAGAGCTTTAATAACTGCAGGTCGAAGTTGCTAAATCTAGGTAATTGGCAATAGTTTAGAATATTTTTAATTTTTTTTTATGGTCTGTGGTGGAGTAGTCAGCCTTGGAAAGCATAATAGATTTAATGGAAAATGTCAAGGTTGGAAAAGTGGAAAAGAAGACAGACTGGGGGTGTAGGAAGGGTCTTTGGAGAAAACAGGCTGAAAGGTCTGACCATACATATTGCTTAGACTTGTGGCAGATGAGGCAACTGGATGTTATCAAGATAGTACTAAGCTTTAGTTGCACCATTAATGGTGAACAAATTGTACATCATTATAAGACTATACCCTCAAGACTGTTTACAAGGGGAGTGAATGAGAATGGTGTGATTATTCCACTATGTGCCAGGCAAAAGTGGTTCAAAGAGAGTTAATGGTGAGTGTACATCATCTACTGAGAGAGGAGAGAATCTCAGATTCTGGGAGGAGAATAAACTGTAAGTACACTGGTAACTGTCCGCAAGAGGACACCGTTTCTAAGGACCGCATACAGTTTCACAGGTATTAGGTGACCTTTTATTTCTGAAAGCTGTCGAAGCTTCTATCTTCTAACTCTTTAAGTTTTCACAAATGCGGAAATCAAATTGCTTTTGCGTATCACCATATATGGAAGCATTTAGGGTTTCAGTTTAAATTTTTTCTGAAGATTTCAACTGAATTATTTAAATGAAAACCGCAAATCTGTGATGAATGAACATAACATGAATGCTTTTTCCCAATGACTTAAAAGAAAAACCAGCCAAAAAGCAGAAGGGCCAAATTTAGAAATTAAATAAAAGACTATTTAAAAACCAGATGTGTGAGACTTTGTCTTGAGATTTAAGAATAAATCACCATCTTTGCCAGTGCCATTGTTGTCTATGTACACATAAACTAAGGAAAGCAGAAATAGAGGAGATATACTGTGCTGTGTTGTCTCCTATAATAAACTGACACATCTTTGTTTCAGAGTAACTATGAGCAGTACCACTGGAAAATAGACGGTCATTCATTTTTGCGATTAAAGTCACTTAGGTAATCTTGTAATTCATGTTGGGAATGTGAAATTGAAGGCCAGATTCTGAAATGTGATCTCCAGTAAGGTGGATGCAGTGGAAGAGGAAGATACTGGATTTTGTTTCTAAGACTTCTAGAAACAATGTTTTATGGCTTCTTTCCTTAAGAAGAGGACATCAAAACAAATGTGAAGCTTTAAATCCTAGTTTGTGTAGAGATTCGGAAACGGAGATCTGTTGCTACTTCTTGCCAGATAGAAGTTTGTTTGTACTGAGTAAAAGAGTGTGCTCCAGGAGACATAATGCCCGCTGCTTTGCTTTTGGATTCAGCTGTACCATCTGATAATGCTGTAAAACTGTATGTTCTGTTGTACAGCTTTAAATGTAGAGATTTTGCTTCCTTCCAGATAACCCCAAATTTCCTCAACTTACTATTTTCCAGGGGAGAACTAAAAATGAACCAGTAGCAGTTGATCGAAAATATTTTGATTTGTGTTTGGTTTCTATTTCATCTTCATGTTTTCATGTGTGCCATTATAATATAAAATAATATAAACAGAATTTGAAAGGAGAAATAATTTGGAAGCAGAATAATTTTGACGTTGTCAGAACATATTTTCCTTTTTGTCTCCAAAATGAACCTCCCGGTTAAAATCAAGTGGATTTTGTGAAGAGTTACATTCTAACAAATGTATCTTGTGATGGCATATAGTTCTAGCACAGTATTTCTATCTAGCTTGCTCTATTTTCTGCTTCAAGTTTATCATACTTGATGTCAGGGCTGTGTAAAAATGTCCAGAGCATAGGCCAATTGAAAACAAGATCGATAACATAGAATATTGGGGGAATTTGTGAAAAAATGGTCTCATAGTTAATGGGGAGAAAGAAAAAATTCCCTGAGATTCACTGTGCAACAAAAATACATTGTCATGTACATCATTGCCTACTGCATAAATGAGACTTTAGTGATAAGTTAATCTGCAAACTCAGTGTTCATGTACTGTAATTTGTACTGGGAGATTTTGGACTGCCTTAGAAATGTGCAGTGGAAATTATACCACTCAGGAAGGATGCTTCCTGAGCACGTTCTCTTTTTATAGTATTTATTTTAGTTGACTTTTTTTTGTCAAGGAATATCTACGTGTATGTGTGCTGCCTTAAAGAATGCTGATATTCTCTCTTTGTGTTGAAGATTTTTAGATTGCCATAATATGGTGTTCCTTTGGTTAGGTGGATAATAAAATTACTACTTTCAAACAATTTCTTTAGCTAGTTGTGAATTGTCTATGTGAGCAGGTTTGGGCCTCAGGTGGTAAAAGTAAGAATAGCTTCTATGAATTCTTTGGAGAGTTGAAGATTTTAACAACTTGAAAATTTGTTTCTTCTCATACTAAATCCAAAACACAGCACTAGGAAGAAATTTAACTCTATCCCAGCCGAAACCAGGACAGTATCACTATGAATTCCTCTTCTAGCCTTTTCCTCCTGTATCAAGGAGAACTGAGAGCCCAGAAACTGTCTGCTGATGCTGATATTTGGTTTAATGTATGCCATTTGCCTCATTTGAGTGACAAGCTATGCTAACCATGCTGACAAGCCTTAGCAATGGCATACACGGAGTTTACTTAGTACCTGGGCAACTGTCCAGAAGAAATTCACAATGAAAATCAGTGTCCTATCACTTTTGATAGAGATGAGACAGAACTTAGTAAGAAGAAACAGTTATTTTTTAATGACACTGAATTTATACAGTTATGTCGCTCCTTTAATGCCTGTTTGAAGACAGGCAATGAGGTCAGTGCTGTACATTATGACCATAAAGTCTTATGGGTATATCTGTTCTTTGGTCACTGAATCTCATGTGGATGGTCTGAGCCACTTAAAAGTAGATAAATCATATATGCTGCATGACTGATTTTGCACACAGACTGATTTTGAGGGATAAATCTAGAAGTGGAGATGTGCAGATCTTCTTAGTGAAAAGATAACTTACTGTTCTTGATGTTTCTGTAGGTAAACACAGTTCATGATACATGAGGAAAATACACAAGTTTGGCAGCAGATAAGGGACATCTTAAAATGGACATTCCTTTTTCTGTTGTATTAAATTCACATTTATGAACATGTTACTAATTATGGTGGAGTATATTATTTCAGCTACTGTAATAAGTCCTAAAATGAATTCAAAAGGCCAAGAAGTATTTATTCCTATTGATGTGGGCATGCATTTGACAAGAAATAAGTACTTGACTTACTACATCAGTTAAACCAATAGAGTGAAAAAGCAGGGCAAATTAAGGTACAAGGTCTGAAGGCATTTAGTTCTCCTTTCCGTTCTGCATGAATTTCTTAGAAGTCTGATGCAAAATTTCATTCAGTGGGATAAATAGGAAGCTAGTTAGTTATTAAAATTATCTAGTTATTAAGACTAGTTATTAAGCTAGATAGTTACTAAAGAAAGTTTTGTGTTAGCTACTATACTATTTCATTACTGCCTTAAATTATAAGTGAGATTAACTTTCGTGTGTGCGTGCTATGCAGCTCTGATTTCTGCTTGGTATGTGGTTTTCTGTGACAAATTCTCTCTTCAATATTGTTATTAAAATTAATTTTAATAAAATCTTTAGATTAGCTATTTTTTTTTTTTAGAGACCTCACTTTGCAGTAGTTGTTTTAGCTTGTACAGCTTTCATTTCTTTAACAGTGAAATAAAATGGTTTGGATTTTCAGTCAGGAATAGTTGCTTTAGAGGTAACAGGAACATAAAATTCTGAAGTTGGTCATCCTCCTTCTTTCTGGCATTAGTATAAAATCAGGACTCTGACAGTTGACCATCAACTGCTTTCTTGTCTTTACCCACTGCTAAAATTATCCACTCATTTCCAGACAGAGCCTTTTCAGAAATATACTGAAGAACTTATTCCTCTACCTGACTCTACTGCTTCTGTGAAAACAATATGGAAGGTGACATTTTAAAATGTTACATATTCATTGTTTGAAGTGGATTTGTAGCTTATTGCTGCTGATATTAGTGGATACAGTTTCAGGAGTTTTCCCATCAGATTTTAGCCACAACAGATTAATTATTTCATCCACCTTTCGTTTCATTGCCATTTCTGAATCACAGTGCTTTCATGCAGAGGTCTGCTGCATTGCCTGTTCTTAAACAGTTACTGATGTAAAACAATTTCATATCTTTGTTTTGTATATTGCCATTGATTCATTTTGTCCTTGATTTTAAAATCTACTTAGGTAGATTTTACATAGGTTCTGAATGTGGGTTACTAGCCTTTATATACAGCCAGTCCAAACTGACTCCCATTCATAAATCTATCATCCAGAAGCATTTCTTTTTCAAAGATTAATGCATCCATTAGTTTGTCCTTGGTATCATTCCCTTAATATGTAAGTACTTGTTGCTGGAGGTATGAATGGTTGGTTCTGTTGTAAAATAACTTGGGTTGGAAGGAGCCTGTGCCTGTCTAATCCTCTGCTTGCCCCATCTTCATTCCTAGGTTTCCTTAGAGAAGAGTCATAGTTACTTGAAATCTGCTGATGAAGTTCCCCTGTATGCTTCAGTTCCTCCAACGTCTTTACAATGCTGTCACTGTTCTCTAAGGGTAGTAGACTACAGAAGGCAGTAGTTGATTTTATGTAATATCACTCCATTTTATATATAGTCGTGTTCCATCAGGATTACTTACATGCTTTTTTTTTTTTTTTAAAGTTTATTTCCTTTTGGTCACTAGATGAACCATTATCCCTCTCTGGTCTGTAGTAGTCACTTATTAGAGGACAAAATCCCTTTCTGCTGACAATGAAGTGTTTTTTCTTTTGAAAATAAAAGGCTTGTTCTCTGATTCAATTATGGTAGTTCTTTCTAGCTACATCTTTTTATCATGAGTTTCCGTAACTTGATCTGTTAAAAATACCTTCTTTCCTATTGTTGTGGTTTAACCCCAGTAAGCAGCTAAGCACCATGCAGCTGCTCGCTCACTCCCCTCCCAGTGGGATGGAGGGGAGAATCAGGAGGGTAAAAATGAGAAAACTCGTGTGTTGAGATAAAGACACTTTAATAGGTAAAGCAAAGCTATGCATGCAAGCAAGGCAAAACAAGGAATTCATTCCTTGCTTCCCGTCGGCAGGCAGGTGTTCAGCCATCCCCAGGAAAGCAGGGCTCCATCATGCGTAACGGTTACTTGGGAAGACAAACGCCATCACTCCAAACGTCTCCCCCTTCCTTCTTGTTCCCTCAGCTTTATATGCTGAGCATGACATCATATGACGTGGAATATCTCATTGGTCAGCTGGGGTCAGCTGTCCCAGCTGTGTCCCCTCCCAGCTTCTTGTGCACCCCCAGCCTACTCGCTGGTGGGGTGGGGTGAGAAGCAGAAAGGGCTTTGACATTTTAGCAGTAGCTAAAACATGGGTGTGTTATCAACACTGTTTTCAGCACAAATCCAAAACATAGCACCCTATGAGCTGCTACGGAGAAAATTAACTCTATCCCAGCCAAAACTAGCACACCTATCTTGACACAGAATAACAGAATGACACAGGTCATTCCCTGTTTTGTTGTTTACTTTGTCTCCTTTTGCTTCTTCAGTCTATAATTTTCATTCAGAACAGTGGTTAGTCTCTAATACCTTTCTTTCATGAAGAGGTTTTCTTTGCATTTTGGGACTCTGCTGTTTCTGAACTTTAGCTGTTTTCTATGAACTGATTAATAGGCTTCTGTGTCACTCGGTCAGCGTTAACTCTGGCTCACTGAGCTCATCTACTTCAGACACTGCAGCTGAATCTTTCTAAAGGACACGGGAACATTGCTAAAATAAATGAGGTGAACAAGCAGTTCACTATCTGCTCCTCCCTCCAAGGAAAAAGTAAATCACATGATTAAAGTTAACCTTTCGGAGGAAAGATTTTATTTCACAAAATCCACAAGATCTCACAACAAAACAAAATATTAAATCCAAAAATTTGTCTCTATGCTACTTATTCTGAGCATTGGAATGTTTGTATTATTTGTATTATTTAATAAACCAAAAAGAGACCTTCCAGCATGAATAACGATTACATTGTAAACATCTAATCTTAAAGAATGAATCAACATATGTAGAAGAATTTTCTGGATCATGCACTGCAAAAAAACCCTATCTATACTTGGCCTACTCAATTTCTATAGCAGCTTGAAAAATGACAGGAAGTTTAGTAAAAGGGAAACTGTATTTTTGTTCCAAGATCTGTGAATAACCATGTGTGTTAATGCTGTTAGAGCCCTCAACAGGAAAATGGCAACTCTGTATCGCACAAAATTAAGTACAGCAGTTGTAGGTCTACTGAAAGTTGCTTTGACATGGCCAGAAAGAGGTCAAAGGGAAGATGAACACAGAAGGGAAGAGTTTAGCCAGAAGTTCTGTAGAGACAAAAATGAAACTTGCTGATTTTTGGATTATCTTTTCATATCATTCGAACAGATGTTATGTAGTAGAAAACATTCATATAGCAGGTTGAAGGTTTACAATGTTTAAGCATGTTAAGCTCTTAGAACAGTTTCTACATATTCTGACTAAACGCTTTACTGGTCATTCTAGATTTTTGTGCAAGTAATACCTTGCAGTACCAATTCTCCTTTGTACTTCTTCAGTCTCTTCTTTATACTCAATGTCTTTGCAGAAAGGCGATTTACTAGGGAGAAAAATTACTCTGGATCAACTTCTAGTGAGGCGGTATTTTAGATAATCAAATAAGAACTATGCAGTGCTTTCCTGTTAGTTTCCAGTTAGTTATTTCGTAAATCACTTTTGCACATCTTATCAGATGAATAACCAGTGTCAACATCTTGTATTGCTTTTCCTGCTGTTACTGTTTCCTTTCTAGTCTTTCAGTCTCTCAATGCCATGGTCTGGAAGGCACAGCAAGAAGTGAAGAAGGTAAAAAATGGCACAGCATAAAAAGAGCAGAGGTGTCAGCAGTCATTGTCCCTGTATTTGGATCATTGCTTGGCAGAGCTCAGAGGTGTTAGTTCACTGCCTTTGCTGATTGAAACATCAAGCATCCTGCTTTCCTGAAAGCAATGCTACCATCAGAAAAGTTGAGAAGTCATTTGTCAACATTTATGAGCATGATAAAATGATACCTGTGTAGTCTTAGAATTGCTGCACTGTACAGCAGAGCAGTTATCCCTATTATAATGGGATACTCAAGGTTGTCCTGTTCCATGAGTGCCCAGTAATGAGTAGCCTGCTGGTTAAGTACATGCCAAGACTTTCATCAAGTACTCAGTCTGGCAGGTCTCTTCATTTCAAAGTGTTGTCTCTAATAATAATAATAATAAAAATCATTGATACATTCAAGCATATGCATTAGGTAGCTCTGGAAGAAAGAGACCAAGATAAAAGGCAATAATTAAAAATTAAATTATGGCTCAAAGTGAAAAGTTAAGAGCCATTCACTGGGACATGATCACAGGTAACCTGTGATTTCCAAAGCACATAACCTCAGATATTTAAGGAGACATAGTAAAATCTGTTGTTTCCCTGAGGGAATGAATGGTTTCCCTGAGGGAATCAGAACTGCACAGCTTTCAAATCATCTCAGCATAAATGGAAGTCAGGAGTTTACTGGTGCATCACACTGTGCACTGGTGTTTCATTTATGAGTATTTGTGTTCAGTTGTTCTCTCCGTTCTTTCTTCTGTAGATCCAAGAACAATAATGAAAAACTGCTGTTTCTAACCAAAGGACTATCATTATTTAATGCAAAAATGTTCTGAATTTTTCTCTGTATACTAGACTGACAGTAGATTAAATCAGTTATGGACTCACTTTAGAAAAAGGCTTGTGTTAAACACAAGTAGTTTAGTGAAAAAGAGGGAAAATAACAAATATGGGTGTTGCAATTATGGCTTTTGGAAGTTTTGCACAAACTTAGAAAAATTAGAAAAAAAATTACAGTTCTATTATATTCTCTGCTGGAGCTCTTCATTTCCAAGAGTAATGTCCCAGATATGCAAGAACAGATTTCAGGACCTGTGTTGTCCGTTATGCTGTTTGATATGGTGGAGGAATTCCTGCTTAACAGGGATCAGCATATGTGATTCTGTCCTTACTTTCTTCAAGTTCCTTTTTGCCAAATAAATAAGCAAAACCTTCATTTTGTTAGCAGAACAAGTAGTTTGGACAGCTAACATGTTTAATAAGGACATGCTGTTTTAGCAAAGACATTTTTATTACGAAAACTCGCAGATGACACTTCTAATTTATGAAGGTGTAGTTCTAATTTTAGTAGGCAATGGGTCTTGTTTCACTGGAATATACCAAATGGCATGTCCTGTATCTTGAAAAATAGAATAGGCATGTCCCAGGTTTACTTGTGTCACAAATTACAGATGCTTGCTATCTTCTTTGCAGTATTGGTTAGCCTCTACAGGTGACTTTAATTCAACAGTTGCCTGATCAGAAGCTATATTTTATGTTTGAAAAGCTTGTCAAGTAAATTGCTGTTTCTCAGCATCATTTCTGCAGAAAAGCTTGTAAGTTCTTTGGGCAGAACTTTCAAAGCACCAGAAGAATAAAAGCAAAACCCCTCAAAATGCGTGATTTGCTTGTACAGTTGTGACATCCTCAATGTATCTTTATGGAGGAATTTGTAATCAGAACACTGATGAATGTGATGATGAGTTTTGGTTCTCTTTCATACTCTTTGTCACAAAGTGATTTCCACTGGCTTTTTACTACTTTTTTGAGGGAAAAAACCCAATGCCACCTGCCTCCCTCCCTCCTGCCTCCCAAAACCAAACCCCACAAAAAAACCCACCAAATTTTGCAGGGTATGTGTCCAGTTATGATGAAAGTCTCTATCAGTTCTCTGTTAAAAATCAATTATAGTTTTTAACTTAATCTAAATTTCTGTAGTAGAACAATTTGCCTCTGATACCAAACTAGATATTAACTTATGATATTAATTAGAATTCAAGCCAACTCATGAAAACCTTTCAATGCTGAATTGTTTCTAGAAACTGATTTTGTTAAAGAGGCTTTAGAAATACATAGATTTAGGGTGTAATGTGAAACCTGAATTTATATACAGTAGGTTCCAGCTCTGAATTTGAACTGAGCAACTGGCCAATAACATTGCTAAAATAATCAAGTATAATCAGAAACCATGAAGACTATGATTTCCTTTCAGACTGATTCTGTATTCCTTACTAATTTATGTAGTCCTAATCATGCAAACTTTTAAGCCATTTTTCACTTCTATACCTGGCAGAGAATTTTGATTTGCAAATTTAAATATTGTATGACATTTAATAGACATAAAATACTGCACACAAGATTACAGTTAAAATTACCTCACTAAAAATCTGTTCATGAATGTGCAGTAATTTTTCGTGTCCTAAATTTGGTGAAGATAAGAATTGTTGGTGTTGATTTCAGTAAGTCCAACAAGTAGCAAACCTAAAGGGCGATTACATTATTGGTACCCTCTTACTTTAATATGGGTAGTTTAACCTTTCTTGTATAACTTTAAGAGGGGATAGCTGATAGTCTGTGTAGTACCTTCTGTGTTGATATTTCACAGTGTCAAATATGAAGGAAAAAAAAGTCATAATTCCCTGGGACTCATAAAACCTCATTTCCTTTTCTGCTCGGGATCTATAACATGAGTTCAGGTATACCGCTTCATCTCCATGTAGATTTGTTTTCCAGGAAAACAAAGCTCCCCTATACATCTGTGGAAGCTTGGAATTACATCTAACAGAAAGAGTAAGAGGACTCTCATTTTAAATAAGGCATACAAATAAAGAGTGATCAAGGAGACATTGAGATACTATAAAGACATTCTTGAACTGTCACCAGGGACTTTCAAAATATGCAAAAATCTTGGAGACATTATTGCAAGCAGTTTTGCAATCTAGAGATTAAAATTACCTCTGTTGCATTCTTGAGCGGTATTCTCTCTCATTCGATTTTTTTCCCTATTAGGAAGTTGAACTTTCAGAGAAGACATCAAAAATAGAGTTCAGAATCAACAAGTAAGGGTACCTGAGGATAACATGCTGTATGTGTACTTAAGCAATTAAATAAAGGGATATGACTTTCAGATCACTCACCTCACACTTTGGAAACATGCTATGCGGATGGACTAGTCCCTGTCCAAGTGAGATGACTTGAGAATTGTAGGATTGTGACCCCGTTATTAGAATTTGTGATGTGGCACAACAGCCCACAGTCTATAAACCTGCACAATTTTCATTCCGATGCGTGATAGTCATCTTAAGTCTTTTTGTGATGAGAAGATATCTGGATTCAGCATACATATTTTGGCTTTCCACTTTTCAATGTTGCACAAAAATTCAGCAGAAACCAATAAGTAGGCTACTCACCTACAAGGCTAGTTTAAAAGGAGCTTAGTTAACTATGGCTGTATTTCCTGAATTTCCAGGCATCATAAAAAATATGTTTTTATAAAACAGTAGAATACAGAAATACAATTAAGTAAAATTGAAAAATGCTGTTTCATAATTAAGTGCATATTGATCTAACCTGCCTCAGATTAATCATTTTTTAACACATTTATTATAGAATTCGTGTTCAAAATGGTCCAGTTAAACAGAATGTCAGTGTCTGTTATAAATGGTACTGTATCTATCTCATTTATACCTTGACAGTAATGCATTTATGGGAAACTAATACATTCTGTCTCCATGCTGCATGACAGAAGCCATATAAACATACATTGCCTGTTTGTAGTTTATATGGAAACAGTGCCTATCTTTTCTTAGAACAGTGAATAATGTTTCTTCCACAAATCATTCAGAAAGCACTAGAAAGGGAGTCTAAATTTCATGAGTGTCATATTTTTACCTGACACTGATTCTGTGCAAATGGAGCACCCTAACGAGTGCAAATGATGCACAGAGACTATATGAGGTTTTTGGCAGGCTTTTTCGTCTTCTTGAGGAATTTGATCTGTAAACGAGTTCCCCATTTGGGAGAAGCTGTTATAGGTAGTTAATATCATGCTTCCACTTTTCATAAACTCTGGATAAATTTGGGCTATGTAATAGTTTGTCTTGAAGAGCAGAGTACTGTATTTTTCAGAAATGTGTTTACTGCCAGTCTTTTAAAAATCATTTGACAATTCACAAATACATATGTGTTAGATCCTAGTTTCTGTAGGTAATATGTCTTCATTATTGCATAATGTTTGACCCTGAAATAATTTAAATATATTTGATTTTTATTGGAGTTTTTCTTTGGACTAGGATCACTAATTACTTTTGCCTTCTGCCATCATGGGGTGTTCTGCCCTAATGTCATTGTTTGGATTAGGAGTGTGATTTTTTGGAAGCAAATCTCATAGCTGTCTCCAGTTGCTGTTCTTTGCTTCAGCCCAGCTGTGCACAGCGGTCTCAGGACCCATCTCCTAACTGAGACTGAAGTGAGTTACATCCACTTTTGGACAGTCAGACTCTTGGGCCAGATAAGACCAAGACTGAAGTGTAGTTCGCTGCAATATAGGAGGTGTGGATTATTTTGCTGTACAGATTAACTTCAGTACTTGTTAAAGTAGTATAGGCAGTGTGTACAACTCAAACCTGATGATGTTGAAGTCAGAGGAAGCTTATTAATGCCCATGACTGTTGATCTCGGGAGATTAATTTTTACAGCATCATTTCATTCAAGAAGATAATTCAATATTAACTTACCAAGATCAGGTCTACCAAGTATCATTGTGTTTTGGTTACATGTACGTACCCAGCTTAGCTGCTTTGTTGCAGTTCAGTCCTTCTGCCTCCAAATAATTAACTAATTCATTTTTAACTAATTCACTCATTTTTTAGATTACTTGTGAATTTGATTTTTTTTTTTGTAAACTCTTTGAATGTCATGTTTAGTTTTTTGTTTTGTTTTAAACTGTAGCAAGTTTGAATTTGGTAACACTGATATCAACAGAAGCCTTTTATGATGGGAATACATCAGCATTGGTATCCACTCGGCCGAAAGCCATCGCCAGAAGAAGTGTGGCGACCCAGACGGAGCCCCTACGCAAACATACATCTGTCCAGGTCTCCGGCTGCAGGGAGTGCCTGGGCCTGTCACTTGTACCGCAGGGCAGCAGGGACAAGGCCTGTGTGCGCTGTGACCAGGGGGATGATCTGCTCAGCCTGGTGGCAGAGCTGAAGGAGGAGGTGGAGAGGTTAAGGATTATCAGGGAGTGCGAGAGGGAGATAGATTGGTGGAGCCACACCCTGCCGTCCCTGAGGCAAGGGCAGCACATGGAGGCTCCACAAGAAGCAGAGGATCCCCTGCCCTCTTGCCACCAGGCAGAAGGAGGGGACCCAGGAGACGGGGGGAGGAATGGAGACAGGTCCCTGCTCAGGGTGCCAGGTGAATCCCCGCCCGGCCTCCCTCACCTTCCCAGTTGCCCCTACACAACAGATATGGGGCCCTGGAACTTGAGGGCCAGGCAAATGAGGACACAGATGAAGGTCCATCCAGGGGGTTGCCCAGGGCAAGTCAGTCAGCCCCACGCATTATGACTGCCTCCGCTAAAAAAAAAAGGAGGGTAATTGTCATAGGTGGTTCCCTTCTGAGGGGGACGGAGGGCCCAGTGTGCCGACCAGACCCATCCCACAGGGAAGTCTGCTGCCTCCCTGGGGCCCGGGTGAAGGACATTCCTAGGAAACTCCCTGGTCTGGTACAGTGCTCTGATCACTGCCCGCTACTGGTTATACAGGCTGGCAGTGAGGAGGTTGCAGAGAGAAGTCCCGAAGGGATCAAAAGGGACTTCAGGGCACTGGGGCGACTGGTGGGAGGATCGGGAGCACAAGTAGTGTTTTCCTCAATCCCTTCGGTGGCAGGGAGGAATACTGAAGGGAACAGGAAAACTCATTGGATCAACACGTGGCTTAGGGCCTGGTGCCATTGGCAGAATTTTGGCTTCTTTGACCACGGGGAGGTTTACACGGCACCGGGCCTGCTGGCGACGGACGGAGTTCAGCTGTCTCACAGGGGGAAAAGGATTCTCGCGTATGGGTTGGCTGGGCTCATCGAGAGGGCTTTAAATGAGGTTCGAAGGGGGAAGGGGATAAAACCAGGCTCACTAGAGAAGAGCCTAGGGGCTGCACGCCAATGTTGGGGGAGAAATCGGCAGCCCAGCTCAAGTGCATCTACACCAATGCACGCAGCATGGGAGGCAAACAGAAGGAGCTGGAAGCCATTGTGCAGCGGGGTAGCTATGACTTAGTCGCCATCACGGAAACATGGTGGGATGAGTCTCACGATTGGAGTGCAATGGATGACTATAAGCTCTTCAGAAGGGACAGGCGAGAAAGGAGAGGCGGTGGGGTAGCCCTGTATGTCAAGGAGTACTTTGAATGTCTGGAGCTCAATGGTAGTGATGACGAGGTCGAGTGATTGTGGGTAGGGATGAGGGGGAAGGCCAACAAGGCAGATATCCTGCTGGGAGTCTGTTACAGACCACCTAGCCAGGATGAGGAGGCAGACGAAATATTCTACCAGAGGCTCACAGAAGTCTCACAGTCGCTAGCCCTTGTTCTTGTGGGGGACTTCAACTTTCCGGATGTCTGCTGGAAATACCACACGGCAGAGAGGAAACAATCGAGGAGGTTCCTGGAGTGTGTGGAACATAACTTCCTGACGCAGCTGGTAAGCGAGCCCACTAGGGGAGGTGCCTCGCTTGACCTGCTGTTCACAAACAGAGAAGGACTGGTGAGAGATGTGGTGGTCGGAGGCTGGCTTGGGCTTAGCGACCATGAAATGGTAGAATTCTCAATACTTGGTGAGGTAAGGAGGAGGGCTAGCAAAACCGCTACCATGGACTTCTGGAGAGCAGACTTTGGCCTGCTCAGGACACTGGTCGAGAGGGTCCCTGGGAGACAGTCCTGAAGGGCAAAGGGGTCCAGGAAGGCTGGACGTTCTTCAAGAAGGAAGTCTTAAAGGCGCAGAAGCGGTCTGTCCCCATGTGCCGTAAGAAGAACAGGCGGGGAAGACGACCAGCCTGGCTGAACGGGGAGCTCTGGCTGGGACTCAGGAAAAAAAGGAGAGTTTATCACCTCTGGAAGAAGGGGCAGGCAACTCAAGAGAGTACAGGGATCTCGTTAGGTCGTGCAGAGAGGAAATTAGAAAGGCAAAAGCCCGGCTAGAACTCAACCTGGCCACTGTCATGAGAGACAACAAAAAATGCTTTTACAAGTATATTAATGACAAAAGGAGAGTCAAGGAGAATCTCCATCCTTTATTGGATGCGGGAGGGGGAACGTTGCCACCAAGGAGAAGGATAAGGCTGAGGTACTCAACGCCTTCTTTGCCTCAGTCTTTAATAGTCAGAGCATTTATCCTCAGGGTACTCAGCCCCCTGAGCTGGAAGACAGGGGACGGCGAGCAGGATAAACCCCCCATAATCCAAGAGGAAGCAGTTAATGACCTGCTACGCCACCTGGACGTTCACAAGTCTATGGGGCTGGATGGAATCCACCCAAGGGTTCTGAGGGAGCTGGCGGAGGAGCTTGCCAAGCCACTCTCCATCATTTACCAGCAGTCCTGGTTAACTGGGGAGATCCCGGACGACTGGAGGCTTGCCAATGTGACGCCCATCTACAAGAAGGGCCGGAAGGAGGATCCAGGGAACTACAGGCCGGTCAGCCTGACCTCGGTGACGGGGAAGATCATGGAGCGGTTCGTTTTGAGGGCGCTCACGAGCCATGTCCAGGACAACCAGAGGATCAGGCCCAGCCAGCACGGGTTCATGGAAGGCAGGTCCTGCTTGACCAACCTGATCTCCTTCTATGACCAGGTGACCCGTCTAGTGGATGAGGGAAAGGCTGTGGATGTGGTCTACCTGGACTTCAGTAAAGCCTTTGACACTGTCTCCCACAGCATTCTCCTAAAGAAGCTGGCGGCTCACGGCCTAGACAGGTGCACTCTTCGCTGGGTAAAAAACTGGCTGGACGGCCGAGCCCAGAGAGTTGTGGTGAACGGAGTTAATTCCAGTTGGCGGCCGGTCACGAGCGGTGTTCCCCAGGGCTCAGTACTGGGGCCGGTCCTGTTCAATATCTTTATCGACGATCTGGACGAGGGGATTGAGTGCTCCCTCACTAAGTTTGCAGATGACACCAAGTTGGGTGGGAGTGTTGATCTGCTGGAGGGTAGGAAGGCTCTGCAGAGGGACCTGGACAGACTGGATCGATGGGCCAAGGCCAACTGTATGAGGTTCAACAAGGCCAAGTGCCGGGTCCTGCACTTGGGCCACAACAACCCCATGCAACGCTACAGGCTTGGGGAAGAGTGGCTGGAAAGGTGCCTGGCAGAAGGGGACCCGCGGGTATTGGTCGATAGCCAGCTGAATATGAGCAGCAGTGTGCCCAGGTGGCCAAGAAGGCCAATGGCATCCTGGCCTGTACCAGAAATAGTGTGGCCAGCAGGAGTAGGGAGGTGATCGTGCCCCTGTATTCGGCACTGGTGAGGCCACACCTGGAATACTGTGTTCAGGTTTGGGCCCCTCACTACAAGAAGGACATGGAGGTGCTGGAGCGTGTCCAGAGAAGGGCAACGAAGCTGGTGAAGGGCCTGGAGCACAAGCCTTATGAGGAGCGGCTGAGGGAACTGGGGTTGTTTAGTCTGGAGAAGAGGAGTCTCAGGGGAGGGCACATCGCGCTCTACAACTACCTGAAAAGAGGTTGTAGTGAGGTGGGTGTTGGTCTCTTCTGCCAAGTAACTAGCGATAGGATGAGAGGAAATGGCCTGAAGTTGTGCCAAGGGAGGTTTAGATTGGACATTAGGAGAAATTTCTTTAATGAAAGAGGGGTCAGACCTTGGAACAGGCTGCCCAGGGAAGTGGTTGAGTCACCATCCCTAGAAGTATTTAAAAGACGTGTAGATGAGGCGCTTAGGGACATGGCTTAGTGGGCGTGGTGGTGTTGGGTTGATGGTTGGACTGCATGATCTTAGAGGTCTTTTCCAACCTTAATGATTTTATGATTCTATGATTACTTTTCTTTGCCATCTCCTTTATCCTGCGACGGCACCTAATCTTAGCGTTTAATAGTTAAGAGTTAAACGCGTTTGTAGTAAGGAAGCAAGAGTGGTGTGTGGCTGAAATAGCACTTTTCTCATAGAGGCTGTTCTGCGTTCTCTGAGTTAGACAGCTGGGCTTTGCTCACCTTCAGCTGAGAGTAATGATTCATCTATGAACAGCAAAGATCATCCTACACAGAAACTCATAAATATATAAAACAACTATTTAAGACTACATAATTCAGCACTCTCTTAGATGAGAGTTATCGACAATAATAAGCCTGTGGAAGTGAATGATACTTTGTTGTTATAGGGGACATAACAAAATCTGTAAATTCAATAAAACTTTCCAGGAATTCTGCTGTGTGCTTGGCCCATGATACAAATCATACATTTTAAACTCTTTTCATGTGGCTAAACTGACTTTGCTAATAATGCAAGTAAAATAAAGGATGCATGAAATAATTCTGAGGACTTACAGTCACCCCAAGGCCTTGGATGTGTAACTAGTGACTGATGAAATGGCAGGTAGTACTGTTTAGTTTAGCTGTTTAGTTTATATACTCTTATAATCCAACAGCTGTAGTATTTTCTCTTTAAAAAATGTTACTGATAACTTGCCAATAAACTGAAGAATTAGGATAATTCTTAATTAGCTGTCAAATTGCTGTAGATATATTACTTAACCGAGGATACAAATGAGTGTAGGAAGACCTTCATACTTCAGTGTTATCAAGGAAAGATTCAGTAGAATGCAATGATACATGTGTTTGGTATTTTATTTAGGGGTTTCTAATGTAACTGCAGAAAGAAGATGTTATCACAGAACAAGGTACATTTTAACTCTTGTTTCAGATTGAGAAAGCTGTAAGCTTACATGAAAGCCGTTTGCTTTATCTCCTTTTTGCATAAAGCTCCTTAAGACTGACAGCTATATAATGAAAGGAAAGAAATATAAAAAAAATGTAAAATCAAATTTGTAGTGTTATGGAATGCCTGTTGTCACTCATTAAAATGAAATTGAAACACTGCTTTTTAATTAGTGTATTCTGATATATAGAAAATTTATTTTCTCTCACTAGTCCTCCAAGGAGAACTGGCTAATTCTTGAATCTCTTAGAATGCTTTCATAATTAAACCTGTCATGGTGAGGACTAGCATTGTGGAGTTGTATTTCAAGATAGGTCCATGGCATGATATGTCATTATAGTGTGTGCTTACAAAACAATTTACAGAGATATTGAACTGGTGAAATTGCCCTTAAATATGGGGCTGTTTAAAATTGTGGTTTCTAAACTGTGACATTCGATCCATTTTTGAAAAGAAGGCACTGAGATAAGTGCCAGATAAATTAGTCTTTAAGATTATGTTTTATACCTCACTGCCCACTTACTATACTTTTAATTAGGCATTGGCTGTGTATTTGGTAAGACACTAGCTGAAATAAACAATTCAAAAGTTATTTATGCTAGTTTACATCCTTGAGGTGGCAGTGCAGGCAATCTGAGATTCCTTCCTAAGTGGAATAAGGTTCAACTACATGAGGAAATCGTGGCAGCGCTGAGAAACTGGGTCTTTTGAAAGTTAAGCATTGCATGAAACAATTAGTTTTTAATTATTTCTTATACTATGATAGAGCTGTGTGAATACAGCAATTAAAAGGGAAACCATTCCTCCCTTTATCTTTTTTCTTGCATTAACCTTCCTTGAAAATGAGAAATTATGATTCCAGTCAAATCTAAAAACATTGATTTCCATTGGATTCTCTTTTTTGTTATCATTTATCCTTTCTGTTATCCTTTCTCCTCAGTTTGGGGCAGTGTTTTTTTATAGTCCTGAAGCATTTTACTGCAAAACTGCAAGACTTGTCTATATCCTTTTTTTTTTTTTTTTAATCCCATTAAAGCAAATGACTGCCAAAAAAAAGATCAACTTAGATACAAACAAAACCCTAAAATAATGTATTACACTAATTTATGTTGTAAAATTATAGAGCTGTCATATAGTTTGGATTTGTTTTGAAATACTTCTGATGCAAATTTAAGTAACAGTAGAAATAAGCTTATCTGCTAAGGAGATAAAGTTGCCAGATGGACCTTCTAGTTTTACAGCAGGGTCACAACGTAGGGATGGAGCAGTTGGAATACAAGACTGAGAGATGGATAATGTTGGAAAAATCTAAATTACAATTTCATGTAAGAGCTTCTTAGAATGATTTATTGCCTTGACCTACAGCTGTTAGAACTTCAGATTTGCTTCTTGTAAGTTATATAAAAGCATAATTGAAATTATGAAACATTTGCAAATGAACCAGTTTGGCACAGAGAAAATGAAAAAATGCAATCCCATATTAGTTTTTTCCCCTCTGATTGTCTTTTTCTTTCACAATTTGCTACAAGTGATGCACATGGTAAAGATCTGATATACTGAAACTGCATTAAACTATGCTTCTTTCTTTGGATTTATACTGAACTACATGAGCTTTTCCCCCAGATTCTTCATATGTTTGCTGAGAGATATTTGTATGGATTTACTGATGTTATGTATTTCCCTTACTCATTATCATCTTCTAATGGTTTCTGAGAATTGATGGAATTGAAGAGGCACAAATCAAATCTAAATACATAATTTAGTTAACGTATACACACTAAATACATAATTCAGTGTGGTGAGAGTGGATGGGGGAGGGCATGGAGGACTGAAAGCATGTGTTCTAAATCAGCACCAGATTCAGCATTTCCTGATTAAAATCTTGCATGGAGAAATATCTGGTTTAAATTTATAAATTATGCTGGAAGAGTGGTATGAATTACTTGAAGAAGATTGAAGCGATAGGCTTGGATTCTCTTTACACCTCCACTGGTGGAATGAAGAATTACACAGGAGCTGTGGTGGCTTAGTGTCAAAACTGAACCCAAATAGTTAAAAAAATCTTTGAAACCTTAGCATTCAGTTCCAGACTGCCTCTTAAAAGTATTATTTATAAATCAAAGATTAAGCTACATTTTACCAACAGTATGCTGCATTTTTTTTATTTTTGTGTGTTGTAAATAAATGACTCTTCATTAGTACTTTTGGACTGTTTTAGGAATATCATCTGATTTAACTAATAAATCATAATTTGCCTTGTTGAAAAAAAAAGAATGCAGAACAATTATACAAGGAATAATCTGTACAGTAGAAAAGCCATGAGACATAAGATTAAATTTGAATTGTCTTTTAGCATTTTGCACTGTTTTCCCCCAAATAAATACTCAGGGAAATAAGAATACTTCAAACACATCAAAGTGAGTAGTAGAAATTGAATCATAGAATCATAGAATGGTTTAGGTTGGAAGCGACCTTTAAAGGTCATCTAGTCCAATGCCCCTGCCATGGACAGTGACATTTTTCACTAGATCAGGTTGCTCAAAGCCCTGTGTGACCTGACCTTGAACGCTTGCAGGGATGGGGCATCCACAGCTTCTCTGGGCAGCTTATTTCTGTGTCTCACCATCATAAAGAATTTCTTCTATGTGCAATCTAAATCCACCCTCTTTCAGTTTAAAACCATTTCCCCCTGTCTTGTCATTGCAGGCCCTGGTAAAAAGTCTCTCTCTGACTTTCTTATAAGCCCTCTTTATATATTGAAAGGCCACAATAAGGTCTCCCTGGAGCCTTCTCTTCTCCAGGCTGAACAACCCCAACTCTCTTGGCCTTTTTACATGAGAGGTGTTCCATCCCCCTGATCATTTTCGTGGCCCTCCTCTGGACCCGCTCCAACAGGTCCATGTCTTTCCTGTGCTGAGGGCTCCAGAGCTGGATACAACACTCCAGGTGGGGTCTCACCAGAGCGGAGCAGAGGGGCAGAATCACCTCCCTCGACCTGCTGGCCATGCTTCTTTTGATGCAGCCCAGGGTACGGTTGGCTTTCTGGGCTGCAAGTGCACATTGCTGGCTCATACCAATTTTTCATCCACCAGTATACCCAAATCCTTCTCGGCAGGACTGCTCTCAATCCCTTCATCCCCCAGTGTGTACTGATACCTTACACTTGGCCTTGTTGAACTTCATGAGGTTAAACTGAGAAACTGTATTCCAGCATTCAGTTTTATTTTAGATGTAAATACAACTTACAGTCCTTTTAAGGAATCTGTACGTATAGGAAGACATGTTTATATTTAAAAACATAAAGTCCACTTGTTGTTTTGAAAGAAATGCCTTCTGCAATCTTGTTAATGGATTATGGCAAGAACACACATTGGACCAAATGTGACACTGAAGGTAATTTTGCCTTGTTAGAAGTTAATTGAGGAGTAATGCACAGGATTACTATAGTCCTGCTTTCTAGCACAAGATTTCTGACTGCTTTTTAGCAGGTGCATTGATTTTTTTTGTATCTTTTTTTGGGGGATTCTTTTTTTTTAATGCTGGAACCATAGCTTGTTAAGTGATATACCTATCCCTGTACATTGCTAGTGTGAGATGGTCCCTGTCGCAAAGAACTTGCATCCATGAAGTCTGCTAGGCAATTAGCTCTGATTTGGTACATAACCAGGGACAATTCTTTATTTACCTACTGTCTCAAATAGTATATCTCAAATAGTTGTCTAATCAACCTAAATACTTTCAGATGGTGATGGCATGTGAAGAAATGTCGAAGCAGAATGGAAAAATTTAGTTAGCAGAATTAAAAAACACATGGTCATGTAGAACAATCATATAGATACGTACAGGATAAAAGAAACTTGTGTCAGTGTTTTAGATCAAGGAGCTGGTTAACAATACAGAAATCTTCTGTATTGTTAATATTTTCTTTTTTTATCATCTTTTTCTATCCTCTAAATGTTAAAAAAAATCTCAAATATGGCAGACCCACGCTATTCTTCAGTTTGGAAAGGAAATTATCTTCTTGGTCTGTTGAGGCAACTTCATTAATTTCTGGTGACTGCAGAAGTCTATAAGAGAGCACTTTTGAGCTGTAGCTGTTTAGAGCTGTGTCGTGGTTTAACCCGGGCAGGCAGCCAAACCCCACGCAGCCGCTCGCTCACTTCCCTTTCCCCCGAGTGGGACAGGGAGAGAATCGGAGGGGTAAGAGTGAGAAAAACTCACAGGTTGAGATAAAGACAGTTTACTAGAACAGAAAAGGAAGGGAAAATAATTATAACAATAACAATAATAATAATAATAATAATAATAATAATAATGGTAGAATATACAAAATGAGTGTACCTGCCAAGCAATGCCCAAAAAACAGCAATCTTTACTTCCTGGACATGCCTACCGTTCATATACTGAGCATGACATCACATGGTATGGAATACCCCGTTGGCCAGCTGGGCCAGCTGTCCTGGCTATGGTCCCTCCCAGCCTTTTGTTCACGGGAAGCTGAAAGTCCTTGACTAGTGGGGTACTTAGCAACAACTGAAAACATCAGCATGTTATCAACATTCTTCTCATATTAAATCCAAAACACAGCACTAGGAAGAAATTTAACCCTATCCCAGCTGAAATCAGGATAAGCTTCCGTCACAATTCCAGCCTTTACTAAAAACCTATTTTTCCCAAAACAATTTAAAAAAAAAAAAAAAGAGCTCCAAGCATAACTTATCTTTCCCTTAATGCACATTCAAGTTCAAGCCTTCTTCAAAATACAATTCAACTTTCTTTTTCCTAACCAGTCTATTTCATTTTATGGTGAATGATACCCAGGTACTTCATTTTGCAAGATAGCTGGTGATGGTTTTTATAGCACGTCTTTAGTATTTCTGGTTTCTGATACATCTTACTAAAGGTTAGGAGCAATTTATTAAAGGCTCAAGATTTCTCACGATCCACAATGTAAAAGTCACGATTTCTGATGCTACCCTGGATTCCTGTTGCACTCTTTCAGAATAATTTTTTTATTTTACCTTTTACATTTTGGACACTTACACTGTATGCCATGGAATGCTAAAGGAAAAGTTTTAAAACCGTCTTTCATTTTTATTTGCTATGTCTCTTACTTTCTCCTGTGTAAAGAAGTAGAAGGCAGGCAGAAAATTTTTGTATGTTTGAAAGCACAGCTTTGAAGCACTGACGGCATTGCAGAATAAGCAAGCCATTCATGAAGTATTGCAGACTTTTTAGCCTTTCATGGTATTTCTTCTTTTTTGCCCTGAAGGTGTAACATTTGAAGTATTGATCCAAATTCTGTGCTGAGAAGAATATCATTCTTCTTTGCAATACCAAGTAGATGCCAAGATTAATATGTACTGGTTTGTCATCTCTGTGAACACCGAGAGTTCAAGAACAGTTGTTTTGTTCTTTTCTGCTTAAAGTCCCTATGGAGCTGAGTGGAAATACCATAAGACTATGCTCTTGAAAATACCAATGATGTTTTAAAAATAGGTATGAATTTGAAGAAAAATATATTACAGTTTATTGTAACAGCAATCACTCCATCACAGAAAACATCAAAGAAGCCATTGTGCCCCAGAGAAAAAAAGTTTAAGTTGCCTTTAAACATTGCTTTTATGAATAATATTGCAAGCATTACTATATTTATCAATGTACTTTGTCTATGGGATCTTTTTTTGGGATCTGCTGTTGATATATATCTTAGTTTTTTAATGTTATTCACAGTATTGACATACAGGAGCAACTCATGAAGCTATCACATTTGTAGTGTTGCATGATATGAAAATGCAGATCTAAGGTGTGTACTGTGCTTTGGAAAAATCTTTGAAATTCTGTTCTGCATTAATTTTATTGGAATATTGATGCTTAATTTTTATCAGTTTGTGCATGGTGTATGAATTTTTAAGAAATAATTTAAGGAGGTTAGTGGAAGGAAATGTGGATATTCTGAGCTCAAAATGTAGTGCTGGCATTGTCTTCCTTTTAAGGTACTTGAGGATCCATTCCCTTGGATCTGAAGGGAATTCACCTGAGTGAGGTTCTCCACAGGGATATAAAGAAGTGACTCTTTGGATCCCTGCATAATTCAGTCTCTGAATAGTATTAAAGAGACAAAAACAAACTTGTGGTTGCAACCAAGAGTCTTTTCAGGACTGGGACTCAACATAAGGAGTTTTCAAAACCATTATGAGCTCTTTCCTCATATTTTATGACCGGTATGAGTAACTGTAGAGACTAAAACTATAATGTAGTCAATCTTACATCATTAATTTCAATACCAATGGATTTTCTTTCTCCATCCTACAGTACTTACTAGTAGAAAAGACAGGGACTTTGTCTTTTGCTTATCTCAAAGATGTGCTATAAATTGAATATCACAATGAGTAAAATTATCCTGGGTATGAACCCGTGCAAAGTGGGGCTTTTATCATAATTTTGAGGAAGATAGAGCAGTGTGAGTTCTTCAACAGTATTATACTTATCTCTGTTCAGCAAAGAGATGAAGTAATCAAAATCTGTCCCAGTTTTAGCTGTGAAAATGCAGTCGATATTTGAGGCAGGAGAAAGAGAAAGGAGCATAACTGATTAATATTGCATTTTCTCTTTGCTTTGTGCCCCCCGCCCCCAGTATCCAAATTTAAAAAAAAAAAGTTTTGAGTGTCTCAGGTTTTATCTGACTAGTCTTAATTCCTATAGGGCAAGAGTGAAACATATTTTTCTTTTTAATTTTCACTCTCTTATTCCTTCAAAATATTTTGCTATGTTCTCAGGAGTTAGGTGGTTCTGTTTCCTGTACAAAGTACACTTTTTCATTTCTGACAGCAAGTAATATACAACAATATAGTACTACATTTTCACTAATTTTGCCCAGCTCAGCAGTGAAGGAATTGTGTGTGGTGGGGAAGGAGGGACATCTGTAACCAAAGGAGCAAGAGAGATTTTATGGTTTTTTCAGTAGAAGATACCGTGCACAAGAAATCTCTGAAAAATCATTAAGGGATCAACACAGCAATCTGGGTCTTTGACCCTAAATATGGGAGTGACCTTGGTAATATTCTATGTTAAATATATATGGCTATTCCCATCTAAATGTAAGACAATGGTATCCCAACCTTCCTCATGTGCAGTTTGTTAACATTTTCACAATCTGAAATTGGTCAAAAAAGACATTAAAACCTGAAAATTTTAAGGGTTTCAGCACACTTTCAAACTCTACCCCTATTTCCCTTTCTCCTCCCTTTTTGACCATTTTTTTTTAGTTGTAAATTTGGTACTGGACATATTGAGGTGCTGCTTGAATACTGTGAAGGCTGAATTTGCTGCTGCTTCCAATGGAGAAAGCAAAACTCTGCTAGGCCAGTAACCGTTCTTAATCTGGATGGTGGTGTAGGATGATTTTCAAAGTGATTTGAGGGACAACATTTAAGGAGAATCACCAAGATTTAACCAGTTCCTCTTTGCCTGCATCTGTGCTGGCAAACTTTTAACTTGAACTTTGTCTCTGGTTATCTCGTAGTAAATTAATGGGCTTTAGTCCATTTGCAGGGACTGTGGACCAGCAGTCTCTGAGGAGAAGGAGGACATAACATACGAGAAGGATATATTGGTAACATTCCTTTGGAAGCAGGTAGAAGGCAACAGGGAGTGGGTAACCAGGTGTAAGCGTCAATTGTGAACAGGTGAAAGAGACCTATAAAGAAGCTGCCCACCAGTAGTAAGGAGAGAGTGGTAACTCAAAGATGCTGAGTGCAGGCTTCTTCTGGAAGCAGGTTGCCTCATCTGCCCCACTCTGACATCAATATTTCACGTGCTGCCCTACGAGTGAGGAGAGTGTATTGGGCTCTGTTCTCATTCTTTTTCTGCTTTGTGCTTTGATTAACACCATGATTCATGGAACAAGAAGGTACACTTTCTAAATCTGTAGATGACAAGAAGCTGGGAAATATTGCAGGTATGCTGGGACTAGATTTCCAGCTGTTCTTAAAGAAAAGAAATTGTTTGAAAGAAATATAGGGCAATTTGACAGATGATTGCAGGGTACTACACTTAGTTATGAATAGCCAACTATACAAACACAAATAACGGGCAGTTCTTTAGAAAAGGGCCATAATGAATCATAAGCTTGAACAAGATTAATGAATAAAATATCTCTTTTGATATATGAGCAGGAGAATAAGCAGCTTGTTATGTAAAGAATCCTGCTTTCTTCAACATACATAATGCTTTGAGTGGGATATGATATGCTGGTTTTGGGAAATACACGTTAAGGAACAAAGCTCTAAGGAAGCACTGTAACAGTTTGCCAAGGGAGGTCGTAATATTCTTGGCACTGGATGTGAGCATAGCCGATCCTGCTTTAAGGGAGGAGAATGGAAAACATCACCTTGGTCTCACATTTTCAATTGCCAATAGTGATTTTTTTTTGCATCCTTAGAAACATGCTTTCTCTAAACTCAGAACCCGTTCTCATTAGATCCTTTCCCACAATTCTCTTTTTCTTCCTTTATCTTTTCATGATGTTGAAAAAGAGGTCCTTCTTTTTTCTTAATGTTATGTTTGTGCTAAAGTTGTTTTAAAGACTCCATTCCCACTGGAGGTGGTAAGTGTTTGGGTGCATGACTGAGACGGTTTTGCAAGTTGTACACATAATGTTGTAAAAATTCATAAAGGAAGATGAACGTAACACTTCATAATACTGAAAAGTCTTTTGTTTAACTGTAGTATTAATAATATTGAAAGGTCTTTCGTTTAACTGTAGTATTAATGCCCGTGCCCTACTTCTATAGGGATATCCTGACATGTAGAACAATGTAACACGGTTAGGAAGAATGAGATTAGGAACCTTCCAGATGGTGGAGGATCCGCTTTGTGCTACGGAGATGTAATTATGTTCTCTTCTGTTGTGAAGAAAAAACCAAAGCTGTTTCCTTAAGTGAAAATGGATTTTAAGATGAGCAAAGAATAAATTTGCAGAGTTTTACATTTTTTTTTCTTAATGACTTCTTCCAATATTTTTTTTAAAAAGGCAAAATGATATTTATTTTTTCAAGAGGAAGATTCATCAGTAAAAAAGGCTATTGGCTCTCAGAGATGAGGAAGAAGAGTGCCTGCAATTCAGGTTGCTTTTCAGGGTAATCATGGTGTTCAAGGGCCTTGATCCAAGCTAGAAAGACTAAAGTAAAGTAAGGGACCTCGTAGTCTAAAAAGGAAGTTTATGGTCTTCCTTAAAATCAGGGGAACACAACATATGCCTAACAAGGGCAGCTGGTCCCTAACTGTGTCACCTTAAAAGTATTTAGATGAAGCATCCATTCTTTTATATGAGTCGTAATGGTGATCTGGCATCTTTTAAGGACCAAGATGGAAAAAGTCCATTTTAGTTAATTTTAGTTGCTGTAATCATGCCTTCCTTAAGACACTTAATTTACACAACTGTAAGACCATTTCAAAAACTGTTTTAGATGTGCCACAAGGTTTGCTTTGCTGCCAGGTTCTATGCCTGCCTGTTCTTTTTTGAGGCAAATGCTTTCGCACTTTCTGTTGTGCTACCTTTTTCACCTGGAAACAATTGTGTGCACACACTCAAAACCATATCTTACTGTACGCTTTCAAATCCCTGCCTAAACCTCTCCTTTTCTGTGACACACGATTGTGGGAAAAGGTAATCTGACAGGAGCCAAAGCTGAGTTTATCTTGGCTACCAGTATTTTCCATTGCAGTTGTCAGAATCTATCCTTGTGAATTGTCTTAACCTTTGTGTATTCCTATAGGCAGGGACACTTTTCTCTTTTTTTGGTAAGGACCTAGCACATGACTTCTTCATGACCAAGTAATGGTTCAAAGCTGTAAATATTGTAATCTGTTACCTTTTTCCTGGAGAAACGTGTATCCAGAGAGTAAGGAAAAGAACAGACTTTTTCAAAATCTTTATGGATATCTTTAGACTCCTATTTCATTGTCAACTCTGATTGGTAATATTGATCCCTCCCCAGCCCCTTTCGTATCTGAATTTATAGTTCAAGCCTCAGCATTGTATTACTGTTTTTGCTAATATTGTGTTAATCGCATGGGGGCTCACTCTGCTTTACCTCATGGATTGTTATTGTTTATGGGTTGTTTATTCGAATATTTTTGTTTCTAACTTTTTCCCCCTCCAGACCACTGTATTCTGAGTTGCTGCTTCTTCTGTTGTTGCTTCTTTCTCTTTTACTTCTACTATAATGAAGAAAATAATTGCCTAGTGGCTTTCTACATAATGCTGTTATACTAGAGAGCTCTTTGTTTTAATTTATTTTGAAAAGTTCTTTATTTTTAAATAAATTGCTGATTCACTTCAATTGTTGGAGCCTGTTCAATTCAGGCTCAAAACAGTTACAAAAGGAAATCTATAAATAGGATGTAACTGTCATAAACCAATAGGCCAGCAGAAAAGTGTTGTACTGTGGTTCGGCAAAATGAGTTTCTCTTGGAAAGTAGACCTACTTTTATTTAGACATCAAGAATGCCTCATTATTGTATTACATTTTAATAATGAAGCTGAAAGAGCTGCCTGTTGCCAGTTTAATTATCAGATTTGCCTAAAAAAGAGATAGTGTGTTTGCTCTTATTATTAGAAAAAAAGAAGACAGTGTTTCTACTGAGAAATGAAAAAGACTTTTTACAAAACATTTATTCGTTGACTGGATAACTGCATATCTAAAATCACTTTTGACATCCTATATGCACACTGGAGTGAAATTCTGGACTGTCATTTTGAAAGTCTGTTGTGCATTGTCCTGTGCAACTGTGAGTAGTTCATGCTTTGTAAAAGAACTTAATAGTGAGAAAAGCTTTCCTGCTCTGCAGTCTGCTTTTTGAAAGATCAAAGTCCAATTCCCATTCTTACTGATTAGTACAAATCAAACTTTGAATTTCAACTATGCAAATTTGTGCTGCTTCTCTCTTATGTTTGCTACGATTCAGCACAGATAGAGCTTCGTCATAAGAAAACTCATTAGAAAGCTCTGCTCTCTAAAGCAGTGTATTTTTTGTTTCCAATTGTTTAGATTTGCATGGAAGCACTTTGTATTAACTTAATTTCCAGGTGAGGTTAAAAATCTGCCCCTTTCCTCCTGGCGTTGATAGGAATCAACTGGATACCCTCTGAGATACAATGAGAGCGTGCTAAGGTGCAGCCAACAGAACGCTGATATTAACACAAAAGGCTATGAAGCAGAAGCCAAAAATGCTATTAGATACTTGAGCCTTCTGCTAGGTGATGAGGAGGTACTAGAAAAGCTGCTAAAACATAGAAATATCCAGAAATATGATATTAAAACCATAGCCTAAGATCTTTACTGAATGATTAAAAAATATGCAAAAGGGCACCTGAGCAGGATATGGTCTCCTGCCACCTGTATCTCAGTCTTTTTTGGGAAGCATTTAGTCTCCAGCGATGGGAACAGCAGAACTTCTTTAAGCAGTCTACTCCAGTACCTGTCTGTACTGTGAGAAGTTTCTTACTACCTTGAACACAGAAGTTTCTTACTACCTTGAACCATTGCTGTAAAGTAAGTGTTACTAGTACTACTTCCTATTTTGCCTGTAGTAGGAAGACAAAACAGGTTTTTCCTTTACTTTTGTATCTACTGTTTACTTTTTTGAGGATTATTGTCATGTAGCAGAACTAGATATTATTTTCTCTGGACTAAACCACCTCTTTATTCTGTTAATTTCCTTGACAGTGGTTCAGTTTCATAATTCTTTCCTCTTTGGTCTGCATCTTTCTCCAGTAGTCATTGTATCCTGAGGGAGGTTTTACAACAGTAGAGCTAACTGTGTGTTTTAAAACCCATGTTCCTGTTGTGGGTTTGGTTTTTTTTTTTTGAGGACCATACTAAAGCGTAGAAGTGCTGCATGGATTAGACTCAGTTAGGCACTTTTTTTTTTTAAAAAAAAAAAGAAGGATTCAATTTTTGAAGTGAAGGGCACAGGGAGGGAAAAGATGCAACTATAACTTCCTCTCACTTAAAAATTCAAACTGCAGCCCAGGATCTAAGATAATGTAAAGCAGCACCTGAACAGTTTAGATGCCTATCTAATCCTAAAAGCCTCAGTTGTTCTAAGCAGCAGAGAAAGCTGCCAGAAATTACTTTAAATCATTTACGAGGACTTCAAAACATTTATATTCAATAACCATTATTTGCCCCTGGAAATATGGATGAGAACTTCTCAAGATCAGCACATCAGGTTTGCTGGAACTCTGAAAGGAAATTGCTTGTTAAGACGTTTTCAGAGAATATTGAAATTGCTAATCATAACAGGGAAAATAGTTTCATTTTGTGTATTAGAGGTACACCAAAAACATACTGGTAGAAACGTGTAATGAATTGCAAGCTAGAATTGTAAAACAGTGTTGGTGGTTGTTTGATAGCCACAATGTTGTCTCTTTTAAAAGCATTGGAGGTCACAGTGCAGTTCCCCTGTGGACTTCAGTGAGTGCAGCTTTCATGGGAATAGTGTTAAGTGTAAATCTTGAATTCTACCTGTCCTCCTTATTGTCTTCGGAGTCAAATTTGCATTATCATCCTCATGAGAAACTGCATCAAAAAATAGTTCGTTTTTGTTTCTTGTGATTACTTGCCCTCCTGCTGCAATGATAACATGAGAGGTAACATGTAATCATCTGGAAAAGGTAGGCAGTTTCTTCAGAAATAGACACGGCTCCTCAGTCAATCAGTCTGTAATGGTATCTGGGAGAGGAAAAGTTCCCTGTATGACTGAATTTCTGCCACCTACTGGGAAAAGGAAATTTAGTTTTACTAAAAAGTGCTATCCCAGTAGGCCTGGATATGGAAGTCCTTTACTTGTTCGCAGAATAGGCAGCATACTGCTTTGAGTGTGCTTTCAGGGAGATCTTGGAGCAATATCACAGCAAAACTAAAAAGTTCAGTCATCAGCTGTGGCAATTCTGTCTACAGAATTTTTCCTTCTAGTTTATTTGGAATGCAGGCTGGTGATAGTGTTGATTTTCTTTCTGTATGGTTAAAAGTCTTGTCTTTTACCTTTTTTAACCCCTGATAAATATTTCATTCTTGTCACTTTTTTACTTTATTTTTTAGAAATACGTGAACTTTGAAGGTCCCTTTATAACTGCAATGTTACTTTGTCTCCTGACTTAATGTGTGCAAGCCCATATTTTAATTAAAAAATAAATTCAGTCCTTTAACATTCATCTTTATTAGCATTTTCCTTTTTTTCTTCCATTTTTTGTATACATTGTAATCTGTTAAGATTTCTTCAACGTTTTTGACTGGGTAGGGTTATATTCTTTAATATGGATACAGAGATTTTAATCAGACAGTGATGTCTATGTGGTGTGTCCCCAGTCCACTTAAAAGGCTACTAATTACTTTTGTATAGCAAAGTCTTTTTTTTTTCTTACTGTAGTTGACCAAACCATCTGCTCTAAGAAGCAGTCACATATCAACAAAATGCTTCTGCAATTTATATCAGAATGCATTAATAAAATAATAATAACTACATTGAATCACTGAAAGTAGCTACGATCATGCTATCAAATAGTTAAATCCAGTCATCTCTTTTAAGAGTCTCTTAACCATGCTTCAGGTTTAGAGGCCTTTATACTGAGTATCCATCCCAGATCCTTTGGGGTCCATCTGAATTCAGTCGTGCACCTGCCCTTACCCACTCTCTCTAGAGAGAGCTTTCCTCTTCTAGCCACTGGAAGGCACTTAGTCCTGCTGTGACCCTCCTGGTACTGGTTCTCCAGGTCCCCATGGACTTGCCAATGTCCTGTTGTGTTCTGTTGTCCTGTGGATAAAATCCTGGGAGTGAGAGCACTTGTCAAAATGCCCCACAGAGTTGAAGAATACCTTGTTATTATCTGAGTACTTTGGGATTGCACTTCATTTCAGCCAACGTGATTAAATTTTAGGGTTTATTGAGAGCCTTTGAAATAAACTGTATATATAGAAATGTTTCTGAAAAGTTTTACTGAGCAACCAAAAGAGAAGCCACATTTACTGTGTTTAACATTGAGTTTGAACTGGAAGACCTCTTCTGCCTCTTCAGCTGACATGCTATGGTTGCTGTTCAGGAGTCTTGCCTTTCTGTACCTACGTGCTCTAGGGTGTCAGAGGTTACCCATCCTCAGTGGGGCATTTTTAGCTTTTGTCGCCAGTCTTCCTTTGAGGCCTTCTAGATGTTCTGGATAGTATCTTTTTCTCTGAAGCAAATTTACCTTTCTGATCTTGGAGACAGTGTGGCCATTCACCATAATGAACATTATTGCACTTTCCTGGAAGTGTGGAATTCCCTTTATTTGAGTCTTATTTTCTGTGTTTTTCTGTTCATTCATTTATTACTTTTCCAGCAAGGTGTACAACCCTCCTCCTGCATCTCAGTGATTGTGGATGTGGTTGTATGACAGACCTCACCAGTTTACAGGGTAGCTGCCCCCAAAAGCTTACCTTTGGCTGTCAGTGAGCTGTTTCAGGACAGTGAAGTAGAAAGAGATTGACCCTGCTCTGTCTGCAATCAAGATGAGCAGTGTTCTGGCAGGTTAGCTTCGGAAAATTGCTTGCCGTGGGTACTAATGTTAGCATCGGTGGTAATGCAGGATGCTGCCAGGGTGTAAAGGGCAGAAAAGGAAAATTGGAAAGATCCCTATACCAGCAAGTATACCTGGTGTCTGTTTCTCTGTTATCATTTAAGGCAAATGCTTAGCATGCTTGTTGCAGTGTGTATCTTAAGACAAATCTCATATTTTGTTTTAACAGTCACACTAAAATCTAAATGAGACAAGCATGTACAGTGTATTACCTGTTCTGAAGCTGAAAATCAGCACATGATGTTTTTAGGGATGGCAGTAAGGAGGATGATAGTTTTTTTTAAAGAGAGTATCCTGCTATGCTCCTGCATTTGTATGTTTTATATGGGGAAATTATTTCACTCCTGATTATCTGGAAATTTGAAAATTATTGATGAATATTTACAAAGAATTTCCAAGTTGGCAAACTTTGTTGTTATTTCTGCGCTGTACAGGCAACATTTTACCCAGGGTGTACACTGCTCTTAGCTTTCTGTTACTGAGGTATATTAGGTATGCATGGCAAGGTTTTGGTAGCAGGGGGGCTACAGGGGTGGCTTCTGTGAGAAGATGCCAGAAGCTTCCCCTATGTCCAACAGAGCCAACGCCAGCTGGCTCCAAAACAGACCCGCTGCTGGCCAAGGCCGAGCCCATCAGCGACGGTGGTATCGCCTCTGTGATAACATATTTAAGAAGGAGAAATAAAACTCCTGCGCAACAGCAGCCAAAGAGAGGAGTGAGAATATGTGAGAGAAACAGCCCTGCAGACACCAAGGTCAGTGGAAAAGGAGGGGGAGGAGATGCTCCAGGCGCCAGAGCAGAAATTCCCCTGCAGCCTGTGGTGAAGACCATGGTGAGGCAGGTTGTCCCTCTGCAGCCCATGGAGGTTAACGGTGGAGCAGATATCCACCTGCAGCCTGTGGAGGACCCCATGCCGGAGCAGGTGGATGCCCAAAGGAGGCTGTGATGCCGTGGGAAGCCTGCGCTGGAGCAGGCTCCTGGCAGGACCTGTGGACCTGTGGAGAGAGGAGCCCATGTTGGAGCAGGTTTGCTGGCAGGACTTCTGATCCCGTGGGGGATCCACACTGGAGCAGTCTGTTCCTGGACAACTACACCCCGTGGAAAGGACCCCACGCTGGAGCAGTTTGTGGACAACTGCAGCCCATGTGAAGGACTCACGCTGGAGAAGTTTGTGGAAGAGTGTCTCCTGTGGGGAGGGACCCCATGCTGGAGCAGGGGAAGAGTGTGAGGAGGAAGGAGCGTCAGAGACAACGTGTGATGAACTGACTGCAACTCCCATTCCCCGTCCCTCTGTGCTGCTCAGGGGGAGGAGGTAGAGAAATTGAGAGTAAAATTAAGCCCAGGAAGAAGGGGGAGGTGGGGGGAAGGTGTTTTAAGATTTAGGTTTTATTTCTCACCACCCTACTCTGATTTGATTGGTAATAAATTCATTTCCCCCAAGTTGAGTCTGTTTTGCCTGTGACAGTAATTAGTGAGTGATCTTTCCCTGTCCTTGGCCTACAAGCCTTTTGTTATATTTTCTCTCCCCTGTCCAGCTGAGGAGGGGGAGTGATAGAGCAGCTCTGGTGGGCACCTGGCATCCAGCCAGGGTCAACCCACCACACGAGGGAATGGTGAAATGTGTATAGGTGTTGGACAACTTCTGCAGTGAAGCGCAAAGTTACAGCAGTAACTTTTATCTTCCCTAGAATTATAATTAGTGCCATTATGAGTGTGAGAAACCTAGAATTTATGTAGCTATATTGTACATCATGCATGTCAGGGTTGAAATGATGCCTGTCCTGAGCTTTGTAAGCAGTCATTTAAACTTGAGACAAATTAAGTTTAATGTACTCATTTCAAAACATCAGTGCTTCACTGTATTGAGTAGGAGGAATAGTATTCATGGGACTTATATTTCTATTTACAGTGGTTTATCATTTCCCTCACTAATCAGTACATCATACAGGCAAATTATGTGTATAATGGACCACTGATTCTCAGATTTAAAAAAAAAGCAGGGGGAGAGATGCTGAGGGAGTGTCAACATTAGATGGGCACTATTGGTTGTTTTGTTAAAAAGCTGGCCTTCCAATCTCTGCACCTTTTCTGCCATCATTTATGGCTTGAAGGAGTATTTGAAAAAGGTGAGCATCCTTCTTCAGCAAAATTCTGAAGACAGGGAACTGTTGGGTCCTCTTTCATGTTCAGAGCCACCATTCAATGCACAAGGGAGGTGGGCTTCCTTCCTGATGGGACACTTTCAAAAGTCTGCAGCTTGACCCAGGTTGTGCTCACCTCTCAGGCAGGAGAAGACTTTTCCCTCTTTCCTCTTTCTTCTCAGAGGGGTTTCCTGCATCTGAAGAATGTGCAAAATTAATTTCTGATGACTGCACTACAACACCTAAAATTGCCATTTTCATCAGACTCAGCTGGCTTATCCTGACTTTCCTCATAGCCCACGCTAAGGCCACATATAATTACTTGCTTTTTTTAAGCATAAAAAAGCATGTCCCCATGGGGCTGGCAGGGCAGGGCCTGGCAGCCAGGACCATCCCACCGCCCCACCAGGGAGCAGGGCAGCTGCCGGCCAGCTCCAGCCCCTGGCAGTGGGCAGTTCCCTGGGGATGGGGACCGGTTGCCCTTAGCCCCAGTAGCCAAATCCTGCCAGCAGGTAATAATCTCAGAGCCCTTACGCTAGTTTCCTTATCACTCCTGAAAGGTAATAAAGACATATATCTAAAATGCACAGGAGATTTTGAGTCTCACTAAAATATTTTAGACCATAGATAACAAAGGTAGTGCCTCCTCTGAACTCTCATTTTCATGTTTTGACAGATGACAAAGCATTTGAATAAGAAGAGAGTCATGAAATCCTAATATCTTCAGATTTTGCTATTCTGTTTTACATGCTGACATGTCAGCGAGCCAGTGATTGCTGAATCACATTTCTAAACAGGAGACATGGTGGCAGGGAATGTTACTAACAAGATCCCAAGGTACAAGATAAAGCTTGAATGTACTATCATCTTTAATATACTTGTGTCTGTGTGTTAGGCGATGCTCACACACACAGTGGTGCCTAACCTGGCATACTTTATTCCTTCAGAAGTTGTGATATTCAGGTGACTTTATACAGGTAGATAAAACTGTCTCAGAACTTGTCAATTCTCCTGTATTTTTAACCAAGTTAACCTGTTAGCCTGCAGCTAAGGTAGCTTTTTTCCAGAGTCTGTTTTGTCCTGTGAAATCTCTGGTGTTTTGAAAGGGGAAAGTTTGGTCTCCAACTCTTTCCTTAGTGAGGCCACATACCTAGTGGCTATTGATTTTCACAGAACCTTTAGGAACTTAATGTCTTTGAAATCTCTGCTCTTCTGTCCCCGGAGTGAGCAGTTATTGATAGAATGGGCTGCTGTAGACACCTACACTGGACATGATCACAAGTTCTTTCTTTGCTTTGGGAATCCAGTTAACACACTGGAGTATGGAGTTGCAGTTTAATAGATTTTTTCGTGATTATCAGAATCTACGTAGTAACTTTTAAAAAGACAATCCAGCATTAATTGCTGCCTAAGTTATGTACGCACACAGAGTAGGAACATAGGTACGTTGTAATGATGATGAGATTTTTTTTTCCTCATAAGGATACTACTATTAGGATAATATTTATAATGACAATGTTTATATGGCTATCAGGAAGTAAAATGTATCGTGCAGAAGTGTGAAACAAAGACCCACACGAAGCTTGGGGTCTCCGTACAGTATAATCTTGGGGACCTGTATTGAGGTCTGTAATTGAATACACCGAGGAATACAGCTTGAAGAATAAAAAGTCTCATAAGATCCTTTGACCTATGTGAAACTATTATCTGACAAAGATAAAGTAGAGAAGGGTCTGCCAACATGTGAATGTCACTTGTTGCCTAATTCATCAGGCTAATTAAAAGTCTGATTAAATATCAATCAATATTACAACTTCATAATGAGAGTAATAATTCAGGAACACTGTAAGATTATTTTTTGTTGTGTAAGAGAACCCTTTTTTGGAGTTCTTCTAAAGCCTGCATATGAGAAATGAAGGTGTGATCTCTTAATCAAATTTTCATTGATTGGCCAGTGCCTCATCTTACGGCTTCATTTCTCAGAGATTTCTGGCAATCTGATTGCTGTCAGTATAAAACTCTTTGTAGGTATTTGGCTTGATTTCTAATTAGCATGATTAGTTTTAATTTGATTTATTTATTTGCACCTTGGCATAATCACTTCTATAAATTCAATCCTATATTTTAGTAGTTCTTATCTCCCTGAGTTAAGTTGACACCAATTTCTACTAAATCTACATGCAAATATACAATTGTTGTTTTTAATCCTGAGCTAAGAAGATGAAGGCTTTGAATCATTTCTGTTTTCTGGCAGTGTCATGAAAACATACATGTATGTACTACTTAATAAATATATGTTTCATTTTTTCTCCTCTAATTGAGTCCCAGGTCAGGAAATATCTTTTATAGTTATGATTTAAAATGCGTTTAAAATTTGTGTTTCTCTCTTTGTCTCTCCTTCTTACTTCCCCCGCCCCTGCAATATACTGGATGAAAATAAATCCTGAGGAATAACAGCAATCTAAGAGTTGAAGAGAGTCCAAGTAACCTGACATTTACTATCTTGACTTTCAGTTGTGATCTTTATAGACATAAACTTTCCAGTAATCATGTCATCTTGTTCTGCCATAGGTCCAACCTAGTATCAAAAAGAGCATTAACAACACAATTGTACTGTATTACAGCTATAATATTTGATCAATGAGGTGTATACTGTAAGATCTGTGATATTGCAGTCATTTCTTGGAATGGTTGACTTCTGGCTATGCCAGTATGTGTTACTATTCATTCACACTGCTCATACCGACTTCATATTGTTTCCCATTGGATAAACTTTCATTAACAATAATACTAAATAGTGATTTTTTTGCCATTTATCCCTTTGTGATAGTTTGGTAAAGAATATTATTCATTCCAGGCTTGCACGGTATCATAGTGTGCAATTTCTATCTTCACACTTAGCAAGAGATTGCTAGAGGCTGTAAAAGCATGTGAAGGCTCTGCAAATGTAAAACTAGGAGAGATCACAACAATGAGTTGCTAATTTAAGTTCCCGTATCTCAATGCTTTTCTGATAACTTCCACTTTTGCATCAAGTTCAAATAACTAGTAAGTATTAGGGACAATTTAAATATATGGCTTCCCAGAATGTAGCTGTGTTGTTTGCATTCAAAGGAAAAGGAGAGCTGCATCCTGCAAAACTGAATTGATTTACTGAAGTATTGTTAAATGATAAAATTTTTACTATAGCTCACATAGAATATTATTTCAGATTGGTGGAGCATCAGCTGAGCTGGAGGAGATGAACAAGTGACCTTAGCATTGACCTCGATATTAAACCAAAGTTTGAAAGGTTAAGCCTGCAACCGTATGGCATTCAAAACTGAGCCAGTAATGTCAGAATTAAGGAAACCCATGTTTTACAGTCTGTCATTACCTATTGACATTGAAATCAGTAGGACTGCAATAATAAAAAAAAACTTATAGACCTGTAGCAGCTAATAGTATTGGATTGTACTCTACATTTGAAAGCATCATGTTGTAAAGTCTAAGCTATGATTGCTCATTAGCAATATATGACATTCATAGAAGGTGTTAGCTCAGATCCTGTGAAGAGTTACTAGCCAAACTAAATTTTATTAAGGACACCCTCACCCCTATTTAGCAAAATAAAAGAAAGGCTGGGGCGGGGGCGGGCGGGCATTGATTTTTATAACATAGTTCGTCTTCAGATACTGGTGGACATGGGCTGACTGCAGAACCTGAACAGTGGTTATTTTGTCCTCCCATAAGAGTAGCTATGTATAACGGAGGCAGCATACATAGCCAAGAGAAATTTGGAACCATTTCCTGAACAGTGCCTCCAAAACAGCTGAATCCTGAACTGCAGCATCTATCTCAATTCCACTTGCCCTGCCTCTTGCATTACCCTGTACGTGAACCCGTTACTGCTTGAAATATAGATGTTGTCTATCTGCATATGGAGGGACTCAAAATAAAATTTAGCTGATGGTCAGGACCTTCATAAGAGAACATAAGAGAACATTTTTTTCCTTTGAGATACTGGCATTTCTTTCGTTGTTTATTAAGGAAATAATAAAGATCGCAGGTGAAAGCATGCTGGCTTCCACCCATATTACTTTCAACATGAAAAGATTATGATGTTCACTTCTGCAAAATTTATAAATACAATTCTGCTCCTTAAAAAGGGAAAGTTGTTTTGACCTCACAGTAAATAGATAATGTGTGACTGGCTGGCTTGTTCAGTACTCAAGTGAAAATCCTCAGTACATTAGGACAGTGTTAAATTCATGTGGCGTTCCTATGAGTATAGGTATGTAATGGTGTGGTGGGCTGACCTAGGCTGGCCACCAGACACCCACCCAGCTCTCTTGCTCCCCCTCCTCTACAGGGCAGGGGGAGAAAATAAGACGAAAAGGCTTGTGGGTTGAGATAAGGACAGGGAGATCACTTACCAATTACTGTCACAGACAAAACAGACTCAACTTGGGGAAAATTAATTGAATCTCTTGCCAATTAAAATAGGTTTGGATAATGAGAAACAAAGACAAAATTAAAAAAACCACCTTCATCCCACCTCTCCAGCCCTTTTTCCTGGGATCATCTTCACTCCCTCATTCCCAAATCTTCTGCCCACTCCCCACCCCGCGCCCTGAGCAGCACAGGTGGATGGGGAATGCAGGCTATGGTCAGTCCATAACAGCTCCTCTCTGCTGCTCCTTCTTTCTCACCTTGTTCCCCTGCTCCAGCTTGGGGTCCCTCACAAGGGATAAAGTCCTTCAGAAAATACTGACCTGCTCCACCATGGTTTCTTCCATGGGCTGCAGGTGGTCTCAACTCTGGTTGCCTGGAGCACCTCCTTCCCTCCTTCTTCTTCTCTGCCCATGGTGCTCGCAGGGCTGTTTCTCAGAATTTTTTCCTCACTCCTCTCTGCCTGTGCTGTGTTTTGCCCTTTCTTAAATACATTCTCACAGAGGCTCCACCAGGCTGACGGGTCAGCTGTGGCCAGCGAGGGGACTGTTGTGGAGCACCCCCACTACCAACGTCTTGCCATTTACACCCACTACCAATGGAAAGACCAGTGCTTCACAGGTTAGTTTGAAGTTCAGTCAGAGATTGGAATTTGATAATGGTAAGTTTTATAGTGAAATGATTAGCAAGACTGTTTTCCATTTCCATTTCACTGAATTTCTTTGAAATAACTGAGAATTCAGCTTAATTGTTCTTGGCAGTCATATTGCACTGTTGGCCTTTGTAATTACTGACAGACAGCTCTTCGCTATGTTTAGTAATTGCGTTTTCTTTTCATACAACCCATTTCCCAGACTCGAATTTTTTTGTTTGTTTGGGTTTTTTGGGTTTTTTTTTGTTACGAGATCAAGAAATGGTGGGGAAAGGCATTAGAAGGGCGGGGGAGGAAGGATAATGGTGAGAGGGACCATATGAGGGGGAAAAATAGCCTTTTTATAAACTGTTAAGGATACCAGTAATATTTAGGCATTGAAACGAAATATATTTTAATGAACTGTTAGTCTTTCTTAAAATAACTGGAGAAATGAATGTTAACTAAAAATTCCTTTGCCAATCCAGAATGTTTCAAAACATTTTGCTGTTATTATGCAGTAGTGCTCAGTTAAGAAAGAGCTAGAATTATTTGCTGTTGAAGAAAATTAATGATTAAATGTTGAGCTTGAAATGTGGAGTCACATTCTCAGATGTGGTAAATCCACCTTTATCTGCTGAGAAGATAGCTTGTATAGTTAATTTCTGTTCTTCAACTGATTCTTTTACATCCAGAGTGGCACTATGGAATTAACTGGATTCGTACCAGTAAAAATGAAAAAATGATTTTCTAAAGATTTACAGAGTAAATCCCCTGCCTCTATTCTACTGTGAGATGACAAATTCATCATCTTATGTGATTTCTCAGCACTCCAGTCCTTCTCTTCTGTTGCAATTTGGCACTCTCCAGGTCTCTGTTTTGAAAGCTCTGAACATTCCTTCTTGTCCCTCTCAAGGAACATGTTGAATCGTGATCATATTTAACTTTATACTGGTATAAACTGCATAGTGTTTCGTCAACTTAAAAAGGCAATGATGTATGCTACTCCAGACATTTTTACTTGATTAGCCCTGACACTTGCACAGTTGAGAGAAACGATTTTAGAAGAAACAGATGGAAAAGAGTGAAATTTACATTTTAATCTGCTTTCTCTGGTACTTCCTTGTATTTTTTTTTCCTCCTTTACAAAAAGCAGATAAGTTGCACGAATCTGGGAGATGAATCAGTTGATTCTTGGCAAATATTACTGACATTATGCTACCCAAAATTCCCCACGGGCATGCAAAATTTTTTCTAATGATTATTTGTTATGATCATAACTTTAGTTCTAACAGGACGCTGTCTGCCAGAATATTCTTGAGATAGATACATCTACGTTGGTTTTTTTTTGGTTTTTTTTTTGTTTGGTTTTTTTTTTAATGTTGCAGAGGAAATGTTATCTTTTAACTTAGGACTGAGGATATGTTTTAATATTGATTTTGAATTTGATATCAGTGCTGCCTTCAGTAGCTGCTAATGGCCAGGCTTTCCAGGGGGAAGAATTGTGTAGGCTTTGTTCAGATATATCAGATGGACTTTTATAATACTTCAAATCGAATGCCACATTAGTAGTAACTGGAGGTGCTTGAAAAGTTCCCATTTAATTTTTTGTTAGTTTATGATGACAATCTTAACTTTTCATTTACTGTTAAAATCATCCTCAAGGTCATCCTAAAGTGACCCTCAAAAGCATCATATCCATTGAAAAAGTCAATTTGGGATGAAAATGGAACATCTGGAAACTGGGAAGTTTAAACATTAGGAGCATAGTGAGCAAACATAGAGAAAAAGTGAAAATTAAAATTTGGAAATACCATTAGATACTTTCCTGTATATTGCAGTCCAGGTATTCATTTCCCTAAATGAATGAGGTTCTGCACATCAATAAATTGGAATCTGTGCAAGGGTAAGAGATGTAGGATACGTACACTGCTGACAGAAATAATCAAATGGAATTGTCTAGTATTCAGAAAGAAAGAGGTTGCATGTTAACTTTTTCCTTTTTTTTTGCTTTATTCAAGGAAAAACGTAGTTTATAATTTATAGTATCCACTTGCATTGGAATGCTTTTCTTCAACTACTGCTGGGAGCTTTATGTTAGAAAAGACATTCACCTGCTAAGGATGACTGAACATTGCTTACAGAAGTTGTGGCTGGTTCATTGTTGTGGTTTTTAAAAACAGGCTGAACAAATATCTTTCTGATGCTGAATTACAGACATAGCTGATTTTGCCCTGAGGTGGAGGAAAAGTTGAGGTGTCTTTCTGAAGTCCTTTCTAAGGTTCTGTGGTTATAGTATGTTCACAAGGTAGTCCAAAATTACAACCAAAAAAAAAGAAAAAAATTGGGAGGATTAGGGAGAATGAGCTACCTGAATTATGGTACTGTGAAACAGCAAATATGCCATATCTCTCGTCCAATTATATTGATTATGTCAACACTTCCCTTTCCCTTCCAAGACAAAGTAAACAGAACCTCGCCTTACGCTTTTTTCCGCCTTATATTTGTGTAATTAAAGTATATATGTTCTGTATTTTCTAATTCAGTCTAGCAATTAAAAAAAAAAAAGAACTTTTCATGATTTCAAACTATTGATTCCCAAGTTGAAAATTCTGGTTAAGCTGTTGCTAAAAATCAAGGCTCTAACTAAAGGAAAAAGTGGAAGTATTCATTTAAAGAAGTCTCTCAGAAGAGTCGAAAGAGCATCAGGTGCTGCCTTCCAACAGCTAAGAGCAGTTGTGTGCGCAGAACAGGGCAAGCTGGGAGCAGGCAGAGCACTGGAGTGTTCCGTTGTCCTTTTCTCCACACTTCGCAGGTGACATTGCGGATCACATAGCACATGAACATTATCATCTTCAATTAGAGTGAAATTACTAACATTCAGGTGCAAATTACATCAAATGTATTCAGAGGCAAATACAGTACTACCAATTTAATTTTACGTGTTGTCTTTTTTTATATATATACAGAATATAATCCAGAAAATCTTAGTTTCTTCCTGGCATTAGGATTTGCTATTGTGGTTTGAACATCTCTTATGATTCAGTGAGTAACTCAGATGATCGTGCAGAGAAAATTCATTGACTGTAAAAGATCAAGGATGGTTTTCTGCGTAATGAATAATTTGTTCTTAGTAGTGCAAGGACACAATGTATTTTGTGTTCAGTACAAAAGTAGATTAGAGTCCTGTCTTTACTAGTCAGAATTGCATAGGGTGGAATACAGCGTAAAGGTCCAAGAAAAATGCAGTGGTATATAGGGTATGACTGGGATAGTCATACTAGTTGTTGCATACAAGTGCTTTCTGCAAATGTGTTTATGAATGAAAGGGAAGCTGGAGACACAGCAAATAGTTAAACAAATTCTCTTCCTTCCTACCGTGGCTATTGATTGTGTTACGTGTCGAGTTCTCCGGCCCTAAATTAGTAAAGCATACTCTGAAGTTTGAACTTAGGAGTAAGCTTTTCTTTTTTCTATTGGTCTGCTTCTGCAACAGAAGCACAGAAATAAAATCAGTTTGCTGATCACCTTGTTGATATTCTCACAGTTGTGAGAATACTGTCATAAATGCTGCATAGTATTGGAAGCAGATGCATAAGAAAGGGCAGGACTAACAATTTCTCTGTGCTAAACCCTGATGAAATACTCTGTAAACCCTGATTGCGTATATATATCTATGGTGCGCACCTGTGGAGCTGTCTGGTTACACAGGGACCCTTTTTTATTTTTTGTATGGAATATTCATCATAGGATAACGTTTTTCCTTATTTTTCATCAAAGGTTATCAGATTTCTGTCTGCTAAAAGAGGTGTCCTACTAACAAATTGCAAACTAGAAGTCTTTTGAACAACAAAGGCAAAGATAAAAGAAGGAAGTGCAAATGTATTAATTTCACAATATTTAGTTTTACTTTGCTGTTAGAATTTAGATTTTCATAGCTGTATAATGATTTTGTTAATAATTGTATAGGTATTGCAATTCAGAATTTTGACAGAGCTCTGAACAACTAAAATTTGCAGTCTGGTTATGCATAAGAGGAACTGTTTATTGGATGGTCGTCTCTTTTTTGATGACATTTAATTTCTATTTCTCAAATGATTTTATCCATGTTGAGTATATATCTGCTAAGTTGATTAACAATAATAGCTAAAATAAAAGTTTAGAAGTATTTATTTCATGAAGATTTGGGCAGAAGATAGTTTTTTTCTTCTTTGGACAGTTTCTACAGAAGAATTTCCAGAACTGTACTGTTCTTTTAGCATTGTTTTCTGCAAATTGTATAGATTCAGTACCCAGCATATATATTTAAAGAAGGTAATGGGAAATGTTTTTTGTAAACTATGATAATGCCAGCCTAAGCCGCCTGTCGTGACTAATGATTTCTGGTGTAGGATGCCTACCTGTTAAAGGCAAAAGCAATCTTTTTTCCCATCTCTAGTTTCCTCGTTCTCTTGGGAAGCAGCATGAGCTTAGTAACAAACAGAACAAACATCTACTCTTCTGATCTATGTCTTCAGGTGTACTGTTTTCAAATTATGAGGTCTAAACAAACTTAATAACTTCTTTAATACAGTCTCCTATTATCCAGCAGGTCAAGGACTTCTGTTAGGGATTAAGGTCTCCCTTTTATAGGTATGAAAGAGGCTGCTTTTAGGTGCATGCCTTGTGTTCAGTACGTCCTGAATAGAATAGATCTCCTTGGCAAGTGAAGGCATTGAACCTGCTTGCTGGATGCCTTTCTTTCCATTGCATTTAATGCAAGACATTGTGACCATTAGTATTTGTTAAAATACCTTTTGTCAATCAGTGGAACTTTACTGGAGACCTGTTGACATAGGTAGCACTAATTATATGAATGTCTTTAATGTTTTCCAAAACGGTTTTACATGAAATTCTTAAAGTATGCAATACCTTTTAAAGAGAGGATAGAGTGGTTTTGATGGTAGAGATGACTTTTTTTTTCCTAACAGTTAATTTCATTTGGTAGGGCACCTGTGTGAAAAGTTGGTTATAGAAACTTGTTCCTATTCATATAGATACCTATTTGGTTTAAGACAGAAAGCGTGCATAAGTGTTTAATACGTCTGTACATATGTCATTCTCCTCTGTTATTTGTTAGAGCCAAATACAGGATCTTTGTCAACCCTCACTCCATGGTATTATGGAATCCCAGAATGGCTGAGGTTGGAGGCTCCTCTGAAGGTCAGCTATCCAAGTCCCTGGTTCAGAGCAGGATAAGCTAAAGCAGGTTGTCCAGGGTTGTGTCCAGCGGGATTTTGACCATCTCCAAAGATGGAGAGTCCATAAACTCTCTGGGCAACCTGTTCAGTGTTCAACCAGCCTCACATTAAAAAAGTCTTTTTCTTTGATTTGCATGGAATTTTCTGAATTCCAGTTTGTGCGTGTTGCCTTCTGTCCTGTCACTGGGATATCTGGGGGTCTATCTGGGGGTCTAGCTCTGTCTTCTTTATCCCGTCCCATCAAGTATTTTTCTATATGGCTAAGATCCCTGCCTGAGACTTCTCCAGGCTGAACAGTCCCAGCTCTCTCAGCCTCTTCTCCTAAGTCTGTTTATCATCTTTGTGACCCTTCACTGGACTCATTCCAGTATGTCTGTGTCTTTCCTGGAGAGCAACAGGACATGCTTGTTCTAGGGAGCCCAGGACTGGACCCAGCACTCCAGGCGTGTCTCACCAGGACTGAGTAGAGGGGAAGGATCACCTCCTTCCACCTACTGACAGGACATCTCCTAATGCAGCCCAGGAGGCTGTTGGCCGCCTTTTCTCCAAATGCACACTGCTGGCTAATGTTCAAGTTCTGGTCCACCAGGACCCCCTGGTCCTTCTCTGCAGACCTGCTTTTCGGACAGCTACCCATCAGCTGTTGCCTGGTGTCATTCATCCCCTGGTACAGATCTTTGCACTTCCACTGTTAACTTCATGACCCATTTCATCCACCTGTTGAGCTCATCTGAAGGATGGCACAACCATTTGGCCTATCAGTCACTCCTGCCTGTTTTCTGTCATCAGCAAACTTGCTGAGAGTGCACTTTGCCCATCATTCAGGTCATTAATGAAAAGGTTGAACAGTATTGGCCCCAGTATGCACTCCTGGGGTTCAGCAGTAGTGACTGGCCTCCAGCTGGACTTCCTGCAACTGATCATACGTGATTTTTTTTATCGCTCCCAAAAATGCTACATTATTTCCTCATTTACACCTTGGTTTCACCAAAGAAATACATTACTTGGGATATCACTATTACCAGGAGTTGGCAAAATTGCTCATACTTGAACTACATTTGAGTAATCCTGTGAAACGTTCTCATTCGGAAGGTTGAATATAATAGAAAATTGGTAGTGGGAAAAATAGGTAGAATTTAAAGATTACTGTATACAGGGAAATAGTTCCTCAGCAGTGGAAGAAAACATCTAAAAAGGAAAGGTGCAATAAGAGTTACGTTTTGACACTGAGAAGTGCTTCTCTGGTTCTGTTTGAAATAGCAAGATTGATTCCATTCCCTGGATTGAGTCCAATCGACTTTGACACATAGTTCAAAGAAGGTTAAAACATTTTTACATTCCATTAAATTTTGGTATAATAGTTGTTCAAGGTGAGCTTTTCATACTGCTCTGTTGCATACTCTAGGGCAATTCAGCTGGACACACAGAACTGAACAGTTTAAGAGAGTTGTACCTGTGCGATTATAATTACTTGATGTTTATGGAGTGCAAAAATTTTATCCATGTACTTGCCCCAAACTAAAAGCTCTACTTCTTTTTAAAAGAGTACCTTTGATGAATAAATCTGCTTTGCTTAAGTCTGCTTTGCTTTCTGGAATGCAAGGATACTGAACATGAGTACCATTAACAGTGTGTTAAAATGTCATTTCATTCTGCTTTATAGTTGAAATTGTTGTGTAAGACCACTGAAACAAACTATAACCATTACATTTCCATATACCAATCAAGTCATGTAATCAACATTCGAGTTTAACAAGTATGTGTGGAAAATTCTCCCTTTTTTGTAGAAAACAAGTCTCTTGAGTATTTTCATAACTACTTTCATCTTTTCAGATATCCTCGGTGTATAGGCTTCACATGAAAAGCAGAAGTTGCTTGCCTGCAATTCCATTTCTGAACATGGATTATGGAAATCTGCACTGCAGAGATTATTTTGTCTATTTCCTTCCACAGGAGGAGAATAATTTGTTTTGTCGTTCTACATCTATAATTCAAAAAGATCATGATCTTTATGATAAATTGTATTTATTATAATAAATTTAAGATTAGCAATGTGTATAGATCATGTATAAAATCCACATATTTTACACAATATTTTACACAGCTGAACAAAATTGTATTCTCTTTTGTGATCTTGGAACAGAAAACCTTTATGCTGGAGACAAAAAGTAAGGTGATCTCTTATAGTATATATAGCCAGAAGCCATCTTTTTGGGAAACTATAGTAGAGTCAGAAGTTGTGCTGAAGTATTTGTCTGTTGTCTACTATGTAAGCAACGTCTGGGGTCTTTTTTTTTTTTTCTTTTAATAACCTATTTTGGCATACATATTCATTTTCTTTTGCTGATAAATGCTTTCTCTTCTAGCAATAGATGGTGGGAGACAAAGGAAATAGAATGGTAAAATCTGTTTTGCTCACCTAATCTTTTAATCAATTTAATATGCTTTTAGAAATAATTGTCAATGCTCCCTACTATACTTTTAGAAATAATTGCCAAACTCACTAATATTACTAACTTTTTCATTCAGATCAATTTTAAGGTACATTTACTCAGAAAAGAAACATCACAGTTTTATAGACACTAAAGTTGATGTCCTAACCTGTATGTCAAAAATATACACAAAGTGATTGCCCAGTTCTTCAGAGTTTATGATGCCAAGCTGATTTCCTTGCTGGATTTTCTTTGTTTGTTTATTTTTACAAAGAATAAAGGCTGCATTTAATCACCAAACAAAAATGATGAAAAAAATAGGATTTAAATGAAAGCTTAGGAACTTTTTTGTTGACTTTTAAATTTCAATATCAGTAATTCATTATTTCATTTTTGCTGTATACTTGTCACTCTCAGCCTTAAAATATCCACAGGTCTTTTATGCTTACATATGACTCTCAGTATGGCTTCTGCTGTATTTTTCTCCAGGACTTAAATATTTGTATGGTTTATTTGTCACTGAGATAGCATCAGAGTAGTCTTCTCATCCATATGGTGATACTATGAACTTGCAATGGCAACATCACACCATAGACTCTCCAGTTCATTCCAGGAACTGGTGCTAACTCGCGGTCCTGATTCTGTAAGGTGTTGAATACGTGCCGAATGTAGGAATATTTCCACTTATCTTTTCTCTGCTCACTTCCACTCACTCCTTCCCCCACCCCCAAAATACACTGAAAATGAAACTGCTGTGAAATTAACCCAGTGAGCATTCTTGGTCTGGTTGATGATGTGTATATCTTATGGCACTGGAGCCGCGAGGGCCAGGACATGACTAGAAGTGACAGTGTGCCGCTTCCTGACAGCCAGGTGTTCTGTGTAGTCAGGTCTGCTGGTATCGGCTCCAGCAAGAGCACTGAGAAGGGTGAAAGAAAATTATTGCTCTCATGAACTTCCAGCTTCTGGAAGTTCTGGTCCAGTTTTGTGCTGTGAAGACTACCTTCCACTGCTGAGAAAATTCTGTTAGCATAAGATTAGATCAGGCTCTTGTATGTAATTCTGATTTTACAAAGAAACATACTTTGCTTTTAGAAGGACAAAAATTGGTCAATGAAGATGGCGTTTGGAAGCAGATATGGGAATAGATTGTTTTAGCTAAAATGTTACTTGTGGAGATTTGAACAGTGTTTTTTGAGTATACGTGTGCAATCATAGCTGTAATCTTGTGGGACAGTTTCACAGTCTGTAAGTAGCTCTAATTATAATAATGGCAGTGTAAAAACAGTAAGAGGAAGAAATAACTGGAAGTTTAGAGTGATACATCATAGTGCAGCACTAAGCTTGGGACACTAGCTATGACTCAGGGGGTCGTTGGCTGAATTCAGTTTAGAGGTTCTCAGTCCAACCAAGAAACAGCTATGGGATTTGTGTTTTAGGGTGACCGTGTAATTTAAGTTTCTGTTAGGGCATGTTGGAATGGAGGGTCCAGACCAGTATAGTTTGTTTTGCTGTCACCTTGTTGTGACTAGATAATCAATGATGACTTACAGGTAATCATGACTGAGGTTGTTAGATCAAAGACAAAAAGAGCCTGAGATATGGGAGAAGTAAATTTTTCCTGGTTTTGTGTAATTGTATATTTGATGGTTCTCTCAGAAGTGATTCTCTGGCACTTGCTGTGGATGAGATCCAACCCACTACCTAGCCATATTCCGTATACCTACCCATTTGCAGCTCTCCGTCCTTATCTGAGCTCTGACCTGGGCAGCGTGTTGCACATCAAAGGGTGTTGTAGGCTCAGAGTGCATATTAGAGATCTATCAGGACGTGAGGGTCTTATGTGGAATATTAAATTTACTTTGTCTCTGAGTGTTTTTAAATTAAGACTTCCACAAAGATAAACGTAATCTTTAAGTCCTACAAAACGATAGGAGAATGAAAAAAGTTACTAACATTTGGAGCATTGGTCACGTGTCTGAACTTTCATTCTGCAAGCTGGTCTTTTTTTTTGGAGGTGGAAAACTGATGCAAATGATCACTTTAGACTATAAAGTTTCAGTAGGGCCTGTAGTCATATATGACTATGCAGTACCTAACATGAAAACTAAAAGCTTAATCATCCTGAAGGAAAGATGCATACAGGTTCAAACCACACAGAAGATAGGTTTTAAAGTAACTTTAATATAATTCTTAAATAATACACTTAAAATCACCTGGAGTTCTATGTAATAGAATATATATGTTCAAATACTTGTAGATACAGATGTAAATAATATGTGGGAATAAAACTTTCACAAATTAAAGTCATAGACCATTGCACATACTTGTCCTTAAACCCAAGGCTTGCCCTCCCCCAGCTTGACCCAAGAAATTGCTGGAAATAAAGCAAGAAGTTCAAAGATCTAAGATTTGTAGGGTGCTGAATATAAAAATCTTAATCCACAAAGTGTGCAATTCAAGGTTTTTTTCTTATTATGAAATGTAACAAGTGTGCAGTAAGCGTTTCTTATCCTTACTAAACGGAGCCATGATTCTGCAGTTTGTGCATACCCTTGTAGCTTAAGCAAACTTAGATTTTGTGGCATATCTCTACGGGCCCAGTCCTGAGTGGTCATCATATTGTATTTTTGTTATGTAAGGAGAAGAGGAGTGCTTTGCTTTTGTTTTTCCGAAGAAATAATATTTGAAAATCTTAGGCTGTACATTCAAAGAACTGGTAGGGAAAAGTACCCTGAGGCCAAATCGATTCCTGGTATAATTTTAATCGACTTTGGTGAAGCACTAGGAGAACTGAATTAGATATTTATGAATATGAGGAAATTCAGTTTGTTTTCATGGTCTTGTTTTCAGTGTGAAGGCCAAAATATCTCTGTAGGATCCATTTGAGCATTATGAGCGTGTAAGTATAGTCAAACCCATTGAGTCCTCTGAGTACTGTTCTTTGTGTAGGGCACAGGTGGGTTCTCGTATTTATTGAATGATGAATCATACTTTTATTCATTTTCAGTTCTGACCAAAATAAGGACTCTGTAGACTGATTATGGGTTGTTCTGTACACCTGCTACTCCCTCTGAAATGAATTTTCACTAAAGTAGATAAGAATTGCTGGTAGTTGACATAGTTTGTGGTAAGGTTGAAAGGTACAAATCAGAAAATGGTTTTCCATTGCTTTCTTTACCCTGTGAAAAAGCAAAAGCTTTTAATATGCATTTTCTGTTCATATAAGTGGACTACTTATTGTATTAATATTTTTAATGATTGTTTCTGTGATATTACAAGGCATATTTTTTAGTAGAAAGAATGGCATTTAGTGTATCTTTCACTCAGCAGTGAAATAATTAAAATGAAATTTCTGATCAGAACATCAAATCTTCTCCAACACAGTTTAGGCCACCAGCAGTGGCAGATACCTCCCCCCCTCCCCCCGTTTTGGTTTTAATTACAAAATAAACTGAAAAGGGCACATAAACTCTAGTTCAAACCTTTTGCTGCATAGCGGAGCACCTTCCCATTCTTCTATTCCAAAGAGCCAGTCCTTATGATCATGTTTTCTGGAAGACATATACATACTAGAAGGTAGGGGTTCTCTTGCAACCTCTACTGACTGACTTGTTTCCGTATTTTTACCTTCATTAATATTATTTATCATATTTTTAAAAGTCTATTAATGATACATGATTTTGTTCTTTTTTTCATTAGTTATGATACAAAAGTACCCAGATTAAGTAAAATTTAATGGTATAGGACAATGTAGTAATTGTCATTTCCTCATAAAAAGTTCTTTGCCATCCATTTTTAAGTTATTTTAAAATATTATTTCTTTAAACTAATTTACTGGCAGAGTGTTAAATTCACATGTTAAGAATGAGGAAATGAGAAAATGAAGCTTACTACATTGTCCTATATTATTGAAGTCCAAGAGATATCATGTGATTAGGTAAAGTACAAGAGATACATAGCACATAGATGTGTTTTTGGATATTAAATCTGGCCTTTTGAATGTTGATTGTGCTTAGTTTACACTTTGTTCTTTTCAATGTTGCATAACTTTATGTTTCGGTGGCTTACTCTCATTTTCAAAAAATAGCTTGGACACTTCTCAGCCTATTAATTTGTTAATAGACGTGTAAAATGCTACCTAGTCTTTTATTTGTACTGAATACCTATACACCTTTAGAAACCTTTTAAATCTGAGTCAGTGCTTAGGGCCAGATCTGGTTACACATTTAGGGTATTTTGAGGTTTTGTTGAATATGGAGGTTTTCCTAAAGTCAATCAGGAGTATAGTAAGTATAAAGAAGTGAATCATTCTCATATTTAGCTGAGTAGGTGATGTAAGAATCATGCCTGTAGGTTTAATTTATGTCTTTTTTTTAGGCTTCGCTTATGTTCTGTTAGTTTTATTTTCCTTTATTTTGTGGAAGAGACAAAAGAAATTATAATTAATAATAATAATTTTGACTGTTTTTCAAATTTGAGGATTTGATATAATTTTTTGTTTATAAAGTTCTATGAAATAATTTTTGTTCCGAATCCATGTTTCAAAAGTAAAAAAGAAAAAGAAAAGTACTGTCATAAAAAGAAATGGCAAATTTTTTTAATGAGGGGTTTGATTTTATACATTTGTCCTGTGACAGTCATTTAATCTTACATATTTTCAATTACACATTTATTTAAGTAGTTAATTATAATGAGGTGGGTTTCTTTATTTCAGTTATAAAGTTAAGAGATTACATTTAGAAGTAATTGTTTACAGTTCATTTCAAGACATTCTTTTTGAAGAAACCCCTCCAGTTTTAAAATTTATAATAAATACACGTTATATACAATATGTACAATAAACCAGCTTACTGATTTGTAGTAGCATTAAATACTTACAAAAAATTTGGGAATAATGGCATAGTTCACTATTTTGCATTTTTCTCTTTTAAAGATAAGATTTCAGTGACTGCTTGCTTTCTACAGTGAAAAGAGTAGTTAATGAGTTCTAGTGGGTGGATACTGTGAGCCTTTGAGTAATATATGGGCTACTGCTTCTCTTTCTGATAGTAGAGGTAACACAGATCTGAATAAAAATGAGAAGATGCTACAGAAGCTTAATGAAATTACTTTTTTTCTTTCTCTTTAGATTTTTCCTGTATATTATCACCATTATCAAGAACTTATGTCCTTTATGATTTTCTGAAGTAATGACCAAAGAGTCTGAAAAGATAATAACTGTTGGTCAATATATATCCTGCAAGATAAGAGAATTGTTGGTCAACAACTGTTTGCAACTCATTTCCAGAGTAAATCCCTGTCCTGTAAACTACAATGGTGTGTGCAGGAAATGCCTGCCATTATACTGCACGCTCTTTTCTTTCACATTGCTATGTGAGAGAAAGCATGAAATATTCCTATTATTTTTTTATTTCAGTATTTCTCACAAAAATTCCAAGTGCGTAGATGGCATCACTGCATCTTGTGGGTTACGAGTGATGGGAATATCATTGTGCGTTTTACCCATATAGGTTTGAGTTGCAGGCGTAATACACTTTTAGGAAGCCTTTAAAGCATTGTGGCATCTGAATTCAGAACATCTTAGTATTTTGCTGTTGAATGAAGTCCCTGCTTCTGTCTTGGCTTGGTCCTAAGAAATCCTTGCCTTGACAGGTAGTTAAAAAAATTAATATTTTTTGAAAGTTAAGATTTACACTTTCTTTGTCATCTGTTAAATGTGATGTATGTATTGTCAGGCATGCCATCAAGTACATAATGCATTAGCTTTTTGCATCCCAGTCATTTAATTGTCTAATGGCACTTGTTAATTACTGTCATCAGCAGCTTTGGCTTGTACAATTACGAATATGGTAATTTTCTTTGAATGGCAGTCATCATATATGTTGCAGCAGCTTGTTTCTGTTCTTCTAAGAATATTCAATAGCAGAAGGAACAACTAAATGTAAAATCTTATCAGAGAGGTTGGTCTGGGCCACAGAACTCAGATTCAGATTCCAGTTCAGTATGTTTGTAGCAGATCCGTCTGCATGAACAAATATGTTCATTTAGAAAAAGTCGTCTTTATTCTGTGTAAGTAAGGAAGGCTTAGTGAAAATCAGACTGTCTGCGTTTATGCAAAAGTTCACCCTCTTAAATTTGGGGGTCTAACCAAAGATAGTTAAACAGCCTTCTCATAAACATCTTTAACCAAACAAATTGAAGACATCAAATTAAATCAGACACAAGGCCTTCCTTGCACGTTTTTTTTTTGTGTGTGACTAACATAGGAAAATACACTGAGCTCTGGATGATCGTTTTTAGTTTTTACATTCTTCTATTAATTTGCTTCCCTATGTGTGTGAAATACTTGTTTTGTTTCAGTGAGTCTTCTGTCTTTCTTACAGTAAATAATTTGGGGTTATGCTTATGCTAATGCCCTGTGGACCAGAATTTGAGGACTGCTGGTTTAGATCTAAAAGCATGAGTCTCCCCATTCTGGAGAGTAAACGGACATAATAAACTGGATTAGCTTTGTGCTTAAAACATGTCGGGGACAGTTTGGAAAAACTTCAGCCTTTTGTGCTGATATCATAAATATTTTAACATTCTGTTTTCACTTTGGATAACTTTATCTTAAAAAAATAACAGGTATTTTTCTGGCATGGGGTGTGCGTGTAAAATATGTGTGCAACAGAGAACTCTTACGTTTCTTTGTCTTCTTTTTGTGGTTATGAAGTTTTTTCTGAAGTAGTTAACTAGGAAAAAAGTTCACTGATGACTGTTAGTCAGCATTAGTTAGTCAACAGAAAACACATGAACATTTTAAGTCCAAAAAGTAATCCGACTAGAAATTGTTAATTTTTAAAGTGCCTTATATAAACTGTTCTATAATCAATAGGAGATTTTGATTAAACATGTTTTAAGTGGGGTCATAAACATTTGAGATATGCAAGAAACATTTATTTTGTTTTCTCTCTACATTTACATATGTCTATACTTTAATAGTTCATATATGTTATGTGCACCATATGTAATATGGTGACATAGTACAGTCTTGGCCTAAATATATTTGAAGCTTACCTGTCCTTAAGATCTTTTCAGAGAACGAGAGACACAGAGGAAGAAAAAGATGGTGTGCATCGTAATGCACTTTTAAAACTGTCCTGATGAATACATTCAATACACTTCTCTGAAGGTGTTAGAGCTAATGAACTTTCTACCCATATTTCTTTCTTCCTCTGATTTCAAGCAGGAGGAATGGCATAGACTTTGTGGTGGAACTAAAAAATGGCAGGTGTTATTAAAAGCTGCAGCCCTCAAAATGCAGCTATGATCTTCTGCAAGAAACTTCAAATCCTTTATTGAATCATATACAGCAAAAACATCTAAAATTCAAATGAGAATTTGAAGTGAGAGAGAAGACTAATTTTCTTCACTGCGGTAGTTAGAAGTTGAATGTTCAGCCCGAGGTTTGACTGCATAACCATAAGACATATGTAACTGTGTGAGCAAAAGATAGGACTCCCAGGTAAAAGCAACTTGCTGTAGTTGCTGCTACGAGCTGGTGATTTCAGCTTTCTGCTTTACTTTTCTGAAGTTGAAGTGTGCTATTACTATATGCTAATCAGCATATAGGTGATCTCTTAACCTAATCTTGCAGTAATTGAGCTGGGAAAGTATTTGTCCCTCAACCCACTTAGCTTTCCAGGTACAAACTTTGAAGTTTAATTGGGGCATTTTAAATGCAAGTACATTTAAAAGTGTCATTATGGTCAGACTTTTTTTTTCCCCTCCCCTTTTAAAGAAATGAGAAGTGTTTATTCTGAGGAAGCACGTTAATATAGTGTTAGGCATCAAAATAAACACACCTAAATGACCCTAAATTAACACCTAAATGAACAAAACTCTCAAAGTGAAAAACTTTGCATTAAGAGAAAAAAACATTACAAAAATTTGTGATGCAAACACAACCTCAACAAGAAGTGCCATGAAGTTATAGTGTTAAAATCATGTGGTTTTGCAGATCTGAATTCAATTAGGAGTGGGAACATTTACGCCAAAAAGAAGAAAATGTACTACGAAGTTAAGAAAAAATGTTGCACAAAATATATGCTTATTAGTAGAGGAATTATTGGTGAATTTATTACAGATAAAAACTTTTTACTATGCTTAATGTCTGGAAAATGACCAGTTTTCTGTACAGCTTATATGGGGCATGTATCCCTTACCTGTAGGTTTTTATGTGTGTATTTGTGAATATCTGTGCTCAGGATATATTTTGTTGGCTGTAATCAAGGTACTGCTTCTCGAATCACCACAGAGTTTTAGAACTTAATCTGTAGGTGTGAACTCCTGTTATTCTGAGGAAATTAACTGACCTTAACTGGAGCTGTACATTAAACTGCAGGTCAGCCCACACAGATCAGAACAGTCTTGGAGCATTACCTAACGGCTTCATTTTAGATCAGCTGCTAATCCTCCACCCTTCGATCGAAGAGGATTCACTTCAACAAAGTTCAACTCCAGTACAGAGCCTGCTGGAATGTCCTGATGGAAGCAGGTGTACTATTCCTAGTCATTTTATTTAATTGCTTAAAGAATCTGACTTTGCTACTAAATTCGCATTGAAAACCCTGAATATCTCTGATAGTTGTTGACACTATGCAACTCTAAACCAGAAGGAGCTATGTTGTAGTTATACTAATGACTCAAATATTGCATTGCCCTTATCTTTGATAAAAAATGCCCCCTTATCTTACACGACAGGACCCTTTAGTAGTCCTAACGTGTATGCATGTAACATGCACACACTTTGCTGTTTCTTTAGTTGCAAGCTTACATGGCTATCTCAGTTTGACATTGCAGAAGACAGTTTATAAGGGTAAATGTTACATTTAAATGTATTGAAGGGAGAGCCGAAAAACATTGTACCTGGTAGCAGCATGTACAGGAATCTTATTTGGAGGTATATATGGCATAATAGAAAGGAATTAAGGGGGAAATGTATTTATTGTCCAATGATCATCAAAGTGTCTCTACCATTGGCTGAATAGAATACTTGATAATATGGCATAAAAGAAGGCAGTCTCCACTCAGTTTTGCTGACACTTGTAGTGGATTTAGAGCAAATAAAATTTTTAGTAAACTTAATATGTATGCCATATTGACAGAGTGCGCTAATTTTGGTGTGGAAAGAAGTAAAATATTTCTGACAGTAGTGTTCATTTGGGCAGTTGAAAGTTTTTTTGACACTGCAACACTAGTGTTGAAAATTTAAGGTGGCCATTTATTTAGGTATTACAGAATGGAAATTTGTAGACATAATCAGAGTGTTTGGAAACCAGTGGGATTTCAAAGAATGTTCCGTCAGTCCTACTCTGTTTGCAGTATAGATTGCAGTATACAGTAAAAACAAAATAACACAGTTCAGATATTGTTTGAGAAATATACTGGGAGTAAAGCACTGAATTTTAAAAATTGCAATGAATATAGAGGTATTTATGGTTTATAGATGTTCTAGTCTGATACTAATGTATCCATACAGAGAATCCCAAAAATCTAATTTGCGTAATGTAAATCAGTGTTGTCTCTTTTCTTCAGTTTAACTTTTAGTCCTCTGCCATGTTTTATTAATGTTTGTCAGAGAACTAAACTTTATCAACTTGTTATGAATGATCTAGCATTTCAAACCAGTTCTTGTGACAGCTAAAGTGATAAATTGGCAACTCTGTTGTCCAGAGACAAAGCTCGGAAATGTAGGGGTTTTTGCTGTTGGTGTTTTTTTTTTCCCCAGAAGTGACATCTGGGTTCTCATCTGGCTTTCTGGCAGATCTCCTCTTGCTTCTGCTGGTCTAACTGCACTGTTGGCCAGTACACTCACTGTAAAGCTGCCCTGGAGGCTGGCGTATATTCACCCTGTTCCTAGCCATCCTTGCATCCTTGGATACCATTTTTCTTTGGCTCCTCTGCAGTGGAGAGAAAGTCTGCCAAACTGCAATGCGTAGTGTAATGCTAGGAAAGCATTTCAGCTACAGCATTCCAAGCAAATAGGAGGAATACGGGCTCCTCAATACAGTTTATTTCGTTGGCTCTGTTGTAGAAAGCAATGTCAGATGCTGCTAGCAGCACGGCAGCACCAAGGTTGCAGAGCAGAGAAGCTTCCAGTATAGTAAGAGAAGAAAAATTCCACAGTAGAACATGCAAAGTCAAAGCAACTAAAAATTTTTAGGCAAACACTGACAGTGGTCCTGGGGTATAATTCACACTTGGAATGGGTTGAATCTGGAGCTATTAGCCCACAGTCGTCAATATTCCCTTGAAATGTCTTTGAAGTAAACTGGTTTATTTCAGTGTGAAGGAAGAGAAAATGTTCTGATGGCATCAAACAAAATAGATTTTGGGTTTGACTGGGTTTTTGTGTTTGTTTTTTGTCGGTTTGGGTTTTGGCTTTTTTTTGCAAGACTTTCATAAAAAATTAATCTATTATATTAGTATTATATTAATTAGTATATATTATATTTATGAGGTTGCTCAAATCAGCTGTCAGCCTTCTTTTATCTTATAATACCGTGTATACTTGCTCTATTACAGCCTTCTAGTAATAAAATGAGCTGTCAGTAGCACACATTCTGTCAAGAAACAATTCATTTTTATGGGAGCATGTAAGTATTATACCTTTGTACTTTTCTCAGGTAAAAAGCAATCTGGTTATAAATAAATCTTTGCAAAAATGTTTTTCATTTTCTTCTGCTGGTAGCTTCCCACGCATCCTGTGAAATATCTCCTCCTCTCACCATATTAGAATTTCACAGAATTTACAAATACACCTTATTATACTCATTTTTTTGAGTTACTAGAAACAAAGTGTTGGAATAAATAATTCACCCATTTACAATGTAAGTGTCAGCAAAATCCCCAAAGTAACTCATAATTTAATGCAATAAATTATGTGCTAACAAGATTCTGCTAGCTGCTGCTGATAATGCAGGAAAATCAAATTTAGTTTTGGTAATTTTTGGTTTCAGGTGATATTTGTCGTCCCTGCGAGTAGTGAAAGTGGGTCTTTAAAATAAATATTAGGTAAGAAAGGAGCAGTACTCTGGGAGGAAAACTGGAAGAATTTTCTTCCCCCTTTCCTGAAACGTTCCTTTTCGGAATCACTCTAAATCTTGTAAAGCAGATCAGTTCTGAACTAGTCCTCTCGTGCTACCTTAATATTAGCTGTCACAAAGAGCCAAATCTGATATGATGCCACGCTTGCCTACACACCAGGTGTCAGTGGGCATTGAGGATAGGGGAAAAAAGTGCTTCTTGCTTTGCATTTCAGAACAATATTAAGAATGTTCATTATTTTCTGACACTATACCAAGTGTTGACAATTAAGTGAAATACTAATTCTAAAATATTTAGCATGTTAAAATTCCTGTTCATTTTTTTTCCAAATAATAAAGCTAACACTGGCTAATTCTGTTTTTACACCATTGAGTCTGGATCTTGAAAGGGCCGACTGTGAACAGAAGTGAATTCACACAAACTTTTTCTTGCTTGGCCATTGTCAGCTTTCACAGAAGAGGGTTTTTGTTGCTGATACCAGCTAAGAACATGAGGTATTAGTCAGGTAGTGAAAACAGCCTTTTCTGTTCCTTACGACCAGATATCTGCAAGAACTAATGTTAAATTTTCTAGATACGATCTGCTCAAGAAGAAGGTTTTGGCGAAAAATAAAAGGACAAGAGGAAAGAAGCAACCACAAACATGAATTAAATGTCTGAGATGAGGAAGTTTTAATTCTCCACAAACTTGAACATGAGTAGGGAGTGCCCCAAATGTACAAAATGCACGTTCCTTAAGACCCAGTAAGCTTACCAGACAGGATACTGCTGAGGAAATTTGAGAATTAGTGAGAAAACAGCTTGCATACAGTTGAATGGAAAATGTAGTTCAATATATATCACTGTATAGTGTGGCTGAAATATACAGACGGATCAACTTATTCAGAAACACTGGAAGAAGGTCCAGTGCAAAGAGAAATGGAATATTGTCCATATGCCCAAGACATATGTTATATGAATTCTCATCACCAAAGGACTTTGGTAAAAGAAAACACAGGAGACTGTTCCTGTTATTCTAAGTCAGGTGCCTGAATTTGTCAACGCCTTTCTGAGAGCCAGGCCACCCAAAATCAGGTAATGCACAGTTGGTTTGTTTGGAAATGTTAAACCCGGGGTATTTCAGATTGGTTTTAAAGGTACAAGTAGTGTTCAAAGTATCCAAGGTTTACTACTCTTCTAAATGAGGTTGAAGTAATAGCTGCATTTTGTGGACATTTCATACACTACTTCTCCATCAGGTTTCATCTTATGTCAATATTTGTACTAGGAGTAATCAAAATTATAATGCATATTTCCATGGTATAAATAATTCAGTAGCATTAAATGCTGTATTTTGTTATAGTTTTTGCCATTACATGCTTTTGGTTTTGTACAGGCTTATTAATTTGCTAAGGCTAGCTTTGCAGAGAGGTAACTGATGTGTTAAACCAATAACTGAAAATTGAGTGCTTGCTTTTTAAAGAAAGAATTGAGCTGGCTTTAGCACTGCCAGGTCATAAAAGAATTCTGTGTATATTTAAATGGATTCCTTTGAAAGATGAGCAATGAGTGCTGCATTTGACACTGTCTGGGGAATCTGTCTTGCCTTACGCTCAGGGCTATGTTTATGGGTAAGGTGTTTAACCTTGCCAAATAGACTTAATGTTTGGAGGGACAAGTTAAAGTGAATAGCAGTACAGTCATGCAGAATGATTTAATGACAAGTGTTCAGCCCTGGCAAATTGGGCTAAATTTTGGTCTTCAGTGTGATAAAATAACAAAATAATTCCTGTCAAAATAATGCTGCTAGGTTTGTGCCTTAACAGTGACAGAGACTGGATGTCATTCTTCTCTACTTACATAGATTTTTTTTTGCCTGTTATGACACCGGGAGAATACATAGTGTTTACTTTAAGTCCCACTGCTGAGAAATCCACAGTCGGGGAAGTAATGCCATTGAGGAAAAAGAAAAGTCGGGACTGAAGATCTGTGTTCAGTTTGGAGAGATCCCTTTTTGCATATTGTCAAGACCAGAGTGAAAGATTTTTAGGGTTTCCTTGAAGAGATACAGATAATCATCTAGAAAAAATAATACCACCTGTTGTTTGCATGTTCTTTCATTGAAACAGTTATGTCGGCAGAGTGACAAAGTAAAAAGAAATAATCTCTTGAGAGCGGTGTTCAGATTCCTGTGGTGTTAGAACGGCTTTGTTGAACATAATTTCAAAGCATCAGAGACTGGTGGGGGGCTGGTGTTTTTTTTTATGTTTGGGGTTTTTTCATTGCTTTATTGGCACAAATGCTTGCTTATTCATATACTAATAGAATTTCTACATCAGGGCAATAAAAATGTACAAAGTGGTAGTGTAAAATTTAAACAAAAATCAACAAAAAATACCGCTAAGCTATCAAAGTTTTTGGAAGAAGTTACAGAGATGTAAGCACCCACTGTATTAAAACACTTCCCAAAAGTATGGCATTCTGGTGCTTGGCTCCTGAGTTAAATGCTGTAATTACTTTTTGTTAGTTTTTTTTCATATGACAAAGCAAAGTAAGTTTTGAGACTTAGGATAATCAACAAATCCAGATATTTCAGAGGAAAGTGTATACTTATGAATGTAATTTTTTTAATGTTTCTTTTACATATTTGGAACTTAAAACACCAGATTTTTATTTCCTTTTCTAGGACAACAACTGATAAATTCAGCCTCTGATTCATTGCCTGCAATATATTCTGGGCATTCATTATACAGCAATAAATTGCCACCAGATTGCTGCTATCACACCTAGCATGAGCTGTTGCGTTATTTAGCTCTTTTTATCTTTGGAGCACCTCTTTCTCAGTTTTCTCGGTGGACAGCTGGTGCAGTCGTGCAGCTTGCACACTAGTGTTCTCCTCAGAGGGATGACTGTTTTTTCTCCAGTTGGTAGCTGGGGCTCAGATTAAACAAGCTTCAGAAGTTCATGTTAAACAAACCAGTGTCTTGAAGTTTTGGTCAGAAAAACAGTAACATTCCAGTGGTGGCACTGAGGACTCTAGAAGGTTCCTATGTCAGATGAACTGGAATTTTGGCTAACGTGCATGAAAATTAGTATAAGGCTCAGCTCTCACATTTTGAAGTTGAATGGAACTTTACTGAGCACTTTACACTTCATAAAAATGTATAGGTATAGCTTGCCTTTATAAAGCTGGCAGTGCCCTTCCTTCCATAATTGTTTTCCTCCTTTATGCCATCATCCCTCCTTATTTGTCCCTTCTTTGCTTGTAACTTTTTGAATTTTTTTGTATTATCTTGTAGCATCAAATTCCGCAAAATTTTCTGTATCCACACTGTTTCTCTAGGAAACATCCCATAGTAGTCTGTAATAGATGATGACATTGCTCTAACAATTCAGGAAGACGACCTTTCGATGCTATTTCTTCTCTGGGGACTTGTTGTTTCCCATGTCACAATAGCCAAAGGAGCATTGCAGCTGTCCCAACATACAGAACACAGCATACGTTATGTATGTTCCATCAAAGATCATTCATAATTATTGATGTTAAATTGTTAAGTTGGAATGCGTTGGAAGATATGGGCTTCATTTCACTGTTACTCCACTGGGAGCTTTAAAGCAATACTTGATAATCTGTTGTGGCAGAAAATGATAACAGGTCAAAGTATGACAAACTTCTCATACCATCCTTTGGGGGAGGAGATGGGGTTTGCAGTGGGTTTTTTGTTTATTTGTTTTGTTTTGCTTTTACTTACTATAGATTGTGATTTTTTTTGAAAATTTTTGTTTAATGAATTTTTGTTTGGTCAGTTTTAAGAGTGAAGCAGTTGTGGCAGCAACATGGCAGCAAGAGGGATGTAAGAGGGCCCAGAATCTGCTGGAGACTACACCGCAGTGGTGGCGAAGTGCCATGTAGCATGGCAGAAGCCTCGATCCAGGGGAAGCTCCAGGGACAGGGTGCTGCTGCCCAGACCTCAGGGTGAAGTGCACAGTGTGAGGACAAGATGCAGTGAACTTAATTTGGAACCTAGGAAATTCTGTCTTGATAAATATGAATTTTTTCACGAAGGGTGGGGCCAAAAAGTGAAACAGGGACCCAGAGAGGCTGAAGGATCTTCATCCCTGGATGTGAGCAAGACTCCACTAGGTAAGTCCCTGAGCAATGGGCTCAAACTGGACCTCTTTGATGAGGGTTGGACCAAATGAACATTACAGGTTCCTATCAGCCTGTGTGATTATGTAACCCTGTGATGAAAATCTCTGCTGCTTGGTTGTCCACCTCAAAAAAAGACTTTATGAGAAGGAGGATCCATAACTTCAGTAAAGTATCAAGGGACAAAACAGTTTGTGAAGGAAAATTAATAATATAGATTTCTCAGTCCAAAAATTTCATGTCTGAAGGCAAGCATGAGAGATACAGATATAACAATTAATTTTGAAAAGGTGGATAGTGAACTATTTTTGTGTAATAGAGTGAATGACATGTGTAGAGGCTTTAGATTAAATGATCAGTATTGAGTTTAAAGCAGACATAAAGAACTGCTTGTTTGAATTAGAGCATAAAATGAAATTGTCAAACCGATGCCAAGGGATGTTTTAGACACCAAAACTGTAAATGTGTTCCAAGAGAGATTAGATAAGTGAGTGAGCGTACAAAGTAGTGCTTTGCTGGGACTGCCATTCTCTTGGAAAGATATGCTTGAAGAAGGGGAATTCTCTATTTGCTCTGTTACTTTCTCAGAAATCTTCTGACCACTGTGCACTTTTGAGCAAACGGGGATGTGTTTTGATTGAATGATGATAGCTTTTATATTCTCTGGTATCATTGGTAAAACCTTTGTCAATACATGGGCGTGAACGATTCCCTCCTCCAGGGAAATGCTCTCCTGGAATGTTGCTGGACCCTTCCTTTCCCAGCATTTTGTCTGTGCGCCTGTGTGTGCGTGCACGCACATAATCTCTGCTGGTAGGAAGTGGCATTTTTTATTCCCTCTTCTCGTCTGACTGCCTGTTCCCTGCTGCATAGTTCCTTGGGAGATATTAAAGCCTGACCACAGCAGGTTTATTGTGTAGTTTGCTTTCCTCTCTTCAGATTTCATTATTTCAGTTTTGTTTTGCTTGGTGTTTCTTCTTTCATGTAAAGTGGGATAGAGCAAAAAAGTTTATGTCTGTGTATGCGGAGAAGTGTGTAACAACTAAGTCGTCTCCTGTTAAATTCAGTTCGATTTATAGCATGGAGCTATAGTACTGCTGGGCAGGAACCCTGCAAGATGGTCTGTGTTTCATACGCTGATCTTTGCATCACATGATTTCCTAATGAGTGGAAACTGTTTTCCTAAAACCTGCAGATTTGTACTTATTCCTTCTAAAAAGGGGTAGATGCCCACAGGACAAGAAGCAAAACCCCAAAACAAACAAAAGAGCCCAAACCCCCAAACCTACTCTTTTGATAGAAACTAGTGACGCACACACAAAAAGAAAAACCCATAGCAAAAAAGCAAAGAGGGCACCAGGGCAGAATGAACAAACAGGAAGACTTGAGTTGTAGCACCTGAGGCACCAGGGTTAGTGGAGTACTCTTGTTATCATCTAAATTGTGTGGAAGGACATTGTTTCAGAGGTCATTCCAAACCAGGCTGGGTTCAGTTAAGCAGTGTAGTTCCTGTTGAATTTTTGCAGACAAAAGAAGGTACGTTAAGAGAATCTTCTGGGAGATGCAAGAACATGACTTCGTTGATATGGCTGGTGGATGATGCTTTAATATATACATATTACAGCTTTTTTTTATGTGACAATTCCCATAGAGAGCTAAATTATGCTAGGCATTGCGTCTGCATGCCAAGGCACAGTGACCTGCTACTTGTGCTGGTCATGAAGCCAAAGTAATTGTACCCACCTGAGTATCACTGCCTCTGGCATTTTTTCAGGTGGGAGTGACAGAATTCTGCTGACAAATATAAAAAGAAAATAATAAAAAAATCTCAAATATGAATGGTCAGTTCATTTTGGGGTTTTTATTTGTCCTGTAGTATCTGAGACTGTGATATGTAAGGCAAAGACTTTTAAGCTGTCTAGCTTAAGTAGCAGGCTCAAGCCTGGTATTTACTAGACATTGTCAAATAGTGCCTGTTGTTTATTGGAGCTGAGACTTGAAAAGAAATGTGACTTGCTGTAAGATCTTGACAACAATAAAATATGGTAACGATTGAAGAAGCAGTTCTGTCGCTTTGCCTTTTCGGGAAAACTAGAATCCTTGAGCTGTCAAAATGGCATCCAAATTTGTAGAACCTAAGAGTATTTAACTATGAGAATTACAGCATCGGTAGAGATGGTGTGGCATTTTTTCAGTTATATCCTGAGTTTTTAAACAATGTCAGGTTATGCGGTTGTACTGATTAATGCAATGGTTTGATATATTCATGTAAAGTTCATTACTTTGGTAATATCTGTAAATAGCTCAGACTGATAGGAATAGCTCCACAAGTGGTAATTTAATGTAAATGTTTGTGATTGAAAATGTAGCAATCCCTCTTTGTTGTACTAAAAAGGTACTGATTTTCACAACATTTCTGGGCAGATTCTTTTCACACTGGGTTTAGTGGTAACTTTAGAATAGACCATCAGTCTTCCTGAATAATACTCACTAAGACAAATTATACAGTTTATGATTTATCATTTATTTAGTCAATAGGGTCATTGATTTCAGAAGGTATCAGGATGTTTTGTTTAACAAGACATCTTTATTTCTATTACGTAGCCAAGGATATTGAAAAAGAGGGATGCCAGTCTAGCCCCACTGAAGTCTATAGTAAGATTCAACATTGTGGGTTAAATCCTGGGCTGAGTGTAGTCAGTAAGGCTTCATGATGAAAAAAAATGTAACTGTTGCTTGAAGAAATGTTCTGGGGGAACTCAAGGCTTGTAACTGGAAAAGAACATGAGTTCCGAAATGAACGAGGGGGGAAATTTATCCAATATCAATAGTGGAAATAAAAAATTCCCTTTGCATTATTAGTACTCTGGAGTGAAATCTTTGACTATAGTGTTTGTTATGCATAGATATACTTTTATATACATTTTTACATATATATGCATATATATTTTTCCCCAGAGTACTAGTAATACAAAGGGAATGTATATACATACATACATATATCCCATGTATATGTATATATACACACGTGAATCACTATTCACAGCAAGTGGACTGAAAGATATAAAATATGTGTATTGAGAGCAATTGCTTTTTATATTATTCTTTAATAGTTTTCAGCTTTCGCCTGATGTTAATATCCTGATTTTTTTCTGTTAGTGATACATACCCCGTTAAAAATTTCACTTGCATAGTGAAATTCCAGTTTCCTGAAAAGTAGTGTTTTGAGATTTGATGCTCTGTGGCTCATTTTAATCTAGTATTATATGTCCGTTTTATGGTTGATGCCTAAATCAGAGCCTATGCATGTGTTTTGTATCCTTGAGTCCATTGGTTTGGTTCAACAAAATAGACATGTCTTAAATTCTGCTAGCCCAGCTCTGTGATATATATACTAAAATGATACTTTTTGCTTTAAAAAATATTTCTGTGTATCCCACTACTTTTTTCCCCACTGTCTCAAAAATTATGAGTGTCTTTTCAAAGAAGTGTTGACTTGAAAGCAACTCTACTCAAACCATATTAAGCTATTCTAGTTCTGCTCAATGTAGTGATAGGCACATATGCATGTGTTTCCTTAATTTGTGGAATTATTATTTTATATGTGCAGCCATGTTTAATTTTTAATTGTGCAACCAGGTTGTTAAGGTTTTGAATTTGCTTGTAAGTTTTGATACTAAAAGTAAAGAAAAAGATGAAAGAGAACTCCTCAATTCTTAGCTTACTAAGTTTCTGTGAAAGTAATTTTTCTCAGTTTTGCCATAGTGACAGCCAAGAGGTCCTAGACTAAGGCTTACTATGGTGATATACAAAAAGCAGCAGCAACAGTGTTCGATCTGATCAAAAAATTTACTCAAACAGAAGACTGGTTTCTCCTAGAAACAGAGTCATTTGACTAAAACAAATGCCAAATGCCCCTTTTTGACTATACATGCCATAAAGACTTTTTCAAAGTTTGATAACAAGTTTGTTCAATTTAATGAGCAAACATATTTTCATACATCTGTCAGTTCTGTGTCGCCTTTTTCTTGAGCCTGATGAAAATCATCTTCTGTCTGCTTTATAAGCAGGAAAAGAAGTATCTTATTTTCATAAGTTATAGTGTATCTGTAGTTTTGAACACATCACAAACACTAACATCTTGCAGATTCTGCAGATCTTTGACTCTTTTTTATTACTATGTATGATATAGAGAGATGTCATGTGGGAACTTAGGTGTGGTACCTACAAGAACAGAATAACACCATTCAGTGACTTAAAAAATTAAATTTATTTACTAAGCAGGAAGGGTGTGGTGGATAGCTAGAAATTTCTGTTGTAAAATTTCTGAGATCTCTATCCAGAAGGCACCCACAGGACACACACGCAGAAACCAGAGCCCCCTCTGTAGAGGAGGATGTCCATTCTGACCACGTCTGTATTACCACTTGAACAGTATCTGTTGGAAAGCAAGTCACACAGTCACAGTTGTGGTGTTGCTAAAGTGGCAGAAGTAATAGAATCATTAAGGTTGGAAAAGACCTCTAAGGTCATCGAGTCCAACCGTCAACCCAACACCACCATGCCCACTAAACCATGTCCGTAAGCGCCTCATCTACACGTCTTTTAAATACCTCCAGGGATGGTGACTCCACTACTTCCCTGGGCAGCCTGTTCCAAGGCCTGACCACTCTTTCAGTAAAGAAATTTTTCCTGATGCCCAGTCTAAACCTCCCTTGGCGCAACTTGAGGCCATTTCCTCTCGTCCTATCGCTAGTTACTTGCGAGAAGAGACCAACACCCACCTCGCTACAACCTCCTTTCAGGTAGTTGTAGAGCGCGATGAGGTCTCCCCTCAGCCTCCTCCAGACTAAAGAGTCCCAGTTCCCTCAGCTGCTCCTGGTAAGACTTGTTCTCCAGGCCCTTCACCAGCTTCGTTGCCCTTCTCTCAATGTCTTTCTTGTAGTGAGGGGCCCAAAACTGAACACAGGATTCGAGGTGCAGCCTCACCAGTGCCGAGTACAGGGGCACAATCACCTCCCTGCTCCTGCTGGCCACACTATTTCTGATACAGGCCAGGATGCTGTTGACCTTCTTGGCCACCTGGGCACACTGCCGGCTCATGTTCAGCCTGGCAATAATGTAGTGTAAAGCAATCAGCAAGTTTTTAAGAATAGGAATTAGAAATCAGAAAACGCTACAATTTCTAAAAAAGTATAAATTATATTGCAGAGAGCTATTATCTCAGCTGTTGTGTTTCGGGGGGGGAGGATGTTTGTTTACGTTTTTAGTCTTTTTTTTTTGAAAGCATGGGGTCGTTCAACCCCCAGTCAACAGCTGGTACTTTTCCATGCAATCTTATTTGTCATATGGTAAGTTCAAACTAACTGCATTGGCATACTGGACTTATGGCTTCATAACCTTATGAAGTTCTCCATATATCTGTGTCGGTTTGAAAATACTAGCTTGAAAAGAAATAAAGGCCATGATTATTGTTCAGAATTAAGATGCAGGCCTGAAAGTTTTTCTGTGGGAAATACAATATGTTTTTGGTGAACAGGTAGTTTCCATGCCAACCACTGCTACAAGATGCTGAATGCCACTATTTAACACATATGCATATATGCGAGCTGAGAATGAGAATTTTTTAACTTCCAGTTCTGCCATATGGAAGTCATACAGTCAAATCATTCGTCTCCATTGCCAATTTTTCTAGCAATGAAATGTCTAAGCACCTTGAAGGAAAGAAATGAGACTGTAGCAAATAGAGAAGATAAATGAATGCATTGCATAATGTTGCAAGAAGGGAATAAAAGAGAACAGTGAATTCAATTTGAATTTTGTAAGTCTCAGTCTATTGCCATAACCAGAAACCCACATTTCCTCCTGAATATTAGATCTCTAAGTAGTCAATATAATTTTCTGCATGCCACTACATTATAGTGTACAGGATCTGGAATATTTTCCTTCATTTTCTTTATTCTGAAAGTTTAATTGACTTACTGAGTTGCCTGATGCAATGTAAAACAAATATAGAGTAATTACATTTTGAGTCAAATCCTTTTTTTTTTTTTTAAATCCTGGAATATAGATTAATCTTTTCAAAGCAGAAGAATACTTAAAATATGAAATGTTGATAATTGTTTTAACTTTATTTAACATAGTGCCTACGAGCTTAAGTAATGGACACAAGATGCTGTGTAGATGCATTTAGAGGCATTTAAATTTAGAAATGTAAGCATACTCTTTCTTTCTTCATGGTTCTATATGGGTTGATGGTCTCTTTTTACTTCCAGTAATGTACAGGTCAAAAATTCTGTTCAGTTAAAACACAGACTCTATGGAGTCATTCCAGCTGATGTCCGCCATCTTTCAGGGCACTTAAGCACTTTATTATATCAAAAATACTCTCTTAAAATGCTTAAATGCCTTCTTATTTAAGGATGAAGTAAAAAAAAACTGATGGATTTTGTGAACTTTTCTCATGTCTGTGCTTTCTTATACTGGATAAACTGGTAGAAAATAACCTGTGCAAAATGTGTGGGTCTTTATGTATATGGTATCATTGCTTACTCACCTGAAAATACCTTTTTTTGGTAGTTCACTGACATTGTTTCATACTTTCTTTACCCCTTTGCTATGGGTTTTTCAAGACAAAACAAAAGGCAAGGTAAAAATATTGTATAATAAAGATGTTGTTGAGATTATTATATTCAGTTTCACAGTGTTACATAAATGTGAAATAATTCCAAATTTAGAATCAATAATACATTGCACCAAGAGAAAATAAAAACCTGTTGCTTACTTATGCCAAGCTCTGAACATATTTTCTAACATACTGTCTGAATAATCTGTCTTTAAAATTAAATCCTTTGATATTTTGCAGCTGCTGAAGTGCATTTTTGCATATGGGTGGTTGGCCAGTGACAGAGCTGAGATTGCATATGTACTCTTTAAATGCGGTCTGCCATGTGCCTGTTTTGTGAAATAGTCATCAGCTGCCTCACACGTTGATAGTGCATCAATAGAACTTCCTTAACTACAAAGACATGTTGTCTATCCAGCCCCAGACTTTTCTGTTCTCAGGACAGACACATACTAATGTCCTTTTCATGCCATCTTGGTGCTCAGAAAAAACACTTGAGTGGCATGTATATGTGTCACTTGAAGACAAGGGGACTGTAGCCTGAAGTTAAGTTCTTCATCCCCAACAGTTCAATGGCAAGGTCCCAGGTGAATTTAAACATGTAAGCTCATCTTTTTGTGGAATGAGCAGCTGCATAACTATCAGCATTTAAGGCGGTCTTTCCTGTGCATTGGGGAATTAGGAATTTAACAGCATTAGGGGACAGTTATCTCACAATTATTTTCTATAACAATGTTGGAATATGTAAATAAAACAATAGTGCTTAAAAATGTTTGGTGGAATTCCGTATTTGCATCATCTATTACATATAACAGGCGAAATAATACCTTCCTCTTACAGGCAGGAAAATCCAAACAGAATGAAAACCCAGAACCCAGAAATGAATAAGGAATATTGTATCTATGTGTTGATTAAATAAATGGTGTTCACCACAAATACGAATCTGTGTTCACAACAAGACTTCTTAAAACAGAATAGAAAGAGAAATAGTGGAAGGTTTTTTTTGAATCTTGTTCCTGCATTTTCCTCCACTGTATTTCATTAGACATACTCATACTAGCTGAACTTACTCATATGAGTAACATTTTTCATGATCAGAGCCGAACTCAGTTAATAGCATGGTAAAGGTAGATCACATGAGGGATTGTTTTGCATTGAATGTTTGTTTGTGCAGATTAAAATTGCAACTCCAGTTAATTAGTAACTGCATGATGTATACACAGTAAAATTTCATGGGAATGCATTTAGACGCAATTCACCAGAATCACTGATTATTAATTATTCCTTAGCAAACACAAATGTCATGTTTTATAAAATGTTCTGCTTAAATTGAGTAAAATTTATAGTGCATCAATATCTTTTAAGGCATAGAAATATTAAGGTAATGCTTAATGAAGAATATTTTTTCTAGGATAATAACCATGTTTGAAAGCAATTCTACTTCCGTGTTTCTGGAAGCACATGCTGTAGAGATAAGATTCATCTATAACTACCAGTGCATGAACTTTCTTCTGGGTTTTTGCTGTTGAGAAAGACAAGGGTGGCTAGAGATGCTTTTTCTTCCTTCAATCTGATAGTCAATGAGCCTGATTATTGCTTCTATTAATATTTATTGTAGTAGTATAACTGTCCATGCTGCTTCCTGCTTCCTCTCAGCCATTAGTGCATCTCAAGGCAGACCATTAGCAGGTTGTTTTCTCCTTTCATCTGCAGTATTTGCATCCCTTGGCTGTGTTGTTGCACTGTGGTCAGAACAGCACTGCAAAATATGTCTGTTTTGTGCTGCATGACAGCTTTTACGTTAATCTTTTGTAGAAGAGTAATTTTGCTGTTCCCGTGTAGGTGTGGTGTACTACTTTTTTAATCCAGCTGGAGAAGTCTGTGCTGTTGATCTAACAACCAAATTCAGGCTTCCAGAAAAATGAGGGCACCTTAGATGCTATGGTTTGTGTGTGGGAAGAAGGTGAATGGCTGGAAAGAGATAAGTTTGCTCGATTTGAGATGTGTTGGAAACAAGTTCAAGTATAAAATTATCTGAAAAGAGTACTGTTATTGAGAGCATTAGGAAATAAAATAATCATACGTTTTAGATGCTCTCTTCCATTATACAAATTCAGTCTAAATAAGCTGTAAATACCAGTTGTTTTTCACTTGGCCGTCTGGTTAGAAACGGATTCTGTGTGTCAATGTATTTGTATATAAAAGGCTACAATAATATATCATAATGGTGCTCTTTTGCTTTAGAAGTGCAGAATGATAAAGAGGGCCTTAGGCATGAAAGGGCCTTAGCCAGCAGGTAGATGAAGAATAGGCAGCAGCTGCTTTTGAGTGGGGGCTGTGGCTATAGCAAAGGGTGGTTGTTAGCTTTCAAGGCAGTAGACATACTGCTGACTAGTCCTGAACATTGGCTATGATTTTCTAATTGTCCAAAATAAGAAAGAAATACTGTCAGATAATTTTTTTATCTCCTTTTCACATCTTTGTTGTTTCCGACTGTCATGATTTATAGAGAGATTTGATGTTTTTTCTTGATCCCAGTATCTGGGGGATTAGGCATGACCTTCTATGAGAAGAGAAGAGAATAGACGAGATGAGACAAAATGAGACCTACAATCAGTCAGTTCGGTGGGAAGGTGCCTACAACGATCATCCAGTCCAACTGCCTGACCACTTCAGGGCTGGCCAAAAATTAAAGCATATTATTAAGGGCATTGTCTAAATACCTCTTAAATACTGACAGACTGCACACAGCACTCAAGGTGAGGCCGCACCATCACCAAATACAGCGGGATAATCACCTCTTTTGACCGGCTGGCTATGCTGTGTTTGATGTGCCCCAGGATGCGATTTGCCCTCCTGGCTGCCAGGGCACACTGCTGACTCGTATTGAGCCTGCTGTCAGCCAGCAACCCCAGGTCCCTTTGTGCAGGGCTGCTCTCCAGCCACTCCTCTCCCAATTTATACTTGTGTCTGGCGTTACTCCTTCCCAGGTGCAGAATCCGGCATTTGGACTTGTTAAATTTCAAATTAATCATTGCCCAATGCTCCAGTCTATCCCACTGCAAGGCCTCTGATCCTCGAGAGACCCAACAGCACCTCCCAGTTTGGTATCATCAGCAAACTTGCTAACAGTGCATTCAACTCCTGCCTCCAGATCACTGATAAAAATATTGAACAGGACTGGCCCTAGAACTGAGCCCTGACGAACGCCGCTGGTGACTGGTTGCCAGCCAGATGTAGCCCCATTCACTACAGCCCTTTGAGCCCTGCGATTCAGCCAGTTCTTCACCCAACGCACCATTTACCTGCTCATCTCACAGCTGGACAACTTGTCCACAAGGATGCTGTGAGGGACAGTGTCAAAAGCCTTACTAAAATCCAAAAAACCTACATCTACCACCTTCCCTTCGTCCACAAGGCAGGTGTGTAGAAGGATATCAATTAGTTAAACTTTCCCTTTGTGAACCCATGTTGGCTGTGCCTGACGATTGCATTGTCCTTTAAATGCCTTTCGATAGCACCCAGTATGACCTTCTCCATAATTTTTCCAGGAATTGAGGTTCCATTAACAAGTCTGTGGTTCCCTGGGTCTTTCCTCATGCCCTTCTTGTAAATTGGAATAACATTGACTAGCTTCCAGTCAGCACGGACCTCCCCAGACTCTTATTCCTCTTAAAAAAAAAAAAAAAAAAGGCAAATGAAAAGCTTATATACAGAAATAAATTTAAAAAGTGTTCTGTGTGTCTTCTTAAAACTCAATAGCTAGAAAGTAAAGAAGCTTTACTTACTTGTAAATTAATCTCGGGGAGAGGCAGCTGAACCATGATTTTTAATTATTAGGAACTTAAGATACTGTGTAAATAGCAGCAGTAGGAGGAAGGCAGGGAAAAACCAAGCTTTTTGTTTGTTTGCTTCTCTTCTGGTGTCTGTTTTAACCAATCATGCTAAGCCTATGCATAAATAAAGTTCCATATTCATTTTAGATTAAAAAATAGATACAAATGGCTGCATAAGAAACAGCAAGGTAATGCTTTCAGTGTTGTGTTGGAGATTAAGAAAGAAAAGGAAACTTTTCCTCAAGTTTGAATTAAGAAGTGTCTAGAGTAATCAGAAATTTCAGACGTTATTTTCACAGTTAGTAAGAGTTTGGTGGGGGGAGGCAGAAGGACAGATTGAAACAGAGAAGTGGAAAGAAAATAAAATCTGGACATTGTGGAAAATGCCTAGCAGTTGCATTAAAATTTCTATCTTTCATGCCATTGATTCTTGGGTCTCTTTTAATTGTGATGATTCTTGTGCTTTGAGTTATTCTCTCCCTTTTTGACACCCTTCCTCATCTCAAAGACTTTCTGGTCCAGTGTCAAGTCCTGATTCTCATGTCATGACATACTCCTGCATGTTTGTCTCTTAAGGAGGCATGCTTATTTTGGTAGTGGTCTCATCATGAGGTTGGGACACTTATAGGCATCCTTTGAATAAAGAAACCCACAAAGAAACATATCAAGTAGCTTTGCAGGCAATATGGAGTCTCAAAGAAACATGAGAAATGTCTACTTAGTTTTTGTAGGTAACTACAAATAGGGCAGCATGGGTTGGTGTGAGTTGTGGAACTTACACCATGGCCATGGCCATGAATTAATTACTTCTGGTAGAGGAAAGATTTCAAGGCACTCTAGCATAAGTAGGATCCTAAATCCAATCTGCACTGTCTTCAAAACTGTTACAGTATTACCGTCAATTTTTATTAAGTTAGCTGAGTTGCTATCCTTGATTTTATTTTGCAGTTTATTCTGTAAAATGACCACATAGTGGGATTTGCAATTACTTGCAGTATTTTCCAGCTCTGTATCTCCTCACAGACAATCCTTTGAAGTTGTTCCCACTGAATATTATTCTTTTCTTAGGTTCTGTGATTAAATGTGCTTTTGCCTAGCCAGAATTAGCTTAGCTTTTGATTTTTCTTATAAAATAGGTAAAACTTTGTCAAGTAGTTGTCTTCCTCTTAAACAAGTGATCTGACAGGGGAAGAGCACAAGGCTTCAAAAGTTGCATTTGTAGTATCAGACATACATTGATAGCTTTTCAAGCACAGTGGAGGGAATAGTTAAGAATTAGTGCTTGATTTCTTGTTTTTCTGTCTCTTGGTGAACCTAAACTGCTCCGGGCTTACTGAGATGTTAATGGCTGACAAAAGATTGCACAGCAAGCATGCAGGGAGGGGACAAACAGAGAAGGCCATGTGTTATGGCTGAAATACCACTGCGTCAGGTAGGCAGTAACAACTGAGACACCCCCTTGCATCCCAAGACCAGCACAAGATAACGCATGTTCTGATGTCCGTGAAAGATACATGTTGTAGCAGAGTCCAGAGTACACATGCAGTGAGTTTCATGACTGCAGCGTGTTGTGTATGGCAACTGGATTGTGCAGCACTGTCCCTGTGGTTCTAGTAGTCTTTTGGTTAGGAAAATGCAAACAGAAAACCCTAACTAACTTTAAGGAGACACTCGGTCCTCATGAAAATAAATACATCGGAGGTAAGTACGTCTCAGCAAAGGATTAGACTTTGGGTCAGGCGATCCCCTGGAGTCCAGTTTCTTAGTATAAAATGAAGATGGATTGAGCTGCCTTCCTCTCTGCTGCAGTTGTATCTGGTACATGGAATCCTTTGCACAGGCTATGCCAGAGGCATTGCCTTAGCTGAACTTTAACTGGTTGCACAGGACTTACTTTCTTTAATATGCTTTTGGTCTGCTGCATCCTTCTGTGCAATTTTACTTTTTATAACATTTTTAATGAAACTTATTTTTTGCCCTTAGCTTTATGGAGTCTCTGAAATGCCAGAGAAAAAAGTAATTAAGTAGAGTAATGACCTTAAGTGCAGTTCATAGTTCTTTGTCGATACATTTTAAAGAATGCTTTCTGCAGAGCAAAATCCCACAGGAGAACTAATGTGCTCCCAAAGGATATTACCTATACTTTTTTATTATTTTGGAAGAAAACAAAAATAAGGAAATGTTTTTTTTTTGTCATACTCTCCATATAGCTAGGCTGTAAGAAGTATTACCTTTGTCTTTACCATCTTTTTCATAGTAGTATTTTTTTAAAAAGCTAGCGGATTTGGCACTGGTCTAAAGGGAGGCTCGTGTGAAGTGAAAACTTGTGTGCAGTTTAGTCACCTCAGTCTAAAACTGCGATTCCCAAACCTCTTGTCCAATGGCTGCCTAATTCTGGGCATGTCGTACCTCTGTGGGCACCTCAGTTTCTCAGGGTGAAGTTTCTTTAGAGCCTCAGCCTTTATGGATGCCCACAGGTGCCTCAGGCTTGTATTCCACCTCAGAGTCTGCAAAAAATATAAACCAACATGTACCGATTTTCTGAAGTCATTGCGGCTGCAGCCATCCACCTCTTCTCCTTTTATTCAGAACATGCACCAGGACCTGAATCCTTGTTCTGCAGATTCCTATTTCCCAGGCCAGTTCCTTACCCGTCATCCTTTCTGGTGTCAAAGTGAGGGGCTGAAAGATTCAAAGAGGTCCAAAGGAATGTGAGAAGTTTCACAGCCCTGAAGATTACTTGTGTATTTTACAGAGAGCATTAACACAGTCTTTGGAGCACAAATGGGAAATTAAGCTCCTTTCTTAATTTCTGATCTTGGATGACATTGTTTTATTTCCTTTCGCTGACTGCAGTGCATTCAGTGTTTCCCTTTTCTGCAGAATGAAAGAGCTTCAGCAGGAAACGGGATACCCATAGGACTGGTGAGTTAGTGTACGTGTTTTCTTTCTATGCACCTGAAAACCAGGAAGGTGTTGATGAAGGCCCATGAAAACACAGGATGGATCTTTGTAATTATACAGGTAGAAGGATTTGTCAAGTATCTGCATCTAAACATAACGATAGATTGTCCTACCTTCTTCTGCAATACTGTGGCTCCCAAATGCAAATGAATATCTACTTTTTAAAATTGAGCTTTTTGCAAGAAGGAATCCAAACACAGAAGTCTCTTACAGAAACCTGTATAAAATATATGCTCATTCTGTCCTTTTAGATATTTATAAAATATGCAGTCATTCAAAATCCTCACGCTTTTCATCTCATGATTAGACACTATAAAAAAAGACTGCCTGATCTGCATGACCACAAGATTTTTGTAAATATGTTAGTAAATACATAAGCAAACACAGAGGGTTGTTCTCTGCTGCTAACTTTTCTTCTCTGTTGTGTTTCCAACATACAGAAGACAACAATCTTCTACAGTGAGTTTTAACTCAACAACTAATCATCATCTGACTAGCTGTGGAGGTAGTTGGTTATAACCAAGATAGTGAGTAGTACATGCAAGATGAGTCCTGCAGAAATCTCCAGGAATTTCTAATGGCATTAAAAATCTGAAAATACTGATTTACGTTACTGGGCCATGATTTTTCTAGGTCATATATTGCTCATTTGAAAAAAAAAAAAAAGGAAAAAAAAAGATTAAGAACTATGATAAGAAATGAAAAGCATTGGGAGAAATGCTCAATTATAATATATCCCAGAAGACATTTGTACACATTTGTACAAGAAAATAGAGGTTATCAAATCAAAAAACAGTCTTGCATTTTCTTGTTCAAATAGACTTAAAAGGCCTTGTGCAGTCTAATTACTAATATTCTTAGCAACATTTTTAATTGTTAAAAGTATTGCTGTTTTCCAGAAATAAAAGAAAAATTAATTCTTTGCTCTTACTGGCTCATCTTGTTTGATGTTATTTGCTGCTATATCCATTAGTTGTACATGATGTAAACAAACATAATGACTTATTTGCTTACCAAAGATCTGTTGTTATAATGGGAAAAGCCTGTGGTACTAGAGCTCAGTAATTTGTAATTCTGTAAGTTCTTCCTGGAAATCTATAGTACAAGTATACCAGATCAGTTTTGGCCAATCTCTTCTATGGTAAAGGTTGTGCTTGTAAGTTTTCATTCCTTCCCAGATCCTTTTATTAAAAAAAATACTAAAAAGAATTTTGCTGGAGAGAAACTATTTATATTGCTAGACTGCGTAATTGATTAGCAGATGCTCTGGGTTAGAATATAATGTCTGTTTATATAACAGCCACAAAATGATTGCCTTATCTTTCACATGATTGCTTATGAAGCAAATTAGCTTTCAGAGTGAGGATTTGTACGTTCCCACAAATTAACCCATGTATTTGCCAATTGTACTATTTAATTAACTGACATGTTTCCCTTATGACCATCAGGTTGCGAGTTCATTTCCTAGCGGGATGTAGTAAAGTCTTTTTTCTTGTCTAGCTTATGTTTTTTGTTAGGTAATATGGTCAGCTACAACCTCTCTGTTGAATTTTTTGAAATGGCTAAAATTTTGTTTCATTACAGGAAATACATTTACAAAATTATTTTCTTTTGGCAAATGTTCCTGATGAGCTACAACCATATTAATTGAGTCTCTTGTTATTTTCAAGTTTTAAAATAGAGATCAATTTAATCATTGCATAGCTATTTATTTTACTTTCATTTAAATCATAGCATAGCATTTCAGCTTTTAAGTATTTAATTATGTAAATTTCTATTAATTTACAGCTTCATTGCACAATTCTCATCTCAGTTGCTGATGGCAAAGGTGTGCAGTCATACTTTTTCATGCAAGCTCATGCACGTCAATATAGACATAACTTGAGAAGCCCAGGTTTGAAAATATTCACCCTACTTGGTCTCCTACGTGAAGATGAGAATAGTGTGTAGGATTTTGTGGGTCATCACATACATAAATTATTATGAGACCTTTAGAATATTCTGTATAAAGGCATTCCAGCCCCTGAAGAGAAAGAGTCCATCCCGTGTTGTCCATCCCACCAAGTTCCTGTAAGCATTTCAAATGGAAGAGTTTTGATCAGAAGTTCGTGCTTGACAAATCTTGACAATTGGCTTAGTGATGTATCTTGTTTGTCAAAAACTTGGAGCTCTTGGGTCCTAAATCACAACTTTTCTGTTATGCCTAGTTTACAGGGAGTTCTGGACCTTCTTTCAGTAAGAGATGGGAGCCCAAGCTCCTACCTCCACCAGAGGTGAGATTTATTTCCGAGCAGAGCAGCTGTTTCTGACCCCCAGCTCCTAGTGAGTTGGGAAGTCTCAGAAAGTACCTGTTCTTCACAGTCAGGGTCAGTTTTTGAATATCACTTGCTCCTGATGTGCTTGCAAACACAGTGTCAGAGTTTGTGCTGTTCAAAGAAAAAACTCTCCTTTTTTAGAGTTATTACTCTGATGTCCTGGGTGTCACAGGTTTAAATAGTTTTAAACATTGCAGAATATCGGTAAATAGGGAAATAAAAAAATTGGGGTGGTTTTCTTGTTGTTGTTTTTTTTTCTTCTCTGCATGAATCCTTGCCCTCAGAAGAGGATGTGATGGTGACTTACGGTATGATCATTTTCATCATATTCAGGGAGAAAGATTAATCTTGTGAGTATCTTAATATTGATTTGGAAATTTTATTCATGTTTTCATGGGAAAACATAAACTGGAGCCACCCAGCTTGTAATACAAATGGAGAGGAAGAAGAAGTGTATTCACCAAATATTTTTCTCTGTATTTTCCCACCTTTACTGTATTCCTTGGCCCATATGTTAAACAAACATGTACATTTATTAATATTGAGCAGCATGATACAGATTACGGGACGCAATGCTGTGATTTCACTTAATACTTTGAATAGCTTGTGTTTTGTTTAGGAGGCAAATTCTTCCTAGCCCTATATAACAGAAAACGACAAGCCAAACCAATGAATTAACTCATTTCTAAAAATAATGATGTGGCATGCACATGCGCTTACAGACACAGAGGTTTCAAGAGAAGAAGTGTATTTCTGAGTTAACAAGTAACAAGTATGTGAGTTTAGAGGATGCAGCAGGAAAGCAAAGTAAAGATCAAAAATGAGAGATCGTCATCTCAATCCCAGTATTGCTGCCTTCAACAGCAAGATGAACTTGAGCGGCTGCGGGCAATGGGAGCAGTACAGGACAGAAGAAGGTGAGGCAATGATGTAAAAACACCTACCAACCACCAATTATTTCTTCAGTGCTCCAGGCTGTGTTCATATTCATGCTGCTCATTAGTGTTTTGTTTTGTTTTTAAAATGTAGGCTTTGTGAGGTTGTTTTTTTGTGGTGGTGTTATTTGGTTTTTTGTTTTTTTTTTTTCCTGTAGTTCAAGCTGGCCCTGCAGCCTTTCGTCCAAATAAGAAGCTTAAAAACAGTGTAGTATGAGGATTTAGATGAAGTGGTTTAAGCCATTTTTGAGTCTTAGATTGTTGCCTCTTAGCCATGTTTGAAAGATGAGCGTTTAATTTACTATCTTACTTGTACTGCTGAGTCTATCAAGTATACACCTCTGGAGTTAAAGTAGAATGTACTCCCTTGAGTTTGACCATGTTCTCCATTGTGGTGAACCACAACGATCAGCATTTTCTTTCAGAATGTTCCTTTAATGGTCATTTGTTTTTCATGAAAAATTATTTTTAATAAAAGCTTAAATTCTGAGCAAACCCATGCCGTGGTTTCTGCTCTGTTCTTTCCATTTTCTCAGTGGTGTGGCATGGAAAACAACTGAGAAAGTCAGGCAAAAATATTGTAAGAGAGTTACACGTTTTTATATACAACGGTTTTATGGATAAGAGGTTTGAATTGGTGTGATTGTTTTGTTGTTCAGGTTTCTCTGTATAGGAAAATTCCAAAAATGTCCACAAAACTATACAGCCATCAGACCATTGGCCAATTAGAACACAATTTTAGGCTTATTGTTTGGTTGGTTTGAAACAAATCTTCAGAGTGATTGTTGAGACTTGGATGAAGCTGTGGTAGAGGGGAGATGACCAAGGGCGGCAGGGAACTCTGGGTCTGATCTGTACAGCAGGGCTGACTGAAAGCCACGCCAAGTTTGACAAGTGAAAGGCTGCCTTGGTGCATTTGGTTTCACCTGGAAAAATGTTGATTTAAAAAATATTCCTTATACAGTGACGGGTGAAAACACGGTCATTTGACAACACCGTCCTTAAAGGCTCTGTGGGACCAGGGGTGGCTGCGCTGTGTTTGGGGGAGGTGGGGGGGGTGTCAGCAGAACTTCCGTAGTCTGCAGAACTGCAGCCTCATTGGTGATGCTGTGCCTCTGTCCCTGTCCTCTCTTTGGGTGTGATCATGAGCAAAATGGGAGAAATTTAGTTTTTTCTCTTGTAGAAGAGAAATCAACCCATCAATGTCAACGTTTGGTGACAATTCAAGATTTATTGAAATACACTGAATGTTAAGAATACTCTTATTTGTAAGAAGGATTTGATATATTTTTTCTCTGAAGGGAGGTTGCCAAAAAATGTGTTCAACAGTAAGTAGAGAAGAAGTTTCCCTCTGGGAAGTTATATGAGTAAATGGAAAGGTGGAATTATAGTGGGGAGTACCTTGCAGTCGCCTCTGTGATAGATGATTCTGGTGTGCCAGGAAGCATCTTGCGGTATTTTTCATTTCTGTAACTTAGTATGCATATTACTGGTTTATTGTTAGTTAATGATTAAAATTTTGTTCTACACCACATATTATTTCATTTCAATTTTTGGCATCATTCCTTTGTCCACTGTATAACTGCAGTATGTTTCTCGTAACAGGATAATCAGTTCCAGTACTAATACCATCTCTTAAAAATGTGGAGAAAGGAAAGAAGTGTGCATTTCATTTGACAATTTTCTTTTTCAGTTTTGCATACCAAAAGTTCGATAAAAGATTACTATAGTTTACAGTAGATTGCATAAAACTGACATGGTGTTAACTATCAACATATTTATTTCCATAGGTTGTGTAGAAATACTGTATGGAAATCTAGAAGTAAATTTGATACTTTTGAAATAGACTCAGCATGCAAAGCAGAATATCTGGGAAAACTATCTTTAAAATTGTTTAATGTTATATTAGTTCTATTCATTTAAGAAATACTTAACATACAGGTAATGCTTTCTTTGTAATCTCGGAAAATATTTTATGGATGTAGAGAGGGTTTTTATAGAGCTGTGTGAAATTTCAAAGGGAGTACTTTGTACATGATGGAATTTTGAACAAATGTTTTTAGTATGAATTCCTTTCCTCTGTGTTAAAATGAGAATGTTCCATTCAGCTTCCTTTTTCTACAAACATTTAATCTTGCAATTAAAATAATGTTTTTTCTAGAAATTTGCTGTGACCTTTTGTATGGTTGCATTATTTGCATTGCAATGCTTGCATTTGTACTACTTGATTTTAAAAGCGAAAAACATAAGCATGGCTTCCAGGTTGCCAGTCCCAAAATCAGTCTCTCAGCATGTGGTTCAAGCCAGCTCCACGGTTTTCTGAGCTGCATATCAAAGCTGTAGACTTTTTACTTCACCTAGGATTTGCCCTCTATCTCTTTAGTGTGGAAGAAAGAAACAAAAGATTTTTTGTTTCGGAGTGTTAATGATTAATGATGCCGTGATTTCAATGAGCACTAGACGAGACCACAAACCTTCTGGATATAACTGTCTTTTGAGTTGTTTATAATTTATCTGTCCAAAACTCTAATTACAGTTACAAAATTTGTTCATCAGGGTGGACAACTAGGCCCAGTTTCAGCAAACCATCTCAAAATAACTTTCATACAGATGGGTTTTAGTTTTATGGTCTTTTAGCTTGGCTCTTGACATATTCATCCTTCTCAGCTCTCAAACCAGTTATCTTTTTGGTAACTTTGCTGAATGTCTTTGTTACCAGGGTGGTGTGTCCGTTCTCAGTCTCCAGTCCTTCAGTAATGTATACCTCTAAAGTACAAGCACTGTATTGCCTGAACTAATCTCACAGAGGAATAAGTCATCTTATTGGAGATGGAGTATAAGTGAACACTCAGAATATTTTCCATGCCACATTTACTTAAATAACTCCGCGTATGGTTCTTAATGGTGATGGATAAAAATCTGTCCAAACTAGATTTAGAGCTGGAATATTGCTTTCAGTCCTCCAAGAAAACTGTTTTCTGGAATATAGTTTTCTGAATCTTTTACCTTTCCTGGTTTTTCACCTGGTATTTGTAAAAGTTGTCAGTTAGGACGCCTTCCTGCTAGCCAGCTGCGCCAGCATTCCCGAGTCCCTGCTCCGTGCATTGAATGACACAAAGGAGCAGTTCCATTAACATTAATGGAGTGTAATGATTCAAGTTGTCTGATTACCTGCAAATGGACTGGACAGCAGGTTTCTCTCTTGCTTTCCTCACACTCTCCATTTTCTGTTTGCTTTTGAACACCATTGTCTGACTACTCTCTTCTTCATGGCAAACCTAGAAAAGACTGCAGACTGGCTCCCTGGCTTACTTATTTTAGTGAAGTCCCACTTTCACTTTTCTTAATACGCAATCCTAAGTAATCCTTTTGGTTGTGTTCCACCTTTCCTTTCTCTCCATTTTCTCTTTCTTGACTTCTCTCACCAGTCACTCCTGTGACTTATCAATCTCAACCTTACTGCTGCTTCCCTCCCTTTTCTCCATGGATTTAGTCATAAATACTCCCCGGGGTTCTTGGTGCATGCTTTTTTCTCCATGTTCACCCCTCTCGCCTGTTTCAGTCTTGCGCTTACTCTTTTGGAGTAGCCTTGAAGAATGTCGTTACCAGGCAGACATTCTCCATTGACGCGCTCACTGTCTGAACAGCACTATTGTCCTGCCTCTTCTAGAAATTTACGTCAGCAATTGCTACTTAGTATTTCTCAGAGCTATTTTAACCAAGCTGTCTCACCCACGTGCATTTGCAATGCCATGTCTCACACAAGGACTTACAAACGAGAACTAAATGAACTTCTTCCAAGCTGAAGTGACGTGACTGCAGTTTTCATCTTCATACCAGCCGGAGTGACTTTATTGGCTCTTCTTTGGCCATGTTGCCTGCTCTGTCCTCAAGACTTCCACAGTCTCTCTTTGCTGCTTCCCAGCTCTTTAACTCCATGTTTTCTGCCACCATTTCAGCTGGTCTGTACTTGTTCTTCTGCACTTCCCATATATAGATGTTGCCTCCTTCTCGAAGCATTGTCTCTGGTTGAAATTTTACTCAGCCTTCTTGCAATTTCTCTGCACTTCTGCTCTCAAATTCAGATTTTACCCTGTCCCACCAGTGGAAGCTATCATTGTCTTATGCTTCAAGTAACCTTTTCACAGCTAGTTTGCAGGACATTGCTCAATCTATCCTCCTTGACTGCTTTCTTCCTTCTCAAAATCTTGTTTCAAGAATGTTCTTTCTTTTTCTCAATAGTTACTGCAATGTCTCACTCGATTTTTTTTTCCCCTCCATTTCTCTCCATCTGTGGTGGGGTGTTATTGCCAGATCCATCTGTGGAACTGTAAACTGGAGTCAGGCAAAAGCTGTAACTTGATGTCTGAGAACCCCGATTCAAATCCTGGGAGGAAAATTGTGCTTTTGCTTTGGTCACTGACACTCTAGGCTTTTGGAAATTAAATGAAAGCTAAGGACAAGTATCTGTAACTCTGCTGCCCATCTTTTGGTAAGTGAAAGGTTGTAACTCACGGACATTCCTATTTGACTGAAAGTAATTACTAAAAATATTAAACCCTTGTTGCCCTGCTGTCTAAACCATCTGCCAAAGAATCTAGCAGGTGCCTTCATTCTAGACTAATTAGGATTTACTGCTTTTTACCCTGCCTTTAGTGATAAGTATGTTTAGAAATAAATAAGTTTTAGCTAGAGAATTTGTAAAGTATTTGTCACTTCCGCACCACAATTTAAAGTACAAGTGGTAAATATATATAAACGCTGAACTTCTTCAGTTTCATTAGTGTTTTAATATTTGTTATATATCATAGAATCATAGAATCATAGAATGGTTTGGGTTGGAAGGGACCTTTAAAGGTCATTTAGTCCAACCCCCCTGCCGGGGGCAGGACCATCTCCATCTTCAACTAGATCAGGTTGCTCAGAGCCCTGTCCAACCTGACCTTGAATGTTTCCAGGGATAGGGTGTCTACAACCTTTCTGGGCAACACTCATTGTAAAAAATTTCTTTCTTATAGCTAGTGTGAATCTACCCTCTTTCAGTTTAAAACCATTACCCCTTGTCCTGTTGCTACAGGCCCTACTGAAATGTCTGTCTCCGTCTTTCTTATAAGTCCCCTCTAAGTATTGAAAGGCTGCAATAAGGTCTCCGCGGAACCTTCTCTTCTCCAGGCTGAACAACCCCAACTCTCTCAGCCTTTGTACTGAGAGAGGAGTTACATCCCTCTGATCATTTTTGTGGCCCTTCTCTGGATCCACTCCGATAGGTCCATGTCTTTCCTATGCTGGACGCAGTTCTCCAGATGGAGTCTCACCAGAGCAGAGCAGAGGGGCAGAATCGCCTCCCTCGACCTGCTGACGCCACTTCTTTTGATGCAGCCCAGGATACGGTTGGCGTTCTGGGCTGCGAGCGCACGTTGCCGGCTCATGTCCAGCTTTTCATCCACCAGTACCCCCAAGTCCTTCTCGTCATGGCTGCTCTCAATCCCTTCATCCCCCAGCCTGTATTGATACTGGGGGTTGTCCCAACCCAGGTGCAGGACCTTGCACTTGGCCTTGTTGAACCTCATGAGGTTCACACGGGCCCACTTCTCAAGCTTGTCCAGGTCCCTCTGGATGGCATCCTGTCCCTCAGGCATGTCGACCGCACCACTCAGCTTGGTGTCATCTGCAAACTTTCTGAGGGTGCACTGGATCCACTGTGTATGTCATTGATGAAGATACGAAACAGTACTTGTCCCAGTGCGGACCCCTGAGGGACACCAATCATCACTGAACTTCATCTAGACATTGAGCCGTTGACCACTACTCTCTGGATGTGACCATCCAGCCAATTCCTTATTTACCAAATAGTCCATCCATCAAATCCGTATCTTTCCAATTTAGAGAGAAGGATGTTGTGGGGCATCATGTCAAAGGCCTTACAGAAGTCCAGATAGATGACATCCGTAGCTCTTCCCATGTCTACTGATGTAGTCACTCCATCATAGAAGGCCATTGGATTAGTCAGGCATGATTTGCTCTTGGTGAAGACATGCTGGCTCTCTCGAATGACCTCCCTGTCCTCCATGTGTCTTAATGTAGCTTCCAGGAGGATCTGTTCCATGATCTTCCCAGGCACAGAAGTGAGGCTGACAGGTTGGTAGTTCCCAGGGTCCTCCTTTCTACCCTTTTTAAAAATGGGTGCAATGTTTCCCTTTTTCCAGTCTCTGGGGACTTCACCTGACTGCCACGACTTTCCAAATATCATGGAGAGTGGCTTGGCAACTACATCAGCCATTTCCCTCAGGACTCTGGGATGCATCTCGTCAGGTCCCATAGACTTATGTATGTTGAGGTTCCTCAGGTGGTCTCAAACCTGATCTTCTCTTACAGTGGGAGGGACTTTGCTCCCCCAGTCCCTATCTTGAGATCCATTCATGTGAGAGGTGTGGGAAGAGAGGTTGCGAGTGAAGACTGGGGCAAAATAGTTGTTGAGTACTTCAGCCTTCTCCTCATCCGTTGTTAGCAGTTTGCCAGTTGTGTTCATCGTGGGGCGGGGTTACACTTTCTTTGACCTTCCTTTTCTGACTGACATACCTATAGAATCCCTTCTTATTATTCTTTGTGTCCCTTGCCAAGTTCAGCTTCAGCTTGGCCTTCCTGACCCCGTCCCTACACAACTGGGCAGCATCCTTATACTCTTCCCAGGATACCTGTCCCTGCTTCTACTGCCTGTGCATTTCCTTCTTACCCTTTTGTTTGACCAGCAGGTCTCGACTCAGCCATGCCGGTCTCTTGCCTTCCTTTCTTGATTTCTTACACCTGGGTATTGAGAGCTCTTGCGCTCTATGGAAAGCGTCCTTAAAGATCTGCCAGCTCTATTTGACGCCTTTGTCCCCCAAGGGCAGTTTCCCAAGGGGTCCCACTGACTAACTCCTTGAACAGCTGGAACTCTGCTTTCCTAAATTTCAGGGTCCTGACTTTACTCTTCGCCTGACCCATATCCCTCAGGACTGCAAACTCCACCAGTGCATGATCACTGCAGCCCAGGCTGCCTCCAATCTTGACTCACATGCGTTGGTGACCAACAGGTCCAGTAACGCATCCCCTCTGGTACGGCTGTCTATTACCTGGCTTAAGAAGTTATCCTCAATGCACTCCAGGAGTCTCCTGCATTGCTTACAGCTTGCCATGCTACTTTTCCAGCAGATGTCGGGCTGGTTGAAATCCCCCAGCAGGATGAGAGCCTGGGAGTGCCTCCTGTGGCTGGAGTAAGAAGCCTTCGTTAATAGGCTTCCCTTGATCAGGCGGCCTGCAGTAAACAGCAACCACAAGGTTCCCTTTGTTGCCTCGGTCTCTAATTGTTACCCATAAGCTTTCAGCCTCCTCATGGCTATGATTTTTCAGAGACATCTCTTCACGATCTATCCATTTCTTGACATAGAGGACAACCCTTCCGCCCCTCTTTCCTCGCCTGTCCCTTCTGAACAGCCTGTAGCCATCAATAGCCGCACTCCAGTCATGGGATTTGTCCCACCAAGTTTCAGTAATGGCAACCAGGTCGTAGCTTTCTAGCAGCACGGTGGCTTCCAGTTCCTCCTGTTGGTTGCCCATGCTGGGTGCATTGGTGTAGAGGCACTTCAGCTGGGCTGTGGGCTGTGTCAGCTTTTAAGAGGAACATACCTTAATTCCTTTGGGGTATTTCACCAGTGTTCCCTGTTGGCTGCTATTACCTCAGGAGCCCCTGGCTCATCTCCGTAAGACTTCAAGTGTGCTCCAGTGTAACCAACAAGTCTCAGAGCAACAGGGTGAGGGCCCTCGCTAGCACCCCATCCCTCTAATTGTGGCATATCGTCCCACAGCTTGTCACGGGCAAGCCTCAGTATATGTATATGTATGTATATATTTAAAACTTTATAGTAACTACTGATTAGAAAGTCTTATGTAAGTGTAAAACATGATAGAGATATATGAAAATACACTTCTGCTGCTGAGTATGTTAAAAGTCTCTCTTTGCTAGGACATTCTATCAAAAGATGTTTAATGATGAGCATCAAAGAAGAATGTGAATTTTTTTTTTTTTTAAATTACGGCAATGGATTTTGATACATTGAAAATTGTTTGAAGTGATTTGATAATCCAACTTTTGTTCTTCTTATCTATCTATTAAGTTCTCATTTCTTTTCCATTTCATACTCTAAAAACAACCATCTCATCTTCATCCACAATCTATTTAACAAAATAAACCTTCATAATCTGATGTTTATAAGATCACACCAAAAAAGGGAAGGAGGGGAAACTGCTGCCTTATGGAAGAGCAGATATATTAAACAAAGGGGTGCTCGAATAGTGTGAAGAAGGTGTTAAATCTTTACTTCAGTTTTATAGGTCAACACAAATACTTGTAAAGGTTGAAAAGCACAATCATATGTCCTTAGGATACTGTACTTGTATAATTTTGACCTTTTAAAATGACTAAGGATTCCTGTTATTAAAGCAAAGACTTCCAGTCTCTTATACAAAGTTTTTTTACATGTCAAGCTATTGGAAGTTGTAGATAGCCGGGTCTAAAGCACTCATAGATTAAATTACTCTTGTTGTTATAGAAGTTATCTGCGGAACTGAGAAAGGAAAACAATGTCAAGATTGACTTTCAGCTGAAGAATCTCTCATTCCAGTTGTTATATCACAATGGGAGAAATATTGATGTGCTACTACAAACCTCATCTCACATGTATTTTGTTGATCTGTCTTACATTCAAACATGCTCTAAATGCATGGACTACATTTATTCATGGGATGATGCCCCATGGTGATATGTTGCACTTAAAGTCACCTCAGTCCTCCTAAAAATGATTTTCCTTAACATTTTTGCTAATTGATAAGGATGCTAAATGCGTAATACTTACATTAAACCAAACAGTGATACTGAAGCTTGCATGCAAGAAAGATTTGGGCATTCTGCTTTCCATCCTTGTATTTAATGATAGGGTTGACTCATTAATGCAATGTCAATTTAGTCTCTAATACTGAGGTGTGGTCAAGGCATACTCAGCCATGAGTGGTTTACTAATAGCAGATATTTTTCTTACGTGAAACTCTGACTCTCTGCAGTATAAGCCTCTACTTTCAAAATCAGTTACAAGATCATGGGTGGAGACTGTTTGTATTCTGTACGTAACTGATATAAATATGGGGCTCAGTTTTTGTGACGGATTTTTCCTACTACTATCTCAAGCACTGTGAAGACTTCTTAGCTCAGTTTGCTAGTGTTAATTGTTCTTTGCAGGGGACTGCCACTCCCCACCTGCTCTCCCACACCCACTACTCAGTTGAATATAAATGGCCCAAGCAGCTGAGCTTCTAGAGCCTCTTGATGAGACTTCTTCAGGCTGATTCATGTTGTTTTTTCATTATCTGCATCTCAGGTGTTCTCACTGTTAATTTTGTCCAGTTCCTTGTCATTGTATATTATGGAGTATGGATTAAAACCACCAGGGGTGTACATAAGTGGCTACCGTCATGATTGTCTATCATCTATGTCGTTAATTCTTGTAGAGAACAGACCATTAATATTGTAAAAGATGTGGACTTCCATCATGTGATCTTTCAGCCTTTTACACTTACAACTGTATACATGCATAACTGAGACTAACAAGTGCCAGATCCCAAAATTCTTAAATAGGTAGAAAAGCCTACATCAGACGTGTTAGAGCCAGTCTTCTGTATTCAGATCTTCTTTTCTTTATGACATTGTGCAAGGTATTTATTCTTCCTGACTATTTCTTTTAAGAAATTGAGATAAAATCACCCTATATGTCCTAAAAGGAGATTTAACTGAGCAATGTACTCTTTTGGAACTGACAGCTGTACGTTTTAAGTTGATTTCCAAGTTAAAGGTTGCAATTGTTACAGAAGGAAGACTTTGTGCAGATGAGTATCTGACCTATAAGCGAATACAAGAAATAAATGTACAGTTCGGTCCCATAAATATTAGTAAATCATTTGGCTGCCATGTCTAGAAAATGCGAAATGTATGTGCCAGATTTAGCAGGACACTAGAATTGTATTTCAGCACTGTATCCATTTTACATTAACCTGTGAAAGTGCATGATCCTGAAAACCGATGACCCTTTCTTACCTGTCACTTCTTTAGAAAAAAAAATCCACAAACTAGACTGCATTGTAATTTTTGTAATGCTTTCTGATTTTAATAAGGCATTCATTTAATATGGTGTTTATCATTAAATTAGTCAACATCTACCATTCTTCTCAGGAGCATATGATATACTGCAGGGCAACGATGGATGAATCATTGATTTACTGGTACTCAGGCTTAGCCATTCTCTATGCGTTATCTTTAATAAAAGCACAATTTTCTAGTGCATGTTTTTAATTAACTGTTTGCTAAGTTATACTTGTGTACAACCCACATGACTTGTAGGTTTTAAAAGGAAAACTTAGATTCCAGGAAGTTCCGCATGGTTTTCAGATTTTAAAAAAACAGACTTTAAATAAATTTTGACCCATATACGGCTGAAGTGTTTTTTAGCCGGCACAGTAGTTTCTCTAGGATATCAAGGACAACTTGGTCTAATCATCAACTTTATTGCTTAGGAGAATTTTGAGAAATTGCAAATACAGGTCAATGAACTAGGTGGGCAGAGTAGAGAAATCTAAGAGTAATAGCATGGCTGGCAGTGTGATATTTACTTCCTTTTGTGAAAGGAGAGCTGAAGGGAAATGAAGGGAAATTCTGTCACAATGTATGTGGTTTCATTGTTTTCACGTCTACTCCAGGCAATGAAATAAGGTTTCTTTCTTGCTGCAATTTTCTCAATCCCTTTAAACTCAAGTGCTGAGTCCCAGTCTGATGGAATAATAACTACTAAGGTTGCTCTCCTTCGTGAATCTGTCTGTATAGATCTATACTCCTGGAGCTGCATGCTGACCTGCTGCAGTAAAGAACCTGGACCAGCCTCCCTCCAACTGCAGAGCTTCTTTTCAGCAGGCAGTTGTAAAGAAAATATGTTACCTGAGCTCAGGCATACAGTCCCAACTTATGCTGTTTATTTCCTTATAATTCTCTGTTCTCTGGTCAGTGACTCAGAAGAAGATAACATGCAGAAAAATGTATCTGGAAGACTTCAGTTGCCTAGTGCTGTTTAGAAAATGTGGGTCATTTATCTTTGCTTACCTTTTTACCTGTGAGCTAACCCAGCAGAATTAAACTTGCAGGTTGAACCACAAGTTGTTTCCTTCTGTCATCGTTTTCATGCTATTGTTTGTATTGCTCTATTAGCTCTGAATTCCCACTGTCTTTAGCTCATAGTCTTGGTAAGAGATAAATTAGAATGGATTGAATATTCTCTAGCGCATGAACGAGTTTTTCACCATTCAATTCTGACGGCTGATTTTAGACTTTTTTTTGTGTAAGATGGCAAGCAAAATGCTTTTGGTTTAAATATTTCATTTCAATAGGTAATATTTATAGTCACTTGCTCAAGGATCCATAGAGCCGAAGTATAATCGTGTATCAGAGATTCCACAGAAGAATCACTACTTGATCCACAGTGTGGATCTGTGCCTTATAAACAATTAATGCAATTCTCCGTCTTCTCACCAAAAATATGGTTACTATTTAATGCAAACTGGAGAAAATTTAGCTGTGCCTGTGGAGAGCTCGTACCACCAGTTCTCAGACTGGCCTTTTTCACAGCGGGCAAAGCATGCACCCTGATTCTAGGTGACATCTCAAAGTCATTCAAGATCTGTTAATATTTGGTTTTCCCATCTGCCTGAGAAACACAGTGCTATGTATGTATTAACTAATTAACAGACTCAGTTTATTACTAGGCTTTATATAACTTTCTCATCCTAGTTTAAAAATGTGCAGTTTCTAACTACAAAAGCAATTCTGCTACTCTTTAATCACCACTCGTAAAAGAAAAAAATGGCAGAGCCTGAAAAGCAGAATTAAATACCCAGCTTGCTTATATTCACATTGATTATGTAGAATGTAGATTATGTACATTGTGATGTAATAACTTATCTTATACATTGTAGTTTCACCCTCTACTAATATTTTACTGTGAAATATTTTTGTTAATTATTAAAATTTACACTGAAGCTGGTCAAAATGTCAGAATGTGTATCTGAAAAGAAAAAGAAAGAGTAATTAAGAATTTTTGTTTTCAATCCTGGTTGCAGAGTTGTCCTGCTGGTTTCAGCTGGGATAGAGTTAAATTTCTTCCTAGTGCTGTGTTTTGGGTTTAGTACGAGGAGAATGTTGATAACACACTGATGTTTTCAGTTGGTGCTAAGTACCCTGTCAAGCACAGCTTCTATGCTACCAAGCAGAGACTGGGAGGGAGCACAGCCAGGACAGCTAGCCCGGCTGGCCAATGGGTTAATCCATACTATGTGACGTCATGCTCAGTATATGAATGGTAGGCGTGTTCCAGGAAGTAGCGATCACTGCTTAGTTATTGTTCAGCACGGGTGGTGAGCAATTGCATTGTGCATCACTCATTTTGTATATTCTATCATGATGATGATGATGATGATGATGATGATGATGATGATTTTCTCTTTTCTGTTCTATTAAACTGTCTTTATCTCAACCTACGAGTTTTTCTCACTCTTGCCCTTCTGATTCTCTCCCCATCCCACCAGGGAGGGGAGGGGAGCGAGTGAGCGGCTGCGTAGGACTTGGCTGCCTGCCAGATTAAACCACAACAGTCCTTTTTGGCACCCAACGTGGGGCTTGAAGGGTTGAGAAAACGATAGATCTGACCAAAGCGTGTTAAGGCAAAATTGGTTATAAGCATTCATAACATTGATTGGTCACAATGTTGACTTATTGGCTCTCAAAGTTGTGGGGCTGGCTGTCAATGTTGGGTTATGTAATACCTTGCTTGCAGTATGTGTTCCCTTTTGTGCTGTTTATCATTATTCGGAACTGGGCCAATGTTATCATTTTGCTGCTGTTTTATGAGGCGATAAAATCATTGGTTGTAAGTCTAATCTGGTATCTGTACTCGGCACTGCCGAGTAATTACATTTTTTTCTCCTCGGAGAATGAATTTAAGGGGGAGACAGGATGGGACACTTTCTCCCACTTGTTCATCTTCCCTTCCATATCTTCAGAAAGTCCTTTTTCTTCTATCCTCTTCATGAAGATGTCTACAGTATGCCGTGAGAATTTTGAATATCCTTGGGATGTTCAAAGAAGCATGTTCATATTGCTGTGTCTCCTGAATGTGGTTCAGGTCTTGTTTAGGGTTAAACAACTATTCAGGAATACTGTCCAGAGATCAACCCCAGCAACAGACAGGGTGGCTACTCAAACCCCCATGACAAAGTAGCACTGCGGCTACTTCAACCCCCACGACAACCACTGCAGCTACTTGAACCCTTGCGACAGGCACCGTAGCTTCTCCAACCCCTGCGATAAGCACTGTGGCTACTCAAATCCCAGCAACAGTCACCACAGTTACTCCAACCCCTGCAACCGGCACTGTGGATACTCAAACCCCAGTGACAGGCACCACGGGTACTCCAACCCCCATCACAGGCACTGCAGCCACTCAAACCCCGGCAACAGTCACTACAGTTACTCCAGCCTCCGCGACAGGCACTGCAGCTACCCAAACCCCAGCAACAGGCACTACAGCTGAACCAGAGGACCAACCCTTGCTGGTATCTGTCACCCCTGTACAGAAGAGGAAATCTTGGAAGCGGAAGTCAGGTCGTTTAAAAAGGGATGATGGAAAAGCAGGGCCATCATGAGGAGAGGAGGAGGAAGAACTCATAAACGAGACGGAAACCACCCGATCCCTATCCCTGGGTGAGTTGCGAGATATGCGGAAAGATTTCAGCCATCGTCCAGAGGAGCACATTGTTACCTGGCTGCTCCGATGCTGGGATAATGGGGCCAGTAGCCTGGAATTAGAGGGGAAGGAAGCCAAACAGCTGGGATTCCTTGCTAGGGAAGGGGGCATTGATAAAGCAATTGGAAAAGGGACACAGGCCCTCAGCCTCTGGAGGCATGAAGGAAAGTTTTCCCTTCAAGGAAGATGTTCTATTGCCCAGGCAAATGGACCACTATGGAGAGAGGTATCCAGTACCTGAGAGAATTAGGCGTGCTAGAGATGGTTTATAGTGACCTGGACAATGACCAAATGCCCAAAGATCCAGATGAAGTCCAGTGCACGCAACCCATGTGGCGGAAGTTGGTAGGGAGCGCACCAGCATCGTATGCCAGTTCGTTGGCAGTACTGTCCTGGAAAGAGGAAGAAGCGCCAACAGTGGATGACATGGTTGGCAGACTCCAGGAATACGAAGAAACTGTCTCCTCCTCCCTTGTCTCGGCTGTGGAGAAACTGCCCCGGGAGGTGCAGAGACTTGAAGACGATAGGTCCTATTCTCCACCTGTACGGACCAGTATCTCAGCCATTAGGAGTCAGTGTTTTTCTCCTCGAGAGGATATCGAAAGTACACACCACGGGGCACCCTGTGGTTTTACCTGCGTGACCACGGAGAGGACATGAGGCAGTGGGACGGAAAACCTACCTTGAACCTAGAGGCACAGGTACGTGAGTTGCAAGGAAAAACAATCACACAAGGGGGTTGTCTCCCAGGAAAAATGCTGCTCCAGTCTTCAGGAAAAACCTGTCTCACGACGGTCCAGTTTCCAGTGAACAGTTCCCCAGACAGAGTAGAAGGGCTGATCTTACTTTGGATTGTAACGAAGGAATTCTTAACTCGGGTTTGCAAGAAGTGAGAAACGGATACTATGACCAGAACTAGAGGGACCCTGCCTCTGGCCAGGTGGAGGAAAGGGACAACTGGATTTACTGGACTGTGTGGATTCGATGGCCTGGCACATCAGACCCACAGGAGTATAAGACTCTAGTAGACACTGGTGCACAGTGTACCCTGATGCCATCAGGCTATAAAGGGGCAGAACCCGTCTGTATTTCTGGAGTGACAGGGGGATCCCAAGAGTTAACTGTGTTGGAGGCCGAAGTGAGCCTAACGGGGAATGAGTGGCAGAAGCACCCCATTGTGACTGGCCCAGAGGCTCCGTGCATCCTTGGCATAGACTACCTCAGGAGAGGGTATTTCAAGTTCCCAAAAGGGTACAGGTGGGTTTTTGGTATAGCTGCCCTGGAGACGGAGGAAATTAAACAGCTGTCTACCTTGCCCGGTCTCTCAGAAGACCCTTCTCTTGTGGGGTTGCTGAGGGTTGAAGAACAGCAGGTACCAATCGCTACCACAACAGTGCACCAGCAACAATATCGCACCAGCCGAGACTCCCTGATCCGCATCCATGAGCTGATTCGTCGACTGGAGAGCCAAGGAGTGATCAGCAAGACTCACTCACCCTTTAACAGTCCCATATGGCCAGTGCGAAAGTCTAATGGAGAGTGGAGACTAACAGTAGACTACCGTGGCCTGAACGAAGTCACACTGCCACTGAGTGCTGCCGTGCCGGACATGCTAGAACTTCAATACGAACTGGAGTCAAAGGCAGCCAAGTGGTACGCCACAATTGACATTGCTAATGCCTTCTTCTCCATCCCTTTGGCGGCAGAGTGCAGGCCACAGTTTGCTTTCACTTGGAGGGGCGTCCAGTACACCTGGAACCGACTGCCCCAGGGGTGGAAACACAGCCCTACCATTTGCCATGGACTGATCCACACCACACTGGAACAGGGTGAGGCTCCCGAACACCTGCAATACATTGATGACATCATCGTATGGGGCAACACAGCAGAATTTTTTGAGAAAGGGAAGAAAATAATTCAAATCCTTCCGAAGGCCAGTTTTGCCATAAAACAAAGTAAGGTCAAGGGACCTGCACAGGAGATCCAGATTTTAGGAATAAAATGGCAAGACGGACGTCATCAGATCCCAATGGATGTGATCAAAAATAACAGCCATGACTCCACCAACTAACAAAAAGGAAACACAAGCTTTCTTAGGCGTTGTGGGCTTTTGGAGAATGCATATTCCAGATTACAGCCTGATTGTAAGCCCTCCCTGTCAAGTGGCCCAGAAGAAGAATGACTTCAAATGGGGCCCTGAGCAACAACAAGCCTTTGAACAAATTAAAGAGGAGATAGTTCAGGCAGTAGCGCTTGGGCCAGTCCGGGCAGGAGAAGATGTAAAGAATGTGCTCTACATCGCAGCCGGGGAGAATGGCCCTACCTGGAGCCTCTGGCAGAAAGCACCAGGGGAGACTCGAGGTCGACCCTTAGGGTTCTGGAGTCGGGGATACAGAAGATCCGAGGCTCGCTACACTCCAACTGAGAAGGAGATATTGGCAGCATATGAAGGGGTTCAAGTTGCTTCAGAAGTGGTTGGTACTGAAGCACAGCTCCTCCTGGCACCCCGACTGCTGGTGCTGGGCTGGATGTTCAAAGGGAGCGTCCCCTCTACACATCATGCAACTGATGCTACGTGGAGTAAGTGGGTCGCACTGATCACACAACGGGCCTGCATAGGAAACCCCAGTCGCCCAGGAATCTTGGAGGTGATCACGAACTGGCCAGAAGGCAAAGATTTTGGAATATCCCCAGAGGAGGAGGTGACGCGTGCAGAAGAAGCCCCACTGTATAACAAACTGCCAGAAAATGAGAAGCAATATGCCCTGTTCACTGATGGGTCCTGTCGCCTTGTGGGAAAGCATCGGAGGTGGAAAGCTGCTGTATGGAGTCCTATACGCCAAGTTGCAGAAACTGCTGAAGGAGAAGGTGAATCGAGCCAGTTTGCAGAGGTGAAAGCCATCCAGCTGGCCTTGGACATTGCTGAATGAGAAAAATGGCCAGTACTTTATCTCTATACTGACTCATGGATGGTGGCAAATGCCCTGTGGGGGTGGTTGCAGCAGTGGAAGCAGAACAACTGGCAGCGCAGAGGTAAACCCATCTGGGCTGCTGCGTTGTGGCAAGGTATCGCTGCCCGAGTAGAGAACCTGGTTGTAAAAGTACGTCACGTAGATGCTCATGTACCCAAGAGTCAGGCCACTGAAGAACATCAAAACAATCAGGAGGTGGATCAGGCTGCTAAGACTGAAGTGGCTCGGGTGGATCTGGACTGGCAACATAAGGGTGAATTATTTATAGCTCGGTGGGCCCATGACACCTCAGGCCATCAAGGAAGAGATGCAACATATAGATGGGCTTGTGATCGAGGGGTGGACTTAACCATGGACACTATTGCACAGGTTATCCATGAATGTGAAACATGCACTACAATCAAACAAGCCAAGCGAGTAAAGCCTCTCTGGTATGGAAGACGATGGTTGAAATATAAATATGGGTAGGCCTGGCAGATTGATTATATCACACTCCCACAAACCCCCCACGGCAAGCGCTATGCGCTCACCATGGTGGAAGCAACCACAGGATGGCTGGAAACGCATCCTGTGCCCATGCCACCACCTGGAACACCATCCTGGGCCTTGAAAAGCAAGTCCTATGGCAACATGGCACCCCAGAAAGAATTGAGTCAGACAACGGAACTCATTTCCGAAACACCCTCATAGACACCTGGGCCAAAGAGCACGGCATTGAGTGGGTTCTGCCACATCCCCTACCATGTACCAGCCTCTGGGAAAATCGAACGATACAATGCTGAAGACTATACTGAGAGCAATGGGTGGTGGGACATTCAAGCATTGGGATGCACATTTAGCAAAAGCCACCTGGTTAGTCAACACCAGGTGATCTTTCAATCGAGTTGGCCCTGCCCAATCAAAAGTCCTACATACTGTAGATGGAGATAAAGTCCCTGTCGTGCACATAAGAAATATGCTGGGGAAGACAGTCTGGGTTACTCCTGCCCCTGGCAGAGGAAAACCCATCCATGGGATTGCTTTTGCTCAAGGACCTGGGTGCACTTGGTGGGTAATGCGAAAGGATGGGCAAGTCCGGTGTGTAACTCAAGGGGATTTGATTTTGGGTCAAAATAGCCAATGAACTTAATTGTATGATGTTAATTGTTATATGATATTGTATATCATGAATTTTATGGTTGCTATGAATGGTATAGCAGTAAAAATCACCCAGATTAATGAAGAATGAACTAACTCCGATGAAACCGAGCAAAGTGCAACGATGATAGAACTGGACGAGCGCAGCAGTACCAAAATGAGAACTGGCTTCAGGATGCAACATCCCAACACCACACACCATCTCTCCTGTCCTGAAAGACTGTTATGACAGATGGAGCCTGAAATCATGGACTAAATGAACTCAATGGACATTTTAGAGGGATGGCCCATAGACTAAGGGAGTCTTATCTCTGTGTGTGTGTATATATATAAAGACAAGAAAGGTGGTGGTGATTAATTGGTAATATTAATTGGAATGTATTGAAAAATGTGAAATCTATGATGATGTAAATGATATAGAAAAGGGGTGGATACTGTCCTGGTTTCGGCTGGGATAGGGTTAAATTTCTTCCCAGTGCTGTGTTTTGGATTTAGTACGAGGAGAATGTTGATAACACACTGATGTTTTCAGTTGGTGCTAAGTACCCTGTCAAGCACAGCTTCCATGCTACCAAGCAGAGGCTGGGAGGGAGCACAGCCAGGACAGCTAGCCCAGCTGGCCAATGGGTTATTCCATACCATGTGACATCATGCTCAGTATATGAATGGTAGGCGTGTTCCAGGAAGTAGCGATCGCTACTTGGTTATTGTTCAGCGCGGGTGGTGAGCAATTGCATTGTGCATCACTCATTTTGTGTACTCTATCATTATTATTATTATTTTCTCTTTTCTGTTCTATTAAACTGTCTTTATCTCAACCCACGAGTTTTTCTCACTCTTACCCTTCTGATTCTCTCCCTGTCCCATCCCGGGGAGGGGAGGGGACTGAGCGAGCGGCTGCGTGGTATTTGACTGCCTGCCAGGTTAAACCACGACAAGAGTTCAAAATTACAATAATATCCATAGGACACAAAATTTTAAAATAATCTGTTTTCATTTGGTTTAATTTGAAACTGAACCGTGTTCGTTTCTTTTGACTACAGCTTTGCCTCTCTTCCCTTGTTAGGTAAAGATTCCTGGTTTCATTACTTAGGAGTTACACATCTTAGAAACCCAGCTGTTTTCCCACAGCTGAATTAACTGCTGTTCAGGTTATAGAATCATAGAATCATTAAGGTTGGAAAAGACCTCTATGATCATTGAGTCCAACCGTCAACCCAACACTACCATACCCACTACACCATGTCCCTAAGCGCCTCATCTACACGTCTTTTAAATACTTCCGGGGATGGTGACTCAACCACTTCCCTGGGCAGCCTGTTCCAAGGCCTGACCACGCTTTCAGTAAAGAAATTTTTCCTAATATCCAATCTAAACCTCCCTTGGCGCAACTTGAGGGCATTTCGTCTTGTCCTATCGCTAGTTACTTGGGAGAAGAGACCAACACCCACCTCACCACAACCTCCTTTCAGGTAGTTGTAGAGCGCGATGAGGTCTCCCCTCAGCCTCCTCTTCTCCAGACTAAACAACCCCAGTTCCCTCAGCCGCTCCTCATAAGACTTGTGCTCCAGGCCCTTCACCAGCTTCGTTGCCCTCCTCTGGACACGCTCCAGCACCTCCATGTCCTTCTTGTACTGAGGGGCCCCAAACTGAACACAGTATTCAAGGTGCGGCCTCACCAGTGCCGAGTACAGGGGCACGATCACCTCCCTGCTCCTGCTGGCCACACTATTTCTGATACAGGCCAGGATGCCATTGGCCTTCTTGGCCACCTGGGCACACTGCCGGCTCATGTTCAGCTGGCTGTCAACCAGCACCCCCAGGTTCTTTTCCTCTGGGCAGCTTTCCAGCCACTCTTCCCCAAGCCTGTAGCGTTGCCTGGGGTTGTTGTGACCCAAGTGCAGGCCCTTGGCCTTGTTGAACCTCATACAGTTGGCCTCAGCCCATCGATCCAGGCTGTCCAGGTCCCTCTGCAGAGCCTTCCTACCCTCCAGCAGATCAACACTCCTGCCCAATTTGGTGTCATCTGCAAACTTACTGAGGGAGCACTCGATCCCGTCATCCAGATCGTTGATAAAGATATTGAACAAGACCGGCCCCAATACTGATCCCTGGGGAACACCACTCATGTCCGGCCACCAACTGGATTTAACTCCGTTCACCACAACAGTTTTTTACCCAGCGAAGAGTGCACCTGTCTAAGCCGTGAGCCTCTAGCTTCTCTAGGAGAATGCTGTGGGAGACAGTGTCAAAGGCTTTACTGAAGTCCAGGCAGACCACATCCACAGCCTTTCCCTCATCCACTAGACGGGTCACCTGGTCATAGAAGGAGATCAGGTTGGTCAAGCAGGACCTGCCTTCTATGAACCTGTGCTGGCTGGGCCTGATCCCCTGGTTGTCCCGGATGTGGCTCGTGAGCGCCTTGAAAACGAACCGCTCCATGATCTTCCCCGGCACCGAGGTCAGGCTGACCGCTCTGTAGTTCCCCGGATCCTCCTTCCGGCCCTTCTTGTAGATGGGCATCACATTGGCAAGCCTCCAGTCGTCTGGGACTTCCCCCGTTAACCAGGACTACTGGTAAATGACGGAGAGCAGCTCAGCAAGCTCCTCCGCCAGCTCCCTCAGCACCCTCGCGTGGATCCCGTCTGGCCCCATAGACTTGTGAGTGTCCAGGTGGCGTAGCAGGTCGTTAACTGCTTCCTCTTGGATTATGGGGGGTTTATCCTGCTCGCCGTCCCTGTCATCCAGCTCAGGGGGCTGAGTACCCTGAGGATAACTGCTCTGACTATTAAAGAATGAGGCAAAGAAGGCGTTGAGTACCTCAGCCTTATCCTTCTCCTTGGTGGCTTCCTTGCGTCCAATAAAGGATGGAGATTCTCCTTGACTCTCCTTTTGTCATTAATATACTTATAAAAGCATTTTTTGTTGTCTCTCACGACAGTGGCCAGGTTGAGTTCTAGCTGGGCTTTTGCCTTTCTAATTTCCTCTCTGCATGACCTAACGAGATCCCTGTACTCTTCCTGAGTTGCCTGCCCCTTCTTCCACAAGTGATAAACTCTCCTTTTTTTCCTGAGTCCCAGCCAGAGCTCCCCGTTCAGCCAGGCCGGTCGCCTTCCCCGCCCGTTCTTCTTGCGGCACATGGGGACAGCCCGCTTCTGCGTCTTTAAGACTTCCTTCTTGAAGAACGTCCCCCCTTCCTGGACCCCTTTGCCCTTCAGGACTGTCTCCCAAGGGACCCTCTCGACCAGTGTCCTGAGCAGGCCAAAGTCCGCCCTCCGCAAGTCCATGGTAGCGGTTTTGCTGGCCCCCCTCCTTACTTCACCAAGTATTGAGTATTCTATCATTTCATAGTCGCTAAGCCCAAGCCGGCCTCCGACCACCACATCTCCCACCAGTCCTTCTCTGTTTGTGAACAGCAGGTCAAGCGAGGCACCTCCCCTAGGAGGCTTGTTTACCAGCTGTGCCAGAAGTTATCTTCCACATACTCCAGAAGTGTAGGTTGCTGAAGAGTCTAATCCATAGAAGGACAGAAGTATTACCAACCTGAACCAAAGCTCCTTGAAGCCTCTCTGATAGCTCAGGCAGATAGAAGTTAAGTCTGAACTGATTTCATGTCCCATACGTATTATCACTACTGAAGGGAGTAGTTTCATTAGAATAATTTCTAAAACCTGCAAATGAGACAGCTGATGTTCAAGTATCAAAAAACAATTTCAACAGTAACTTGCAAGCCTATAAAATAATTTGGTTCGGTGAAATGCTTAGCATTGTAGAAAACCTTCAGACAGAAAAAGCTACCAAGAAAAGAAAAGGATTTTTGCCAAGAAATACTGATGATGGTCCATGAGAGAAACAATTTGCTAGTTAATAATTCAGCTTTGCAGTCAGCAGCATGAAAGTCTTGCCACTGTATTATGGGCTCATATCTTCCTGGCATGCACGGGAAAAAGCAACCTTAAATACCCTGTGACAGAAGGTTTCCTGTTATTCTTTCTATTTCTGATACTCAGAAATAAAGCTGTTTGCACACAACTGACTTCACTGTTTCCCTTCTCCTCCCTTCCTCTTTTCTTCTCTTCACTTCACTTGTACATAGAGTGAGATGTCACTGGTTGCAGCAAAACCAGGCCAAATTTAGCACAATTTAATATTTTGTGATACCAAGCCTACATGCAACTCATTTTCCTTCATGATAAGTGAATATTTTGAATTAAAATTTTATGGTAAAACTGAAAGACATTCACACTAATATTCACAGCAGTGCACATTGTGGATCATTGTGCTTGAATGTGTATTAATTATACATAGTGATTCAGTAGAATTATTTTATACATCATATGGTTAGGTAAAAGCTTAGTATGTTGTTTTTAATCCGGAAGAACAGGCTTATAATTGCTACTGCAGTATGGTGGCAAACATAAATGATGAAGAGGGATGATGCTCACTAGTATATGTCTGTGATTTGCAGATTGATTGATTACTGAGAACTACAATATTTTACAGAAAAAAAAAACATATTCTTCTTTCTTCCCATCATGATCTGCAACAGATCATTCAAGTTGTTTCTGTTACAGGGAAGCAAGAGGGAAATGAGTCAGTCAGCCCACAAAGGGGAATATATTCCTTCAATATTGGGCAGTGATGCAGGATGTGATCCTGGTGTGTTATTTCTCAGTGGACAATATTGTTGAACAGGTGGTGTAGAAGGAGCGGTATGTTCTTTTTGTTTTGAACCACATATCTTACAAAGTCAGCAAAGGAAAACTGGAAGTGAATCTTGGTACCTAATGTGAAGAGAAATAGCTTAGTCAATGAAAAGTGTGCACATCACATACCTGCATCTTCTATACTTCATAGTTTACAGTAGCTCTGTACTCTGGCAAAATAATTTAATGAAGCCTCAGGCTCTGGAAGAGAGAAGTGCTTAGTTTAGGTGCTGTGTCACAGGCAATTATTTAGGATAGGAATTGAAGGAAGATGTAGGCATGCAGTGGCAAATGGCATCACAGAAGCTAAACTTCTGCTTCTCAGTGTGCTCATTCATCAGTGGCAATACAGTTTAGTGGATTGTCTAATGAGGTGTAATCAACTGCCAGATGATGAGCATAGCACTCAGTTTGCATTTATTGGAGCACTAATGAATAATCCTTCTCATGCCTACACTGACCATAAGCTCATAGTAATTATAGGTTATTTCACGTGTCACCTTTGTTACGTTCATAAGGCTCCTGTATGACATTTTAAATAACTGTAGTTTGGAAAAGCCTGAGAATGCCTACCTTGGGCTTTGGTCGAACTGTCACCAAATGTGCTGTACTTACTGCTAGTACAAAATCTGAGCACACAAAGGTCAGTGAAGCTAATTATTTTTTCTTTAAATTTAGTAAGAATCTTCAAAAAGTCTACTATCTGAATGCACAATTTCTGCAAAAAAATTTTAACTGACACCTGAGGGGGGCCAGTCTTGCATTTCTAACTCTCTGCTGCAGTGATCTAGTTACAACTCTGCCATTTCTTTATAATTGACTCCTTAAAAATGGAGAATGGGAAGTGGAAGAAACTGTCTTCTTTTATATGAGTATTTTTGCGTTGCCAGAATATGCATTGGCATTCTAAGGAAAAGTGATAATAGAAATTCTTTGTAGCACAGTTACATCACCTGCAGTAAAAAGGTAAAGTATCGAAGGTAAACAAGATGGAAGTGGAGAAGGTTGTTATAGAAAGTGGTAGTGAAGGACCAGCGGTGTGTGGCAAGTTCTGCCTTTGGCCTGCGGGTTCTAGTTTTTTTTGGCAGTACTCCGTGGTATTGCTGGCATCAGTTAGCATCATTTATGTCAGTGGGTGATGCCTTTGAGGTAAGCCAAAGCTGCGATGCAGCTAGTATGTCAGGACTGGCAGCTGTGTTCTGAGATCATCTCTGCAGCTCAGCTGTTCAGAAGAATATTTTAATATCCCTGAAGGTTTGAGTCTTCCGGTTTATACCAGGTAGAGATGTTTTGCTTGTGAGTGAGGCAAGAATACAGGACTTCATCTGTGATGCTGTTGCTTCTCTGCAGTGCCATAATTATTTGCAGTGAGATAGAAGTGGAAAAAAAAGCCGGTTACTTTTTTTTTTTTTTTGTATCTTGGACAGCACTCTGAAGCAGCATCAGAACCTTGATAGTTATTCATGTGAATAAAGAATTTATTAAAACATCATTTTAGAAAGGCAGCGAGTGGTCTTTGAGACTTGTATGTGGCACCTTTCCAATTGTCATACATCTCTAAAGAGCCATGCATTTGGCAGCTCTGTTTCCACAGGCCATGTTTAGACAATGGCAGCTATACCATATTGCATAACTCCATCCCAAGAGTACCTCTGATGAAGGGGAATGTATATGTACTGGGCAGGGTTCACATCTTCATATCACATCTCACAAGCTAGTTTCCAAAGGGTGCTCCTAGCATATCAGGAAAAAGAGTCACTGGCTTAACGGTCTGAGTAACATTCTGTCATCTTTAGAGTCTCCAGGAAATAGATGATCCTAGTACTTCATGAAAAAACACCGTAGCTCATCTTTCCAAATATTTCTACATAAGCCCTTATGAAGAAAGTGGGTTTGGATATAGAAGAGGGTATTAAAAATTGCAGGCCAGATCACAGCTGCTGGAACTTTGTTAGGGCTGCTTCCCTCTCTGGGATAATTCAGAATAGGTGACACACAAAGACTTTATCTTTGGCCTGCTGTTGTGTGAATTTAGTATTGCATGTTGAGACTAAGTTGCACATGAATTCATGCTGTCTTTCATAGGCTAGAGACGCATGTTCCCTGAGCCTCACATTCTTCCAGAATGAGACTCAAAATCTGTGCGTTGGGCTGTCCTCTGTTACCTTCTGTCATCTCAGATGCCAGAAAAGGAAAAAAGAAGGAAACCTGATACCAAGCATTTTTCAGCTGTCACAAATAATTGTCTAACCACTAGCAAGGTAGCTTCATCAATTGGTGATGCAAGGTAACATCCTCATCCTGTTGTTGTATCATCTTTTAGAGCTTTTGATCTTAAAATGTCTCTGGTGGTCTTGTCCTCCTCCTCTTTATTTTCCAAACACAATTTTAACATAGTGAGAGGAAGAAGAGACTGAAATGTCTGGGGGAAGAATAGTGAGGAAGTTGACTGTTCCAAAATAATTTAAAATAAAAGTTTAAATAATGCAGATGATACGTTTCATTAATACTTACCCAAAACTTGATTTTTTAAAAGTCACTTTATTTTCTAGAAAGCAAATCAGCACAAACTTTGATGTTTCTGTTTAAATAGATCGCTTTCCCTGGTGCCTCCTCTGTTGTTGTGTACAAGGATTAATCCCTAGAGCAGTACAAGAAAATTGAAATTGATTTTCATCACAGCAGTCAACAGTATTCCTAGTAGGATGGGTTTGCAAGATGGCTTTCTGAGATTGTAAGTGAACAGCAACCACCTCATGGAGCATACTCTTGAGCCCTCGATATTCTTAATTATGGGAGTTCTGTTTTATTCAAATAGCGGTAGGACTAAATGATTTTGCAGGAACATCTTAGAACTAAGCTGAACTGCTATGTCCTACACAGGCACTGAGCAGCTGTAGTTCCCTAACTGAGTGATACCAATTCTGAAGACTTGCCAGAAATATTTCCTTATGGAAATATCAGCAGGATCACCAGTCAGTTTGCATATTAAAGAGTGAATTGGAGAGCACTTTTGCTAGAGAGGATTAAACATTAATAATTCCTTTGAGAAACTATCATTTGGAGATGCATATGTGTGGAGAAAAATTCAGCTTTGACATTTGATTTCAGGCTTCACATACTTTATTGGACTAAAGGCATAAGTAGTTCCAACCTGGCCAATGATTATTTTAGCTTCTTTGGAAACTAAAGTATATGTGATTATCATAAACAAATGTTACATGTAATTTGATTTCTTTTAAAGAAATGTCATGGCACCTAACTTCTAGTTACATTACTGAGTAATTAGGATAATAGAAAATTAAATTACAGAAGCCAACCTGAGACATGCCTAGCTTCAGTATTTTAATCTTGATTAGATTATAGCACGTTTGATAAAACTATATGTTCAAATAACATTAGTAAATGGAAATATTACTATATGGTATTTATAGCTCTTCCGTCTTGAGTAACATTTTGCACATGCTGTTCTGAGAGTGTTGTTTAGAAAAAACAGATAAAAATATTTTGGCTTTATGCTGCTTTGTACTGTCTTGTGGCATCATTGTGTACAAGTAGAGGCAGAAATTGGAGTATATAAGTAGTGATGTTATGTTATGTTATACTACATGCTACCTTACGTTTTGTTATGTTATTTTTACCATTTTTTCATCCAGGCACTTAGTATTTACATATAGATAGCTATTGATTTCTTGTCGCTGTCAAAGTGGGACAGAATTTACAAAATCCAGCTTGGATTGCAATGTGGCCGGTGCATGACATGGAGACCCAGTGTGCCCAGTTAGTGGTTTCTTCCAGTGCAGCAAACCCAGGGGACCTGTGCTGCTCCTGTCCTCCCCTTTGTAGCACCTGGTGCCCCCTGCTTCTGGTACAGTCCAGCCCAGGAATCCCAAAAACATTCTATTGGAAGAGACATTGACCTGAAACATGAAAATTTCCAGGGAGCACTCTGTGTCATCTCATACGCCAGATGCCAAAGGTAGCTCTGGGTGCCTGAGCACACTCAGGTGGCACATGGCTTCTGGCACTCCAGGGGCCTTGCTCGCTGACAGCTACTGGGTTTTTCATTGCCTGACAAGAACATGATTAATTCAGGCAATGCATTTATTACTGGCAAGTTGAGGAGGAGTAAAATCCTGCTGTATTCATCAGCATGTGTTTTGTTGGAAGTCTGAAAATTACTGCATATAATTGGTATGGTTAGAGACAGCGATGGTTTTTAGGTGCTGCCTAAAAGGTGGTGTTCCCATGTCGTGCAGGATTCAAAATGGGAAACCCAGCCTTAGGTACTGGAATATGAGTTTTCTGAGGGTAGCTTTGACTGCGTGATGTCCTCTTCAACAGGGCACACTTTGTTTATTTCTTTGACTACTTTTTCAATAATTGTTATAATTTTGGAGAAAAAAAAAAGGATGAGCATAGAGCAAAACTTCAAATGAGTGCTTTGCTCTCCCTGTGAAGGCAGGTAACAGCAGCATGCCTATTCTCGTACTGCCGCTGAAATAGCTGTCCTCAAGCTCTCACCCTTCATTAGAGCGACATATAGGACTTTTTGCTGCCTTGGTGAGTGTTGGCTGTTTGAACGAGAGGGTGGTAGGCAAAGTGAGCATGTGAGCACTGCTCAGCCATTGCATTGGCAGCATCTTCCACCTCCCAAGAGACTGAGTGGGCAGAGTAAAACACAGACAAGTGTCTGTGGAGAAGGTTGGTCCTCTGCAAAAACAGCCAGTGCAACAACAGCATGTGCAGGCAGTATGAGCAAGGTCCAGCTTGGACCTCTGGGAATGAGTGGGTTTTGGTGGTTTTTGTTAGTTTTTGTGGTTTTCCCTCTAAATAAGCTGGTTCCAGTTAGCTGGAAAGGGTTACTTGACAAGGTTTTGTCCCTTTCTGAGTTACCGTTTCATAGTATCTTGCATACTGTGAGAGGAATCCTCAGAATAAAATTGTAAGTAAAAGAAGTGACAAAGCAATGTTCTTTTTGAAGTCTTTCAAACATGTAATTTCTCACTTGAAATTCATTATGAAACTTTTCAGTTTGCCCTCTCCCCTTTCCTTGCCTTTCCTCTCTTCACCTTACCTCACCTCCAGCAAAGTGCACCTTGAAAGGTCTCTCCACTTTTAGTTCATGTTCTTGTGTTTTTAATGGAGAATTTCAGGCACTGATAGGGGGAGAAAATCCTTCCCAGCACAAGAACTATATTGTCCCATCAGAAGAGAGCAAGGTTTTTAACGAGGTCAGTAGGAAGCAGATGTGGTATCAATAAGAGAAGATAATTTTTCCCATGTGTCGTATCTGGTGAGCCAGAGTTTTACAAAATGGGTCTTAATTTATACCATCAGGATAGCAAAAAACTCTTATGTTTTCTCCAACTTTAAACATCCTCTGAACTGCTGAAATATTAAACACAAAACAAAAAGCAGAGGGTAATTTTTTTTACAAATTGATAATTAGGATACTAACAACAGTTCGATAAGGTCAATCAAAATACTTAGATTCAATTTTGACCTTTAAAAAGATTTTAAACTGTTTTAAAATATTAACTGAAGTTAGCTAATTGAAGAATAAAGAACACGTATAAAACAAAGCTTTTCCTTTAGAAAGTAGCAAACCAGCATTCTCCACTTAGAAAATCTTTCCGCTTCTTCCCGCTTCCCCATTCTCAAACAAGCTACCAAAACAAAAAACATCTCCTATCAGGCTCGCAGTGTGTTTTTAAGGACATAGGTTTATATTAGTCACTATGCATGTTACATAGCCCTAGTAAAGGGCAAAATCACTTTGCAGAGTAGAACGACACTGGCCACAGGGAAGAAACGGGGAGCAGGCATTAGCTGCATATGCGTGTGCATTCATGCTTCAAAGCAGAATAAGGAACAGTGGACCCATACTAGAATTCCGTTCATTAGGATTGTTTTGGGGGAGCATGTGTGTGTGTAATTGGATGGGGCAAGTTTTAGATGTTCCTAAAGCTAAACTTGATAAGAAACTACTGTCATGTGGAAAAGAAAAAAGCTTTATCTGCTGAAGTTTTTAATTGTAGCTTAGAGCAGAAGCAATGATTGTGTATGTATTTATTATGCAAAATAAAAAGGAAAATGAAGAAATCTTTAAAATTAGGAAGGATGCTGAATTCTATGAAAAAGATCTCTAAATGCTAGGACCCTTAGCCAGGACAGGATAGGGGGGAGAAGGAAAAAGACAACTGGAAATTGGTAATGAGATGAGCAATTGTGATCTGTGAAGATGCGTGAAGTAGTCTATGCTGTCCTACTGTATACAAACAATCTTCACTGTGAAAGGGGTGTTTTCAAAAAGCAATTTGTATAAATTGGATTTCTACACACCTACTTATGTGGATTACTAGTTATTTACAAGAACACTTTGCTTTTTCCCTCTTTTCAAGTTTGACACAAGTTTTGTAAAATTGAAAAATCATCCTACTTTCCTTTTTTTTTTCCCCTTTTTTTGTTTCATCATGGTGGTGAAAGTCTGTTGCAAGTGTATATTTCTTCCTTATCTTTTTGTTTTTATATTTAATGCCATGTTGTATTATCTCCAGTAGCATAATCCATGTATCCTTAATGTAGGTGCATTTGATTCAGTAGTGTGCATTGCAGTCGGGAAACCTACTACGTTTATGTCAGTAATAATTAAAAAACAATCAGTCATTTAACCTTGCTATCTCTGATTTATAAGAGATCTTTCTGTGTGTTTGAGCACACAAGCATCAAGGTTTTTCTTAGCAATGAGGACAGTTCCTGAAAGTATTCACTAGCATAAACTCTAAAATAATAGCAAGGAAACAATTACCTTGGACAAAATCTGTGTTCTCCTAAGACCTACCTCCTTAACATGTCTGCCACGGTTCAAAATTGCACTAACTCATGACCAGAGCAACAAACTCTGTATCAAACATGCAGCCTCAACAGTTTGTGTAGCTAGATGATGTCCCATGTGTGATGTGCTGCACAACGCATGGCACAGGTTACGTGACGGTTTTTACACGGGTTTGTTGAGGATGCTCCCCTCAGTAAACTTACAGCCCTTCTCAGACTCTGTTTTTTCTGACATACTGAATATTATGTGCTGTTATTCATACCTCTGAAATAACGAGGAAATACCTACCAGGGAGGGAGGTCTGTGCAGTGAGAAATCTCATACAAATGTGTAGAGACAGGGGAGCCTGAGTATCGCATTCGTACGCAAGATGAGCAAATTTGTTTTGCTCCAGTTGTCAACATGAGACCTAAACCAAGAGTTTGTGTGACAGCCTGTTAAGTGCAAGTTATAAGTAGCTGATAACGAGATATTTCAGTGGAAATATTTATACAACTTCAACTGAGTAGTCGTGCCTGCTATTTTATACAGTCTATATTGAATTATGCATCAAATATAAATCTGCCAAAGCTAATATAATTGGAATTGCAAAGGTTAGTGAATCATCTGGAACTATCAATGCATGCATACTGCAGTCTTGGTGGAGAGGCAAGGGAGATCCTGGATGGCAATAATGTGTAAGAAATTAGAGAGCTAGTACCTAGCTTCAGTTCTCAAAAAAAAAAAGTGTTCCTTATTAGGAAACTTTCTGGAGATGATTTTGAGAGCTAAACCCTTTAACAGGACAATATGTGCACATCTACTTGAAGGAGCATAATGAAAACAAGATTCACTTTGCGTTATGGTGAGACCAAGAAGATTTTCCTGAATTTCTAGATCAATGACAAATGTCAGTCAAATACATAAAAATATTTGCATTTATTTGTGTGTAACATTACTGTTGTACACGGCTTGTTTAGTCAAGCAGCAGTCAAATTTAAAGCAGCTTGATCTCCTTCAGCCGGTTTTACCTGCAGTCGTTTGTTCATAAATACAATAATTTGCATCTGAATAATGAAACAGCTCTAAAAATGGTTAAGACTCTTCACACAAATTCTGAGAAACGGTGTCTCTTTCTACCAGGGTGGCTTTGAAGGGCAGCATATAAGCCTTTTGTGGCTATAAGCATCTTTGCACTCTTGGGGCATAGTTCCCATTGATACCACTCCAAATGATGACTATCTTGCTTTACCATTTAGAAATGAAAATGGAATACTTCGATATGGCAAAGGGGTGAAATTTATGAACACGTTTTCCTGTGCTGTGCACAAGTTAGGTACAGCATCTTCATACTGCATTCAGACTACATGCCTCCAGTGCTTGAATAAGAAGTCCTTCTTTTCAGGGGACAGGGAGGGAGAATTTGGGTTCTTACTGCATTGCTTGCTAAGGTTTATGGTGTAAATATGTGTGTGTATGCACAGACACATACATACATGTAATCTATGTATAGCTTGTTCTGTTTCCTTCAACTTATGGTTTAAATGTAGTTAGGCAAAAGTGTCAGCTAAGTGATTGTTTACCCCATATGAATAATGTTTTGGTAAAAACTTGGTTGAAACTTGGCTTGAATCTTCACTTAGGGCAGACAAAGCATTTGCTGTCATACAGCTTACAGTACTACTGACTGGAAGCTCATCGGTGTTGAGTAGTTTTTTCTGTAGGTGGTGTAAACCCAGTAAATGTTTGAGGGTGAGGAAGCTGAGCTCCTGCACAGCTGAGCTTCTGAATAGCCTTTCTGCACCAACCCGTGCACACACGCTTGTGCATGCACAGACAGAGCCAATAGTCTCAGCAGGTGGGTTGCGGGGTATGCAAATGTTCTGTTCTGTATCTTTTAGTGAAAAACATTAATACCGTACAGATACTCCCTAAAACGAGAATGTAATAACGTAAAACTATCTGGAAGAAGCTAGTGAACTGGAGCTTCTGAAATGGGACCATATGCGGGTCACATTGCCTAAAGATGCAAAGGATGATTTTGTTTTCTGTTAGAGAGGATGGCTGGTTTTTGTTTGTCTGTTGTTTTTTTTTAAAGCCTCAGTTCCAGAAGTAATTGATGCTCACCATTTTCCTTCTGCAATTGATGGGTCAGCACCTTAGAAGATCATGCTGCTGATTTAGAAGCTTAACTCACAACATTTAATTTGTTGTGCTTCTGCCCAACATGGTGTTTCCTAAACTTGTGATGATGTGCAGTTTAGCTTGAAGATAGTAGAGAAAAGGTGGCATTGTCCTGCCTTTCTCATCTTTCCCTTATGACCCCCAAATACATTAAAAATATGTAAAGAAACAAGCTTTCACAAAAACTAAATAGCCAACGTATTTGTGACATCCTGTGAAAAATATGGGCACAATGCCTGGGTCCTTCATGTGCATTTTTTCTGCAACTTAATGATGATTAGATATCTCTAAGCTTATGTGAAATATTACTGAAGAATAATTACATTTTCTTGCTCAAATGCGCAGCCATTTATAATAGTTATTATAGTTTCTTAATGTGTTTATTACAGAGAATTTGCTGAGGAAAAAAATATAATTACTTGGCTCCGTGGTGTTTCTGATTCAAGAAAAGCAGTAACAACCTACTGTTGGGTTTATTGTACTTTTCATTAAAGCAGCTGGCATTGGCCATTCTCAGAGTGAGGATATGAACCATTGTTCTGATACAATACAATAATTCCTGCTTTCCTGTGAAACCATCTGGCTCTACCTCTGTTCTCAGTATTTTTAGCATTGGTAAGAAATAGTGTAATACAAATATTCATAAAAGCGCTGAGTTTTTGTGTAAGTAATTAGATTTATTTGTTTTAGTTCAGTTAATTTAATACAGGAGACTAAACTTAACTTCTAGCATTGTTTCCAACACAAAATTGAGAACTTCTACAGACTGGCTCTGAATAGGAGAGGATGATCTAGCAGAAACTTAATGCAGTTTGTGGGATTTGGGGTTTGTTGGGTTTTTTTTCTTTCTTTGAATCGAAACGCTATGTAAACATTGGACCTTAGAAGTACACTTATAGTGGCTCCAGCGCTTTGCATCAAATAGTCATGGACTGCTTTTTCACAGCTGAATAAGTAGAGAGTCAAGTCGGGTGAATGGGTGCCCAATTTAAGCTGGATTCAGACACGTCTTATAATCAGACCAAAAGAGGTAAAAATGTAACTTGTCTATTCACAAATTGGCAGAGTGGTAGCAAACTTTTGATTACAAGATACTCAGAATAATTAAATTCCTTAGAATGCAAGTGCAGCCCCGAATCTCATAGGCTCGGAGGAGTGTGTCAAGGCTATTTGCTTTTTCCAGCACTGGTCACAAATCTCTGAAATTGCTGTAGTTAAAATACAGCTAATGACTAGCTCAATTACCTTCAAAAGGATTTTGCTACTTCACAGTTTAACATTGTAAAACAGCCCGGTTATCAAATAAGCTCTTCTTCCTTGTCCCTCAGTGTTTTTCTCCTTCCCAAATGCCATAGGGAACATTTCATAGTTTCAAGGGCATTCCTGGCAGAAAGTACATCATAATATTAATTGCAAAACTCTCCAGGTACTTGTCAAAGTCCTGAAGAGATCAGCCTGCACTGGCATTGTGTCTTCAGATAAAGCTCTGCAAGCAGCAGGATGCTTGGATTTACTACTGCTGCCAGAAAGCAGGGACAGTCTGCTGCTGATGGGTTGCCTGTCAACAGTGCTGTGCACTTATAGAAGCTGCTGGCAATTTCATTTTATATTTTACCTAAGGTTTTGGGGCATGTCCTAGTGGCTCTTGACAAATATCATACTAGTGGAAAGAACGGACAGAAACAGTCCACTGAGCATTAAGATGACAAAAACTATTAAGACCTTAAACAAATCGACATTGATAGATCCACACACTTGGGAGTTTTATGCTGGAAGTTATGTTCTAGCATGAAAGTTAGAGTTTTGCATACATTCAAAATGTACAGATCTGTTTTGCAATCCTGATTGGTATTGAGGTAATTGAATAGTCCTCTCTAAATAATAATTTAGACATAGGTTATTACTGAAGATGAGAGAGGGTCTCGAGTGAATTAATTGACCCAAATTTTCAAAAGAGGAAAGCTGAGTCATGCTGATGTCTAAATGTTGACTGTTCTAAAAATATTCACCCTGGAAGTTTGGGTTGTCACCTCCTCTTGGTGTGTGAAAGAAGAGTGCAGCTAAAGAGAAACGGGGGTGGAGGGCTTGCAAAGGTCCTTCTCCAGAATGGTGCCTGAACCTTCATCTCTTGAAGCTTGTCCAGGAGCCTGGACGTATGTGGCTAGCCAGCTGGAGATTAATGATACTGGTGGTGTTCAGCCGCTGACTTCTGAAAGTTTGAAAATCTTATAAGGGACTCTTATGTAGTTATCCTTCATATTTGGAAATCTGCTATGGCATTGTTTCGTGCAATATTAACTTCTCCTGTTTATGTTTTGTTTGAAAGACGAAGTCTGGTATAGGTTGGGGTACCATTGAGAAAAAGAGAATCAGTCTACGGATACTTCTAAGTTGTGCGAGAACTTTCAGAGCTCACAGTAAACTTTAGAGGTATATTAATGACTCCAAAACCCACATAATTTGTTACATAAGAGTACTGCTTTCTGATTTTTCTGGATCGCTCCAGATGACTGGGAATTGATATTTTCATTACCACTGCTTGTCTTATTTCCTAACACTTACTAAAAAAGAAATTTGGATCTCCTAAAACTAGTGTTTAAATGTGTTCAGCCCTCTAGCGTCACTTGTCATTTGCATGTTTCTTATAGGAGTTTTAGTCTCTGTGAAAAAAAATCTTATAAAAGCCCTAATTTCTTTTCTTTCCTACCCAACCCTTTTATTTTTTAATACTGAAAACAAACTTCACTTTCTTTCAGATTGGCTTCAGCAATCATAGTGCAAATTTTTCTCTGTTATATGAAGAGTTCCCCCAACTTTCTTCTAATCAGATCATTAGAGGTAATGAAATAAAGAGAATATGAAAAAGCAAGCCTACTTCCATGGACAGGTCACAGGTCACTTAGGAAGGAGCTAAGTTTGAGAACAGGAACATACAAGAAATGTATTTGAGAAAAAGAAAAAACAAGAAAAGAAGGGATCATTCAAGGCACTGTTTAAATCAGTCTCGTGCTCTTTTTGATCAACATGCACTACTTAAAATATAGATACAATAATTAAAAGAAAAAAATCTTTGCACTAATCTTTCAAAATAAGCAATGAAAATTGCATGTATTCTTCAAAGCAATCCTTCATTTTATGTAATGGTGATATGATATGGATGTCTTAGCCCAGTTATTTGGATAGTATTTATCATGAGGAAACACCGTATCATTTACTGCATAAATGTTGCAATTAATTGACAGTGTCATTTTTATCTCAGAATGTAACCATCGCTGCTCTTTTAGGAAATGGAAGTAATATGATAATTGATGCTGAAATTTGCTTATAGTGTGCATACAGATTTAATGGCTGTACTGTATTGCTGCGTGACAAGGAGGCCCAAGACACCACTAGGGACCTTTGAGTTTTTTTATGCAAATACTTGGGAAGCAATCCATCCAAATCCACACAAAATCAGCAATAAATATAAGCAGGAAAAGTGTCACTGAGAAGTAGTTGGGTTTTTCACAGCTTTTCCATAGTTTAGTGACAGGAATAGGAGATAGATCTGTTGGGTCCTAGTCTTGTTGTCTATTCTGTGCTGTACACATTTTTCCATAGCTTTTTTTTTTCCCTAAAACCAGTGTTACTGGATTATGGTTTGAAGAATATATATTTTTGAGGATATTCTGAAGTCTTTACAGAGACCCTGTGTAAACATTTTTCGCCTGCTTATGAAGGTGAAAATTAGAATAGCGACATGATGCAGCAGCAAGAGCAAATCCAACGTAATGTCTAAAGTGCTTACAATGTTATGCACATTCTTTTTTTTTAAATGAAAACATGCTCTAAAATGAAACTCTTTACCATACTGTAGATGTATTATTAATAATACCTGAATTTAAATTGAATCCTCTTTCATCCAACCACTCCTGGAACTGGAATGATTTTAGATTAGAAATGCAAAAAAAGAATACTGTAAAATTTCAATCTGAAGTAAATTGGACATCTTTTTATTATTATTGGTTACTTTCAATCTTTTTATATTGCACAGTGTATATTACTGTGAGATCAGAGTGTATGTAGCCATCACTTTTTAGTCAAGATGGAAATATCAAAATGGAATATTTTCTTTTTGCAGGTCTTTTTTCCTAACATTTGGGAAGGAAAATTAAACGATCTTTTTAGAAACTATGTTATGACATTTCTTATTATTAAATAAGTAGAATACCTAGACAAATTAATGAAAATTGTGCATGTCATATTCAATGTTGCTTGAGAAATAAAACTCTTGTGGCTAGCAACTGAGGAGAGTAAGCTTTCTGTGCTGGAGTGCAAACAGGAGTAAGTGAGGAGGTAAGGAGACATAAAATAATGAGTTGTCCATCAGGACTTTTTTAAGGACCCTATAGATTGACAGGTGCAGATTCTTCTAATTTAGATAAATGTTGGTTTTGTTTGTAGAACTAGTAGCCATTTTCCTATAGTCATAATAACAAAATTGCTATCTGAACCAATTGAAACCTTACCATATTTCAAATTAAAGGGAAAGAGGAATGGTATAGGGTTAAAGTCTGTATACATACGTGTTTTATATATTTTGTGCTTATTTCTTCTATTGCAATAAGTGTATCGGCACATACTGGAAAGAATGGGAAGGACAAAGTGGGTCTTTTGGCAAGGATCAAATTTCTGGCTTAAACCAGGGACCCTAGATAAGGGCATATGCTCATCACATATTCATTTTGTGCTTTAGTGGCAGAGGTTGCTGTCTAGTGAACTGAACATTTGTAGTTCTTTGGAGTACAGGATATTGGGATTTGCTGCAGAATGTTTCACAGCAGATCTGTGGGACCTGAATCCAATAGAGCTAAGACTTCGTATGGGTTACAGAAACACATGTAATCTATTGTACAAGGTACACTCTCTGGTATAGTTACTAATCCTGATAATGTGTATCAACACATCTCTTTAAAATAAATGCTGCCTCACGCTAGGAAAAAAACATCAAATTGATTCAGCAACTCTTGTGCAGATATTTGATTTCAGTCAGAAACCTCTGAGGTGTATTTAGTCTTAGATCCTTTTATACCTGACACTGAGGAGACAGAATTTCCTTTCCAAGACTCATAAATGTAAATTGTTGCGGCAATGACACTTCTGCCATTTAACACTAGAGGGGTTTCAGCCTTTTCGATTGTTAGCCAGGTTAAAGGATTGTGATCTGTCGATTGAATGAAGCATCTGTGAAAGCAATACTATAAAGCTCCCTAGAGACCACCTCTTGTAAAACATGTCATCATTATGGCTGCACATTCATGATCTCTAGGTAGCAATGCTTTATGTACACTACTGGAGTTTCTTCTTACTGGCATCTTCAGTTAATACAGAACCCATGCATTGCAGTCCTCTGTTTGCGTAAGAAGCAGATCATAAAATATGAATTTCTAGGCAGAATCCAACACACTGTCAATAGGGGGTAAATTGCCTTTCATTGTCATGTGAGGCTGAAAATTGTGTATATCCTTCTGTAAGAAGATCTGTGCTTAATGACCAGACTGATTTTTTATTGTTTCTGCGAGCAGGTACATTCAGATTTTTTTTTTTTTTTGCATTGCCAGTACAATTAAAAAATGTTTGTAGTGACCTTAATACAAGTCTACATAAATGAAAACAACAGTCATGTGGGAGCAGCCTACAACATTATTTACAGGAACACTGTATGACTTAAGTAAATTATTTTACAAGATACTAATGAGTTGCACTGAGTTTCAACACAGACTTGATGGACTGGATAAGTGTTTAAATTTAAATGCTAGAAAACGTAAATGGACTTTTTTTTTCAGGAATCGTGTGGATGCTTGCTTGGAAATTTTCAGATGAATTTAATTGGCCTTTTGAAGTCACTATAAGAGTCTGATGTCACTAAAAACGTCTCTGAAAATGGCATTCAAGCAGTTGCAAAAATACCTGGTGATTAATTTTTGAATCATCATGACCTGTAGACATGATCAAATTACTTAATGTGGTATAGAAAAATGTCCTGAATCAGAGTGTTAGTTAGATGATATTAAAACTGACTTCCAAGGAAAATAGAATGTGATGTGTTTCATTTATCACTGTTTGCTTAAATTAAGGAATTAAAAATACATAAATATATTCATTATTCTTTTCAAATCTGGGAAAGTGGGAGTGAAGCCATAGTGCTGAGGTACAGGGCAGAGTAGTCCAATTGGAGAAGATTGTAAGGCAATGAACAAGAATGGAGGTTGTAGGAAGCATTTCTTCTTAGAGAAAGTGGTATCCTTTAGCCTGAATGGAACACAGCTGTTGGTAGAGATGGCATCACTGTCTAAAAGTTGCTGAAGAAAAACTTGTTGCCTGGGTCTGTGTTAAATAAGACAGGTACAAGTGGATTCAAAATGCACTGAAAAGATCAGAAGGGACCAGATATGTTACTCATGACAGATCTTTGCCTGGATAAAATTATTCTTTTCCAGGTATAAGCACATTTATATTATTACTAGAAGTGGTAACAAACAGTTAACGAAGGAAAACTTTTTGTATGCTGTAGTCATTAGAGACGGGTGTACATAGATTTCTATGTAATATTCTTCTTCCTCCTCTCCCTGGCAAACACAGCAGCATTTGTGGTGGTCAGAAGTGCCTTGAACTTGGAAAAATGGTATTTGTGCTGATGTCTGTTTTTGAAGAAAGAATGTAGCTTTTATTTCAAGTTTGCAACGAGTAATTTTTGGTTACTTTTTTTTTTTACTAATGCAAGGAGGGAGTTGTTCTTGCAGCTTGACCAATGGTGCTAAAACAGAAAATAATGAGGAAAATAGTATAATCCTTGGTCCTTGTAAGATCACCACTGAAGTTACAATGTGTTTTGTGCCGTAGATGTTCTCAACTAAATAATTTTGCTCCTCAGGCCCTGTATGCAGAATCTCTATGCAGGCAATCCATCCAATGATGAACAACACGATGATAATATCCTTGGTGGAAACTATTCAGAAAATCAAAATGTGAGAACGTTATTTTTAGTACTGTTGTCTCTGTGCTATGTAGCTCTGTAGCTGTTTTCTTTGATTCTCTGATTAAAGCCTTGCAATTACCAGTAGACCTCACAAAGATAGAATTGTAACTGTACTTGTTAGAAGAAAAGAGCTTTTTTAGACATTTTTAGACTTTCATACAGAAACGAAAATACTTCATTTTTGGAGACCTTTTCCTAGGAAGCTTAGTTTCCGGTAGTTACTGGAGACAGTGGGAAATAAACCCAGGTTAAAGGGTCACACAATAGTTTTTTAATTTGGACAACATTAAGGTGCTTCTTTTTCTTCTCTATTTCGTGCTTCAAAAGGAGAGGTGATTGGATTGTCTTGCAGTTATAAGATGTGCCTAAGATTTATTGTATCTAAATTAAATTCCCAATTTTAATTTCCTCCATAGCTTTTTTCCAAGCTATATAATCTTTCTATTCCTTTATTTCTTTGTTTTAAAACCAGGAAAATGCCTTTATCTGGCTTGTCTGTTTATATAAGCTTTCCCAAATAAAGGTGTTTTGTCAGTGACTTGAACTTTTTCTGGGACCAAATGGACTCACTAACATTATTTAAAAATATATGGATGAAAAAGGAAAACGGTGATATGAACTTTAAAATACGTTTTCCTATTTCAAAAGAGGTTATATGTGAAGAGAAAATTATTTGGGTAAATTCTTTGTAATGAAATGTAATAAGAATACAAGATAAGTTGCAATGAAAATTTGCATTATAATTGACAGAGGAAGAAGGGAGAGGAATAAGGTTTTTTGTAATGGTTTATTCATAGATAGCATGACAAGGCAGATAGTTGAATACAGTCCCATTTGTCCATCATAAACAAAAATGTCAGCAACTGGGCAAAATTTTTACCATAATCTGGATCTCTGACTCTCATAAGGACTATGGAAGTAGAGCAGACATGAAACCTGGAGGTAAACAGTCTCTCTTTCTAAGAGTTAGAAGCCTAAATAAATTACATACCTCTTTTTATTCAAATAGCTGTCTGAGAACCTAAGTTATGTGTAGTTTACACCATTTTTATCACATCATTTCTCTGAATTTAGCAGAAAAAATGTGTACCAGAAATGTCCGTGGGATTGCACACCTTTGCTCAGAGTTTATGAGAAATACCTGTGTTTTTCTCACCTGCTATACGTAGAGCTAAACATTTTTCTTGTTTGGTCTTTTCACTCAACTTCGGTTTTTTCGTCTTTTTTTAATTAATGTGACTTTAAAAAAAAATCCTTAATATTTTCTTAGTCTTCATCATTGACCATGTGGACTGACCATGGATACTTCTGTGTATTTCCATTGCAGTATACAGATATTTTAAAAAATGCTGGTTTTGAGACTTTCCTAATACATCTGGCTTACTAATGAGACTCATTCCTTTTTCAGATATGCTTTCTGCATCATTTTCTTGGTCAGGAGTAGCTCTTTGGTTGGCGTAAGTAAAAATACAGCTTAGCCACTTTTGCTGTGTTTCTTTCTCCTGTCATTTCTTCAGATGGTGAAGTAACTAGAAGAGAAATGACTAAGCTTACAGAAAAAGTTGAACAGTTCACTTGCATCGAAACAAGGCCCAAGTGATGTCAGTAACCTTTGCAGAAAAGATAGTAAAGGGCAAGATGTTGACTGTAACTCTTAGGTTGGCAGTCGTCTTATCAAGAGCTGCAGTAATGTCTTGGTTTATGCACTCCATTTGCTCTCATTGAAAATGCAGACTTCAGGCATATCACATACTTAACATTCAGCGACAGTGGAATCACTGCGTCTTACAAGAAGTTACTCTGCCTTACAAGGAAATGCCTGTTAACAATGTGTTAAGCTGAACTCAAGAGGAGAAAAGGACATCTGAGTTATGAAAATCTAGTCTTTCCATAGTGTTACAACAGTAATACTCATAAGCGAGTCAGTCTCTTTCTGGCAAGGCCAAGTCCTAGTCTATACACAAGCCAATGACTTCCTTACCTGGCTTATATTGACAGCTATATTAATTCTTTTTTATTTTTTAATACACGCTCCATTTTCATCTAGTCCTCTGAAAAGATGGTACAGCTTTTTATAGCAGTTAAGGAATGAAAGCAGCAGTCCCCATCTCTTTTCACTCTTACGTTTTTCAACTTTAAATTCCTTCTAGACCTAGTATCAAAGAATGCAAGCTCACTAACCAGACCAATCTGACTGTGATGAGGGAAAACTTTGATTAATAATTAAATGTATATTTTAGGCAGTGTTGTGGCCTAACCTTCTTGTAGATTGTGGGGCTTTTTTTTTCTTAATGCAAAATACTGTGATATGAGATAGAGCTGATAGTATTGAATTGTGCTGCTTGGAAAGTATGATTACTTGTGGGGTGCTGAATTAATAAACTGGACACTGACATTAGTCTTGTCTTTATCTGTGAGATGGTCCACAATTGAAAAAGAATGGGTTACTGACTTACTAAGATAGTACACTGTGTTTCAAATTTTTTCATCTCAGCTTCCATGAAGCCTCCAGAACTATGTTAAATATTGCAGCTGCAGCATTCTTCTAAATTCTACTACGTTTACAGGAAGCCTGGATGTTTCATCTTGGATTCTTTATTTTTTTTACTTTTCTCTCCTGTAATGAAATTGCAGTAATCAGTTCTTTGTTTTCCAGAGGCTAATTTTAAAGTTATTTTTCCAAAAGTGTGATTTTTTTTCCCTTTGTACAATAATAAAAATCTTCTCACCAAAGTCAAACCCTGACTTTGTGGTACCTTGTAAGCATTTTTGCAGGAAGGTGATGGCATGACAAGTATACAGAAGAAGCTGCAGATAGTATTTCTTGGATTTTCTATTTCTGTTACATGTGCATTTCCTTAGATAAGCTAATTTGGAATAAAAGATGTGAAAAAGGAATAATGAATCTGCATGCCATGGGCAGAATAAATGTTGGATTATTGGAGTCTAAGAAACATGCTTTTTGTTATATATTGTAGCCTAGAAAATCCTGAGAAACAGTGTTGGGTTTTGCAGTTTTAATATAACTACAGTTTCTAAACAGCTGGGAAACCATTTTTCCCCAAAATGAAAAGGGTTTTAGAGCGATTCTTTTCCCGTATAGTACCCATAAGAAATTAGAAATATGAAGATTTTCCCTTCCAAATCAAACCTGAGTTCTCTCAGGACACCAGCTTTCAAATATGGAAAGTTATTACTCCTCTCATGCCAGTTGCATTTAGTTTAATAAGAAATCCTGAATTATCAAAAGTAGAAGTCGTCTGTCCAATTTATTCTACCTTATAATCTCTTCTGTATTGAAGTGTTCATATTTGCATAAAATGTTGAAAGATTTTTATAGTGCTACTTTTTCATATTTTCTCTTATGCAAGGAAATAGCAATCATTTCAGTAAGCACTTGTGTCAGTTATATGAAGACATTTGAGATCATGTTATAATATGTTCTAGCTTTTCAGTGATTTAGGTGAAGCAGAATTTCACGTTCTCCATTTTCTGTAGGGTACAAATCACATCAGTGATTTAAATAGGTTAGGAGACTGTCATTGTAATAGAGAACACCAGGGACTCAAAACACTGCAGGTTAAGTAATTGGTGAGGTGTGTGTTTTAGTCTTCACAGTGTGGACAGTTCCTAACATGATGAAAATCTGTACTGAATAATGTGTCACAAAGAGAAATTAAATACAATAGCAACCATACATGACAAAAATAACACACTTCAAAATGTAGCATAAAGGCAGTTCTGCTCATTTGGAATACCTGTAGGAAAAATTTGTAGGAAATACAGGGGAAGGTAAATGCATTTTAATTTAACTTTAAGAATTCAGAAAGACATAGTTAATACTGCTTAATGGATGTGTCATGACTGTATTCCTGGGAATAATAAAATATGTATCTGCCATTTATACTTTGTGAAATGCTATTAGATTTACAATCTGTATCCGTAATTTCTTTATTATGATGCACTAGTGGAAATGTTTCCAACCCTTCTTTAGAACATTTCTCTGTTTATGGGGGGGGGGGGGAAAAGCTTACTTTGAAATTTTTAAGAGAAAGTTTCAGATTTCTCTCTGGAAGACAGTATATTGTTAAACATTAAGAAAAATATTTTCTAGCATTTGATATTCCAGAGCCAGTTTAGAAAGCCAACGCATTGCATGGAAACCTTCTAATTTTTCTATGCAAAACCAGCTAGATTAGGAAAAAATGCAGAACTTCTTGGCAAATTTGAAGATTTGGACTTTATAGAGGCACTGGCAGTGTTTTAATTGTGTGAGGAATTGGGAGATAACTAATTTAACACATAAAAAGACAATTTTCAGGTTCCTCAGCCTATCTTAGGTTTTTTGATGCTGAGAAATGGAAAGTGAATGATTTTTTTAAACTAAATTTTCACTCATAAATGATTCAATGCAGGATCCAAGCAGTACATGGATTGATACCCTGAGAGTCAACAGTTACACTTAAGACTTTTGTGGAACTCCAATTGGAGTAGAAGATAGGAACAAAATGCTGGTAGCTTCACTTAACCATAATGCAGATGTTGCATGGATAAGTGATCTAGTGCAATTCCTTACCCCACCACTAAAATTAAATCTTTCTCTGTAAATTAAGGAGTATGGAGTCTCCTGACTTGAGCCCGTACTCCAGATCAATGTATTCGTTATCACATTGTAAATTGTTCATTCGTACCTCCCTAATAAGATCTGAATTTTATTTCAATGCAGAATTTTATTTCAATCCCAAAACTTTTGAAAATAACTGATGATCTTTAAAAGTCAGCCTAAATATATTGAACATCACTAGTTACTCGTGTATGGAAAAACTGAAAAACTGGAATATTTTCTAAGCAGTCAAAACTTCTGTTATTTGAACAGAACAGTCAGTTGTCTGCTATATGAAAAGTCATAGTCAAATGTTTCTCATGTCACTCTTGGGATGCCATATCCATAAAATTATTTGAAGAGTGCCATAGTGTCTCTCTTTATATATGTCACAATTATATGAAGAATAAATACATCTTTTAGCTAATCATGATGAAGATGACACTCTATTTTTTCTTTTCTTTTTTTTAAGAATAGAATAGAATAGAACAAAACAGAACAGAACAGAATAGAATAGTTCAGCTGGAAGGGACCTACAATCTTCACCTAGTCCAACTGCCTGACCACTTCAGTGTTGACCAAAAGTTAAAGCATGTTATTAAGGGCATTGTCCAAATGCCTCTGGAACACTGACAGGCTTGGGCCATCGCCCACCTCTCTAGGAAGCCTGTTCCAGTGTTTGACCACCCTCTTGGTAAAGAAGTGCTTCCTAATGTCCAGTCTGAACCTCCCCTAGTGCAGCTTTGAGCCATTCCCACTTGTCCTGTCACTGGATGCCAGCGAGACAGCAGTTTCTCAGGCATTTGTTCTCTACTCCTACTCCTTATGTTTTTTCAGGTGTTATGCCTTTCTATTGAAATTGTTGGGTTTAGCATCATACTTTCCACAGTGTTTGTCCTCACACCAATAATTTCCTTTTTGCATTCATGGGTCTTATTATTTAGATACATTTCCAGCAAAACCACCTCTCTGTAGAACATAAATGGGGGAAGAGTGCATATTTTTTTCCTCTGTTTCTTACACAACCCAAACAGCTCCCATATGACTGACCCTTGTCCTTCTTCCATGCTCTATCACCTTTGAGCCAATAAAGAATGGTGTCACTTAAATAATTTCTGTTATTCCTCAGAATCTGCTGTCTATGAAACAAGTAACAGCAGTAGGCTGTGCTGCTAGGTATCACTGTTTTGGTTATCCCAAGCTTATATATAAGCCAAGCTAAGGCTGTAGAAAGGAAAGATCTACTAATTCCGCAGGAACCAATGAGAGTTACAAATACTTTCTTCTGACGACAGACATTGTGACTGTTAATGATATCAAACTGATGATACTGTGATGTAAATTCTAAAATTAATCACATACTTTTCTGATTTTCATTAGTGCATATGGCTGCGTTTTCCCCTTTCCTTGTGTCAAATGAATATGTCTTGATAGGTTTATTTTTAAGGTGGGGTGAAAGAGTAAGCAGTATGATTTTAAAATAAGGTAACACTAACTGTAGGAGAAGAAAGGAAAATGATAGAGATTTGCATAGGAATTGCTGTACTGTTTGAGTAGGAAAACAAATGACTATGCATGTATCAGGCTACATTTTTGTATTTGCTCTTATAAGCAAAATGAAAAGCAATGTGACTGCATAAATTGATTTATTCCCATTTAGGCATTTTATGAGAGTGCTTCATATTAGATATTGGTTGTCTGGAATTAACTTAGTAAAATGCTTAGTCTGCTTAGGTACTAAATGGAGGAAGACTGAAACACAGCACTTGGTATTTGCTTCATAGTACGAGGTAGTATGAGTTTTGCTGCTGTGTTCATTGTCTCTAGGACAAAAATATGAATAAATCAATAGCATGTTTAACACTTTTTTTGAGATACATCATGGTTTATAAAATTGACCTCTGATTTCCGCCCCCCCCCGTAAAATTTAAGAACATAAACAATTTTTAATTACTTTTTTTATTTCCTAAAGTGTTTGGCCTCAGAAAGTCTTAAAAATACATGATGTATTTCAAAAAGCTGTAAATAGATTAAAAATTAATTGGTGTGTCAGAGTACATAATAATACGTAACACTGAAGAAGTCTAAAAGAGTTCAGCCCTACCACAACAGCTACAATAATTTGAAATTCTTACATGTATTTCAGTAACATCAAGGTTAGATCTCAAATTCAGTACATGCAGTTCAGAAACCAGAAAATCTCTGAGGGATTTAGGCTTTCTGAGGACTGCAGATGCCTTTTTACTTTTTAGTTCCGTTGAGTGTTCAGAGAAGATGACAGATTCTCAGCTGAGATCTGAAAGAAGAAATTCACTCCATGGAGATTCTGGAGTGTCAGTCTACCCTATTCCTTCAAAAATAGCTTGACCTGTGTTTCCTGATTGTTTGTTTAGTAATATTTATGTAGGTGTTTAAAATTGAAGTGCTTTATACAGTCCTTAAGCATTAATTTAAGTACAGACTAGACATATCATAAGTATAAATCAGGGGAATGTATTGAGTGCTCAACTGGAGACAAAATATGTAAACTCATGGTCAGATGTCAACTCTTTTTACTACTGGAAAAGAATTAACTACTTTTAAAATAACTATAGTGGCCCATTTCCTGTCCAGAAAGAGTAAATTCAGTTGTTAGATTTCCTGTATTGCTTTTCTGGAATTTAAGAGTTCCAGTCTTAAGTGCCCAGATATACTTGCATATTTCTAGGAATTGAGCATTGCTACAATCACTAGTAAAAATTTGTCAACGACCATAATAAATTTTGTCAAATATTTCTAATACTTTCTTCAGTTCAGTGTATGAAAACCAACTAGAAATTTTGCCTGCCCTTTCAGTCTGCCTTGGATCTGCTACTGCAAAACTAATGGCCAGCTGAAAATACAACATTGTAATTTTCAAAAGTAGGAAATGCTGAATACCAGATTTGATTTATCAGATCTTTGCAAAATTATCCGTTTTGAAGAATGGGTTTCTTGTAAAAATAGGTTTTTCATTCAGTTTGTGAGTTTCTAAAAGTTGTGCTACCTGAAGTCCTTGTGTGTTTATACGTAACCCTAGGAATGGTTCCCATAAAATCAAGGAAACTGCTTATACACAGAGTTTAATCTGATATGCATTTGCAGGCTTGGACCACAAACTTTTACAAATAAAATTCATTATCTTCTGAATGGTCTCTTTTTCGGATATTGCTAAGTAGATATCTAATACCTATTTCAGAAAAGTTTAGAAAGTAATTCACAATTTCAAAAAAAATTACTTCAGAAGAGTCTAACGAACTAGTTGAAGTGTTGAACAGGAAAATAATGTTAAGGGTAGCTCTTTCCTACCTTCTCTTCAGCTTCATATAGAAGTTTCCTTTGTAACGAAACAATTTTCTCATCATATGTCCTGTCTGGTTTCTTCTGAATCTCACTTAAATTTTCTATCCTTTGCATTCTTTCTGTTGGGTTTGTACAATTAAATGGAGATTTCCCTTTTGAAGGGAATATTTTGGGCATGCCTACCTTACATGATACTCTGGATACTTATGTGCTATTAAAATATAAACAGAACTTGGTGACCAGTTTTTCAAGCCTGGAGAGAGACTTTGAGCAGAATTAAGTCTGATTTTAAAAGCCAGGCCAATAGTATATGAAGACATAGAGAATCAAATGGCTGCTAGAGCTTTGGATGTTTTTCCTTATTTCTTCTTTCATGAGAGAGGTGACAGTAATGTAGCCTCCTAATTTTTTTTTTTTTTTTTAGCAGAGAACTGCAGCTGTATTCAGATGTTGAGAAATGGTAAAGTCTATTCACTCTCAGAGTGCATGATTGCAAATTATCTTAATGGTTTTTCATCCACACCTTTCTGAATTTTTTCTGCTACTCAAAAATGTTATTGGATTTGGGTCACCTTTATTTTTCAATTGTTTTTAGTCATTTTTTTATTTCTTCCCTCCACTTGATCGAGTCTCTTCAATTCTCTGCCTATATTATGAGCCCATGATTTGTTGCTTAATTTCTTTCCATTTTGACAAGTTGCAAACTTGCAATTAGTTCACAAATAATGTGAGTGTGTATTCTGGTACCAGTAGTCTGAAGAGTGATGGTACCATACTCTTTGGACACATAAAGCCCTAGAAATCAAAGTAATGTAATCTCAGTCTTAAAAAGATACAGTAAATCTACCAAATTCTTATAATTCTAATTGTGTGACTGAATTTGAGTTATAATCTGTGTTTCGAATTATCATGTCTCCATTTTGCTGGCTACATGAGTGAGACACATGGGGATAAGGAAGAATTTATTAGACCTACCTTTTCTTGGAAGAAAGTAGACAGCATTCAGGTTATTTTTAGTGTATAGGAGATGAGTGGGTAGAAGTGTCCTGTTATTCCCACTTACCGACTGTCGTAAGACTGTTATGCTGCTTCTCACTGAAATCCCACATTGCAATTTCTTGAAATTAAAATGTCATATTATTTTTATAGTTAGCAATTGCAGGACTATGGTTTTTTCAATGTGTTAATGTTTTGTAGAAAGGTTAGAGTGCTTCCACCGTGTACCTTGCTGGAAATGTAATGTAGAGGCATCTCAAAGAAGCGATCTCCATTATGTCATGGACAAATCAAAGCAGAAACAATAGAGGATTTGAGAGGAGGGATGATCTTTCAAAAAGTTCTTGTATCCTTAATAATGCTTCTTTTTGTTTGTAGATCATAGAATCATAGAATGGTTTGGCTTGGAAGGGACCTTAAAGATCATCTAGTTCCCACCCCCTGCCATGGGCAGGGATATGTTCCATAAGATCATGTTGCTCAAAGCCTTATCCAACCTGGCCTTGAACACTTCCAGGGAGGGGGCATCCATAACTGCTCTGGGCAACCTCTTCCAGTGTCTCACCACCCTCACAGTAAAGAATTTCTTCCTAATATTTAATCTAAATTTACGCTGATTTGAGTTTAAAATCGTTACCCTTCTCCTGATAGAGTCCCTCCCCATCTTTCCTGTAGGCCTCCTTTGAATACTGGAAGGCTGCTATAAGGTGTCCCTGGAGCCTTCTCTTTTCTAGGCTAAACAACCCAAACTCTCTCAGCCTATCCTCATACAGGAGATGCTCCAGCCCCCTGATCATCTTTGTGGTCCTCCTCCAGACCCGCTCGAGCAGGTCCATGTCTTTCTTATGCTGGGGACCCCAGAGAGGAACATACTACTCCAGGTGGGGTCTCACAAGAGCCAAGTATCGGGGTAGAATCACCTCCCTCTCCCTGATAGTCATGCTTCTTTTGATGCAGCCCAGGATGCAATTGGCTTTCTGGGCTGCGAGCGCACATTGCCGGCTCATATTCAGTTTTTCATCCACCAGTATCCCCAAGTCCTTCTCCGCAGGGCTGCTCTCAATGCATTCATTGCCCAGCCTGTGTCCGTGTTTGGGATTGCCCTGACCCAGCTGCAGGACTTTACACTTGGCCTTGTTGAACTTCATGAGGTTCGCACAGGCCCACCTCTCTAGCCTGTCAAGGCCCCTCTGGATGGCATCCCTTCCCTCTAGAGTACCAAACACATCACTCAGCCCTCACTCAGATTTCAGAATCAGTCACGGAGATCAACTGAGAACTGTTACTCTGTCCTTTGCCCATAAATGATCAAGTAAGAAGAGTGTAAGAAAATGAGAATGTATAGCTTCTCATTTAACAGTTCATGTTCTAGGGGCATTCTGGGCTGCAGGTTGCCTCAAACCTGCTGTATTTAGCTAAGAACCGGTTGTGCGAGCCTCACTTTTAATATTTTTGGATTCCACAATGTCCTCAGACCTTTATGCCTTCTCTTTAGTTCCTATTTTATTTATTGTCTTCTTAAATAGCAGTTGTTTATTTCTTCTGTTTAAACTTAAGATCCTTCTCTGTGTCTTTTCTAGTATTAGTATGTCTTACTATATTCTTCCTTTCTACTCTTTCACTGAATATTATCTGGTTAGGGCATGCACCATTTTACTTAGGAATTTCTAAACACCTTCTCACATTTCATGGGTAGACTGAATTATAATGATGATGCTTGAGGAAGACATTACATTTGATAAAGTTACTAAGGTTGGTAGCTTATTTTTAGCTTAGTTTCCTATGGAAATCAGGTTTATGTGATGACACTGTCAGAAACTAAGATTGTTTTTTCCCTGTTATACCCTTATGCTCACTGCTGCTTCTGTTATCATTTGAAGTAATTTCTCTTTCGTTTTTCTGTCAGCTAGCATATTCATTGATATGAAACTCCTAGAAATCTGAATTTGAGTAAAGAGATCTGAATTAGGATCTGTATTAGATTTCCTTAGAGAGGAAAGTAGTTTGCAACACAGAGAAATTCTATACCTGGATGTTTAAAAGAATGTAAGTAAGAAAACATAGTAAGTTGTATAGGTTGTGTTGTTTTGCTTGGGAGAGGGATTTGGGCTAGCAAAGGCGGAAGGTTTTTATTTAGTGCAGGGAAAGTATGTGCGATGTATATTGAATAGTGAGAAGAGTTGAGTGGGGAAAGGGGATTTTTTTTTTCATTTTGTGGGTAAAATATGAGAAAACAAAGATTAATGTCTCCAAGAGTTGCTGGAGTGCTGCATCCCTCCATCATATTGAATATTTCGGTTTACATACATTTTATTGCTGATGAAGGTAAAACATACACACATATGTGAAATAGCTAGAGATTAGAGATTTAGTTTAGGTAGAATCCAAACCAAAACCCTGGAGCATTTTGGTTCTCAAGCTTATCCTTTGTGATATGTGAAAGATGGTAGCTAACTAATAAAATGCAGAATAATTTCTTTTTAGGAAAAAAAAAAGTTCTCAAAAGTTGTTGCATGCTTCTTGTTGCCCCTCAACACTGAAACATCAAACTCCTTTTGCATAAAGCATCTATTAAGCATGATTACTTCAGTATGATGTTTAGAGGTGCAAATTTATAGGAGTGGTCATGTTCAATCTCTGCAGTCACAACGTTCCTCTGTGCTGACTTGGTAGCACTGGGTAATGATCAAGCAGTCCCAAATATTTTTATAAGGTTTTTTTTTCCTAAGTTTTATATTATAAAACTTGGTTGTATTTTACAAATGGATTTGGAGTGTATTCTAAATTATTTTAGCTAAGGTAGGAAGGTATTTATGCCCTTTTTTCTTCCATGAGAATTGCAATTTTCTGCTCTGTTCATGTCATCTGCAGTTTTTTAAATGGGCTGCTCACTAGGCAATCAGCCAGCTATTCAAAACACCTGCAGTATATGTAGTGATAAGGCAGACTGCTCACTGAAAGACATAAGTCTATCAGTATTTGAAAAGAAGGATAAGTTATGGAATCTTCTGCATGCTCAGTAATTAACGGATTGACTAGGTTTACATAGGTAATATTGGCAGAAACAATTATTTGCTATGTATTCTAAACCTAGTATTAACAACATTTTTCTGAACATTCAGTTGACTCTTTCGTATAATTTAATGATTATAAGATTGTGTCAAGGTTATTAAACTTTTTTTTCTTACTACTAGCTCAACTGTATCGATCTGGTTAATTTACTTGGTTACGGAAAGTGAGATGCAGGCTGCAAATGCTGGCACCCAACAATTCTATATGAAATCATACTAAATCTGCTTCATTTTGATTTCTAAACTGTGCATTTTATTGGGTTGGGAGGAATTTATTATTCAATTCTAAGACAGAATGCATCAGCTTCAAATTTCAGAAGCAGCAGATACTATTTTCTCTTGTTTGAGGTCTTTTTCTCCCAGCTTTGCAGTATCTCTTGTGTGCACTCCTTCTCCATTGTCTCAGGTCAACAGAAATGACCTGACACTTGGCAGCAATGATTGTACGAACAAAAGGACAATCCTTTAGCTAAGAAATTATTCTGAGTTCTCATTGTGAAAAGGGAACTCAACTGTTCCAGGGCCATGAATAAATTTAGACTTTATTTGCCTGTGTTATTAAAAAAAATGCAGAAAAAAAACCTCATTGAAACAATGAAGTTGGGATTTGCACAAAAACCTTACAGGAAAACATTGTACACAAAAAACTGTGTATAATTTCAGTCAAATCAAGTCTGCTTTAAAAAATAGCGTATTCATCAGAGCAATCAGGAACTCTCTTCCATTTCATTGATGCCAGCTATTAAGAATTTTCCCATTGCAGTTGGATTATTGAGAAAATATGCGCAGGAGGGTGGTGCACATGCAGAGCCAGGCTTTTAACACCCAGAATGGATTTTCCTATATGCCTGAAAATCTAAGAGGCAGGATCAGAATTTTTTTACCTAGGTACTTTTTGCATTGTAGCTAAAAGCAGGGCAAAGATGTTTTACCTAGCTTTCTAATAAACAGAAAACACTGTGGTGTTTCCCCAAGTCCGGAAGTTTAACCAAATTTCCGCTGGTTTAGCCTGTTCTTTAAATTAATGGAAATCTCCTGAAAGCAGGTCCATGATCATTGAAAAGGGGAATGCAATACATTCTTTTTTTTTTTTTCCGCACTTCTAGAGTATAGCTTTTTTTATTCAGAGAGGAAGGAAAATCAGAAAAAATATTGAGCTAGTAGGAGTGGATATGATAGTGATCGTTATTATTTCAAAGGATCTACATTTGATCCTGATTGAACTTGGTTAGCTGCTGCCAGTCTATATTTTATCTGAAGAAAACTGCCTACTAGCAAAGAAGGGAGTTGTCTCAGAAAATAATTGTGGAAGCAGGGTGACAGAAATAGAAACCTGAGCCTGGAACAGAAACAGACAACAGCATTGATATTTATTGCATTCCCTATCTCCTGTATAGCCCTTCCCCTAGTATAAATATATGACTTTCCTGTTGGCTGAGCTTGGTTTAGGACAGATTTATGCCAAGACTAAAGGGCCAGTAGTTCCTGCTTTTTTTTTTTCTGGTGTCTGGTGCTAAATCTTAAAGTCTGTCCATCTTTAATTGAGGAGAATTTTCCATGATGTCACTGTTAATCACACTTGTGTTTTCAGCAGGAACAGCAGTACTGCACATTAAACATAAGTGCTTTTTAGGACTGTCTGCAGGTCCTAATATAGGCTTAGTAAAGGATACACTGTGAAGACACAAAGAATTGGCTTCATCTCTGGATCTTGTGTTTTTTCATTCCACGCCCCAAATGATTCTGCTCTAAGGACACCCTAACTTAAATGTATAAATCTGTTGTCAACTCTGTCTCTGCTTTAGAAATTACATAAGTATGCCTGATCATTGCACTGATTACTCAGAATCTCAGACAACTGAAGGCGTGAAATTCATGATCAGGAAAATATGGCTTTATTCATTTAATGAAGTGCAACATGAATGGTTTAATTTTTATTCCCATGTGTTTCTAAGATATTGCTAACAGACCTGATTAGCAGGTAAAGAACTCTTGGAATAGACCTGGAGTAAAGTTCAGTGGACTACGGAGAAAATGCCAAATGTGACTTACTCGTGATGTTTCAGAGAAGTCACAATCTGCGTTCAGTGGATTTAAAATACACACTTTTTAATATACATACTTAAAACAAACTGTTTTGGGTTTTTTTCAAGACACTTGCTGTTGAGCTCAAAAGCAGCTTTATATTCCAAGAATCTTTTTGTACATGCAATGCCAGAGGCATTATCTCATTTTAGGAGCATAGGCTGACCCTTTCTGGATAACAATTCTACAGTGATCCCAATGTCAGGCTTCGACAATCAGTTGCAGTAGAAAGGTAGCATGATTTCACATATGCCAGTTTGGGAATGTGAACAGTAGTCTTATTATACATCATCCACAATAAATAGTATTATGCCATATCATATCGTTTATGTAAAATATGGAACATTTGAGGGCTAAGTTTAAAGAGCTGGTGTTCAGAAGCAAAGAACATTGTGTATTAAGTTTCTTGCCTAAATATAAGCTGCTTTAGTAATTTCATCTAAAATCTGCATGCTTAAAATGGTTTCAATTTTTTGGTACTGAACTCTTGGAAGTGACTGTATGTACAGAGAGATTTCTTGGAAATGCTACAGACATAAGAACTATGACTAGAAGCTGAGGAGAACATGTGACAGATAATTCCTAAAGTTTATCTCTAAATCATAAGCGCACAGGATTTGGCTGGTTGTGCAAACGTTGCAATCAGATGTGCAATGTGTTAATGCCTTATAAAATACATTGGTTGGTTTTTCTTTTTTTCTTAATAAGGCGTTAAGAATAATCTTGAGTTACCCAAATCTTTTTTTTCTTGGAGTAGAGACAGTGTTTGTCATGGGTGTATTAGTTTTCTTTAATTCTCATGCTAGACAGACGATTTATGTTTTATGAAACACCATAGACCGTTGTACTAGAATACAAAAAAAAAAGAAATCTGGGACATTTTGCTGAACTTGAAAAGCAATGCAGATTCAAACCTGGACTCAGTGTCCAAATCCAGATCTTAGGGAGATTATTTTAGTGAGCTCTGTCACAAAACACCACTGTATCTCCCTAAGGAAAGAAAACCCAGTATTTCACTCCTTTCTCTCAAGGCACATGGCCTAGAAAATCTCAGAGTTAGCAAAATTTGTGCAAAGCCACTATGATTTTTAGTAAGGGCCTGACATTTAAGACACATCTTTTTGAAGATGATGTAGAATTTCACATACAAAATGCTTTAAAGCACCATTTCCTAAGTGCAGCAGACCTGCAATACACTGACATTAATTTCACCCTAATTTATTAACCTAAAAAGAAGAAGAAGAAAAAGAAGAAGAAGAAGAAGAAAAAGACCCATTCTTTTGTCTTCTGCAGAAAATAAATCTACTGGCCAGGTGAATAAACTATACTGAATTTCAGTCAATGATATGGAAATGTTTCTTTATTTATGGTTCCTAAAACTTCTTAAGATATTGTTTCTCTCTCCATCAACTTTAAGGCTTCCATTTTAAAAAGAATTCTGAACTGTTGACAGGATACTTTACTTCCATGTTCTTGTTAATTTACAAACTGAAAAAAATAACCCATGACAAATGCTACTGAAATAAACTTAAGTTTATAATTCATCCAAGTGGAGCGTTGCGTGGGGTTGTTGTGACCTAAGTGCAGGACCTGGCACTGAGCCTTGTTGAACCTCATACAGTTGGCCTCAGCCCATCGACCCAGCCTGTCCAGGTCCCTCTGCAGAGCCTTCCTACCCTCGAGCAGATCAACACTCCCGCCCAGCTTGGTGTCATCTGCAGACTTACTGAGGGAGCACTCGATCCCTCATCCATATCGTTGATAAAGATATTAAACAGAACTGGCCCCAATACTGATCCCTGGGGAACACCACTTGTGAGCAGCCGCCAACTGGATTTAACTCCGTTCACCACAACTCTCTGGGCCTGGCCATCCAGCCAGTTTTTTACCCAGCGAAGAGTACACCTGTCCAAGCCATGAGCAGCTACATCTAGGTGTATTTATTAGCAATGTACTGGAGTACATGGAACATCATAATAGGAAATATCTCTGCACATTCTGCCAGACACCTACTGCTCAGGTTACAAAAGCTCAAAGATAACTCATGAACTTTTCTCCATAGATAAACCCCATTTTCCACTGGAACAAGTAATACGGTGTTTGCAAGAGTGATCTAAGTCTGGTCCTCTGTGAATAAGCAATTGGTATAGAATATATGGTGGTTGTCAAAAATTCTACTGTAATATTCATATCCAAAAAGTCATTAGAAATGTTTAATTAATGTTAGACTAAAGTCCCCAACATTTTGACAAGTTATGTTACACTGCTTAGTGAAGAGAAAACAATATCTGGTAGATATTAACTAGGAAATTGATACAGAAATGAGTGTCAACTTCATATCAGATGTTTTTAATCATAATTTTTTTTAACAATGTTGTTTTAGCAGATGTTTTCAGTTGATCTGTAGTTCTCAAATATCAGTGTAGTTGAAAAGAGAAAAGCCTTTAATTAAGAGTCTCTTGACACTTTCTTTTGGAGGCTATGGTATTATGAATTCATAATGGACTTTAGACTGGATGAACCATTTATCTATTTCACTTAAAAGTGTATCCACAATGGATGCCTCTGCATTAAATAATGTAATGTATTAAATATCTGCCTCTGGGAAAAACCTCTCAGATGTTCCTTTTTTAGGGATCATACAGGTGGGATTCAGAGCTATACTTAACTAACAATTTCTTTGTTTAGGGAGCAGAACTTCTGAGGCCACAATGGTCTTGCTGACAAATCAGGATATGTGGTCACAGGTGAATACAGTGTTGGATTCAGTTCAAGTAAAATCAGACAACAGAAAAGCACGAAAATAATCGCAGGTCAAAAGACTGGTCTAGCAGGTGCTGTAGTTTCTATCGAAGTTTTTACTGCTGATAATCTCCTAAGTACAGGATGTAGGTTGTTTTCTGTAGCTTTGAAGTTTTGCTTTCTACCATAAAGAGATTCTGAGCACAACGAAGAGATGTTGACAATGCTTGCATTTGGAACGAACTCCAAATTCTACTTCCTTTTTGCCCTGATCACAAATTTAAGTTACTTTGGGAAAGTGAAGAAATCTGAAAATGTTTATGTTTAAAAGCTACAAAATCTTAATCACTTTTCATAGCTTGAATATATTAGCTTCGCAGCCAATTTTAATAGATTTAAATAAGCTCAAAGAATAGGATAGTGAATCTTTAAATGCTCCAGTTAACTAGAAAATGGCATCATCTTCTTTTCACTCCCCCACACTGCCTTTAATTATTCCCCTTGAATTAAAACTATTTGCTGTAATTAATTTTTTTCTTGCAGAGGTGCCACTGTATAAAGTAGGGGGAAATGCATGACTATTACACATGAAGACAGTTCATCTCATAACTAATTTCTGAAGACATATGACTGAATGTAATAAAAGGTTTTGCTTATAATAGACCTATTTTAACCCCAGAGGAAGTGGGGACTATTGAAGTTCATGACATATTCATTTTAAGAGGCAATTAAGGCCTTAAATCTTCCTTCCTTTTGTTACCCTCCCATCTCCAAAACCCAAAATATTCTGTTAAATGGTTGCCTTAAAAAATGTAGGTGATAAAGTGTAACTCAGTACATGAGGCTTGTCTGAACATGTGTTAGTATAGTTCTTAGTTTGCTGTTTGAATGAATTATTTTTCACAGTGTTTATTCTGCACTTAGAGTTTAGCCTCTAAACTTAGAGTTTAGCCTTTCAGGCACGATGGATAAGGACAAAGGTACCTGAATAGTACTCTATAAATTGTGGTCACTGAAGAAATTCAGTATTTTCAATAATTTGTTAAAGAGAGACGTGCAGAACAATCAGCTCCTTTTGCTTAGTAATTATTTTTTTGGCTACTAAGGCACTCCGTATTTACCAGACCTTCCATCTCAATAAATACAGTTGCAAAACTGTGGTTGTGGAAAGAGTTATGAACCTAAACTCATGCAAGTTGCACTTGCAACTCTTCTCTTCCTTCTTTTCCAAAAAAAAAGTAATTTTCAATTTAATTAAATGGACAGGATGACATCATCATTCCTAACAACAAATGTATGCAGGAGCGTAACATTTCTATGAAGGAAGAGAACTCAATAGAGAATTAGCAGATTTAAAGAAAAATCCTTTATTAATTTGCTTTGAGACTGCGAAGAGTCTCAATCTTTTGAAGATTATTCCCCTTGAATTATGAATTATTATTATATTAGTATATCAATTTTATTTTTGATTATAGAATTGCATATTGGTCCTAAATAGTCTTTTCAAACTCCAAAATAACAAAATAATAACTTGAAACAATTTTATTTTACTTTGAAAAATGTTACTAATTTTGTTAAAGTTTTGTTGAGCATTAAGTTGTTAATTTTGTCTGCCCATGAAATATTTACCTTTTAACAACAGAAATATTGAAGTATTTTTACCAGCTCAACTGTCTAGCTTCCCAGTTACACAAATATTTTAACCTGGTATCCTGTAAACATTGATGATCGTGGGTTGATGTGCCTTGGATCAGGCCATAGAAGCTAATTGCAAATACTCCCATGGTCACAATCGAATTTGTGAAAGTATAATGTTGCACTGATTAGTCACATTTTTTGCATTAATTACTATGCTCTTTCTTTTGTGAGAAGGCAAGTGGTAGCCCCAGGTAGGAGAGTAATGAATATATCAAGTAAGAATAGGTTATTAATTTCTTCTGCACTGTTAGCTGCCTGAGTGGGGAGCCAGTATTACGTATTTCAGGAAAAAAAAAAAAAATTCTCCTTTGTTCTATTTCCTATTTGAACTAAGCTAAAAGCCTTTCATGTCCACTCTCCTTTTATTATTTACAGATTTCTACTAGGATTTTGCATGTCTGTTAGGTTGTATATAAACTGTTTTTAGGGATCATACAGGTGGGATTCAGAGCTATATTTAACTAACTGTTTCTTTGTTTAGGGAGCAGAACTTCTGAGGCCACAATGGTCTTGCTGACAAATCAGGATATGTGGTCACAGGTGAATACAGTGTTGGATTCAGTTCAAGTAAAATCAGACAACAGAAAAGCACGAAAATAATCGCAGGTCAAAAGACTGGATTCTACTAGGGTTTTGCATGTCTGTTAAGTTGTACATAAACTGTTTTTCTCAAACATTTTAGACTCTACAATATATTCAAACTGTAATCTAAACTGTATTACCTTTTAGTTGTTTTTAGTATTAAAAAGTCTAAACTAAAGCAAGGGTATCACATCAGTTCTGTGTACCTGCTATGACTCAGCATATGATTGTACATGGTCTTTTTTTATCCCCAAATGTTCACCTGACATGCCTCTAGATCTTAATCACCTTACTTGAAAATAAGAAGCACAGTAGTACCAAAATATCTAGCATTTGACTCCTGCAAATGGCTGTTTGGTGTTCTAAGAGTAAGGGTAGAAATGGTACAAACCAATTCCTTATCTTCTGAGAAGACAAATCTGTTTCCCACAATAAAAAGATTAGTGTGAAGGGCAATACAAGCCTAACTCCACTGCCCAATAATATGGGAAGTTTTATAATTACTAGTAATGATGGTCGATTTGTCCCAAGAAGCATGGTGAAATTAAAATAAAGATTTAGTAATTAATGATTATTAATAGAAAATTACTGCCCCACAAGATCTATTTGAGTGATTTCAGTACTGGTGATAGCAATGACTAGTCATGATCATGAAATTATTTTTTTGGTTTTGTGCGTATGTTGGATCCCAGAGACCTCTTGAAATATCACTAAGTTTAAAAGCAATGTATGGAGTAGATACAACTGCAGAAGCATTACCAGCGCAAGTTAGTTCACACATTGGATTTTCTCTTCCTAATGAGATGCCTGTGGAATGATGTTAAAATGAAACGACATGTCAAATACTTTTTGATCACTGGTAGTTTTCATGTGTGTTTGACTGCAAGGGGAGATTTTCTGCTGGGAAATTATATGACGCAGCTGGTTATTTTGGCTGTGGTAGTACAAGGGAAATCAATTAGATTTGAAGGCAAAAAGGATAGATTCAGCTTTGGAACAGTAACAGCTGACACAAAAAAAGACATCTTGAGGATTTAGCAAATGCAGAATTAAAAATTACGGGGGAGGGTGTTTGGTGATAACATACAGTTTGTGTTTTTTTATTTTATAACAGAGTAGTAGGATGATACCACTGCAGAGAAAAAAAAACAGAGTTGATTGCATTTCAAGCAATGATTATAATTAAAGCTATGCAGGGACATAGCTTATGGCTATTCAGATCTTCTGGGAGGTGACAGAGAAGTACAAGATTCTTGCTGGTAACTTAATTAATGCTAATTTCTGGATGGCAGGAGGTAGTCCTGTTACAGAGTTCAAGATAACTGTTAGCTTTGCACGTTATAATTGCACATCTTTACTTTCTCTTTTTAAATAGTATCATTCATGTGTCCATATTTTTGGAGTTCATAAAAATTAATAAGGTTCTGTTGCAAAATTTTTGCATGTGAGAGAATTTTTATGGTGCCCAGAGATATGGGGCTTTTTTCCCCAGATTCTAATAATCTTATAGTATTAAAAAGTCTAGTTAAAAGTCTAGTGTACACTGCATCAAAGTTTTACATACTTTGGTACTTGTGCTTACATTTTTTGCTGACTTACATCAAGAAATCCTTAACAAATAGAGAGGTAATTTCACTTTGTAAAAAAAGCCATTGACAAATGGTTTAAAAATTAGTAGACAAAGTATTTCAGGTGTCTTAGGTATTCAGCAAAACTGTTACTGGTTTTAATGTATATTACTACCAGCAATGCAGTTCGTTAATGTTTTGGTAGAATTGCTTCTTTTCTTTTAAATAATCATAAAATTAATGCAATGCTAAGTTAGTTAATGGTCATAAGCTACTGCAATAATGTGATTCCTAATTACTTAAAAGTTTTTTTCAGCTACTGGAAGAAACAACTATTTCAGGTTACTTACTTATGAATACTTATCATTCACATAGTAATTTGCAACTTTTTATGCAGATGTACATTTCAGTTAGATGTAGATACTCAATTATTATTAAAACAAAGATCAAGCAGTTTTATTGTCTCTTGAATTTAATTTTTGTGAAGAGTTACTGTAAACTACAGACTCAAATGAAAAACATGATTTGTTTTCAGTATATTTACTTGGATAATGCAATCTTCTGTACGTTAGCAGAGCAATCCAAGTGTTTTTACTTCTGACCAACCAGAAGTGAACAACTTTAAGGGTAAAAATCCTTTCCTTTCTCAGGAAGAAGCTCTGAGTAATTCCAGCCGCACCTAGATGCCTGGATTTCCCAAATTCTGCCAAATTAAGATCCAATTGTTGGTAGTGCAGGTGACATCAGGAGAAGCAACAAGTATCAGAGTGCAGCAGTAGGAATAGGACTGCTTTTGCTTTTTTATCATCTGGGTTCATCTTTCCCTGTATCAACCATCAGGTCCTGATTTTTATCTCACTGTGAGCTTTGTAACTGCTTTCTGTGCCTGCTTATATGGGCAGCTTCCCTTAGCCATGGGTCAGTTACTGATGGTCCTGTGCCTGGAATTGGTAGAAGTCTTTATATTGAGAATGAGTCACAGTAATCTTCTGCTAAGTTAATAGTAAAACTACAGACGTGATCTTTAATTTTGAACTTTGGACAGCATTTTTTCTTTAGCTTTGATCTTCGTGGTCAGTTGCTTTTAAACCTTCTTTTAAAGATGGATCAACTCTAAACTGGTTTGAATTCACAGAGACTAATTTTAAAGCAAAAAGGATTTCATAAATCCAGATCGAAGTATTTCAAAATTGCTCCGACTGCAGTTATTTTGAACCTTTTAATTGCTTGTATGCTCTCTGTTACCTAATTATATTGCGTTAGGTAATTTGTGATTTCCTTATTTTGCCTAAATACATTAGAAGATGAATTACTGGAGAATGTTGCCTATGAGTATAATGAATTCATGAGCACTGTGAGTGGTTAATAGCTTTACAAATCACACTGAGAAAACCCAGAATTTATTTCAACACCTCATTGGTTATCCTTGCTTAGGCAGCAGTTCCCATACTTTTTTTTCTTCTGTCAGCTAAACTAGTAACAGGAGTACTTGCCTTCTTCATATATTAAAATATGATTTTGCATGGGCTTATTTATTGTCAAAATGAGAATAGATGCTTGGTGCATACATGGTTTTTGCATCCTGTGTGCTTTTATATTATATAATCATTTCTTGTTTGCAAAACTGCTGGGAATCTTACAGAAACTTAGAAATGCATTTTCAGTGAAATGAGGTACAGAAAAATGCAGATGCACTTGCTTCCCGAAAAGGAAATATTGTGATGGATGACACAGTGATCTAATAGATCTAATGAATGAGAAAAAAGCAAGCAAATGGACTTTCTGACAAGCATCTGTGCATATGATTTGTTGACCTTACCCGTAGTACAACCATTGTACAACCAAAACTTGAGTTACAAAATGTTTTTTTAACAAAGGGTACATATGAGCAGAATTCGTAACACTGGCCCTGAGTTATAGTTGTCTTCAATGATACCCATGGCTGTATTGTAGTATATTTTACCTATACTGCTGTCATGTGGACTTCACGGCCAGATGCACCAAATAAAACTAAGTCTGTAAAAGCACAATTAGATTGCTGTTGTAATGTATGGGAGCAGAGAGAGGTTTTTTCTGCTTTATTATAAAACTCCTCCTGGTCCTCACTTATGCCAGCTGCAGTGCAGAATTGCAGGCAGTAAGCACTGCTTTATCCGTGACTACTGCTGCGTCAGTCCTCAGCTCCGCTTTGTTCTCACCCAGGCATACTGTGAGGTGTGCTTTGCTGTTGGCAGTTCATGAAAACTTAGTGGGAAGAGACTCACAGAAAGTGTTGCTATAAAGAGGAAAAGAAGACTTCAAATGTATTCTTCTGAAACATTCGTGCATGTGACTGGGGTGAAGACCCATTTGAAACAGCTCATTGGTCAGTCAGACACTGTGATTTCTAGTCATTGCTCATTTCAAAAATTTATTCTGGATGTTATAAAGCAAAATATGAACAGTAATGGTAGCTTTTTTTTTTTTTTTAAACTTTATATGTTGATTCAATATCTTAAGGGGATAGGGATGAGGTTTGGAGAAATATTTTGTGGTTTTGTCTTGATGACTCACTCAGTTCAAAAAAATTAAAAATGTTAAAAGATCAGTTCTTGATAATATTAAGCAAAAGTTTGTTAGAAAGGTGAATATTTTAACAACAACAAAAAAAAACTACCAACAATCAAACAGCAATTTTCTCTGTAAGGAAAAAAAGCTTAGCGCATGTTTCAATGTTATCATCTTCAGGGGTCTTCATAGAAATATTTCTGACTCCAGAAGGTACTGGGAGAAGGAGCTATGAAGTGGCCATTCTCTGAGTATACATTTTCCTTAGTCTAGAGAGACTTTTTCTTTCAGTTTATAATCTGAAAAGAGATATTTATTTACATTTGAGAGTGTGAATACTTCATAGTTAGCATGTTACTAAATACAGGGTAAAGCCAATGAGCTGTAATAGGCAGAGGGACAGCCACTGTTCTGAGGATACATTTGGCTTTTGAGGGACAGTGGCCTCCAGGAAAGAGCAAATACTGTTAATTCTAGCTTCCCATTCATTTTGATAGATGTTCTGTGAAATGGATGTTCTTGTCAAATGGATGTGTTAGATCCAGTCCCAGAGCACAACCATTTTGAATGACTGGAAAATGGATGGCTACAAATACACTCCAGCATTAAGCAGTTGTTAAATCTCCAGCATAATCTGTTTTTGTCCATGATTTCAAATAGACAGGGATACTTTTCTTACCCTTTCACTATTTAATTCGGATTGTTTTTTTTCTAAGTTGTTTGACAGCAGAAGTTAACTTTCTCATATGCAAGTACTAAATTAGATTTTGTATTCATAGAACACATGAGCGAATGCTTAATATTTTTTAGGCATATAATTTGAATGCAAATGACTCCTAGGCTTTAAATGAATCATGTGCTTTACTAAATAAGTACCAAAACAGTGAGCAGGGGCATGAGAGGTGGGAGGAAGCTGTTCTGTTAGAAGCGTATGTTAGCTCTGTCTTCTATCCATGGTCTTAGGGCTGGCTGATATGGTGTACTACACTGTGAAATAATAAATTTTAATTGTTTTGTTTACAGCATGGTGAATTTGTGAATTAAACATAATTTATGTAAAACTGTTTTATGAGGCAAGAGGATGTGGACAGTAGGTAGACTAGATGGATTGTATTACTAAATCTAGAAAACAGCATTCAATTAAATGAAAATTAAATTTTCAAGAAATACGATGATTGTTTATAGAAATGTGATTAACTCATTGCTTGTAATACCTACCACTGGGAAAAAAAACCACTTGTAATACAATTATAGCAAATTAAGCTAAATTATTGTGTATTTAAAGGTTTAGAAGCATTGTGTGTCCTTGTTAATTGGCCAGATTTTTTTTGTAAATAGGTTCATCTCTAACATGTTACAAAAAGATAAAAAGCTGTACTTTTCAAAAAAAAACCAAAAAACCTTCTGATTTTAAGTGTAGTTAGAAAATAAAAATATTAGGAAAATGTTAGGAGAATTTTGGTATATAAAGAGAAGAAAAAATATTTTTCAAAAGCTAATTAATTATTAGATATTTTTTATATTCTGATACTAAAATCAGTGACTGACTCAGCTCAAGATTAAAAATACACCAAATTTAACACACTCAAATTAAATCAGTTTTAAAATAGAATTTATTAGTTAACTGTGTGAACGTATTTACACAGGCTTGAAAACTGACTACCAGTTTATTTTGCACCTCGAAGACAGCAAGGCATGACTGCAGTCAGTTTCAATTTACAAGGAAGGTCTGCATTCAGATATCGTAGATGAACATTTCTGGTTCATGCTAATGACAGGGGTTACCATAAATATTTTAAAATGTGGCCCTTCAGTTAGTAGTCCATTAAAACAATTGCATACCCAGCCAGTCCAAGAAATACCCCTTCTAATTTTATACATAAAGAGCGCTGTTATGATTTCCCCGGAAATGCAGGAGGTCATGATGGCCTCTAACAACTCCCTGGTACTATCTGGTAACAACGTGGAAAATTAGCCTATGCAGTTCTTTGAGAAGGATGCTGAGTCTTGGAGATGAACCAGAAAGTGATCAAGATAGGTAAGAAATTTGTCCATACGCAGAGTGATGGTTTAAGATCTGCCATGCCACCAAGTTTTGGGCACAAATGAAGGCGCCAAAGCATGAAAGGGAGTGTGAGACTGGTGGGAAGTGAAGGTCCTATGTATAAGGGATTTGGAGAACAGAAGATGCCCCAGCATGCAGAATGTATGGAAAGAAGGTCATGAATCTGGGTCCCTTGTGATAAGTGTAGGTGAGGAAGAATGGGAAGGGGTAGTTAATGTTAGGGTTTTCTGTCACTGATAGGAAAGCAACCGAAGAACTAGAAAAGGAAGACTACAAGCATCTAACTCCTTGCATAGTGAAAAGAATACTTACAAGAGCAAGAAGTAACCTTTCCAGGAACTGTAGGGAACTCAATCTCATTACAGCTTCCTCTGAGAACAGAAGGAAGTCTCTAACAGATGGTTTGGCAATATTTAGGGGCAAGATGGTTAAGGCATACTGCTTAACTGCCAAGTTCAAGACTAACTCCAGCATTGTGTCAATGGAGTCCTCACCAGAGTAAGCTGCTAACGAGTACCTTTTTTATTTCAAACAAGGCATCTCTGGTTTTGGCTGATTTCCAAGCTACTGGAAAGGAGGGAGCTAATATCCTTCCCTACCCTCCCCATTCCTCACCATCTATCTCCTTCTCCTAGTCCCAATTCTTATGCTCATCTGATAGCAATCAGTAAGCAAATTTTAAACATTAACCCAATATTTCTTCTTCCCTCCCCTACTGGGTTAGTGGTTAGTTTTCTTCTGTTACAGTGAGAGGCATTAGCTTGCTTTTTGACAAAAATGCTCCAAAACCACCTTTCAAAAGCATGGGGAGGAGACGAAGTAAAAGAGACTGGACTTTCCCCATTTAAGTGGTAATGAGCCATTAATCCTTCTGAAGCCATCTCGTGAAACTGTGTCCATAAGTAAATGAAAAAGGTGGTAGTGTATCAGAGAGATATCTCTGAATACTATAAACATCTCTCTCTGCTTGCTACTAGCTGCAGAGAAGGGCATGTATTAGCTGTTAGCTGCGTGGATCATTTACTTTTGACCTTGGCAATAGTATTTTTTACCAATTTCCAACTGTAGTTCTAAAACAAATTTGTCTGCTTCATTGCTTCTAACTCCTTTATAATACACACAAATCTCAAAGGTATGATGAATACCTTTAGTTTTTCCAGCAGTGCCATCTACTTCTTTCTATTTCAATATAATAAAACACTTTTATTTTGCAAATTTATCACGCATTTGAATTCTGCAGGTGTTTTTCCTGTATGCTTTAATATGTATCTGAATAAGGGATAATAAAATTGCTCTTGATGGTCAAAAAGATAGCTTAGCCCATGTAATATGGTCAATTTGCTGTTGCTGTAGGCATTCACTCACAGCTGTATGGCTGAGCTTTTATTTTTGAATAGATGTGATTGTATCAACCATTTCACTGCTTACCATTTTTTGTGACAAATAGCATTAAGATGTACGTAATTTAATTTTCAGTGAAGAGGGACCCTGTCAAGGTTGCATAGTCTTGAAATCATCCCACTTTGAAAGTGGTCTTTTACTGTATGCATTAGCATGTTTTCCACAAATGATCTCTGAAAGAATACTTCCCTCCAGCATCTCATTTCTACCTTTATTGTAGATACTCCTGAAAGTCTCTAAGATTATTGTTATCCTAAATGCATTTTTTTTAATTGCAATAGCAGCTCTCGTAAGTATACAAAACATCTTACATCTACCTATACTTGTATGGCAATACAAGCCTTTCTCATGTCTATTTTTTTTTCTCCTTTCTGTGATTTTTTTATGCATCTCTTCATAGATAAAGGGAGTGCTTTCCTATTCATGCCATTTCTTTTTCTCTATTTAATATTGTCTGAAAGAGAAAAATTTGCAAATGTGTGTTTGTGGCTAGAGACAGATAATAGGTCAAAAGTGATGTAGAGAAATCATGACTGCTGCTACAATGCACAGTCCTCAATGATAGTTTAGCTTCTGGAAATGATGCAGGTGTGGGAAATACTGTCATCAGGATAGCATTCGTGAATGTATACCTTCAGTGTAAAAAGCCCAGAGGTAGAAGACTTCAGACTAAGCTCTCCAAAGTTGGCAGTGATAGAAAGCTCCACAGTAGGAGCCTCAAGAGTCCTGTAAGTGGGTACGGACGAGCATCACAACCAGGCTTGCATTCTTCTGGAGCATGTGGCTCAGGACACTTGAACTGCTCTGAAAAGCAGCTCTAGATGACTACAGCTCTAGGCCAGGTGAAAAGGGATCGTTTAATGCCTTGTTAAGAAACCCTGGTTTGTGAGGAGTTTCTGGCATGCTCAGAAAATGATGAGTCTGTACAAGAAAACTTGTGCTCCAGAGAGAATTCAGAATGTGGGATGCATCTCATGTGTTAGCCTCATATGTAAACTACGTGGGTAACATGGGACAAAAAAGCACTTGACTTTCCAGAAGGTCAAGAAATTAGATGTATGGTGTCTCTGGCAGAATGCCAGAGGATCCTCATGCCAAGCTTTCTGTATTATGTAAAATTCTGTTGTTATGGGTGGTCTAAATTCCTTTTTGACCTAAAATGTCCTGCAGCCTGGGCAGGAGGAGGAACTTAGTTTTTATTTCCTTAGCTCTCAGATTTTTTTTTGTAATTTTTTTTTTTTTCTTAAAGACTTGGGCTTTGAAGGAAAAGTAGAAAGCAAAAGAAATTTCAAAAAAAAGAACGTAATAAGAAAGTGACAGAAAAAGACAAAAAGAAATGAATGAGGGAAGCTGCAGTTGTGCAACGACATAGAGTCTTGCTAACATGCAATAGAACCTGGGAGTTTTCAGCAGATATCAGAAATCAGGCATTTTGTCTCAGTTTGTCTCCAAAATCTTAATCTTTTACACAGATATTTTTCAATAATTGTAATAACTGTGTTCCTTTAAACATATTGAAGGCTTATGCAGATCTTGGAACCAATTAGAAATCATGAAATCTGAATAAATGGAAATATGTATGGAAATTGGTCTTATGTAAATGGAAATTTGGATTGTGAAGTTTCTGCAATTCCTGTATAAAATACCTGTGCTGTCAGGAGTATCGTATTCTATTTGTCAAGTAAAACATGATCAGTTAGATTTCTGGAATTATGGTTTCATGATCTTTCCTGTTCTGCTTAACGCTGTGCTGGCTAAGCGCTTATCTGGCCTACAAAGATGTCGTCGTTTTAATCTCGGTTAGTATTTAGCAGTCATGTATGTTGGGATTGCCGTAATTAAAAAAGCAGTCATATCACCACTCCAGATGTAGAGGCACGCGAGTGAGCGGCTGCGTGGTATTTGGGTGCCTGCCAGGTTAAACCACGACAGTCCTTTTTGGCGCTCAACGTGGGGCTCGAAGGGTTGAGATAACGATAGATCTGACCAAAGCATGTTAAGGCAAAATTGGTTATAGGCATTCATTATATTGATTGGTCACAATGTTGACTTATTGGCTCTCAAAGTTGTGGGGCTGGCTCTCAACATTGGGTCATGTAATACCTTGCTTGCAGTATGTGTTCCCTTTTGTGCTGTTTATCATTATGCGGAACTGGGCCAAGGTTATAATTTTGCTGCTGTTTTATGAGGTGATAAAATCATTGGTCGCAAGTCTGATCTGGTATCTGTACTCGGCACTGCCGTCATCTCTGTACCTTGGGAACCACCTCGGGAAACTATTAGTAATTACACTTTTTTCTTCTCGGAGAATGAACTTAAGGGGGAGACAGGATGGGACACTTTCTCCCACTTGTTCATCTTCCCTTCCATATCTTCAGAAATTCCTTTTTGTTCTATCCTCTTCATATTCCCTGAGAATCTTGAATGTCCTTGGGATGTTCAAACAAGCATGTTCATATTGCTGTGTCTCCTGAATGTGGTTCGAGCCTTGTTTAGGGTTAAACAACTATTCAGGAATACTGTCCAGAGATCAACCCTTAGTAACAAGAAAAGAGAGATGGTGAACAGCGGCACCTCGTTGGGGTGGGCGGAGCGGCGGGTCCCGGGGACGGCGGGCAGCGGGAGATCAACCCCGGCAACAGACACGGTGGCTACTCAAAACCCCACGACAGTCACTGCTGCTACTTCAACCCCCACGACAACCCCTGTGGCTACTCAAACCCCGGTAACAGTCACCGTAGCTTCTCCAACCCCAGGCAGCCAAATACCACACAGCCGCTCACTCACTCCCCCCGCCCCTCCGGTGGGACGGGGAGAGAATCGGAAGGGTAAGAGTGAGAAAAACTCGTGGGTTGAGATAAAGACAGTTTAATAGAACAGAAAAGGGAAAATAATAATAATAAATAATGATAGAATATACAAAATGAGTGATGCACAATGCAATTGCTCACCACCCGCGCTGACCGATAACCAAGTAGCGATCGGCACTTCCTGGATCACACCTACCATTCATATACAGAGCATGACGTCACATGGTATGGAATACCCCATTGGCCAGCTGGGCTGGCTGTCCTGGCTGTGTTCCCTCCTTCCAGTCTAGCTTGGTAGCAGAGGGTAGTTGTCCTCGACAAGGTACTTAACACCAACTGAAAACATCAGTGTGTTATCAACGTTCTTCTCATACTGAATCCAAAACACAGCACTAGGAAGAAATTTAACCCTATCCCAGCCAAAACCAGGACAGCAATATATAGACAAACAAACAAAAAAATGCTTTTGTTTCATGAAACCCACAAAAAGCAGTTGAAGAAACTCTTTCATTGAGAGCAGGATTCTTGCAGGATCTTCATTTGCTGGAGCTGCTGAGAACTGAGATCGGTTCCCTGATCAAGGGAGATTGTTCCCTGTCCTCCTACCCACAACATTTTCCATCACTTCAGTCAACCAGGCAGCAGCACACAGACAAACCTGGGGAGGAGGTGGACAGTGAAACAAACAAAAGGCAGGGGGGGTTGTTAACATTTCTTCCAACTAGAATTTCAGGGGTTTTGTTTTTCTATTTTTGTGTTCCAGATTTTATCATCCCATTAACTTGGGAAATACCTTTTGTTTTTACATCTGGAAACAACTTTTAATTCTCTTTGAAGAACTAAACACAATGGGGACACATTTGTCTTCCAGGAATGTAATACTTACTCTGTCAGGATGACACATAACCTAAAATTATAAGATGACCTGTGGAAAGATGAAAGGATACGCCTCTCTGTTTCATGGAATTTTTCTTCTCTTAATTAATGGTGAAGCTTCACAAGATGGCAGAGCTGATCTAACAAATCACAGCTGTCAAAGGCCTCCCATTTCTCTTTCATGTACACCATTCTCTGCCTTCTGACACCAAGCTCTATGCTGTTTTTTTCCCTTGCAGTGATTTTGGTGCTCATTTGACTGCTCAGTGGATTGATTCATCTTGCTAAACTGTCAGGATGTTAACCTGAAAGAAAAGGCAAATTGCTTTATGTGAGGTTCGTAAGTCCATGTGGCTCACCTGAGAGGTGAGAGAAGTGCCAGAACTGGTCCATGTGGCATCACGAGGCTCTTAGAAGTCCCTGTGAGTGTCAGTGATCAATTAGACCAATTCAGTTATCTCAGGAAAACTTCACTTGCATGTTTTTTGGTTTTTCTTTCTGTCCAGTAAATCACATACAATGTTTCTAACTACCTGTTTTGGTTGATTTCCACTGAGCAAAGCAGGTTGGAATGTACTGTGGAAATAGCAACACAAATTTAATGCTTGGCGAGACACCAATTTAATCAGTAAAGCAGGCAAATAGTCTGTTTAGTAAGACTAACATCAAATGAAAAAGAATAAATTTCAGCTTACAGATAAATAGAAGAAAAACTACAGATTTTTTTTTCAACTGTTAATATAATATAGCAATGGAGGATCTACTTATCATACTGCTGTATTAATTGCTTATCAGTATTTTGTATGGGATAGCTTTATGCCCAGCATAAAGCAATTTGACTACAACGACCAATTGCTATTCAGTACTTGTTTACTACAAGTCTGTACTATACTGTGCTATTGTATTGTCAGATTTCCAGGGCAAGGACTTTGTGTTTTGACACCTTTCTCCTATTACTCAGTGCTGTGTATGCTGAGATTGTTCTGGTTGTATAAATAGCAGTTGACTAAGTGTGTGCATGTGTGCGTGAGAGACAGAGAAAGAGGGAGAGAGATGGAGAAAGAGGGAGGGTAGAGGGAGAATGGGAAGGGGAGGGATGGAGAGAAATGTTACCCCCAGACAGTAGCTAAAAAACAGCAGGCTTCCCAAAAATAGTGTGTTAATAGTTCTGCTACCTGGCTTGGCAATATGGAAATTGGACATGTTATTTACCGTAATCTGCTGGTGGTCAATTTTTCATTTGGAAAGGAGACTGCAGGTTTGGAGCTACCTAAGAGCTGAATGTTTTGTAATACTGTGCGCTGAGAAGGAATGAGAAGTTGAATATCAAAAATGCATAAACAAGCCAGCCTTTGCCTGCCAAAACTGACATGTTGTTAGTTCTGTGGAGAAAGAATATTCAAACCTACCTGCTGCTTTTAACAAGTCCTGAGGTATTTGCCCCAAACTTTTGTATCAGCTCAAGTGCTGACTAAATGAATACTGACCATCATAGAGCTGCTGATTAAAGGTCTTTTTACTCATACTAGGTTGGTCTAATTTGGCACTGTGCATTTTGGAGACGTTTTGATACTCTTTTTCTCTAGCAGCAGTCTACTAAGTGTAAATAGTTAATTCCAGCTTTGTGACTGGACTGTAAAGAAGTTGCCCTACTCTGTCAGCCATCTAAATAATATATGATTGTTAGCACAAAACCAAAAAAAACATTATATCTTTCTTCACTATCAACTGTCAGAGGAAGGATATTCTTACCTGGTAGCGTTCAGTTACTCAGATTTCTAGTTTTGATGCCGAAGATTTTGAAACTAAAATGAAGAACTTATGTCTATCACTGCCTGTGTGACCAGGTGGAATAGAGTATGACAATGCGACAAGACATAGTAAGAGACAGAGGTGATACCCGTTAGAAAGATGCCAGTATGTGGCAAAAGAACTGGATTAATTTTTGTGAGTTATTAGAACAAGATCATAAGGCAATAGCTTTTTTAAATTTTTGTATTATTTACATAGATACTGTGTACATCTTGTACCTTAGATCATTGACGAATAAGAATTGCTTGTATATTGACCTAGTGTTGTTTTTAATACTGTATATCACAGATTGTATAAGGAAATTAGTGTCGCATCAACTTAAAACTATGCATCAGTATTCCAGTATTAACATATCTAGGGGCAGCCTTAAGAAAACACTAATAACAAGGAAGGACAGAATAAAAATTAAAAAAAACATTTTAGTATATGGAAGTAGCTGCAGTTAATGGGAATCTCCTGTCAGTTTTTATGCAATTTTTTATTTTCTACTTTTATAGCTACATGAGTGAATTCTGCCCACCAAGAGGCAGACATTGTTTTAAGGTTTGTTCCAGCCCAATTGTTACGGTAGGGTTGCGTCGGGTCATACACAAACATAACAACTTCTTGCAGTGGTCGACAGACAAGGTGGATGAGTTGGTACATCTCACTGCTTCTCCAATTGCAGGCCACCTATAAAGAACACAATAGTAAGTGTATATAAGTGAAAAAGAAAAGAAATGAGGGAAGCACATGGGAACAGGTAGAAATGTCACCCCCTATTCACATCCCGACCTGCAGGCTCAGGGATGAAGTTAACAAGAGGGCCAGGATGCACAAGTTGCCCGTTTTGCAGCTGACAGAGCTGATGTTCTTGTCTTTGAAAGAAATGTCACAAAGCACTGGCAGCTGTCTTTCTTCTGCCAGTCAGTCCCCAAACTATTCTCTGACTTGCAGCCCCGGGGGAATTTATATTGTCTTTTCAATTGTTTTTTTCTGCTGGCTTCCCCTTTTGTACTCCTTCGTGGATTTTTGCCATTTGCCTCAACTGTATCCCATGGAAAGCACTGAGGATACTTTAATGTGATGATGAATCATCACATTAAAATATGTCATGCTCTTACATTGCTGTGAAGAAAATAAAAGATTAAGAAAATATTTTCGGTGTTGTTCATTTCCATTAAAGTGCTTCTGACTTGGGAATTGTTTACTTAGTGCTAGTTTGGCAAAATTTCCAGGAATTTTTAAGGACAGATAGTTTTACTGGTCAAAATAACACGATGGCTTTTATTTCTATTTTAGCAAGCAATGGATTGCATTAAAGGAAACAGAACTGGTCTATATAGCTAGAATAGATCTCAACTAAAAAATACTGAAATATAAAGAAGAGTATTAAGTGGTTTTTTTAATTGATGCCTCCAGAAGAACCATCACATTGCAAATATAGCAGGATGCAGCCTTAAAAATTGCATTATACATTGGTACATCAATAACGTAAGTCCTGCCCTCCCTTCAGTTTCCCTCTCCTCTTCTCTCCGTTTTCTTTTGGCCTATGTGAGGCCTGCATGGAACAGAAGGGTTAGTGACTTTGCTGTGGTGATAAAGGTCTGACAGAGAACCTCTTGATCCTATGTTTTTTAACCTATGAGTGGATGAGTTTTCTCATCCCCCAATCTCCTCCTACTCGGGAGAAATAAGTTCAGTCCCAGCGCACGCAGGAGGAATTGAAATGCATTAACTTCTGTTCTAGGTTTCCCAAATGCAAGAGGAGTTATTAAAGGACATTCTCGTTTCATGGCCTTCTACACAAACTCTTTGCTAACTTCTTTGTTTGTGTGTATATATAGCCCTATATGTTCTTTTAGGAAGCTTACTGTTAGACCAACATTGATACAAGGAAATGTGCTTTTTAACCATCTGCACTTATATCACTTTTCATTGTGCTGTATATTATATGTTCATAAGATAAAGAGGCTGCCCTTGCCTTGGTGGTTATGGGGTCCATACCCACCAGAACTTGATAAAACATGCTAAAAGCTTCCTTTGTCCTTCTCTCTCACTGTTGATTTTTAGTAGTCCTGCTGAACTACTGAAAGTTAAATAGAGTAACACCATACAAAACCAAGAATAATGTAGATTACTTATTATCAGGAAAACAGGAAAAAGATAAAATGTTTCATTCTTACACATTGAAAAACAGAAAAAGTGGCCTTTACCTTTTTATCTTTCTCATTTGCACTCCATTTTGTTCTCTCTAGTGCCTATATCTGTGAGCTCTGCGATAGCCAGTAAAATCTCCACTGAGAGTTACTGTGTAGGTATATGACAGTGTAAGAACTTTATGATGTGTTTAAACATTGTTGAAAATGTATGTATCTATGGAAACTTGTTAAAACAACATACAAGAGGTTGTTACAAGATGGAAAGTGAGATACAGTCCCTTCAGGCAATAGCCTACAGTTGCAGTGGCTTGGGTGTAGATCAGACTGCACCGAAAGCAGTACCTCTTTTTTCTGGATAACTATAATAGAGGTATTTGTCTAGTAAGGGAAGAGCTTTGCTTCAATCCTGTGCAACAGGGTAACTAAGATTTCTTGTCTGATTTCATTTTTCTCTGTTGAATTAGATGACCAGAGTGCCATAAAAGCTGTGGGATCATGTATCTGGTGCCTGAAAGGATGGAGTTATGTCGAGCAATGCACCCTAGTCTTGGCTTCCTATTTGACTCCCTTTTTTAACTTTTCTTACAACAGCCAAATTGCAAACAAGATTTCAATACAGTGAACACTAAATCATATTCCCATGTTTCAACATATACGAAGTTCATTGTTTTACGTGACTATCACATGATCTGGTGATGTCATTGTTTGGCATTTAAATGTTATATGGATAGAGAGCAAGAAGCAAGTTAAATGGCAACAATATTTGCATTTTATTTCCTCATTAACACTGGATTTTTTTTTATTTCATATCATCTCCCATGTTCAGACAGTGGGTTTCTTCCACTTTTATTATGGTCAGTATTGCAAATGGAATCTGTGGAAATACAGTGTCATAAAATTAGAGTAACTACAGTGTAACATGGATACCGCAGTGATGAATCAGATTCTGCAGTCAAGGTCTACTTCCTTTTAATTACCATTTGGGGTCATTTTCATCCCACATTAAAGGCAATTGCTTATCCATAACAACATCTGTGAATCTAGTTACGAACACACTGTAGCAGCTTTACTGATTCCATAATGCCCCTTTGTAGCAAACCTTTGCCTGTGATAATAGCTAACATTGTTACGGCCTAAGCTAGGTGTATAATATTATACTTCAACAATACATACTGCAATGTTAGGGCTTATCTTTCCAAATGAGGTAATCCTTTACCTGACAAGAAGATCAGGAATGAATTCTGCAGAACAGATTCAGATGTACTGCTTCCTTTGTGAGGGTACTGAAGGATCAGTATTAAGCAGGGTCTGGCCTGATACAGCACAGTTTGCAATCTTTTAGTAAGATTTATTGGTTGTCCATCTGTTTGTACATGTAATATTTGTTTATCCAGGCATTTTAAGGCCATCTGTATTTTAGTGCATTCAATAGCCTAGTGCTAGCCTGAATATTATTGTCAGTAGTCTTGCCCTCTGTTGTTATTTGCAGTTAATTAGGGTAGACTTACCAGACTATTCACCCAGAATTTAAGAAGAGGAGACTGTTTTACTGTTGGCTTATTCTTCTCCTTCGTTTGATAAATGTTTACTGTCATGGCTCGATAAGGTATGAGCTGCAGTCTGTTAATTTTGGCAGTTTTGTACTTGCTGAGGATGCTTGGCTTATCTTCTCAAATTTCCACCTAATTCCACTTAATTTATTTACTTTCATTAATTTCTTGCATGATTCTGTGATCAACCATGTGGCCATTATTAAACTGATTGGACACATAGTTGAATGCAAATTTTTTTATGAAGTTGAACAGAGGAGAAGTCTGATTTAGACTTCTTTTTTCAATTGACTTGTCAGATGCATAGATAGCACTGGATGGGTAGATTCAATGGAAAAACATAAATGCTGGCATAGACATGTTGTCATTATTTTTTGAAGTTTACACCTGATGAGTTTTTTACGTATAAACAGATCTAAATACTCTCAATTTCATGCAGAGGCATTTACATCTGAGTTTTTAGTTTTAAAAAAGTACATGAAACAAACTGAAAAAACCAAAGTTAATAGAGGTACAACGTTTTCATTAAATCCATTATTAATAAAATTTCCCATTAAAATGTAGTATTTGGGGGCCTAACTGTTTCCTTTGTCACTTGTGAATGTAAATATAAATATTTCTGTAATACTCTGGAGGACTAAGTACATTAATTTGAAGAGTTATGCAGCATACTTGGATGAAAGATTTTCACATTTAGATACTCACTACTTAGTTGTTTTACCCCTGTTATATGAAGAATAATATGTCTCCTTATGCTTTCCCCAGGCCACCTAAGATGTATTTTCAATTAAGAAAAATCTGAGCCTTCTTCACCTTTCTCTAATGTACATTCTTTGGGCCTGGCATAAACTGCTGTCGCTTTGTTCAGAATCCTTCTCATTAACAACATCTTTTTTGTGAGACAGGGAAATGTCTCAGGCAGCAACATTATCATTTCTGTCTTGTATATTCAATTTCTGTGTTTATGCAACCCAGTACCTTGTTCTTTTTTGCTGCGGGTGTGCACAGAAGCGTGTGCTTTCAATGGTCTTTGAAGAGTAACCAGTAGTATTATCTCTTTATTGTTTTGTTAATTGGTTGTTTCATTCAACACATCATTCTTAGATTGACTTTTTGCTCATAGACTATGTGAGAAAACCTAAACCGAACATTGATTATAGAAGTTCAAACTTTGTGGTTGATAACTGTAGTTTATTTTCTAAAGTGCCATGCCACACAACTTAAAGCTTTTGAAATTAGCTGCAGTTCATTCCAGGGTCATATAGCTAAAATCTGGGTTAGGCAAAATGGGTTTAGATCCAAAGGTAGATGTGAAACAAAGGGAATTGAAGATCTGAATCCTCTGAAGAAGACCTTTTGGTAGGTTAGTAACGTACCTCATCATTACCATTTTTTGGTAAGTATAATTGTATGGGAAAGACAGCAGAAGGTGATTGTCTAGTCAATATGTTACCCCTGGTAGCCTTACTGAATTTCTTGACCCAGCCACCAATAAACTTCCAGGGTTTGAGACACAGTTTAATAAGAGCAGTTGATCTCCCATACTTATGTCTTAAAGATGAGGGTGAGAATTACAGTAGTCCTTAGGTGTTAAATATAATAAAATTGTGATTCTGCTTGTGTGTACATAAATATCACAAGTATAGTAATGTAAATGGAGAAGCCTTTCAAACCTAGCCAGCAGAGTTTGGATTGTCTCAGTTTTTTCTGTTGCTTGAAGTTCACATGCAAATAAAGCATCCACTTTAGAAAACCCCTGTAGTATTATTGGTAAGTTCAGAAAACTTGTGGAAATGAGGATTGAAAGCATAATAGAAATAAATACAAAATAATAATTATCTGAAACAATACTGATAATAATAGCAAGAGAGCAAGTCACTCCCTTCATATGTTTAGCACTAATCTTTTTCTTGTGCAATGCACTAAACAGTATTATCTGTAGAGAAGGTGTTATGTTAAGATAGTGTTTTTGCAGGTTGAGAGGTTTCAATAGAAGTCTTTATTGTAATATTTTCTAAAATTCAATGCAGATTGAATTTTCGTAGTAGTTGTCCATTGTATGCAGTATACACCAGTCCAAATCAAGACCAGATAGCATCTGCCCTTCTATCAGGCGTTCTGGTGTTTTCACTGACGTAATGAAATTAGTGTAAACAGTAGAAACATTTGGTTGTCTAGGTTTTCTGGTGGCTTCAGAGTTACATGCAACTGTAATACTTTCTTTTTAAAAAAGTACCTCATGAATAGAAAGATAAGTCTCATAATACTCTGGTGAGGCAAGCTAGAAGTATTTTCTGCATTTTGTATGTTGGGGAAGAGAGAAGCTGTATACCTGGAGATACAGAAAGCAGCTTTTCTAGGTTTTGGTTGTTTTTTGTCATTGGAGATTTCCTTGGCATTCCAATTGCTTATATTCCATATATTTTTTTCTCATAAAAGTGAAACCAGTTGCCCAGTCTCAGAGCATTTAATAGAGGATGATATCTTCTCTGTTCAGTGGAGAGATGCCAGAGGTTGGAGATTGCCATTGGGTCACAGAGAGGCGTATCTTTTCAGGAATGTAGCTGTAATATTTCCAGTGACAGCTCAGCCATTTGGGCCATTTTCACTTCAGAAAGAACTGACAATAATAAATTTCTTCTGACTCTATATAATAGTATGTATGTGCGGCCTGTTCCCTTCAGAACTGGGAAGTCAGTGCACAGTGGTTGTGCATGAAGTCATTCAGAGCCAGCTGTACATGTTTTATCTGGCCTTCTACCCAAGGTGGTTTCTTGTGGAGCCATTGTCTATTTACTTGTTCCCAAGCATCCCAGATTTCAGGATCTTATTGTGCAAACCAACAACACATGAAAACGTCATCATAGGTGGGGTTATCTCTGCACCTCACATAATAAATATTCCCTCTGGAGCCCCTGGGAAGCATGCAGCTGCACCAAGTTGATCTGCAGGCCAGTCCAAATTATACACGGTTTGCGTGAACTGGAACAACTGACTCAAGCTGGATCTGAACTTGTCTCAATAACCAAGGTTTAACTGGTTGAACATGAGCTGACTCAGCCTAGGCTGGATTTTTGTGGAGGCACTGGAGTGTCCTTGCACCAAAAATCCCAGTGTGCTCTCTAGGACCCTGGTTAGCCTGTTTTTTCAATTACCTCCTTAGTTAACAAGGTTGGCTATAGTGTGCCAGAAACACGGACAGTGCAGAATCGTAGGATCTGCTGGGCAAGAATGTGGGACAAACCAGAATATACTTCCACCCCTTAAGTACTGAATATCTCCTACTCTCTTCTTCTCAAGAGGTACACCGTGAAAATAAAAAAGAATACAGAGAAGGATAAAAAAGTTGATTAGGGATGTGACACATCTTCTGTATGAAGAGATTAAATAGATAGGGATTCATGAGCCTGGAAAAAAGTAAGTGAATGAGATATGATCTAGACATACTGTAAAACTGAATGTTGTGAAGGCGTGAAGAGGATGATTATTCTCCGTTTCTCGTAACGCAGAAACAAAAGAGCATCAGATGGTATTGTTGGACAGGGGTTTTAGAATGAATGAAAGGTACTTATTCTTATGGCATTTTCTTGAAGCTGTGGAAGTCATTGGCATAGGATCTTGAAAAAGCTGAAAAACAGACGCTGCCAAAGCATGGTTCCACAGTTTAGCGAAAAGGGTGACCAGTCAGATCTGTTAAACTAAAGGACACAATTATAACCTTAAATGCAAGCTTTCCCTAAACTACAGATTTCTGGAATCTGAGAGGGTACAAAGGGCATTATTGTTATGTACGTCCTCTGTTCTTATTCCCTATACATAAACTACTGTCCAATGTCAGACATGATACTGAGCTCAGATAGACTGTCCAATGTACTGAGGTTTGCGTTTTTTAGTGTCTTTGATGATAAATATTTTGTGACTTATTGTGAATTAGATGTTCAATTTTCTACAGTTTTTAAGGCTTAAACAAATCTTTACAGTTAACACTAACCGTCACTTTCAGTGAAGGCTAGCAGCTTGAAACCTGTGAATGATGCCTGTAGACTATGACACCTGTGAGGTTCACATGGGACATCAGAAGAACTGGTGTGGCCAGATGAAAAGAAAATTCTGATACCACGATATATGTTTAAACAGAGTAGGGTTAATATTCCTCCGTGAAGTGCCTGAACAAAATAAAAGAAGGATTAGGCTCTTTCAACCTTTACTAGTCTGTATGGGCTTATTTTGCCTTAAATTTTGTTTTTCTAAGACTGCAGAAAGAAGATTTGCTGTCATGTATCTCTTCAACTAAGATTTCCAAAGCGTCACATCCTCTTTCCCTCTCTAACTTCTGTATGTATTATCAGTGCTAAATGATCTGTTAAAATAATTAAGAAATACTTTGCTCGTGATTTTTTTAAAAAGAAAGGTATTACTTTTCCTTCTGCTGGAAAATATTCATTCTGTGTTTGCAGCTGTTTTGTTTTTTTCCACACAGAGTTTGTTATTATGTTATACACTCGCTTTCTAGCAGTGTACAGTAAACCTGGCAGAGGTATCAGGTAGTCAAATATTGAACTTGTTCCTGAAAAACTATTGAAGAGGTATCTGTGCCATGAACGTTGGTGTCTGTTGGTGTAAGTCACTATATTTTAATTTGAATCTCTTGACTAAGGGAAGACTTACTCTCCTTCAAAAGTGCTTGCTCATATATATGTATCATGCATAACCACTCTGACAAGGGAGCATTGAAGTAATTTTAGGATGCAGGAGTACCAGATTGTCTAATAAGCTATAACTATCTTAAAATTTGTTCACATCGGACCTAAATATGTTGACAGGAGTTGTGTTGATCCACAAAAAGAAAATGTCTGCAACTGCGTCAGCATTAGGAAGTAAATATTGTTTACATTTTAACCCTACCCATGCATATAGGCCCGTAGCACCAGATGCAAGTATTTGCGCAAAGGCCTAAGGAATTCACTAGGTCTCTGTGCTGGTTTCAGTACTGAGTGCAAGTCCAGGAAAACAAAGTAACCTTCAAATGAGTGGTATTTTCCAAAGAACGTGTTTCACATCAAATCAAGCATGGGGCAGGGCTGTTTGCCCAAAGGATAACATAGATTCTTTTAGGTTCCCAATTACTTCTTGCTTGCATTCATTTTTTATAAAGCAAAGTTAATAAATTGTAATGGGATTTTTTTGCGGACAGTAGGTTTGCTCAATGGCCTAAACTAGGTACCTTCCTTCATATTGATGAAAATAGTCCAGGTAACAAAAGATTCGTGACGGTTCTGTAGCATGCAAATGTCCTTAGTCTGGAAGGTGTGGCACATTTTTTTGTCCCTCTGAACAGTCCTCTTAACAGTGGCGTGTATAGTCCTGTCATTTTTCATCCTGGTGTCCTAGTCATGCTGCCTGTGTCAGCTTAGAGTGAGGATGACAGAACTCCCTGAGCTCTGGCAGAATAGTGAAAACCTTGCTGATTTACCAACTGAAAATGTTCCTGGACACTTAAATCACATGGAAATAAGCGTGCCAGGAATCCAGTCCATTCTGACAAAATAAGAATTCTGACTGATGAATTTAAGTTGAAATAGCTGTGACAATTCCCTTTTCAAATTGTCTAATCTTAGGTATTAGGGTAATTTTTAGAAGGAAAATTTTTAGAAGGAAAATCCAAAGGAGGAAGGGCATTTTTAGAAGGAAAATCCAAAGGAGGAAGAGCACCAGATAGCCATGGTGCTTCGTACTTAATGTACGTTAGTAGTCAAATGGGACACTCGCACTGAAGTGCAATACTCAGGAACCGAAGGAATTAATCTTCGCACAGGGGATGCCTCTGCGCCGGCGTCAATCATGTCAGATCAGACCTGCCTGCCTCGGCTGCAGACTGAGAGAAGGGCCCTCCTGGTACCCAGCACAACCTGACATTCACAGCAGGTCTAGCGTTGCTAAGATGCCAGCAGCAGCCTGGGGACATGCTGTCAAACAAGAGGGAAATTGGTGGGGAAAGAGGGAGAGACTGAGGATCTCGATTCACATACATTTTTAAGGACTGACGGATCCTGTCTGCAGAAACTGATCAACGTTAGGTAACAGGGAAATAAACATATAAAAAGAACATGTTGGGGTTTTGTTTGCTTTTCCAGTTTTCCTTTGAGCCCTGGATATGGACACCCGTTTTTCCTAAAACCTCAGCACAAACTTGAAGTTTTTAAAGTGTGTTAATTGTTTGTATTGCAGGGCTTAAGTGCCACCAATCACCAGCTGATTTGGGGAGCGTCTTCGTGAGCATGTAGGGAGTCCCCTCTGACAGGAATCTCCCTCTCAGGTGTGCACTTTGGTTCACATCATGTGGAAATGTCAGAACACACAAGCTGGATTCATTTCAGCTGAAATGAAGCTAAAACATCCGTTTTGGTGCACACTTAGCATGCTCTAGACACTAATGGGCGTTCAGACCCTGCAAGATGTCTGGAGTAGATCATAACAGAGCTGGAGGTCTTTAGACCCAACTGTTTTGCCCCACAAACCTGTTCCCGTTGTGCTGCACTGCTGGCTAATGTAGGTACAGACTTTACATTGAAAAAATAATTATTGTCAGCATGTCCAGTGCAGGCAGCCAAAAGTGCTGTTTCAAAGTAATTTTTTTATCCTTACCAGTTTTCCCAAAGTTCACAGATTTTAGTCTTCATGTCCATTTTATCTACGGAGTTTGGAAGGGGTAGAAATAATGAATATCCTATGTCTGCCTTCCTTTTTGCCACAATTTATATGCTGCTGGGTTTTTTTTTTAAAGTTTCCAGTTAATGGCGAAGAGCAACTCTGAAATACCAAGAACACTGGGAAGTAAAGCTCTTACATTGAGGTTTCATTTAGAATATTACAGCTGCTGCTGAACTGCTTCAGTGCTGCATGATTGGATGTGACAAGTGCTGGGTGGCTGACAGTCTTCCCAGAAAACACATCCCACTTCAGCCAGCACCTCTTGGGTGTGTGGTAGGAATTGCTCGGTGAAACTACCTACCTTCTGATAGGTAAGAATTGGATTAGATTACATTAGATTAATTTAGGTGATCGTAACGGTCCGTATGCATGAGTTTTCTGGCTCATATACTGCCAGAATCTCATAAGAGCAGCCGGATGTTTCAGAGGTGTAGGGTTTGCACCTGGATTTAACACCTTCCTCAGCCATGAATCTGTCATCAAACTGCATCTGTCCCTTTGAATGGTTTCCAGTTTTTAGGTTGAGCAATCCCTTAAATGCCATTCTGCTGTGTTTTATCAAACAGTTTTCTCATTTCAATATGAGGCAGCTTGTATATATATATCTGTTGCCATAAAAAAATAATTCATTTTCCTGTTCTCCGATACAAGCATACAAAATCCTTTAAAATGCCCCTAGCCCCAAGAACAGCGGTTTCCCTGCGGTTTTAGTCTGATCTGTCCTTGCCACTCAGCAGAGATCCCTCCTTTTAATAAATTTTAGTCTAGTTTTTTATATCTATAAAATGCATGTTTACGAAGTTCCCCTTGTTGGATTATATCTGTGTATTGCCATATATATATTTATGTGTGTACATATATATATATGCACAGATACATACACATATGTTTGTCATATATGTATTTATGTGTATATGTATTTATGTGTATACGTGTTTAGTTCAAGCATAGTTTACAGTTTTATACAAGTTTACACATAGTTTATATAAGCTAGAATAACGTTTGCAAATAGTAGGAGAGTGCAGTGATATCAGCGACACTTACATTTCCTTTTGGCCACTGATTAATATATGTTATCATGCAATGTTAATTATGGTAAACATATTTTATATCTCTATTTTTGACAAGGTCTGCACAGACTTTTTCTTGAAGCTGGGTGTTGTTCAAAGTTAGCACTTTTTAAAACAAAAAGGGGCAAATGTGCTCTTTTTAAAGGAATGCAATTCTGGAATTATTTTTTTGTCAGTAGCAGAGTTTTCTGGATTTTGAACATGGACTCTCTATGTACTCTAGCAGTACAATACTTGCTGTGGATACATCATATTTTCAATTCATTGATTACTTAAGTGTTGGTTAGCCTTCTGTGCATATTCATGGATCTTCTTCAACACTGGCTTCATAATATAGGTAACTGGTTTTTTAGCACAGAAATTCTAAGAGCTCCACAAACACTGGTGAAAGCTCATTATTTGCAACAGCTTTGCAGATGAGGGAGGTCAAAAAGGAAACACAGAAATTTATGTACCCTGGTTACATAAAAGAGCTGAATTGTGTTACATGTTACTGAAACTGACTACAGGTTATCCTTGACTTCATAACCACTGTGGTTTGGATCTTTCATCTTCAGTTGTGTCTATTGTGAATAGAGGACAAAGTGCAGGAATAGGTGAAAATATTTATAAAGCAAAACATTAAACGTATATCCTTTACCTTCCTACTGTGAAAAGAGAAATTGCAATCTGAGTATCATCAAGAATTAAACTCAGTTTGTCCTTTTTCTTGGTCTTGTTTGGAGATTCCGTGTAATTTTCAGGTATTGATCAGTCTTCACATATCCCTGTGAGTTAGACAAATAGAGCATTAGTATCTCATTTTAGCAGCTTAGAATGGAAAGCATGAAGATACATGTTTAAAGATTTATTGATTTTTTTTTTCTGTACTGAACCAGATACTGGACTAGGAATCGAATTAAAAGTTTTGATTCAGTTTGTATGAGATATACTGTTTTCTAATATTTCGGTGGTTTGGGGGAGGGGGAAATGGGGCGGGGGGGGCATTTTGATTTTTTTTTTTTTGTTTGCTTTTGCACATGTAACTGCAAAAACCGGAAGTCTCTGGAATGTTATGCAAAGTTATATGTTTATGCTGGAAAATGTTTATACTTTGTTACAAACTAGCAGTAATTTAGCTTTGAGCAGTCTGGTCTTGCCTGACCCTCCACAGGATGGAACTCCGTAGACGTGAAAATTCGCTGCACTTCTGTTATTCTTTCACCTCTGTTTGGATACCTTCTGAGGAATATTTCAAACTGCAATCCTGTGCCCAATCTGTTAGCCCAAACCAGCTCGTGTTAACTGTGTAGAGACTGTTAGCGAGCAGGGAGGGTTGTTACTTCGTGGAGAAACTAATGCAGGCAAAGCTGCTTTGTTACTTCTGAGGTACACAGTTAAGCACCTTCAACACATTTGATTACAGAAGCTTAGTCACTCAATATGTTAATGCATTTCCATAGCATGTCAAAGAATCTATAGATCTTATTCATTACATTCAGGATATTTCAATGCAGTAAAGCCAGCTGGAAGAAGAAGAAATATATTAGCATTGAATTAGAGAAGGTTGAAGAGAACAAAATGCCTGACTGCTGTATTGTAACTGATAAGGGTCCTTAATTCAGTGTGAAAATATTTCTGAAAGATTATCCTTGAGGATTTTGTTTGAATTTGGGTTTCAGCTTAGGGTTTTCCTTGTCATGGACTTCCTCTGCTTCTATATATAATTTTTGCTTCAAGAGCTTCAAGTGCTCAGAATTCTTGAGCCTACATTTAATCTTACTTTTTTTTCTTCGTTTGTTTAACAATGAGCAGTTTGTGGCAAAAACTGTTATTGGTTATTACTAGCTTTAGTACAGTAACTCAGGTCTTAAAACTCATCTGTGTCCGTTGCAATCTTTCTTAGTCTTCTGGTATACCCTTTAACTTTCTTTGGTCTATCTGTTCTTTGGTTCTGTGTATGAAAGATATGCCCATCCTTTTCATTGCATAATCATTCCTTATGTTTCTATGACACAGAATTACAAATTGCTGCCTTCTGGGTGTCACCATGCCTCAATTTGCTGATGCCCTAAGTGGCAGGGTTGGCTCATTCAAGTTCATGAACATCTTTTTCATATTGGAATTAAGGTGTTTTAATGCTTCCGAGTGCTTATATTCATTTTTCCTCCTGGGTTCTTTTCCCCTTTTCCACATGTCATTTTTTAGAGAAGCAGGATCTTAGGTTTGTTTCCTGTAAAACTCATGCTATGGTCCAGTAAAACCTGTGCTTATAGCTTGCTTATAGGTACATGGACATGCTTTTGACTGAGCACATATTTAGTAAGCTTGCTGCATTTGGAAGATCAGGACCGTTGTTTTGGTTAGTTTCCAAAGTGATCTATGTGTTTAACATTTAATGATCCAAACTGAAATTGCCATTGTTCTTTGTAGACAGCAAATTAACTGTAACTTGGTTTACTATAAAACATGAAAGGTAAAACCATAGAATAGTAGTAATAAGTGAGATAAGTAATGTGCTGGATTATATTTTTTATGGAAAATGGAACGATTGTAATGGAACCAGGATGTTATTAATGGCAGGTGGATGCACCCTGTTAACTTACTGAATGCTGCTTGTTCTTTAACTACAGCTCTTTTTCTTCAGATCTTATTCCTACTGGTAAGTTAGAAGTGTCTTCTGCTGAAGAAATTTTTCAGTCAGATTATTCTGAAGGTTTTAATTGTATGTAAGTCAGACATAGAATTGTATTTTTCTTTGAATTTGAATCAATGTCATCTTGTCTTTCTAAACTGAACCTGAAGATTTTGGACAAAAGCCACATTTACTTCTTGTAAGAGGGCCTTGACAATCTGTAGGACAGTGCTCACTATTATCATGCAATTATGTTTGGCTACCATTCTTTCTCTTCCTTCTCCTTGTTAGATTTTCACTAGAGCTGAATGGAGCATCCTTGGCGTTGCGAGAACTGCGTCGGCTTTGCTAGCCATTAGTCAGAATGGCACATATCCTAACAGAATGGCACATATCCTGGACTCCCAAACCAGCTGACTCTGAACTTTGCAGTCTGTAGTATCAGCTCTGGAGAAGGGTTCTCTGGGTGCCAGTATGTTCATTTCTTTCCTTTGGACTCCCAAAGTAACTTACAAATTCGTTCACAAGTAAGAAATAAAGGTTATGGTTTAAAATTCTCCCTTTAAAAGACTCAACACCTATGAGAGGCCCCCTTCATGGGCAAAACCCTTTAACTGCACTTAGTCCTTTTGCTGCCAGCAGCAAGTATTGGAAATAAATACACAAATTTGTGGGGCTGATATTAAAAGCAAAATTTACATTCATACAGACTGTTTTTCTAATGGTTTTATATTGAAAATGTATTTTCTAGAAATCTCTTACTCTTTGAATAATAATAATTGGATTGCCAATATTATAATTTGGAGGAGCACTTAACTGGGATTCAGTTCACAGCATGTGCAGTAGACAGAGGCAGAGCATAAAAGAATCCATTATAAAACACCCCTACAAAAGAAAATTGTCTTCCAACCTCACGCTAGAAAACACAGTGTGTAAATTCAAGTAAAACAGACAAATTCTGTGTTTTAAGACCTGGAGATTTCACTTTGGAGATAAAGTATAACCAGAGTGCAAAACCAATTACTTTATATTTGTCAGAGTAACTCCTGGCTTGGAGTCGATAAGCAAGTGTTTTAGATATGGCAAGCACAATGACAAATTACAACAGGTCACACTGAGAAAGGGTGGTTATTAATACTTTTGTATTTTATTTCTGTAGTACTAAACACATTGTTTTGGCTTTGTGTCAGGGATTGGTGTGTACGGTGCTGCAACAATTTGGGGTTTTGCCTGGAGTAATGATCTATGTTACTGCTGTTCCTGCCAGAAAGTTACTAATCTGCTCCTGAGAGGTGATCCTGCTGAAGGATCATGCCGAGGCACAGTTCGACTCATGACCTTCCAAACTCCTTTTAAATGGCAGGTAGCCTGCTCACTCCTCCTCACCTGACTCATTGCCTTTGAAGAAACAGGTGTCCCAGCTTTATATTCTATTTTAATAACAGACAGGCTGTAATCTAGAAAGAATTTTAGTTTATTCTTGTGAAGCAAAACTTTAAGTTCTTGAATTGTAAAGATCCAGAAGAGAAACATAAGGTGAGAAAATGAACATAATTCTTCTTTCTCAGTTTCTGTTACATCCTCAAAATGCATTTTGACTGGAATAGTCAAAGGCAACAACTCATCAAGCAGCAGCTCAGCTTCTGGTTGCTGTCTTTCAGAGGGAAACCTAAGTTAGTCTAGTGCTGGATTAGGGCAGGCAACTTTTACTGCCCTCCCATTCGATCTTCACCAGCTGCCTGTGACACTACAGTATTGCTCCTCTAGTTCCAATTACATTCAATTTGTCTTTTTAAAAACACTTAGCTTCCTGATTCTTTCATCTAGTTGCTTTGCAATCTTTCATCCTTCATACTACATTGCTAGAGACAGTTTGTTATTTGGCCCAAGGCTAATGCAGGGTAAATCAGCAGGCATCAATAGTATGTATCCAAAACTACTGCTATACTTTATGGATCATAGCACTGCAGGACAATTCAGGATGACGAGGACCTCAGAAGGTCTCTAGTCCAACCCTCTGTCCAGAGCAGGCTCAGCTGTGGGTCAGACCACGTTGCTCAGGGCTTTATTCCATGGCAGATGGAAACCGTCTGCCTGCCTAGGACAGGGCTGCCCTTTGCTCCTGCCCCAACTGCATGAAGGCCCCATTGGCCACTTCTTCCCACCAGCTGGACAGCAGCCCTACCCTCATGCATATGGATTTGTCCGCTGCCCCAGTTTGGTGTCACCTGCGAACCTGACAGGGTGCACTTGGTCACCTCCTCAGGTCACAGTTAGAGATGTTAAACAGGACAGGCCCCAGGACAGACCCTGGGGGACCCCACGGAGCACCAGTCTCCAGGCAGATACGATCCAGTGACCACTACTTCTGAGCCCAACTGCCCAACCAGGTATTTACCCACCGGGTGGGGCACCCACCCAGACCCTAACATCCAGCTTGGCTACAAGGACATTGTGGAAGAATTATTGAAAGCCTTGCTAAGTCCAAGGTAAATTTATCCACAAATCCTGTCATTTTATCACAGGAAGTAACGAGCTGTTTTGGGCATGTTTCGTCCTGGGTCAAACCACACAGACAGTTCCCCATCACCTTCTTCTCCCCCATGTTCAGAAATGTGCTCCAAGAGGACCCACTCCATGATTTTCCCAGGGACCAAAGAAAGGCTTGTAGTTACCGGAGTGATCCTTTTGGCTTTTATTGAGGATAGATGTATCGTTTGCTTTCTCCCTGTTGTCAGAGATCTCCCCCGATCTCCAAGACCTTTCCTGTTGGAGAACGGCCTTGCAAGCACATCAGCCAGCTTTCTCAGCACAGCTGGGTGCAGCCCATGAGCTTGTTGAGAACTCATAAGTAATCCCTGACTCATTCTCCTCTGGTGATTCTCCTTGTTCTTGAATCCCATCCTTGGGGGGACCTTGTTAATGAATACTGAGGCAAAAGGCATTCCCTGTTTAGCCAGGCTCATCTGCCTCCATAGCAGAGCCCCGTGTGTCTGCGCTGCACCATCACACTGAGGACCACCTCCTCCTCCTCCTCTTACATGTCCACCTGTACTGAAGGGTTTTTACCTGTCCACTGCTTACTCCAGTTGTGTGAGCTGTCCATCCGTGTGGAGTTGTGTGCCTACCCTGGGGTAGGAGCCCTGCCACGCTGCAGTACCATTCTCTTTCGCTCCCATTGCCCAGCACCTTTTCCTTTCTACCCCATCCATCACCTCTTTACTAGACTGTGGGTTGTCACCTGTCTTCCCCATTGTTTCTATTTAAAAGCTTTTCTCAGTGTGATTTGATCATTCCACAGAAATTATATGTTCCGCATTATTAACACCAAGGAGAGATTTTGGTTTTATATAGTTTCCTCCATCCTACCGGGAGACTGCCGGAGCTGTTGTTCCCCACCTGCAGTCTTGCTTATGGCTTCTGAAGTCGTGATGCCACCGTATGTACAGCGGAATTAGTTAGATTTTAGAGGAGATGTCAACTCAGTAGAGGGTGAAGGACTGTGGGTAGTTGTTTATAGCTGATAAAGCCTGACAATTCTTTCCTGATAACATTCTGATTCTGTCATATTTTTGTGATTATAATCTTGAAGCTCTCAACCTATCACTGCTATGTGAATTTCTAATAGGTTCTGTAGATGTTTGTACTTATAATCTCCTGTCTGGAAGTTTGTTTACCTAGTTTAAACTAACTAACTTTTTTTTTTTTCCCCTGCTGAAATAGAATATTTATATGTGTAAGTTCTTATTAAGAAGTAACATGAATGAGTTTAAGATCATATGCATTGTCTTAAGGGTTTTATAATTTAAACTGTAGTCATTGTCATGATATTCTCTTTTTTTCCATATATATATATAGCCGTGCACAGAGCTCCCCTATATAGAAAACCTCATGAACAGAGTTAATTCTTAATTTACAGCAAGCTGGGGACTGAAGTGTTATTACTAAATCTTTAATCCTGAAAACTTTAACGTATGAATTTTAGGGCTTTAATTTCAAAATGACATTTACAGAAGTCCAATGCCAACTATTGCCACTAAAAATTTCCAGTTTCTTAGGATGCCAGACAATTTGTTAGCTAAACCCCCTACCTTACGCAAAGAATGTCAGTAGAAAGCATTTTAGTGGCCTAGCTGTCCATACAAAATTGGCAGTTCTGCATGCTTTTGTTTTAGATGAACCATTTCAGAAAATCTTGAACATTTCAGACTTCAGTCAGATGGCCGTTCTCACTAGATAGTTAGATATATCAAAATGGCTATATCAAAACCTGTGCAGCCTCAGTGGTTTTTGGCACTAACAGAGTGTGAAATATCTTCTGGTTTGAGTGAAAGTTCAAGTTGTCTTACAGACAGTCCCAAACTTTTAATTTTCTGTCTGACTTTGATGTTGCAGTTGCAGTAAAGGATTGGGAAGAAAAATTTCTAGCCTCCTTTTTAGATTTTACCTGTAATTTCTTCAGTTAAGTCAGGAAAGGAAAGTCCCATAATGTTCGATCACTGACTGCAGATTATACTCAAAATGCTGGAATGAATTTCCAGCTGAAGAAGTCACAGTGAATGATAAGTTTTTCAGCAAAGAACGTGCTTTTGTAAGTTCATGTGTTTGACCTCAGCTCCACACCGTCTCACTGACTTACAGGAGCTTTCACCTACGTTCACGCACAAGACCTGTTTATAAGCCATTTGTGACCCGAAAAAGTTTAACAATCATAATATGAAATAAGAGGGACGGTGTGTTCCTGCCTATAAGAAGAGGATAAAGGCTCAACGTTGGCAGAGTGGGATGAAGATGTCTGAAGTTTGTGCAAGGTTGTGGATTCTTGCACTCTTATAAGCTGAATAAGGTCTACAGAGTAGTTCAGACATAGATCTGTTACCAACTCAAAAAATAGCTAGAATTATTTCCAGTTCTAATAGTGTGCTGTTTGTTGTCTATTGTTTCATGAATGCAGTAGCTTATTTCAGGCAATAAATTGCTCCCATACTCTTTGCTATAAGTATTCCTCCAGGTATCCAGTACTCGAACATGTTTTTATGGCCCCATAGGCGACATGATATATTTCTGTTACTTGGCTAGATGAATACAGCAGCTCCTTGAATCATGCTCCCCATGTGAATTATGAATTGAGAACTTCCCTTCTGCGGTATTTGCTGAAAAGGGCAGTCGTTCCTGTTGATCATCATTCCTATGTGCCAACAGAAATCTGCAGAAAGTGAATACAAATAGTATGAAAACAATGGGACTTATTTTTAAAAAAGGACTGAATAACAATAATAATTTGAATAATTGAATATTTGTAGTCTTTGCTCCCTGTGTCTCCCTATGGAATGAGAGATTTATTTATTTAATCTCAGAAGAATGGTGAGGATTTGTTCGTGTAATGTCTGCTAGTGCTATCACAGCTAACGCTAATAGTTGTCATTATTGTGTTAGATGAGTTAGCCAAGTTCTTCCTTTCTACAAGCTGTTGTAAATTGTGGCACAGTCATCTTCTTCTATGCCTTTCCCTTTTATCCTTTCGCCCTCGGTATATCTAGGTGCTCTGGAGTACTTATATGAAAAATTATGCCATGCTAAGTGTATAACATGATGGTACATTACCTCTTAACAGTGCAATTCCATGAAATGGGCAAAGGCAGTTTAGTAACCAGGAGTTGCAGAAGGGGGCAATTCCCTTCACCAGCTTCCCCTACCCTACTCCTACTTTTCCAAAGCTACCTCCTCTGGGTGCTTACCTTCTGCATCTTCCTATTGCCAGCTTTTTTCTTGCTCTGCTTCTCATCAGACTCCTCGATAAACTGACACAATTTGCTAATCTAGTAGAAAACTAACCCAGCTGGACTTCTCAGCTGAGTTTATTCACTGAAGCTTTTAATAGGGCTCTGCAGCTGAAGGTGGAGGAAGGTTGGTGGCAGGGGTGCACAGCCGGCAGCGCTGGGGAGCAGGGGAGGAAGAAAAGGGAGGAGTTGGAAACTGAACCTTCCCCATGCAAGTAGCTGCGAGCTGGTAACCAGCTGCTGATCAGCTCTGTGGGTTGGCTGGCACATGCTTGGGGACAACCTGCTGCACCAAGGCCATACCTCTTCCAGCGGAGTGGTCGTTACAAAGCGAGTTTACATGACAACAGGCAAATCACTATGTAAATTTATGGCACAGTACCTGTGTTTTGACCTGGTAAATGTGTCAGCCAGACTTGAATGGCACGTTGTCCTCTTAACACCTGTGTGTGTTCTGTGTGTCAAATGTCAGACAAAATTTCCAATGCTCCTCTGGCCTTTGCTCATTTCATCCCAGGGTGAGCTGAGGTTATGTATCCTCCTGCAAAATAATCATGCAGGGAGGACTGAAACAAAAGAATTAGGTTATGTTGTGATTTATATCTCCATCAGCCCAGTCTTGGTGTATTAGCTGGAGACAGTCGTCACAAAAAGCGCATTTTTCAGATGCTGTAATAAATATCTAGGGCTGACAGCATGTTGCCTTTACTTTCCTTGTAGATAATTCTTTCTGAAGGGAGAACTGAAATCTGAGTGCGTCTCATTTCTTCTGTTTTGTTGGTAGTTCTTCTTCTGTGCATTGTTCCTCCTTTCTCTCTATGACCTTTTTGTTTGTGTTGTTTTGAAATGTGAGGAGGCACCATGGCTCTGCTTTGTGTTCCACAGGGAATATAAAGGAGCACTATATTTTCTTTTTCTTGTAAACACCCTTCCTTGCTCAAAATAACCACCTTTTCTTCTCATTATTTATAGTTCATGGTAAATGCATAAAGCACTTCACAAAACACATAAGGCAAAATCTCTCCACCTGAAAGAACACTATTCTATCTCCAGCAAGTTACAGAAAAGAAACGAAGGTGTTGTTAGGAGTCTAAGGCTCTAATCCTACAGCACTAAGGTTAGTGTGAACTTTGTCATTAATTTAAATGAGCCAAAAATTAGCTCTAAAGACTTCTTAGGATGAAACTCAAAGGAGAAGTAGTAAAGTAAGTTTTGCTTCTTGTGGTTATGTTAGGAATTGTGTAACAGGATTGCTTGACAGCTAAAATTAATTATGGATGTTAGAATTTTGGCAGACTAGCCTGGACATCACAAATCATATTTCAGGACCCAGCTTTATCAAAAGTAGTCTGTATAACTTCAGGTGAATTAAAGTCTGCAGCCAGATCTTTAAAATTAACTTGATATCCTGTTTCTGCTAGGTGTAAGTTCTCAGAACTTTTGTGAACCAGTCCTAAGAGGTGATTTTTATTCCATTCGATTTTGCCATCTTAATCTTGCTAAAACACCTTGTGAAATCAGAATGTATGTAGCTAGGTTCTCAGGAACCTAGAGAATTCAAACAGAGATTTGGGAAGATTTTGAGTAGTACCACAAATGTGGGATGTATGGGGAGATATATATGGAATCAAAAAATTAAATGTTTGTGCATAGATTTTGCACCAGTGCATCTGCATTGAAGATAATTGGATTAATCTAACATACAGCAAGGGAGGTGACTGAAAAGACCTTGAAGGGTTTCAAGCCCTGACCGGATGAAGCCCTGAGCAACCTGGTCTGACCCCCACAGTTGAGCCTGCTCTGGACAGGAGGTTGGACTGGAGACCTCCTGTGAGGTCTTTCAATGAGGGGAAAAAAAAAACAAAAAAAACCAAAAAAACACACACCAAAATAACTAAACCCTGAAACACAGGATAGAAAGAACTGAATCTCCAAGCATAACTATACAAATAGCAATTTCACGACCGAACAGTCAGTCTCGCCTCCATGTCTGGTAAGATCATGGACCAGATCCTCCTGGAAATTACGTTGAAGCATATGGAATACAGGGGGGTGATTGGACACAGCCAACATGGCTTCACCAGGAGCATATTGTGCCTGACTAATCTAGTGGCCTTCTATGATGGAATGACTGCATTAGCGGACAAGGGAAGAGCTACAGATGTCATATACCTAGATTTCTGTAAGGCCTTTGATATAGTCCCCCACAACATTCTTGCCACTATATTGGAGAGGTACAGGTTTGATGGATGTACTGTTAGATGGATAAGGAATTGGCTGGATGGCCATGTCCAAAAAGTCAATGGCTCAATGTCCAAGTGGAAACCAGTAATGAGTGATGTCCCCCAAGGGTCCAAACTGGGACCAATATTGCTAATATCTTCATCCATGACATAGTGGGATTGAGTGTACCCTCAGCAAGTTTGCAAATGAAACCAAGCCGAGCGGTGCAGTTGATTCACTAGAGGGAAGGGGTGCCATCCAGAGGGACAGGGGTAGGCTTGAGGAGTGGGCCCATGTGAACCTCCGGGAGTTCAACAAGGCCAAGTGCAACGTTCCTGCACCTGGGTCAGGGCAATCCCCAGTATCAATTCAGACTGGGGGATGAATGGATTGAGAGCAGCCCTGTGGAGAAGGGGTATTGGGGGATGAATAAGTGGACATGAGCCAGCAATGCGTGCTTGCAGCCCAGAAAGCTGATCGTATCCTGGGCTGCATAAAAAGAAGCGTGGCCAGTAGATTGAGGGAGGTAAATTCTCCCCCTCTATCCCACTCTCATGAGATGCCAACCGGGAATTCTGCTCCCAGTTCTGGTGTCCCCAGCACAAGAAAGACGTGGACCTGTTGGAGCGGGTTCAGAGGAGGGCTGCGAAAATAATGATCAGAGGGCTGGAACACCTCTCCTATGAAGAAAGGCTGAGTTGGGGTTGTTCAGCCCGGAGAAGAGAAGGCTTCACGGAGATGTAATTGCAGCCTTTCAATACATAAAGATGGCTTATAAGAAAGATGGAGAGAGACTTTTTACTAAGGCCTGTAGGGACAGGACAAGGGGCAGGGGTTTTAAGCTGAAAGATGGTAGATTTAGATTGAACATAAGGAAGAAATTCTTTACTGTGAGGGTGGTGAGACACTAGAACAGGTTGCCCAGAGAGGTTGTGCATGCCCCATCATAGGAAGTGTTCAAAGTCAGGTTGGACGGGGCTTTGAGCAACCTGATCTAGTGAAAAATGTCCCTGTCCATGGCAGGAGGTTGAACTATAGATGATCTTTAAAAGTCCCTTCCAACCCAAACTATTCTATGATTCTATGATGCTTTCCGGTAGAGAGAAAGCTGGTAGTGCAGCTAATTAATTTTCCCTCTTGCAGTAATCTTTCCTTACAGTCTGAGATTATTAAACCTGGCTGGACATTAAGACCTGATTTAGATGCAGCCAACCTGGCAGTATGAAAACTCTCTGTTGGCTGCTCCTTCCGCTCACTCACAAGCTTCTCCCTCACTGCTCCTTTTAGCCATGGTTTGCATTTCTTCAGTGCCACAATCACCAGGGCTTTTGTCACTCTTTATTCTTCTGCATTTCTCACTATGCTCTTCAGTCTCTTTCAGAGCTACCATAGGTTTTTGCTACAGGTCTGCTAACAGATTTTTTTCTCATCATATTTCTTGAAATAATATATATGATGCTGAAAATAAAACATGGTCTCTGAACTCTACTGTTAAATAGATTTTCTGATTTTAGACTTGGCAGAAAACCTTAACACATGTTCACCTTCTTCCATTCTGGAGTTTGTACCCTAATGCTGCAGAATGTTGGCTTATTGTTAATGCTCAGCCCAGGCACACTTAGAGAGTTAGTTGACTTACTTCTGTGTGTGCAGTTTCATGCTTTTCCCACATAGTACTTGCTATAAATCTCTTTTTAACAGAGATTCCTCTCTAACAGAGTAGCATGAAACAAAGATGCATCAGGACTGCCTGTTGGTCGTCTTCATTTTTCTCCCTTTGCTCTGCAGGATGTTAACAGAATTCCCGTACTTGTTTGAGCTTCTCTTGCCTTGAGGCAGATAGAAAAACTGGGAAGGAAACCTGCAGGGGGGAATTGCTTTCTCTTTTGGCCTCGGTAACTTCTTAAAGCTTGCTTCAGCTTCTGGATTTTATTCTTAAATCTTCAGAAGCAAAACAGCCCTTGGAAGGTGCAAATGGCACTGATTCCTGGAAAGGAGTTTTGAATAAAAACTTGGTCACTGTGAATATCACTGTTCTTTATACACAAAGAAATATCTTACATTCTTCATGCATGCTTTTGAATACCCAAAGACAAGTAAATTCTCTCTATAAGTTAACTCCAGTATGTTTTGAATACATTTATTTGTTCACTGAACCAAATGTTGCAGTTCTGATAGAAAATCTGTTAAGTACATAGCAGTCATTTTATGTAGACCCATATGTTTTGTGGAGAATCATTTTAGACAATGTTCTATTGTCTAATATGATGCCAAAGCAGCTTGTTTTAAAAATTATAAAAAGAAATGGAGTCTCTGAGTTCTTTTTGCAAGCACACAGAATTTGAACTGGTTTTTTAAAACTTTTTTTTTGCTTCACATTAAAATGTTTTCAGCAGGGTTTCTTTATTTTGGCATATTGTGGGCTTTCAAGCGTGATTTGAATTCTGCACAGCATCGTAGTTCTGATTTGCATGTCCTGTTAGAGACACTATTCAACTGTAAATTAATTATGGAAAATAATGGAACTCTATAATTAAGATTTGGCAAAAGTCAGTAAGTCTCTGTTCTATTGTATTTTAAACTTTTTCTATATTAAATGAATACGCTTAAAAAAGGGTTTTGTATTTTTCTGTGCCTAAAAATCTGAGTTATTCATATATTGCTAAATAAGCTGCTGAAATGTCTAGTTACACTGCAACTGAAAAATATAACCTTGACTAAAAAGTTAGTCATTCACCTAAGTGTTCTGCTTCATATCACAGTTGATATGAAGAAGCAATAGAACACCAACAGCACTGCTTGTTACGCTTTATTAGCGATGGAAAGATACCCTTATCTGTGAAGTTGTGTCAATCACTGAGTCTCAGTTCACTTCTTCTAGGCAATGTGGGGAAGCCAATCTCAGTTTGTAGCCTTGCTACCAAGTAAAAAATGTACCGCAAAGAGGATGCCTGTAGTTTACCTAAATCATTACAAGTTGATAAAACCATGTTTATTTGTCACAGGGAAAACAATGCACAATGATATTTTGTAAAACTAATTATTGTTTTGTTTCAAAAACAGATGTCTGAGGTATACTGACAGTAGTATTAGCTTTTCAGACACAGTGACAGAAGAACCAGCAGCAGCGTAAAAGGAGGCTAAACAAACAAAAGTAATGGTTTTATAGAAAAGTACTAAACCTACATATTTATTTGTATAAAAGAATACCCGTTAACAGTTCTTCTCTTAAAATTTTGCTTGTGAGTCAAGTTGATCATGGACATTAAATGCGGTCAGTCATCTGTATGATCTTTGCATGGGTTCAAATTTTGTCCCTAAGGATTCAGATATGAAAGATGCGAAGAATAGTGGCCCTGTTCCTCCCAAAATGTTCCAAGTATCCAAGAAACCCTATTGACTCTTTGCAAGCAAAAAAGGTAGAAAGTATGGTAGCTTTGCAAAATTTCTTGGACATGAAATAGCTGTAATAGGTAATCTCTTCCAGGGTTACAGCTGCATGTTTTGTTACAACAATGCAACTACTACACTTTATATTTTTTAGGAGAATCACTAGTTTTCTGTATCCTGACAGCAGCCACCAAACTCTTCCCTAGACAATGCTTCTTTTTCCCTTTTTCAGTCAGTTCTTATATGGCTATAATATCCAGACTCTCTTAAAATGAAAAGCTTGTTTACACACCCATTCCTGCCTCCAGTGGTTATTTTTCTGAGGCATGAACCCTCTTAAATATCACCTTTTTTAGCTACTTTTATAGGAAAGAAATCGAATGGCTAAAGTCAAAGTGAACATTAACTTGGAATACCATCTGCTATATCTAACATTAAAATGCCTTATTCGGAGCCTAATGGTCCAAACTCTTATTTTAGGCTGCTGACTTTATTCAAGAAAAAATGAAAATGTACTGAAGGTTCAAGTCAACGGAAACAAATATTCACATGATTTGAAAATACTCTTAGCAAAGCTAAATGGCATGAAGAAAGTGATATGTATAAATCAAGGAAATCGTATCACTTAAGGAGGAATAGTTCTTAATTTTAGGTTACACAGTGGTCTGTAACTACTCCCTTAGGCCATTACAAAGTAATAAATTCAGACTGTGGCTGTTGGCAGTGATGGACTTCCACGTAATTTCTTAATGACACCAAGCTATTAATACATATTTTATGTTACTAATTAAAGTTTATTCAGTGGATCAGAATAGTTTCTTTCTACAATTCTACTCACTTGCTATTGCCTTTAAAATGAGCCATGATGCATTTGCAGGAATATCTTGAGCTTTTTAAACTTGTAACTCAATGTAGAAGATTGTATGAGAAAGAGGTTGATGCTCTCAGCTGAAACATATACCTTTGCCAGTAAACTTAGGCAAAAAATAATTATGTTACATAGATATCTTCCTTCAAAAATTCTAACCTCAATAGCTGCTGCTATTCTTCAGCAATTGCAGTAATACCACGCCTATAGCTGGGGGAAGGGAAGGGGGGGCTCCCGTCTCTTTTAGTGTATCTAAAACTTTCTCTCGAAAGTTTTTCTACATTAAATCCTTTCTGACTGAGAGAAAGGAAACAGTTTGAAGCCGTAGAGCACAGATAGGTAGAAGACACATATTTCAGAGGTTACTTATGCTGGTTGTCAAGTCTTAAGTTCACAGTTACTGACTTTAATTCTCCCAGGACCTTATTAACTTTTAGCTCTCTTTATGTGGATCTTTTTTTTTTCCTTTCTTAAGAAAAACTGTTGGTTTTGTTATATTTCTTAAATGATAATAATAATTAAAACAAAAAACAAACCAGTGTCAAACTTAACAAAAATCTTCTGGAAAATATTGTGTCCTTTGTGTATAAAAAGGGAGGAAAGATCAAACATTTTCTCTGCACATTTAAAGACAAGTCATCTTTATTTCACTGAGGATTTGCTCCCCTTTTCATTAAATCAAATTTTGCATGAGATAGAAATGCTTTGTTGAGTACAAGGTACTAGGAATAAGATAAATGAATGCGGTATTCCAACTGATACCTTCTTGGTTGCTAATATCTGAGAAAGATTTTATAGATTCTATTGTTCCAGTGAAATCTATGCTGATTTTTTTTAACTGTGAAATGCTATAGAGTAGGGACCCAGCATGCTCACATTCTTCATATATAGAGAGCTCTTGCTTTGAAATCACAATATGATGAGCACATAAACAAAAGTATGTTTACAAGTTTGTATTTATGAAGAGTTTGAGAAGAGGGGCATCCATTTGTACCATTACCCTTTTTTTTGGATTTGAAAATTTCAATAGTGATTACCAAATCTTTTTCTAATAAACATCATCCAACCTAAATATTCTTTTCAAAATCCAGCCTTCGCAGTTATGTACTGTAAAATATGCATTTCTGTGGAGAACCTTTGGAAATTTTAATCGTTGCTCAAATGTCATGGTTGTGCATTTTTAAATAGAGAACAATTTTTGTCAGATCAGAATCATTCTTTCTTGAAAAAATTAAAATATATCAATCCATTATTATCCTAAGCATTCCATTCTAAAATTTAAATTAAATACTTAATCATCCACTTTAATTGGAATCAAAATGCTTTCATTCACTGAATTAAAATGAAAATTTCTTTTGACTCACCTAAGTGATAGTTTGTATTTCCCACCATGAGTGTAATGCCTTATAAGACATGCAAATCTATTTCTAATTCGATTGCATTCCAGAAGTGAACAGGCTACTCAGGATTAGACTTGCCTTTGTATAAATTTATTTCATTATGGGAGTTAAATGACTCTGAGTACTTAATGGAGGACAGTCAAATGTTTTGCCTGTTGAAAAGAACGGGAGACAGGATCAATACAACACTAAGAACACAGTACAGTGTTTAAAGAAAAAAGATTTAATTTTAATTTAGCACTTACAGATTATATTGATGACCTGAAAGGAAATATACTTTTCTGGTAAAAGTTCCATCTTTTTCTTTTGATTAGAAATGTTGAAACAACAAAGGAGTCATCAAATTTCCTGATAGACTTTTTGGCACTTTTTTCTTTTTTAGTTTTGAGAAGACATGTTTGAGGTTAAAAAAAAGAAATTTCTTCAGTTCTAGTAAAGAATAATAATCTTAAGCTACCATACAGTTCATTCATTTTGGGTAAAACTCTCACCTGCTTCCTAACCGTTTTTCGATAGGTCATGCTCATCTTCTGCATTTTTCTTGTCTTCTGTAAAGGTTGGAAGAAAGCGGCCATTTTAGTTATAGAGTTGCAGCCCGTCAAACTTCATATTGCAACTACCAGCTCAAAAATGATAGTGGGTATTATCCCTACAGTAATATGGGATCTAAAATAGTAACAGTAAGATCTATAACATGCAAACCTTTTCCTATACCAGTCAGTGGCATTAGAAGTCTACAAATCTCTCTTAGATCTGTCAGCTCAGTTTCATAGCCTTGAATACATTGTCTTTCCAAGGTCAGGGAGAATAATTGTGGATTTGGTGTAGTGATTCTCTTTCCTCTGGGCTTGAAAACTGCAGTCTTTTCCAGATCTGTTCTGTGAGTCTATTTCATTTGTAAGTTCAAAGGGACTTTGAGCAATTACAACAAAGACTATTATTGTTGAGAACTTACTGAAAATAAGGGAAGAAAAAGTTCTCAAGTAGATAATCCCTAATAGGAATTATGTTAGTATTAAAAAAGAGGAGGAAGAGGTCTCAGATTAGCTTAAAATAGAAACTTCACCATTCCATGTTAGTATTTGAGTCCAGCAGAATTAGCCACGTGTTCATGCTGGTTTATAATAAAGATAATGGACGTAAGCTCAAGGAATCCACAGCACTGCAGAGGTGAACAAAATTGACCTGAACCTGTGGCAGTCTCTTGCAGGAGTGTGTGGGGTGTTCACACCATAATCACCAGGGAATTTGCAGGAACTGTACTATTGTAAATGCAGTAGGGATATGAATGGGATCTCAGCATTTTCCAAATGGAAAGTGCCTCTTCTAATACAGCACCTGGAGCACTGGTAAGTGGTAGAGGTTCCAGGGGAATTAGCTCAAGCCTAGTGTACAAGTAGTAATAAGTCAGTGAACTTGAAAGTGACTCTGCCTGAAGTCTTTCCATCCCTGTATCATGATTCCCATGACTTCTTTATCTGGCAAGATAGTGGAGAACATCTGCATCCAGACTGGCTTTACTGGGAGTTTTTCAGTCCAGGAAAAAAGTGGCTATCTTGTTTCCCAAACTGAGTTCACTCCTCAGACAATATTTGTTGTTGCCTTTGCCCTGTGCTGCAGACAGTAAGCACATCCATGGTGCAAAATTACATGAAAGGCTTCATTCTACATGATTCCACACATTTCAGACTATTGGCTGCGATAAAATATGGTTCTGTGGCAAAAAAAAATTAAAAGGTGAAGTATAAGCTCATCTGGAATTGGTGGAAGTTCTCCTCCATGGTCTTCAGTGGGTCTGTTGTAGTTTAACCTGGCAGGCAGCCAAACACCACACAGCTGCTCGTTCACTCCCCGCCCCACAGTGCGATGAGGGAGAGAATTGGGAAAAAAGTAAAATTCGTGGATTGAGATAAAGACAGTTTAATAGAACAGAAAGGAAGGGGGGGGGAAAAAAAAGATAGAATATACAAAATGAGTGATGCACAATACAATTGCTCACCACCCCCCAACCAATGCCCAAGCAGCAATAGCTACTTCCTGGACTGCGCCTTTTATTTATATACTGAGCATGACATCATATGGAATGGAATACCCTGTTGGCCAGTTGGATTAGCTGTCCTGGCTATGCTCCCTCCCAGCTTCTTGTGGACCTGGCAGAGCATGGGAAGCTGAAAAGTCCTTGACTGGTAGGATACTTAGCAATGACTGAAAACATCAGTGTGTTATCAACACTCTTCTCATACTAAATCCAAAACATAGCACTAGGAAGAAATTTAATGCTATCCCAGCCAAAACCAGGACAGGGTCCAAAATTTCATAATAGGTATTCAAAACCCTGTGAAAGAACTTCAGATTTTTAAGAAGGTTGAAGTGCATATATGTAGCAATCATGGGGGAAGAGTTTATGATCTACTTGGTATATATTTATAGTGTGAGCTTTTAACCTGTATGAAGATAAGAAAAGGGTTTCTAAAAGCCACTCAGGAAAATAAGTTCAATTTGTTTGGGCAGTTACAGTTCGTTCTCTGAAATAATACGCTTTAAATAGCCTCAATATGTTTTCTGAATGTCTGAAATGAAGAACAATAATTGGAAAAATAAATCACTAGTCCAGATGTTATCAATGGTGTAGGGTCAAAATTTTTTATGTTCTTGGAGTATTTATCGGCTGAATTAAAACATATTACATTTCATCCAAAATATCAGCTCAGCATCTCAGTAATATCTCAAATACTATTAAGGTAGAAAACATTTCTAATCCATAGTATGTTAGCTTTTAAAATAATGTAAGTCCTATCCTGATATGCTAAACTCAAACTACACACACTGTACTCGCAAACACAGATTACTTTAAGTGTATATTTTATCTTTCTGTTTCATATGCCCAGATGGTAATCTGTTTGCTTTGGGGTGAATTCATGAAATGAAGCATCTGGAGTGTAGAGTGTTTTGGTTTGCTTCACTAGCTGCACCAAGCTCTGACTATATAACAAAATATTTGCTGCTAGAGCTCTTACCCTGAAAGTAATGTTGCCAAAGGATAAGGAAAGTATAAACGTATTGGTACTCTTTTCCAGACTACAATTCTGCTAAGATTACTACAAACCTTAAGGGCAAGAGCTCAGTTTCCCAATCTGAAGACAAATATCATGTGTTTTATAAACACAGTCTTCTAAAATGAATCAGGTCCGCACTTGAATCATCCATCAAGTTACAAGTGCAAGGTCAAATAACATTTTGTTTTAGTATAAGAACATTCATATAAAGTTGATTTAGTTATAGTGACAGTTCTATATTCTCTTTTATATTGCTAAAAAATATCAATTACATTATGGGTAGATTACAGCTATAAAGTGAAGTACCTCTTATGTATGCATACTGGAGAGCTGCCTTATTTTATAGGTGTAACTTCTTTAATTCAGGCGCTTGTTTCTATATATGACCATGAATAAGGAGAAATCCTGTGGAAGAGAAAGAGGAAATCTCAGCGGCAGCTCAAATTTGTTTCAGAGTACGCCAGAGAAGCAGTAAGCAGCTTGATTCTTCCTTCTTTGGTAATCCCCATGGATTTTAGCAGCACTTTGTGATATTGTTAAGCCATACCGCTGGCACTGAAATTGCTATCCCCAGCTAAAGCAAATAGCATCCATGGAAGCATGACACATATTTCTTACCTTTCTTGACCTAGAAGAGATGCAGGGCCACTCTGAGTAACAAATAAAAGATGAAACATGCTTACCCACAACAGCTAACAAACAGTAGCTTAACTGTAGGATTTGCTGTCTCAAGTTGATTGTTGTAACTACGTACTAGGCCTACTTTTAGGTGTTGTTGAAATTACACATACCTTTTTTTTTTTTGCCATGAACTTGCTCTTTAGTTCTGAGAGTAAGATATCCTTGTTTTTGAATGGCACAAAACTAAATATTCATCCTTTTGCAAGAAATTAGCATTACGTCATGAAAAGCAATGTTGCTATGTAAATATGTAAATAAGAGAAGCAGGCAAACTACAGAGGTGGAAGGCACCTGCATAAAATACAAGAGTATTATTGGACAAATGCATGTTTTCTTAATCCCTGTTCTTGTACTTCTCATCTCTTCTTGTCTCAGCACGCATATCTGACTGAAATGGGAAACATTCCTGAATAAAGGTCTTACTCCTTTACTTTTTCTCATGACAAATCCTATTTGCTGAGCTGACGAGAAAAGATTATAAAATGGAATGTTGCAACAGTTTGATATTACATCATATTATTTCATTAACTCCTTTTTTTCTGTCAAAGAGCGATTTCTTTGAATTACCATGCATCAAAGTAAAGCTGTCTGTCAGACTTTATAAAAATAAAACAACAATTGATAGTGATGATTGAATGTCAAATGGTACAGATGAGTACTGGACATTCTGGATGTTCATGTTGTGTTTGTCCAGTTCAGTGTGACATGTTTAAGCTGTGTCCCCAACTGTGTTTTACACTGAATGGCAATTTTGAATTGTTATCTAACGTAGTTTTGTTAAGTCTTTGGTTCATAAAAGACTGTGTGTCTTCCCGATACCCATGATAAAAAGAGAGGATTTCTCATAAAAAAAAGTTGACAGTAATTTCAGCTGTTGTAACTACTTACTCCTAAATGACTCCAAAATTTTAAACAAAATTAAATCAAGAGTGGTTCCCAGAGCACTGGTCCACCATGAGGTGTTTCACAACTGTAAGAGAACCTGTCTGAGCCGTGTGGTGGTGTCACAGATGATCAGAAGTGAGTTGATGATGCGGTTCATTGCAAGAAATATTCAGAAGCTTTGTCTGTCATTAAGCAATTCTTAATAGCTGTCATTCTACTGATGTGTAACACACCAAACAATATTTCACCCACCATGCAAGGAGATGGGATGGGATGGCTGAGAGATTTGAGTAGGAAGCATATGTCAATATTAGTTACCTTTATGTTTGGAATGGCACACAACACTGCCTTCTGCTTTTCCAGATATATGTAATTTGATTTTGGTAGAGGGCTGTAAACCTGGATAGCACATGAGCAGTATGTAGAGGAATGAAACTGAAATTATGTAGTCTTTATGGAGGAATCTTGTTGGTGGCAAAGAGAATAAACACCGAAAAGAGAGAGACATGATTATGATTTCATCAGCTGACACTTTGACATTTGTCCCGGATTCCAATATTTTTGCTTTAATTTCTTGGTAATTTTAATTTTGCATTTTGTTTGTGGCACTTTGATAAAGAGTGACCAATTATTGTGACTTTTATTGAAAAATGAGTAAATTTTTGAGGGCCATAAGAAATAAATGTTTGAAGGACTGATTTTACAAAGACCATAAGCTTCTTTACATCGCTTTTGTCTATAGTAGTTCTTAAACATTAAACTTAGTCAGCTTTCATTCTAATTAAAAGTTATATGATGATGAAAAATGAAGAGAATGACAGAATTTAATTCTCTTATTGCAGAATACCTCAGTGTCCATTCTTTTGACTTTCAACAAAAGCATCAATGAATGTGTATGGGCTTTGTGCAAAGCAAATGAGATAATATATGCTTTGGCTTCAGAAATCTGAAATTTATTAGTTTTCAAAGATCTCATACATAATTATTAAAATAGGAATTGTAGTAACTGAAGATCATATAACTCTTGAGGACATTTAAAAAGGGAAATTTGAACAATTTTTTTTTAATATTCTCATGGTTTTAAATCTGAAAATACTGCTTCAGTTCACTTTTGATCACTTGTGATAACTGAAATAAAGTGATGAGAGATATATATATTTTAGATCAGACAATAAAATATGAACCCAAGCCTATATCTTGGCTTTAACAATTTCTATTGTTAAAATATTAGAAATTATTGAAAGGATCAAGAAAGGTAGGTCTAATGGGTCATCAAGAGTATATAACACATACGCCCCTCCCCCAGTGCTGCCTTTAGCTGTATGTATGTCATTTCTGACAGATGTTTATCTAAGTTTCATAATGACGGAAGTACTGGTGGTTCCACAACTGCCATAGATATTACATTTCAGTGCTAAACTATCCTTAGAAAGTTTTTTTTTCCCCAGAGGAAGTTTAATCTCTTTTTCTGCAGTTTAAACTCAGTACTTTCTGTTGTGTCAACTTTAACACCTGTTTTTTATATTTCCAGTATTTTCTTGTGCAGGATCTGAAATGCTAAATTGAAATTACATCTCTACAGAGCATATTACGCCCTGTAACACCGAATAGGAAGCAGTGGACATTTCAGTATAATGCCCACTCCCACAAAGCTACACTTCCACTGTGTCCCTCTGAAACTCCTCTTAGCTGGGGAGAGTGGAATGAAGTCAGGAGAAGAAATAAGTGCTTGTGGGTTACCGTGGTCTGGCACAACTTAGCAACTCTGCTAAGAGCAGTAAAGTTTTCGAAAGTTTTGCTGCACATTCGTAAAGCTGACTCTCAAGGCTGTGTTTGCAGACCTCAGTGTGCAGCAGATTTTTTTAATTAATTCCATCAATACCAAGTCTCTGAGATACACTTTCAGGGAAAGTGTGGTATCTATGTCCAACAAGGTTTACTTTTTTGTTAGCTAATTCACTTAGGTTTTTAAAAAACTGCTTCTGAGCTTAATATGTATTGCAAGCAATCTAACACATCTGTTGAAAAAAAACCCACATTGCCTGCCTTAGGCTTATATGGAAATTTTTATTTGTTCAATTTGTTAATGCTTGACAAGAAACATACATTTTAAGATAATGTTTTGAACTATGACAGATTTACAAAACAAATTACTGCTGTCCTCAGTGCATCTTGGGTAACATCTCTTTGGAAATCTGTAAAAAAAAAAATCGGTGATTTAATTTGAGGAAAAATGTGACTACTAGCCTTACAAAATTCTATTGCCTAAAGAATTACATTATTTTATGCCTACTGTAAATTATATATAAAACTAATTAATTATGGTGTCAAGATATAGATCTGGAGGATCTTCATTATTATTAACAGAATTTTGAAATCTTTTAAAAATCTGAAATATTTATTGTTTGACAGTTAAAGCAGTCAGCTTTTTGGTTGTGTTGCATCTCAACATTTTAGATCTCTGGCCTTTAATGTTTTCAGTATTTTAGAATATGTAGGTCACATAACTTATTTTCATGATGCTCATGTTTATTGTGTGCTTTTAGGGCAAAACTGTCTTAATTCATTTCATGAGTCTGGCATGTGGCTCAAAAAATCCAACTGAAGTCGCTGTAATATCTTCAGGCTGCCCCTGTGTAGTGTGTTTTGGTGACTTCTAGTTTTGATGACTTCTTGTTTTGAAATTGTTATACTCTCAGCATTATTTTTGTGACAGTTGTCCTCTTCCTCAAAGCAACATCTTGATTGAGATTGCACTTAAGCTGTTGCAACAGACAAATTTAGATTAAGTATTCCAGAGTTACCAAAGGGGGCTTCCCGCAAATGATTTTTCCTCCAAAAATTTGATGATGATCAGCATCTAGGGCAAAAAGTTCTGTGTTGTCCCTGCAAAATCCGTGAATTAAATGCATCTTTTTGTTTATTTTGGACTTCTATTCTGCTGGGTATTGTATAGTTCCCAGTGGTTCTTGTATTGGGCACTATCTGTGCCACTAAAGATTTTGTAGAAAATTGTGGTAGCCTCTCCCCTCTCCTTTGTCTTTTAGTGTTTCCCATTTTTTTTCTCTCTTCAATTCACAGTAATTCTTGTTATTCAGGTTTGCTTTCTTGACTACTAAGCTGATGTCCTCGCAGACCTGCTTTCTGAGACTCCCAAATCTTACTTCTGAGGGGTGGTGATGATATCAGAACACAGTACTTTTTATCTGATGTGAGTGCTTTTTTTTCCATATGTATCACTGTACACCCAGCGACACTGAATTTTCTCTACCATTTCCACACCTGTTAGTAAGCTTGTGCGGTTCCCCAGCATCAAGTTGGTACCACCTAAAGAGCAGCATGGGGCCAAGGGCAGCTTGTTGTAAGATGAGACACTAGTGATCCTCCTACAGGGAAAACTGATCAGTTCCTCTGTTTCTCACCTTTTAGGCAATCACTTATCTCTATAAGGACCTCTTCCTTGTCCCAGAGAGACTTAGTTTCTCTAATAGCATTTTGTGATGGACCTTCTTGAATTCTCATTGGGATCTGTCATAACAACCTGTCTAGTCCTCTACTACCACTTGGGTTTTGCCCTCAGAAATAATGAAGTAATGAGATGGAGATGTTATCAACATTTGGGAGTTAGATTATGACTTTCTCCAATGGAGGAGATCTTAATATTGATACTCCATTGCAATGCTGCATTTTGGGGAGGATGGAAATCTGATTATTTAAATATCGTTTGAGGGTTAGTTAGAATATAAAGCACAGTTCAGGGTTAAATTCTCTTGGCCTCCAAAGACTCATGCTCATCTTTATTTTAAGTCTGCTATATGTGCAACCAAAGGTGAAGGGAAATGTCTACAATACTTAAAATACTTCCCTTTTCTTTCAGCATAAAAGAAATGAAACATATTTTTAGACACATGGTGGATTTGCTTATTTGTATGGGGTTTTTTCATTCTAATTTTATTCTGTGTTAAGTCTGAGAAGAATTCAAGGTAACAAAAGGCAAGATTAAAAAATAGTTATGATTCTCCCTAGGAAGTGAAAAACCTGGAAAAAAAATTATTGCCATGAGTTCAAATAAAACTTCTCTCCTTCCCCATTAAAATCACTAGGTAAGTTAGCTTTGAACCTATTACTTTAACCTACACAGTAGTGAAAGCAAAGCATGCTCTTTATTTAACTTAATACTACATAATAAATTTAGGAATTCAGTACAATGTAGAAACCTTTCACATTACAGTAGAATATATTTTTAGACTGCAAGACGTTCTTCCAGTATGGTGTGAAAGAACTGCTGCTTCTGTGGGAAAGCACTTTGGAAAGATTGCCGTTCTGAAAATCTGTTTTCTTTTGTAGGAAAATACCTTGTCTTTGAAACAAATAAAAAGGTCCACTAATAATGAGGTAAAATATTGCAGTGGTGGAACAACTTGCTTACCCTTCACCCTCTTGAGCTGACCTAATCAGTATAACAGCACATGCATTGAATGACCAAATATTTGCTCTTACCAAAGCAGAATTGTCCTGTTGTAATCTTCACCACAGAAAAGCACTGAAATACTACTGCTTTTTTGACTTAACCTCATAATGTTGGCTTTAGCCCAGTGACAGTATAGCTCACTAGGAGCAGACACTTCTGTCTGTCTTAATGAAGAATTGCCAGGAGCATGTAGAGAAACTGTGGTGGGTTGACCCTGGCTGTCTGCCAGACGCCTACCCAGCTGCTCTCTCACTCCCCCTTCTCAACAGGACAGAAGGAGAAAATAAGATGAAAAAACTCATGGGTCAACATAAGGACCAGGAGATCACTTACCAATTATTATCATGGGCAAAACAGATTCAATTTAGAGAGGATTAATTTAATTTATTGCCAATTAAAAATAGAGTAGGATGGTAAGAAACAAATACAAAACTAAAACTACCTTCCCCTCCCCCCTGCCATCTTCCCATTCTCAACTTCACTCCTCCATGCCCAACTTTTCTACCTTCAGAGTTACATTCAGAAATAAGTTGTTTTACAGCTGCTATGTGTTTTGAGACTTCTTATGATTTCATCTAGCTAAGGCATTTTCAATCTAGTTAGAGAGCAGAAATAAAGAATATAAGCTAAAAGTTAAATAAGCTGTCCAGAGATAAATTCTACCTGTTAATAGAACACCTTTTTTGTCATTTTAATGCATTCAGGCAATGCAATATTATTTTCTCTTAGTGGCTTTTTCTTCCTGTTTTCTTGTATCACTGATTATTTCCATTTCTTCAAATAATAATTTGACCTCTTTATTAATAGAAGATAACATTTGACTTTCAAAATATTCCACTCAGTCTCTGTCTCTGGTAGATATAAGAGCTGTACAATCGGATTTAGGCATGAATGTAAGTTTCCATAAAGAAGAAAATATGTAAGTTTCTGAATGTCTGGAGAGGTGTTCAAATTTCAGCAAAATCTTGGAGAATTGAAGTTTTTATTCCATGACAACTGTTCAAAAAAATTCTGAGGCAAACTTTCTGACCATACCTGTTAATCTCCTCACTTAAGCAACATGGGGGTTTTTGCTTGTTTGTTTTGTTGTGATACTAACAGGTAATACAGAGCAACAGAAAGCCAAGCAAATTGCATAAAGGGACCCCAGAAGCCCAAGAGATAATGTTATAGAGAATTTGCTGAATCTCTCCACTCCTTCAAAATAATCATTTTGAGGGGAGAATATTTTCAGCTAGGTTCCACTGTGACCCTGAATTACAATAAATAAATGAATAGTGTATAAAGTTTTTATTTTCTCAAAGTAAGCTGGCTGAAAATGATATGCTAGGGAGATAAGAGACAATTGATGCAAATCTCATGCCAAAACTACTGCTTTGGTGAATGAGCAACCCAACTTCTTCTCTAGGGAAGCAGCTTTGTTTAGTGGAGACAGTACTGCCTGGAGTGCTGGCAGCTCTTTGCTGCCTTCCAAGACTCATTCTGCAAATTGCATAAATTCCTTATGTTACAGATTCCCTCTGCAGTTCAGCTGTTGGTCCCTTTACCTTGTCCATGATCAAGCATATAGTATAATATAAAATGATTGAATTAACTCACATATTTATATACCACATAAAAAGTTAGTTGAATGAGAATTAGATTATTTCACCATGAAATTTGTATTTACTTACAATACCTGATGTTTCCCAAAACTGCAGTGTTATGTTTATATAATATCCTAAGAATATTTTTAAGTAATATTTTTCTTTCTTTTTTTATATGCTATTTTTCAGTTTTCAGAATAATATCTGTCAGATCATAATGTGCTTTGTGTAGAGGTGCAGGGTCTTCTTTTACAGGCATTGTGAAAGGTCTTGGAAAAGTAATTTCTATATGGCAGGAAGCCAAAGAATTTTGTTCTCTTGGTTTGTCTTTCTGAAAAGCTGAGGGGGACATGTTGATCAAAAGAGTTCATGGCATTTTTTTGCAAATTATTTTTGAAATAACACAGTCATTACTAGTCTTTGGTATCAGTGTAGTTCTGGGTTATTGTATAATCTATAGTTCTTTTGCTCTGTCAGGGTTATTCTGGCACTGACAAACATACAAGTCAGAACTTTTCTTAACTCCTCTGCCTTCACTGTTGAAGACAGTTGTTTTTTCATATGTCCCATCAAAATAAATGGAAAGTTCAGATTTTAGTTCAATATGGCAAGAGGATACAGTTCTAAAAACCTCCTTTCTTACCATAGAGTTGAAGACATGGATGGAGAAAGCTGTGGAGGTGCCAAATTCCATCACCAGCAGAGACAAGTAGTTAATCCTACTGTTGAAAAGATTTTTTTTTGCTTTGTCTCCGTTCTGGGTTTAATGCTTTGTCAGGTTCACCTTCAGATCCTTTAGTAAATGGCTTTCTAAGCTGCTGTAGGCAACACAGTTGCCTGCTCCCCTTGAGTGCCAGTGAGTACACACTATTAATTGATATTGTTAGGAGCTTTCACTTGCCTCTAACCCTAGTTACCTCAGCAGACGCATTTACGTCTCTGACAATCCTTTCTGTTCCTTTTTGGATAGGAGCTAAATATGATCCTAAAACATCTCAAGGAATTTCACTAAAAATATCACAATTTCAAAAAGCTCAGTACAACCGACACATCTAAATAAATTTTCCTCTTCTTGTTTTCTAGTAAGCGAGCAGTGGAGCTGGAAAACTTGGCAGCAAACTCTTTGTCTTTCCCGCTTGTATCCGTGGAGCCTGGATTTTGCAAGGTAAATGTTCCATTTTAATTGACTGTAATTTTATACTATTATAGTTTCCCATTACTAAAATGACCTTATAATGCCTGTAGATTTTGAAGAAAATACCCGTGCTTAGTGTTTCATCTACACTTTTAACAGTGAATTGTATTAGGATACTGTTATAACTTAAAATAAGTTGCTTTGGATTCATTAACAAGCATACCTCCCTCTCAGGAAGGAAGGAAAAGGATGCCAAGATCTAGGTTATTTGTGAGTTTCTGGGTTATTGCTCCTATATTTCCATCAATCTGAGTGAAAGAACAGTTAAGCTGATCCTGAAGATTTAAATCTGAATATGAATGCATTTTTTGTGTCAAGATGTATTCTCTGTATTCTGTGTTTATTAGTGGTTTTATTAGAAGGGAGACTGAAGGTGATTCTTCAGATGTACTGTCTATGTTTTACAATCTTTATTGCTGTACAGTTTTTAAAATGAGAGGTTCTTATTTGTGCTCTTAAACATAGTTCTTAATAGTGATATTTGAAAGGTAGTCATGTTAAATATTTGGAAAATTTAGTTTTCTAGAATTTAAAAATACCTCAGGGAAAGTAGCTTGTTTTGATAATTAATTTTGTTACCATGGAAGACTGCTGGTTCTGCCCGGAAAAATATGTCCCTGAATACCTTCCTCAGCTTTGGTTAAGGGTCTAGGCTTAATATTACTCTCTTTCCTTCGAGACTTTGTTCCACTCCTGAATTTTATCTTTGAAGTTGTCTTAGTTGTCTGTAGGAAAGAACATTCTTCTCTGAATCTTTCTGCCATTGAAACTGGCTCTTTTACACATGGTGAAAAAAAGGTTTTCAAAAGCTTTTTTATTATATATTATAAAGAATTGAACCTGAAGCTATGCAAAAGCTGCTCCAAATTCATGCTTTTAAATGTACTGCTGAGCAGAAGAATTACCCCCCCTCGACAGAAGTGCCATTTTGAGCTGTATATTCAAGGTGGAAAATTGGCTCTTTTGAAAAATAAAATCAGCAGCCTTCCCAGCATCTAAAACGGGGGAGTGAATATTCTACTCTTCAGCATTTATTTAACAAGCTGAACCCCAAGGCTGTGCATTTTAATGTCTTGTATTTCTTTAGTAGGGAGAGAAAAAAAGGTGAATCAGCCTTTGCTGTGAGTGAAACCCTGCTACAAGATGTGGGTGGTGATTGTAAAAAGAAAAGTAGCAGCATTTCCTTCTAGGCACCTTCTGAGGATGGAAGCCATTTGTAAATACAGAAAAAGGCTGGCCATTTTTACCAGCTCTCTTTCACCTGCTAGAAACAGTAGAAAAAGTCTAGTTGTGAGGAAGAGCCCAAACACAATGATTTTCCGTGCAGATGGTTAGGCATTGAACAATCAGACTTGCCAGAAAAGTGTGGGTGATGTTGCGTTTCAAAGAGGTGCTGGTGCAGCTCCCCAGGTTTTGTCTTGTGTTACACAGGCCTCGTCTGTCTTGAGTTTGCGAATCCAGCAGAAGTGGAGAAAGCACTAGCAATCAGCAGTCTGATGGCTAAACCCATAATTTTACAAGAGCTTAAACACAATTTTCATGGTTACATTGCATTATGTTTAATGAAAATTTAAGCATGTACCTAAACACTTGCAAAATTGGGATATATTGGGCTCAACGGCAGCTAAAGAAGTGAAGACACTGAGTAAAATTTCCAAAACATCTATACATGACATAACAGTAGGCATGTGCTGGTCCTTCTCCATCATATATGATAGCTTGGTATCTTGTGCAAGGTAATAGTCACAAAAAATAATATGATGTTTTAAAACACAATTGACAAAGAGCATTTAAATTTTTTCTAAAAAACTGATATTATGACTTTTTATCCAAAATAACCAGTTCTGACTTACTGGGCTTCCTTTGGTTGTAGGTGTAGTTAAATCTGAAGGTGCCATTGATTCTAGTGAGTTATGTGTAATTTTTGGCACTGACATTTCAATAGCAAAACATCAATATTCAATTTGGAGTTAGCAATAAGTCACTGCCAGTGAGAATAGACTAATACATCTTTATGATGATGATCTTCTGTGGGGTAATGAGATGTTTTTAATCAGCCAAAAGGGTAGATTCAGAGTTGCAATTTGATCATTCTATTTTTAAACCGGTTTGGGGAATTATTATGGAGTAAATTGTCTTTCATTCTTTCTTTTGTCTTCCTTCTTCTGAAAAGATTTATTACCACCTATTTGACTTGTTTTCCTAACATTCTTGTTGTGAATTTGGAATGCATAGTGCATCACATTTATGGATTTGCATAAGCTGATGCTGTGAAAGTTTTCTCTGTACTTCTGATTTCACATTAGGGTACTAACAAAAAACATCCCAAACCCCTGAGTAGTTTTTAGGCATCTCAGGAATGTTTCTTTCTTTACTAATCTAGAAAATACTAAGGGCTAATGTAAAGCAATGAGCCACTATTGGTGTAATGGCTTTTTCTATTTCAGAAAATAAAATAAAAGAAAAGGAAGGGGTTATTTCAGAGTGTCACCACACATGCCCACACATATGTATTTCTTCTCTAAAGAGAAAAGATCCCAGTACTCCATAAGCTGAAATTTTCCACATGAGGAAAAATTATATATTTTTGTGCTTGGGACATTCAAAATAAAATAAAATTAGATTAGAAGTGGTGTCCTCTAATCTAATAGCCCAGTTGTTTTTATATACCAGGGCCTGATTCTGATTTAAGGTCATTTTTCTTCCTGGATGCATATGAACTCTCACCTGGCATTGGGGTCCGGAAATTCTTTCTAAGCGTTTCATATAGTCCCTTTACTGATCAGTAAATGCTGTTTGGACCAGAAATCCTCTAAGTGTGTTTCTTAAGACTCTGGCTGATGAACTGTTCTCCCTTTTTTCTTCTATGAATAGCCATCCTGGAGAGAACAACACTGTGATGGTGCTAAAGTACTGTGCTTTTATTTTGGGTATCTGCAGTCAACAGCCTGTATTCATTCAAATGAGTACAAGCCATAGGAAGATTTTCCACACTATGACATTGGTTGTTGCTGATGGTGTGTTTGTGTAGCCAGATTAACTCAGTTCACTTCCCCAGATGGACAACAGTGCTGTAAGAACTGTTTTTTTCCTAATGCAGCTACCTCAGTTTCAGCGTACCAGGGTGAGAGATATTTTTTGTATCATCAGATATAACCAAACTTCATGTGAGTGCAGTACTTGTCTAGAAATAATTATTTCCACTGTCTTCTATATTGACTTTAATTGTTTGTGCTTAAACTTCTTCATTTCTTGAGTAACTTCCCTGAATTTGACGGACCTGTATATTGAGGAAAAAATGCATTTCTTGAACACTCCTAGAGGAGAAAACAAAAAATTCTGAATGATTTTTTTTTCCTACTCTTTAATTAATCGACAAATCTAGATTGAAAAAAGCACTTATCTAGGGGTTTGGTAGTATAATTAATTAAGGTTTCTCAGATCTCTCAGTGTTATCAGGACTGTCTGAAAATAAGTAAAAGCTGTCATGACTGCTATGCTTTTCAGACCAGAAGCCACTGTTCTTCAGACTGAAAAGGAAAATTCAAATAATTCTGTTGAAATGACTAGAAATATATGCAACATGGTATGTAAATAAAAAGAGTAGGTCCCCGTCATGTTTAAACCATTTATTTTAATCCATGTGCTTGAATCCTCTCTGATGATTCAATCTAGTACCTTCAAAAGTAACAGATGGCTTCAGGTGCTTAGATTATACAGCCTGAAGGAATCTTTCAGTAAGTTCTGACCACTCCTTTTATGAAATTCAGGCTTCTTCTAAATTCAAAATACACACCCATAAAATCACTTAGAGAAATCTTTGCTTACACTGGAGCTGCAAGACCTGCTGATTCTTAAAACTAAAATAAACTAAAATAATCCATTTCAGTCTTTTGAGGTGTTAGCTTGAGCTCTTATGTATGCGATGGTCTGCATTCATTTCTCTGAGTTATAACTGGACTTTAAATAAGTGTTAGAAATTATTTGCAAGTTCTTAAGTTTACTGAATATCAGACTTTATTTTCCAGATGAAGTTCAGGAATAAGCTGTGGAGTAGGGACAGTAGGCATCCACATTCCAATATAATGAACAGATGTTTAAAACTGATGCACAGCAAACAAGACCTTCATTTAGAGAGAGGTGTGGTTCTTTCAGTGAAGACACTCCAGTTTCTTCCCTGCCCTCCCCAGGCATCAGTTTACATTTAAAGGGGACTAGAATTACTGTTTGGAAATTATAAACTTGTCCTCAGTATTCTTTGGTTTTGAAACGTAAGAATGTCGATCAGGGCTGAACAAAATCTTAGAGAAACAATCTGCTGGAAAAAGTGAAGTTACAATTCACAAATAAAAAGGGGATTTCTTTGTGTTAGGAAGTTATATGGCTACTCTGCAGCCACTTCCTATGTTTTGCAGAAGACAAAGACACCTTAAGAAAAGCTGGAATATCTGTTGTCTCCTTTCAGTAACACTGCCGGTATGCTTCCGTGTTCTGTCACGAACAATGCACCATTTTAGATTGTGCATCTTCCTTGAAATAATGGATTCAGTCCTTCCTTGACTTTCCTTCATGCCTCACTCACAACCCTACTGTGCATCCTTAAATCTTTCCGTTTTGCATTTTCAGCATTGCAGACTGATCTTTGGTACGGAATTTTGCAATGAGAGCTCATCATAGTAAAATACTGTGCTGCATTTCATTAATCAGAAAGTATATGAGCAAGAAAAAAAGGAATAACTTTGTATACTTTTACTTGCAATACAAGGGTGACACTTGAGCTACAGTAATAATAAAAGGTAAAAGGAGGCTTTATCAAGATGATGTATGTAACTATCCAAAACTGAACTGAGTGGGTTGGTTTATTTTGATGGTGGAAGAAGAATTTGCATGCCAAAAAGTGTTTTTCAGTTCCTGACTGGCAAAAAAAGAAACATAAAAAGTCTGTTATATAACAGCAGCCTGCTGATATACAGATTTTTGATAAATATATAGGTGATCGCAGTTTAACACCTTGAATTCTTTTACATAATCTCTATTTTTAATACAGCTGTGATTTCTGGTATATTTTGTCAGTACGGCTAGAAATTGTACAGAAGCTTTTGACATGAATGTTAAGTCTCATTCTTGAAAAACAAATTTCAGAGCTTTATTCCATCCTTGCTTACTGCCTCACTGTGAATTAAATCATCCTTAGACTAGAAGATCATCCTCAGACTCTCTATACATTTAAGTTTAATCATGCAGGCCACTGCGTTCTGCCTCATTTTACTCTTGTGCACAGAAGAACTTTCTGCCAGCCAGGGGATGTCGATGCAGGTGAGATCCCAGACCTGAAAGTCCAGGAACTACAGGATGTTGAAAAGCTACGGCCAAGTGCTTGATGAGGAGCCCTGCCAGCTCCCTGGGAGAGCCCTGTCTCAAATCCATTAAAAAGCCCTTGAGTGTGCAAGGAAGAACAGGTCATCCAGCCGTGTGAATGAGAACAACTATAAGTCGATAGAACTTTAATTTGACATGTCATGAGAAAGCATTCAAGTGGAGAGGCCATGCAACGCGGTGTGTGTGCTGTCCTGGAATACGGAAAAGGAGCTATGGGTACCCCAAAGGTAGAAAGAGGTATTTTTCTGCAAATAATTCCTCCAAAGTGGTTTCTGTCACTGTAAATATTATTAACAATATCACAAGAGGAAATTCTACTGTCATCACATTCCTAAAGATAAAAGCATGAATGATGAGGAGTGAATATGGAATAATAAAAAATATATCACCTCAGTAGGATATGAATATTTTTAAATGATAAATCTGGAGGTAGAGAAGCAGCATGCTCCTTTCTTTACATATAAATAGCAGGCTAAGAAAAAGAATAGTCTTCCAAATTTCCCAGAGGATCATCAAGATTTTGTCAAGATTACTCTTGAATTCTTTAATTTGCTCAGGTAGAGCCCCTGTGCTGAGTCTGGTGTTCTGTCTCTCAAGCGTACTGATACCGCTCCGAAGGCCATTACTTGAACTCTCTCACTGCAGTCAGTACACAGAATAAGTCTGTGCAAAATTCATTTTTTCCCCACGCATGGCTGTTTCTGCCTGTGCAAATGTGAGCATATATTTGAAATCTTTCTGGAATCATTCCCCTCCAGAATTTGGCCTTCTAATGGGGAAAATTATTTGGAAACAATTACACAAAATTGGAGCAGTTTTAATTGGAAGATTTAAAGTAGCTGCTAGTCACCTTCATCTACTACAAGAAAAGGAGAGCTCTCTCCTTTATTCAAATGTATTCACTCCAAAAATATTTGTACAAACTAAGCAGAAAGCAGCCACCATTTCACTTTCTTGATGTCTTGTCAGACAAGATCGGTGCCTCAGTCAGACATAAAGGTCAATTCAGAAGAGGGAGGGAATGGAGAAGAGGGAATGGAGAAAATGGAATGAACTGTATGGGTTTAGTTTTAGTTTTAGTTTGGACATTAGAAGAACAATGAAGCTTTTCAGAATCAAAGACCCAGCATTATAGGACAAAGTAGGCTATTTCTGCAGTATTTATGCGTACATAAAAACGTGCCATTCCTAATGCATTCCCTATACCTCTGATTTTCATCAAGGTCAAATTAGTATCATTTGGCATGAAAATTAAAGGCCATATCCTAAGCTAATGTAAATCACTGGAGTTGTACTAACTTACAAGAAATTTTTTTAGCCCTTAGACCTGTTTTGGAAATTCTACTCACTCTATAGAGAAACTCATGGGGGAAATATTTCAAAACATTTTTGATGAAAACATTGATGGAAATTGCTGCATTTATTCATTTGGACATATTCAAAGTAAAGATGTTCATGATTTATTTTTTTCCTGTAACATGTTCTTAACTTGAATTTTGTTCTGCCTAAAAAAATACCAGGTATTGAAATTTGGGAGAAGCTTGTTACATGCAGTAACAGCAATTAAAGCAATGTGCCTTCACATGGTATCCAGGAGCCAAAAATACATCTATTTTAATTTCAGTTATGAAATATTAAGGTCGCCTACACTGTGTTAGCAAATCAGTAATTATTTAACAAATGTTATGAAGAGAGAGGGGAAAAAAAGGGACAGATATGTTGTTCCTACTTAAAAATGGATATTTACAATATTCATAGAATGCTAACAGCTACTTAAATCTTTAAAAAGTTAAAAAAAACCCCAAACTTAAACAAAATGCACCAATCTTGTTCATCTTTATACAAGAACCCTAGTGTCCTTACACTGGATGTACTGAAGGAAAGTGAGGACCCACACTTTAAAAGTCTGTAAGCACCTTATGCCTGTATGTTTCTTTACAACTCACAGCATAGTTTTCAAATATTTAGTGGTATGTTTTCAATAGTTATGGTGTTTGCACTGAATGTTTTCTTTTAGAACGATAAATTAAGGCAAGTCAGATGACTAAATCTGTCAGCACCAGAGTGCCTGGGTGGTACTAACGTAATTGCAAATACCTGAGCCAACAAAGTTGCTGGTATGGTCAGGTACTTCTAAAATCATGCTTACCTTAGGCACTGCCTAATGGTTGTTTTCATACTTTTCCAAACACAGAAATAGAGGAAGTATAGCATGAATTTTTTTTTTGTTTCCTTTGCCCACTTGTGTTTGGAAATCGCTCTCACTTTTAAGGAGCATTTTTTATTAATGATGAGCTTTTCTCATTTCTTCTCAAAATGTCACAATTGATCCAGATTTATCTGCTTATCTAGCTAAGTTGAGTGTGTTTTTTACAGAGTGTCCTTTTTCTTTTACTTTCCCTTTTTTCCCTTTTTTCATGAGCCACTCATTAACATCATGTAGCTCTTCATGATTAGGCAACAGCACCCCTGGGAAGCAGGGCTGCTTGGTATAAAAGCAGAACTGTGGCATTTGTGGTTTTATTCAGAATTTTTCAAGGAACCTGTGATGTCTGAAACATCATTTGGACCAATAGCATACACTATAATCATGCATGTATGCAACGCAACGGTAGCATGATACAGAATGGCAAAAAAAAACAATCCAAGAAGGTGAGTGAGATTGTGCCTCTTATGCTTGGATAACCCAGGGGAAAAAATACTTTTAGCACAGCTGTGCGGATGGGCTAAAGAAGAGCATTTAAGCTGCATAGCATCCCAAAAGTGAAAATCATGCCAGTGAAGGTGAAAGTGATCAGGGTTTTGAAAGTGGAGTTAATAGAGAGAAGACAAGATGTAGAGGAAATGTGAAATTAAGTTGTAGTATAAAAGAAGTGCCAGTGGGGTTCCAGTAAGAGTCAATTTTGGCAAAACTGACCAAGATGACAGATAGATGAACCTGAAGAGAAGGGAAGAGTAAATCTTCCAGGGGAAAAAAGACTTTTGAACTTTGAGTAGGAACCATTCTAATTAATGCACCTGACCCATTTGAATTAAGATTCTGATCTTGACTTCTCAAAATTCCTTCACATTTTTTGGGCAGTACAGCGGTGAAGGCTACTCCATACTCTGGGCATGAGGAGCTTACACTTTGTAGGTTGTAAATTATGTAATGTGATAATATTCCAGCTTCATTTAACCATATTATAGAGCTCCTCAGCTCTGCTGAGCATGTTAATTACAGGAATTCATTTTACCAAGATGGTATTCAATGTGCAGAAATAAAATAGAATAAAACAGTTATTGTTGCTGTAGTCAGCAAAATGTATGTTTTGTGAGTAGCAGCAGGATAATGGTTGGCAGAACTGACACATTTTCTGGGTCACTAAATAGTCAGCTCACTCAGTTCAAGTACAATAGTAATTGAATATTAGATTTATGGTGACAGTGGATTGGGGATACTAGTTCACTAAATAAAAAGGACAGACTTCTTTCCTCTAAACACAGTTTTTGGTAGTCAAGAAAGCTTTATTCTTCTGTTATGAACTGACCAGATTCTGGGATGTTCACTCGCTGTTTGAATTCCAGCTTTTGCCTTGAGTTCATCTTTCCTTCAGCGAGCAGGCAATCTCAGAGAGCGGTCAGTGTGTCTGCCAGGTGGAGGGATGCTCCAAGGGCGGTTGCCTTCCGTCTTTCATTTCTTTCCCTTCAGTAACATAAATAATAACAATTTCAGCCCTGTTGCTCCAGGATTATGTGAGCCCATGAACATAACTGGGATTTCTTTGAGACTCACTGAGGGCAATGCTGGGTGCTGCAAGCTCCAAGGCATTATTTTTTTCCATCTTCAACTATGAATGGTACCCTTGACTTCAAAGCAGTTGTGAGCCAAGTTGAAGTCTGCTGAAGGACTCTGAGATAGGGCTGCTTCTGCCCCATTGGGGTCTGGATGGAGGGGTGGCATTGTCTTTCCACTTGTGCTCTTGTCCAGCTCACCTCAGAGCTAGGCTGGAAGGTTGGTGCTGCATCTCTGAGCAAACGAGTGCCAGCCAAATATGAGTTACGGTTCCAAAAGTAACTGCCCATGGAGACTGGTGTGAGCCTTGCCATAAGGACTGAAGAGGAAAATCATCCTACTTAAAGTGCAGTTTCATCTATCACAGGAAGGATTTTTCCGTTTCAATCAGATGAGGGTTTCATTTTCAAAATGCTGTCTTACTCTGGAGGTTGCTGCATAAAGAAAAGGCTGGGTACTTCAAAGGAAAACCCACATACACAGTTATGCTGACGTTACTGAATGTTGTCTCGTTAATATGCTGTCTAGTGTCCTAATTCAAGTACAGTACCATGCTTACCTTACACAATCTTCTAATGGTATATTTCAGGTTAAAATGCTGGGCTTTTTATCTTCACTCTCAAATTAGCATTGTGATTTAAGAACAAAACTTTTAATATAGTTGGTAAGAAAAAAAAAATACTGGAATCAGAAGGAAACTTCTGTGATTTCTCAAATAAAAGTATTTAGCAGAGCAATGAATTTTCAATGAATATCTGAGGGAAAGCAGTACTTAGATAATTTTGCCTTTGAAGATACTGTTTTACTGAGGTCTTTTAAAGTAAGCACATTGTACTTTTGAATATATTTTATGTTTTCAAATAATTTATCCTGCTTTTTGAGATAATTCTCAGATCTTAAGTGTATACAGCAATAATCTTAAAAACAAACACAAAAATACCTGGGTAGTTTTTGATTAGTAAAATGCATCTGGGTACGTGACTGCATTCCATGCAGAGAAGCTTTATTTTCAGTTGAAACTGAGACTGATGAGAAGGAAAGGCTTTCCACCATTGTAGCCATACTATAAAGAACACGCAGGACTAGGCAGGTGTAGGGTTTTTGTGACTGTGTCTGTGTCGTCTGTGCTGATGGGAAACACTGCCGTGAGGACATAGAGTCCTTCATAGTTTTAGTCCTTATAGATCTGAATAAATTATGGTTGTTACATTTATTAGAAGTTAAACAAACTAAATTTATAGTGTTCCAAAATGCTAATCCTCAGGAAAAAAAAAATGAAGTCTTTTGTATTTGAGACTTATTTTATTGTTTAGTATTTTACTTGCATTAATTTCTTTAAATGACAAAAGTATTTGTTTTATTCATTTTCCAGCTATTCCTCCACTTTCTCCACCCTTGTCACACACTTTTAAAGAGTTTTTACTGCAATAGCATCTTCTGGCATTTCTTTCTCTAAATGCTAAACAAAAGCATTTAAAAGAGACCTTTCAAAAATTCAAGAAAATTTGAAAATATTTTGAGGAGAGCCTTTGATTAAGTATCACTGATCATTTCTGGCTAATGAGGGAGTCTTTGTTGAACTGCAGAAGACAGTTCTGCACAGTTCTGGAAGGGGTACAAAGGGCAACCTATTTTCTTTGTAGTGCTTTTACTTCCCTTCTTCTCCCAGGTAATAGTAGAAGGTTTTTTTCTTTGGCCTTCATCCTTCATTAATGCATAATTTTGCATAAATTTTCAGGAGCACTTCTTGGACCTTTTGCAGCTCTGCATCTGGCTAGCCATGTCATAGAGTGCCAGTATATTGTAAGTGTGAAAAGTTAGAACCCAATGTGGGGGCCAAAAAGAAAAGATCTTTGTTGGTGCCAAATTGGCAAAAGTTTAATGTTTTACTAACTCTTCTGAAAACCCAGTCACTCACCTAGTCTTATTATCCAGGTTTCCTTGCACTTGTTCGCAGCAGAGATGGTCAGCACTGCCATGAACTTCGTTCAAACCCTGCCAATGCCTCCTCTTAAAAAGAGTTTCTACATTTACATTGACCTTTACCTTAAAATAATAGAGAAATATGGCTTCCTCGCTTCTGCCCGTATATGGGCACTTGTTTCTTCCAATCGTTTAAGGGAAATATTAACAACATTGGTAGATAGTAAACATTTTGTGGTCTATTTCACTATGCAATCACAAACTACTTTTTCCTGTGCTTCATTCTATTTTAGTGCATAGGACAGATTTAAGTTAAAAAGAGAACTTTAAATGTAGTTTAAAGTAGCCCTGCCTTTGTTTGCTGTCTCAGTTTGCAACCTAATTTCACTGTCTTCCAATCAATGTAAGGGCATAGGGAAAAGACATGGTTTGGGGTGTTTGTATGTTCATTAATTCATAAACCAGAATCATTAATATTCTTGGAGTTCAAAACAGAAGCATAAATCATGCCTTTATGAAGCGAGGTGTTGTGCTTCTAATGCTCATTTGAAGAATAATTTGCAAATCAGGAACCAATGCATATGTTTTAGAGGTCAGAGACAGATAAACGAAGCTCAAGCCTTTGTGTGAATAATTACATATCTGTCAAGTCATAATAATAAAATCCAATTTACCATTTTATAAAAATTTTAAGACTTTTTTTCAATTATTTGTGTTTTTTTCTGTTTCTTTTTCTACTTCAGAAATACCGTAACACAATTGCCACATCTGTAGTTTGGATCACACTACCACCATAGATCATATGATACCTTTCTTTATGCTTGGGAAGTGCTCACAAAATGCTGATCTGCAAACAGGACATTTATTATGTAGATAGTCCGTGAACTTTTTTATTTTTTACTTTTTTTGTTTGTCTTTAAGTGCTGTGCAGACAGACAGAGTATGAGTAAAGGCAGAGATTGATGAAGAGCTTTAAATTACTCATTTTGGAGAGAAATTATCTTCTCTAAAAACAAGCATTCATTCTTTCATGACTGGTATTAACTAAATTAATTAGGCAATAACTGCCCCAATGTAAAACCATCTTGGAGGTGTCGCGTTTATATTTTTTTTATGGTGGCATAAAAATTAAACAAAGTCAGCAATAGAACTGCCCCAATAAAAGCTTTTTAAGTTTTCTGACAATGCCAGAGAAGAATTGTCCAACAGGTAATTGGTTTAAACCAAAATAAGTAGATCATAGTTAAAAAGTTAATCTCCAGAAAAATGCTTCAATTCAATTTTGAGCTCTTTTTTCTTCTAAAAATAAAACTGCAAGTGACTTTAAACACAAATCAAAATGTATAGTTGAAAATAACCCTCAAATTATGATTTCTTTCACATTATTTACTTTGTTTCTGACAGACGCATCTGGCAAAAAAAAAAAAAAAGAGTTCCTAAAAGATCAGTATCATTGAAAAAGTTTTTTGATTAAAAATATGGCCAAGAAGCCCAAGTTCTGTTCCTTCATATGATTAAATTTAGCCAAATTTATGTCACAGTCAAACGAAATCAGCTTTCTCCTGTTTGTTTTGTTCTGGGTAATTAACATGTATTAGTTAGCCTAAGGTAAAAATACATCTTACCTCCACTCAGAGCCTTGCAAAGGGAAAATTATCATAAGTTATCTTTCTCAGGTTTTTGTTATTTTTATGAATATTTATTAAAATTAGTAAAAAAAAGAATATGATGCTTCAAAATTTCAGTATACATGAAGTTCTGGTTACTAATCTTAAAAAGGAAATGGTTGCTGTAGATTGATCAGCTATACTGGGCTTCTATATGAAGACTGCACCTCTTTCAATTCACAAAGAGGCATTTGAGGGGATGTGGAAGAAGTCGATAGATTGCATAGAGAGAGACAATAGGAATAAATAACCACTTCCTCTGAGAAGAATAGGGACAACCAAAGAAATACTCAGGAAGAAAGTTGAGAGCTCCAAAGGGGGTATTTTCACAGAATGGAAAATTTATGGAACTAATTATTCCTGGAATTTGTGAAGGGCAATTTATAACTAGGATGAAGAACACATCAGGAAAGTGGAATGGAGCAGAAGCTTTTTGATGTCATCAAAATGATGTAACATCTAACCTGGAAAAACGCTAAAAGTGTTTGTAGGGGAATATAGCAATTCTCCTATATTCACCTGTGGGTTTTGCTACTGCTCCCCAACAGAGGCATAACATCTCAGTGGTCACTTGGTTTCACCGGACAGTGGATCTACTGTTATAATGCTAGGAAATATTTTGGTTTGAGTTTCTCTGTTTGTTTTTGAGACATACTCATAGTGATATCTTCTATAAACCAAAGCCCCAACTGTATTTCACTGTACAGACTGTTTCAGACTGTATGACTCTGCCGAGAGTCATATTCATGGAAAAAGTGGTATTGATAGTTAGTTAAGATATACAGGTTAGAAATAAAGGAAGAATTGGGTTTGCATTTTTAAATTACTGTTGAAATGTAAAACATAAATATGTTTGCCATGTAGACAATTATTTCTCTAACTCCACTAGAATTCTGGCAAGGTTGTACTTACAGATGCAGTAAAATTTTAAAATTAAGAACAAATTAATAACTTGTCACTTCAGGGTCAGTGCTGAAATAAGAATATGCAGTAATTTTAGATAAATTTCTTTCATCCACCTTTCCTTTAATATAGTCAAATTAAGTCAAATAATACTTTGAAAATTTACTTTAAGAATGACCTGTACTTCTTCTAGGGACATAGTTTCCCAAGCATCTAAAGTTTATGTGAATATTTTTAACTAACCAATCACTTTAGCCTAAAATGGATTCCCACCTACTGGGTTTACAGGTTTTCACTTTGCAAAATTGTGCTCTTATTTATTTTTGCTTAAAAATGTTACAGATTTTTTTTTTTAAATTACTAACTTGATAAAATCAGCTTGCAGTGACAGGTTTTTCAGCCATAAAGCAGTAAACAAATCCTATTTGACCTTGCTTAGTCAAGACAAGATGCAGAACTGGATTTTGTAATTATACTTATCTAAATTTGCATGAAAGATAATGAAGTAGTGACGAATGGTAAATGAATGTACATAGTTTGTCTTCCTCTGGACTCCAAATAAGTGATCGCTGACAAAGAATACCTGGCTTAAAAGTTGCTAGGGTTCACACAGCCTTACTGAAGATTTATTCCGGCAAAATTCCATACATAATTTGGGGTCAGATCTGTGCTTGTCTGCTACATCTTCATATTAACCAAACTAAATTTCAACTTTGGGGTGACAGAAGACAACTGCTCGGGAAGCCCAAGTCCTCTCCTTGTCTGACACAGAGAGCTGGCAGGGTAACCCACTGCAAAGAGGCATCAGGAGAGAAACAACAGAGCACAGTCCCCCAGAACAGGGCTTTTTTGTTTGTTTGCGTGTTTGTTTTTCTACATCAGGTCAGAAAAGGGTGCGTTCAGTTTTCTGTTGTGGGCAGGGGCTGATCGGGGATGGCATCCCAAATCTGACACCTGTTTCCCACAGGTGCAGAGTTGGCACATACTGCACATATTGCACTCTGTATTGCACATTGAGAGCAAACAGTGGATTTGGTGATTTTTTTCTTAATTTAATCTTAAGCATTGATTTTGGGCATGGTTCTAAACCATGAGCTATCCACAAATAGAGCAGAGCAAAAGAAATTTTTCTTCAAAATTGGGAATGTCCAGATGGCAAATCAATCAATACATAGAAATGAATGTCATAATCTTTTTGAGTAATTTTTTTGTTCATCTTTGCTTCAACAACCAGTGTCTGTTTTTCCAGGCAGGGAGAACTGAATACGTGGCTTGGAGATGTCTACATATTTAGCTATTGCAGCAGCCTGATTGAGTCTGCAGTACCTCTGTTCAAAAGTTGAGCAGCTTGATAAGAAGGAGCAGCTTATGGGAGCCAGGGCGGAGGCGTAGAAGGGTGTTATAGCCTGAGGATTTCATGTCTGTGCATGCAAGCACAAGTGATTGCTTTGCAGCACTGCTGTGCAATTCCGGTAACGCTGTAAGGCAGCCAAGGTGGCTGCTTCCCTAAGGGGCTCAGAGGAGGGAGGATCTCAGCCATTTCTTGTCACCTTGGAAAGCATCATTTTAGACTGTCTTGCTAATAAATGAAGTGGGTCAGGTGTAGCTTAAGGCAGCAGGACTTACCCTTCAGACATAATTTCAGCCTGAAAACTTTGGGGATCCCATATCTGATTTTATTTGTGTATTCAGGTTTGTAACATGATTATCTATATTCAGTGATGTTTGGCCATGAAATAGTTCTGGTTGTTACTAAAACATTGGTAGAATTGACTGTCACATTTAGGACTTTTTTCTTTTTCTTTTCGTTCTAGCAAGAAGGAATTTTCTAGACCATAATGGTTAAGATAGAAAGATTTTTTTTTTTTTTTAATGAGGTGAAAGGAAACAAGTTTTCTAAGATTATGTATCAGGCTGCTGAAAAAAGCACTCACAACTCCCAAGTCTTAATCCAGATCTCTATTTAGATTGGTAAACAACATAATCATTTTCTGGAAAGATACCTTCTGCACAGAAAACTGAATCATAGAATCATAGAATGGTTTGGGTTGGAAGGGACCTTCAGAGATCATTTAGTCCAACCTCCTGCCATAGACAGTGACATCTTTCACTAGATCAGGTTGCTCAAAGCCCTGTCCAACCTGACTTTGAACACTTCTGGTGGTGAGGCATCCGCAACTTCTTTGGGCAACCTGTTCCAGTGTCTCACCACCCTTATTGTAAAAAATTTCTTCCTTATGCCCAATCTACCCTCTTTCATTTTAAAAATGTTGCTTCTTGTCCTGTCACTACAGGCCTTGGTAAATAATATCTCTGTCTTTCATACAAGCCCCCTTTAAGTATTGAAAGGCCACAATAAGGTCTCCCCAGAGCCTTCTCTTCTCCAGGCTGAACAACCCCAACTCTCTCAGCCTTTCTTCATAGGAGAGGTGTTCCAGCCCTCTGATCATTCATGGATCATGGAGGATTGTTTTCATAGTTCTCTTCTGGACCCACTCCAACAGGTCCTTGTCTTTCTTGTGCTGGGGACACCGGAGCTGGGTGCCGTACTCCAGGTGGAGTCTCACGAGAGTGGAGTAGAAGGGGAGAATTACCTCCCTTAACCTGTGGGCCACACGTCTTTTTATGCAGCCCAGGCTTTCAGGGCTGCAAGCACGCATTGCTGGCTCATGTCCAAATATTCATCCCCCAGTATCCCTTCTCCACAGGGGTGCTCTCAATCCATTCATCCCCCAGTCTGAATTGATACTGGGGATTGCCCTGACCCAGGTGCAGGAACGTTGCCCTTGGCTTTGTTGAACTCCAGGAGGTTCACATGGGCCCACTCCTCAAGCCTACCCCTGTCCCTCTGGATGGCACCCCTTCCCTCTAGCGAATCAACTGCACCGCTCGGCTTGGTTTCATCTGCAAACTTGCTGAGGGTGCATTCGATCATTAATAATGGCAAAAATATTACAGCCTTACAAGCATTTCCAGCTTTTCTGCTTTTTTTTAAACAGCAAATTTCCAGATAAATTACATTCTACCTTTATACCCTGTGCTGCTTTTAATGTAAATTGCAGGAGAGGTGAGTCAGAACATATACTTTTTCACCATCAGTATTCCCTTTCATAATTTCTTGCAAATGAAGACAGGATGAATACCCCTACCTTAAAAAAAAAAAAAAAAAAAAAGAAGGAAAAATGTTTTTATGTATGTTTCAGAACAGAGGTCTTACTAATGTTTTATGAGACTTTTATATTCTTACAGAAGCAATTAGAAATTAATTCAGGTTGATTTGCTTTTGCCCGTATGATTTCTCTGGGGTTGAAACATAACACTTAAACTGATTTGAAGATGTACCTCTTTAACACTATTGTTTCAAGGATAGGTCCTATGTGTATAACTTCCATTGTGCGAGGAGGACCTGTGGATGCTTGACATCATACCATGACTTTGTTGCTGAGGGCTTTGCTCTTGGTCTGTTGACAGTAAAATTTTAAAGTAGGCATGAAATGCTCTTTTCAGTATTATGCCAGCCTTTGCGTAGGAAATTATTCCAAACTTCAGTTTCATCAAGATGTGTATATATGATAAAGACATCCCATGATATTTCCAATTAGTAGACTTTTATGGGGAAAAATTCAACCTAGACTGCAGAAGAGAATCTCTCTTCCCACTCCAAAACACTACCATATCCAGTCAAAATTAAACATGGTGAAGAAATAATTGCTGTAAGACTTTTTTTTTCCCAAAATTGCTTCACCAAAATCATGATGTGCAAATCAAACTCAAAAACTATAATAATGTAGTAGGTATAGAACACATCAGCTTTAAACTTAAGAGATTTTAATATACCAATACAAAAAAGAGTGTATCAAAATTACATACTTCATTGCTTAGGAAGCACCCATCTCCCCTCCCCCACACCAGATGTCAAGACATTTGAGAAAATAGACCCTACTCTGCATTTTCAATGAATGAGTATTTTCTCCTGAAAACATTTGATTATGGAATGTCTTGCAGGCTAGTAGTTGTACAGATTCACAACACTGTATTAGACATAGATCATGTAAAACACACATGCCTTTGTTAATAGGAAATTCATACAGAAAACAACTGTAAACTTGAATCTTTTAGTTTGATTTTTTTTTCTTTTAACTCCCCTCACACAAACTGTACTATTGGAAATTATTGGTAGTCATTGGCAAATAGTGTATGTGAAAACTGAACGCAAGTGATCCACTCAGTTTTAGTTGTTGTACACAGCTGCTAGTGAACACTGGTTTTGTAGAAACAGTGTGCAAATTATAAAAAACAGATAGGTAAAATTAATCTGGAACATATTCAGAGGTTTTTAGTCTTCTTACTTGTAAGTTAGTATTTTGAGGTTAAGCCTGGCAAAGTAGAATCAATCACACACTTCAGCCTAAAGAAATTTTTAATGGAACATTTTTCTTTAATAAACTACCAATTTCTTAGAAGGCAGTAAAATTCATTGATATTTAGATATAAGTGACATAAGATTGGTTCGCTGGTGCTTCTTCTATTAGTTACTCTTGCTGTATAAATATCTTTAATTAGATTTTGCACACTAGAAATAATTTTTCATATTAAACAAAGTCAAATTTGCTGTCTTTCTATAGCCTCCTAAGGGAAAGCAGATATGTGGATAATGTAATCCATCATTAGTAACAATTGTGTGAATAAAACATACTATTTACATACAGGCTGAGAAGGCATACGCAGCTGGCTAACTTCAGGAAGGCCATGCAATTCTTTTAGCTGAACACGCTGCCAATGTGAGCTGGTGTCATCAATCAATTTGATGCTCCACTGAGCTTAAACAAAAAACTGTGAGAAAGTTCATAAGTGGAAATAACAGATAAAGACTATCATTGATACAAAACACAGAGAACAACTCAGTGTTAGACCTTGCACTTCTAAGTAAATAGCAATACATTAGGAAACTAGATACCGTATTGACATCCCATTTTAATCCTTGTTAGAGCATTTCTCAAGATCATTTCATGCCAAATCAGGCTTCTTTGACAAATAGGATTTTTTTCCTTTTTTTTTTTTTTTACAAAAAAAATCTCTCCCAAGAACTTATTCAGGAGAAATTATGGAAAATCTTTGCTGAAAAAATGACATTTCTTATTTAAAAGTTTTTCAAAAGTTTGCTATGTTTTATCGTTTCACAATTCCTTTACAATGTTTTTGTATGTAAAATAAAAATAAAGATTTATATTACTTTCCTAAAGAGTCATAATAATAAACAAAAGAAGCAGATTTTCAGTTGCAACAGCCATTCAGAAGAAGCTTTGAAAGAAGGAGCATTGACTTGTTTTATTTATTTGTTTTCCATTTTCAATTCCATTCTGTTTCCACACTTAAGGCAGACACTCCTCCCTAACTCACAGTCCGACTGTGAAATGTTTATGATAGAGCCACAAATGGAAAGCACAGATTTATGCCAACTGTTCAGATTTGAACAGGATGTTCCTTCATTAAAACAGACTCACTAGTCTGACTACTGTATATTACTGAGTTTACAGTTTAGGAAAATTCATAAATTACTACAATACAATGAAAAACAACAGAAATAGCTATTAGATTTGCAGAAGGTATAAGTCTTTGATTATCATCTCCTCTATAGTTGTTTTCTTTAACTGTCACTAAATGTGAACCAAATAACTCCCTAGTCTTGTTACAGTTAAAGAAAATAATCTCTTGATGCTAATAGAGCTTTCTACTCCATCCAATAGAATAGTGGTCTCCATGATTTTTATGGTCTTTGATGCTGTGAAATATAATGTACTTCCCGCCTGATACTAATTATTCATCATCTGAGAACACAAGATAGTTTTGCTGCTGCTTCTCTAAAAGCATACTTTTTCCTTTTGATGGGATGAGTTCGGAGGTGGAAGTAAGGTAGTGGGAGAAGTCAGTTAAGACTAAAAGGAAAAAGGTTGGATGGATTAATTGACAGACTGGGCTATATTCTAGGTTCAAGTCAAAAAGTATAACTATTCCTGAGATGTTACATTTTCAGTTGAGAATTTATAATGTTATTGCTAACTCCCAATGCACTGTGAAGTTCCTTTTTGGTTTTGTGTGTTTTTAAATGAACATGGTTTAGATCTTAATAAAGGAATTTTCTTATTCTTGTTTTCTCTTTCCTTCTTTGTATAGTCTGGATTAATACTTTGATTCAAACCAAACAAAAAGAGAAAGGAAAGTAAGTACACTGCTGAACAAAAATAAAATTTTGTGTGGCAGCTGTAGAAAATGGTATTGGACCTCTTGCAACCAAATTCAGTGGACTTAAATATCTTTATTGGTAGGGAGTTCACATAGTTTCTGGGATTAGTTCCCAAACTAGATGTTTTAGCAATGTTTGAAGGAAGGCAACAGTCAGTGAACTGGGGGGAAAAATTATCTTTTCTAATTTCAATTTGCAATTTCTTAGGCCAGCATGCAACTAATTCAGAGGGAGAAAAAACCCAAAAACCTTCACTTCTATGTAAATAAAGTTGTCCTTTTTTACCTGTAGTATTGCAAAGAAACCTATGGCACCTCTGCCACTTAATTTAAAAAAATGTATTCATCAAAAGATCTGATATGTAGACACCTATTACTACATATATTGAATATTATTTTTATTACAGGATTAGTTCAACAAAGGGTGAAACAATATTTCATGCTATTATATGTTTCACAAACTATTTCTAAAAATGTTTTCATATTCAGATTTACTGGATTTATGCCACACAATTCAATTAGATCTTTTCTTTTAATGTTCTTCACGTGTCCAGTGTTTTGTTCTCTCTCTGAGATAGACATTGGGCCAGACCAAGTGAGATGTACTCATATTCCCAGTGATTTAGTTTTCATCCACCCCTAATTCTCAAACTTTCTTTTTTCTCACTAAGTTTTAGTTTTTATTTTTGTTGTTTTTCATTCTTTTGTCTATTTTTTCATACATAATACAAAGCATGTCTGAAACATGACTCCTTCTTATTTTTGAGATTCAATTTAAGTCAGCAGGTGATCTCTTTTTTCCACAGAATATTTTAAGGCAAACTAAGGTCAAAGTTTTCTTCTTTGGAACCCAACTCCTGTTTCCACTGAAGTCAATAGTAATATTGATGTATTCATTATCAACAGGAGCTGGTCTTTACATACTGAAACTTGAGCAATTATCTCTGAATTTCAACGTCTGAATAGCACTGAAGTTCCTAAAATGGCCATATAAGATTAGGATAAACTTCCTTAAAGTTTTTCGCTCAGCCACAAATCCAAAGGGAGATTCCTTTGACCATGAACTTACCAGCTGGAAACAAGTAATACTTCAGCTTCGTCTGAGAAGCATTAGAAGTCTGAGATGCATTAGAAAGCACTAGATAGTAAGTTCTTAAGAAAACTTGCTTGGAAGTTGCCAGTGTTACAAAGTTCTGAGTTGGAAAATTTGACTCCTTACCAGAGGTGATGTAAAATGATAGAATGTAAAGGCCTAGCTGCATTAAAAATGAGCTGTATAAATAAAGTATAGCATGTTTTGGTGAGCCTGTACTCTTTTTACGCCTGGGCTGACAGATGCCATTGTGTTGTGTTTAGACTAGTAACACCTAGACACCTCAGCTCTGCTGTGCGTGACACAGGACAAGCACACAGAGACTCTATCCAAGCTAACCCCCTATGACCCATTTCACTTATGGTTCTCTTGACTTAATAAAACATGACCCAGAAATATAGAGAACTTGTTAATTTTTACTTCACAAAATCTCTTTAGTGTCCATTTTTTACTTATCAAATATTATTTGAACTTTTCAGTTTTCTGGTGTTTCTTTGACTGTTCCCATGCAAAATATACATTTTAGTCAGAAGCATGTAAAGCAAAACCTGTAAAGTCACTCAAAGCTTCATTTTTTAAAATTATAAATACATTACAAATTATTCAAGTTATGGAGTCAGGGTAAAGAAGTTTCAGTATACTTCCCTTCACAAAGAGAACAGTTTCTGACACCTCAACCCATGTATTTATTGTGAGGATAACTTACCATGTAGGTTTTTTCCCCCTTTCTTTCTTCTCCTGAGCAGATCCTTGGTTTTAACAAAAGAAGAATGCACTGCTATTTTATTGTAACTTACTGTCAGTCATTTTCTGAGTTGCATTGTTAGAAATGCATTATCAAATCTTTTTATTTTCCTTCTTAATGTAGCGTTTAGGAGAACAATTCAAATGGCCCAGAAAGACAGGAGATACAAATGAAATGGCTAGAGAGTTACTCCTTTGGGAATTGCAGTGTGAAGATTTTTAGAATGCAAGAATGTCCACCAACCCTTCTCAAAGTCACGTCTTTTGGGGGAAAAAAAAAAAAAAAGACTCCAAAGCTTCCAAGCCTTTTGAGTTTAGCAGGATCTTGTTTCTTCGCTATGGAATCACCTGGCGGCGCCCTAGGTTGAAGACAAAAAGGACAAGGCAGGAATCAAAATCTTTTCAGAAATTGCTAACTCACTGGTGTGACAGTGGGAAGGGTTGTGTCTGAAGCAAATGACCATCAGGGCTGAAACTGTAGGACTGCAAGGTTGTCTTTTGCTGTGCTATTCCTCCCCATCAATTCACTCTTCTTTGGGAATCTGCAAGTGGGTGTTGGTCAGGCAATTTGAAGAGCAGCAATGCGCTTCACTGTTGAGTAGGCTACTATATGAACTCCTGCTGCTTCTTCCCAGATATAAATCATAGAGTCACAGAATCATTTGGAAAAGGTTGGAAAAGACCTTTAAGATAATCAAGTCCAATCATTAACCTAACACTGCCAAGTGCCCCACTAAACCATGTCCCTAAGCGTCACGTCTACACGTCTTTTAAATACCTCCAAGGATGGTGACCCAACCACTTCCCTGGGCAGCCTGTTCCAATGCTTGACAACCCTTTTGCTGAAGAAATCTTTCCTGATATCCAATCTAAACCTCCCCTGGCACAACTTGAGGCCATTTCCTCTTCTGCTTCTTGCTACTTGGGAGAGGAGACCGACACCCACCATGCTACAACCTCCTTTCAGGTAGTTGTAGAGAGTGATAAGGTTTCCCCTGAGCGTCCTTTTCTCCAGACTAAACAGTCCCAGTTCCCTCAGCCGCTCCTCATAGGACTTGTGCTTTAGACCCTTCACCAGTTTTGTTGCCCTTTGGACACGCTCCAGCACCTCAATGTCCTTCTTATAGCGAGGGGCCCAAAACTGAACACGGTATTCGAGATGCAGCCTCACCAGTACCGAGTACAGGGGCACGATCGCTTCCTTAGTCCTGCTGCCCACACTATTTCTGAGACAAGCCAGGATGCCATTGGCCTTCTTGGCCACCTGGGCACACTGCCGGCTCATGTTCAGCCGGCTGTCAATCAGCACCCCCAGGTCCTTTTCCTCTGGGCAGCTTTCCAGCCACTCTTCCCCAAGCCTGTAGCATTGCATGGGGTTGTTGTGACCCAAGTGCAGGACCCAGCACTTGGCCTTGTTGAACCTCATACAGTTGGCCTCGGCCCATCGATCCAGCCTGTCCAGGTCCCTCTGCAGAGCCTTCCAACCCTTGAGCAGATCAACACTCCCGCCCAACGTGGTGTCGTCTGCAAACTTACTGAGGGAGCACTCGATCCCCTCCTCCAGATCATTGATAAAGATATTGAGCAGGACTGGCCCCAACACTGATCTCTGGGGAACACGACTTGTGACCGGCCGCCAACTGGGTTTAACTCCGTTCACCACAACTCTTTGGGCCTGGCCATCCAGCCAATTTTTTACCCAGCGAAGCGTAGACCCATCCAAGCCCTGAGCAGCCAGTTTCTCCAGGAGAATGCTGTGGTAAATGATGTCAAAGGATTTACTAAAGTCTAGGTAGACAGCATCCACAGCCTTTTCCTCATCCACTAAGCGGCTCATCTTGTCATAGAAGGAGATCACGTTAGTCAAGCAGGACCTGCCTTTTATAAACGCATGCTGACTAGGCCTGATCAACTGGTTGTCCTGTACATGCCTGTACGAGTGTGATGGCACTCAAGATGATTAATGGAGCATCATCTACCATCACCATCTCACCCAGTGGAAACAAGTAAGAACTGTGCTGACCCTTCATACCCTCTGTCTTGCCTGTTCTTGCCTGTTCTCTGTACCAGAATTCTTAAAGTCCTGCGAAATCTTTGCATACTTTTTCTACCTGGACATGGCAGATATAGGGAGCCCTTAGTCTACTGCTGGCAGATGATTATCATTTTCCTGTGCTTTTGGATTATGCAGACAGTCCTTGATGTCCATAAAATGGTAAAAATTTCATTTAAGAGCTTGATGTAAAATAGTAAGTGTACTAGATATTTTACCAGTTCATATAGGATTTTATAAATGTGGGTTGGCTTTGTCCTTAAAACTGTACCACACAGTTTTAAGACACAGGCCATACTATACTCAATCACATCAGTTGCATACAATAAGGTTACTTACAGGATGTGTAAATACCACTATAAAAATCAGATTTGTATATGCAGATATCTGCAGGTTCTCATGCAATATAAATAGACTTGAACTATCTAACCTGAATATCCTTGATGGGAATGGGCAATTCACATTGTTTTCTGAGATTGGTAGCCTGGACATCCCTTATTCATATTCTGGGTCTTTATTTGCAGAGCTGTGTGAAGTTCTGCTGCAGTTCCCACAGGGGTTAATTAAAATATTTGGTCTATTTCATTTCATGTAAGTTTCATCCTCTTGAGTTTTAGATTTAAATGAACCCAGAAACCGCTCCGTTTCCTCATGACTTTGATCTGACACCATCAGTGCCTGTATGAGTTTCTTAAGATTTGGCTAGGGGTCAGCTCCAACTTGACTCAGTCATATTGAAGGTTAGTGAACCCAGGTCAAGTTTCAAGACCAGAATAGTGCTGTTTGTACACAAGTGGGAATTGCAAGGAGAGAGTTACCAATGTTGCTGCTAAATGAAGGGAAATTATTTGTTTCCACCATCCTGACACAGATATACCTGGTTCCTTAAAGGACTGTGGCCAGTGCATTACAACCGGTATCTCCTGTTCCTGCTGCTACAATTTGAACGACTGCTGGTCACCATTACATTTGCTGTTTTTCATGGCTGAATTGTCTTTTGTTTGGAACTGGAAAAGAAGGAAATAGCTAGCGGGGAATTTTTGGACTTCATAACTGTTTGTAAAGCCTGTTAACAGTATCAGATTTTTCAGCAATGTTATTATATAGCCCCATATTCTTTAGGGGGCAGGGTTTTCTTTGTTTACCTCTTAGGTTGTCTTCATACCATGCAGAGAGACAGTACATTATTACTTCTTGAGATCTATTGTAAATGAATTAGATATAAATATAGAGCTGAAATATATCTGAAAGGAAAGAAAAAAAAAAAAAAGAAAGCAACATTGGTTTATCTTCTACCTCCAAAGAACTGTATATTCACAGTAAAAGCATCTGGGGTGTTTTTCCTTGTTTACCTAATGAGTTTATTAAGGTACTGATGGAAAATTGCTTTAGTTAAAAGGTACACTAAACGTAGGCAGAACATAAATCACTAAACATGAGAATAAACTTTAATTATGAAATATTTTGTCCAAACAACTTTTTAAACTTTGATTTATTGCAAATAATTTAGTTACTACAAAATATGACATCATGGAAAAGGAAAAAATCTTCATAATCTCAGGATCTGCATCCTTCCTGTGTCACCTTCCACTGATCTAGAGGACAACACAGTCTAAAACATGTATTTGTGACTTTTGGTTTACAAGAAACTTTCTTGAGATCAGAGGTGTTCTCTCACAGCTCACACTAAGAGTATGACTGAGGAGCCCTCCTTGCTGGATTCTTGATATCAGTGATAGCATGAAGTATCACATACAGCTTGGGGCAAAACTGAAATTGCTGCTACTTACAACTAGGGTTGAATCAGGGCAAGGCTGGTTGTTCCCAATGGACACGTAAAGTTAGGTGTCCTGCTTCAGTCATAAGTTGGTCAACATCGAAGATCTGCAACATATACATGAAACGCACATGTCAGAAAGAGGCATATTAAAGCTGTGTGTAGATAGAAAGGTAGATATATTTTTCTTGTTGTTTGCTTTCTTTTTTGTCTTTTTTTGGATTTCAGTCTCCGGGATCTTTGTTTTCTGTGTAATCTTCCCCCAGTAGTGAAACATCATCCAGCCTCCAATCTCCTGTTCCTAAGCCAGGAACAGGAGAGGCAGTCCCCTTGGCTCAGTTTTTCCCTGCACCCTGGGCTAGAAGTGCTCACACATGTTGAAGCATAACACTGTCTCTGGGAGAAATACAGAGAATTCATAGGATTCGTGTCAGCCAGCTTTCCCTGTTTGCATGGGAGTGCCATGAAAGAACAAGCCGATACAGCAGTCTGGCTGACCTGCGCTGTGCATGGGGTTGGTCCAGAAACCCCCACAGTTGCCTTCCAGAGTGGTCCTCTGTTTCTGTGACCCTACTTGTAGAAAAGTATCGCAGGAAACTTATTCAGGAGGAAGAATGGAAATATCAGCTCAACGGGAAATGTCTCACTTTGCCACCAGTATGAAGCTATAGGCTATAGGCAATGTCATGATTCAACCCTACATTGAAGGCTGACTCCAGGAACCCAAACTGTGTCACTAATTAATAGCACAACAAACAAACAAATAATGCCCACTGGTTACGAAAACCACTTCAAGAATGGAAAAAACCCCACACTTGCTGTATTTTCTTTCCCAATGAATTTCTGTATGACTTTGAAGGAGGTGCACATTATCTGTTTTCTGATTATTACCGTCAAAATTAACTCAGTGTGAAAGGGACCCAAAAGATTATCTTTTCCTTCTCTTCTTGTACCTCCAGGAATGTGGCTGAGTTGCAGGAGGGATGACAGACACTGTGGCAGCTGGAGTTAAATGTGCCAGTTGTCCTTTTAGATGGAAGGTCCCAGAGTCAACGACTGTCACTGGCAGACAGACCAGGAAATAAACATTGTCCTCAGCAAATTGCTTTGCATTTTGCTGGGAGGAGCACACTGTATCTGAGTGCACAATCTGTAGAAGGCAGATGATAATATATATTAGATGGTGCTGCAATAAAATGTGTAAAAATGGCTTAAAGTATTCAAAGGAAGGGACTGTTGAAATGTTATCTGCTGTTAGCTGACACTTGAGATGATGTTATTACTAAGCCTGACAGTATTGGATCCTTCACACTATTGAGTTTGATTATGCCTTACTAATGGCTGGCTCCTTTTCCATCTCACTGGCAATAGTTTCATTTTCTTACCTATACCTTTCTATCAAGTCATTCAGAAAAAGTCAAAGTCATCTTCCAGAGCTGAGAAATGGGAATTACTCTCCCTATCTAAAGAACTCGTGAAAGTGTCATATCATCAGAAGAGATGTTCAGGAAATCAAGAGTGATTTCATCCTTCCTTTGCAATTGCTGAGAAGAGACAAGCAATTCTGTTCTCGTGGACCGCTGGCAGGCACAGCAGCTCCACTGTCTCAGACCACAGCTCATCTAGACCAGTATTCCTAGGCTGACCAAGTCCAAAAAACAGATTCCTGTAAGTGACTTAAATCAAGGCAAAGGCACAGTAAGACAGCTGTAGGTGGAAGATTTTCATTCCTAACTGTGGTGTGATTTTCTTTTTTTCAGACAGGAAAAAGAAAGAAAAGCACCAGGCAGGGCTTGAGATTGTAACCGTATGGAGAAGTGTAGACCGAGTAAGTTTTCAGTGAAGTGTTGCTGAAATCGGTAAGAAGCTGGGAACAAAACCACAGCTACTTAGGACTGTTTTTTCATTACTACTTTTACTGCAGACAAGGAACGGGGTTTCTTATTTTCTGTGAAAAAGCATTATTGCATCAGATCGATGTCCGTCATTATTTTTATTTCTCAAGCAACCGCTAGTGGCTCAAGCCTGGACAGTATTTATAGTTGGTTTTTTCCTAGGATTCCTTCTGCTGCAGGCCGCTGCAAACAATGTGGCCTAAATATAAGCATCAGTAAAGTGCTCGATATCACAAACTTCAAAGAATGTTCAGTCTGAGACTATTTATGAAGAAAATCTTGTAAGTGCTTTTATGCAGGATAGGAAGAGAGACATTTTCTGAAATAGGTTTATTTTACCTGATACTGTGATGCCAATCTTATAGGCTATGTTAATAGCATTTTTATAGGTGACAGCATATTAGAATAGAATAGAATATGTCAGTTGGAAGGACCTACAACGATCATCTTGTCCAATTGCCTGAACACTTCAGGGCTGACCAAAAGTTAAAGCATATTATTAAAGGCATTGTCCAAATGCCTCTTAAACACTGACAGGCTTGGGGCCTCGACCACCTCTCTAGGAAGCCTGTTCCAGTGTTTGACCACCCTCCTGGTAAAGAAATGCTTCCTAATGTCAAGTCTGAACCTCCCCTGATGCTTTGAGCCATTCCCACGCATCCTGTCACTGGATCCCAGGGAGAAGAGCTCAGCACCTCCCTCTCCACTTCCCCTCCTCAGGAAGCTGCAGAAAGGAATGAGGTCGCCTCAGTCTCCTCCAAATTAGAGAAGCCCAAAGTCCTCAGCCATTCCTCGCAGGACATGCCTTCCAGCCCTTTCACCGGCTTTGTTGCCCTGCTCTGGACCCATTCAAGTACCTTCATATCCTTCTTAAATTGTGGGGCCCAGAACTGCACACAATACTCAAAATCAGGCCGTACCAATGCTATTAACTTAATAGGTGAAAAATCTGCTACACCTGAGATTACTAACCCATACCCTTTTTTGGCTACATAATCTTTCTATCTGCATACTTCAAAAGACTTTGTTTTTTCCAATGTTATCCATTTTTCAGGAATTTTGTGTAGATCAGTTTTGCAAAGAAAAGGAAAACATTTTGATGGTTTGATGTCAAAGACATTTTACATTCCTTAAGAATATGAGTGTGGTTGTTGTCCTGATTTCAGCTGGGATAGAGTTAATTTTCTTCCTAGTAGCTGGTATAGTGCTGTTTTTTGGATTTAGTATGTTGATAACACACTGATATTTCAATTGTTGCTAAGTAGTGCTTACACTGGTCAAGGACTTTTCAGCTTCCCATGCTCTGCCAGGTACACAAGAAGCTGGGAGGGAGCATAGCCAGGACAGCTAACCCAAACTGACCAAAGGGATATTCCATACCATATGACATCATGCTCAGTATATAAGCTCGGGGGAGTTGGCTGGGCATCGGTTGGCAGATGGTGAGCAATTGCATAGTGCATCACTTGCTTTGTATATTCTATTATGATTGTTATTATCATTAGTAGTAGTATTATTATTACTATTTTACTTTATTTCAATTATTAAACTGTTCTTATTTCAACCCATGAGTTTTCTTGCTTTTACTCTCCCGATTCTCTCCTCCTCCCACTGGAGGTGGGGGAAGTGAGCAAGCGGCTGTGTGGTGTTTAGTTGCTGGCTAGGGTTAAACCACAACAGTTGTAACGGGTCAGAATACAGTTCCTCCTAGCCCAATATCCCGTCTCTGACAGTGCACAAAAACAGATACTTAAGATATGGCTTTGGCACACGTGACTTAAACTTACTGGAGAATTAGCTGAGAAAAATAGCCCACCCCTGCAGAAATGCTTCTAAGAGAACAGTGTCAGTCATCCTAGACCAGACACAAAAAAACAGTGTTCACAATTGCAGTTCATAAAAGAAGTATGGAGTCACCACCCAAAGAAACATGGGAGGTAAGTTAGAGAAAGATGAATTAAAAATGTAGACACCATGAATGGTTCGAAGTATTCAGCATGAAAAGCCCAAAGACAATGCCAAGCTTGTAGACAGTGGAGTCTAAGCTACATACACATTTTATATTCCAGGGAAGTGGGTTCCCCTAAGAAGAGCAGTAATATGAGCATGACTGAGGACTAAAGCCTTGTAATGCAAAGGAGACTGCTTGGAGTATGGCTTTAACAGATTTTAAGACTCTCAGTGTGCACATAATGCATGAAAAGACTGTCAGCTATACAACAGCCAAATTTGCCACTGTGTTGTTAAATCAACAAGAGTTAAATCACAGCAGGATTAGAAAGGCATCTGTAATGCAGTACAGGCAGTGCTGAGGGACAGAAATGGACTGGAGCAATCTAACTTTGTGCTGGTTATGACAAGACTTGTTCATAGGGAAAAGCAAGCATAGTTAAAAAAACCTTGAGCAACATAAGGTGATGTGACTTAGACTTTATGAGAGCTGTTATACAGGTGTACCTGTGTAGCATTGTGAGACAGTAGACTATTTTGAAACAGCCCAGTATAATATAAGAATATCATTATTAAGTGAAAGAACAGTTATTATGGGCCTTGGCCAGCAATATGAGGAACTGTTTTAGTGAACTGGACATGTAAATAGCAGTTGGAAATTCTAAACAGACTGCCCTACATACGGTTTGGGACTGCAGAAGTGCATTCATCTCAGCCCTGCTGCAGTTACTAAAGAAAAGTATTAACAAGAATGCAAAAAAAAATTCATTACAACTATTGAAAATAGTGGTCTATAGTGAGAAAGCAATGGCAGAAATTAAGTCGTATAGAAGAGTCACATCTTCTTAATAGAAATGCACCTATTAGATTAATATCTCTTTATTAGGAAATAAAACAAAAGAGAAAATAAATTCTTGAGGCAATAGACTGATCTCCAAGAAGTGTATTGGAATTTGGGTCTCCAGACCCATTAGTGCTGAAGTTATTTGGCTGTAAAATAAACAGTCTCCTGGTGAAGTGGATATTTAATCACGTTCCTGAAATGGAAGAGCCCTAACCCGAAAAATTGAAAAACTAGGTCTCTAATGCGTGTGTTAAAACATGTTAGTATCATACTAGTATCCTAGTCTTGGTCATGTTGGTTATTCTGGGGCTAGTGTATTCCCTTATTTTTTCATGAAAAAAAATCCTAACACCTTTTTTTTGTTTCAGTGGATGAAGAAAATGCTTCAACTTTAGAGCTTTTTATGAAATCACATTCTTGAGAACTAGCTATTCTTTCTAAGGATTTGCATTGATCCAAAGCTGCAGAATAGCACCTGGAAAAGAAGTTGCTACCTATTACCAACAATTGAGAACATACTGTTTGATTTATCCAGGGAGCTGTAGTAATAGAAAAGCAGCAATCTGGTGCATTTGATAAAAAGTGCGTGAAAGACTCAGTAAGAGAGTGTGAATGTACTGAAAGGGAGCTACTAGCTGTGCTCTTTGGAATGAAATCATTGCATCAAGGTAGATCTGCTTTGTGCCTCAGGTAAGGTTTGACCATGAGCTTCAGAAAGCATCATGAAAAAGACACTGCTGAAAACATCCAGGTGAGTAAAATGCCTATTATTCAGCTTCCAGAGCTGTCAGTTGAAGATGAGGCCTTCCCCCCCAAATCACCAGGAAAGTCACAATATAGTGACTGAGATCATGTCCTAGCTTACAACAAAGATGCCATTCCCTATCAAGAACATGAAATAGACTTTCAGCATGACACAGTATATGCACTGCTCTCATGAGAGTCTATACATAATCCAAAAAACACCAACAAGATGACAGATACAGACAATGTAGATGGAAGAAGTATCCTATATATAACAAAGTATTTCAGTACTTCTAATGCGCTGACAGCTTACAAAACAGAATAGACCATAAAAGCAAGGTTCTGTCTTGTCTATCTACAAAAGAGGCAAAAGGATAGCTAGAATAAAGAAATAACACAATTAAGAATAGCAAAGCAATGTAGCAACCCGGTACAAAAGAGGAGCAGAAGCTCTGAAGCCATGAGAACAGATAAATTGTTTTGGCTTGCCAAACCACATAATGATGCAGCAAAAAATCTAAACTGCACTAAAATGTAGAATACATTCTACAGCCATCTGGATTAAGAACAGAGAAACTAAGTTAGAGAAGGGAACATATGGTAATGTAGCCGGACAGCTTCAGCCACTCTGAAAACCTTCATCGTCTGTTGGACCCTGTTAAAAGCTGAAGAAAACTAAGCAGTATAGCGGACCAGTCCAATAGCACTCAAAATAACATAACATAAACAAAATAAATTAAAATTTCTTATCAACAGCAGTGACATAAATAAGAAATGTAAATCTTTTAAAGATCATGGGTTGGAGGATGACCAGGCCTCACAGGCTACAGCAAAAAGGCAGTAACGCTTATGACCATGAAATGAGTGTGAAAATACATTTTAAAAAATGACAAAATAGCAACAAAAAAGTTGAATTAAAAGATACAGCAATCCATCAGAAATGTGGAGATGGCATCAAGCAGTCAACTATGCAAACTGTAGAATGCGGAGAGCAGCGTTTCTCAGTAGATCCTAGCATTGCACCTGGACAAAGAGCTCCATCATTTCTTCACACATTTTATGGGAAATAAAGCAATTGCCAACTCTGTAGAGGCTGTGTAGAAGACTAATGATTCAAATCACGTGTGTTTGTCCTCCAAAAATGAATTCCAGTGTAACAGTGCCTGGATTTTAACCTACAACATGGGTACAGGAAGGAGTTTACTGAAATATTCTATTCCCTAGTGCTGTTTTCCTGAATATCTCTATTGCAAATTTTAAGTTATTTTATTTATCAGTAAATCATCAGAATATAAGTGACAATATTGCCCAAATCATATTTGGAGACCGAATTCTCCAATTTTGTCCACAAAGTGAACAGGGTAAGTTGAAGGTTAAACTAGTCCCAGCAAATGATTTGGGGCTTTAAGAAATATAGACCTTCAGTTATAAGAGTCTACAAGTATTCCTCCTCCCACTGTATGCCTGAATCTTTCCATAACTAGTCATGTTTATAAATAACTGATCTTATATATAAAAGGAAATGGGAAGAAATTTGTTCAGAAACATCACAGGCACAAGGGAGCTGAAGGTAGTCTACTTAATTAAAAATATATATTCTATCTGTTCAGCATTGCTTAGTGTAACTTTGCTGTACAATAAAAAAGCCACTTTCCATTGACTCCTGTCATATGTCCATGGGAAGAGTAAACTGTTTCCTTTTTTAGTCCTGGGAGCAACTGAACACCACCATCCCTGGCAGGGAGCAGCAAGTGTGGGGCAGCTTTGCAAAGAACTAGCCAGGAGCTGAGGAGGTCCAGTCAGGAGAAGCTGTGGACAACACTGGAAATGGCCAGGGAGAGGAATACAACAGTCCTGCTGTTGTACTTCAACTGTACAGCAATTCAGGCATCTGGGTGCATGCAAGATCCTGAACTGACCATCACTGCCCTGCAGTTCTTCCTGTTGGGCACAGAACAGTCACAGAGTGTCTTATTGTGTTAACAGCCTTAAAACGGGGTTACCAGTCTCCACACAGAGCTGTGGCAGTTGGTATGTTCTTCTGCAGGAACTCTACTGAATCCCCTAGAATTCTCTAGGACACTGCATACTAAAAGAAACATCTTGAGATTACTAGTATGATTACCACAGATACTTCACCTGCCTTTTTGGAAAGACATTTTTTCTGGTACTGTTTCTGTAAACCCTTCTGGAAATGGGAGCATAGTCTCAGATTGTACTCCCCTTACCTAAGGGTTCATGAGTGCAGCAAGAATTAGAAAAAGTAGATTCCACTTCTGTTCCGTGGCTTCAAAAGGTCTCTCTAGAAAGCAATTATGCAGAAATCACCTGAAAACTGATGTAAGCACAGGGAAGTCCCCAGCAGTGAATAAGCTACAGCAACAGTTTCTGAAAGGTTCTCTGTGGGGAAGGAGGGACAAGTTGGACTTGTGAAGCATTTACCAGTGCTTCACCTGACAGGAACAGTTAGGCCATTTGATAACAGAATAATTTGTGTACGATGAAATTCAGCTGGAAAGTTAAACTCTGGAGAGTCAGCTGATATTCATTACCACACTAGAGCTTTTCTTTGAAAGGCAACTTGGAGATGTCAACTGTGAGTAGCAAATGTTTGAAAAACTCTAGTTTCTATAACAACTTAAAACATTTTAACCAAATGGCTTTCAGGAACAAAACGGATGCGAATATTCTGTGTTACTTTATGGAACGGATTGCTGTTATTGGCATTTTTTGCAGTCAAAAGAAATATTACAAATAGCTTTCTGTAATTGAGCTTACCAGACCTGTTTATGGAGGCTCAGACATTCACATGCAGAATGGCTTTTATTGAGTATATAGAAAATTATTTATAGTAAAATGTTATTATACCTCTAAACACGTTAGAACAAAAATTACCTACACCTATTGTGTACTCCAAAACACAGGTAATAAGAGCCAGCATGCAAACGATTTTCATGTAGTTATAATTATTTTGATACAGAATTGGAGAGAATAACACAATGAAATTGTAAGAGCAGTATGTTGATAAGTTGTCATGTTTTGCTTAATCATAGCTAAAACATTAAGGAGGGAAAATATAAACAGGAATAGATTACAAAGGGACTCAGGACATGTGTGCAAATGTAAATAACAGCAATAAAATATAAATCCTGTAAAGAAAAACAATAACCTCTGTTATTGTTAAATTAAATTATTATTTTTTGTTAAATTAAAACCTCAGAGTTTTAATGGATAAAAAATGGGAACACACTCAGGTGTGAAGTGGTCTTTATTGGATTATCTGGGAATCTGATGGTTTGAATTTTTAAAATAATTTATTTTTTCCTTTTGCAGTGAGAAAATAGTAGAGACATGACTTGAATATGGATTTCCTAATACTCTAAATTTATATTATTCCTCAAATCCTAATTATCCTTCAATTACTTGGGGATAAATTGAGATTTAAGATAGTAACAAAATTATAAACTTGTTCAGAACCAATATAACTCCAGCATCTTTCTGTTATGTTTTTCTATGGAGCTGGACGCAATAATAAAGACTATGAGCCAGCACACCACTGTAAAAATTTTTACATAAGTAAAGCAAGCGCTACTTGAAATAATAATGTTGGAAATTTGGAGAAAGGCAAAGTAAAGGTAAAGATAGACAATGGCCAGATATATAGATTCTAAGAGTGATATTAGTTCATCTTCCTGAAAGGCTCTATTGTAATGTAGAATATTAAGATATTATGCTGTTCTACCATAACAGATGGTTTAGGAACAATAATTCAGAATGAATAAGACTATTCTCTAATTTTGTGGGAGTCTACTTGTCATTGCTTATTGGATAAGCATAAATGAAAAATTAAATACAGACGTTTGTGTGTGTGTGTGTGTCTGATGACTTGATGGTGAATACAAAAACAGTTTTTCCAGTACAACTCTAACTTAGAAAGAATAAAACAGCATGAACTGTCAGCTCAGTCTCAATGCATGTCCAGCAGTTTCTTAACTGTGCAAAAATTCCTAATTTTCCTTTTGCAAGCAGCCTGTTTGCCTGGGTAAAAACTATTGTGTCCAGTATATGTCACAATATTCATACAGAAGCAAATATATCTAAATCTTGCTTTACGCCAGCAAAGTCACTAATATGATAACTACATTTCTTGAAAGCGAGTGAAATTCAAAGCCACCTTTATCACAGAAACATTGCTTGCAGGTTTTCATCAGTTGTGGGGTTTTAAAATGGATTTTTATGGATTTTATTGAATTTGCTTTTGAAATCTCTTTATGTCTGAAATGTAAAGGAAATGTTCATGGTGTTCCTTGCTCAACAAAACTGTCTCGTACTGGTAAATAATTTAAATCAAAACTACTCTGATAAAAGCTCTGTAGACTAATTGTTCATTGCCTCAAAAAAGTAATCTTTTGTTTATTTTACATTTGTTTCAGTCTCTTAATTTATTCCAAGCTTCCCCTTGAGGGTTCTGATTTCTGCTTCACTTACAGCATCCTCTGTGGTATTCTGAATCTTATCTAGATTAGATTTTGGAGAGAAAATTTGCAAATTAGCCTCTGCCAGCCTCTGCTACTTCACTGCAGGATACTTCAGTCTCAGTTGCTGCAGAATAGCCATATATAGCATACGCTTCTTTCTGTCTAATACTGTGTGACTTAATTTTTATATTAGATTCTGCAGTTTGTTTCAGCCCTTCTTCCTGACACGATTGGTCATGTCACCAGGGAAGGTTTTCATTTTCTTTATTTCTTCTCTTTCAGAAATCAACATGGGCTAGGTATGAGAATGAGTGGTGGAGTTAGCTGTATGTTATCGCTGAATGTGTGTTGCAAGACAAACCTGAAAGACAAAGATTCAGATACTCTTTGTTCCACCTGCAACAGTCAGATCCCGTTCACACTGAAATCTGTTGAGGTTTCGCCATTGAGAGCAATTGGAAAAAAGGAGATTTGATAATATTCAAGAAGGCATCTGATTTGTTAGAAGCCTTGTTTTTCCACACGCAGAGATTTTGAATTGTTACCTCTTAAATTTTAAACCATAGTAATTACAGATTTTTATTCATTTGTATATTAACTTTTTAACTAAGATAAAACCTGACCCAAGCCTGTTTAGATTATTGTGCAGGTTGAATATTTTTCTTTGTTGTTAAAATGGTTATTGAAGTGAAATCCAAGTGGGAATGTGACGTTGTGTAACCATTCCATTATAGGCATTTTAGGTATAACAGTTCCGGGAGTTTTTAATAGCTTTTCAATAAAGCATTTGCTCTCTTGTTACAGTGGTTCTATTTATTGCTTCTAGATCAAACTAAAGTCTTTTGGAATTGACATCTTTCATTTTACTGTTCCTGGAAATTGTCACATAGCTTTTGCCCAGAAAAGACACAGAAAATTCAGTAAATCTAAACTTTTTGATTTTTCATTTCATAACAACTTTTTTTTTGTTTCGAAATCGAAACACAATGAAAAAATTAAGCAACCCTACAGAGAGGCAAAATGTGTTTCTACGGTCACTCAGAATGTTTGCTGGTCCTGAAATTTATTTTTTTAATTTTTAATTTTTCTTGCCAAAAAGTCACCCAGCATGGCATTGATTCAAATTTTAATTTTTAAATAGTTTTTTTTTTCTTTAGTTTGAAATACATTTGGAAATCTGTTATTCAAGCAAACCCCATCTGAAGTTGCTGATTTTAATTTCGTTGTTGATGGCCACACAGTAAAAGGAGTTCTGCTCCTTTTTAACAGATAATTTAAAAATCCAAATCAGTTTTCTAGTCTATAGAAACAGTGGTTAGTGTGATTGTTCAGAGCCACAGTAAGTAGGTTTTTTTGTTGTCCTCCTCTTAAGAATCTGTCAGACCATCAAGAGAAGTGCATTGTATGTAACACCTGTGTTACTGTCTTCTTTGTCACTGCCATCAAGGATAGATCTTTCCACTCTTTTGCCAAAAATAAGTCAAAATCTGAATGAGAGGTTCATGGTATTAGCCGAGAAATTGACTTTCTTTACTCCTCACAGTTCCAGCATTTCAAAATGTATTTCTCAGGAATAAGGACAAACTAAAATTTTGAGAAAGTTTCTAATGCAAAATTTATGTCAGTAAAATTGAAAATGTCCAAATACTTTCAATTACTCTTTTTGTTAATATAAAAAATGAGGAGCAAAATATACAGAATGAAGTGAGAATGTTTCCACTGGATTCCACCTCATCTGCTGGCTTAGCACTTTTTCAAGCAGCTCTGGGATATTAACTGCAAATTGCAAGTCCACTTGTGGCAATGATATTTTTCTCTCTTCTCTGCAGTGGTTATTAGAGCTTCCATGTCAGTGGTGATTATTGCACAGAGCAGCACTGAGCAGGTTCTGGTGAAACGAACGATGGAGGAGTTGTGTGCATCCACAAAGGGCGGACAAGTACTAAGGGGAACACCAGAGATGGGTTACCTTCCTTTAAGCTTAACCACCAGAACTGTTCAGGCAGCACAATTTCACATGAAAGGTCTCAGCTTTTCCTCCTCATAGGCTCCTTTGCCATTTACAGGCAGGCTACTTAAAAGATTTTGTTAGAAAGGTACTGCTGCTTACAAAGTGTCAGGGGACGCTGCAGCTGATAAGAGGAGTAAGAGCATTTTTTTAACAAGTGACTGTGCTGTGGGAGAAAAAGACAGAACAGGGCAAGTGTTGTGTAAAATGTATTTACCATGTACAAAGTTTGAAATATGTGAAAGGAAAGTATGTTTAAGAATAAAGAATCAATAAGAAAGGTCAAAAATAGGGCGGGAAGATGCTTTGTTAGCCCTGCTGTCTTCATTCCATCTCTAAATATGCAATTCTTTTATTAATATTCCTTTTATAATGAAATTACGAAATATACTTCTGCAGAAATAATCTATAGGAAAGGAGATGCTTTAAGGGTACAACTTGTTACATAGTTTGATATGCAAATTACTGTATTTTCTTCACTCGTATTTTAAGTCTTTATGGATCAGAGAAGGAAGTGACAGTGATAAAAGATGAATAAATGAACTAAAGGCATTGCTTCTGGAATGTATTTAATGTCATCTGCCCTCACATCTGTAAACAGCTGTGGGTTATTTGCTGTATTTTACAGTGGTGTCAGGACTACCTTATCAGGTATGAACAAGCTTGTGGTAGCGGACAAGGCATTGATGTACTCCTTATCCTCTGCATTCCTTGTTTATGTACAAACTTTGGGGAGTCCTCAGCTTCTGAAGGTGCTGGCAATAGGGTCCACAGCCGCGGTGAGGGAGGCACTAAACAAAATTAATGCAGAAGAGAAAAATGGATCTAGAGAACAGTTTGGAGTCTAACAGTTCATCCAGCTCTGCTGGACTTATCTGTTATTTTCTTGATATATTTGCTTTTCTTGTTGTTTTTCGAAGTTGCAAGACGCCAGGCAAGGTCATTAAGCAAGAGGAAAATCTCTGTCTTTCTGTTTTCCTGCAGGGTAAGTATAGATCACAGTTCGGAGTGATATTGCTTCAGGCTAATGGGTTTACTGTTTTGTTTATTGTTTTGTTTTTGTTTTCCTCTTACTCATTGATACTCCATGTTTAAATCTGATCTCATAAGCCCACTGACATTTTTCAAACAAGAATGGACAAGGAAAAGAGAACTTAGTGCTCTATAGGACTTTCCTTTCAGGCTAAGTGTAAAGGTATTGCTACAGACTCTTCACTGTGTCAGTCTCCCTGGGAGCCTCATTCAGTAAGGAATTTGCTGTTATCTGAATTCCAGTTTCTTTGGAGTTACTCCCTCACTCCATACTAAGGCCTGTCCAGCTAAGGATAAGACTGCTACTATGAAAAACAAGTCTATGTAGCCATCCCTTCTACTTCAGCTTAGCAGCAGAGTTCAGGTTGCTCTGAGCATCTGAAGATGTCCTGGCTCATGGCAGGGGGGTTGGACTAGATGACCTTTAAAGGTCCCTTCCAGCCCAAACCATTCTATGGTTCCATGATTCTTTCCCCTGCATTTGGGCACTGACCAGCATCACCTTTTCTCAAAGGGCATTCACTTCACCTGGGATGAATAAGCTGCTGCCTCCTTGTTGGCAGAGGAAGAGGAGGAGTATAACAGCAGTGCACTCACCCTCAGCTGTAGTAAAGAGAGAAAGCAAGACTTGCTTGGTCACAAATGGGCTAAGTCTGGCTACTCCCTTTCAGAAAGGAATTTAAGCTCAAGTAGAGGATAAAACAGAATTTGATTAAATGAAAGGGGAAGATGGAAAAAAGGAATATTTTATCTGTCCCTGAGGACATACAGGATTTAGGAGATCCTTTCTCAGCAACCCATATATAGATAAAAGCCTTAATTCTTTCTGCAGTCCTTTCCTATTTTATCTTTCTTCAGGTTCCTACCTATTTTAAACCAAGTAACTGCAGCTGATCCAGCTTCAGCTCACCCATCATTTTTTGGACAAGTAAAGATTGTATATATTTATACAAACATGGTATAGTATCATGCCAGGGAAGCAATTAGCCTTCAGCAAGAGGGCTATTTGCTTCAATATTTGAGTGGATAGTCTTCTAATACAACTATACCAACTTGCTTTCAGGCACACAGCTTCTGCCCCATTAATTTCAGTTTACTGTGACACTTAAAATTTATTCTTCCCAAGATTTACATGCATCTGCAGTACCATTAATTTTATTTGTTGTGCTATTAGCTTTGAACTTTTATAAATACCACAGAGATGGCAAAGAAAGTGTCAAGGAAAGTGGCTGATGTATGAAAGAGTATTAATATCTGCCTGAAAGGATGTGCCAAATTTCTTCAGGGAATATATCAGTTCCTGTAAGATAACTGTTAAGGTTATCTTGGGTTTTGAAGCTGATTCCTGAACTGTACTGTTTCTTTATAATGTTGATAGTCCTTTAGGCATAAAAATTGATGTTACCATGAGAGTTGTAACTCATGTCCCTCTCTGCTGCTGCTCCCATCTACATTTGGAGTAAATGAAAGGAAAGACCATATGAGACTTAGTTTTCACCCTCTAAGACTTTCACTGAGGCTTCCCTGTAAGGAAGAAATGTCTTTTCTTCCCTGGGAGTGAGAGCATCCTTTATGTCGTGATGCTCAAAACACAGAAACTGATATCTGGATCATTATGCATGAAAGTCCTAATAACATGAAAGGTAATATCTCCCAATTCTACATCAGTTTTGCAAATCTGTTTTGAGTTTTTGGGGAAATGGGAGGCAGGTAGTACCACAAAGGTGAAAGCAGTTGAGAGTCCTAACTGTGCTAAATTCCCAAGCCATGTCAGAACAGTGGCTTTCTAATGCAAAGCTTTTTTTTAAATCACTAGACAAAAGAGGATAAAAAAGGAAAAAAAAATCAAAGAGATCTCATCAAGAAATCCTTAATATGAATAATAACGTACTCGTGTATGATTAGGAGATCTATATAGCTATTAGCTTGTTTTCATGCACAGACTAGAAATTTAATTAGAGTCTGGGTCCAGCATTCCTGTAGTAAAAAACACAGCTTTGATTCTGCTGGCCCCAGAAATAAGGTTTCATCTCTTTCCTTTTCTTGTTTTGCTGTGTTTTGCTCTTTTGACATTTGATGGCTTCATACTGTAAAGTTCCTAAAATACCAATGAGGCAAACAAAGCAGAAGGAAGTTAAGCACAAGTGGTGTAGCATAAACACATTTTGAAAGTATTTTGACAAATGAATGGGCTTTCAAGCAATCTGCATAGACACACAATTACCTTTCATACAAAAGCCGCCTTGTTAAGTGTTTCAAAGCTAAAGTTCCTTCAGGAAAGGCTTGCCCACACTCACTTGTCTCTCCAGGTAAAATTTAAAACAATCCTTTCTATATATTATTAAAATGGTGAAAAATGTGAACTTTTTCTATATTTTGAGAAAAACTGTACACTTAACCTCCTTCCTGTGCCATTTAACACAAATTGGTGGAGGGGATTTCTTTTAGCATCATAATGTTAGAGATTGGCACCTGTGACCCAACAGCACAAAGCTAAGTGCATAACAAAGTTTTGAAAGAAATACGGATGACTGCAAGTGAAGGTTTAGATCATGTCAGTCACACTAAATGACAGTGTAATTCATGGATAGTGTGAGCAATTGTTCTTCTGGCTTGATCCTTCTTCCTAGCAGACTGGTATCAGTGGGATTCTGGGGAGAATTACCAAGACCTGACCCTGTTTCCTTTACAGAGCAGCAATAATGAATTTGATTTTGGTACTTAGAAGAGGGTAACCCAAAGTTTGTAGGTTCTGATAACTTTATGAATTACTAACAGTTTAGACTAACTAATAATCTTTTCTGATTATAGTAAGTAATTCTGTTATTAAAAAAAAAGTAAATTCTATTCCTCAGACAGAACTGTGATACTTCGTCCTGCACGTTAATAGTCCAAGGAGAAGATTCTGTTGTGTGCATTGAACCTGCACTTGCAGGCAAGTTTAATCATAATTTTGCAGCCAGTATAGCAATAATCTGAAATAAGTAAAGGATTATGGACAGTGAACTAGTGATGATGCAGATAATTCACACTTTGAGAATTCAGCAAAACAAGGGCAATTTGATCTCGCAGGTCATCTGGCCACTTGATCTCTTTATCTGGTGATGTGAAGAGAAGAGTGCTTGAGAGTAACCCTAAGGCTAACAAATTGTTATTTAAAACACCTCAATTTTTTGTTGATTATGTGTATAACCTTTTGCCTGAGTGCAGACATTTTAAACTTTATGTAGCTCACAGCTGTTCTTGAAGAGGGTCCCAAAATGAGGGTCAGACCCTTTTTTACATCTGAGAGACTGTGATGTCTTTGAGTCCTTTTCTGCCCAGCCCTACGGATATTCATACAGATCTGAGAATCCTATTTTGGGACAGAGACTGGGGGAAAATATGATTTTAGTTCACATTTTTTAATCTTCCCTTGATTTTCCTAGTGTTTATTCATCCTAGGTTTGTAAACACACATAGACAAAGTCCAATAAAAGGAGAGTAAGAAAATGAAAAAAAAATTCCCAGTTTCACACTTGTCAGATGTCTAACAAATGGCTTGATTCAGCAGCCATTTTCATTACTGTGACTTGCAGAACTATGCTAATGCAGATGTGTCAATAAAATGGTTATTCTTAGTGATCACAAAGATGATGAACTAAAGCTTTGGGAAAGCAAGAATCTGTGTGAACAAATTTAATGACTTGGTATAAAGCTGAAGGGGTCATTTGCCTACCTCAAGATAACTGTTGCCAAAAGAAGAACATGACTAGCGACAAAAATAGAAGGAAAAAGTGAAGAGATAATTCAAAGGGGTGTTTTGGTTTTGGTTTTGGTTTTTAATTGTTCATTGAAGGGTTCTCTTCAGTGCTGAGAGACGGTGGAAGGAAAATTTGCCAGACTACTTCCAATAGCTGCAGTATGAAACATGCTGTATAAAACCTAGAATTATATCCATTTATTATCTTTTAAAAAAAGAAAAGGGAGAGAGAGAGAAAGAGAGGGGTTGTGATTGATACATAGCATTGTTATTTAGTTTTCAAAACGCACTTAATTCTTTGAGCTTACAGGGCTTAAAAATTTGCCAGTGGTGTGAATTTTTTAACCTATTTAAGAGTTTATTACCTTTTCCTAAAGGTTACAAGAAAACTCTGGGCTGGACTTTTTTTTTTTTTTTTGCATTTCAATTCATAATTAATATATTTGATGATAACTTTGCTTTTTAACGTTGGGGAATACCTGTGGTACAAACAGGAGTGTCACTACACAAATAAGCACTGACGTGCATGATGTCTACTACTTTGTATTCTATACTTGCCAGTTGGAATGATTCTTTTTAAATAGAATTTGTCTGTCTTGGAAATCACGTGGTTGTAATTAAGGGTTCAACAGTGAATTCCTTAACAGAGAAAATCAACACTGAGGAAAATTGGGCAAACACGTTTGAATGACAGCATCTTGCAGTTTGTTTTAATGTCTTTGTTAATAGTTACATTACAATGAAAAGAGAAGGACAACTATTTGCAGTCAATTCTTCTCTGCAGGTATCACTTCTGTTGGCAAGGAGGAGGTTTTCAGGCTTCATGTAATGTCCAAAAAATATCCCTCAATGAAATAGCACCAATATCACAAAACTGTCAGTTTATACTTTCTCCTTCCTTGGCTTCCTTCCAGGCAAACTCATCTAAAATATCCTGGCTGGAGCCAAAATGCATCATGTACTTTTCTAATACGCATTTCCTCATGAAAGATGCAGTGGGACATCATGCCTTACACTGCGTGAAGATACCTCAATAGAAGTTAAACAAGGTTTGTTTTGTTCTCAAATAACGTTGGATTGAAAATAGCGGAAATTCTGATGTGCTTTGGGTTGATGAAGATGTACAGAATATGAAACCAAGAAAAGATTAATGTTACTAAAAATAAAAGACATACCATTCTCTGAAATTTGGAAGTAGTATAGAGCAAACTGTTTTCATCTCAGTACATCTGCTGTGTCCTAGAGTGATAACCATGGCCTGTACATGATTAATGACATTGTTTATCACTTTGCAGTTTGTAAATTCAAGGACACTCAGCTGCATTGGGGAGAACACCCTCAAAAGGAAACACAGGACAGGACACAGGAGTGAAGAGTGAAGTTTCCCAGTCTTTCCAACGGAATATTGCTCTCTGTAGAGTAGACACCTTATAGATGAAGGAAATCTTAGTACTTGTCTATATATTTTTTGCAACTGCCCCAGCCTCTTTGTCCCATTGTGTAGTCTTCTAATAAAGAAAAAGGTATGACCTAGCCCACGTAGAAAGGACGCTGTCACTGGCTCTCCATTTTTAAATGAGGACAGGCCAGGAAGGTTTTAGCTGGTCTTGAAAACAATAAAAATTGCAGTCCAAAGACACTATTACTCCCCTCCTTCAGCTGGAGCAGAGGTTTTGCAGGGGCATTGTGGAACAGGGAGTTGTGACTCTTTCTGGCAATGCAGAATGGTACAGGGAGCACCTCCCCACCTGGGCACTGCGCTGAGTCTGAGCTTGCAGAGCCTTGGAAGTAGTCCTTGCACCTGAAATTTCCAGGTTGAGTCTGCTGATGATGGAGAAACTGAGCTCCTTTTTTCCTTCAGCTGAGAGCACAGGTCTGGGGATGTTCTCTTTTGAAAGCTTTCTTGTGGCCATGAGTGTGGCTGGGGTACTACAATGTCTTGACCTCTGCCAAAAAGGCTTGAGGCTGAACCTGCTCGTGTGCCTGCAAGCTTTGGGGATGACTTGAAGGAATCTGAGAAGCAGGACTACAGGCAGCCAGGTTCTTTGGGCATGTGAACCTGTGCGTCCAAGAGATGAAGATATAACCCGTTAAATAAGGCACTTCCTATAAAGCATTTTGGATAAAGCTATCAGTCCCAGATGCATTCACATATAGAAAAATATCAGCTATTGAAAAGAAATAATAATAAATAAATAAATAAAATCATCATCATCATCCTGTTTTTCATTCCTCTGAGAAAAAATTGAACAGGGTGACTTTTTTTATCTTAATGTCATCCATTTTGCATTGTTTGATGAAAACAAAGGCAATTTTCACAGCTAAGAGTGATCATTTTCCTACACAAGTTGTGTCAAAGCATAAATTTCTCATTGCTCTATTCAATACACCTCTTTTATTACGTGCTGAACTTAATATAATCAAGCTTAACAGCATGTCCAGCTATTAAATCCACATGGGTTTTCACAAGTCACAGAAATTCTCCAAAGGCTGCAGAAAGCTTTGCTTATTCATTCATTCATTCATTCGTGTTTCTTTTGCAGTTGGTATAAGCTCTGAGGTTCTTTCCTGCGTGTGACTGATTAGGCACTGTAGTAATTCACCTTTAAAAAGTATCACCATAACATTTCTTGCCATAGAGAGCCAGTACAAAAGAATATTTCTGCCCTACTTATTGGGTTTAAGAGCTGTAAAGCTTGGACTGATTGGATAAACAAGGATGGCTATCACCCTGTTCAGATCTGCACATTCAAAAATTGTGATATCCTTTAGTAGATAAAATTTTATCAGCCTTCTTTACTGGTGCAATTAGGGCTCATCAGAGTTATGTACATGCATGCGTACTCTGCCATCAGACAATTAAAAATCTTAGTACTTTTTTATACAGAGGCTAAAATTCTCAAGTGAGACAAAGTTACCACAGCTGAGACTTTAAAAATACACCAACTACCAGAATGAAGTTGTGACAGCTGACAACATTACAGCTACTTTACAGTAAGAAAACAAGATCCAGTCTTTAAAAGGACATATAACATTGCACCTGAAAAATGCTGTACAGCCATCCTTTCACAAATCTTCTTGTATAGACTCCCTCCAGGGAGTGGAGTAAAAAGATGCTCTGTGAACTGTTTTAGATTAAATGGGAACGTCTTTGGTCATAGAAGTTCCAGAATACGTTGTCTTCGTCTCATTTCTAAAGCATGGATTGCAATTGCAGCAGTACCCCAGTCTTTGTTACCATATTGCAATGCAGCTTGTTTCATATCCAAATTACACCTTTATCTATCTATCTATGTGTCCACACTTTTATTCACAGACTTTTATTCGCAGTTAATGATAGTATAGCCACCTAAGAGTCTAGCGGCTGTAATAACTTGATGTTAACTATCCACCACACCCAGTCTTCCCTTTCACATGTGTAGAACAGCTGGCTTTTCAAATGCAAGAGGAGACCTGTATGTATATATATTGTGCAAGCCAATTTACAAAGGATGTACATGATATTTGGTATTCTCTAAGAAGTACTATTTGGGAGAGAGGTTGGCAAGGAAATGGCCAACAGGAAATGGCAAGTAAGTGCTAACGTGTAATATAGGTGGCAGCAACCTGGCACCTTCGCATAATACAGGTTCTCCTCTGCCAAATCCAGTTCTGGCTTGGGCAAACACGGTGAAGGGGAGAGAAGGATTTTGCTTTCTGAGCCGGTTCATGCTCTTGTCATCTTGCCAGGAGCAGCCAGCTGTAAAACATGGTTATGATTTGAATGCTTAATGAGAGATCACTGGGATTGAACACACAGGAACAACTAGAAGGGACAACCATTACAACTATTCAGGTTTTCTGTGGGAACAGTGAAGCATTTCATTTTACCATGAGAAAACTTCCAAGCACGGCATACTTGCCATGGGTGATTTACAGGATGAGAAGGGATAACCACAGGAAAAGAATATCTTTGTATTGATTCAGAGGGAGGTTTACAGTAATGTTTGGGCAACATTACAGCTATCTTTTGTTGGCAAAATGTAAATAAACAGGCAAAAGCAGAGACTCCATGCTGTCTCCTTTCACTCTTGCTCCCCTTACTTCCCAATATGATGATGACAGCTGACAGAAATAGACACCCTACCTGGAGACAAATATTCCAGCCAGAGCACCCCTGTGCATCTAGCTTGAAACTGCTGCGTTACCTTCACTACCCTGGGCAATCAGCGGCCAACACCAGAGATGAGCATCTCAATCAGCACCCTTTGCTCGTCCTGCCGGGAGCTGCCAGGTGCACGAATGCCAAGTGGTGGGATGGCAGTCAGCGAGAATGCCAAGTGTGCTGTCCCCGTGGCGCGTCCCAGAGAGTGCCCTCTCAGTCCTGAGCTCTGGCAAACTGTCATTTCTTTAAGCAAGACACTGCACTTGGTTTATTTGCATAAAACACCAGGTTTTAATTTTTGTTTTGACCTGCACAGTCACCATGTTTACTTCCTGTTTTGAACATGTGGAGGGAAAACTGGCATCTCAGGTAACTTCTGGTAATTTGCTAGTTACTGACTTTTTTATTGTGATCACTACTGTGATACCAGAAAATGCCCTTTATGGTCAGTGATAACTTGTTTTATGTTTGCTGTCAGCCAGTGAACGTTCAGTTTTGACATTAAGTTATTTTATAGAAGGGTATCCAAGATCTGACTCCTGCAGGTAGCTTCAGACATACTGTTATTCTCACACAGCTGATTCAAATAAATGGTAAAGGTTATCAAGTTATCCTACTGTAATAGTCTCCAAGTTTTTCCTAACCTTGCATAGGGCCAGGTTTAGTGTATGGATAGGGATGCATCTGCAAATGCACCAAAAGCTTTTTTTCCTAATCCCACTAAGTGTGTTACAAAATTCCATGTCATAGACCTGAGCAGTGGAGTGGCTCTTATTATTAGGAAAAAAGGAAGATCCCCAAAAATGTAAGTTTAGGAGAAAGATCCTAATCTATTTCCTTTTTGCCATTCCTTTAGATGAGTTTCAATTGGATGTGCCATTTAAAAATATGAGCGGGGGGCGGGGCGGAGAGTTTTCTCAGTAAAAGGTAATTATTTCTCACACAATTCATACTGTTAGACAGTGGCCCAGTGATGTGCATGATTCCGTATGGCTCCATTTTGTACTCTGTCTAGCCAACGTGCCTCCCAAATCTTCTGTGCCTGTAAAATGCTTGTGAATAGCCTTTTAAGTTTTTCTTTGTTGCTGTCATTCCTACAGAAAGACAGTATATTCACTTATCATTTTGAGACTGGACTGAGAAAGCAATGACCTGCTCAGCCCTCTGGCAGTTTCAGTGGGGCATCAGTGTTCAAGGATGAGAGTGCTTGCAGGAGAGTCTGTCTTGGCTCTTGCTGAGGCTGGTGCTGCAGATTGGAAACAGAGTCTGTGTCTACTCACCTTATGACAGTTACCTTTATTTTAACAACTTTTGTTTCCACCTCCAGCTCTCAAGTCTTTGCCATTATTGTAGAAGGCCAGAAAAATATTTGGATAAATTCATTCTGACAGCAGAGAGCAGTAAGTGGAGGTTTAAACATACCCTTTTATACATTTTCATGCCAAACAGCAGTTCTTTGTTCCAGTTACAGTTTTCTCATTTATTGCTGGTTCATAACATACTGGGCATCGCATCCTTTCAACCATTTTAGTTAAGGAAAGAAAAATATTATTCATAAAAAAGAGTCTTGGGTATGATATTCTTCATAATGTCTGTATTAAAGTGAAATAGCAGAACATAAAAATTTGTAGTATGTGTAAACAGGAGAAATCACTGGAAAAAACCTACATGTTGCTTATGAATGACCACTGAATACCACTGAACTGTAGTCACTTTTGATTATAACAGGTCTGTATATTACGCTTGCTGCAGAGTAACCTCCAGGTGCTCTTGAAGCAGAATCAATAGGAAGCAACTGCAGGATTTAGCAAACTGAATATTATTTAACTTCAGTACAGCAGATACTAAAAATGAAATATATATAAAAGGCTACCCTGATTTTTCAACTGTAGGGTATGATTGTGACTGTTAAAGCCATTAATCAGAAGTCATGGACAGTTTTCAATTTAAGTATTTATAAAATAATGTCTCATTAGAGTCTTATTGCTAAAAATGCTATGTCTGTATGAATGCCACTTTTTTTGATGAGGAGAGGTGGGATATTACAATGAATTACAAGGGGCTTGCTTTGAAAGAAAAGTGACCATTTTGTCTATTTATGCTAAAGCTCTGCAGGCAGTAATATAATGTTCTCTGCCCATTTACTTTTACAAGCGGAATGTGACACCCTTTCTGGAATTAATTGTTTGAAAGAGAACCCCACTAGGTAATACAATGCAAAATAAAATTTTAGTGCTAAGAACTGAAGATTCCCATTCTTGATCCATCAGTTGGAAAAAAAAAAAAGGAAAGCAAAAAAGTACATCTCTTTGAAGAAGGTACTGTTCTAGAAGTTGCAGTCTGCACAGTACAAACATTTGTGCCATAATAAGGGATAGAAAAGGGAAAATGTCTGTCTTGCTGGTAGACCAGCAAGAATCCCTACCTGAGTCTCTCCCCCAGACTTCCCATAAGAGCTTCCCGGGACGTGGCTATCCACTGTATACCCAGTGACTGAGTCACTGAAAAAAAGTTACTCTGCTCATTTTCCCATTCTGTGCTGTTTATCTTAATTATATTAGTGAGAGTGAAATAACTCTCTGGCTATGTCTACCTTCTTGTACCTGATCTTTGTTGTGGATGATTTCACCTCTCCTAATTTTTGTTTGTTGAACCCGTATGCTAAATTGTGCATCAGCAAGAAGGATCTTGCAACCAAAGTCAGGGGGTTTGAAATACCTAAAGTTGTGTGAAAAAGGGGAGGACACAGAGACTGGGTAGCTTGGTCTACTTGATAAGCAAGGCCATAGACTTTGGTCCCATAACTTCTAGCTAAGATGTCCTCTCACAATAATTTTCTGCTAGGTTTCCTTAAGAAGCAGAGACACAAGGCAAGAGTCTTGCCAAAAGTGAGAGAGATACACAGGGTGAGCAATTATTAAAAAAATCATTTTGCGTGAAGCATTGTGTGAAACAGTCTGTGAAAAACATTGCCAAAATGACTAAAACTCCTTTCTTTGTCATTTAAAATAAAAAGCAATTAAAAAAAAAAATGGTGTAGATCAAATGTTCTCCCTTTCATAGGTGAGTCTGAACTCCCATATTATCGTGTCTTTTTAACTACATTTCTAGAGAAAAAGCCCTTCAATTGTTTCACCAAAGTTTCATTTTTAGTACTCCACCCTTAAGAATGTTTAAACCTGCAGTGACTGAAAAGAAATTAAAGGATAAATACATCGTGTCTTTTAAAACTATTGGGCAAGGCTTTTGTTTTAGAAGCAGTCATCTTAAATGATAGTTGATAACTTAAGTTTCTGTAATAAAAGAATAAGATAAATAAGACAGATTCAGAAACAAAATATTGAATTTTCCTCCAAGCTTTTTATCATTGCATCATTCTTAAGAAAAGCAAACCTATTGTACTGGGCTATGCTTCGTTATGCAGTTACACACCATGCACTTATATGACTAATCACCTAGGATATTTTTTTAGAACGTTATTAATGTAGCAGAGAGAAAGATAGAAAAAAATCAGCATAAAATTAGGAAGTCCTTAGACAGACTGACAGAAGACTAAGGGAGAAGACTTCCCTTTATTTAAATGGAACTGTGTAAAGATTTCTATGCTAATTTAATCAGTTGGTACATTTATATCATGAAATGGAGCAGATATGGAGCTCTCTTAACTAGGTACAACTGAGCTAGTTTGGAAATTTGAAATAGGTATATAGATGTCATAGGTTACACGGGGCACTGCCTGTGAGGAACTGTTTAGTGTTTCTGCTGGGCAAAGTCTCAGGGAACTGTGTTATCTTGCTGTGTGGGGTGATGACAACATGTCCAGTAACTTCTCAAAAGCCTGACATGCATAAAAATATATAAAAAGATTATATACACGTACATGTGTGTGTATACATAAAGGTGTGTGCATGTGAAGTATGCGGTACAGATATAAACTTTGTTTTGCCAAAAATACAAGTATCCTAGGTGTTCCATGTAGGATTTCTCCTGAGTGCCAGTTTTTTGCTAACCACTCTGGCAGAGTGAGATGAATTAGCTAGCAAACGCTAGTCACATTTGGAGAATCACAGAAGCATTTTCAGATCTTTTGGCACTTCTCTGAACTGGATAGTAGAAGCAACAAAGCTCACTGAGAGCCAAATATCTGATTCCTTCTCATACCACTGTCTCAGCTAGAACTAGGGGTATTGCAGAAAAATGTTTGGTAAACCCTGATGTTCAGCGATGCTTATATTAACATTGAAGCATGTTTGCATGTGTGTGTATCTAAACATATATGTGGAATTTGATTTGAAGGCATTATTTCTTTAAAAAGAAATGAGTAATTGCATATATGTGGTACAAATAATATTACCAACACATGGTGTTGCTGTATACCTGTATACTTTAAAGCACAAAACATCTGATATGTCTGGAGTGGTAAATCCTAGTTGAGAATATTTAACTCCTCAAATACAAACTCACATCATATACAAATTCACACCAGATTTGCACCATATATTTCAATTTTAAAATTATTTATCAAAGCAATCATAAAAACCAAGTCAGTCTTACAGTTCACAAATAAGAAACAGGCAAAAGCCATTTGATAGTTCAATTTGAAGGCCAGATCTATTGACAGCAAAGAAGAGTAAATTCTGCTCACATCTGGATAATTACGAGCTTATTGAGCAAAACATTTTCCTATGTGTTTTGACATTGTGGGAGAAAAATGATCCAGAGCACCCAGCAAGTTTCCCACTACTACGCTAGAGTTCTAGAAATGGGTATCACTGCACAGTTTATCACAGAGCAGTTTTCATGTCTGATTGCTACTGCCAGCAAATATTATCCAAATATCTTTAATAGCCAGCACAAGTAGACTAAAAGGAACGGAATGTTTGCTTAATTTTGTTTCAGTTAATATTTTAAGAATATAACCTGGAAATAATTCATAAATTTCTTATTCTTAGGTTCGGAAAGGGATGAGTTTCAAAAAGGCAATTTTTAATGCTTTTACTGTGTTTTGTGTTGCCAGGAAATTTTTTCCTACTCTGATTTTGTAATTCATGGTAGCTATGAGCAGCCATTGCCTAAAGAATTTATAAAAGTTTCATATGTGCCAGCATGCAATTACAGTGATGTAAACAGCTTTAATTATGATTCTAGCATAAAATAAAATTTAAAAATCTTTCCAATTAAAAAGGTAGTAAAATACATATTTTGGAATAATATTAGTGGAGGTAGAATAAGGAAAGAATAAAAACAAATTGATCATCAACTATAGAGTGTTTTTATTCTAAACTTCAAAGAGTGATATTTCTGCAGAAGTCTGAAGGCAGGACAGCGTGAAGAATTCTTTAGCATAGAATTGCGACAAATGCATATTATTTTAAAAGAATCCTTTTTTTTTTCTTTTCCCATCTCTATGTGGAATACTAGCTGGAATGTATGTTTATGATACCTGAAGATAATTATGTTTTCTTTTATTGTGGTCCTTCTGAGTGAGACAAGCTATGAAAATCCTGTTCAGTCATGTCCTCTGATATCTGATTTGTTAACAAAAGTAAGGGTCACATAGTCTTTTAGATAATATCACAGCTTCTGATTATTAACAAATGGAAAAATATTTTCCTTATTAACAAATGGAAAAATATTTTCTTCTTTGCTGTTCCAATATAAGCCAGTGAACAGTCTGTTGAGTGCTGTAAAAAAACCTGCTGTATTTCTTCCTTGCAGTCACCACATATTGTCTTCCATGAGACTAATTAGTTCTTTTCTTCTGAAAACATCTTTTTTTTCCCCCAAATGAAAATTTTGTTAAATAAAATCTAATAGTTTATAGAAAAATCCGACATTTTCAGAAATCATTCCTGTGAGATCTACTGAACGTATACAGCAACTATACTCAGAGCCTGTCACTCTTGTTGAAAGTACTGCTGTTAATGTATTTGTGCAATATTTCTGACACTTTCCAGATGCACTGTGCCCGCATAAATCAGTATATTATGTATGCAGTGAGAATGATGTCTCAGAAGCATTGATTTTATGGCATACACCATCTATGGACAACTAATACCAGAACAGTAAATCCAATGCATTCTTCAATTTCATATATGTGCAATTCCTACACATATGATATTGCTACACTACACAGTACATGCCCGTCTCTTTCTCATGCAAATGAGTGTAACCCTGATTGTCCCTAAATCGAAGATGCTTCTAATTTGCATCCTGATCCTGTGTTCTGGTCTAACTGTGTGAATCTGACAAACCTGTTAAGGTCTATGGAGCTTTGCACAGTGTAAAGGTGAAGAAATTAAGTCCAAAGTTTGTAAACTAATCTTTAAAGTTTGTTTGGTGTTTATTGTAAGGGAGTTATGATATAAATGCAAATTACTGTCATTAGAAACTTTTGAGGATTATTATACCCAAGAAAAAAAAGTTAGAAATGGCATAGTCTACCTGGGGGTTAAATAGATAACCTTTATTAATAGGCCTTACACCATTCCTAGCTCTGGTGTTCAGAGCTTGAAGGCAGATTATATAGAATAATGTCTTACTCGGATGAGGATACCATTCCACACTTAAGGGTTGGGGTTTTTTTGAAGCAAGACTGATGTTGTGTGTTGCAAAACAGAATAGGCATAAGTACATCTTCAAAGAGAGTTTTCTTTCCCATACATTTAGCTCATTAAAAAAGATCTTTGTGAAAAACACACATAAGCAGTTTTCACATATCATTGTGCTATGAATATAAATTGCAATTTCAAATCATTCTGGCAGCCTGCTGATTTTCTTTGAGATTTCTCCAGGACTGTTTAATGGTAATCCATCTGGGTACACGAAAAAACAGTCAATAAAGCTGGTGCAGAGAGGTGGAAATTACACCTTCCTGTTAGCAACAGCTTACCCCCTAAGAAGAACTTATTTTCAGCAGTTTTTGCTAGGAACTTTGACAAGGATGGAGGGACCCAATTACAATCACCAGAGAACATCTGCTAGTTAGTTTTGCAGCAGACAGATGCAGAATTTCTGCATGCTTCAGGTGCCTTCAATTGCCCTTTTATGCTTCTTACCCATTTCATAAGTAGAATTGCAGCTGTTGAATACACTCGCAATCTGGCTGCTGGCCCAGGGTGGGTGAGGAGCAAAGAATGAGAAACTCCGCCTGGCTTCCTGGTAGCACGTGTTGGTGTCATCTACGGCAAAATCTGTTACATACTCAGTGTGGAGAGCTCCAGAGAAATTCTGAACTAAATAGAATTTTTTACCATGAGTGCTTTACTGGACAAACTTGAGTTGTCCAAATGTTTTCCAGTAAAAATAATTCTAAAAATAATTCACATTGAACAAAGGAATGGAAGCATCTGATGATGCTCTGTGGCTGTAAACCTGGTTTTCTCCAAAGCCAGGGCCCACTCTTTCCTGCCTGTTTCTTTACTGAGGAACTCCGATCAGCCATAAGAAATTTTGCACCAAAATTGTCAAATGACAGTGTTAACCAGATAAGTCGTCCTTGATCTTTGGTGGGACACTAGCTGCAGTCACTGGGGAAGTCCTGGGATTTTCAGAAGAGAAAATTGATTTGGATTCTGATGTGAATGGTTACAAAACAGAAGAGGAACAAGTACGTCTTCTAAGACAGTTTGTTTCCCATACCTTTAGCTCATTAACTGAGAAGGACTTTGTGAAGAACACAGGTAAGCAGTTTTCACAAATCTTTGTGCTGTGTTTGGGATTTTCAGAAAACCATAAGACACAGACATGGTCTCTATATGGTAGGAAGGTATGAGCCCTGACTTTGGGGAAAATCTCATCCTCTGTCTAAGTAGCTTCCCATTTTACAGGGGCTTCAGAACATGCACATGTATAGCCGTCATCTTCAGTTCTTCTCACATAGGGATGGGATGTCACTCAAGTACAGTAACAGGACTTGAAACTCTTATTTCTCTTCTCTTTCTGAATACAATTATCTGTTTCTATTAAGCAAGAGACTGCTCCCTCTCTAGCAAAAAAGCACTTTGATATGGATCAACAGTCATTTTTTTAAGAGAATGTTGTATAAACATCTGTATGAAAATCTTCCTTTTAATTCCATTATAGAAGGTATCAGGGTTTTTTTTGTTTCGGTTTGGTTGGGTTTGGTTTGTTGGTTGTTTTTTTTTTTTTCTTCTCAAATGCTAGTTGCTTTGATCCCTCAACAAGTTTTGAAATCTTTGAAATGCTGATATTTCTGTATTCCCATTTTAAGCCCTTTATGGAAACAGATCATAACAGTGTCAATTTCTATTTGCTGTCCAGTCACTGAGCTTATAAAATGAATTCTTCTCTAAGCAGCAACACCTTGCAGTCAGTTTAGATCCTCTAAACTAAAACTACAGTTTAAGGTTACAAGGGTCACAATGACTAATGGAGGACTCCAGACTTCAGATATATGAGTTATTTTGTGGAGAGGAAAAGCATTTCTAGGTTTTCAGCTTAAAAACTGAAAAGGCTTAGAAGAGCCTCCAAGGACTGCAGTAAGTTAATCACATCCTCAAAAAGGTGTTTAATGTAATAAAGTGTGGGAGAGCTGCTAGGAGGCTCAGCTTCGTTTCAGGGAGGGAGGGAGAGACAGGGAAGAAATAAGCTCAAAATGAAGGCTGTTGTTTCTTACTAAACATAGTAAACACCCCCAAGTTTTCATTGTGTATTTAACCTTAAATGTTTTCAGGTAATGGTATATTAAAATACTTAATAGAAAAATAATATACATACATGCAGTGACCCCCCTTCTCCTCTCCCAGACATAATACTGCAGGAACAGAGACCCATTACCTGTTGTAGTGAGTTAGCCTTGGCTAAAGGCTAAATGCCCACCCAGCTGCTCACTCACCTACCTTCCTCCAGCCCTTTTTCCCCTGCCCAGCTTCACTCCCAACACCCCCCTTCCCCCTGAGCTGGTGGGGACTGGGTGGTTGCATTCAGTCTGTAACAGTTTGCTTCTGCCGCTCCTTCCCGCTCATGCTTTTCCCTGCTCCAGTGTGCGTCCTTCCCATGGGCTGCGTTCCTTCAGAAGCAACCTGCTCTGCTGTGGGCTCTCCATGGGCTGCAGGGGAATACCTGCTCCAGCGCCTGGAGCAACCTCCTCCCCTCCTTCTTCCCTGACATTAGTGCTCACACTGCTGTTTCTCTCACTTTTTCTTCCCTCCTCCTCTGCCTGTGTGGTGTTTTCTGCCTTTTCTTAAATGGCTGACAGGCTCAGCTTTGGCCAGCATTGGGTCCGTTGGAGCTTGCTGGACCCCTGCCATTTACACCCAACACAGCTGGGTTTAGGGTTGGTCATGTGCAAGGAGAGAAGAGACCTCCAGGTTCGACCACTGAGCTGGGTGTGCTCTTTTGGGAGACTCCCTCCCCCCTGAGGCCCGCCCGTAGCACGGAGGGCTTTTGTCTCTAGGAAACGGTCTGTAACTGCTGTTCCCGCCACTCTGGGCTCCCCCATGGCGGCCGGCCAGCTGCCCTGGCCACGGCAGCCTTTCCCCTGCGCAAGCCTGCGTGCTCTTCCCAGCCTGAGCTCAGCTGGGGGTCTGAGCTCGGGCAGTAAGGAGGCCTAGAATCAAATGCCTTCCCTCCCCTATAACCCGCTCCTTCAGGGCACCATGTTGCTTAACCGTTAACGTGGTGTCAGGAGGCCTGCTCGTTCACACAGCCTCGACACACTCTTCCAAGTGGGGTTTTTCTGAAATACCTGCCAGAGCACTGCTGGGGCGGGGGGCTGCTGGAGACGGGACTGCCAGGGGTGGCAGGGCAGGGCCTGGCAGCCAGGACCGTCCCACCTGCAGGGAGCAGGGCAGCTGGGGGCAGCCCTAGCCCCGGGCGGTGGCACAGCCCTGGGGATGGGGACGGGCAAGGCCGGGACAGGAGGTCTGCCTGTGGGTGGGGGACGGGATCAGGCCCAGAGCAGTCGCTCAGGTGGGAGTCCAGTGCCAAAGCCTCAGAAGAAAGCAGCTCCCAGGAGCCAGGGTCAGCCCGTAGCATTTACACGGCCCTGGTCACTTTGGTGAGCAAGAGACAAAAATAATGAGAGAACTTAAAAGGAAAAAGAAACAAACAAAACCAGGTGAAACTGAAGCATTAAAAAGTTAACTACTGTATTGTTTGGTTTTCTGTGTATATGCGAATGAGTTGAATACAAATTTAGCAAGAGAACTGTCTTAGCACCTCAAGGAAAGATTCCTTCTCTTGATAGAGCCTAACTGCAGATTTTAAAGAAATTCTGTGTTTCACAACAACATGCTTGTGTGATCTCATGAAAAGGGGATTTTCTTTTCCTATCACAAGGTTGCCTGAGAAATATTTTCTTCTTTAAATACGATTAAGAACTCTTTTCATAAAATGAATCCCTTTAAAATTAAAATACCTACTCCTTATAACTCTTTGCAATACGAGGAAGATGGTGGTCCCCACTGAGCATGGATTGCAGGTGAAGATGGGTAACCAGAGTAGTCAGCCTTGATTTCTCTCCTGTACAGGTGGGGGAAAAGAGGCGGTGATGGTGCTTTGAACCATTCAGGCTCACTGAGCCAGAAGAGAGGAGACAATAGGAAGAAAGAGAAGTCACAAGAGAGTATTTTAGATGTTCGACCTTGAGAAATACGGCATGAACTCTCCCCCACAGATGTGGTTCCTTACCTGAGCTGTTTCCAGGATAAGATAGCAGTAAAGCACCCTTCTCATAGATCTACATATAAAAGTGCAATGTTGTATTTAACCATTAGTAAATTAGTTTTTAATACAGTGCTTTTTGTGCAGCTTTGCCTGTGGATATTGTAATATTATCGCTGAGCGATTCACTAAAATGGTGAAAGGGCTGAGGGGTGGCAAGTACCTCCTGTATTAATGGTTCCATTCTACCTGAACACGGTACCCTAAATAATTAATTCACAATTCAGTGTAAACATAAAAGCTCTTTTCTTCTAAGTGCCACCAGGCACGTGTTCGAAATGGCACACTCCTTTCCTGGAAAGCTTTGGGTAATCTCTGTCAGGTTGTGGAAAATGGAAAATTACTGTTAGATAACTTGAAAGAAGTTCCATTCTTGGTTAGGAACGTAAATGATGCTAATTGTGGTATCTCTGTTGGTGTATATATTGGTTTATGATATATGTCTGTTGGTATATTATATCCAGGACTGGATTCCTATGTAGTGTCTCTGTAGCCATAAGTTACTCAGGAGCGACTGCTTCATTACCTTTCATATGTGACATCTGTCAAAGACCAATTTTGCAGTGGAAGATTTATTATGCTTTGTAGTTTATTCTTCTTATATCCTCAAAGTGGTTTTACTCCAGACACAGCTAGTTAAGCTGATTAAAACAGTTATGTTAAAGGAGCTCAGACCAAATATTTAACCACTAAGTACCCAAAATTATCATGGGTGGATTTTCCAAGTTTTTTGTGGGGGTAAAAAGGGACCCAAAATATACTGTCCTTAGGAGCCATGAAGAGAATTACATCCACATCCCCCTCAGAGAGGGAAGGGATTTTGCACGGCCTTCTTGATCTTGCCTTGCCACTCAGCAAGTATGTGATGATCAGAATTTCCTGATTCTTTTCTTCCTTGCTCCTTTCTCAGTGTATAACCACAGAAGCAGATGTCACCTGGGTGTAGTCTGCTTGGAATGAATAGTAATACCCATGTATAGTTTATTTCAAAATGCTCATGCTGTCAATTATATATTATTTTCATCAAGATATACATTTCTTTTTCATGGGGGAATCCATGATAACACTGGCCTTTGGAGTTTCCTTTTTTTTCCTTTTTTTCCTAATTTTTTAACTGAGATCCTCAATTAGTTTCAGTGGTTGAAAGTACCATCTTTGCTAATACATTACATAAGTGTAAACTGTTCCTGATAGTCCTAACATAATTGCATTAGAAATTGTTTGTGTTTAAAATGCGACGAGTTACAAGTGCATAGAACACTTTTGGGTCTGTAGAGGAACAACAGTCTGAGCTTTTTCAGTTTTTAAACAATATAAAATGAAAGAACAATAACATTTAAAAATTTCAACTTTAAAATACCTTTTTAAATGTTAAGCCACATTTATCCAAGTCTTATGTAACACTCAAACAAGTCTCTGTAGTCTCAGACAAACAAAATTGAAAGCAACTTTTACTGCTGGTATTGTTAAACCAGGAACTTTTGTGCTGTCTGTGTCCAGTGCTTCTGTTTCCCCTTTCTCCACCCATAAATAATCTCGGTCCAGTACCTGTTGTGTTCCTGCCCAGTGCTGTTCTGACCAGCTTGGATGTGACTGCTACCAGTGTAAACAAACAGTTGCTGAGTATCTTTCAGTAAATGGAGTTAGCAACGTCTCAAAGTGCCCTGTGTGTCAGGATTGCTATGGATGCTACCAATCCTATGGTATTTGATACTTGCTGCATCTGTGGAGGCAGCAGATCTGAAATGGAGGAAAATTCTTCTTTTTCCATGGTATAGTATATTGCTAAGTTGTGGAAGTCATTCACCTGAGGGTGTGTGGACTACAGAGCAGAGTCCTCCATAAAAGAGGATAGATAAATTCATGGAGAATAAGTCTACAGGTGACTTTTAAATGCAGTGAAAAAGATTTAATGTCTAGCTACTTCTGGTTGTCAGAAGCTGGGACTATAGTAAAGCAAGAGATTAGCTTTAGTCTTTCCCTGGTTCAGAAACTCCTTCTCTTTATTCACTGCAATCTGTTACTGGTAGCAGGTAATGGGGCAGGTGGTCTGATTTAGGCAAATCTTGTGTTCACCTGGGACTATGGCCTGGGCTCCATATCATCATCTAAAATACTTTTTTCCTGTTTTAAATTAAATTTGAATTTAATTTTAATTTAAATCTAAATTATTGCTTTAGCTTCATATTTATTTTGGCTGTTGTTTGTTAGGCTGGTGAAAGATATGTCGGTTCTTCATCTCAGACAAGTATTTCAGACTTAGCCCTGAAATTAGTAGTAGTAAGCAGCACAAGTTGTTTTGAGCCAGGAATAGCTCCAAGGTATATTCAGCTGATCAAACTAGTCAAATTCATTGTTTAACCAACTTCTCTCATGCTCTTTCTGGAACTTGGACTAATTTTAGAGCTTAAAGATGAATTAGCAATTTGCAGTGCATGCTCACCAGATGCTGTTGACACGTGAATAAAACAGCAACACAGTCAGGCTGAAAACAATTTTTGAAGATCACCTTGTCCCTTCAGTATTAAAGACTGAGTTAAAAAAGAGAAGTAATGTATTCGTTCACCCCATGCCATTACTAAATTAGCCAAGCTGAGGTTATAGGCATAAGACTGTAGAAGAGTTTTATTGGTATGAGTCACAGTCTCCATAATTTAGGAAACAAATTGTGTAATTCTGACAGGTGATTCCATCTGGCTGCTTGTAGTGAAAGTTTCCCAATGCTGGACTCAGTTATTTACAAGTTATACAGCTTATTTCCATGCATTTTGTAAGTCCATCAGATGAGTGTTCCACAGAAGATGAAGGCATATTTTTCGTCCAAAATGATGTATGCCTTTTTGCAAGCCAGTAAATCTGTTTTAAAATAAGATACTGTCCCAGCCTCTCCATACTGATTTTTTCATGCATGTTCAGTGTAAGACAGGGAATGATGCAGAGGGCAAGATTGGATAGCACAAAGGGTCCATTCCGTATAGGTAAAGCTCAGATCTGAATACAGTCATGTTCATTCTTTTTTATTTCTTTTCCTCCTGCCAGAGGTATACTGTGGGGTTTTTTTAAGCCATACACAGAAACATCTTAAACAAAAGGGGGGTTGGCGAGCCAGCTACCCAAGTTTCTGATTCTCAAATTATCTCATAGTGTGTCTTATCATTAAGACATTCCCTTCAGGAGAAAAGGAATCTGAAACAAAGGTGTGAATCCCATCAGGATGAAAAGACGACTAAGATTTTTTTTCCCCTAGAACCTATAGAAAAGCTATTAAAAAGATAGTTGCTATGCATAACAATTTTTTTGAATCAAAGTGCCCATACTTATTTATTGTGTAGGATGCATTGCTATCTGTCTTTTGTGTATATAACAGTGATTGGCAGTGAAAACTGAACGGAGATTTAGCAGATCCATATAGTATGAATTATATGTTACTTGTTTTTCATGCTCTTATTTTGCTGCTAAAATGGCCACAGGGACTGTTGTCATAAGTAGAGGAGACAGGGACAGAATCCAGTCAGCCAGCAAGAGATTTGTTAAATAGCAAAACTGGAATAAGGTACTATGAAATCTGACTAGAAAATTTGTTCTCAGATACTGTCTGAGATTTCAACTACTGTTACCATTTTCACTGTTACTTTGATTCACCTTCCATCATTGTTTTCTGATCCTCTTTCTATCCTGCAAAACTTTCCCCCTTCTATGTATTTTTATAGTGGATGATTTCCCCCAGCATTAGCTCATGCTGTTCCTAAAATATTTGCCTGAGAGCTTTTGCTTCTCCATTGGGAGGAGACATCAAAGGGTTATCATCTAATTGATTTTGTGTTTTGTCTTTTTCTTCCATGAAAAATGAGGTCATCACAACTCGGAATAAGAAAAAAACATAATAAATTAAGACATAACCTATAGCTTTACCAAGACCTATTCATATCCACTGTAAACGTTTTATTAGGGTTTTTTCTTAAAAGATGTTTACTTAATAGGAATGTTATGTTTTGTTTTGGTTTTTTCACCTAAAGTGCCAAGAGATTTGAACATTGAACTACAGTGACATAGATCACTAGAATATAGAGATTGAATAAATTGTCCAACTGAAATGGGAAGCTTTGAAACTCCCTCAAGATTTGTGGTTTGGCAGTCTCCATTCTTTCTGAGTTAAGGCTGAAAAACGAACAACTTAACTGGAAGCATATGGATTCCCTGTGCTGCCATTTCAAATGATGCTTAACTCAAACAAATTAGTCAATCTCTGAAAACTGAGATGGGCAGATCTTCAGCTATCTTAATTATTTTGTCAAATGTGGATCTATACGATTTTATATTGTTAAGTGAATAAAAGAGAGGTCAGAGTTCTGATAATTTTATAAATCTGTCAATTACAATTCCCAGTGAAAGGAACTGGATTTCCACATAAAAAGGTGAGGAAAGAGTAGATTGATACGTCAGCAACATGTTCCAAATCCATAATCTTATAATGATTTTTTTTGTTATTTATCAAAAAGTATTTAAGTTTGCAGCAAAACTACTGAGAACAGAAATAGGACCATACAGTGAAAAGAGGGAAAAAATACCTGCCTGCAATGAATAATGATACTTCAGTTGCACAGTATCATTAAAATAGCATTTCTAGTGGAAGAATCACCATGAATTTTAGGATCTTGTGATATCATTTCTTTGATAATTACTCTAGAAGGAAATTGTGAAATCTTCTGTATGTTTTTGTAGTAAAACCCAAGCCCTTTTATCTTCAGTTAGAGGGCCTGCTTCATGTTTCCAATAAGGCACCCTTCTTGGAAGTGTTCAAGGCCAGGTTGGACGAGGCTTTGAGCAACCTGATCTAATGGAAGGTATCACCACTCATGGCAGGGGGGTTAGATGAGATGATCTTTAAGGTCCCTTCCAACGCAAACCATTCTATGATTCTGACTGAAATTCATCCCAATCTCTAGAATATTTCTTATGCACCTTCCCATTCAGGTAACTCACTTTATCCAGATTCAGAATACAAAAGATAGGTCTGAGTTTTGCATTGGACCTCATTACGTTTGTTACGTTGCAATTTTTTAAATAGATTTATAGAGTCTGGCTGCTCCTATAGGTCTGTAGAACCTTACATTACAGTGCAAAATGGATATAAATGGAATGGATGTAATTTGCTACTGTTTTGTGTTTGCTTTTAAGTAGCTGTAAGTGATTTCTTCTAGAACATGGCAATAGAAAACCCATTGTGGTGAGAAGTTGTTTGCATTAATTCATGCAGTAAAATTCACTTTTTAGTGAATTCAGGCTGCCTTTATTGTTTATCATGTGGTAGTTGACAGCCCATGAGCTGGATTCAGCTCACAAGATGTTTCTATTTGACTTGCCACCTTTTACAGGTGAAAGGAAGCAAACAATTATTCCATTGCTCAGACTAGCAAAACCTAAAAGATTTATCTCCCACCATAAAGAAGCTGGAGAGGGGTAGTAGCACTGCTGGTAGCTGGGAAGAAGAAAGGTCCCCACATCCTTGATGCCTTACATTGGTTGCACCACGAACCAAGTGCTCTGGGTGAGACAGTCAGCCCTCTTCATCCTACCTGCTTCCTTCCCCAACTCATCAGACTTCATCTTTGCAACAAAAGTGGCAGGAGAGGGAGGTCAGTGGGAAGGATATATAGCTGCTTGCATGGGAATCATCCAATGCTGCCACCAGAGGAAACATAGCAGAGCTTTCTGGGAAAGACACTGTTCCTTGGCTATGGGAAGAGCAAGGATGGGCATGAGTTTAGCATCTCCACAAAGAGGAAAAAAGGTCCAGCAAAGCAGGACCTCACTTCCACATAGCTGAAGGCAAGCCTTCGCTGCCCGTACATGCTAAGCATCTGTATGTAGGATCTACAAATGAACCAAACATCTACTGTTGTCAGTGAGATCTAGGTGACACAGTGATATCTGGAGAAAGACATGTAAAACTTTGTCATGCTTGAGGATCTTGTGGTCATGCTTGACCAACTTGATAAGCTTCTATGATTAAATGACTGTCCTGGTAGACAAGGGGAGGGCAGTGGATATTGTTTACCTGGACTTCAGTACGGCCTGTAACACTGTCTCCCATAAGATCCTTATAGAGAAGCTGTTGATATGTAGGCTGGATGAACAGAAAGTGAGGTGGATTGAAAACTGGCTGAACAGCTGGCTCAGATGATGGTAATCAGCTGCACAAAGTTTAGTTTGAGACCAGTAACTAGTGATGTACCCCGGTGGTCAGTACTGGGTCTAATCCTGTTTAGCATCTTCATTAATTATCTGGATGATGGGACAGAGTGTACCTTCAGCAAGTTTGCTGTTGGCACAAAACTGGGAGAAGTAGCTGATACACCAGAGGATCATGCTGCTATCCAGGAACCTCAACAGGCTGGAGAAATAGTCTGACGGGAACATCATGAAGTTCAACAAGGGCAAGTGCAACATCCTGCACCGGGGGAGGAACAAACCGAGGCACCAGCATATGCTGGGGGCCACCAACTGGAAAGCAGCTGGCCAGAAAAGGACCAAGGAGCCCTGGTGGACACTAAGTTGAACATGAGTCCTTGTGTCAAAGAAGGCTAATGATATCCTGGCCTGCCTTAGGAGGAGTGTTGCCAGCAGATCCAAGGAAGGTGATCGTTCCCCTCTACTCAGCACTGGTGAGGCCATACGTGGAGTATTGCATCCAGTTCTGAGCTCCTCAGTACAAGAGACACATGGACATATGAAGTCAACGAAGGGTCGCAAAGATGATGAAAGGACTGGAGCATTTCTCCTATGAGGAAAGGCTGAGCAAGCTGGGACTGTTTAGCCTGGAGAAGAGCAGGCTCGGGGGAGATCTTATCAATGTATTTGGAGCCAGGTTGCTTGCAGTGGTGCCCAGTGACAGGACAAGAGGCAATGGGCACAAAGTGAAACACAGGAGGTTCCTTGTGGACACAAGGTAACGCTTTTTACTGTGTGACTGAGCAGTGGCACAGGTTGCCCAGGGAGGTGCTGTAGTCTCCATCCTTGGAGATATTCAAAAGCTGCCTGGATGTAGTCCTGGACAACTGACTCCAGGTAGCCCTGCTTGAGCAGAAGAGTTGGACCAGATTTCTTCCAGAGGTCCCTTCCAACCTCAACCATTCATTGATTTTGTGAAAGCAAAAATGTTAGTTGACAGTCTAGTTTCTAAACTCTGCTCTCTGTTTTGACATATCTCAATTGTCTATAATTGGAGCTTAGACACCTACATGTAGACACCTAAATATAGGTATATTCTTGAACTGTACGAAACCCAGATTGTCTTGTTTTAGCATAAAGAGTAGCACAAGTATCTAATTCATTTAAGGGATGTTACTTGAGCTGATTAGCTTTTCTCTAGCTCTTATGTAATTTTCTCCAATTTGTTGAAATTGTTCCAGTTGTTTCTGACAAATAGAATAAAAATTTATTTCCACAATTATAATCTCCATGTAATCTCAGGAAATTATTCCTGAGAAGAACGTCCTAACTGTTTGATACTTCCCTGTCTCTAAAACATAGAGCTCCTTCTCTAAGATCTGTGGTCACGGTAATCAGTTCTAGCCAGTTTCTGTGCCCCACTGCTCAGACCTATGTAAGACAAGGTTATGCCATTTTTTATACTGTGCATTATTTCAAATATTGCCCTTATTTTATTTTTGTATTGTTTTTTAATTCTCTACCTTTCTGCTAAAAATTTATTTCAAAATCTTAGCTTTCATTAAAAGAAGTTTCTAGTCCAGATGATGCAGAAATAAGTTAAAGTCCTTAAAGATTTAATACCGGAGGAGTGCCTAACAAGAGTAAAAAACAATTCTTAAAAGTGCAGTATTTTTAAAACATTTTCATGACATGACTTTCGCTGGAGTCTGATTGATGCCTCTGAGTGCTTGGAATTGACTGTGTTAGCTCTGTAGCTTTACAGGGATTTATTCACAAAAAGATGTGAATAAAATAATGTCTGAGCACAAATATGAAATGGTAGAGGGCAAGAGAAGGTGTTACTTCTGAGGCAGTGGTACTTTCCAAGGTCCTCCCTAGGATGCAGTTAAGTAAAGTAGAAGACCTGCAGGCAGAAGTTGCCATGAGAAGAGGCAAATAAATGCTTGTGGTCCTCACAGTTTGTAAGTGTTATACAATCATTCACCACCAGCAGAAATACATGAGACATTTTGTACATGAGACATTGAATGTACTCTGGAGATGCTGGAAAGGTAGATTATAACTTTTCCTGACATTTTTTTTTCAGTTTCACGTATTTTTTTCATACATAACTGGAGTCCTGATAACTTTGAAATGAATCGTATGGTGGTTTTACATCCTACTTGCCTGGGTATTTACTATGCATTAGTGTATAAGATTTCTGATAAAAAAAGCTCATCAAGTTTTATTCTGCTACGATGCTTGCAGATTTGGTAGCTTCTTCGTCAGCTCATACTGCATACATGTCCATTTTCTTTAATGGAGGGAGTGGAAATTACCTGGTTTGAAATGCAGGGTAAAATATGACACTAGTGGAAATATTTTAATGAAGAAATAAAAGTTGTGGTACCTTTAGGACTGCACATTTACCTCCTTTCAAACAAGATAGCACCTGCAGTAACTGACTCGGTTCCCCAAAATGCTGGCCCAAAAAGTGTATCTACCTCTATTCAGGTTTGAGTGCACTACTCTGCCATATGCCAAAGCCAAAAATCTGTTGTGAACCACTCAGCTGCAGAATAGAGCTCCAAAATATGGGAGAGTAACAGCTGTAAGAAAACATAATGTTGTTAGGGCAATCTGTGTGTAAGGAGAGTAATTCTTGATTTGTTTGTTTTCCAGCTGTATTAGCTGCTTTAAAACAAGTACCTATTTCTTAAGGTACTTGCTTCACTAATATCTGTGGTCTGTAACAAGCTACAGTATTACAATTGTAAGAATGGCTTTCTGTTTTGATTTTAGCCTATAAAGAAAGTAGTTCCATGCCCACTTAAGATCTGGCAGGCTTGGCAGGCTTCAGGATGGTTCAAACTGAAAGGCTTGTCACATTAGAAATATTTCAGGCAAACCTGGCCAAGTCTGAGCGAATGTCAGATTTACAAGGAGTCTTGTCAAAAATATAAAGTTAACAAGCTGGAGAAGAATAAAAAACCTTCTGAGCTGCATAATCTTAATTGTTATTTGTAGCTGTAACAGATTAGAAAATAATACTTGAATTAACAGGCATTATTTTAACTGAGACTGTCTCTTTAATAATTAACTCCAACTGATAGAAAAAGGCATCCCAAAGCTGGAACCCTTCTTTCTTGTAGTCAAGTCTGCTTTCATCACTTTTCCCTTGATGTTGGATTACAGAGCAAAGTTAAAAAATAAAAGAGGACCTCAAGCCAGATTTTTAAATCCAGAGATAGGCAACAAATTTAACTGCCCTGATTTCTGAAACGCTGAGCCTCTGGCAACTTTCATTTACTTTAAAGGGAGCTGCTAGGGGCTCAGCACCTGAAAATAAGGTCAGTTATTGAGGCACTTCACTAAAGATTGATGATCTGGAGAGAGGAGATCCATAACCAGAGCATGGCATGATTGTGCCCCTTTGGGAGGAGAGAAGATTCTGAACAGAAAAACAGAGGCACATCTTTATTGTTACTAAGCAGTAAGTGCAGTATCCATAGAAGAAAGCAAACTATCTCTATTTTACAAAACCTGAACATTGACTTTTGTTTTATTAAAAAAAAAAAAAAAACAAAACCAAAAAACACAACAACAAAGAGAACACTGGAATGAAAGGGAGGGAATTTTAGGAAATAACATGATTTGAAAAGTCAAACTTCAGACCACTGTATCATGGCTTTCCCTTCTGGTGGCTGGTCTGCCTCTGAAGGGTGATACAACTCCGTTCTTTTTCTCTTTTTTTTTGCCACATTCAGATAGAAATGCTGCAGTTAGATTTGGTCCTGGCAACAGCATGAGTGTGGGATCAGGAGGTTCCATTAAAGGTAATTTTTCCTCTCTCTTAGCTGTCTCCTCAGGCTGAATATAGCAGTACCATGATGTGTTTTGTTTAGAAAATTAAAAATGTTGAAAGGAGGGAAATAAAAAAGAATTTCCAGCAGTTCTGTCAAGTTACATTGCTCTGACCATTCATTTCCTTTTGAGCGCCAGCATGTATTTTTTATCAGATTTTGCCTCTTAATTTTGAGTCTTCTGCATCTCCCCTGCACAAAGCTATCCCATGGTACAAGCTGTGCTAGCACTCACATTAAAAACATTAATTTTCAAGGATTCTTTACTGAGCTGCGAAAATTTGCTCTAGGCAGACATATGCCTCGGGGCTGAGATGCAGAAGGAGACTTCTGTGGTCTCCAAGGCCATTTTATGACATTGTTTCTTTGCCCCTAAAGTGGCGGTTCCAACCTGAAAATTCCAGAAGCTTCATTTTTATGTTCTGCTCTGCTGAAACTCTGTGGAGTTGTGTCCAGTTACTCCAGGGGTTAAAAGGGATTTTATGTCAATGAACACCAACCAGCTCAGAGAACCTGAACTGAACCTTTCTTCCCGCAAGGCGTGCTGGTGTGCATTATAATCACATGGCTAATAGACCTACCTCTTCAGCCTCATGCCAGTGTGCAGTAGCCCAGATGTCCACTGTGGCCTGCTTTAAAGGTCCTGATTTCCATAAGTGGGCCTGCCAATAAATGTCTTTTTCTCTCAGAAATTGATTTATGAACTTGCTGGACTCTTCTCTACACAAGCTTTCCTTGCAGCCAGAGATAAGATTTGGGTATGTGTGAAAAACTAACAGTCTGGGAAATGGAAAATCCTCCAGACAAATGTAAAAAGCCAGAAACTGCTAGAAAAATGAATATAATGGAAGTAAGTCGTTGAGAATTTTTTTATTTAATATCTCTTTGATTTGTTTTGACTTAGTCTTCAGTCTAAGGATGTGTTTTAATGCTCTTGGACTGACTGTTCTTGAATGTACTGCAGTAATGAGCAAGAGCTTCTAGACAGTCCCAAGGGGGGTTTGCAGGAGTTGCAGAGCAGAGGGCTGTAGGAGCCATTCCCTTATATAAATTAGACTTGCTCCAGGGTTAATTGTGGTGGGAACTTTGTGGAAAGGTTATAGGGGGAAAGGCAATGTAGGATTAGTACTGTGACATTGCTGCTTCTCCCAGTGAACAGTTCATAAAGCAAACTTACAAATAGGATGAAAAGGACCATTTTTGTCCTTTTGATAATTGTGAATTACCAAATTCATAGCAACTTGAGAACTGATCTCATAAACAGTTTGATAATGTTAAATTATCAAAATTCTCTGTAGTGGTCCTTACACTGATACAATAGCATGGTATATAATGAGACCATATGTGATGTGATAATTCACACTTGTATTACTATTCAGTCATCTTAACTGAGAGTAGCATGACTGGATTTACAAAAGAAAGAAAGAAAGAATCCAATAGCGTTTCCTGTAGAAGTGGACAAGATCCCTGTCTGAAGTCAAGTGAGCCAGCACAGAAATTAGGGCAGTGGTTATGACTGTTCTCTTTTTTTCAGAGCTGGGTAAAATACCTGGGTTATGACTCGAAGGAGGGAAGAATGAGAAAGAGTACGAGAATCTCTGAGTTTAATTTACAGTGTCCAAACACAATGACAGAAGTTGCTGAGGATATACACAAACAATAGAGAGCTGAGAACTAAAGAAGCTAGTCAAATATGCTTATTTAGCTGACCTGCTTTAGGACAGATAGTGGCCTCTGAGTGTTCCCCAGGTGCTAAATAAGGCAACATTATCGCTGTTAGTGCTGGTCAACACACCGTTCTTGTTGCCTTCAGGAGAGCAGGCTTCCTTCTCGCAAAGTAAATACATGCGTCATGTGCAACTAAGTCTTTTCTTGTATTCTGTCAGATCACCTGTGCTAAGCACAGCACTGATGCAGAATAGGAGCATTCATAGAAAACACAGAAAATTGTGTTGTAAAGCATAGCTGCAGGTATGTAATCCAACCTTTTTCTCAAAGCAGGGCTAACTTCAAAGTTAGGCCAGACTTCTGATGGCCTTTCTTCAGTAGTTTTGGAAATTTCAAAGGATGGTAATTCCACAGCCTTTCTGCACAACCTATTGCAATTCTGAACCACTCTTATTGTGATCCACTCTTATCTTTCATTATGCCCATATAGGATTCCTTAACTTCTTCCCCAAAGCAAGGAGTACCTCAGAAACAGATTATTCCAAGTCCCAATCAATATCTCTGATCTTCTCCTTGCATATAACAGGAATATACTTTTCTGACATATGATTTGCAATAAGGCCACAAATTTTTGTAGCTTTCCAAATCCAGTCTGAACACAAATTTTCTATGTAATATAAATTCTAACAATCATTTTATAAGCTGGCCATGCTATATTTAATGTTAAAACCTCAATGGTAACTTATTGAATCTGATTTTTTGTTTTGTTTTTTGGTTTTTTTTTAAACCACTGGTCCTTGAAAATAAGATATGGAAACATGTAAAACTACAACCATAGTAAAACAGTCTTTTGCTGGTTTTATTCAAATTACAGTGCTTTGATGGCGATTTTGTATAGCTAATGTTGTTTGGAAGGCATGCAAAGAGTACTGGTATTGGTATTCTGTTACGCTTATAGACAATCAACTACTAAATCATAGCTATAAACAATTTGTTATTTTCAAGATTGCTTCAACAAATATTAGTTTCTAAGTCTGCAGGCGAAAAATGTAGTTATATGGATGTTCATGTCAACTATAGCACTTCAATTTTTACTGACCTTGTACTCTTTGGGAAAAATTATCTTTCAGTGAAAGTTTAAGATGGATAAAGATACCCACAAAAGATTTTGCAGTATAAAAAACTTCTTGTTGGGATAATTTGAAATATGTTGTTAACAATCTCTCTAAAGGCGCATTTATGTTAATTGTGACAATGTGAATTAAAGCACACAGAAAATAGATAGCTTTTACATACAAATTCAGCAAAATAAATATGTGTCATATGCTGCCACCTTATGGTAGCACAACCAATGTGAGTCTTGATGTAATAGTATACTGTACAGGAAAAATTATCAGAAAAATAGGCAATATCTTTCCTGTCAATAAGCTTGTATAAAGTCAGATACATTTCATTAGTAATAAGAGTTTAACTGGGAAAATTTTGTTATAATTTTCTAAAATTTCACTGAAAATTATTGTAATTTCTTTTGGAAATATTGCACTAAATCTCTTCATCCTAAGAATGAGGATGGTAGTTAATTGGTAACGTCTGAAAGGACATACCTCTTGGAGATTCAGATATTCCTGGCAGGTTTAGATAAATAGCTAGTGAAGTAGTATCTTTGGTATTATGTTCAGAACATGTTGGGATTCTGTCGGTTTTTCTGGGCAGAAGCATAATCGTGTTTATTATAGCCAACTAATACCAGAATATATCTATTTTTATAAATATTTCCAAAAGTCACTTCATAAGCAGTGAAAGAATATGTTTCTTTCACAAAACACATATTTAAAGAGTGTGTATGTTGCTGTAGGATAGCATGACTGTTGAAGCTTCCTATATTCAGGAAACGCTTAGAAGAAAAATCCATACAAGACTGTTAAACCTGACGGGACTACCTTTGCTTAGCATGTCCATGAACAATGCATTGCTAGAAACTGGGAGAGAATATAAGACCACTGAAATCACACAGATGTGTGTGCCTCATCCTTATACTCTTCCCTAAGCACCTGCCTTTGGCCATGGTAAGATGGATCTTTGCTCTGATCAGGTTCAGCCATTCCCGTGTTCACTGGCAGAAAAGCAGCTAATGATTATCTCCATTCTTAATATGAATGAATATTGCAAATCTGATCCCAGAGTAATGTGATGAAAGAACATGGGTGTACACCTTTTTGCTATATATAACCAAACCTTGGTATTTACTGGAAAGCAATCTCAAGTATTTAGCAACAGCTTCAAGTTTATTTACAGCACAAGGACAAACAAATAGAATCTCTTTTGATGCAAAAACATTCCTCAGCTAAGTAATTTTCTGTTTGTTTATTTTTGTACTTTCAGCTACATAAAATACAAAGCACAAGTGCTCAGTTGATGAAGATGTCAGACTGAAAACATAAAAGTTTATTTTTAAATGAATCTGAATCTGTGTTCTAGGACCCAGCTGGAAATGGATTTCAAATTGACAGCATAACAGCTGAACGTATGTGAACTGCTTTGAAATGGCCAACTTCAGATGGTCTCAACAACCTCTAAACTCTTAAAGATAATAAGCTAGATAAAAACAGAGATTTCAAATTGTGCAGAGCTTTATACTGTAAGTTGTCATATAGCAATTTTAAAATCAATTAGGTGTTGAACAGGAAGCCAGCGTAATTCTCTGAGAACTCAAGTTTCATACTGAGACCTCTTTGTGCATGCTAAATCACAGCATCTGTATTTTGTATGCTTAGGAAGAAATTGCATCTAGGGGAAATATTCAGAAAGTCATGCAGCGATCCAATTCTATATGCTAAGATAGTGAGACAACATATGGTAGCATACGCAGTACTGGCATTTTGTGAGCTGTAGCTCAGTAAACTAAATCTGGTCTTGAAGTTCCAAGGTCATATTCTTGACTCTATTACTTATATAGTGTGTCACTTTAAAGTAGTATTTCCTGTTTGAAAAGTCCAACTCATTATCATTGGTTTCTTTGTATATTTTTGTCCTTCGGGAGAAAAAAAAAAAGAGTAGTAGAGGAATAAAAACCTACCAATATTTGCTAAACACAGTCCAAAGTCCATGCAGTGGGTGACTCCCAGCATCCTTATTTCTGCTTAGTAGTGTCTTATTATCTAAAAATTGCCCCTATGTTTGATGAACTTCCTTGTGTCTTAGACGCTATATGAAGGAAAGGTTTGGGGAACTAGGTATATAGAAATCCTTTCAAAAGAATTGTGTATCACTTTATCTAAAGTAGTGTTCCTTATTTGAAGAGTCCAACTCTTATTTTCATTGGTTTCTTTGTATATTTTTGCCCTCCAACCATAAGAGAGAACTTATTATCCATAATAAAAAGCTTGCATTTTCTTAAAATTAAATGCAAAACTCAAAAAACTATTTATAGATCCTGTTAGAGCTGATGCCTCTTGTGCTTTAATAAAAGCTTTGTATTTAAAGCAATATAGATTTTCAGCTTATAACTTACATCCAAATTTTAAAGCAGATGAAGTAGACTTAGAAAAATACTCACTAATGCTAGCCTACTGACCGAAAAAAGACAAACTAAGAAAAATATGTAAAATTGCATTATGAAGTGTGTTACTTGACTGAGACAATTTCTGTAATTTACCACCATTTTGGTGCAATTCATTGTGGCTGTATTTTGACATTTTTCTTTGGCTCCATTCAGGATGTTCAGCTTCAACTAACTGAAGATGGAATATGCTGTTCCACTGACAAGCATCTCAGCCTTGGTTAAATGAGACTTTGTAATAAGGACACATCATACTGGTGAAATCATAAAAAACCCAAAACTTCACTGCATTACTGAATAAGCGTTTGATCTTTTTTTGCTTCCATCTCCCTCTTGCTTTTTAGACTAAACCTACTATAATAAGTTCCCTACCAAATTGTGAAGCCACCTTCAATTACTTTTTGGAGCAAAACCACTACTTGAAACTTTTTGTTGTTCAGAAAAATGGATACTACTTTTTGATCAAATTTCTTTGTGCTTGAATCTTAATATATTTTTTCCAGTCTTCTTAAGCACTACTGAATGACACTAGAAAAGCTGAAGCATCTGTCCTTCTAAAGTACTTTAAGAACATTCAGTGTGATGCTGGGCTCTTATACGCTTCTTTTTTTTTCAAGTTGTTAATAATCATTTGAGAACTCATGTATCACACTTCAGAATGACTACAGCAATTCTCCTGTTGTGTTTCAGAAGAGATATGCATGTTTCAGATGACATTTAGTGCAGCAAAGACACAGTATTCAATTTTCTTTCTAATCTTAGACTAAGCAATTCAAACAAGAATCAAAAGTAGCAAACATGCATAGACATTTAAAGTCAGTATTAGTTCCTTCTTTAATCAGTTAATATCAGTGAATTGTTTAGACTCCTCCTTTCAGTTTTGCTCATTCTTCACTGAAAATCTGGTCATTGATAGTTTTGTTTAAATCTCCTTTGAGGAGTAGGTGAAGGTGAAGGGGTTTGTTTCTTTCTTTAAACTACTCATATTATACTAGAGTATAGATAATCAGTTTGGCATAAAGGAACATTGAAATACTCTAATCATATTGAAGTTTTTGTGGCAGTTGTGGAGAAAAACAGGGGAAGGAGGACATTTTTGCATGAGCATCTGTTTATTTTAGCCATTTCCTTAAATGCTATCTTTTAAATGAAGCTAGAGTTGAACTGAAGGAATTAAAATTATTATCTTGTCTTTGGTTTAAATTACAGTGGTATATAAACCGTATTACTTGAGGATGGTAAAGTATTTGGTAGAAGCACTTAAGAGCAGAGGGTAAAAATATTATTTAAGTTAAAGTTTTATTGGCTGTAGTATGGTACTCTTAATGATACTAGAACAAAATGCTAATCACAGAATTGAAGTGACAGTGTACAGTCTAGTATAAGACAGTAGATCATTTAACATAGACAAAGGGAACAAGCTCTTCCTTTTTTTCAAGGAGCTAATATAGCTGAATAATTTCTCAGTAATAGAGTTGATTAGACCCAAGAATATGATGAAAGAATGTATTTAGACAGCAATATAAGCAAAGGCAGACAGAGCATGTTTTTCTACAATGCCTATGACAATCACATACTCCAAACTAAATACTTCATGACAACTTCAGCTGTGCGGACAAACCTCAGCTACTGGTTTGTGAGTTACGCGTATGATCCCAAGTAGCTAAATGTTTTGATGTGCTGGAATTCCAGTAGCAGTCACGACAGTATTGTAATACGACTATCCTCCTTCACCACAGAGACGCATCTATCCTGCTAAACCAGAAGATATAGAAATGTGGGTTGTGGGTTGTTGAGTTCTTTGGTTGCTTGTTTTTTCTTCATGAATGATCAGGAGAAGTTACCTTCAATAATGGCAGTCAGTAGCTCAGTGAGTAGGGCACTCCTTTTTAGGAAAAGATATTCGATTCCCAGCTGTACAGATGAGGAATGCAAGCTTGAAACTTGATTTCCTGTTTCCTGGGGGAGTGCAGCACAGTCAAGATATATAGGATATCACCTGAGAAAGAACAAAGGGAGTTAGAAAGAGGAAGAGAGAGACAGACCTCAAAGAAGATCAGGAGAAAAAAATGTATGATAAAAAGAGGTACGGCTAAGCCAGAATCCTGTAGTATCTGCTGTAAGAAAGCACACATCACAGATGAGCAACTGAGCAGTACCACAATCTGGGTCAGCAGAAAATGAAAATAATGAATTTAAGCATAGTTATATCTATTTCTTGTTGCTTCTTAGGGTGTGTAAGTTGAATTTTGTGGCCAGGATGATCAAAGGTAGTAGAAGAATCTGAAGAGTGTTAGTATTAGCTTCTTTTCAAAAGGCATCAACAAAGGGTGAAGCTAGTGTTAAGCATGAAAGGATTTCTAGTAACTCGACTTTTGTGTGGCGCTTCACCACATTTTTTAATCATTTTTTTCCTAAATAATGTTATTAGTTACTGTGATGGGTGAGGATGTCTATGAGCAATTTCTTGAGGAAAAGGATTACAGTACTCCTTTAAGTTAGCCTGTCCACGCAAAGCAAAGTCTTAATGTGTTTCATGAAAAGAAGTAACATGTCTGTGTTGATGTTTTCTGTAGGTGTGGGTCCTGCTCTCCAGTTGCTGATCTGAAGGTCTAGCAATGCACAGACCTCAGTGAACTAACCCACTTGAAATAGATTGTTGGTCATTTCCCCCTGGAATATTTTTTTTTTTATTTACTATTAAAATCCATGCAGTTCATTAAAGCCTATGGGTTCCATCAAATGTCAGGCTCTGCTAAGTGTATGTTATGAAGGACTGCAAAATGTGTTTAGACAGATAGAGTTTAAATAATAGGCAAAAAACCAAAGATGTTAAGGATCCTGAGACATACAGAGAGATGATGAGGTTAACTACATGTCCTTCCATGATTTTTTTTCCACAGTGTCTTTGATGTCCAATGTTACCTCAAGACATTGTTTCCACCAGAGATAATGACTTATGGCAAAGAGTTACGCTATGTTAATGGACTTGCAGAGACTGATGATCATTCTGTCACGGAATGAGTATCTGTCATCCCTGTCTTTGTCACCCCCCTTGGTAAAACAACACTGTGTAACATCAGAATTCTGATCCAAGGACAAGAGTATTTTTAATTCTTTTTATTCTTGCTCTTTACACCTGGGTATGATAGCAGAAATGAATGGCAGTAATATACTTCAGGAATTTCTCTGACAAATAAGCTTTGAAATACCACATGGAATTGGTATACATCTTAGCTTCTCTGCTGACCTGGATGAATAAGTGTAAAAATAACCTGGTTAAGCAAGTTTCACTCTCATCTATTTACTAGATATTAAATCTTTTCAGGCCTGTATTCATAATAGATTATACCTCTTTTCTGCTGCTCTTAAAAATAATTCCTAGGAGATCAAAGGGATTACATAAAGGTGCATTAGGGATTCTTGTGATGGCCAGTAAAATAATTTTTTTGTCATTCCCCTATTCCTACATTTCAGGGAGCAATTATGGATTTGTACATTAATCAACATGAAAACTTAGGAGTTAAAAACTTAAAGAGAATTGGAGAAGGAATACAAGACATTCAACTGACAATTGGTAAAAAATTGGCTTTGTCCTTCCAGCTTTGTTTGCAAAGACAGATGTTAAAAGCCTGCTCTGGGATTTGTACATATTTTATACACACAGACCAGCCTGTGGTAGGCAGCTATCTGCATAATGGAAGGAGTGAAATGTTGGGACAACAACAAGAGATCCTGTTTCACCACTTAGTGCAAAGACAGTACAGAAGAGTGGGATAGAGCCAAGTGAATACCCCAGAGCTGTAGACAGGAACTCAAATGCCATGCAGATGTTAGCATTATAACTGACATATTTTCCAATTTCTTTGAAATTTGCTGATAAACATCAAGGGTAGAAAGTGTTATTTAGTTAAAAATGCTAAGACAGGTTTTAGTGGCACAATTGTTAGGGACTTAAGAATCAAAAAAATTTTTTTTTTTACTGTGATCACCACTATTACTGTAATATTTTTTAAAATATTGTATCATTTGCTCCTACATCTTTTACCACCTGTCGTCACCTTGCAATAGTCATAAATCACAAAATCCTCCTCTTTCATTTCATGAAAATCTTATTAATGAGACTTAATCAGAAAGGATTCTGTGAATACTGGAAGCTGAATATTCTATTTAAATTTCTACCTTGCTTGCAAGGTCCTCTTTTTCTTTTCCTCCCAACTATTTCCCTTACCACTAATAAAAGTTACTGAGAGTTTTATGGTTAAAGCAGATTAATTATAGTAGCTTGTCGTGGTTTAACCTGGCAGGCAGCCAAATACCATGCAGCCGCTCGCTCACTCCCCCCGCCCCCCCAGTGGGACGGGGAGAGAATCGGAAGGGTAAGAGTGAGAAAAACTCATGGGTTGAGATAAAGACAGTTTAATAGAACAGAAAAGGGAAAATAATGATAATAAATAATGATAGAATATACAAAATGAGTGATGCACAATGCAATTGCTCACCACCTGCGCTGACCGACAACCAAGTAGCGATCGGTACTTCCTGGATCACGCCTACCCTTCATATACTGAGCATGACGTCACATGGCATGGAATACCCCGTTGGCCAGCTGGGCTGGCTGTCCTGATTATGTTCCCTCCCATCTTGTGTACCTAGCTCAGTCAGTAGGCACAGGAGCTGTCCTTGGACTAGGAGGGCACTTAGCAACAACTGAAAACATCAGTGTGTTATCAACATTCTCCTCATACTAAATCCAAAACACAGCACTAGGAAGAAATTTAACCCTATCCCAGCCGAAACCAAGACATAGCTGTAAATTCTTTGCAAATGCATAAGAAAGAACATCTTAGATTTAAAGTGAATGGTTATTATTTTTTGTTGTGCCTATGCTATTTTCATCCCATGATATTCTGCAGAGTGACAATACTACTAAATATCTGGCATTACAAAAGGGTTTTTCAGGGAAATTAGTTACATCCTTTGGTTGTACCACCAGCGTACAGGTATCAGGTACTGCTGATTCATTCTCTCTTATTCTTTCTCTCTCCCTTTTTCTCTCTTTGTTTCTGTAACAGCCATGTCCTGTCATAGGAAGCATATTGTTGTCCACAGCATTTCTTTCAGATCCATAATTTAGGAATGGACGAGCAGCAATATATAAAAGATTGGGAAGGCGGGGGATTTTGTGTATGCCTAGCAGAGTTTTAATGGAAACTGTATCAGATTCATTTGTCTATCTGGTTGTTTGTAAGGCACTGTCCTCCTTCCATTTTAGCATTAGATTATGGTAGCCATTGGATGCAGTTCTCAAATCTTGCTTCAGCCTGCACACTCAGTCTTGAGTTATGTGCTTTCTTTTAGCCTAAGCATACAAGATCCCCAGCAACTTATACGAAACAGAAAAATGTGTTTCATAGCATCCGTTTCTCTGTGTTGAGGTCCTGACAGTCAAGGATTCTCGGGTTAGATGTAAACTAAAGTTCTGTTTTGCTGTAGAAAAATCTGCAATTCTGAGATAATGTATTTATAAAATAACTCTGTTCTTTGTAAACCTGTGAGCCACAGCACTCTATTAATGGCAAGTATTACAAGGTATTCCACTGGTGACAAATAAAAAGTTTGCGTTTATTGAAATGACAAGGTTTTAATAAATTAGCATTGAAAAGTTATTTTTTTGCCTCTGAAAATTTTGTGAATCCCTAAGCTTTAAATTAAAATATTTGTGGCAACAGCTCCACCAACGACTTATCATTCATTACCACCAGAGTTTTGTTGTGACTGGATTCAGTAAGAGCAGATTCAAAAAGTACTTCAGGTTTTTGTGTCTAGTGTGCCAAAGTGGAAGATTCTAATTCACCTCCTTCCTGTATGTAATTGTAAATCAGGGAAAATTCTAAAAGTTAATGCATTTACCTTTGGGTAGGAAGTAGTGTGAGAAAGTATGGAAGTCTGAAAAGCAGGTATTTTCACCAGGATTTGTATCTCTGCTCTGGGAGATAGATGACAAAAAATTCAGCTATAAAATTTGATCAACAGAGTTGTACCAGTCGTAGAACTGTATACATCCAAAGTTCGTATAATCCTCTGGTTGCGGTGTTCATTGTTCCGTTGTGCACATGCTTGGAGGTGTTTATCTGTTACAGACGGCCTCTTTATTCACTTCTGAGTATGGTGTACTTGGTGCAACCACTGTGTTCTGTGAGCATGATTTGCCTTGCTGTGAAGTAGCAGCTTTTCTGTGTTGATTTAACACTGCTCATAAAAAAGGTTAAGCACAAGTAAAACACAATTTCATTTAATTGCAATACTAATTTCCTACACAATCTTAGAAAATCACTAAGCTATAACACTATATATATTAGCAAATGTTATATATTATATATGTATGTTATATATTAGTATGGTCTGGCTTTTGTGCAGTAGTGAAACCTATTGTAAACAAGAGGTCAAACTTTATCCTTATGTTTGATTACTGGGGGCATATACATTCAGTGACTGTTTTCCTTGGGGAGTGACAAAAATAATGGTGCTGCCAAGAAGGTTACAGGACTGAAGTCAGTAAGTTAAAAATATTAACGTAGGGGTTTATTGGATCGGACTTGTTTCCTGTTACCCAGATTTCTAAATATATAGTGAAACTGTGCAGGGAGAAGGCTGTGGAAGTCCAAGTTGTATCTTATTTCTCTTGAATTTTAGAAGAAGCTTTACTGTTTCAGTTAGGCTATTATTATTAGCTAGAACTTTTACATAGAAGGACTAACCAGTTTCTATCTTGACCCTTGCAGTAGAATTTCAATATGATAAAATTGCTCCACTATGTGTTTTTAAAAGAACATGATGAAATGCTGCATTTTTTCCAGCACACCTTTTTCTTAATATTTTTTCAAATATTGGCTCTCTCTGTTCTGTTTCTAGTACAGCTTAATAGTTTCTTTCATTATTTATATTAAGAAATGTATCTGACTGAGGTATGATTGTCACACAAAATCATATTTAAACACTTCAAAAATAATTGTTAAAATACCGTGAAAAATGCATTGAAACCCATTTATTTTTCAGTCTTATTTTTCAGTCAGGAGTAGCTGCACAGACTGTACAAGGTTAGTCTGATTTATTAGGGTATTTAATGTGATGTTTAACTTATTGACATACATTTAATGTAATTTTATAACATGTTTATGAACTTTGTATTGATTGTTTGGGTCATTTTGATGACTAACCAAATTAGTGGGCCAACATGATTTTTAATGAATCCAGACTAATGGAGGAGGTGTTACCTTTCATATTAGCAAATAATAACCACATGCCATTTGAATATGAATTCATATAAATTACATCACAATATGCAAATCTGTTTTGTCATTACTGATGCAGGTCTGTGAAGCCCAACAGTACAGCAAATACTAACATTTTGCCTTTAAGTGTTCAAAAACATAAAATAAATGAGGCATGGCTATTGGTTGTCTTCAGCCTACATTATCTGCACAGGAACTATTAAGAAGGCTTTTCTATCTTCCTTTCATGCCTCATTTTCTCACACTATCTAATAAAGAGCTTCACTTAAACTATAATGTGTTACTGTCTTAGAAGTACATTTTTATGGCACTTTCTATAGCCAAAAAGCTATAGTTGTGCATTATGGGCTTTTTACTGCTGTTTTTATTGCTGCGTTGCATTGTATAGAATAATAAAATTTTGTAGTGAGGGAGTTAATTGTTTAATTAATTTTTACTTTTAAATTATATTTTGTCCACTTTAAAAGCAACCTAGAATCCTGACTTCAAAAAAGCAGATTATCGGCAATAGCTCCGGATTTCAGCTTGTCGCACTTAAGACTGTCTATCAGTAAATTAGAACTGTGGAACAGTCCACATTTTTTGCCTTTGTAGGTGTTACTAAAGTTTCAATAAATGGCTTTTTGGACTACAAATGAAAATGTTCCTCCTGCACTAGTGATACTTGATTTCAGTGCTACTTTCTTGAAATTCAAGTATTCCCGTAGACGAAAACTGATTTAGTAGTGAAAATTTTGTGGCAAGGAAAAGAAAAGAAAAGAAAACAATTTAATCAAAAAATCCGAAAATTAGTTTAGGGTATTTAGCAACGTAGTACTTAATCTTTGCAGATTATTTTGAGGTAGTCAACAGACTATAAACTTGTTGCAGGCTCTGTAATTTATCATACTCCCTAAGTCCTTATTGAAAATGCCCTTCAGTGCTGGATTCTGAAGTTTGTTACTGGTCACTTGTAGGTTGTTGCTAGAATTTGCATAATATAATCTGAAGAACTCAAGTTTTTGATGCAACATAGGACCTTCATCTAGAAGAAAATTCTATAAACTGATCAAACATGAGAGATGAGAGGTATTTGAAATTACAAATGAAATTTCTTTCCTCTATTTTTTTTAATTCTTCAGAGCACAGATTTTGTGTTCTCATGTAATATATCAGCAGGTCTTCTATGTAAGGTAAAAAACCAAAATCTGGACTGTTTGGTTACAAAGGAGAATCTCTAGGCAGCTTAGCAAAGCTTGAATTCTGAACCTGAGCCATGGGACACTTTTCTGACACTTACCTCTTGTGGGCATTATAATATCCCTGTCTGTGCACCTTCCTGAGAGGATGAGGAATAAATCTTTTGTATTTCTGAGCCTTACCTGGAACAATGTGGTTTGACTTGGATAAAGCTAGTTTTTAAACATGCAGATTTTAGGCTGCTGAACTCAGACCATAAATCAGCGTCTCAGAAATTCAAGTGAGTTAGTTATCCAGGTCCCTGAACTGAGGAAGTCTCAAGTGCCTTCAAGCTAAAAAAAAAAGAAAGAGCATGAGTCACTAATTCAATAATACCAACAAAATTTGGTCGTGCATAAACTTTCTAAGTCAAAGCAATGTGGGGTTGGCACAGATTTGTTTTCCCAATTTTCTTTCTAATAATTTTGTGGTTTACTTGCAAGGCCATGGACTTTTTGGGTAGTGGTTACTTTCATATTGTAGATCCCAAATGCTGAATTTTCCTGGTCTATCTAATGTATGTGCGTATGTATCACAGCCACACTTTTGGAGAATAAATTCAAAGTTTTTGTTGCCACAGCAGAGCTCCAAGACTCTGTCTTTGTAAAAAGCAACCTTTATGCATGTTCAAGCATAATATAATCATATAATCATAAATTTCAATTTTAGTCTCACAGGTTCTATTGTTGCTGAAGCTATATTTAATTTCTCAGGTAGATTTTTGTTACTAAGAAACATGAAATGGGTAGATGCAAGTGTCCAAGATCCTGAGATAGACTTCATTATAGCCAGGTCATTCCTGACAGATTTGTGTCCAAGTTCCTAAATTTATTCAAGATAGAAGTCCTCTACATCCCCAATATAATCTTTACTTAACTGCCCAAAGAGTTTGTTTCTGCAAGTTGTATCAACATTTCTTGTCTGACTTGCAATGGAACTTGAAAAGGGTTAATCATTAGCCTCTTAATGTCAAGATATGTACTACCTCAGTCAGCTCTCTTGCTGAACAAGCTGATTTACTTATCGTGACACTTATCTAAACCGTTTTCTAAACCTTTCATGATTCTTGTTTCTCTCTTGATTCTCCCTATCTTGTGTACATTTTATTGAGAGTTTAGAATTTCTTAGTATCAGCTCTCAGTATGTAAAAATATTGGCAACAAAAATATTGCAAAAATATAAATATTAATAATTACATATAAGTGATTATATTTAAGATATAATATAAATATAGGAGAAATGTAATATATAGAAATATTTGTAGATCTGTTTATTAGAGGAAATTTAGGCAAAAGAAGAACAGAATGGAACTGAGCTGGAGATGAAAACTTGCAAAAGCATTAATATAAAAAAGACCTACACTAAGCATATAGCCTGTCTGAATGAGTCTTTAATGCATAGTAAGTTAAAGCTAGAGCTGTATAACTGTGAAGTAACCTGTATGCTGATATTTAATAGCAAGATTATTGCATCATTGAAAATAAGGGCTGCTGCATAACAGACAAAGTAATAATCACTAGGCTACTGGTTAAGGTGCCTGGACAAAAATTTCATCTTTGGTAAGAAAAATATCAAAGATGAAAAGTTTTGTTATTATTAGTGAATCACTTTTTCAAAGTTCTAGCGATAAGTATGTTTTAAACTGTGGATTAAAATTAGTCAAGTTTTTTGTTAAGAGGATGATCTTAAAAATAAATAATATTTTAGATTGGAAACACAGATTTTCAACACCTTAAAATGTGAGAACAAGGAAGAGTCTAATTATTTTTCCACTTTGTAAATAAAAATGACGTATGGAGGAAAGAAGGAAAATCCTATGTGCATTACACAGGGAACAGGCTTATGTGTAGTAACCAAAGGTTTATTCTCTATCTAGTGGTGTGATGGGATCTCCTAGACAAGGCAAATTTCACTTACTTCTACACGTACTTCTACATAATCTGTGTTGCAACTGATTCTGCATGTGTATGCATGGGTTAAGAAAATAGAGATTACTCCACGGGGAGTATCTGGTACTGGTAAAATGCCAGCTACTCTGTATATTGATCAATATACTCTTAAATCTGACCAGTTTTATATTTAAATCAAAACATTCCTAAATTCATTCATTAGCAATACACTTAGTACTAATGATTTGTTCTACACATCATTAAACACTATCACTACATATACAAAACTTATATCCTAGAATAGCTGTCTGTACAGTCTCACAGGACGGATGCACTAGTAGTAGTGCAGGGCTGATGTCTGGGTGCTCCTCAGTCATGGAGGTCGAGGTGATCAGAAACACTAGCCCAGATGAACCTGGAAGGTCCCATAAGTTGCTTCTTTTATTCAAAGAATTCAAAGAAACTCAAAGGAGTTTTTATTTATTATTGAATAACTATGTTAATGTGCCATCAGCAAGCTGCCAATAGGCTGGAAACAAGCACAACATACCCTGCAGAGACATGAGGGGTTGACATTGCCAGGAAAATGAACTTTTAATTTAGGGAGTTCAAGCACCAGTATGTGAAGGCATGTATTTGGTGGTGAGCTTCTCCCTTTTGATGCTTGCATTAAAGTTATCTTGTTGTTAATAGGAAATATTAATCTCAAAAGTTATTAAGATAACTTTTTACTAACCAGTTACACTTCTGCTTATGTTTTGATAGTGGAGAGCCAAAAATCTCAAAATTTTACATTCCCTACTCATTAGTCATCAACAGTTTAAATATAACAATACTCTGATATTTATCTCCAGGATACAATTCTGCTTTTCCTTCCAGATATGCTGTTGTTTAATTGATAAGATGAGAGAAAGCCAACACTGGAAGAAGGGTGAAGGTCTTCAGTGGAAAGAAGAAAAAATGTTGCGTTCAGGCTAGTGTCTTTGATAGAGTCCTGAAGATGAAATCTGACATGTAAGAAGATAAAGGTGATACAGAAAGATAAAGAAGCATAATCCTGAGCACTCCAGGTAGACGAAGGTTGGGTTTTGAGCTTGACTAACATGATAGGAGAGTATAAGGAGTTAGTCAAGAAAGGAACTGATAAATACAAGTACAGGGCTGGACATTAAGAAAAACTTGAGCACAATTCAGAGTAGTAGTGGAGGGGGCTAAAACAATCCACGCTTGAAAGGCAGTTTTTTGTTACTGTAGTACCCGATGTAACAGATCGATGTGATATTCTCAATACTGTAATTATTATAATTAAAATAATTAGGAATCTAAGATGACAGCTCTATCTGAAATATCCTTTAGCTTTTTTAGTTAAACATGATCAATTTATCATATTTCTTTGTACGTAAGATGTAGGCATAACTGCTATCCTGACTGCAGCAACTAATATAAACTAGGAGTCTGCTCAGAAAATCATTGTTGCACAGCTTAAACTGGCTGAAGTCTAAGACATCCCTGAGGAAGGACTTTTGCAAAAATGCTCTGGTATCTTTCAGAGTTGTCGTTGTGGGAAATATCAGAGAAGCAAACATGAAAAATACAAACTGTAAATGTGAGGTAAGCTTATTTTGTGCAGTGAACTATTTGGCAGTATGAGCTGTGAATGAGTAGAGATTTCTGCATCTGTCCCATCTACCCTTTTTCCAGGGACAGAACAGTACTTACTCATGACTGCCTCCAGTGAGCATGCCACACTTCACCATGTCAGAGATTCAAAGAGAATTTTGCAGCATTTGCGCTTTCCCTTAGCATATTCCTAAGTAAAGATGCTATCTCTTAGGATAAAAATAATGCACTTGTTCAGTAAATGAGGAGTATAGATGGGAGGTAGCCCCACCATGAGCAGGAAGGAGAGGGTCTGAAATTTTAAAAGGGCTGAGATAAGCCCTGATTTACCATTTTGTGAAATCATTTACAAAAACAAAACTCATGTAAAATACAAGTGCATTTTTTCCTCTAACATTGATCAAACTAGAAAGGGCAGATTTAACATGGTTGCTTGCAGCTTTGGCATTACTAAGAACAATTTACAACAGTAAAAGTTTATAGTTGAGGTTTAATACCACTTTTGTAGAGTGTGCAAGCTCCATAACATAACATATTTTGTTAGATCTTTTACTTAATACAAAACTTCAATTATACAAATTCATGCTGTATCTGTCTGGCTGCCACACCAGTATCTTGTTGAGTGCCTGCTGCAATTTTTCAGGTTTTTAATTTCTTTATTTATATTGGAACTCATTTAGTTTTATCCAAAAGCTCATTTCAAAATGCCTGTAGTACACAAAAAAGCACTTTATCAACAGATAGTCTATTGCCTTGCAGATACGAGTATCAAGAAGCATCCTGATGGTGTGAGAATGTAATCTATTAGAGTGATAAAGGTTTTAAGGAGAAACAATCTTAATCCAAAGAAAAATGTTTTTTATTAAATGTATCCAGCTGACTAAAGATCCATTAGCATGTGTCCCTTTCAAACATTATCAATAAAGGCTCTATTTTTTCAGAGATACCTGTACTCCTGTTGTTTTCCACTCTCCAGAAACAGAAAACCCAACAATGGATGCATTAATCCCGTGGACAATTTTCTTGAAGCTTTCTTATTTCTGACAAGATTATTGTCATATCAAATAGCAACTGCCTTTTTAGAATAAGAAATCACAGGTAAAGAGCCACTGTATTTCTGAATTGAGAAATAATAAAAATACAATTGCTGGTAATGAGTAAAAAACTGATTTACTGCTTATAGGAAATCTTGCTTGTTTGACTATTTTCAAACGTTAGGTTGGATCCTTCACTTGTACTCAAACAAATTATGGTTTATGATACCTAGCACCTGCAAGCCATCTGATTCTTCTATTAAAAATTCTGTAGGTTCCAACATGTGGACAATTTAATAAAATAGTCAGTTTTCAAGCCCTTAGGATCTTCATTGCTTGTTGTTCAAGTCATAACTGCATTTCAGTTGCAGGTAAAAACAGCATCTTGTCCTTTCAGCTGAAATGTATACATGTGCACAGCGTCCTTTTAGAAAGTGTGCCATCTATATTTAATGTAATCAACGTGATCTTTTAGATGAAAGAATGCTCCATTTAATGCATACATTTTGACAAATCAATTAAGACATTTATTTTCAGCTGTTGGTAAGCCCGGAGATGTCAGGCTGCAGATACATACAGGTCTGTTAACTGGTTAATAGCTTAATAGTAGATATACTGGTGATAGCTGCTGTTTCTGCAGGTGCCATCTAATTTTCTCTGTGGCACACAATTAAAATCAAGCCTCAATGTTCTCTGATTACACTGAGAAAGTATGTTTGTCTATAAATAGTCCCTTTGAAATGAATAGGTGCTGTTTAGTGAGTAAGATAATAGATTGCCTCTCAACATTTCTAGTTGTGATAGGATATAGTTGTATCACAGTATAAAAAATAATATCCTCAAAATTTCAAATTTTGGCTTCTGATTCAAATGCTTATCACGTCCTCAGTCATTCTGTCACGTTGGTCAATGGTAAGATATTTCTGACTTCTCAGAAGAAAGGCACCTAAATTACTTAGCAAAAATGTGATTTTCACCATGAGAATTTCTTTATTTGCTCAGACCAGATGTTAAGCTCAGCAGAAGTCTGTTTCCAGTATTGCTAAAGGAAAGGGAGGATGCACTTATAAAGTGAGCAACCTCTGGGTAAACCCTTCTAGATTCCAGGACTGACAGTGTAAAGACCTGAGCTGAATGTCACCAGTACGTTTAATAAATACGGTTTTAATAGTCATAAACATAGTCAGAAGAATATGGTGTCTGTGTTTAGTCCTTGTTCATAAGCAGTTATCTTATTTCTTAATCAGTCATGTATTTACACCTTTATGAAAAAATCTGAAATACGATTTGCTGTTGAGGATCTGTGCTGCTCTGTTTTTTTCTCCAAAAAGAAAAAAAAGAAGTTCTTGCAGTGCCAGTATATACTCTCACTCACTTAAGATACCGAAAAGTCTATTCTGTGAATGAGTGAACTCTATGAATGAAATCTGAGTTATACTATTACACATATTTCTGGAACAATTGATTACAAGTCCTTTTAAGTAATTGCAGTCTATATTACTACCACCTCTTGACTCTGCTGCCTTTTTTTGGCTCTGAGTTCTTTTTTTTGCTTTTATTTCATTACTTTCTGATCATACTGTGGCTTTTCTCTCAGTCTGCTAAATTCCAGTCACATAAGAAAAGACCTGGAACTTTCGTATTTGCAAGACTTGTAGTAAGTGTATCTGGGAACAAATCAGTTTTTAATTGGCCTCAGACACATGTAAAATATAAATTAGATATCTAATATGATAAAAGCATGGATCTGGAACACTGTTTCCATTAGTCCCATTTGTCTGGAGACATCTAAGTTAATATTTAGATAGACCATGTAATATGGTTGCCCAGATGCGAGAACTGGAGGAAATTCTTTCTGGTACTATGATGTCTGTTAGTCAGCTAGGAAAATATGATGCCAGATAGTTTGTATCTTTGGATAGGCGTTTACAGTGAAAGAGTTGGGAGAGATTTCTACACTGAAGCTTTTCTTTAGAAGGAAATGATTTTGAGAAAATGTCTCAAATTCCAATGTTTGTGAAAGAGATTGTAGAAAAATAGATAAAAACAAATTATATAGAAGAAGAGCTCTTCAGTGTTACAAAGTTACTGAAATAGGAAGCTGCTGAACTACATACCACAATAATAAACCAGCAGTAGAGTTACAAATAAATCATACTCGGCACTAGAGTATCAGATCTATCGTTCATATAGTCATAAACTACACAGAAAAGGAAGATGTCCTTTCACAGTCTAAGTTTGATTATACAAATGGCATAAGCTAGGTGAGACAGTGTTATAATTGTCAAGTAAAATGTATTTGGAGAAACGTCTATCCTTCTATGTACGCAGTCATGGTTTCTAAATTAGACATTACCCAAAGCAAAGATCTCTCACACATTAGCTCTGATTATCAGCAATCAACATTTCCACTTTGCTTGTTTAATTTCATTTTTTCCATTGTTTCTACTACAATTTGTCTCATTTCTGAGGCTTCACTCTACATTGCATTTTCAGTAGTAAAACATTTAGAGAATGCTTTTAGTGAGAATATGCCTTTGTGAAAATGCTGACAGTCTTCAGGATGGGGTGTGTCGGGGGAGGGCGGGGGAGTTTCTGTTTTCTTTTTAGTGGCAAGTACACACCGAAAGCATGACATACAGGTTGTACAAATTGAACTACTGTTTCTTGTGTATCCTTGCTATACCATGCTTTCTGGATATATCTTAATTTTTTTAACTATTCTTTACTTTGTGAATAGCCCTTTTTGCTTAGATACTGGCCCAAGATCAGTGAACACAGGAAGAGAAGTTGTCCTACATTCTTGACTAGGATTATCCTCAGTAAAGAACTGTTACTCAGAGTCTCTATTTTCTCTGTTTCTTCCTTTCCCAGACAGTAATTTATGATTGATCCTACTCCAATGCCAACAAATGTGGAATAAATCTAGAACTGAGCTTAATTCTTCTTGTCCCTGATTTTTCAGTATGAAGGAATACAGCATGCTAAGTAGACATTTGTGTTTGGCAGATCAAGATTAAATCTTTTATCATATGTAGCCCTATATGGATAGTCCAGAAGTTCAGTTGTTCAGTCTTTTGAGGTGCATAAATATTTTAGGAAGAAATATCAAAGGCCTTGTCCGCCTCACTCCCAAGTCCTTAAAAACAAGTACAAGAGTTTAAATGCATCCAGTTTGCGTTCATTTGTGTTCTGACTCTGGTATTGTGAAATTCATTTTTTCCCTTCTTCCAAAATTTTAAAATTTAATTCTTTTAATTAATAAATAAACAAGATATTTTTCTTAGCTGAAGATTCCAGGTGACTTTCAGGACTAAAACAAGTTGAAGCTGTAAATTGGTCCATAAGGCCATCATTGTTTAGATATGCCAGGAAATTGAAAGTAGCCAAATGTTTAAGGAACAGTCAGTTTCAGTCTTGTCAGAAAATGTGATTTCATTACGGAGATTTATAGAGAAAAATAAGAATGGCTCAGAAAGTAGATTGCATATCTCACAAGACAGGACTGAAATATTTAGTATTTCCATTGAGGAGCTTGGACACTCTTTTGACTTAATCTTGAGTTTACAAAGAAAATCTGAAATGTCTTAAATAACAGTAAAGTACATAGCATCAAAGACTCAGATGGTTCTCAGTAATTAATACAAAAAAAAAAGTGGCATAGCGTAAATGGATGTCTTTCTTGCTATATCCTTTTCTTTCATCTCCTCTCAAATAGATTAGTTGTATTGTCTTAAACTCAAAGAGGAAGTCCATTACCACTCTCTTAGCAAGAATTCAGACTGGAAGCATTCTTGTACACATTCTTGTTAAACCTCTTTCTTCCTGGCCAAGTACTGCTCTCACCTCTGATGTATCTGGGTTAAAAGCGAAGCCTTTGAAGGGATCTCACTGTAATTTGCACAGAATTAAGGTGATATGAAATGAAATTAGTAGTTGTAAGTTTGCCAATAAGCTTGCTGGGATATTTTAAGAATAAATCAATGTGACTCCATCCTACTCCTCTGCTGAGGACTAGAAAAGATCCAAGATGATGCCCATTGCCTCCAATAGTAGGTAGCAATGCTACCCTGTCACCTGCACTAAATAGAGAATATATCTATCCTGAACTCTACCTGTTCCTGAGTTTCCTGCGAAGCATATAAAATCTGGGAGATATATTTCTTCTTTTTTAGGTATGTAGGTAGTTAATATTTGCTTCTTTGGGTCACCTTGACTGCCTCTTCGTCTTCATTAATAGCTGAATTTAGCCTATGCTCCTTGGCTTTTGTCAAGAATTCTACAAAATATTTCACAAGTCAAGTTGGTATTCTCACAGCCTTCCTCAATAGAATGCTGTGTGTATACAATGCAGGCTAATATTAAAGTACCACTTAGCAGTGCACATCAGACAATATAATTCCTCATAATACATTAGCATGAACATTATTGAAAACAGTGCATTATGAAAATAAAGTAGTTCATTGAACAGTGTGGAAATTGTTTAGTGTTCCTTATTTATAACAGTAATAGAACATTCTCCAAAACTAGTCATGAAACAACACAGAAATCATTCTCTCAGCCTTCATACCTTCTAAGTAGATATTATTAAAAATAGCTACTCTTAGAAAACAACAGATTATTCATTGACCTTGCAAATATCATTCATTATACTAAGGAGGAAGTGGCTATTTTGGTGGTTTTAAAAATGGTTTGCAGGAAAAGCTTTTCTGTTGCATAAATTTGGACTGGGGCAAATTTTAACTGAATCATTGTATCCAGATATAGAAACAGTAATATCTAAAAATGGATGGATATCCAAAACATTTCATGTACTGAATTGCAAGATTTTGACTGTTGCCTCTTTCCCCCTTCATGTTTGAAATTGCATTAAATTAGAGATAGCGGTAAGGTAAGAGAAAAACATATAGACAATTAATTCCTGAGGAGTAATTTAAATGAAATAAATTGGGGTTAAGTTGCCCTTATAAATTTGTACAAACTAGGTGGAATTACTAAAATGATGGCTCTCAATTTACTTTTTGGATTAAATGTATCATGGAAACATGTTTTTCAATACTTAGCGGAACCAATCCTTGGTCTGAATTCAGTCCTAACCCTACATGTGAAGTGGGATGTTGGTCCAGACACTTCCTCGGGTCCTTTCCAACCAGTTATTCTGTGACTGTATGATTCTTCACAGAAAAATTCAAAAAGTCTGATACCATTGGTCCAGTTCTCAACGTCAGTCACAATCCTACAGCTTTAAAAAGCTGCAAGACAACTGAATGTAAGAAGCAGAGAGAGAGTCCTCTCATATAAGCAGTTGTCTTGACTGAGAGCTTAAGGACAGAAAGTCAAAAGCTAAATTTAGTATTAATTGTAGAAACAAACTTCGGGAGCATATAGGTGACTTTTGTGATACCTAAGTCAAGCCCCTCTTTTTTCAGCAAGTCACTTATCCTATGTTTATTCACTTTACTCCATGTGTAGATCTCAGCAGTTTTCTTGGGATTATGCAAAAAGACTTTTGCAAAACAAAGGAACCTTTCTCCCTGACTTTTCTAGCATCTCAAAATGAAAGTAATCCTAACTAATCTAAGCTTGTCCAGTTAATATGATAAGCCAACGGCAGATTATTCCAGGAAAAAAACATATCAGCTGAGATCTTCCTAAATGACTTGTCCGTTTGGTATTAGTTTTTGGTGACCTATTCCAATTTTGTACATTCTAGTACTTCTCAGAACCAAACAGGTAGAGATTGTTTCAAGTGGAGAATCCAAAACAGTCGTTTTATATTAAAAGAAATATCTTGAAAATAAGTCATTATTTTCAGGCCAAACCCTGACCTAGGTAGAAACTATGGAAGCTTATTTTAATTTCCTGAACTAAATATCTGGAGCATCATTTTCTCCCTTCTTACTTTTAACTTTAAGAATGATACTACAACTGATTGTATAACCAAAAAGAAGAGGATTTTCAGTGAAGAACCACTACTTTTTTCAGCTCTCCAGTGTTGTTTGTTTCCTTTCAATTAAAAAAAAAAAAAGCCATGTTTTTAATTTTTTTTTTTTTAATCAATGTGTGAGTGTTATAGTGCTTTTTAAGCTCTTCTCCAGGTAATACAAGCCTGCAATGACAGCAAGTAGACTTTGGAAAATAGCTGAGACATAAAAGTCTCCGAGTGGTGCAGTCGACACCCTTGAAGTACAGGATGCCATCCAGAGGGACCTGGACAAGCTTGAGAAATGGGCCCATGTGAACCTCATGAGGTTCAACAAGGCCAAGTGCAAGGTCCACCATATACAATACAGGCTGGGGAATGAAGGGATTGAGAGCAGCCCTGCCAAGAAGGACTTGGGGGTACTGGTGGATCAAAAGTTGGACATGAGCTGGCAATGTGCACTTGCAGCCCAGAAAGCCAACCATGTCCTGGGCTGCATCAAAAGAAGCGTGGGCAGCAGGTCGAGGGAGATGATTCTGCCCCTCTGCTCTGCTCTGGTGAGACCCCACCCGCAGCTGGAGTACTGCGTCCAGCTCTGGGGCCCTCAGCACAAGAAAGACATGGACCTGTTGGAGCAGGTCCAGAGGAGGGCCATGAAAATGATCAGGGGGATGGAACACCTCTCCTATGAAGAAAGGCTGAGAGAGTTGGGGTTGTTCAGCCTGGAGAAGAGAAGGCTCCAGGGACACCTTACTGCGGCCTTTCAATACTTGAAGGGGGCTCATAAGAAAGATGAAGACAGACATTTTAGCAAGGCTTGTTGTGATAGGACAAGGGGGAATGGTTTTAAACTAAAAGAGGGTAGATTCAAACTAGCTATAAGGAAGACATTTTTTACAATGAGAGTGGTGAAACACTGGCACAGATTCCCCAGAGGGGTGGTAGATACCCCATCCCTGGAAACATTCAACGTCAGGTTGGATGGGGCTCTGAGCAACGGGATCTAGTTGAAGATGTCCCTGCCCACAGCAGGTGGGTTGGACTAGGTGACCTTTAAAGGTCCCTTCCAACCCAAACTATTCTATCTTCTATCCTTACAATCTGTATCAATGCATGTCAGGGTTTACCTCCTGCCATCTATGACTACAAGAGTTCTAAAGCTTCCATTATTATTTACTAAAATCCATAAATAGAGGGAAACTGAGGAGACATATTATGTAACTTTAACAGTTTATGCTGAGCTGTTTTTCTTTTTTATGTGCTTAAGGTCAGACTAAGATGTGCTCTGTACTCCATCTTGAAATGTAAAAATAATGAAAGGAGAACATGATCTATCACATTGATCTACTGAAAGATTTCTGACCCAGTTACTCAAGTTATTTTATATAAAGATGTGAATATCATTGCTTTATTTTATTTTATTTGGGTTTGGGATTGTCTTTTTTATTATTTTTTTTTTAATCAGGTTGATATGAAGATAAACAGTCTGAAGGAGGGAAGGAGTGGAAAACTATCACCACAAGTATGAGCAACGAGCCGTTTCAACCTGGTAAGTTTCATTTTTTTTTTCACTGGTGATGGTTTTTCCCATCAATGGTCTCATTGATATTTGTAGTAACATCTCAGCTGCTGTTGTTTTTTATTCTTGATGTGATATTTCTGTGTTAAATGTCATAAACTTTGCCTTCTGTGTTAACAAAACATGAATACTCCATATCTCATTATCTCTTTGAGATGCAGTTTTGTCATGGATCCAAGTATTTTCACTCCCCAGCCAATGCAGTTAGCACAGAAAATTATTTTCTAACCCTTTAAGTATGTACACAATACTCACAAGTTTTGCCCACTCTTGTCAGGACTGGATGTTGCAGTGTCAAGAATTTTGTGAGCTGAAGGGTCTTCTTTTAAAATGTTATTTTCTGCTTTTTTCTATATTTTTTAATCTAGAGAAACACTCATGAGTTTTAAAAATACTGTTCTAGAGGTTCAAATTGTATTTTTAAAGCAATTACTTATGCCAGCCTTATTCTGAGAAATGTTTGCTTCAGGTGAGTTGTTCTTTTATGAAAGAGCTATCTGCGAATTTTTTTTCCTCCCTAGAAGAAAGTCAGTGCAATTTTGGCAGTGCTATCTCTTTTGAGAGGAAAAGTAGTTGGAAATGTTTAGGGACAATAGTCTCTAAACCCCCAAAGGGAGTGGAAATATCCCTAGCATATCAGCGACAGACACAACCTTTGTCTAATAAAGTGCTGGGAAGTGGTAAGATAGTTTTAGAAATTCAGAAAGAATTCAGATGAGCTGCAGCATTTAGTAGAATAACATATCGTGGTTTAATCTGGCAGGCAGCCAAATACCACGCAGCTGCTCACCCATTCCCCCCGTTCCCCCCAGTGGGACGGGGAGAGAATCAGAAGGGTAAGAGTGAGAAAAACTCGTGGGTTGAGATAAAGACAGTTTAATAGAACAGAAAAGGGAAAAAAAAAAAAAATTAATTATAATAAATAATGATAAAAATGAGTGATGCACAATGCAATTGCTCACCACCTGCACTGACCGATAACCAAGTAGCGATCGGTACGTCCTGGATCACGCCTACCCTTCATATACTGAGCATGACGTCACATGGTATGGAATACCCCGTTGGCCAGCTGGGCTGGCTGTCCTGATTATGTTCCCTCCCACCTTGTGTACCTAGCTCAGTCAGTAGGCACAGGAGCTGTCCTTGGACTAGGAGGGCACTTAGCAACAACTGAAAACATCAGTGTGTTATCAACATTCTCCTCATACTAAATCCAAAACACAGCACTAGGAAGAAATTTAACCCTATCCCAGCCGAAACCAGGACAGTATCCACCCCTTATTCCATACCATTTACGTTATGCTTAGGTCTCACATTTTTCGATACATTTCAATTAATCACCACCATCTTTCTTTTTATATATACATATATATATATATGCACACACAGATATCATTCCTTTAGTCTATGGACTACCCCGTTAAAATGTCCATTGAGTTCATTTAGTCCACGACTTTGGGCTCCATCTGTCATAACAGTCTTTCAGGGTAGGTGAGATGGTGTGTGGTGTTGGGCTGTTGCATCCTGAAGCCAGTTCTCATTTCGGTACTGCTGCGCTCGTCCAGTTCTATCATCGTTGCACGTTGCTCGGTTTCATCGGAGTTAGTTCATTCTTCATTAATCTGGGTGATTCTCACTGCTATACCATTGATAGCAACCATAGAAATAATGATATACAATATCATATAACAATTGACATCATAAAATTCAGTTCATTGGCTATTTTCACCCAAAATCAAATCCCCTTGAGGTACACACCAGACTTGCCCATCCTTTCGCATCACCCACCAAGTGCACCCGGGTCCTTGAGCAAAAGCAATCCCACGGATGGGTTTTCCCTTGCCAGAGGCAGGAGTAACCCAGACTGTCTTCCCCAGCATATTTCTTATGTGCACGGCAGGGACTTTATCCCCCTCTACAGTACGTAAGAGTCTTGATTGGGCAGGGCCAGCTCGATTGAAAGATCACCTGGTGTTGACTAACCAGGTGGCTTTTGCTAAATGTGTGTCCCAATGTTTGAATGTCCCACCACCCATTGCCCTCAGTGTTGTCTTTAGCAGCCCGTTGTATCGTTCGATTTTCCCAGAGGCTGGTGTATGGTAGGGGATGTGATAGACCCACTCAATGCCATGCTCTTTGGCCCAGGTGTCTATGAGGGTGTTTCGGAAATGAGTCCCACTGTCTGACTCAATTCTTTCTAGGGTGCCATGTCGCCACAGGACTTGCTTTTCAAGGCCCAGGATGGTGTTCCGGGCAGTGGCATGGGGCACAGGGTATGTTTCCAGCCATCCGGTGGTCACTTCCACCATGCTGAGCACATAGCACTTGCTGTGGCGAGTTTGTGGGAGTGTGATATAATCAATCTGCCAGGCCTCCCCATATTTATATTTCAACCATCGTCCTCCATACCAGAGAGGCTTTACTCGCTTGGCTTGCTTGATTGCAGCGCATGTTTCACATTCATGGATAACTTGTGCAATAGTGTCCATGGTTAAGTCCACCCCTCGATCATAAGCCCATCTATATGTTGCATCTCTTCCTTGATGGCCTGAGGTGTCATGGGCCCACCGAGCTATAAATAATTCACCCTTACGTTGCCAGTCCAAATCCACCTGAGCCACTTCAATCCTAGCAGCCTGGTCCACCTGCTGATTGTTTTGATGTTCCTCAGTGGCCCAACTCTTGGGTACGTGAGCATCTACGTGACGTACTTTTACAGCCAGGTTCTCTATTTGGCGTATAGGACTCCATACAGCAGCTTTCCATCTCCGATGTTTTCCCACAAGGCGACAGGACCCGTCAGTGAACAGGGCATATTGCTTCTCGTTTTCTGGCAGTTTGTTATACAGTGGGGCCTCTTCAGCACGTGTCACCTCCTCCTCTGGGGATATTCCAAAATCTTTGCCTTCTGGCCAGTTCGTGGTCACATCCAAGATTCCTGGGCGACTGGGGTTTCCTGTTTGGGCCGTGTTGTGATCAGTGCGACCCACTTACTCCACGTAGCATCGGTTGCATGATGTGTAGAGGGGACGCTCCCTTTGAACATCCAGCCCAGCACCGGCAGTTGGGGTGCCAGGAGGAGCTCAACCACTTCAGTCCCAACCACTTCCGAAGCAGCTCGAATCCCTTCATATGCTGCCAATATCTCCTTCTCAGTTGGAGTGTAGCGGGCCTCGGATCCTCTGTATCCCCGACTCCAGAACCCTAAGGGTCGACCTCGAGTCTCCCCTGGTGCTTTCTGCCAGAGGCTCCAGGTAGGGCCATTCTCCCCGGCTGCGGTGTAGAGCACATTCTTTACATCTTGTCCTGCCCGGACTGGCCCAAGGGCTACTGCCTGAACTATCTCCTGTTTAATTTGTTCAAAGGCTTGTTGTTGCTCAGGGCCTCATTTGAAGTCGTTCTTCTTCCAAGTCACTTGATAGAGAGGGCTTACGATCTGACTGTAATTTGGAATATGCATTCTCCAAAAGTCCACAACGCCTAAGAAAGCTTGTGTTTCCTTTTTGCTAGTTGGTGGGGACATGGCTGTTATTTTGTTGATCACATCCATTAGGATCTGACGGTGTCCATCTTGCCATTTTATTCCCAAAAACTGGATCTCCTGTGCAGGTCCCTTGACCTTACTTTGTTTTATGGCAAAACCGGCCTTCAGAAGGATTTGAATTATTCTCTCCCCTTTCTCAAAAACTTCTTCTGCTGTGTTGCCCCATACGATGATGTCATCAATGTATTGCAGGTGTTCGGGAGCCTCACCCTGTTCCAGTGCGGTGTGGATCAGTCCATGGCAAATGGTAGGGCTGTGTTTCCACCCCTGGGGCAGTCGGTTCCAGGTGTACTGGACGCCCCTCCAAGTGAAAGCAAACTGTGGCCTGCACTCTGCCGCCAAAGGGATTGAGAAGAAGGCATTAGCGATGTCAATTGTGGCGTACCACTTGGCTGCCTTTGACTCCAGTTCGTATTGAAATTCTAGCATGTCCGGCACGGCAGCACTCAGTGGCGGCGTGACTTCGTTCAGGCCACAGTAGTCTACTGTTAGTCTCCACTCTCCATTAGACTTTCTCACTGGCCATATGGGACTGTTAAAGGGTGAGCGAGTCTCGCTGATCACTCCTTGGCTCTCCAGTCAATTAATCGGCTCATGGATGGGGATCAGGGAGCCTCAGCTGGTGCGATATTGTCGCCGGTGCACTGTTGTGGTAGCGATTGGTACCTGCTGTTCTTCAATCTTCAGCAACCCCACAACAGAAGGGTCCTCCGAGAGACCAGGTGGACAGCTCTTTAGTTTCCTCTGTCTCCAGGGCACCTATACAAAAAGCCCACCAGTACCCTTTTGGGAACTTGAAATACCCTCTCCTGAGGTAGTCTATGTCAAGGATGCACGGAGCCTCTGGGCCAGTCACAATGGGGTGCTTCTGCCACTCATTCCCGGTCAGGCTCACTTCGGCCTCCAATACAGTTAACTCTTGGGATCCCCCTGTCACTCCAGAAATACAAATGGGTTCTGCCCCTTTATAGTTTGATGGCATCAGGGTACACTGTGCACCAGTGTCTATGAGAGCCTTATACTCCTGTGGGTCTGATGTGCCAGGCCATCAAATCCACACAGTCCAGTAAACCCAGTTGTCCCTTTCCTCCACCTGGCTGGAGGCAGGGCCCCTCTAGTTCTGGTCATAGTATCCGCTTCTCACTTCTTGCAAACCCGAGTTAAGAATTCCTTCGTTACAATCCAAAGTAAGATCAGCCCTTCTACTCTGTCTGGGGAACTGTTCACTGGAAACTGGACCGTCATGAGACAGGTTTTTCCTGAAAACTGGAGCAGCATTTTTCCTGGGAGAACCCCCTTGTGTCATTGTTTTTCCTCGCAACTCACGTACCCGTGCCTCTAGGTTCAAGGTGGGTTTTCCATCCCACTGCCTCATGTCCTCTCCGTGGTCACGCAGGTAAAACCACAGGGTGCCCCATGGTGTGTACTTTCTATATCCTCTCTCTTGAGCAGAAGAACGCTGACTCCTAATGGCCGAGATACTGGTCCGTACAGGTGGAGAATAGGACATATCCTCTTCAGGTTGCTGGAACTCCCGGGACAGTTTCTCCACAGCCGAGACAAGGGAGGAGGAGACAGTTGCTTCGTATTCCCGGAGATTGCTAACCATCTCATCTACCCTTGGTGCTTCTTCTAGGAGGGCACTTAGCAACAACTGAAAACATCAGTGTGTTATCAACATTCTCCTCATACTAAATCCAAAACACAGCACTAGGAAGAAATTTAACCTTATGCCAGCTGAAACCAGGACACATGTTTATAACCTGACCTAAGCATTTATAATCTGGCCTAAGAATGGATTTATAAATATATACAATTTATCAGCAAAGAAATATGTAATGAGGAGTGGTAGACTTCTGTCAAGACTGGTCCTACCTCATCTCCATCTTCATATATTTGTGTAAGTATACTCACAGATATCTATATATATTTGTAGCTTCTGTTGATAACTGGATGATCTATATCCTGTATTTAAAGGAAACAGGATAGTTTTCTGAATTTGACTATTCTATCAGTACTGACAATTCATCAGTAGTGCTTCACCATTGCACTGACTTTGAAAGTATATCAGATAATAATGAAGAAGTGAGAAACCCCTCAAAAAGTGAAGTTCACTGACTCTGTCTTGTGATCACTGGTAGGTGATTTTAATAGAGAAATGCAAGGAATATGGCTTTATCCCTCAGGAAGGATATTTTTTTTCGTATGATATGAACTTACTTGGACTGTTGAGCTGTCCAAGCTGAATGGTAAGTCTACTAATATTGTAACACCTATGCTGGCTAAAACTCACCTCCTCCTGTCCCTATAAACCCAGTCACTGTCACACTCATTTTTGAAGCACCCTGAATCTTTTCTAGCTAGGTCCCCAAAATCCCACCTGCACTACATAGAGGTATTTACAATCTGTTTCCTTCTTATAAATTTGTGAGCAAGATGCTAATTCTGGGAATTAACAGGTATTCAATTCTTGCAGATATGGAGGATGGTCTACTACAGGCTCCTGCAAAAGCTATTTTTTGCTTGGATACGTTTGCCTTGCTCTGTTTCTGCAGGTTTGGGAGTGCTTTTTGATCCAGAGTTTAGACTTGCCCTGGGACTTAGGATTTTCTTGCCTTAACATCACCAGTTCTTAGTCATGTTTCAGGTAGCACAAAAATAAGGTGTTTTCCCCTCAATGTGTTTGAATTGCCAACTGTTCAGTCCTCCTTAAACCTTCTTACTCTCCAGAAAGTGAAAATACATCTAGATGATATTTTTGGAGAAGGAGGAAACATTTGTAATTCTGTTGCGCAGAAGAAATAATTTTGCATATACTTACCTGCATACTTCACTTTAGGGTCCCTTTAGAATGTACCTTTCAGAATTATTTCAAAGACAGTTTTAAATATTTTAATCTTGAATTGTTTTAGTCTTCTGAAAACTCTGTCTTCTGCAGTTAGGCGAAATGAGTGCATTGGTGAATAACAATAATAGTATAGCAATCTTGATATAGCTGGCTTTCTGCTTTGATTCCCATGAGCTATAAGAAGATTTTTCATTGGTTGGTTGGTTGGTTGGTTTTTATCCATGAGGGTGATCAAATCCTAATGCAGATTGCCCAGAGAGACTATGAGATCTCTGTCCTTGGAGGTGTTCAAGAATAAATTGGGCACGGTCCTGAGCAGCTTGATCTGATTAGACCTGTTTTGAGAGGAGGGTTGGATTAGATGACCTCCAAAGGTGCCTTCCTTTCAAAATTATTCTGTGGATTTGTGATTTTATGGGTATCTTTGTTCCCAAGAAGTAGGAGGAAAGTCTTATCAACTATTTTTCTTAATTTCACTAACCACTTCAAGCAAATAGTTATGAAATTTTGACTAAACTGACATGAAATGTGTATTCTCTTCCTATTTCTTTTTACACACATTAGAATATTAAAATCTTAGTGCAGGTGCAGATATTGGATAGATAAATGTGCTTCCAGTAGATGTTTTAGAAATTTGTAAAGGCAAACATTTCTTTTCAAAAACTGCATACCCTTATTAATGAGAATAAATTACAAATTCCTGGTTACCAACAGGTGCCAGTTGGATCTAATTGAGGAGTAAAGGTTTTGAGAGTAATCAGCTTTTTTTAAGTTTCCAATTTGGAGTAGTTTCTCTGATGGCGGGAGTGTCTAGAACTAGAGAGTAGAGCACTGTAGCGCTAAGTGTGTCATCTGTATTTTGTGTTAATGTTGTGTTAATGTGTTTAATGTTGTGTACGGTCTCTTTCTGGTGAACTAGTTATTGTGGATTTCCCTAAAATACACGTGAAGTGATGTCATTCCACCAAGTAAGCATAAATGTTTTAGTCACGCTTAGGAGCGGCAAACACAAGTGCTTAGTAAGTTTCATTTTATTAAAAGGCGATTGGGAGTGACTGAACTGCAAAAACTACCGAGGGGAAAGAAACAGAAGTTGTAATAGCTGTATCTGGTTAAGATCTCTTTGTCTTCCCTTTGGAACAAGGAGCAAGGAAGAGAGCTGTGGGGAAAAAAGAAACACGAAACAGAGGGAAGATTTTTCACCCCGAGTATGAGAAACAGACTCAAGAAGCTCCCAAGGCTAAGTAACACTGAAATGGAGATCTTGGCTGTCAGCATACAAATTGCTGGAAATCGGGGATCAGCGAAGAAAAAACACTTTCTAAAACATAACTGTTCTGATTGTTTCTCATTTCTTTCAGAACTCTTTCCAAATTTGTAGTTGAGAAAGGAATCCTTTACTTCATGAGATTGACACTTGTGTTATATTTAAGACAGGCTAGTGTTCAAAGTTTGTTAATGTGGTTGTGACAAATCAGTATTAAGTAAGGAATTCATGTACAGGCACTTGAAACAAGTAGGGGAATACCAGGAACTGGTGTATGATCCCAAGCAATCTGCAAAAATGCTTTTCAGTACTGATTTTTTCAAACACTAGGATAAGAAGAGAAGCTTCCCTGGTTGGTTTTTGTTCAGCGCCACTTTGAGAAGAGCAGGCAATAAAGCAGCAGACCATGATGTTGTACATTTTCACAGCTAATATGTGTGTTTTCAAAAGACTAAAAAGGAAAAAAAAAGTTAAGCAAAGGCAGATAAGTCTCCTCTGGAAACTCTGCCAGAGAGGCTGGTGGCCTTCAGCATGTTGTGAACAGAAGCTGAGACAGATTTAGGTAAAGGTAGACACCTTTTTTTCTTTTGTAATCTGCAATTAATATTTCTAATACCTATTGCCCATGGTGGTAGAATAGAGCCTGTATTGAAGTTTTTGTACTTTGCTTCAGAAATGCAGCAGGAGTAATAATGTGACACAGATGGGTGTTTGAATTGTGTCACCATTTTCATAGCTCTGTTGGTTTTATTCTGTTCACTGAGGCAGAATTTTGCCCAAAGTACTACAGTGTACTAAACACAACAAATTGCATGTAATGTGAAATGTTATTTATCTGTTTCTCAGCACAATACACTTTAACTGCAGTACTGTTAATAGTAAGACTCAAAGCTTGATAGTGCAAGATGATAGATTATTGTCCACATACACAGAAGAGCTTTTCAGTTTAAATCAACAATAGTTTCTCTTCATTACTGATGTTTGTAGCGAGGAAAGTGTTTTACAAAGCTTGAGCAACCTTTTGAGAGGAAGACAGGGTAGACTGCTAAATGATCTAGAAGCTAAGTTTCTTCCCTTAAAGAAAAGGATTTGAAGTGTTCACATCCAGATAGATCTGACCATGTGAACGTGGAACAAAAAATATTGGGGGAAAAAGTTATAGCAAAGACTTGAAGGTCAATAAACTTTTCTGTAAAATTTTTATTTCACCAAGCTGGGAACCCTAGTAGCATATGTTTCCTTTACAGGGTACGAAGATACCCTGCATATTTTTGAAGTGTCTTTTAGAAAAGAAGATAGTTGCAGTTAACTTCATGGGCATGCAACACTCCCAACCAGCCAAAGCCAAGACACCTACAAAATGAAATATTCAGTTCATAGTATGGTCACTTGTGTTATAAAAACTTTTAATTTAAAAATGAAATAATAGTAAAAAAGAAAAGAATGGTAACAAGAAATGGCTAGGTAGAAGAAATATAACAAAATTAAAGACTTGACTTAGTTTTGGTAAAGGACAAAGAAGTAATGAAAAGATTCAGTCTTGGGAGATTACCAAGGGACAAACTGTGAGGAAAAGTAGTTTAGCTTTGAGAAGACCACATGTTCTTTGGTAGTAAGATTTTACACGCTGTAGCTGTTAAAATGGGAGCAGTTGATCAGCGACTGAAAATCTTAAACAAATTTTGGATATAGATATTTGAAAATATGTTTATACACGGGTTATAATCCTTTGGGAAGTCTGGAGTTGAGCTGAAAACTGAACTGCAAACTTTTGAGACTCCCTCTTATTTCTGTTTTAGTCTGGTCCTTACTGTCATCTTTTCCAAAGATAGCTTATAGTAACTGATGTGTAACTTTAAAAGTTACCAGTATGGCTATTTTAGTTTGCAGCTGTACCTTTTTGTTGTTTTACCTAAAGGAAACCAAGAATAACTTTATGGATGTAATTTCTTCACTTCCAAGAGCAGAATAGTAGAGTACTGTCTTAATGTCATAGGTACAACAATCAAAGCAATAATTCATCTCTGGTATAGTTTTGTCAGAAGTCAAAGGAATTGCATCAGAGATAAATCTGGCCCATTACTGTTTAAAGGAAATGCAGAATAATTTACTTAAAGAACTATCCCACACCCCAAAAGTGCTTAATTACTGAAAAAGTACTAATCTTAAAAGCACCGTTGCCCATATGTAGTGGAACATGTAGAAAGTATTACAAATGACCATTTAAGCCCTTATTTTTAGCTACTTCAAAATACCATCTAATTTCGGTCACTTATCTTTTCAGTTCCTGCTTGTATGAACAAGTGTTAACTTTTTTTCTTGACCTTGATCTTTTTTTGGTATTTCTAAAACACCTGTCGTGTAATAAGGAATTCATTTGCAGCTGTAACAGCGATTTATAGTCATTAGCTTTTTTGCTGTCAATGTGTTTTAAATTGGAATGAGAAAGAAAGGTGATCTAAGGAAACTATCAGTAAACACTGTGATTAAGTATAGCATATTATTTATTTTTGTAGTGTAAAAATTACTCTCAGTTTCATGACTGAGATTTCAAAAGTATTATAATATTAAATGTTCCTAGAAGAAATTAAAAGATTTCATCTTAAAATATAACTATGGTCTTTTGACGTACAAAAAAGTTATATGACATTGCTCCAGCAAGCAGTATCATCAAGATGAATTCTTGTCTGTTTATTCCACACTTCTACACTGAGAAAATAGAAGTAATGAAGTTAGCTGTCTTCCCACAGGTACAGGCACAATTTCATAAATAGCTTTTGCACAGGGAAGGAACCTGTCTTAGAAAGTGCTGTGCTGAGAGAGGTTTTTATTTATACCTTGGCTTCTTTGTGTTGTTCTGGCTGAGAAAAGGTTCTGTTTAGTGTGAAGGGTTTTCCCAGAACCAAATATTACTGTGATTCTTTTGAGTAATCTAGAATTGTACCCTGGCATCAGTTGTAATGAAATGTAAATATGACTTAACAAGGGTAAAGATTACCGGAGCTATTGTGTCTACTTTCCTTAGATGAAAAGAGCAGATAAGTCTACTTGACTATTACTGCACTAACTATATGAATATATTTCTTCAAAATCAGTTTCACAGGGGGCAGTTTTGCAGGGCTAGAATCAGATCTTCATGTTTAAGATCTCCTTTTATTCCCAGATTGGTAAACTGAGTGGTGTTTGATCTAACTCTGGAGTAAAGATGCATGTCCTGTTCACAGAAGTGTGTTATTTCAATATAGCAGCTACAAGACACTTTTATACTTCTGCATATTAACTTGCAGAAGATGTATCTATGAGTGTTCTTTTGCTCAGCTAGTATAGGTTATCAATTTCAATGTGATCAGAGAAGCTAAGCCAATTTAGGTTAGCTGTTCTCTGATCCTTTGTTTTAATGTACATTTCTAAGGCTTTTTTGTATTTTCAGATGCTTTAAAAGTAGAGCTGAGGAATCCCCTGATTTCTCAGATTCTTCATTTTTTTCAGGTTTGTTTCTTCCTATTAGTTTTCTCTAGCTGTCTTTGAGTCATCTTTTTGGCAGAGAAAGTGTTATAAAATCAGTGAGGGACAGATTACTCTCTGATCTGCTAATTTAGTAGAGGGATGAAAAGGTGTTTTTGAGATGCTTTGCAAACAGTAGGTGTGGGTGGGTGGAGGAGTCATGAAAGAGGGAAAGCACAGAAGCTCAGAAAGTAGGGTAAGGGTTGTAGCAAGAGGAAGTAAAACAGAACACAGCTGGAAAGAGAATGAAGACTAGACTAGTAAAAATGTTACAAAGGTGGTGAGAAAGGGAGAGAGAAAAGTCTGAAATTAAACAACATATAGTGTACCTTCCGTATGTGGTTACTCCTGCATATTCACAGGCATTTAGCTGTGTATTAGTCCTATCATAAACATCTTAAATCTGAACATCTCAGAAACAAGCAAATGGCAAATTATGCTTAAGTTATTTAACAGCTTTTATCCATTCTCCTCTGCTTAAAAAATACATCTAGAACCACGATGACCACTGTCCAACTTGTGCTGAAGCTGTAACTTACCAAAAAAGACATGTCAACATTCCCTTCCCTGATGTCGTAAGAACTGTATGATTCTCTTCCCACCATAAGATTTTTAGTTTTGGTACATCTTGTGGATGTTTTGTTATTAACTATTACCCATGTTAATTCTTGGCCTCTTTGTTCAACTGGTGCCACCTTTTGGAGGGAGTTTTTGTGATATTCACGTGATCGGACAATGAGCTAGATCTCTTGGGACTTTCATTAGACCACAGAACAGTGGAGGAGGTAACCTAAAGCACTAACAGTCCAGAAATATACAGGTCACAATCTTTATGTTAAAACCCCACTGAGCTTTTCAGTTCAAGCACTGTTCTTAGTTTTACCATTCTTTCTGTTCCATCTGTAGGGAGAAGAGGTTAGTAAATTCTCTGAGCCCTTCTTGTTGATGTCTTCCTCCAAATAAAGCCTTAATTAAAGCTCTGTGAAAACATGTCTGATTCAGGGAAACTCTTGTTTTACTTTTAAGAATTTCTCCATATTTTGCACGGTTAGGTTTAAACATTCTTACATTATTCATATGCTTCACTATATTGTTGAATTGCACCCTGTCTTCAACTGGTTTGGAGAAGAACTTTAATTAAGTTCTGATGAGCATTTCCATGCGATGCATGAAGAGAAGAATGTCCTGTTAAGGGAACAGAGCATCCCAGGTTTAACTGTGCTCTTTACTTTTTATAAAGTACTAAGAGTATGCTTTATAATAAAATAAGAACAGCATGACATAAGATTCACCTTGTCAACTAACCATTCAATATCAGGAAAGGAAACATGTCTTGACCTATGCAGCAGTAAGTTAGGGTCCACAATCTCATGCCTGGACTTAATGAGTGTGTAAATGTACCTCTTCTGTAACTTCTGGTTTATTATTGATTATATTTTATTTTACTGGTTCTGAACACACAGCCATAATGCTTTATGCTTCAATGACTTTTAAATATTAATCCCAAATAAAAATTAAAAAAAAAGACCACCCCATACAGATTTTATGTAATTCTGAGACAGTGCCTCACTCTTGCTTGTAGAAATCTTTTGTATATAGAAAGAAAAACAAAGTCCTGGGAGATCTTTATATTGCAAAGTATTTTTACATTTGAGGCCTCAGATATATGCTGCATGGTCTATGTACTGAGTTTAAGGGTGATTTACTGTTCTTTTAGAGGAGTAAGCTTATCAGTTCATAAATATATGCTACAACTTTCCCAACAGATTTCTCCCTATCTAGAGGAAATCCCCAAAAACACTGCTCAAAATAAGTAATTATGGTCCTCTTTGTAATTTGCCTTGTAAAATATTCTTGTTGAAATATGCTTTGTTGTACCCTGCCTAGATAGTTAATTCTTTTCAAAGAGAATGCTTAGCTGAGTTATGTTATTAATCCAAATCTATGCCTCCAGCAACCATTCCTACAATAAAATAAAATAAAATGTAGAAATGTTACAAAACAAAATGAAGCTGTAATACCAAAGCTATACACAGTGTTGATGCTTTTGATTCTACCTAACAGAAAAAGGTTGTATTCTCAGCACTACTGCATAAATTAGCTCTCTGGATGGCAAGATGGCAATATTGAAAGCAATTGCTGACAACAGTGAAGATTTAAGTTTACACTTCATAATTTAATGTGCTTAATTTGTCAGTAGGTTGAGATTATTATTCAATAGTCCTATATATTAAAACATTTTAATTAAAGTAACTTTTTAGTTTGCTGCCTCATGACCTGGTGCTAGAATTGATTTATTCTTTGTGGAGGAGACATGAAGAACTTCTCACCTTGTAATATATTTGCAGAGGGAAAAGGAATATTTTTCCATCTTGATGATAAACAATTCATCTCACCATTACTGGCCAAAGTATTACCTTCACAAGTCAATGTTTTCCAATGACATGCATGAAAAAGCAGCACTGCTGGCACAAAAAGATGTTGTTTGCCTAAGCTAAATGTAATCAAAGAAGAAAATTGAGAGATTTGACAATATCTGCTCCAAGACAGAGAAGAGAGGTGGCTTGGATGAAGCACTCTTAAGTGCTAACTTCAGTATTGGTTTAATAAGGAATTTCTGTGAGGTTCTTTTTTTGTTTTATAAGCTGCAAGGGGTAGCAGATATTTTTCCTGTTATGATAAAAAATATTCTAACATCCCTGGAAATGCTTTTAATAACACAAATATTTTTGTCCTGGTCCTTGACCCTCCCTTCTAAAAAAAGCCCAGAGTGCTTTGTTTACATTTAATTGGCCCCATGGCATACTACTGCAAGGACTAAGGGAAAACCTCAGAGCAAGAGCAAGAAACATGTGTTGGCGCTCCGTATGAATAACCAGCATGAAAATCATTGAGCTTACAGGGCTACTGCATAAATGGAAACAAAAGTGAAGAAAGAGGAGAGAGAACCATCTCATGAGGGGGGAAAGCCCATATATCTGTGTGGCCAGGACAATCCTGCAAGAAGGAAAGGAGAATACACTCTTAGGTACCCCCTCACCTGTTTAGGCATAGGACTTAGACCACAGGATACTTCTGCTTAATTAATTAAGCACTCTCCACTACAGGGGCAGTCTGAGAAGACGCAGGTAGATGTGAGGACTGTTTTCAGCAAGTGTCAGATTCCTGAAGTCCCTTATGCTGCTGTCCATCTCTGTGCTTCTGTCAGGTAGCAGAGAAGCATTCAGCAGGTTACCTGAGCCATTTTTAAGCATTCTCAATTAACTGTATTAAAACTGCAAATTGTGAGCTCTTCTCTTTCCTCTGCTTTCACTTTTTCTTATCTCCTAATCTTCGTTCTCTACCTCCGTGGGTCTTGGCTCAAGACATTGAGCCTTATTCCTGCTGCTTCTTTCAGGGACATTCCAAGTAAACTTGCATTTTTCTTCTATTCACGTAACTTTTTTTTTTTTAAATGCAATGCACTCTCTTGCCAGCCTCTCTTTCCTTTTTAATGGACCATATCATAATCAAAATTACAAATCTGCTACACCTAAAAGCAAAAGAATTCATTTAGTTAATGCAGGACTAGGCAGATAATGTGTAATAATTATGGCTAATGTGTCACAAGAGGCAATAAATATGGATAGTAAGACATACAACAGACATTTCCAGTAATGCGAAAGCCACTGAATATATTCCTTCTATCTCTTCTAGTTTGTTTCAGCATGTAAATTTATCCTTTTAAGGCTATGCAGCTGTTGTCAGATTAAAAATTTATCTGCAGCCTACCAAGATACAGCAGAATTTTCCAGCAGTAAACTTCACAGAGAGGAAACAAATAGAATTAATAAAATCAGAATATTCATTGGAAATAATATACCACTCCCTATGAATCTACAGATGTCTAAAGCATATAGAAACATACCTACATTCATGGATGCATACATATTTGCTTTTGTGAAGGACCAGCTGCTCTCCAGGGTGATGATGTGTCTTTAGGAAGCTGATCAGAGTCCATTTCTTCTCTGCCCATTGATTGTGGGAAAAGTATCAAGCAAAACAAAGGAGGTTTGCTTCTAATTATGCATTATTATGAATTTCAAATCCAAAGTTAGAATTGTATCTGAAGTAAATGGGTGAAATCCTTTGAGAGTATTTCACCAGCATGTAATTTCATTAGAATTCATTAAATCACTGTAGAGAAAAAAGAAAAAAAAAAAAAAAGAGCAACCCCAGGGAGGGTTGTTCCTTTTAGTTTTTTTTTTCCTCCTTTGAATTACACACTTCAAATATTTTTCAAAGTTCTTCTATCTTGTCTTTCATGATGGTTTGCATTGCCATTTCATAGTAAGGCAATACAGTGGATCTAAATTTCAATTGAAATATTTTCAAGCTCTGAAAAGGTACAAATGTAGCTTTGTATCTTATCTCTGCACTCTACTGAATGTGTTTTAGTTCTGTTTAAAATAATGTATTTGTATTGCTGTAAAACACTGAAGGATTGGTGCATATTAAATATTTGCTGCACTATCAAAATTAAATCCTTCTTTGGATCTTGGCATGCTGAAGCATTAACATTTAACTGCAAAAGTTCAGTAGCTTCACAGTTTTTTTCTTATTTTTTTTTCCTCTTATTGCACTGCTAGTATGATCAGAGAACACTGAAATTTGAAGAAGTTCCGTGTAATCTCACTATTATTATTTTCTGCATTTTTTTTTTTGCTTTTGTACTGAATTAAAATTCCCCTGGAACCCAAGAGTGCCGCCTGAGTCATAATGCTAAAAGTGATTAACACTTGGACTGTGTGATGTGCAGGTAACTCAGCCCTTCCGTAATATTCCATCTTCTAGAAAGAGAAAAGTTTGGAAATAAGCAGTCAGTAGTCTTTTGACAAAGTCCTCTTTGGCTGCAGATTTAAGGAAGTTTTTTGTTTGCTACAGTGGAGGAAAGGTGCCTTTCATCTTTGGAATGATCTGTTTATTGATATTCAGGAAATTAAGGGGCAAGGGACTTTATTTCACAAGACTGATGTTGTGTTAATCCCTCTTTATTTCTGTTTATTTCCATGAATTTCTTAAGAAAACATGGCAAGTTCTCTGACAGGTTTAAAAGGGTGACCAAGAAAAAACAGGTTTTTTGCCTGTTTGTTTCTTTGTTTTAGGGAGCCATTGAAGTTTGGCAAATATTAAACTCAGCTCTTGTACACCTCAACATGCTACTTCCTTAAATTGAAGTCAGGTTTCTTTATTGCAGAGCATAAGAGCTCCAGAGAGAGTTGCTTCATTTGCTAAGTCAGGCAAAGAAATTATGCAAATTCATGTGATGGGACAGCTTGGGGACATGCATAAATTTTGTTTTTTCTTGCTGCAAATATTGGGGTACCCATGCTCAGAATGTTTTTTGGTATAAGCTGGAGAAGATGAAAATTGCCTTATCACTAATCAGGAAAAAAAGAAAGAAAAAAACCCAACCGCCAGCTTTTTGGGACTATGAACGTTTAAGAAACATTTATTTGGAAATAACATGACTCTATTGTTTCTTCAGGAAATATAGAGGCTCTGTTGAGCATCTAGCATGAAATATGGTAATGTTTGATTTAATCAGTGTTCTAGCACTGATTAAAACATGTTATAGTTAGAGATTGGCAGAAGATAACAGACTGACACAGGAAAGTTTAAGTCAGGTAGAAGAGATGACAGTTTTTATCTTCCCCATCCTCAGTGGAAAACAAAAAATATTTTTAAAGGATTTTTTCAATCAGAAAACTATTTGAGCAGTCACTTTCTGATTAGCATTATTTATAACATCAGCTTAGATGAGAAGATAGCAATTACACACTCTTGTCTTTTCTTTCTATATGAGTAATATCTATAAACTATTCAGTCTATGTCATCTTCTAAAACTGCAGGAAGTATTGTGACCTTTAAGTCTCACATCCCAAAAGACACAAAACTGATAGTGATGCCCAGGCAGAATGTCTCCCACATCCGCTGCAATTTATTACAAAATTTGGCAAAAATATTTTGACAAAACACTTTACTGATCATAAGTGCTGATTTCACATTCTCAGAGTGCTTTACAGAATTTTCTCAAATTCTCATAGTAAAATACGGAAACATTTTGTCATTTCCATGTGTTATTTGAAGTGATAGACTACGGAGTATGACATTTGTTATTAATCACAGGTATAGTTCTTCTCTGGCATTCTGGCCAGCTTCTGTTTCAGGCTTTATGAAGGGTCAACAAATAGCAATTAACTTTTCAAATAGGGCCATTTAGGAGGATCCCAGCGTCTAAAATTAGACCTCTGAGCTAAAAAATCTTGCCTCAAAACTTAAATGCTTGGCTTTCCCTTGCTGTTACTAATGTTATTAACAAACCTCAGGGCCTTAAGCTCTCATTTATACTTTCTCTTCTTCTCCCCTGTGAAAAGTCTGTTCCAGATGAATCCTCTTGCCCTATCAAGGCTATATGCACTGCATTCCTTCTTTATTATAACAGACTGCCGTGCAACTTCAGTAATTGCTAGACACAGCTAGACAGCGGGGCTTAAAATGCTATGTGTAGAAGCAAAGCCTTCTGACAGTGTCTTACCTATTCTCTTCTTACAACTTTATGGCTGCCATTCTTTCAGAATCAGGGCCATGTTTGTTGGTGAAATTGTTTCTTAAAGTTTCTTTTGGCTTTTCTTGTAGTGTTTTTTTGGTGTTTGATTAATACTGTTATCATATGCTGCCCTAATGACATTTCTATAGGAAATGAGTATTTGAGTTAGGTCAGAAGTAAAAAGTCTCTTTGCAAGTTTTGTTTTGTTTTAGTTTTGGTTTTTTTCTGATTAAGGGTCTTTTTTAGTGTGCCTGTCTCAGCTTGTCCATCAGCTCTTAGTCTGAGATGTCTTTCATTCTTTAGAGGTATCATTTTAAATTAAAAAAAAAAAAAAGTCATGTTGAATGTGGAGGATATGTATTTAAGCTGTGATCCTATGAGTGGCCTTTCTGCCCCTGAACTAATTAGTTCTTTCAAATTCAAATTGTGTTTTTTTCTGCACTAATACTTTCTGTATTTTAAACAGAGAAGAAAAAACAGCTTAGAACTGCAGGTGTTTTCATATATGAAAGTGTGATTGATCTGAAGGACATTCGCCTTATAAATGGTAGACTTAGTAAAGCTAAAGTTAGCTGCGGTTATCTGAGTATTCAGTTGCAGAAATGAAAATACTCTGAATTAAATTCAAACACCAGAATCCCCATGTCTTAAAAGTGCAATTAATATGCTTAAAATGTATCTCATAACAGCAATTTTATATTATACACCTATGATTTATGTGACTATAAATGTAGTGAAAATAAGGATAGACTCAAGTTCTGAAAGCACTTAAACTCTTCTTCATTAGTTCTAAAGCTGTAATCACATTAGTGTATGTGAGTTCATTTATTGTGTATGGACTTGAGCTGTCATGAAATCAATCACGGTTAACCTGAGCTGGAAAGATTATAGGTGCCAATCTTGAGCAATGACAGCATAAGTTGCAATACATAGGTTTCTAAATTGACAAGTCCCCTTCTCTAAATGCAAAAAACCCTGGGATTAAGGTACAATTATGGCATATGGCAAGTATGGGATGTCTCAAAAAATTCTGAATATTTTACTAAGAATAAAAATTTTTTACTTCCCTTTTTCTTTGACATAATTTAGCATAACAAACCAGGATAGTCATCAGAATTGGCACCAAATTAATTTGAATTAGTTGTAAATATATTTTTCTTTCAGTTTTCAGAGAATATTCTGGGACTACATATTCTTCACCAGGAAAGTGTTCTTTAACTTGATTCTTCAATGTTTAGACAACACCAATACTGAGAATATGGGTGAACGGGCTTTATTTTGAGAAGAATTTGTGCTAAAGCTTTTTTAACCTCATGGTCTCATTGAAAAGCTGCTGAAGTCAGTTTTAAAAATCCCCACTGACTTTGGAGGGCTCTTTTTCTTTATTTCCAGGCTTGAAATAGGTGTGTTTGCCTGGACCAAGTGAAGAGGTAAGGTAGATTGCAAGTTAGCCCCTCACAGTCTGGTCACATACTGCTCCACAGCCACTCCTTCAGCTGGCTCTGCTTATAGTACTCTGGCAGTTTTTCCTCATAGTCAGTTTCTCTGCCTCTAAGGTGACAGAAGCTCTCCTCAGAAAAAAAAATTAACCCTTGAGAGTTACCTTGCTTGGGTTATGTTCTGCCCTTAAGAAAGAAGAAGGGCTTTTTCTTGTGCATCTTCAACAAAAGTTTGAGATCGGTATTTTTGTAGTATTAAATTCTGGTAGATATCAAGTAACCTAATCCCAAGCCATTTAAGTCCCCCTATAATTTAAACCCCCCATAATCCAAGAGGAAGCAGTTAACGACCTGCTAAGCCACCTGGACACTCACAAGTCTATGGGGCTGGATGGGATCCACCTGAGGGTACTGAGGGAGCTGGCGGAGGAGCTTGCCAAGCCACTCTCCATCATTTACCAGCAGTGCTGGTTAACTGGGGAGGTCCCGGAAAACTGGAGGCTTGCCAATGTGACGCCCATCTACAAGAAGGGCCGGAAGAAGGATCTGGGGAACTACAGGCTGGTCAGCCTGACCTCGGTGCCGGGGAAGATTATGGAGCAGTTCGTTTTGAGGGTGCTCACAAGGCATGTGTGGGACAACCAGGGGATCAGGCTCAGCCAGCACGGGTTCATGGAAGGCAGGTCTTGCTTGACCAACCTGATCTCCTTCTATGACCAGGTGACCCACCTCATAGATGAGGGAAAGGCTGTGGATGTGGTCTGCCTGGACTTCAGTAAAGCCTTTCACACTGTCTCCCACAGCATTCTCCTAGAGAAGCTGGCGGCTCACGGCTTAGACAGGTGCACTCTTCGCTGGGTAAAAAACTGGCTGGACGGCTGAGCCCAGAGAGTTGTGGTGAATGGAGTTAAATCCAGTTGGCGGCCAGTCACGAGCGGTGTTCCCCAGGGCTCAGTACTGGGGCCGGTCCTGTTCAATATCTTTATCGATGATCTGGACGAGGGGATCGAGTGCTCCCTCAGTAAGTTTGCAGACGACACCAAGTTGGGTGGGAGTGTTGATCTGCTGGAGGGTAGGAAGGCTCTGCAGAGGGACCTGGACAGGCTGGATCGATGGGCTGAGGCCAACTGTATGGGGTTCAACAAGGCCAAGTGCCGGGTCCTGCACTTCGGCCACAACAACCCCATGCAACGCTACAGGCTTGGGGAAGAGTGGCGGGAAAGCTGCCCAGAGGAAAAGGACCTGGGGGTGCTGGTTGACAGCCAGCTGAACATGAGTCGGCAGTGTGCCTAGGTGGCCAACAAGGCCAATGGCATCCTGGCCCGTATCAGAAATAGTGTGGCCAGCAGGAGTAGGGAGGTGATCATGCCCCTGTACTCGGCACTGGTGAGGCCACACCTCGAATCCTGTGTTCAGTTCTGGGCCCCTCACTACAAGAAGGACATGGAGGTGCTGGAGCATGTCCAGAGGAGGGCAACGAAGCTGGTGAAAGGCCTGGAGCACAAGTCTTATGAGGAGCGGCTGAGCGAACTGGGACTGTTTAGCCTGGAGAAGAGGAAGCTGAGGAGAGACCTCATCGCGCTCTGCAACTACCTGAAAGGAGGTTGTAGCGAGGTGGGTGTTGGTCTCTTCTCCCAGGTAACTAGCGATAGGACGAGAGGAAATGGCCTCAAGTTGCGCCAAGGGAGGTTTAGAGTGGACATTAGGAGAAATTTCTTTACTGAAAGAGTGGTCAGGCCTTGGAACAGGCTGCCCAGGGAAGTCACCAACCCTGGAAGTATTTAAAAGACGTGTAGATGAGGTGCTTAGGGACATGGTTTAATGGGCGTGGTAGTGTTGGGTTGATGGTTGGACTGCATGATCTTAGACGTCTTTTCCAACCTCAATGATTGTATGATTCTATGATTCTATGATTCTAAGTCCATTTGCCCAGGTAATCACTGAAGTCAGAAGGATCATCTATATTTCTGAACCTGAGTATTTTTTAAGGACTCCCTTACCGTTTTTGTCAATGAACACCTATATGGGATTCAGCATCTAGTCAATTTATTACTATTTCATTATAGGAATTCATTTGCAAAGGTTTCGCTAAAACATGCATGGTGGTGAAAGACTCAGTTTTCATAACAAATGAGAACATAGTAATTTTGAAATTTATTTAAAATACATCTATTTATTAGAAAGTTATTTAAAATACATCTATATAATGTTATATATATGCATATAATAACGTTCATTCTTATTGAAGAATACATTACCACAAAAATGTGGTTTTAAATATTGGGATGAATTCTTTACTTTTTTTTTTTTCTGCTGAATGTTCTTAAATATGAATAAAATTTCCAGTTATGATTCATAAAAACAGTCTTTCATGGATATTTCATAAATTTAAGATGAGTTATTTCTAGTGCTAACTACGTAGTAGCACATCTGTGATTTCCCCAACTTTCCAACTGCCATGATGTTTGGTATTCTGAAGCATGCTTTTGTCTGAGCATTGACATATTCCTGTTCATAAAAAATGGAATTTATGGTGAATATGTAGAACTGTTCAGCTGTTTCTGCTACAATAGTATGCTTGGAATTTGTAAGTCCTCTTGAATGTGACAATGGGCCACCAAATAGATTTATAATACAGTATAATTATTTTGTTTTCAAAGTCAAATATAAATGAATGACATGCAAATTAGGTCGTAGACAGATTCTCACAGTCAAATGAATTTCTGAAAGAATATATTTCAGTATACCCTCTGCCCTTCTACTCTGTGAAAACCTGCATAATAAAACACGTTTCTCTTTGGGACTTGCATGCTGGTTGGCTGGTATTAGTACCTTTAATCCTGATGAGCTTTGTGGTTGATTTCTTGAGTGTGGGGTCTAAAGATGATACATGATCAGTACAATTTTATGGGAATCAAGTCTTTCTGAAAATTGTAAATCCAGTGTTTTGTAGAACTGGACAGCTTTTCTTTTTGGAGCAATAGTGCAAGCATTTTAATTTTTCATTCCAAAAATACATGAACAAAGACTTTGAGTTTGCACCATTATTCTGTGTTAGTGCCAGGTAATTCTGCATGCACTGCATGAAGAAGGACTTGCCTTACAGAAGTCAGTTTTGTCAAGGTTTGGGCTTCCTGAAGTTGCACATTTATATTGGAATTGGCGGTTGTGGTTTATGTGCAAATATAATAAGTAGATTATTTATTCTGGTGTATTACTTTCCATTTCAACTTTTCTCTTTCATGCATAACTTTTGTGTAAATGGTTCAATTTAATTATTGTTGGAAATGGATGAATGGCCTTAGGAACCATCAAGCAAAAGTTTAATTTAATTCAATTGCATTTATATAATGTTATCTGTCTGAGATGAAATTTCAAATACCATTGAGAACAAAGAAATGAGACAATGGTACAAAAAGACAGTTACAAAGTGGGCAAAAAGAGCAAAAATGAAATCCAGATGGCAAAAATGGATTCTAATTAATCTGGAGGGAAAATAATTGAGGAGACAAGTGTTTTCCCACATGCAGATAGCTGGATTTGGATGAAATGGTAAGAATGACACAGACCTAGGACAGGCAGCAAACAAGACAAGAAGTATCAGCTGAAATAGTAACAAAGAGGACAATGCAAAAATATTGTGTTATAAAACAGGCAGATGATAATTGTCTGTCTGGCTCTGTTGTGACTGTGCATTTATTAAGTCACTTTCACCCCGTCTTCCCTTGCTTATTGCCTTCTGACTGTAATCAGTCTGAAAATGTTATAACTGCTTCTTGAATGTCCACTTCCATTTCTGGTGTTTCAAACAACCCCAGTTCTTGGTAATACACCAAGAGGTAGTCAGACAAGTTCAGTGCACAGCCTTGTAAACAATCCAGGGACCAAAGGGGTTTAGTCCTTTAGAAGACAAAAAAATGAAGTAACTATGTCCAACCTGGCCACTGAATTGTGGGAGTTAAGATGAAACACAAAGATGAAGGTGGATTGTTTTTTAACTATGATGTGTGTAGACGTCTGAATTTCATCAGACTTACAGTAGAAGCAGAAAGCTTTCAATAATTCAAAAATGCATTTAAAAAAGGTAGTAATAAGTGCATCACTTCAACAAGGCTCAGAGGACAAGTTCCCAGTGAAGTCAAGGTAGATGAGGTAGAATAAAAGAGTAAAAGAAAAAAGAATTGGTCTCACTTTTTATCTCTTCCTGATGAGACTTAATGGTAACATTAATTTCTTTTGCTGGTAATTTAAATGATGGACAGCTTAAACCTATCTAGCGGAGACAGTCCACTTCTTTGTCTTCTAATACAAAATAAAATGAGAGACAGATGGAGGGAAGGCATCAGGCTTTCCCATTGTAGTACTTGAATGACTATGGGCTTTAAGATTGCCGTGTTGAAATGAGGGCTTTTTTTTTTTTTTGCCTTTATTTTTGTGTAATACAGTACAAACTTCTTAGATGAGTCATTTACAAAAGGCAACTTTAACTGGAAGGTTCAGTTCAGGTGTCTTATTTTCATGTAGGTTTCTCTCTGAATTCCTGCTGTGAAACAGTTAACATTCAGTTAATATACTGATTATACATGTGTTTTCATGTGGAAAATTAAAAGCTGCAACTTGCATCATAACCTTATAGAAGAGTTTAGTACTGTTCTTCACTGTCATCAGCTGTTTTAATTACAACAGCATTGCTTTAAGGAGTTGAATGGAGCCGTAGTAATATACACCAGATGAGATTCAAACATGTATGCACATCTTTATTTTCTGCTTGTCATCTCTTCACATCTTTGATTTGTAATTTAAATTTTGATACGTAGCTCCTTCATAAATAGTAGATGGTTTATGAAAAAATAAGTCCATTCCCATATTCATTGCCAATTTCTACTCTGCTTTCCTGGTGTGGTCTGAGTATACTATGGCTCCAGATTTGACATCACTGTTATTTCCTCATAAGTCTTGTTTCTGCTGCACAACTGGTGGTGCCTGCTTTGGTGCAACTGAATCACAGAGCCATGTTCTGAGATTTACCTTCCTTAGTAAAAATTAACATTTCTATGAAATATAATATTTATAAAAATGTTTCATTTAAAGCATGTAATATGAAATATTATGACCATGAAATATCTGCCATTCAACATATAAATATTTAAGGATTCCTTGTTTTGTATCAGCAAACTCCTGGATGTTGAAACTAGGAAGATTTGAAATCTCTTTTTTATCATTATTTGTTCCATTCCTTTATGCAGCCTAGGTTTAGTTTTTACATATAGCTTACTCTGCACTGCAACCTAATGGAACTGCTCAATTTTTCTCAGATTTATAAAAAGTTGTTTTTCTTTTGTGTGACCTTATGCATGTAGCAAGCAGGATTATTATAAGACATAGTTGTTTTAATATTCTTTTCTAATACACTGCTGTAGTAAAGCTTGTTTGCTAGACCTAACTAAAACATTCAAAACATGAATGCCTGCACAGGGTCTTCATTTTGATGATCATTCCTGAAGCATCCCAGAACTACAGAAAATAATATTGAAACAAACAATGGCAATATAGCAGTGAGAGGATTTTACTTTTTTTTTTTTTTAATTACTATAAGTCAAGCAAAACCTGTGATCAAAAGTTTTATTGTCAAGTTATTTTAAATTCCAGAACATTGACTGGTTTGTATACATGAAGCCTTTTTTTTTTAATTTCACTGACTTTTATATTAATCTTTAGCTTTTCTTTCAATACTATAATGTTAATAGATGTTCAAGCATTAGTCTGATCCAGGAATTTGTGGTCCTTGAAAGCAGGCCAGAATTTCAAAAGTAAATTATCTCAAGATCTTGCAAAAGTGAGTAAAATACATGGTAAAGTCTGGGAGGAATCTTCAAGGCATTCTTGCACAAGAAAAAAATTGTGCAAGGTTTCTAATTTTTTTCTCTCTAAATCTGTGAATTTCACAGTGGTTGTCTGGTACTTCTGTAGAGGTTTGTTTTGTTTTGAATGTAGGCTTGTGGCTTTGTCCATTTCAGAACTTTTTTGTTGCACCAGAATTACAGATTCAAAACTGCCTGTGACGTGTGCTCAACAACTCTGTTGTATTTCTCTCCCCTGAATCATGGAACGTCTTAAACAAAAAGAATAGTTGAAAAAAAGGTGCAGTTTTGTTCATCACTTAGGAATCATTATATTAAGAAGACGTCTGGTTAGTCTAAAAATAACGAGAAGTTTAAAAGTGCCATCAGCACTGACCTTTATTTGTAATTGATATGTAACAGCTTATGGAAATTGTGGGTTGTGACAGGTCAGTCTTGTTTTCTGTTTAACGTTCATGAAAAATATCAGCTTGCTTGCCCTAAAAATTCAAGACTTCTGAATTGAAGATGATCTTTTAATCGAAATTGATCTTTTTTTTTGGTGCAGGGGAGGGGAGTTGTGGTGGACGTTAGACTTCCAAGTTATGAAACAAGATATATGTCTGGAAAATAAATTAATGTAATAATTTTTTCTGCATCTAATTATAATGAAGAAATATGTCTTTTATCTATCTGTTATGTCCTTGAATAATACTGTCTTCCCAAGTTATATAAAGTAAATCTGTATTATATAATATAATATAATGTCTGTAGTGTGAATGACCTGTATTCCATGGCATATGGACTGTAAACTATAACAGGTAATCCATTCACAGCTACCGAGCAATAACAACTTTCAAGTATACAGATTGATCACAATTTCAAACAAGTGACAAAAATTTAGATGTGATATGATTCAAAAGTGGGATCATATTTCCCTGTACATTTATGCAGTATTCTTCTCAGTGTGGATATAGTCTTAGTGTTTGTTACAAAACAAAAAAGCAGTGAAAAAGATAATTAAGGCTTGAGCTAATTTGGTTAAAAATGGTGATATAATAGACTGATGCACTTTTCAAAGAGGAATAAAAGAAATATCAATGTTTTTTTTAGGGCAATGTTATGTTATATTAGTTTGAGTTAACCAAGTAATTTTATTTCTGATTTTTTTTTTAAATTTGCTATTAATTAGAAGCTTTGAATTTAATAGTTACTTGGAAACTTGCGCATTTGGTGTTGTTTTTTTAAATTTTCTCAAAACTTGTGAAAACCTTGGTAGGTGTTTTTGGAAACAGATGGAACATAACCGAAAACTTGACTAGTGTTTTTATTTCGTTTTCTTTTCTACTTCATATCCTGTGATATTTCACACAGTGAACAAATAACAACAGTGAGCACTGAAAATATGATCTTAAAAAGCCTGTCTATAGGAAAAAAACCCTGGATTTTAGTACTTGACATTTCTCTTGTTTTACTTCTTCTCAAAGCACTTGTTGCCTCCCAGTTTTTTGTATAGGCTAGACTAATTTCAGAAGTTCAGAACAATCTGTGAAAGTATTCCTCAGGAAAATAAAGGTCATTTGATCAGTTAGACTGAAGAAGGTTATACACTTCTGAATCTGAACTGAGGAAAAATTACAATTAACTTAGAAACTTCCAGAAATGTCATGTGAAAATTGAAGGAAAAAGGAAGGGGGGAAAAAAAAAAAGTTATTAGCAGAAAAGACACTTCAAAGCTTTAACTGAAATAAAAATTAAAGCAATCCGGTTTTATCACAGAGACTGTTCCTCCTAACTTTCAGTATATTCCTTCTTCCCACAGCTTGCAATGTCCTGTTTGATTTTGAGCATCACCCACAAATGTGAGCATCAGTTTCCCCATTGGAAGCCAAAGGCTAAACTCTCATTAACTGAAGTGAGACCAGGATTTTAGCCATCCTTGTCCTAGCCAATCCTTGTCCATATCTTGTAGTTTTCCTCTGTTGTTTTTTTTTTTTTCCCTTATTTCATTATTAATATCTTCATATTTAATGCGACTTGGTCTGTAATGTTCAATGTGCTGCAGGCTGAGATATCCCTGAAGAGCTTTAGACACTGCTAGAAAAATCTGTAGGATCAGGAGTCTATTAAATTAAAATTTTTCATCTTATTCTATGTTTATATTATTAATGAAGCCATGACAAAAGTCATACCTATAAATAACCTTTCTCATGTATGAAGTCTCCTCACATTCCATATAATACTGTAGATGGACTGTATCCATCTAATAAACCATTATGAAGACTGAGATAAGATTAGGCATGCTTTTGAAAAGGTTATAAAATCTTAACTTTAATAAAATAGAACTAAAAGTTCAGTTTTTCAGCTTACTGGTACTTTTCTTTGTTTGGAAAAATTGAATTGCATTTTTAAAGTACATTGATATATTGAGACTGAACCTAGGCAGAAAGGTTTTTTGATAAGTCATTTAGACTTCCTAAAAACTTCTAAGAAACTGTACCAGTATTCAGATTTAACCAAATGTAGGATAATGTAGTCCTATCGTACAAATGTTTGACATTTTTGTGTTTATATTTGACTCAAATATTGTTTTCAGCATTGAATCAATGCTTCCATCTGTGAAAATGGTTCATTTTTAAGCCAATGTAAAATATAGATGCATCTTTCACAAATTTTCTTTTTTTTTAGTCCATCAGAAAAGAAAATAATTGTTGATCTGAAAATTTGTTGTATGCCAAGCGTAAGCAAAAATTTTATATTGGGATCAATTACTTACTGGACTAAATGTCTGACATGAACCTGTATAAGATACAGAATGGTGAACTTGGTAAAAGGCTGAGAAAGATTTTTTTTTTCTATTTCTGAACCTCTGAATGCTGCAGAGAGTGCATTTATGAAAACATTGAGAAAACCTACCCTGTTTAAAATTAAAATTTTGCATACATAGAAAAACAGTTGCAGACTAATAGAAAAAACCAGACTTTTGGTACACATGGTGATTAATGAAAATTGATTCTATTTTTTTAACCTTTAAATTAAGTCTTCCTAAAATAGACATGTTTTCATACCCCTTATTTCCATCCTACACTAGCAACAATTTCATTCTGTGATTTCAGACTCAATGCTATGGGATGCAAATTAATAGACACTTGTCAGTAAATTGATAGGTGCTGGCAACAGGTTACCAATCTCCCATAATAATAATCACATATTAGAAGAAGGCAAATTCCCATGAAAAGTCTGCAGGAACAATTTCTGTCTTTTTCAACAGACAATGTTGTGATCATATGCAACAGACAGAGAAAAGATTCCTAATATAATATGTGTCTTTTCATAAAGCAACAGTAAAGCTTACCTCCCATGTACTATTCATTCCTAGTGGGGCAAGGGAAAGAAAGCACTTTTATTGTTCCAAGCAAAAGTGATACCTTTCTTTGGACTTTAAAATATCTTTAAAATTAATGCTGCTATTTTTGGTTTTCTTTGTCTCTGATTGGTAGAAAGAAGCCTGAGTTCTCTTTGGCTTTTTAAGGCAGATTTGCTCGGCAATGCATGTTACTAAGAGGGCAACCAAATGACTTACAGGGAATAGTAATGAGACATAGAAATTTAAATAATCCAAATGAGGAGTTCAAATTTTATCTCTGTGGGGAGTAAATGAAAGTTACCAATATTGGCAGGACATTTGGTATCCCATCCATAAAGTTTGCAAACTAAACAAAACTGTCATAACAGTAGTCAGCATCACTTCCAGTATTTCCTGCCCCACACTGTGGCGGAAGAGCTGGGAAGTTGTAAGTATGCAGGATTTCTATTTCCTAGGTATGCTAGAAAGCTGTGGTGGACCAGCACTAGAAATCTGGCAAGGTCCCTGGCCATACGATACCTAGAAATTATTACATCACATGAAATAAGCCTGATAATATAAGGCTTGTCTTGTAATACTCTGGAAGAAATGTGTCTTATGAGAACTTTTCTGGGGACAGTTAATTTCCCACTCTCCAATAGATTTGGGATTTTGAAGAAAAGACATAGAGTTATGCCTCATGTTTTGGATTCAAAGGGAGCTCAACTTTATAGAAAAAGAGGAAAACCCAACTAGTAGAAAAAAGAATAAGAAACTATTATCACAGGGATGTTGTCATAGTGAAAGAAAAAGTGAAGGATTGAGGAAAGGGTCAATAGTAGGAAAGATCTCACTGAAGCTTAAATGGTGAACTAGAGAAAAAAAGAATTGCTGGAAAAAATGTTTCTCTGTTGAGTGTAGCATGAATCATTGCAAAACAGCTAGACCAATTAAAAATTGTATGTGCAGAGGTCCTATACTTTTTCCTAATTCCCCCCTTAAAATGAGTGATTTGACCTTTTTAATATTTGCTGTTAAATTGTGACCTGCACGTAAATTGGAAGAAAACATGGTTTCAGAGAATTCTCTGCTGTAACATTCTCTGTCTTGATAACTTTATCATTCAAGCAGTTTGAGGCTTGAAAACAGTAAAGCCAGCCTGATTCCATGAAGAAAGCTCACAGCAGCCAGTGTAAACTGTTTTGCTGTTTTAAACCTTGAAGGATACTGCTTAGAAGGGACAGAGACCTTTCTCCATTTCCTTCGTCTAAATGACAGAGGAAAACAAATTTTAAGTGCCGTTTTCACTGTCTAATGGAGCTTTCTGTATTCTTTCCAGAGCATGCACGGTATGTTCTGCAGCTGGATTATAATATATTGATTATGCAGGTTTTCTTGCAGGTGTGGAGTAGGCAGATCATTTCAAGATGCTGATAGATGCTCAGAGAACAGATGTTTCTCCACACACCAGCTGTGTTGACATCTTTCATTCACCTTGAATGCTGGTGTTTCTTTAAGTGTCAGTTGCTATACCTACCAGTAAATACTTGATCCAGGAGTATTTCTGATCACTTTCTGAAAGAACTGCGTGAAAAGAAACATAATTTATCTATCCTGAATATATGCAATAAGCCATATATTGTTTGCAGGATGTGAATCCTAGTGGAATTTCAGCACTAAATGCTGCCTCGACTAGCTAATTTAGCAGCGGATTAGCTTTATGCATGCAAATGTTCCCATTGACATCTGCAGGCTTGATTAAACAAATAGTGAGCATTTTTGTGCATCAGAGACCAATAGACATTACTTATGTCTGAAACTTTGCAATTAGGAGTAGTTATTATTTCAGTATATTCTTGTTTCCCCATAGGTATAGCTTATGAAATCCTCTTAAGTTATTTGAAAGTTGACAAATTGCTAAAATATTCCATAAAAATTGTGATTATGACACACTATCTTCCTCCTTGTACACCGAATTTGACAGCCTGCTTGTTGCAAAGTACAACAAAAAAAGTGATTCAATTGTGATGCTCACCGATATTTTAGCTTTTCAAAGCAATATAAAAAGAGGGTGAAATAATGAGTCATGATAATACTTGAAATGCCAAATTTTGTGTTTATCATCTTTACCAAAATAAAACAGTCATGGCATGTACTTCTTCGAATACAGCTCCTAGATATGCAGGATCTGTGAGCAGACAAACGTAAGTTTCCTTTATCCTAGATTCCCTTTAGCCAACTCCAAAACAGACCTAAGAAACCTGGGATTGGTAAACTAGCTTCTAAGTCAAACTCTGCTTTTGTGCTAGTACTGAAAACATGTATATAGTATTTTAAGGAACTGAAATATCTTGATTATTTAATGTCTTTTGCATAGCAGTTACATCCAGTTTCTAGTGACAGTAAGCATTGCCATCCTTTGAATCATGCAAACCATATTTGAAGTACAGCCTCAGACTACTTTACCATAATTTGCATCTCTCACCTATTCCGTAGAAGAAGCTGAATTACACTTCTAAGTCACATATAGAAGCGGAGATGATGACAAGAAGAGCTTTTAAAAACAAAAATATTGCAAGAGTCTCCTGAATTCAAGAGTATTAAACAGGTGGTCTAAAATTTCAAATTTTTTAGGTGTCTTTTGCCAATTTAGGGTCAACTTTTCATATTCCAGTGTTTTCTTATCAGTAAAAGTGACAGAAAATCCATGATATGTTAGTTATGTCCATATCTGCCTCCTAAGTAACAGTGACAGATGTGTGGCCCATATTTTCTTTTTTATTTCTTTGTTTTCTCCTTTTCTACATATCTGTTCTTCTGCTTCCCCCTTTTTCCGTTGTTCCCTGTTAGGAAATCTCTAATTGGTAATCCTGGCTAAAGCAGAACTTAATCAGCAGTAAAAAAGGGGGAGCTGATTTCATGTGATCCTTCTGCAATCTACCATTTTTGGTCACTCATTTCAGCATCCTTTACCCCTAAGAATCTAGAAGCTGTGTTTGCCTTTAGTACAACATGGAGAATTATACATAAACTATGTGTTAATCACAGTATATTTATTCTGAGATCACTTTTTTCCCTGAACTTCATAAAACCATACTTGGTACACTCATATTCTGTGATGGAATAAAATATTAGTTCAGATATGCTTCCTCTCTTAAAAAAAAAAAAGTAAGTTTTTGAGCCTTTACTGACAGTTCTGTGATGCTTATAAAGGCAAGTTCAGATGAGCCAGAATCGACAGTTACTGAAAAGGTAACATCTGACAACAGAAAGATTGATGTAAGATCTAGAGTCAGAAAAGATTGTTTAACATAATTTTACATAATGAATTTTCTATTAGGTACTATTGAGATGAGACAGAAAACTTGTGTTCAAATGTTCCCAGTGCTTTGGGGTGATTCAGAAGATATTGACTGTGCGCCAGCCCTGAGGCCTTGCATGAGTCTTGCAAAGGTGGTGTATGTGTGGAAGCCAGGTGGGAAGAAGTTCTTTTAACTAGAAAGAATTACACGGATCTTGGAGAGTGTTAATTGAGCATCATGCTTGTTTGCAGGTCTCCTAAAGCATTGTAAGTGGGGAAGAGGAGATCTTAAGAAATGATCTTTTTTTTTCAGCAGATTTCAGGAATTTAGTGGAATTTATTATTTATGTTTTCTTTTAAAACAGCAAGGAAAGATCCATTTCCATTTCTGGCCATACGCAAGAAAGCACAGACATTAGATCTAGTTCATAGCTAGGATTCAGTCCACAGACTTTTTTTTAATATTTGTTATTTAACTCTTGTATCATCGTCTCTCATAATACAGTCTCTATTACAAAGAATCACAGAGTATTTTCAGTATAAGAGAGGTAAAATATCCATTGGCAAATGGTGGGATGGTGATGTTCTGTGATACTCTATATCACTAGCATGAGACATCTTGCATACAATAAAAGAATAGGAATTATTCTTATACTTCCTATGTTTCTGGTCATACTTAGCACAGGCTCATGAAGGGAAAGTCTTGCTTAACTAACTTTATTTCCTTTTATGACAAGGTCCCCCATCTAGTTGACCAAGGGAAGCCAGTAGATGTGGTCTTTTGGATTTTAGCAGAGCTTTTGATACTGTCTCTCACAATATCCTTCTGGACAAAATGTCCAGCACACAGCCAGACAAGTCCATAATATATTGGGTGAGCAATTGGCTGACGGGTTGGGCTCAAAGAGTTATAGTAAATGGGGTTACCTCAGGCTGGTGGTCCGTCACCAGTGGGGTTCCCAGAGCTCAGTTTTAGGGCCAGTGCTCTTCAATTTTTTTTATAAATGAACTGGATGCAGGAATCAAACGTACATTAAGTAAGTTTGCTGATGATACTGAATTAGGACAAGCTGTGGACTCCCTCAAGGGTAGCAAGGCCTTACAGAGAGATCTGCATAGACTGGAGAGCTGGACAATCACGAATCGTATGAAATTTAACAAGAGCAGGTGCTGGATTCTCCACCTGGGACAGGGTAATCCTGGTTATAAATACAAATTGGGGGATGAGAGGCTAGAGAGGAGCCCTGCAGAAAGAGATCTAGGAGTTTGGATTGATGGCAGGTTGAATATGAATCAGCAGTGTATCCTGGCCCCAAAAGGGTCAAGTGTGTCCTGGGGTGCATCAAGCACAGCACAGCTAGCCAGTTGAAGGAGTGATCATCCCACTCTACACTGCACTGGTGCGGCCCCACCTCGAGTCCTGTGTGCAGTTTTGGGTGCCTCAATACAAGAAGGACATCAAACTATGAGAGTGTGTCCAGAGGAGGGTGACTAAGGTGGTGAAAGGCCTCGAGGGCAAGACTTACGAGGAGCGGCTGAGGTCACTTGGTTTGTTCAGCTTGGAGAAGAGCAGGCTGAGGGGTGACGTCATTTCAGTCTACAACTTCCTTAAGAGGGCAGCAGAGGGGGAGGTGGTGGTATCCTCTCTGGTGACCAGCGACAGGACATGAGGAAATGGAATGAAGCTGCATTAGGGGAAGTTCAGACTGGAATTAGGGAAAGGTTCTTCACTGAGAAGGTGGTTGGTCACTGGAACAGGCTCCCCAGGGAAGTGGTCATGGCACCAAGCCTGTCAGAGTTCAAGGAGTGTCTGGGTGATGCTCTTAGTCATATGGTTTAGTTTTAGGTAGTCCTGTGAGGAGCAGGGATTTGGACTCGATGATCCTTATGAGTCCCTTCCAACTTGAGATGTTCTATGATTCTATGATTCTATTGTACAAGCTCAACTACAGAAGAAATATAACCTCAGGAACCTCAAAAGCAATGCACAAAGTTGAAACTATGTACTCTCAAATCAAATGGGAGACCATGTCTAGTTAGTATGACCAGTTCCACCTGTGTTTAGTCCAACCTCAGTACAAGTCTAAATGTAGTCATCCATGTTGAAAAGGTGGCAGAATACACTGGTGCTGGAAATCTCCCAGGATGTAGTAATTTACACCAAGAAGGATGTTTGAGTATGGTAAATATTGAAGTGTAGACAATGCAATGGTAGACAATAAGCAAGTGCTGGTTTGGTTTTTGAGATTATTATTAGCATGCAGCTGAAGTCTTGTGTAGAACTAATACACCAAACAGCCTACTAAACTTTTATTCAAATGGTCTCTTTGAAGCAAAGTGTCTTCCCAAGCCAATATGTTTTATTAAAAACATGTATGAGTCTAGAGTGTGTCAAAAATATGGTTGCAGCAGGGCTAGCATATCAAACTGTGTCTGCTATATTGACCTTCTATCTCTATTGAAGCTGATACTATTTTATTCAGTTGAGATAATAAAGATATAACATGGAAAACTGTTGCTATTGATACAAAAAGTACCTTTGCTACCAACCCCATTTTCCACTCTTACCTGGCAGCGCTAGTATGGGCTTTGATGGATTTCCAGCCAGAGTGCATGTCTAAGTACAGACAGTAGGCAGTTTGCCACATTACTGCAAACAGATTACATGATGGAATGTGGTGCTTATGCCTAATTGTGATATTTAACTTTAAAAAAATGTAAAAAGCATAAGCTTCTGCAGGAAGGGGTCTCTTGTTCTTTAAAGAACCATTCCTTTACTGACCTAGTAAAAGTGCACCATTTGCTCCTCAAATCTGTTCTCCTGAACCTGGTGGTTTCTATAATGTTTTCTTTGTCCCATCTGCAGTAGGAAGTGTTTGTCCTGGGAATATCCAGTAGGATACAATATACAAACATAATTGAAAGGTTTTGTTGTGGTGGTTTTTTTTTTAAGTTAATATGTGAAAAATGCACTCGTTAGCAAAGGATACAACTTAAATAAAATATCTGTGGAGTAAAGTGAAAGTCAAATCCATTTGCTTTTAGCTTTTCTGCGTAGATCAAGTTGTCTTCTAATGATTTCCCAATGCAAACAGCTATAATAAGACTTTTCTAGACTCAGCTAGGGAAGAGACCTGGATTTTTTATGAAGAATTACCTTGCATATTCATGCTTGTCTCACTGACAAGTGGCTGGTATTTCATTAATTAAAAAAAAAAAAAAAAGTACTTTACAAAAAAAAAAAAAAGATAAATAGAGGTGATTACACTTGCTCTCAGAACAAAGTCACCAGCAGCATTTCACATCAGTTTTAAGATAACGGAGAGCAACTGGATTGCGGTATTGTGTTAGACCTGTGTCTCCATCAGTAAGGCCTGTGGTTGGCATGGAATGCTTCAAGAAAAGATGGAAGGCACCTCACATCCAATTGCTATGACATTATCTTGCTTTTTCCTATATCACCCCACTACACTCTACAGATCGGTATAATCTTCTGATTTTTAAGAGTTACTTGAAATTTGGTATTAGGGCTAAATTAAAGTCTACTTTAGCACATACAGTCTCAATTCAACATAGTGTTAGCAGCAAACTGTCCAATTCCTTTTGCAGGTTTACTTAATTTCCTAGTTTCAGTGGTATGTCATGTCAATAAATTAATTAATTTTTTACTGTGTGTTGGAAAAAACACACTTTTATTTGTCTCAAATTTGCTATGTCTTTGAATTTTTTTAAAATTCTGTAGTTTTAATCTTATGATTATCATATGTTACAATCTGGCACTGTTATCTTCCCAACACCACTTTATACTAATAGTAATGGCTGATGATATAACAAGAGGTGTTTGTAACTACAAACTGATGAGTCTTAATTAAAATTATAGCAAAGTTTTCTGGTGTGATCAGTCATATTTATCTTCCTAAATGATATACCATAGGTATTTTCAGAACTCTTTAATTCTGTATATGACCTTTTCAATCTCATGTCACGTTAGGCTCCTCAAAAATGAAGGTGCCCATTTCTTGACTATAAATATACTAAATTGCATTTTAGTTACGTAGAATAGAATAACTCAGTATAAAAGCAATCCAATGTAAATTTTTCCTTTTTTGCCCTCTTCTGCATAATATTCAATATAAATTTGCATTGTTTCTGGTTTTGTTTAGAATTTATTTTTTGTTTTAAGACATAAAAAAGAAATTGCTAATGGAGAAATGATAAATTTGTTTTAGGACTTGTGTAACTATATGTACTTGTGTAACAATATGTAATATTCAAAGGAAGTATCTTCATTAGGATAAAGATAGGGAAGATGAAACAGGAAAGTTAAAACAAAAAGGAAAGGAGAAAAACACCTAGCAAAGCAGACTAGCATCAAGAGAAAAGCAAGGGGGTTTATTTTTCATGTAATTCATAGGTGCCTCAATGATTGTAATTCCTGGAAATGAGAAGGATAAGTTGCATCATTTCTGAGCCCTTTCCAATCAAGCTAAAAATCTTAAACTGAATTATTACATTGTTCAAGAAACAATCTGTGTTTAAAGCTTTCTGTCAAACACTTTGTATAAATATTATTTGTTACATTCTGATAACAAGCATTGGCTTCTTTTATCAATTTGAGAAAATAGAAATGTATGGTATAGCTTTTCAAGGTGACTCGTGACTGCCAGGCTAAAAAACATGACCTGATTTGAAGTTTGGTCCAGAATATAACTCATTGTTAAAACATATGAAATACATTTTTCTATAAATAGTAAAGATCAAATGCTTTTAACTGGTGAAGACCTTGCATCTAGACATTTCTGACTATCTAGAAAGTTTGAGGTAGTTGTAAAGTTTTCAGCTTTACCTGTACTGCAGCCACAGGTCTAAAATTCTGAATTAGCTAAATATAAAATATATGGTATCTCTAGTTCATTTTCAAGACAGTATTATGTTATCTTTCTATATGGGTCAAACAACAAACATCTAAAGTGCTTTTATGATACACAGAGTAGAGTATGGGTATATCATGAATAATATATGTATGTGTCATTTTAATCATATGATGAGGTTGAAAGCTATACAGTAAAATTTCTCCATGCTGTGCAATGATCGGATTAAATATTTTGCATTTCCTTTCTGTATGGCATTTATGTTTTTAAGGAAGATAGACTTGCCTAGATTAATATATTTGTGGGAGTTCAGTGTTTCCGCAGTTCAACGAAAGACTAAGTTGCAGAACCTGTAAGAGCAAATTACAAAGGCTGTGGCTAGAAAGGAAAATTATTGCCAATTCTTATGTCCAAATAAAATTCATAATTGGGTTTAGAACTTAGTGATAGAGATAAATTTGATGCCTCTTCCCTCCTTGCCTGGCAAGGTTGTGAAACCTGTACACCTGGAGGTCTTCAAAACTTGTTTAGACAAGGCTTTGAGCAACTTGATCTAATTTGAAATTTTTAAGATGGAGATGGAACTAATTATATCCAGAGGTCTCCTCAACATAAATTTCTCTGTGAAAATGTCATTACCTTTTCTCCTCTTCCCTTGCCCCTCCCTGCCAGATAGCTACACAACACTGGTAACTTCTGCTAATGATAATGATATCTAGAAAATATTATTGACTGGATACCACATAGTGTGATTCTGAGGATAATGGAGTGTAGCTAGAAGAAGTAATACAGAAACAGTCTCCAGATTTACGTGAAGGCCAAAATTTACAGATTATCCAAATTCCAGATCAGTATAAATCAGTGTCTTTGAACAGAAATATTGAAACCATATTGACTTAAGATTTTGGCCAGATTTATGAAGTGAAAAAGGAAAAAGATATTTCATGTCACTAGATTTGCTAACATCACCTTTAAAAATATAGTGGAAGAAAAATAATGTTACCTACCCTGTTGATATATTCCACACAGGGAGGAGAGTATGTCTTCACAAAATCACAGAAAGACTGAGTTTGTGACACTTCTTGACATTATCTGGTCCAAACCCCCTGCTCAAAGCAAGGCCAGATGAAGCATGTTGCCCAGTAGCGTGTCCTCTCAAGTTTTGTGTATCTTCAGGGATGGAAACTCCACAACCTCTCTCGGCAATGGGTTCCTGTGTTCAAACACCCTCACAGTAGAAAACAATTTTCTTGTGTATGGATGAAACTTCATGAGTTTTAATTTGTGCTTATTCCCTATTGTCTCATCAGTGGGTACCACTGTGGGAGCCTGGTTCCCTCTTCAATCCCTCTCATCAAGTATTTATACACAGATAAGATCCCCCTGAGCCTTCTCTTCTCGAGGCTGAACAGTCTCAGGTCTCTCGTATGACAGATGCTCCAGCCCTTTCATCCTCTTTGTGGCCTTCTGCTGGACTCACTCCAATAAATCCACATCTTTCTTGTACTGGGGAGCCCAGAGCTGGACCCAGGGCTTAGCAGAGGGGAAGAATCACCTCCCTCAACCTGCTGGCAACACTCTTCCTAATGCAGTCCAAGTAGCTTCTTTAGCCTTCTTTGTTGCAAGCGTGGCTCATGGTCAACTTGTTCACCAGGACCCCGCCTGCACTGATGCATGGGGTTATTCCTCCCCAGGTGCAGGGCTTTGCATTTCCTTTTATTGGACTTTTTTCCCTTGTCTGAACTTACAATTTCGTCTTACTAAGTAATTTCTTCTTCCTTTGTATCACTATGTAGTGTCATTTTCTTCAACTGAAGAACAAAGTTATTTAATTTTGTGAATGCATGACTTCTAAAAATGTAATGCTTGGGTATACTCTTCTGTGAAGACTTTTAGAACCATCTTTCAGGTGTGGGAAATCATGCATATACAAAATAGTGAGAATTTATAAAGTGTAAACCCCGTAATTTTAAATCTATCATTCAATCTGAGTTCTTCACGTCATAATTTCAGTGCTTAATGACAGGGTTGTTTATTCTCTGAGCAATGCTTAGAAGTGAGTGAGTGCTTGGGAATACCAAAGTTAATGAAATGGTAGAAACTTCAATCTATAGGTGTTATAAGTTGGCATTAAAGTCAGTGAAACACAATACTTTTACCCAAAGAACCTCTGGCTGATGGTTTTGGTGTTTGTTTGTTGTTTTTTATTCTTTTTTCCCAGCTAAGATGAACAAAAAGAAAATACCTTGTAGGTTACATTTACAGGATTTTCTCAAAGAATATTTTAAAGTTTAGAGGAGAAAGTTTGGCTTTTAAGACTTTCCAGAGTAAGCTTTGTGACTACTGATGTTTTTCTCTTGTCTTGATTTTATAATGAAGTTTTTAACATACATTCCTCTTTTTAAATCCAGTCCAGAGACAATTTTTTGTAGACTTTGTTACATTATCAGACCACGAGAAGCATGAAGGGACATGGCTTTCAAAAGAAAGAAAAGAAAAAAAGAATGAGAGCTTTGTTGGTGGCTTCCTTAAATAATTTTAAGAAACAAAGTAATATTTTCTATATTTAAATTTTCCCAGGAGGAGTAGACTGAAGTTCCATTAGTTAGTTGTTTTAGGTGAGACAAAGTTGGCAATACATAGCATGTTAAGAAGTCTAATCTTGGGATGTGGACACACAGTAGTTTACGGCTGCAATTATGATTCATGAAGACTTAAAAAACAGCTGGGGTGTGTATGTAGTGGCACAGAGAGCAGACCAAGTTGCAAAACCCTCACAAAAAAATGGATGTCCTGTGCTGAACTGTGCATAGCAATGGCTATACTGTTAGCAGAGATCAGGCCAGCTTGGTTCACTTCTTTGAGTGTGCATTTTTTCTCATTCCCTATAATCTCTCCACTGCAGTGAAGTAATTACAGTAGCAGGGCTTTCTCTTGGATCTTAGTGTGTTAATCCATAAAATAAAAGTTAACTCACAAAGATGTCTTTGTGTATCACTGCCCTCTTTTCTCAGGATGACTGCAAGAAGAGTGTTGATGGATGGTTGAGTTTCATTCTCTCTCATGACAGCATTAAAAATGTTAATGTAAACCTTTTCAGACGTCTAAGAGACTAAGTCAGGAAAAGTAGGAGGGTGATACGGTGGGGGAGAGAGGGGAGGGAAAGGTTAAGCTTGTTTGTGAAATGCCAAGTTGTGAGCAGTATGCTTTTGCTCAACAAATATAATGAACAATCTGGCATTTGGCTTGTGTGGAATACAAAATAGAAGAACAAAGGGCTTTGGGTATATATCTGTGCTGATCAATATGAGAGTATCCTTTCTTGCTGTACACAGAGTCTTCAAGATAACAGATGTAACACAATTAAGTAAACTGTAGAATTTCTCTTCCTAATGTGTTCTGCTGGTCATCTTCCTGTCTCTCTTTTTTAGAAATATGTATTTGAGTAATGAAACAGTCTGGTTCTTTAATGACAATATAACCTCTCTTAGCTGAAACCTTTAGAAAAAAGTAGTCAGAAAATATAAACCCATTACAAATACTATATGGTGTTATAATAAAACTGATGAAACCAAGGGTTTAATTGAGGGATGGCTCTACTGGTCATTACGTCAATTTACATTCTTTGACTTTTCATTCTGCTAATATCAATTGGTTTGCTATTTTAGAACTACAAGAATGAGAAGGTCCAGTCATGTGTGAGTCACATTTGTTACCCAGATGTTTTCTCACAGCTGACTCTTTTCCTCCCTCCATCCACGTTAAATGGCATGTTCTGCTGAGGCACAAAGGAGAATTTCTGCAGTGCTGTGCGCTGTTAGCTGTGAGCTGATAGGAGATACATCTGCTCTTCTTTTTCCTATCATATCTAGAGTGACATTGGTGAAGGAGACCTGGTAATGGTATCTTCCAGTAACATCTGCTGAAGTAGAACCTAAGGTATGTACTGCTGAAGTAAGTCAGAGTCTTCTTTGCACGTACCTTGTAATAGCCTGGGTCTTTGGGTTTTTTTAACTTTGAGAAGACACTCAATAGAATACAGTGATTCTACAGAATGGTTTTTGTGAAGCATATTGTGTACCATGCAAGCATATCATATCCAAGCCATTTGTTCATTCAGAAAATGAACTTATGAGTTAGAATGAAAACAAGAGTTATATTATTGCCATTGAAGTATCACATAAAGACAAAAGTAGACAACTGATAATTTTCATCTTATTTTTTAATGCCTGTCCTGCCCTTGATGCACCATAGTTTAAATTAAAATACTCTCACAAGGACAACAAACACATTTACTGGCATGAATCATGCAGAGGGCAATTACAATGGGCATAAATATACTGAAGAACATCAGACAAAACTAAGTGAGAGGTGACTAGGGTTACAAGAGTATTTTATATGTTGCCCTTTTCTATGTAGAAGGAGGATACTTGATGAATATAAAAATATTTAGACTATACTTTGATTTGTGCTATTCATGTGAACAGCAGCAAAAAACCCCGCTGTGGTTTTTACAAATTCCCAGGACTGGGTCAGTGAAAAGGAACTACCAACTAATTACTAATTTCACATAATTGCAGAATAAGGTACATTGCTGGAGTTCATCTAGTCCAGCCTCCTGCTCAAAGCAGGTTTAGTCAGGCTGTATTGCTCAGGGCCTTGTTCCATTAAGTTTTGAGCAGCTCCAAGGATGGATATGCCACAGCTTCCACAGACATCCTGTTCCAGTGTTTGACAACCCTCATAGTGGTCAAAGAAATTTTCTGTTATATTGAGTCCTAATTTCCCATGTTCTAACCTGTGCTTGTTGCCTCTTATCCTACTGCCATGCACCTCTGAGAAGAGACTGGTTTAGTCTTCCTTTATACCTTCTATTCATCAGGTCATTGTAGCCAACAACAGAATCTCACTTTAACCGCTTTCTTAAGGCTGAAGAAATCCAGATCTCTCATCCACATGCTCCAGCCCTGGTGACCCCCCACTGAAGTCACTTCTGTACATCAGTTCCTGTGGCAGGAGCCCAGACCTGGACCCTGCACTCCTCGTGTGGTCTCACCAGTGCTCAGCACTGGGGGCAGGATCAGTTCCTGACCCTGCTGCTGTGCTTGTGTAGGTGCAGCCGCAGGTGCAAAGGCTGCTTTGCTGCCTGCGTGCACTGCTGGCCCCTGGGAACTTTCTGCTCCCCAGGGCCTTTTCTGCAGAGCTGCTTCTGGCTCAGTCAACCCTAGCCTGTCCTGCTGCAGGGGTGCAGGGCTTTGGGGAACTCCATGAGGTTCACTTCAGCCCATTTCTCCAGCCTGTCCAAATTCCTCCAAATAACAGCGCTGTGCTCCAGGCCGCAGTCCACTCCCCTCAATCTGGTGCTCCCCAGTTACTTGCTGGCAGTACTTCCTGTCCCATCATGGGGATGATGAGGGCACTAAACTGCTTTGGACCCAGTGTCAGTACCTGAGGGCTGCCACTATTAACCAGCCACTATTTGGACTTCGCAACACTGCCCTTTGAACCCATCTTTCCAGAGAGTTTTCTTCTCACCTTTTCATACCCATACCCAGGCTAGACGTCCCCATGGCTACAATGAGTCTATGGGTGATCATGTCAAGGGCCTTTTTAAAGTCAAGGCATGCAACGTCCACTGCTGTCGCCTATACACCCTGCCAGTCACCTCATCACAGAAGCTGGTCAGGGTTGCACTTGGTAGGTTTCCACAAGCACAAGGGTGTTGTCACTAATATGCCTGTCTTCCAGAATGAAGCTCTGATTGCACCACATGTGAGCAAAACAATGCCAGGTTAATCTTGATAAAAGAGGTAACTAGGTATTTCATAGGTTGTAGCACATGGTAGCAGTCAGAGCAAGAATTCACCTCTTGACCAGTTTTGTGCTTAAATAGAGCACTTCTTTTATGGTTTGTTTTGCTTTGTGTAAATGAAGATTTATTTTTGTAAAACCACAGGTACATTTCTTAGGTACAGTATTATGAAACAAGTTAAACTGGAACAAATTCTGCTCTCTCAACTTAAGTATCTGGAAATAAGAGTCTGCACTGGAAAAGTTCATATGCTTCACAAGGTGCTGTTAGGTCAGTTGAGACTGACTGGTCTCAATTGCTTTGTCCCAAAGCCTATTAAATTGTCTCCTGCTTGTGCTGGTTTTAGAAATAGTGTCAATTTTATGTCAGCCTGAATGTGGGTTTTCTTTCCTTTCTGTAAATGGGGTATATATGCTGTGAAAGAAATGTGTTCATTGTGTATCGTGTTTGCCATTAAAGTACATCTTTCTTTTTTATTACTTTGTTTATCCATTAAAGGGCAATAAGCTTTCCCTCACTTTGGATTTGATTATTAGGATTTTATACTTCCCTGTCCATAAACACATCAATGCCCAGAGGTTCAGCAGGATAAGTTTTGGTAGTCATCATCTTTATCTCTGAATTCTGTTTCTGGCATAAGTGGATAAAAAAATAGAAGGATAAGAAAGATAGACAATATACATGATAATATCTTCGGTGAAGAGTGACTGGTAAGGTGGTCAGTGAAAAACAGGGAAATGGTGCCTGTGTTTTGCTCAGTCCTTACTCTGTTACAGCCTAATGCATTTGGTTGGAGGAAAAGATGCTGCAGCCTCTCCAAGGCTACTTGTGTTCCTCTCAAAGGCAATTAACTATTGCTGTCAGACTTGAATTCCCAGAAGGGCCAGTGCAGTGGTACTTTATTAATGATGCTCTGCAGTAAAATGTGTAACAAATTGTGCTGTTTCATTAAACACAAAATATTCTTGGTCGCTAAGGGTGTATGTTTCTCTAGTAAGCTGGTACTATATCCCTTCAATTTTTGTGTAACAGATGTGAATATATATAAATATGTATTCATAAATATACATACCTAACATTTTAAAATTGCTTGTAAAAATTGGATTGGTAAATACAAATTTGGTCATTCATCTTACATACAGCATAATCAGAAGGTCTCCAGTACTGAACTTTGTGTAAATGTACATGTATTGAACATTTTTATATTAAGTTGGTCCCTTTTTCTGTTGCTTAATATTTCTGTCCCAAAGGGAATTCAGGTTCCTTACTACACCAAACCAGACAATACCAGGGCATTCCTAGCAGACTTCGCTATTCTAGAAATAAGTGATATCTTTTACTCCGTTACTTGGAGTAGTAGAAACTATCAAATGAACAAGAAAGAGTAGTTCATACTCAACTGAGAAGAATTCTGAAGGCTAAGGCTACCAACCAAGTTGCTATTTTCCATTTCGGTACCCAGCGAATACTTATTCAGAGATTAGGTTTAAGTACACCAAAAGCATCAAGGAATCACCCTGTAAATTTTGAGCAAACACTAGGCACAATATCTATAACTTGTTTGATTACGAGAATACACATTTCTGTATTGGAAAGCTTTATATGATCTAGGTGTTGAACAATAAATTCCTGTGCCCTCCATGGAGTGAGTTCAGGTGCTGTGACACTGTTGAAGTGCCACTGTTCAGCACTAGAGAAGAGAAGATTTGGAAAAACAGTGAGGTTTATATCTCTGAGCATACCAAACTGCCCAGTTGCAAGAGGCAATTGAAAATCTCATCCAGCTCCCTTTCTCATGAAAGGCTGGGCCAGAAAATCTTTCAAGGCCCCTTCCAACCTGGGCTGGTCTATAGCTTTATGATTCTATGACTTGCCTCCAGGTGCTGAGTGTGCAGATTGGAGTAGGAGAAAGCAAGAGTGAGTCAGGCATTTGAGAAACATGTAGAAGTGGATCTACACAGGCAGACACAGACAACCTCAGGTTCACCCAAAAAGTCCGTTCATCTCTAACACTCAGTAGGTGAATTATGATGAAGTCCAGTGTGTGTTTCTTACAGACTACTCTGAAAAATTACATTGGTATACCATAGTAAGAGCATCATCTTATAGTGTGTAAATTCTGGTTTAGCAATATGAAAGCCTTTGTTGTCATAAAATTAGTATTTTACCTCTTTTATGGACAGTCATGGCTTCTAATTATTTTCCCTTGAGAACTGGAAAGAGCTCAACGCATTCATGCTGTACCAGATGATAATTATATACCTATGATTTAAGCTTTTAGTGATGATATATTCTTTTGGCCACAAAGACAAGAAACTACATATTTTTTTATTGCTTTTTCTTCCAAGAAAGCAATTGAGTAGTCCCATTGAATTTATAAACATTTTTGTGTACTTACCAACCTTACTAGATCAGAACGAGAAAGTTTTAAAGTTTGTAACCTATTATTTTTGATGCATGGCTTCCAGGAACAAACTATGCATAGAAAGTCTTCTGCAGCAAACACTGGGTGCAGTCGGCAGTCAATGAACGTGAATGCCACACCCTTTCAAAACTGTATAAACAGCAGTGGTATTATGTAGTTGATATTTCCAAACTTTACTACAAATGTTAAAATATTTTTAGATATTTTCAATCAATATGTCAGTGCCAAATGGGAATGGTTGTGTATGATAAAGCACAGACTGCAGCTCCAGTTTTATAACTGTGTTTTAAAACTTCTTTCACTAGTGTTTTCTATTGGAACAGTTTCAAATATTGTCCTGTGAATCCAGCAGAATTGGTGTAAATGATAAATGTTGCTGAAATCTCTTTGTCATTTTAAAAACCTTGGTCATCTTTCTTCCTTCATTATTAATCATGACCAAAGGCTACATATCTGTCTGTGGTTTACAATCAGCAGACAATCTTCTGAATTTCTTAGAAACAATAGATTTTATAGTATGTGTTAAAAGGGACCTTAGAGCAGAGGGCTAGCGGGATGCACCGTATTAAAGACTCCAGGAGGCAAATACAAGAACAATATGAGAAAGTACTGAGGATCCCAGCACATCTGGGAACAATCTAATTATCAAACTGAACATGTTGCAATGCTAACTGTATGCTCAGCATGTTCTCTTTACAGCAGGGATATTACATCAGCAGTACAATCAGAGAAGGAAAACACCCTGAGGACTGGTTAGGTCATCTGCAAATTTCAGTTTGAATCTTTCTTGCTTTTTTTTTGGGGGGGGGGGCCTTCTTTCTTTCTCTCTTTCTCTCTTTCTTTCTTTCTTTCTCTCTTTCTTTCTTTCTTTCTTTCCTTCCTTCCTTCCTTTTCTTACTTATTTCTCTCTCTTTTTTGCTTTTTCTCTTTCTCTCTTCCTTTATTTCTCTTTCTGTCTTTCTTCCTTTCTTTCTTCCTTTCATTCTTCCTTCATTTCTTCCTTCCTTTCTTCTTTTCTTTCTTCCTTTCCTTCTTCCTTTCTTTCTTCCTTCCTTCCCTCCTTGCTCTCTCTCTTTTTCTTTCTTTCTCTCTTTTTTTCTTTCTTTCTTTTTCTTTCTTTCTTTCATAAACATGCTAAATTAAAACTTCCATGATTTCTGGAACTAAAGAATAAGTATAAACATTAATTCTGCTTATTTCTGAAATCACAAATAAGAGTAATATGACAGTTATAAGAGAGTAGAATCATAGAAATTGATAGCTGGTAGGATCAGAATAGCTTACCATATGATCTGGGACTGTATCTCCTGCATTACTAGGAAACTGTACTATTTTTCTATCAACAGTTATCATTGTATCAATCTTCCTTAAATTTTTCCTTTTTTCTTTAAAGATTGGCAGAAGATAGGATGTCATCACATTTCAATAATGTGTTATATAGAACATCATGTGATAAATTCATCCTTGTCAGTTGTAATCTATAGCTTGTCAAGTTGAATTATTCCTGGGGTGAATTTGGCTCAACCATGGCTCAATAATTTTTTACAGAATCTACTTAGCAGTGTCCAGGTAAACACTATAATAATGAGGCTTTCCACTAGAAAAATTAGTTTCTATTACGCTACCCATCATCATAATTACAATCTTGATAACAAAGTGTTGATTTTACAGTCAGTTTTATAGTTTGCCCTTGAGGACCTGGACCTATCCACAGTATATTGTTCAGACCTAGATGCCACACTGATTGTAAATCCCTTGTTATTAAAAAGAACAAAACCCCCTACAATATGTCACCTAGGAAACTGATTATTTTATTTTATTTAAATTGGTAGTTCTTTAATCACAAATTCATCCTGCTTCTTTTTATCAAAGACTTTCAGGGGACTCTGAATTAAGATCCTGGTGCCTTCACTACTTTTAGTAGTGCAAAGCCATACCTGATGGGTAAAGTAGTCTGACCTCCTCTTTGGATTTGTGCTGGATAATACTGCTTGTTGTCATTGAGGTGAGAAATTGTTCCAAATCTCCATGTGCCATTAGGCACAAAAAAAATTTCTTGCTTGTTCTTTAAATTTTTTTAATTTTGTCCTATTCCTGCTAATGTTATGATTTGCCTATGTTATGATTTGCCTATGACATGAACCAGTTTTGTTAATTTTCCCAAATAATTATTTAAAAAGCTAGTACTATTATGTTATCTGTGGCTTTCTTCATATCTTCAGCTTGCAGATGGCTGTATTCCTTGTAAAAGATGTAATGATATAAATATTTCACTATTTGCTTTTTTTTTTTTTTTTAAATACAGTAAGAAACTTTAAAATGTTTTCTTATGGAGGAAGGAAAGATAAAGATATAAACAATATCAAAGAAATATGTTACTTGGAATGCAAGTAAGTATAGTCTGATAATCAGGAAACCTTGCCCTTAAGAAGTTTACCTGAGCAAAGAATATTCTAGTCCAGGTTTCTTGGTCAGCATCAGTAGTTTCCTTTTGCTGATAATGAAGATAACCGCATATACTTGTTGAACTTCTGCATGCATTTGGCAAAGTAAATTAGAATTTACTATAAAAGCCTTGAAATAAGTATGGTTTTCCAGTGCAATTTTTACATGGCTCCTAAACAAGTTTGCTTCCATATGGATACTGACTCCTGAAACAGATTGGAAATATGGAATTTGAGCAAACATGCTCTCCTCCTGGAACTACCAGTGTTTCTACAGATAGGCCAGAGTCCTGATCCCACCAGGCTGTGTAGTGATGGTATTTCATGTGCTGACAATATACCCCTCATGGGAAAGGATACTATATCACCTTATTTCCTTTCACTGCAGAAAAAATTGGTAGGAAATTGTGCTTCCAACAAATGTACAGAAGGAGCACCGTATCCACATGCTCACAAAGTCAGTCAATAGTGAAGGTGACTTGAGAATTACACACTGGTCAGTCACATCCAAAACTACAAAGTCTGAAGAAATTATGTATGGGAACAACAGTACATGGTAAGGGTACATGGCCAGGGATATACTATTGTGTTCAGTTCAGGCTCATTTCAAAGTATAGGGGAAAGAGCTGATGTCTGAGACTAGTAGTTCCAAGAAAGCTGGTGGAGGCAAAGTGTAATGGACATTCCACTACTATTCTCTAATACCAATCTTTGTACTCTTTAAAAACTCTTCATGCCATTTGTACAATGTAGGAAAGACCTAAGGACATGAATTGCACCTCTGCTCACTTTAGTACCCTTTGATACTGCTAGGGAAAAAAGTTACTTCACAGTGAATAGAAGTTAGTTGAAAAGGTTCAAAAATACCACCCGTTCTTGTCTGCCACTCTGGTGTGGCCTTCTGTCCTGGTATTATCTTTTATATTGTAGAATCATTGAATCATAAAATCATTAAGGTTGGAAAAGACCTCTAAGATCATTGACTCCAACCGTCAACCCAACACTACCATGCCCATTAAACCATGTCCCTAAGTGCCTCATCTACACGTCTTTTAAATACTTCCAGGGATGGCGACTCAACCACTTCCCTGGGCAGCTTGTTCCAAGGCCTGACCACTCTTTCAGTAAAGAAATTTCTCCTAATGTCCACTCTAAACCTCCCTTGGCGCAACTTGAGGCCATTTCCTCTCGTCCTATCGTTAGTTACTTGGCAGAAGAGACCAACACCCACCTCGCTACAACCTCCTTTCAGGTAGTTGCAGAGCGCGATGAGGTCTCCCCTCAGCCTCCTCTTCTCCAGGCTAAACAACCCCAGTTCCCTCAGCCGCTCTCATAAGACCTGTGCTCCAGACCCTTCACCAGCTTCGTTGCCCTCCTCTGGACACACTCCAGCACCTCCATGTCCTTCTTGTAGTGAGGAGCCCAGAATTGAACACAGGATTCAAGGTGTGGCCTCACCAGTGCCGAGTACAGGGGCACGATCACCTCCCTGCTCCTGCTGGCCCCACTATTTCTGATACGGGCCAGGATGCCATTGGCCTTCTTGGCCACCTGGGCACACTGCCGGCTCATGTTCGGCCGGCTGTCAGCCAGTACCCCCAGGTCCTTTTCCTCTGGGCAGCTTTCCAGCCACTCTTCCCCAAGCCTGTAGCTTTGCATGGGGTTGTTGTGGCCCAAGTGCAGGACCCGGCACTTGGCCTTGTTGAACCTCATACAGTTGGCCTCAGCCCATCGATCCAGCCTGTCCAGGTCCCTCTGCAGAGCCTTCCTACCCTCCAGCAGATCAACACTCCCACCCAACTTGGTGTCGTCTGCAGACTTACTGAGGGTGCACTCGATCCCCTCCTCCACAGCATTGATAAAGATATTCAACAGGATCTTTACTCCCAACACTGAGCCCTGGGGAACACCACTTCTGTTAAATCCCCAACTGGATTTAACTCCGTGCACCACAACTCTTTGGGCCCGGCCATCCAGCTACTTTTTTACTCAGCGAAGAGTACACCCGTTCAGCCATGAGCAGCCAGTTTCTCCAGGAGAATGCTGTGGGAGACAGTGTGAAAGGCTTTACTGAAGTCCAGGTAGACCACATCCACAGCCTTTCCCTCATCCACGAGGTGGGTCACCTGGTCATAGAAGGAGATCAGGTTGGTAAGCAGGACCTGCCTTCCATGAACCCGTGCTGGCTGGGCCTGATCCCCTGGTTGTCCCTCACATGCCTTGTGAGCGCCCCCAAGACGAACCGCTCCATGATCTTCCCCGGCACTGAGGTCAGGCTGACCAGCCTGTAGTTCCCCGGATCCTCCTTCCAACCCTTCAAGTAGGTAGGCATCACATTGGCAAGCCTCCAGTTGTCCAGGACCTGGCTTGGCAAGCTCCTCCGCCAGCTCCCTCAGTACCCTCAGGTGGATCCCATCCAGCCCCATAGACTTGTGAACATCCAGGTGACGTAGCAGGTCGTTAACTGCTTCTTCTTGGATTATGGGGGGTTTATCCTGCTCGCCGTCCCTGTCTTCCAACTCAGGGGGCTGAGTACCCTGAGGATAACTGCTCTGACTATTAAAGACTGAGGCAAAGAGCACATTAAGTTCCTCAGCCTTATCCTCGTCCTTGGTGGCAACGTTCCAAGGATGGAGATTCTCCTTGGCTCTCCTTTTGTCATTAATATACTTGTAAAAACATTTTTTGTTGTCTCTCACGACAGTGGCCAGGTTGAGTTCTAGCTGGGCTTTTGCCTTTCTAATTTCCTCTCTGCAGAACCTAACGAAATCCCTTCTCCCACAAGTGGTAAACTCTCCTTTTTTTCCTGAGTCCCAGCCAGAGCTTCCCATTCAGCCAGGCTGGTCGTCTTCCCCACTCGTTCTTCTTGCGGCACATGGGGACAGCCCGCTCCTGCGCCTTTAAGACTTCCTTCTTGAAGAACGTCCAGCCTTCCTGGACCCCTTTGCCCTTCAGGACTGTCTCCCAGGGACCCTCTTGACCAGTGTCCTGAGCAGGCCAAAGTCCGCCCTCTGGTAGCGATTTTGCTGGCCCCCCTCCTTACTTCACCAAGTATTGAGTATTCTATCATTTCATGGTCGCTAAGCCCAAGCCATCCTCTGACCACCACATCTCCCACCAGTCCTTCTCTGTGAACAGCAGGTCAAGCAAGTGTACATTAGGTGTAGCACAGTTGCTGTAAAATCTACTTTGTTTCCTATTAATCTTTCAGTAGAAGATAAGTATGTGCTTTGTGATGCATGTTCTTTCAAAAGTGCATTCCCATAATCTATCATCATGTAATTAGCTTGCTTTGGCTATAACAGTGTTAATACTTATGAGACTAGTCAGCCTTAATCTTGTCATTGCACCTCCTCTTGCAACTGGCTACCCAGGACATTCCTAGATAGTGCTTTTCATCCATGACTGTCTTGCCATGTGAAAGTATCAACTAGCTGCAACACAGGTACTGTTATACCATTTTGCAGATCAATGAACTGAGCCACAAAAAAGTGACATAATGTGCTAAAGGTCATGTGTGAGTGGCAGTGGCAGAATGGAAAGCAAAATTCCAGGTTCCAGTGCTAAAATCTAAGTTACTTTGAGAAAAATCTTTCCAGTAGAGAAGGGTGTAATGAACTTATGTGGTATTTATGAAAAACGTAGAAAAGATGCTTGGTTGACTCAAATGATTCATACTTCAGATCTATCTCGTGACATACCATATGCCATTTTAAAATGAACTGAAATATGCATATATGTATGTATGTATATATATACATACCTAATATATGTTCCATATATATATATGTGTGTGTGTGTTTCTGTGTATGTGTATTTCCTTCATGGGATAGCTGTGTTTATTACATTTATGTTTGTCATGGAGATATGGCTTGGAAATGAGTAAGATTAGATTGAGGGTTGACTGCCATATCATAAACAGTCCACAGAGATGTGGTTATTATCCAAGATGTTGCATTCTCACAGTGATCAGAGGAAACTATTGATTTGCATTAATTCAGTATTTGTTGTTTCATTTTGAGATGTAACAATTGCAATTACAATTGCTAGAACTGCGTAAAACTTCAGTTTTCCGGTAATTAAAATTTTCACTGAGAATTGGAAATAAAAATAGTCTGTGAATACATTAGTGCTTCTTGTAACTATCATCTTTCTTATCTTAAGTTCAATTCTTGTCACTTTTTCATTTTTCCCCTTTTTGATCCATTTGTTGTCTGTTCATTGCGCTGAAAGAGATGAATGGTAATTCTGGATTCATAATTTTGCAGTGAAATGTTACTGCATTTTAAGAAATTCTGAAAGGTCTCTATGTACATTGGACTGCATTCCTTCTGTACATTTTTGGGTTTTAGCATCCTGTATCTATAAGGACTTGCAATACATACAGAGTTTGTGACTTGATTTCACTTGTGAGCAGTGACATTTCCTGCATGTTAATCTTCTCTTCTCTTGCTGGTTTCACTCTTTTTTTTTCCTTTTTTCTTTTTTTGTTGTTCTTTTTAAAAATTTATTTATTTGGTACTATTTCTCTAAATTCTTCCCTTCATTACCATTTGAGTGGGGAAGGCATGTTTTTTACTGTACCTGAATGGCAGTGTTCTTCTGAAGAAATTTTTAGCACAAGTAGAAAGAATTATCTAAGTATTCAGTCTTGATACAGAAGGTCATGAAAGCACAGAACAGAAATGGTACAGGTAATGTCAATATTTATTTTTGCACTCATGGCATTATAAGATGTGAAGGTAGTGGCAGGGACAGCAGCCTCAAGAGAGTTATAGGAAGGTTTTGCCTGATAATAGATTATCTGCCCACACTCTAAGATACTGGTATATACAGATGCAGTGCTCTATTTTATTTAATCTGTTTCAAGTGCTTGAAGCAGGTAGGTGAGGTTATTCATTTTTCAGAATGTCCTTGTAGTTTATTGGTACTTATTTTAATATAGTTCTAGAAAGTAATACACTATAAATTCTCCCCACAGGTTAAAAAGCCCACAAAGGTGATGTATGTTACCTTTTTTTTTTTTCCAATTTTCAGAACAATAGTAGTTTGGTGATGGCCTGAGTCTATTCTAGAAGAAAATGTTGTACGGTGAATCTTTGTGGGCTAATATCCTTCTCGTTGGCATGTTTTGCAAAGGGTCTACAGACTGCTATTTAATACCTGCATTCCTGTTCTTGTATGTTCTGTGTTGCTAGCTGGACAATTATCTTGAGTCATTTTGCAGATTTTAAACACCTCTTTAGCAGTGCTTGTCTCACTCCTCTGCAGGGTGTACCTTAAGAGAGATTACCCACACTCCAAGCTTCCTAATTATGATCCCATTCATCTTCTGGTTGGAATAATCGTCACTGGGCATGGAAAAAAAAAATTGTGTTAGATATTAACAGGTTATATACTTTAAGTTAAGCTTCTGCAATTGGTTTTCACTTTCTAGGGAAGAAAATAATAATCAGGATGCTCATTCATTCTTTTTTTTGCTCCCACTTGTTCTGTTTGCCTGTTCTCAGTGTCCTTTCTAATCTCATTCTTCACCAACCCACAGACACTTGTATCTTCCACCCATCTTAGCCTTGCTCGATGCTCTTTTCTCCAAAGACATTGCTTGTCCATCATTTTCTCTCCCTGATTTCTTCAGTTCCTGTGTGAGTGTTTCTCTTGCACTTGTATCCCTCTTCTTCCTAATCTCTGTTCCTGTTTATTCATGGTAGTTTATGACAAGCTGCTATCTCATGCCGCATGTGATTGACTGACAGCAATGACTATGTTTTGCTTTCTGCAGTGATTTGTTTCTGCCTCCCTAATTCATTCATTACTAGTTAGCTGTCCTGGAGAAGGTAGCTCAGATGGCTTCCTTCACTGTTTTAATATGTGCTCAACTTTTCCTAGGCATCTGTAAAACCTTTTTGCTAGAAAGAAAGTCACGATCTCTCTGTGCACTGTTCACTATTTAAGAATTGATTCTAAGTTCCTGCAACATTTCATTATTGCTGTCTACCTGGAGACTTGAATTCCGTTTTAAACAGGAGAGAGAAAGGGCTCCATAGCTTTAACCGTAAATAAATGCAGTTCCAGTAATTACAATATTTAGTAACTATAAATTAATGGATTAATGCTGATCTACACTAGGCAAGATTCTGGTCCCTACAAGATGGCTTAAAAGCAAGCATGCTTGGAAATGTGTATCTGTAGCTCTAACAGTGTCATTTTGCTGAGATAATTTCTCAAATCTCACAATCTGTTCTGATTCTAAGTATAAAACATTCCACCGTGAGAATAATTGTCTAGTAGATCACGTGTCCTGAGTGGATTTAGAAAGGAGGACTTCTGCTGATAAGAATTTTAGAGAGTGGTTGGCCTGTTAGATTTTGTGTAGATCCTGCTATCAATAATTCCCTAGTCTGTTGCAGAATCAATCTTTTCCCAAGTACAGAAAGTGACTAAGTGCCTAACTAAAGGCTGTAAATGGCATTGCAATTTCCTTGGACCTTGCTCACTATTCACATAGCAATCACCATGTTCCTTTTTATCACTTTCTGCCAACCCTAATTTCCAAGGCTGCATAGATTCATTGTTACTGGTATGTACTATGTACAAGTCCTTGTATGCACTGTAATGAAAATGTGGATGATGGATTTTCTCACTCAATGCCATGCTCAGTTAATGTGAATGAAATCTCTATGAGTGCACATATCCTTTGCACAGTACCATCTTCAAGCAACCTCCTTCCAAAACTGATGTTCCTGCCATTCTTCAGTCTGTAGCTATGTGCAATGAAATAGGGGGCACATTCAGTTTTCTTCTCCAGCATAAATTGTAACTTTGTGATAGTCTTTTCTGGGACTTCACTGTTACAGCACTTGGAGCAAGTACTGGAATCTGTGGTTAAGCAGCTTGTTTCAAGAATTGATCTGCAAAAACCTTTCTCAGATCATTGAGAAGTTAATTGTGGAAGTTTGCAGTTGGAAGTCAGTATGTATCTGTGATTAACTGTTCAGCAGGGTGACTACAGGACTGATGAACTAGCTCAAGCAAAATCCGCTAGAGCACTGGAGTCCTCTCAGTCTGTCCTAGCAAGCCACATACTTGATTTCTAGTCTTCCATCTCCACTTCTTGTCAAGAAATTGACAAGTCTCCAGAACTTTGCATACAGATAAAGTTCTGAATCCTCTTTGCAGCCCAGCTGGATAGGACATATGAATTACCGTACAGTAGTTCAAAGTGTTTTGAATGAGATTTATGTCCAAAAAGAACTTTTCAAAGATGTCAATATACTCAATGCACTAAACTGGCCAGCATAGTGATATCAGTTGGAAACTGATAACTTTCTGGAGGAAAAATTAGTACAAATTCTGTTTATGTTAATTCTGTTTCCATTTACATTCCCTGGTTTAGGTTCATTCTTGTAACATATACACTGTTACCTCCTATTTCCTTTTTGTCTCTGACTGGAGAGCCCTTCCAATTTACTATTCTAGGAAACATTTTTTCCAGTTAGTTCAAGAAAAGATTTTTTTCTTTTCTTCTATATTATGTAGCATAGAATAAAGGATCTCATCTAGCATTTGGAATCAGCCTTGACTGAAAATTTTGTCTTTTTTTCCCTGCCTACTTAATAAGTCCAGGCTTGCAAATCTTTACTATATTTATGTGTACTGTACTCTATTTAAATTTCTGTCAGATTCTGTGATTTATAGCTAAATTTGGATTTAAACATCTTTCCTGAGCATAAATGGGATGTTTCCGTCAGGCAGGAAAGCATTGAAAATAAAATACAAATAAGGAAAATAAAATTTAAACAAAGAAATGTTGGTGTGAATAAACAGTTAACAGCCATTGTCTTTTCATTCATTTGAATCAAGTTTCAGTCAAGTTAACTTACAGCCTTTCAGTGTGGATAACATCATATCATATGTGCCTTGCTGCATTTTTTCGATGAAGGTCTCAGTTTTCTGCAATTCTTTACTGATGTTGAAGACTTATATTCAGGAGCCACCAAATGCATACTCCTTGTAATGTGACTTAATTAGAATCAAGAACAGTTAAGAATCAAAAGAGAGGCCTTATAAAGTTCCATTCCTTGAAATTTCAGAAAATTTGCAGATGTAGAAAATTTAGATGAGGATAAGTAAACTTAAGATAGGCATCCAAGCCTTTGATACTGGTTCAAATTAAGTATTTAATCCTTTAATAGTTAGACTACTGATAGTTTCAATATTTGATAGTCTTTCTTTCATCAACATTTTAAAACATTCCCTAATTTGTTTTGAAAACGTAACTAATGGGAAGAAAATTTCTCTACCACTGGCAGCCCTCTCTGTTTTTACGTATCTTACAACTAAAGTAATCTCTGAGCCAAGGATGAAGGAGATTGCTGACTACTACTTTGTTAACAAAATGCAGTAATGAGTCATGGACACCCATTAATCGGAATTAGTAATCAGAAAATATTTGATGTAGTGGAGGAGAAGTGTCTCCAATTGTGACTAGCTTCCTACTATAAAACAAACTAACAAATTATGCAGTTTTCTTTATAGTTTTGCCGATTCCCTTTATCTCTTTGGATGATAATTGGCAAACAGTTTTAACCTTTTTTTATGCAGTAGTATTAACCCATGCTTAGTAACAATTGCCCATGATTCTGGTTAACATTCTATTACTCTTTTCTTCATTAGTTCTCTGAAAATGAGTATAAAAATATCTTATTTCCCATATCCTTAGGCAGTAGCTCCAGATCATATGTCTAACTGAAGCTGGCATGTATCAGTTACCGTTGACATCAGCTACTATTAGAGTGCCAGTGAGATAAGTTAAATGGGAAAATCCAGGTTTTTAAATGTGTTATTGACATAATGAAATTATTTGGCCCTCCTGAAGTTACTACACAGCCAGCAACGTGCGCTTGCAGCCCAGAAAGCCAGCTGTATCTTGGGCTGCATCAAAAGAAGTGTGGTCAGCAGCTCAAGAGAGGTGATTCTGCCCCTCTACTCCACTCTGATGAGACCCCACCTGGGGTCCTCAGCACACGAAAGACATGGACCTGTTGGAGCGGGTCCAGAGGAGGCCACAAAAATGATCAGGGGGATGGAACAGCTCTGCTGTGAGGAAAGGCTGAGAGAGTTGGGGTTGTTCAGCCTGGAGAAGAGAAGGCTCCAGGGAGACCTTATTGCAGCCTTTCAATATATAAAGGAGGCTTATAAAAAAGATGGAGAAACACTTTTTACCAAGGCCTCTAGTGACAGAACAAGGTGCAATGGTTTTAAAATGAAAGAGGGTAGATTTAGATTGGGCATAAAGAAGAAATTTTTTGCCAGAGATGTTGTGGATGTCCCATCGTTGGAAGTGTTCAAGGTCAGGTTGGATGGGGCATTGAGCAACCCGATCTAGTGAAAGATATCCTCTCCCATGGGAGGGGGGTTGGACAAGATGATCTTTGAAGGTCTCTTCCAACCCAAACCATTCTATGATTCTATAAAAAGAATGCATCCCAAGAAGATACTTTTTTGTATTGTAGACTGAAATATCTGTCTGTAGTTACCTCACCTGGCAGGTTCTGAAAAGTAATCAAATTGTTTGCTTACCAATTCAGCTATATTTTTAAAAAGATATTCTCAAAAAAAAAAAAAATTCTAGAGAACCCCTTAATTAGGACTTTGATTGACCTAGGAAATACCTCCTTTACTCTTGAACTGAAAATCACTGAAATGAAGAGGGACTTAGACTAATTTAGACTTTGGTGAATCTCTTTTGTGTAGTTGCTTCTAGTGAATTGTTGTCAATCCTTTTATCTTTCAGTGAAGCATCTCCCAACTGTGTTAATGTTAATGGAAATAGAGCTGGCTTTTCATGAACTGCAATAACAGTCTGCCTTTATATCATTGAGAACTGTTAACTTCCTTGTCCTTAAAATCCTTGGCATTTCATAATCCATGTCTGCAATACTGGAAAGATGCTTAAGGTTGTCCCTCTAACTTCAGGTCTGATGGCAGTTAATGTACAGATGTGCAGAGCATGAAGACAGACAAATCATCCGTAATTGCAGCAGTATCAAGCCAGTTCTCCAGGGACTGCTTTCTACATTCCTCATGCAGCTATGCAAAGTAGATTGAAAAATAGCCTTCCACCTTAATGCACCTTAATGAGTGGCAAGCAGAATAGTCTGTCTCAAAATAGTCTTAGGCGTGATTCTTCTTACCTTCTTTCTATGTAGGACACACAGTTTCACAGGTAGGTCAAAATGTAGGCAAAGATCCTTCTTCCTCACCAGCCAGACTTAATGAAGTGTTACATTCCCTTTCAAGGTGCATAGCAATTTAAGTCCTCTGCTGTTTGGGATGGGAGGTACAGGAAATGCACTGATTTTTCGTGTTTACTGTACTGATTAAGACACAGTTCTCTAAGCCAAGTTTAGTTCTCAGTACGTAGTTTCCATGCTCGCAGTACATAAAGCCAGTTCCTGTTATATGCAGAAGCAACTGGATTTATCGGCTTTACGTACTCAGAGAACTTTTAAAAATAGATTTATTTATCACCGTTCCCTTTTTGCTCTTCCTACAAATGTTAACAGTTAACTCCATGTGAGCAAGCTTATTAAATGAAGAAAATCAGAATTTATCTGCAGAGTCAAAGTGCAGCTTCCCATGAACAAAGAGCAAAGGTAAACTGATCTACAAGTCTTCTGCCAGCCTCTTCCTCCAATGGTAATGGACACTCTAGGGACCACATTTTTAAAGGCTGTCTTTGTGAGAGAGAGAGGAAAGTCTCAGGGGACAGGGAGGAGAAAGAGCTTATTTGTTTTCAAAACCAATTAGGTGCCTACCCTCTGTTGAAATAAAGGGAAGGCAGATACTTAAGGGGTATTTTTAGCATCTATGTAAGTGTGTCTCTGAAACTCTAGGTTTCCAAAGGCTTTAATATATCTGGCTTGTAAGTGCCACTGGCATGTAAATGCCATCGGCTTGTAAATGCCACTAGTTTATGAGCTTGGACTTTTTATGACTTTTTCTTTCCTCATGAAAGTATCCCCATTTCAAATGTTCAGAATGCTGTAGGCTCCCTTGCACTTTATTATGCGGATATAATCAAAGCCAAGATTTATAACCATAATCCACCACTTCTAACCAACTGAGAATTGTAAATGCAATCACCAGTCCATTCCCCATGTTCAGATATCATAACTTTAATCCAAGTTAATAAAACTTCTTATCTGTAGTAATAAGGCTAGTAGACTGTTTTCCCATAATATTAGAGGATTTAAAACAAATGGGAAAATATGCACAACTGAATCCTCAGGTGGCACTTTAAGCCACCAGAAACCACTTACCTGAGGTGTTTTGATGGTCTTCTCAAAACCTGCATTTAACTATAAATACCTCTTTACAGTTTAATAGGACTTCAAAAGCAAATATGAGCAACATAGTCCAAGAAGGGATTCAGGATCCAAGTAATTTCTTGGATCTTTCCTTTTCTTCTTTGTTTTCTTTTTTAAAGAAAAATTATATAAGAGGGGTTTTTAAGTCAAATATTACTTCATTGCCATGTGTGAGCCATGCTAATATTCAACCAGTTTCTTATTCTGTGTTGATCTGCATAATTTCTGTAGATCTTATGTATTTCTGTCAGTCCATGGAGATTGTTTTTTTTTCTGGAGGAAAACAGGAGATACTGTATTTTGAATGGAAGCACATTGGAAAAAACAAGGTGGAGTAAAGCAGTGAATAATACTGAATACTATTCTTCCACCTGGAGAGTGGGGAAAGATTTTTACTTTTTCAGGAAACATGAGTGTGGCACTTCTGGAATAAGACTAATATATTGGTTGCAAATCTGCATGAAATAACCTCTTCCCTAAAGAGCTTATAGTTCTTGCATGAGCAAACAAAACAGGCAAAATGGGGCTGTAGTGTTTCTAAGGGAGAGACTGCAGGCCTGACACTTGTTCCCCAGCTGTGCTGCTGGCCACAGGCTGAATACCCTTGATTTCCTTTTCCTTGGTTCCTTCACAGTCATCTGTTATTATGCCTATTCCAAATGTCATGCTCTGATTACCCCATCATGCTTTCATTACCCCATGCTTGACACAATATTTTTTTGGGTTATATGTCCCTCTTGCACAAATAATGGGTAAGAATGGTAGGCAAGAGCAAGTTTTGGAAATGTATGTAGATGCAAAGAGTAATACTGAGGTGATTACCTAGGTAGTGCCCTTGAAGTGTATTTGTCATTAGATCATCTTGGGCTTTTATTTTTTTTAACCATACTAGATTGTATCTTATTGCTGGTTTTATTTCTTCCAGCCAATATTTCTGTATTGTTTTTTTTATCTTAGATAGCTGTCAGACCTCTGTTACCATAGTATCCAAGTTCATCCTCATCTTTAATGTATTTCTCCTCCTGACTGCAGTAATGCCATGCTATTACCTGTACTATTTTAACCAAGACAAAATAAGGCACTAACTTACCTCTGTAGGGTTGCGAAGAGAGTTTATATTGGAATGGAGACTGAAGCTTCTGCTCTGACATTCTTCACTATACATTATTAGCTACTTGACCACTGCATATATGTCACACTTTGGGGGTGTCGGGGGAAGTTACTGGCCTGCCTCTTCTTGGGGAAGAAAATCCTCTGTTAGCAATTCAGTCTGAATAAAAGATGTGTCTTCTTCACCCCTGGACTCTCCTTGAGGAGTTTGAATATGCTGGTGTTTCATAACATGCTTCCTACAAAAGAGAGACAGTGTAAAGAAAATGTTCATGTAGTTTTTCAGTGGCCTAAAAATTATCCCTGATTGTCTTGCAGAGTGAAAAAAATTATGTCTGAAATATGAACTGGAGATCCAAGAAAGTTTGGCTTTGGTTTGCCATCTTTGGTGACCTACAAATGATTTGTCATAACTCACCAAACAATGGTTTTTTGCTTTTGCCTTCATTAGCAATGTCAACACTGTGCTGCTTCTGGGCTCCAGTTCAGTGAATCACTGCTGTTTAAGGACATTTATGAATGTACTTAATAGTAATCAAAGTCAAGTGGAGCCAAGCAAGTACTTAACTGCTTATTCAAAAATAAGACCTTCAATTATCCTTACAATTGATGTTCTCTTCCCTGGGAGGAAGGGAGAAAGGATTACAGTGGCTCAGTTTCAGCCTCTGTGGTTATCACTGTCTCCAGATCCAGTGTAAGTGCCTCAGCTTTGAGAAGATTCAATAGCCAAGGTATTTCAAAGATAACATTTGGTGGCAAGTTCCAGAGGAGAATTAAAATAGAGTATTTGAAGAGAAAGAAAAAGTTCTTTTTGTACCATCACAGTTCATTTTAAAAATACTTCAATCCTCACCTACTGCCTTAGGAGCCTTATTAACATGTAATATTCTTTGTTTCTGTTTCATTTCACCTTGTGGTATATCTAAGCCTGCCACGGGATAGACAGAAGACAGCATTGCACAAATTCTAAAAAAACATGATGATGTAAGAAAGAGATATAAAAGTGACATTGCAGGAGATGAAGGAAAAAGCTGAGGACTCTAGGAGTGAAAGAGCAACAGTGATTACCAGATAAGTTAGTTTAAGTAGAGTGAAAAGGAAAAAAATTGAGTTCTGTTTCCTGCCCTCTCTGTTTTATCTAATAAATAGTTATACTTTTTCTCTCAATTTCCATGGAGATCATATACAAGTATCCAGATGCAATAGCTGTCATTTAGCAAAGTAGCTGTTAGTAGCCCTCTGCTTCTTAACTCATCCAGAATTATTGTTCTGGACATATTCCCAGTGTACAGAAGTCACCTTAAAATACACAATCACCTTGAATCCTTTTCATGTGCTGTATAAATTATTACTAAGAGAAATAATGTGGTAATCTCACTACATCATTTGTGTTGAACATTTGAAGCAAATATACATATTAAACAGCATCCCCAATTATGAATTTCTTTTTTCTTTTAAATAGGAATTAATTACTGTAACCTTAATTTCGTTTTCTTCAGCATGATCCATGATGGCCAATAAACCAAATGTCATTTTGTAATATGATCACTCAGTTTGCTCCCTGTATAGTAAATTGTGCCTTCAGAGCTGTTGGAGTACACATCAATCTAGTTAAGCCCATGAACCACCTAGTGTGGACTCATTTACTAGTCTACACTAGTGCTGATGTTGCTATAATTTATATGGGCTAATTCTATTAAAATAAACTAATTACAAATCTGATAAGCCTTCTGTACCACAGATGGCACTGATTTAACTGTGTTTTGATTTTTAATATAATATGTCTGTGTTGAGAAATCCTATGTCATCACAATACATGACAAACTATAAGTGGCTCTTTAATGTCTCTAACAAAGGAGGTAGACTCTGTATGCTTGTAGACTTCAGAGTGACATCTCCTTGCATTTGCTGTTAAAATAAAAGTTAAGTGATATGTGTAAATAATAAGTAAAATAATTCATTGCTATTTTCCCCCTTTATCTGTTATAAAAGCATTTCATAAGCTTATTTTGGTTTTAAGAAACAAGAACAATTTTCTCTTCCCAAAGAACAGCAGCTGGTTGGCCAGGAAACCCTCTGTGAAATTCAACTCCAATATAGAACAAAATTTTTCTAGATTAAAAAAAAAACCTCAAAGCATAGTCTCTTTGCTTTGTTAAGCAATATCAACCTGTTTTGTAATGTCTGAGGAAAGGAAATTGACATATTGTGCACTTTTATTTTTCCATTTTATGTTCATTTTTATGTAGCATTATTCTCCAACATTTCTTTTTCTTTTCTGTTTTCCACTTAAATGAGTTTCTAAAATCTCCTTGCTTTCATCAATTTTTCAGAGAACTGTATTCTGTTGTATAAATTACATCAACCCTTCTCCTGTGCCATGTTTAAAAGACTGACTTGTAACTGGATTACTTCCACTTCTGCTGATGCCACATTCATGTTATAGTCTTTTCCCTTAGTCTGGGCTCCCAAATAATTTTCTTTCAGATTCCTGTTCTTTCTTGTTGGTTATCAGATTGCAGTCATTCCTTAATTCTACTTTAATGCTTCTAGGTAATTAGTAATAACATAGGCAAATGGTACTCAGTATCAACCCTTTAAAAAGCATAATACACACAGTATATAACAGCTCTAAGGTTCTTTCTTGCTAAGCAGAATTGCTGGTTTAAGCTGTTGGTTTCAAAGAGATGTCTTTTAAATGAATGCCATATATCATTTTTAAAAAAAAAAGAATAGAAAAGAGACAGAACCCTGTCTCTGTAAGAACCCAGAATATTTTGTTTAAAGTGATGAAATTAATTATTGTTCTATTAATAATTATAGTTATTCATCCACAGACTTACTTCATTTTATATGTTAGTATGTGAAAGTCTATATTTTAGTGGGTATGTTCAGACAACACCTATAAACACGGTATACAGGATCTAAAAAGAATGTGGAAAAGCCTATGTAGCTATATTATTCTTTTAAAGACTTTTATCAGTGTAACATTTGAGCCATTCAGTCACTCATGAACTGCATACCTGGCCTTCAACCACGTGAAACAGGGAAGTACCTTTACACTCAGTTTCCAAAGGGTGAAGCAACTGTCTCTGAAATCACACAGCAAGTGCGTCCAGTTGGGGAGCAAACTATGTGTTCACTTGTTATGATGAAGATGTGTCAAGATAGTATGTATACTCATACTGTGGATTTTTGTTTCAAGTTGAGTCATTCTAATCTGTTAAAAAAAAACCACATTAGAGCATCTGAGAGAAAAATGGTTTTGCTGAAGTGGTTTAAATCAAATCAGTATCAAAGTTGTTTGTTGTTAACAGCACTTAATTAAGTGGTAATCACTGAATTATACATTTGGGACCAATAGCAACAACAAAAACACACACCCCACAATACTGAACACTTTTACAAAACATTAGTAAATGCCTACAAATTTCCAGGCATCCTTCTGTAGCAAATCCCTGACGATACAATTCCCCCCCTACACAAACGCACACGCAAGCATGTATGGCTGAATGCACAGACATTTGCACGCACACCGCCTCCTGGGTGTTGCAACCCTCCTTCCTGGCCATGTGGGCCCCTGCGACGTGTTCACCCCTGCTGCAGCAGAGCGGGCGCTCCAGTACCTGCACCTGTGCCATGCCTGCAGCCCACCGACCCACACACCGGTGAGGAAGCCCCCTGCAAGGTCCCTCAGGCACACCTCATGTGGGGTCCCTCCTCCGTGTCCCTGCTGTGATGGCCCACAGGGGGGTGCAGGTGCCCGGCAGCGCCCTGCGGCAAGGCTGCCCTGTCCATCCCAGCAGAGCTCAGGGTTAATCTTCTACACGTAGCGTTTTTGTGTTAGTCTTCTTTACTTTAATGAGGAGCCTGCAGTAACCACAGACCTCACAAAAAAAGGAATGGGCTCCTTCCAGATTTTAAAAAAAATGTATTTCTTTTGTCTCAGATATTTTTAAGGTAAGTTTAAAGCAATAATGGCTGCACACAATAGGACTAAGAATGTGCGATAGGAATGCATCTAACTTTCTTTTTTTCAGAACATTCTGGCAAAATTGTAGTGACGCTAGAAGCTTATAAAGTTTCTGCTAAAAATCAATATATACAAAACTATAAGAGTTTGTCTTATACAATACCAATATTCGGACAGCCATGTGATCTTGGGTTTGGAGCATAGATATGGATTTAATAACATTCCTTTGTTTGGCTTTATAGTAGGAGGGATAGCACATGTAAGATGGAACAATGTAGTGCGGTGGGAGAATACATTTATCTGCCTCTAAAAAGGCAATGAAACTCAATTATACTTGTATACTTCTGATCTTTGCATCCTGAAAAATATATATGCCTTCCCTGGAAACCGCATCATATGCAGTTACTTTCTAAACAATCTGATTATGTGTACAGGAATATGGCCCTCAAAAAGGGAGATGAGCATTCCAGGGAGAGAATGCTCAACAACATCAAGTGTAACCCTATTCAGCAGTTTTAATGAGGAGGATATCTCTTAATTAATCTTTTTTTTTTTTTCCTAATAATGCCAGTTAATAATAGAAACTATCATTCACTGACACGGTCTTCCTCAGCTTCTCTTGTGAATGTTTGAGAAGTTATTCACAATGCTTTTTAGGTGCAGATAGCAATGAACTTTGATTGATTAGTGCTTTTGGTGCATTACCATCCACACTCTTCTCCAACAGCTCATTTGTTTAAAATTGAAATCTTGAGTTGTTTAGAATGTGGTTGTTTCTGTTTCAAGACTGGTTTTATTTTATTAACTTTTTTTGGTTGTCTTCCTTCTCTATGTTCTTACATTTTTGTCCATTATTTGCTCTCTTCATTAAAGCAAAAGATACTTAGCTGGGCTGCTTCCAGATATAGATGTAGTTTTGATGCCATTTCCAGGCAATCTCACCCTCGTGTTGATTTGTGTTGAGAACTCATTTTTAATAAGCCAGCAGTTCATTTTGCAGGTCCAAATAAACATTTGGGAGGATTGAATGCTTTTGCATGTCCAGCTTTTCATATCAAATCTTATAAAGTCAATGTGTACCTGTGTGGGCAAGTTTGAACATAGTATTCTGTGTTTTGTAGTTGTCCTAAATGAACCATTCATGCTAAACTGCTATTCATCTTAAGCTATATGCTGACAGAAGCCAGACAACTTCAATCTGATTAGTTAGGCTTATTGTCAATATGTTGCTACTACAGGCATAGGGTTTTTATTTTATTAGATATATTTTTTTTATTGCAGTGGTTCCTTCTGGGAATATGGGGATGAAAGGCTGTTTAGTTCTATAAATTATTCTGAAAGTAGAGGCTGCTTATTATTCAAAATGGGCAAATTTGCTTTCAAATAGCACTTTTCACTTAGATAACATCGTATGAATTTGAAGCACTATGAAAATTCAAAGTCTGATTCTGATATCTGCACATGTTTTACTTAGTTTGGTGTTGGGTGGGGAAGGTACATCAATCTAGATTTCAATTGCCTGGGATTCAAATTAATGGCGTGGCAGCATCTTAAGAGCCCATATGATCTGTTCTAATCAATGAATAAGGGGATCTTCTGACCAGCTCCTTTTTCTAAACCAGACAAAACATGTCTGTTTACAAAGACCTCTCCTCTGCCTACCTCATTCATTTTAAATGCCCCTGCCCCAAGTCTTCCTCAATAGGAAAACATCTGGGAATTAAGTGGGATTTCTTCTCCCCATGGGCACCAGCACCTAATGCTCTATCACAGAAGAGGGTCTCAGGAGCTCGGTAAGACAAACTGTGTTGTTAATATGATGTTACAGGAAGGAAAAACATGTTTTGGTCGAAGTTACATGAGAAGAAACAGAACGGAGATCCATATGTAGCAATTCTCAGTTCTTTGTTCTGAGCTCAATAAAACACATTGATTGTAAAATAGCTTGTTTTCTGCAAGGATAGTGTAACACTAAGCACTGAATAAGTACAGTAAGTAAAAATAAAGGTAACTCTATTTCATAACTTGGTGCCTGATTTTAGCTCAGTTTGCCTGCTGCAGTCTTTCCTAACATCATATAACTTCATATTATCTTTCTCCTCCCAGGAAAAAGCTTATGGGTGTATTTCTCATGAATTAATGGAGTATTTGCAGATATAAGAAATATTAAAAAAACAGGGAGTAGGTATGCATTTATAATTGTGTGTGAAACTGGGAAGATGTCAGGACAGGAAATATTTATTCCTTTTTCTTCTGTGCTCTCAGTATAGCCCACATTAAAAATCTTAGCTACATTTTCAGCTAGTCTAAACTACCTTCAGTAAAGGTACTCTTGTTTATATCCTCTGAGGCACAATGCTATTATTCCTCTTCCTTCATCAGTTATATTACAATGAATCCGACTGTACTGAGCTGGTCCAAAAAGGAGCAGAAGTAAAATTGCTGAGATGTGAGTAACCCATGTTCATCTCTTTCATTGATTTGGAGAGATAAGAGGTGGAGAGACTGATTTAAATGAGTCAGCAGAACTATTTAGAGTCAGACAGCTTTAAACTACTCACACTGAGACTGTCAGCCAGCCATCAGTCTGTTGATTGACATATACATGCAATTCCAGCTAAGCAAAATTCCAGCTTGTACTCAATACAGACTTCAGCTCTGCTTTGAAAAAAGAGTATTCAGACAGCTTTAGTTTTCATTCTAAAGTAGAATGAAAAGCAAACTATGGAACCTCAAAAATCATTGTGGAATGGGGTCATTATTCCCTGGTAGTCTTTGCTAATGACTTTGCTAATAATACCCGCTTGAACGCAGTCTAAAGGAACATTGGTAGGACGCTGATAATCTTTTCATCCATTAGTTGAAAACTTTGCTGTGAAAAGAATTTGAAACTTAGCTTTTTCTAAACTGTTTTTAGTGACTAAGATTTCCAGAAAACCTGAGAGCAGCAGAGTTATTGTTGGCATAATTGCTGCTTGTGTACTTTGGGAGGGAGGATTGAAACATTAGCCCCACCGCACGCTGACACACACTGCTGAAACAGTCGTTCTCAGAATTGACTGCTGGAGGGCATTGTCTTTATCCTGCTTTAATAACTCTCAAGCCAGGTGCACCTTAATCCATCAAGTTGTTTGTTGTGCATTTTTTACATAGCATGAGGAGATACGTACTTACTATAAAGTCTTACCACAGGTAGCCTTAATAGTTGTTACAACCTCAAAATATATGTTGATGCCTGTCAAGCTCAGGTGTAACTGAGCCGGGTGTGTTTCTGACAGCACTTGTAAAGACAGAATTGCAAAGATAGCCTAGAAACAACTGCTCTTCGGAGCTTTACTGATAATAAACTTAACTCTCAAATCGTGTAAATCAGTAAGTAACAGGAATATCTCTATTTGAAAGCATTGGGATGGCTATGACAGTCTTCTTGCTTGCAACATAAATAGCAGATTTTACTTCCCCTCCCAGTCACACTGGCCAGCAAGTAATCCAAATGGAGTGAATTCTGGGGTGATATTAAAGGAGGCAAGAAAGGTACAGTGGGTTCCTTTTGAACAGTTTAAACCGGCCCACTGTGAGGTGTTAGCAGAAAGTGTAAATTTAAGGTCAGTAAGGAATTGTTATAACTTACTACTTCAAATAACCTTTTGTTAACTGCATTTTTGGCCACACACTTATTTTTCTGGTTCCTCATCTTTACTTGCCCTAGTTTAGGATGTGTAGGATGCTGTAGCTTATGGAAATTTATTTGTTGCCCTGCTCCAAATTCCTGGTTCAATGAGGTGGTTTCAGTTACAGTTAAATTACTCTGATAAAAACATTCTCAAAACTAGGTTAGCTGAAGAGTAGTATGAAAAAGACTTTATAGCAGATGTCATTCATGACATGCCAGTCACTTGACATCAGTGGACATGGGAAGAGCTACGGATGTCACCTATCTGGACCTCTGTAAGGCCTTTGACACGGTCCCCCACAACATCCTTCGCTCTAAACTGGAGAGGTATGGATTTGATGGATGGACTGTCCAGTGGGTGATGAGTTGGTTGGATGGATGCACCCAGAGGGTAGTGGTCAATGGCTCAATGTCCAGATGGAGATCGGTGACAACTGGTGTCCCGCAGGGGTCCATATTGGGACCAGTACTGTTTAATATCTTCATCAAAACATAGACAGTGGGATTGAGTGCACACTCAGCAAGCTTGCAGACGACACCAAGCTGAGTGGTGTGGTTGACACGCTTGAGGGATAGGATGCCATCTAGAGGGACCTGGACAAGCTCAAGAATGAGCCCATGTAAACCTCATTAGGTTCAACAAGGCCAAGTACAAGATCCTGCACCTGAGTGGGGGCAACCCCCAGCATCAATACAGGCTGGGGGATGAAGGGATTGAGAGCAGCCCTGCCGAGAAGGACTTGGGGGTACTGGTGGATGAAAAGCTGGACATAAGCAGACAATGTGAGCTCGCAGCCTAGAAAGCCAACCGTGTCCTGGGCTGCATCAAAAGAAGCGTGGCCAGCAGGTTGAGGGAGGTGATTCTGCCCCTCTGCTCTGCTCTGGTGAGACCCCACCTGCAGTGCTTCATCCAGCTCTGGAGCCCTCAGCACAAGAAAGACATGGACCTGTTGGAGCAGGTCCAGAGGAGGGCTATGAAAATGATCAGGGGGATGGAACGCCTCTCATGAAGAAAGGCTGAGAGAGTGGGGTTGTTCAGCCTGGAGAAAAGAAGGCTCCAGGGAGACCTTATTGCAGCCTTTCAATATTTAAAGAGGGCTTATAAGAAAGATGGGGACAGACTTTTTAGTAGAGCCTGTTGTGACAGGACAAGGGGGAATGGTTTTAAACTAGAAGAGGGTAGATTCAGACTAGATATAAGGAAGAAATTTGTCATAATGAGGGTGGTGAAGCACTGACACAGGTTGCCCAGAGGGGGTGGTAGATGCCCCATCCCTGGAAACATTCAAGGTCTGAGCAACGGGGCTCTGAGCAACCTGATCTAGTTGAAGATGTCCCTGCCCACAGCAGGTGGGTTGGACTAGGTGACCTTTGAAGCTCCCTTCCAACCCAAACTATTGTATGATTCTGATTCTATGATGGTCTTGTGTTGTCTGCAATACTGTGTGAGGAAAAGATTCTAGAAATTGGCTTGGATTTTTTTTTTGTTTTATTTAAAAGCCAAAATATAAGAAGAAAACAGATGCCATCAGAAACAGTTTCCACTGCAGAACATCATGCAAGTCTGATTCTAGCAGTGAGACCTTGGCTGTGACAATGAGAGCAGAATGGGGTAGAAAAGCATTTTCTACCTAGGGCAGTTCCTTTACACACACACCCCTCTTCCCTCTCATGTTTTGCTGCAGGACCCTGGGTACTTTTTACGAAGAGCTAAAGGGAGAAGCTTGTAGTCTGTAAGGGCCACCTCCCTGCTGCACACGTGGCCTTTATCCTCCCTGAATGCATTGCTGTCAAGTTGCTAAAATGCACTGCTATATGTGCACTGGTGAGCAGAGGAGGTGGCTGACTTTGCAAAAACATTTACACTAGCACTGTGAAGAATCTAGGCAGTACAAGAGAAATCAGCGTGCTCCTCTTTTGGTACTCTATTCTCCTGTAGCTGTGACTGGGACAAAATTTCACTTTCAGAGAAATTAAGTAAAATTTCAGTCTCTGTCTTCTCAAAAAATTCCCTTCCTGTAATTGTTCACAATGGCATACCACGTTTTGATATAGGAGTGAATTTCAAAAATGTGTACGTCATTCTCATAGGCTCTACTTTGTTTCATTGTCTGCTAATATTATTGATGCTTTTTCAGTGTTATGTAAGGTTCACTGCTCTCATTTTCCATTACCTTCATTTAAATACAAAGCTACCTGCATTAAACCAAGTCTTTGCTTTTCTGTATTAATGTTATTATTAATTCAGTAGAAATCCATCTATAGCATAGCATGGACTAAACACAGTCACTTTTCTTGGTGAAAGATAGAATTTTTTAGTTGGAGTGGAGTTGGATGAACATAGCATTTTTCTTGTCCATTTAGTAGTGGCATGTTAGTGGCATTGTTCTCAATCTCATGTCAGGAAATGTCCATGTGCAGATAATGAATAACAGTATCACTTCAAAGATCATTAAAATATGAGAAGCAGCTGTCAGGGAAGAATGAGACAAAGCCACTAAAGAATGAAGAAGTGATGGAAGCTGTTGTATGAGTAGAGAAAAATAAGGAACTAATACTATTTAGAGCAGAACAGTATGAAAAGGGATGTGATGTGACCAGGATGGGGATCTGCTGGGTTTGTACCTTCCTATAACACATCTTACCAGTGATGCATTCCTTCTGTGGCCGTGATGAAGTTGATTCCTAACAAAGAGTCGTGGCAATGTATGTTTTAACCTCCTGCAAAATTTTCCCATGGATGTAGATGTGTTGATTGGGGCTGAATAATTTTCATCTTCCTATAACTGCAAGACTGTATCCCCCCTTGCGTGTTAAAAGTGAATCTCCACTGTTATTCCATGAAATAAACACCCAAGATTCTGTTTTTTCTTGCTTTTGTAATCAGCATGCTAGACATGATTATATATAAAATGAGAATAGAAATGCATTCATCTGTAATTATGTGATCTCATTTGGCATCTAACTATATGATAAGAAATCAGTGATTAAATTTCCTTTCAAAGTCTTTGTTCATCAGTCACAAAACAAGCTCAGTAATTATCCCTTAGTTATTGTGAGAACTGTGCCTTCATTATTACATTCCTAATTGTTTTCAGTTAAGAAAATTTATTTTTATAGATCACTCAGCTGACTCTTTTGGACTGGGTGATTCTCCATTTTTTTTTCAGTGTAGAAAGCAGGGCCTATGGAGTATGTTAAAAGAAATTCATATTATCTTGCTGGTACATACAATAGAATACATACGACGTACAATCCTGAGCACACATTCTATTTTGTTCCTCTATGAGGCATTTCAATCTAAAATGTTTTATAAATATTCACAGAACCTCCCAGCAGAGACCTGTAGTTTGCCTGAAACTGCAACATCAAAGAAAAATTAGTTTTATGTTGTAACCCTGGATGAGATAAACCCATGCTCTGTGTGGAAATGTCATGTTTATAGTCCATTCAATTCTGCAGACAGAATCTGTATGTTTTTAACCGCTAACTTGCAAGTATTTTGTTGGGGAATTTTTATTTTATCCCTTCAGGTGAATTAAACACATGTTTGTGCTTAAATATAAAAGCTTTAATGCACAATGCATTGGACAGTCCTACCGCCATAAGTGGTTCTACAGGGAGTCTGCAAAAGTGTGACATGAGCCGACTCCTTATGTACACCTGCACCAGCACCAATCCCATGAGCGTCAGCGCGGGGCACCTCAGCCCAGCTTTGGGTCCATCCCCCAGCCTGGCTCTGCTGCCCAAAGGTGGTCCCTGAGCGCTCGCGTCCCACAACTGATCCATTAGTACAAAACAACACTGAGGCATTTCTTGTCTCATCACCAAGGGAAACTTCACTCCCTTACAGAGTCCTTCTGTCTCTGGCATTCCTGCGTCCAGCCAGTTCAACCCCTCTGCGGTTGGACCTTCTTGCTCTCCATGCCAGGTCATTCCTTGGTCACAAATTCCCAATGCTGAGCAGCTACAATTTAAATTTCCCCTTCACTCTACTCGGTGTACACACAACTCTTGTAACTTGACCACATTTGTTGGATTTTCAGAGCATCAGCAAAATGGCAATTTTGTGGCAAAAAGGCTACTCCTTCACAGATATGAAGTCTTCTTCAAAGCATGGGGACACAGAACTGTAACCTGACAGTACTTGACAGAACTTTTTACCAGGGCCAGATAACATAGTTTGGTTCTGCCCCACCCCCCACCCCCCCCTCCATATCTCAGTTATTTGAAGCCATTGAATCATTTGGGCAGAAACTTTCAAAAACCACGACTTTGAGCCAGACTTTCTTCTGCTGTCTTCCTTTCAGACAGATGAGGTCTGGAAAACCTTTAACCAACTGAAATTTGTGTGTCATACTTTGGATGCTTTATGATTCAGCAAAGCTGATTTTGTGCTTCTCGTTCTGCCACGGACACTAAGTTGTCTCAACTCCATCATTGGCATCATTTTGTTTCAAGGAGGTATTTGGTCATTATTAGCAGACAGAGGAAAATCCAGTGATAGGCTATGAAAAAAGCTCCTCCGGATAAATTAATCCCACCACCTGATGTGTTGATATATGTATCTGTCTATTGGTTTTACAAATCAGGATTTCTATTTTTGGATTTGAATAAACTGTGCCAGAAAGTGAATTAATTAACTGTTGAGATGAAATAAATTGACTAGGTGCATGAAGTATGTTGGTCTGTTGTGAGATTGTTCTGTCTTAAGTATATGAAAGTCTTTTTTTTTTGAATCAAATAAATATTTCAGAATATATGCAAATTTTAATGAATGATGTGCCTTAGTGAAATGTAATGTAGTCATCACTGAAGGGCATCAGCTACTTTCACATCAGTGATTATTGGAGCTGATAGCCTTGACTTTAATGTGGTTGTGTCAAACAGAAATCTATTATTGTCAAAAACAAGGTAATGGGAGTTTAAGGACCAGGAGTTGTGAGGTCACTGGCAATCTTTATCTCCATTGACTTCAGCTGGATACAAACAAAACTGGCATTTTTTTAGCATTAGGCGCTACATCAGCTGAAGTCTAAAACACCGTTACAGTGTTAGTTCTGAAAACTTGGAAAGCATTTTGTAGATAATAGAATGAACTAAGAGTTGTGGGTTTTTTTGAAAAAACATCAGCAAAAGAGTTGATAAAGATCTATTTGGGCGTATGGACTTAAAATAAGAAATCTGTAACATGGACAGCAGTACTGGAAGAAGCTTGAACTAAGTACTCTGTTTATGAGGTGGTAGTTAGAGTCGTATGTATTCTATTAAGTATGAATTACAGCTAAAAAATGCTTTCTACCTTTCATAGCTGTTCTTACTTTAAGGAGGGCATTTTTCTTACTGTTGCAACAACTCTCAGTATGTTTTCCCAAATCATTCCACTTAAAAGGAAGATCTACTTCCCTGACATTAATGCATTTGTTTCAGATAGACTTTCAAGCTGATTAATTCAAATCAGCAAATTTTAGTTTATTTTTTTACTGAATACCACTATACTAAAATTTGGAAAGTTTCTTCTGCAAAAATACTTGTCTAAATTTACTTTCTTATGTGCAGATTAATGCAGTTGAAAATGTTTGTCAGAAGTTGCAGTGTCTTTAAAATGAAATAAATGTTGGTGTGTTGATCTGTACACACAAGTATATACTTAAGGAAAAAAATGTAATTTTGCTACACGGAAAAATCAGAACTGATTTCTAATAAGCATTTTATTGAGACACAAATATATGATTTATTTTTGAGTTAGTTATCTAGGAAATATGTTCTTTTGAAAAGATCAGCTTTGTGAGTGGTTATCTAATAAACTGAAGATTTCAGGAGATTTGGGAATGACATAAGGTAGGATCTGGAATTTTACACAAGATTAATCTTGAATCACTCATGGTGCAAATCTGCAAACCTCCTATATCTGGCCAGATTCAGTAAGCATGCTTTTCAGATTGCCTTTTGTCCCCTCACAAGGGAGCTGTGAGTCAGGTTGTTGAAGGTGGGGAAATACACTTTTCTTTGTGCTAGCCAATAAAGCAACAGCTATTGAGATCAGGTTTCTTTGATTCTTACACCACTGTTATGATTCTTACAGAGATCATTTAATGACATGAACCTAAAAGAAATATCTTGGATGATCCCTGTAAGCTGTATTTTGCTATAAAGCCATTAAATCTGTGAAATTAAAATGACTAAGATGGTTGTACTATTTATATTGTAATAAGGCAAGCTCTGTATTAGAATAGCAGTACAGTACTCGGACTATAGCTCTCTCATATTTCAAGGATGACAAGTAATTTCACACTGCCAGAAAATTCGATGTAGCAAGTCCAAAGTTCTATGAATTAAGACATTTTCAAAGGGGTGGGGAATAAACAAATATTTTCAGGCAGTATTTAAAAAAAAAAAAGTCAATGCTATATACATACATATATAGGTCTGTATATATATAAAAATATAAGTATATATTTATAAATATATATGTAGAGGTGAACAAGGGATGGCAAGGACAGGGGTATTGTCTTAGTCAAGAGGGCTTTGATGTCTTGAACTCAGAGGGTGAGATCCTCAAACACTATAAATTGTTATCACTTTTCTGAAATCATTCTAGATTTAAAGGAGCAAAGGATCTGCTCCAGAGATTCTTCCACAATAGAATATGAGAGAGTATGATATCATTCACATAATATGTGCAAGTAACAGAAGTTAGAATGCAAAAAGATGTGTTCCTGTGCAAAATAAGCTGATCCCAGTGCTCTCTCTATAATGCTTTGTCCAATGTGCTGGCACCAGTATTGGTAAACCAGGAGAAGTCCAGTCATTACATTCCCCTTCATTCCAAAAACACTGAATAAAAGGTTGGTGCTAGGTATGCTATTTTCTGTCATCTGTAGGATTGGTATGTATTTTTGAGCAGTTTGTTGGTTAGCTGCTACTGCAGTAACCAGTGCTGCAGAGGGAGTACAAAATATTGTTGATTTCCGCTTCATAAAATAGTTGCTTTAGAAAGATTTCTTGCTAGGCTTTGAAATACAAAATGAGCTGAAATCCACGTTGGGAAGCTGGAGTGTATATTAGAGTAGACCTTCTTCTCGGAAACCTCAAAAGAGGAACTAAGGGACTGAACAAATTACACTAATCTCTTGAAGGTAGCATTAAGTCAAAGGAGCACGCTGCTTGCTGCTAAAGAAGCTTGCAAACTGTGCTAAGTAAAAGGTTTCTGATAACAGGATTTTTTATCCTAAACTAAATTAGTTGCAAAAGTTTTAACAGGTGAATTTTATTTCCAAAGGTGCAGTGATCGTCTTCAGGACTTGAACCCACTAAGTCTTAAGGTACATTATTTATACTTTCTGTAGTAAAACAACTTGATCTGAATATGTCTTGTATTACTGTTTGCAGTTATGTTGCAAGAAAGTTAAAAATGAAATGGTTTACAAATGTCTCCTGTTTACAAATGTTAGGATTTCTTTTCTACATAGAAGAGCTGGGTTGTATATTGTGTCCTTTTGGTTCACCATGGCAAGCTGATCACAGATCATATATCTCACCATTCTTAAATGGATGGAACTGATTCATGGCCTGATAAGTTTTGTTCTGTTTTGTGACTTCCACTCTTAAATCATGAAATCTGAAAAAGGAAGAAAAATGTAGTTCAATCTCTGCATGATTTTATTAAGCCTTTCTTTATTGAACATTAGTTTTGACAGAATGTGTATCAAAGCTCAAGTTCCTACAACTCATTATTTTAGAACGTCAGCTTTCCATTTTATGTAAAATGCGGCTCTAGATCCAAGACTATGGAGAGGAAAAAAAAAAAAAACAAACAAAAAAGAAGAAATGGAATTTTAGAAACTCAGGAATTAGATAGCAAATAAAAATGCAGCAATTTTTGAAATCAAAAATATCTTTTCCGTTTATAGTGTTTGATTTTATGGTTGCTGGTGCCCCTCGTTCATGTTTGCGGTTTCTTGTGTACTGTGAATGAGAGGCTAGAGAGGTTAGAAAGCACACATGCATGCAGCTGGAGAACCAATCAGTGAATTCTTCAGTGTTTGTTATATTGCCCTGTTGTCCTGCAGGTATGCTTGTTCACAGACTTCCACTCTTCAAGGCCTGAAAAGACTTCTAAGGAGTCCCTGCCCTCCCTAGCTAATGCTAGATTTATTGGCAAAGGTCTCCCCGCTTCTTTATATGTATGTTTCCTGCTGTCTTCTGGTAGACGCATCATCACCATCAGACATAATAAACGTCCACGTTCAGAACTTTTGTTCATGCAGTAACTCCAATGGGACCGGGGTGTGTAACAGCTGTTACATGAAGCAAAAGATTTGCACACATATGGGTAATATGCTTTATTCATGACCCACTGGAGTTGCTGCTAGTGTTCAGGGCAATTGACAGCTCCTCTGATGCACCCCACATCAGCCACCGTAAAAATGTCCGATTCCATTCCACCAACAGGCAGTGAACCAACCAGCAGTAAAAATAGCCAAGTCAGCCAGTCATAACACTTTTCATGCAGCAGTGCTAGTCAGAAAAGAGAAGTTCCTGTCCCCAGTGTTGCTACCTAATTAATTCCAACTAGTTGGCATGCTGCATTTACCTTCAGATTAACTTCTGATGACTGCTAGATATGTGATTTCAATTGGTTTGGGCCAGTTCTCAGTAGGTCACTATCTTAGTAATTTTGGATTTGATTAACATGTTTTGTTGGCTGGTCAGGGAGGACAGAAGTCAAACAGGTCATGGGGAAGGAACAGCCGTGTTGCTCTCAGGGGTGCTGTCATGGTTTAACCCCAGCCAGCATCTAAGCCCCGCACAGCCACTTGCTCACTCCCCCACCGGTGGGATGGGGGAGATAATCAGAAGAGTAAAAGTGAGAAAACACGTGAGTTGAGATAAAGGCAGTTTAATGGGCAAAGCAAAAGCCGCGCACGCAAGCAAAGCATAACAAGGAATTCCTTCACTCCTTCCCATCGGCAGGCAGGTGTTCAGCCATCCCCAGGAAAGCAGGGCTCCATCACGTGTAACGGTGACTTGGGAAAACAAACGCTGTAACTCCGAAAGTCCCCCTTCCTTCTTCTTCCCCCAGCTTTATATGCTGAGCATGACGTCGTATGGTGTGGAATATCTCATTGGTCAGTTGGGTCAGCTGTCGTGGCTGTGCCCCCTCCCAGCTTCTTGTGCACCTGGCAGAGCACGGGAAGCTGAAAACTCTTTGACTAGCGTAAGCACTACTTAGCAATGACTGAAAACATCAGTGTGTTATCAACATTATTCTCATACAAAATCCAAAACACAGCACTATACCAGCTACTAGGAAGAAAATTAACAGTATCCCAGTTGAAACCAGGACAGGTGCATATTCTACTATGCAACAATTAGCTGGTATCAGTCTTCCAAACCAATAACCAGGTCTGCAAATGCTAATGATCCTCCTAAAAGAGTTGATACTTGAAGCCTGTAGCCTTTGCATTTGATGTTCGAAACTGACCTGTGAACACACATATACTATAACTACCACTAAATATGTATGAGTACAACATTGAATTTTGTTTCACCCTACACCATAGCTTCAAAAAGTCCTCCAAACCTATAAGGAGAGATTCAGATGACACCATCACACTACTTTCTTTTCTGAAAGTTCCCACTCTCTGTTCCAGCACTTTTTCACTTTCTTCTTTGTTTTATTGCTACCTCTGGAATCACCTCTGTAACAAACCCACTGAAAGGACTGAAAATCCAGGACCAACATTTAAAACAAGTCATCAGAACTGATATTATATTCATTGCATCTGTGTTCTTTTCTCTCCCCTAGCTCTTTCCTCATCCTTTGCCTGTGCTCTTGATTTAAATGGTAAACCCTTGGGTCAGGTAGTGTCTCATGCATTTATATGATATGGTACAGCAAGAAACTCCTCTTATGCTGTCCTCTTTTTCCATTAACATTACTGAAAAAAATGTGATAAATAACAGAGGCAGCGATGAGTATCTCCCCACAGATTACACAGACCCAGCCAAAGAGCTGTTCCCCACATCCCTCATTTCTTTCTTCTTTGAGACCTAGGCATAGTCATGACATTGAAAAATAAGACTGGCAAAATTTTAATACTGCAATTAGCAGTGTCATTCTCAAACATGAGCAGGATTTCAAGCCATCAGAGAGCCTAAGCTCCTGAGGAGCAGAGACAGGGCAGACTGCTGTCAGTAATATCATAAAGCCTCTCAATATGTGGAAATTGGGTTCTGCTTCAGTCACACATACCTGAACAAAGAGAGTGCAAAACGTAATCCCTTCGTTTACGAATTTTGTTTTCACAATGGTGGAAATGCAACAGAAGGTGTAGGCTTGTTGTGAGTGCTTTGCTTGTTTGACTTTACTGGCTCCCATTAAGTAGCACACTGTTAGGTATTTGTTCTGTGGGACTGTGCTTTTAAAAATATTCTCCAGATTTTAGCTTTACTGTCTCTCCATATTATTACTTCAGCTCACTTTCAAAAATTGGGCTGCAGTAATGGTAAAAATGAACAAGTAGAGAATGAAATTGATGTTAAATATTAAACCTGTCTACTTAAATAGGGTTCTGGGCGGTTAGATATAGTGGCATGTACTTCTTGTGAAAATTCTTTATTTAAATGCCGGTTTTGCTGAATGTCTGTGACTTCAAAAGTCACAGCTAATATTATGGCACTAAAACCACCATCTTAGCAGAGTAGAGACAAAATCAGCTTTCTTCTACTGCTATAAAACAATATGCTATTATAAAAGAGATTACACTGATATGTCTCAAGGTACTGTGAAGTAAGCAAAAGCTGTTGATTTTTTTTTCATTCTTTCAACCATTTTATAGGATTTCACAGAATCACAGAATGGTTGAGGATAGCAGGCATCTCTGGAGATAGTCTAGTTCAATGTCCCTGCTCAAAGCAGGATCAGTGAGAGTACATTGCTTAGGACTGTGTACAGTCAGATTTTGAATATCTCCAAGGATGAAGACTCCACAATCTCCTGGGCATCCTACTCTAGTGTTCAACCAACCTCAGAGTAAAAATTGTTTTCTTATGTTCAAACAGATTTTCAGTTTGTAGTTGTTGCCTCTTGCCTTGCCACTGGGCACCACTGAAAAGAATTTAACTCCACCTTCTTCAATCCCACCCAATGTGTATTTATACAGATTGATAAGATATCCCTGAGCCTTTTTTTCTCCAAGCTGAACAGTCCCAGTTTTGTCAGCCACTCCTTATGTGAGAGATGCTCCAGTCTATCATCTTTATGGCCTTGTGCTGGAGTTGCTCTGGTATGTCCATGTCTCTTATACTGGAGAGGGCAGAGCTGGGCCCAGCACTCCAGGAGTGTCTCACCAGGTCTGAGCAGAGGGGAAGGATCAGCTTCCTCAAACAGCAGGCAGCACCCCTCCTAATGCAGCCTTCCTTCTTTGCTGCAAGGGCACCATGCTGGCTTATGGTCAGCTTGTCTCCCAGGAACCTCAGGTTCTTCTCTGCAGAGCTGCTTTCCAGCCACTCAGCCCCCACCATGTACTGGTGCTGGAAGTATCATTCCTCCCCAGGTGCAGGGTTTTGCATTTCCCTTTGTTGAACTTCATGAGTTCAATGTTGACCCATTACTCCAGCTTGTTGAGGCCCCTCTAAATGGCAGCACATTCATCTGATGTATTAACCATTCCTTCCTGTTTTTTATCATCTTCAAATTACTGAGGGTGCACTCTCCCCCATTCTCCAGGTCTTCACAAATGGGTTAAACAATATTGTCCTGAGTATCCATCACTGGGGTGAACCACTAGTGAATGGCCTGCTCCTGGGCTTCGGGCCACCGATCACAACCCTTCGAAGCCAGCAGTTTAGACAATTTTCAGCCCACCTTGGCATGCACTTATCTAACCCATTTTTCATCAGTTTGTACATGAAGATATTATGGGAAACAGTGATTAAAACCTTACTAAAGTTGAGGTAAACAGCATCCACTGCTCTCCCTTCATCCACAAAGCTCATCATCTCATCGTAGAATGCTATCAGGTTGTCAAGCACAGTTTTCCATTTATAAATCTATGGTGACTACTCCCAATCAACTTCTTGTCCTTTATGGGTTTGGAAAGGATTTCCAGGATTATTTGCTTCATCTGCCTATAGTTCCCTAGCTACTCCTTCTTACCCATCTTGAAGCTAGGGGTCACATTTACATTCTCCTACTGCTCAGTAAGCTCTCCCAGGAGCAGCCTGTCAGGCCCCGTGGACTTGTATATGGCTAGACTTTTTAAGTGTTCCCAAACACTTAAATCCTCCTCCATCAAAGATAAGTCTTCATTGCTCCAGACATTTCCTCTGGTCTCAGGAATTTGGGATTCCTGAACGCTCCTTTTGGCAATGAAGAATGAAGAGAAGAAGGCATCAAGCCAGGCTTTTATGTGTCCTGAAAGCCCCTTCCCCCCACACTTTCCCTAGTCTTCCATTTACTGCTGATCTACTTGTAAAGCCTTTCTTGTTGCCCTTCACATCTCTTGACAGATTCAACTCCAGATGGGCTTTTGCTGTCCTAACTCTACTGCTGCACCCTCTGACAGTGTCCCTGCTTCCACCTCCGGCACTCTTCCTTTTTATATTTGCTTTTAGTCAGGAGTTCATCTATCGAGGCCTCCTGCCACTTTTATTTGACTTCTGCGTGTGGTGATGGACCACTCCTGAGCTTGGAGGAGATGATCCTTGAAAATCAATCAGCTTTTTCCCAAAAAAGTGAGGAAAAACATGATAATGAACACAAATGGGCCTGCTACAAGAACTCTTCAGAAGATAACAAGCAAAATAATTTCTAAATAATCAAGTAACAGATTTGATTTTACTGTCCACAGTAATCTAAATTTCATTTATGACCTTTCCTCATCCTAAGCTCTGGCATGGGTACTGAGACAAAAATTACTGGGAAGCAGTGGATATTACCAGCGTTGAGCCTTTCCTTTTCTGGAAAATTATACCTTCTGGAGTAGTCATTGTATCAACTTATTTTCAGCATCTAGAATTTCAGCACACAATTTTTGTCCCATGATTGGCCAGTTGTTGTCTTAGGAATCCCAGACACTATACACACCAACAACATCATAGATAGTTTGCTCAATTTTTCTTCCACTCTTCCACTTTCTGTCGAACCTTAATTAAATTTATTTTATATAAAACTTGTTAAATTCTTGTCACATTGTTTCTCTTTGTTGCTCAGTATTCCTTCCCCAACATGGGGGGGGAGGAATTTCTCTAAGGACCTCACGTTCTCTTTTATTCGTGATGAATTTTGTGTTGGTACCTTCTTGCTGTCTGTTAATTTTCATGGTGGATCTGGCCTATGAAACAGGATTGACAGGTGTCATGGTTTAACCCCAACTGGCAACTAAGTGCCATGCAGTTGCTCACTCACTCCCCCCCCGGTGGGATGAGGGAGAAAATCAGAAGAGTAAAAGTGAGAAAACTCGTGGGTTGAGATAAAGACAGTTTAATAGGGAAAGCAAAAACGACGCACACAAGCAAAGCAGAACAAGGAATTCCTTCACTCCTTCCCATCGGCAGGCAGGTGTTCAGCCATCTCCAGGAAAGCAGGGCTCCATCACGCATAACGGTGACTTGGGAAGTCAAACGCCATCACTCCGAACGTCTCCCTCTTCCTTCTTTTCAGCTTTATATGCTGAATATGACATCATATGGTATGGAATATGACATTGGCCAGTTGGGGTCAGCTGTCCCAGCTGTGTCCCCACCCAGCCTCTTGTGCACCCCCAGCCTGCTCGCTGGTGGGGTGGGGTGCAGAACAGAAAAGGCCTTGGCTCTGTATAAGCACTGCTCAGCTATGATGGAAACATGCCTGTGTTATCAACTCTGTTTCCATCACAAATCCAAAACATAGCCTCATACGAGCTACTATGGAGAAAATTGACTCTACCCCAGCACAACAGGGGAGCTTATCAAACATGGATTTTCTTTCACATTTTTTTTTTTCCACTCTGTCTTCAGAGCTAAGTTATTTATAGGAGAACATGCAAAGCCACCAATTGCCTCATGTTTGACATTTCATCCTTAAATTCTGTTGATACCTTTCACCCAGTGATTGCCTTGTACACAGTCTGCTCCATATTCTTTTTCTTTTCCTGTAGGTTAGTGTACACTGTTTTTAAAGCACTGGCCCATGTTTCACCCTCCATTCCAGCTTTCAAACTCAGGTAGGGTGAAAGGAGGCTTTGGAGCATTCTGAAGGAGGAATCTTGTTCTGTGGTATCCTGAACTAACAGGTGATCTCCCTTTGTCAGCACAGATGTGTGGATTTGGGTTAGCATATTTGCAGGACTTTTGCCTGTTCCTCCATCATTGGTATTTAGAGACAAGTAGACCTCAGTGGCTTAGATACTATTCCTTGCTTCTTTTTCTACTCCAAGTTGTCCTAGTTTTAAGGAGTTTTCTTTTTCTTCAGAAAAGTGATTGGTCAAGATCAGGCATAAGTTCTCATCTTAATAACCAAATCCATATATTCTGCCTCCACTCTAGACCAGTTTCCCTTATTCTGACTCAGGAATACCCCTTGCCTATGTGACTAGCAAATTCGAGTTTCTGGAGATCTTGACCTTTATCCAGCTGCTTTATCCCTTGATCCTATTACCTTCTGTCTTTCTCAGTTGCATTAAAGATCAAAGTTGTTTCAGTTTGGTCATACAAATCCTGATGCATCCAAATCTGAAATCTTAACTGATTGCTCTCTTTACACTGTAAAATGCAAAAGTAACATGCAAATTTAGAGGAATATCTAGAGTATTTAACTTTGGCCATACACAGTCTGATATATTCTGAGAATTTTATGACAGCAATTGAATAAAACTTTTCCATTGTCTTTCTGGAAGATATTCATAAAAGATTTACTTCTTGTTTCAACTCATCTATGTGTCTATGATATTACATTTCTAGGGAAAACTTTCTTGCTACCCCATCAGAGATGTCACTATGGAAATCACAACCATAGAAAAAGCACCGTTCCCCATGTATTTTGAGTTTGGTAGTAGATTTATTCTGAGATGTATTAGTGTGTTCCTTCCTCTGTTTCACTAAAATTCAGTTCTGCATCTGATCATGGAGAAGCATACATCGATCAGTGACTGATCCGCAGGCACTGGATTGGATGAAAAAGATCCATTAATGTCATAGTCCGTCGATTTTCAAAGTATATTCCACTAACCTTTCATATTTCCTGCATTCATCTGACTTGGTGTATGATGAGAGATCAGAACTGTGATTCCTGATCATTTAGTCAGGTACATTCCTAAAACTCTGGACATGGTTGCTCTCCTATTTAAAGCCATGGAAGATATAATGAATTTTGTACACTTGGAAACTTTGTTTTTCATGGTGATGCATGATGCCTCAGACGCCCTGAACTCTCACTTTAAAACTGGGCTAAGTGGAACCTTATCCCTTTTTTAGAAATATCTTCTGTTTGTGTAACTTTTAGAAAAACTGCTAATGCCTGGTGAAGGTTGAATAGCAGTTTCTGTTTTGATCCACTATTTTAGCTCAGTTGTTGCAGTCTAACAAATTTAATCTGTTGAGAAGTCATACCATGTGTTAACCGAGGAGTCAAATACTTTGCGAAGTTAGACAAGAAATCTACTGGCATTTTACTTAGGATATTTCTGAATTTGGATACAATATTTTATTTTTATCTTGCATACATATATATGCACTAGCACTCACCTCTGTGCACACATTTTCCTTCTCTCTATTAAAAAAACATATGCAACGCTTGAGAAGCAGACATTCCTATCAGGGGAAAAGGTAGGAAACATCCAGAATTTTTGAGATGTTTAGGAGTAGTACTCAGTCACTCTTTAAATTTCAACAGGGACTGAAATAACAAGTTGGGACTCCTAAGGAAAGCCCAGAATAGTGTATCTTCTGGATGAACTGGCTATGATCTGGATGCCATCTGATATTCCCCATGATATCTCTGCATTGGCCTGAAGGTTTCAGTGACAGAGAACAAAGATGAGAAAAATATCTTTATGAAGTAAATTCAGCTCACCTAAATTAATCATCTTTTTAGTGAAGGAGGTAGATACACTGTAGTTCAAAGTCTGAAGAAACACATTTAGAGATTGTAACAAAAGTATTCACTTGAATTACTAAAAGATACTTACAAATAGTAGGAAATTTTCCTCAAGGAACCTTAAAACTATACAGAAGCAGAGTGCTAGATAAAACTGTAAATTTCCCTGGCTGCATTAAAACCATGTTGAAATGTGCCACCTGAATACTTTACTTGTCTGCGTGCCCTTTATTAGTAAAAAGAAGAGCATGTAATAGGTGTGGGTTTGCATTGTATCCATTTACAGGTTTCATTTTCTGTTAAGGATACTATAAGATACTGTACTCAGCAAAGCTCTCATGGAACAACTAACTATAATTTTACTGAATCCTTTCCATGACCTTTCTCACATAAGATTCTCTTTGGTTCAGAATATGATCTTCCTTTTGAAATTTGTATGAAAAAGAACTTACAGGTCTATGTATGAAAAGCTGCATTTTTTTTAAAAAAAAGATAAATACTGTTTTTTAATCCTGACAGTTTTAATGGATGTCATGGTTTAACCTGGCAGACAGCCAATACCACGCAGCCACTCGCTCACTCCCCCCCCAGCAGTGGGACGGGGAGAGAATGGGAAGGGTAAGAGTGCGAAAAACTTGTGGGTTGAAATAAAGACAGTTTAATAGAACAGAAATGAGGGGGGGAAAAAAAAAATAATAGAATATAAAAAAATTAGTGATGCACAATGCAATTGCTCACACCTGCGCTGACCGATAACCAAGTAGCAATCAGTACTTCCTGGAATACGCCTACCATTCATATACTGAGCATGACGTCACATGGTATGGAATATCCCATTGGCCAGCTGGGCCAGCTGTCCCGGCTTTGCTGCCCCCCAGCGCCTGTTTTGTTTTGTTTTGTTTTAAGCTGACTGTCCTTGACTAGCGGGGTACTTAGCAACAACTGAAAACATCAGTGCGTTATCAACATTCTTCTCATACTAAATCCAAAACACAGCACTAGGAAGAAATTTAACTCTATCCCAGCCAAAACCAAGACAGTATCCACCCCTTATTCTATACCGTTTACGTCATGCCTAGGTCTCACATTTTCAATATATTCCAATTAATCACCACCACTTTTCTTGTCTACATATATATATATATACACACACACAGATATGATTCCCTTAGTCTATGGGCCATCCCTCTAAAATGTCCATTGAGTTCATTTAGTCCATAACTTTGGGCTCCATCTGTCATAACAGTCTTTCAGAGCAGGAGAGATGGTGTGTGGTGTTGGGATGTTGCATCCTGAAGCCAGTTCTCATTTCGGTACTGCTGCGCTCGTCCAGTTCTATCATCGTTGCACTTTGCTCGGTTTCATCGGAGTTAGTTCATTCTTCATTAACCTGGGTGATTTTTACTGCTATACCATTGATAGCAACCATAGAATTAATGATATACAATATCATATAACAATTAACATCATACGATTCAGTTCATTGGCTATTTTCACCCAAAATCAAATCCCCTTGGCGTACACACTGGACTTTCCCATCCTTTCACATTACCCACCAAGTGCACCTGGGTCCTTGAGCAAAAGCAATCCCACGATGAGTTTTCCCTTGCCAGAGGCAGGAGCAACCCAGCATATTTCTTATGTGCACGGCAGGGACTTTATCTCCATCTACAGTACGTAAGAGTTTTGATTGGGCAGGGCCAGCTCGATTGAAAGATCCCTTAGTGTTGACTAACCAGGTGGCGTTTGCTAAATGTGCATCCCAATGCTTGAATATCCCACCACCCATTGCCCTCAGTGTTGTCTTGAGCAGCCCGTTGTATCGTTCGATTTTCCCAGAGGCTGGTGCGTGGTAGGGGATGTGATAGACCCACTCAATGCCATGCTCTTTGGTCCAGGTGTCTATGAGGGTGTTTCGGAAATGAGTCCCACTGTCTGACTCAATTCTTTCTGGGGTGCCATGTCGCCATAGGACTTGCTTTTCAAGGCCCAGGATGGTGTTCCGGGTGGTGGCATGGGCACAGGATGTGTTTCCAGCCATGCTGTGGTTGCTTCCACCATGGTGAGCGCATAGTGCTTGCCATGGCGGGTCTGTGGGAGTGTGATATAATCAATCTGCCAGGCCTCCCCATATTTATATTTCAACCATCGTCCTCCATACCAGAGAGGCTTTACTCGCTTGGCTTGCTGAATGCAGCACATGTTTCACATTCATGGATAACCTGTGCAACAGCATCCATGGTCAAGTCCACCCCTCGATGAGAAGCCCATGTATATGTTGCATCTCTTCCTTGATGGTCTGAGGTGTCATGGGCCCACTGAGCTATAAATAATTCACCCTTATGTTACCAGTCCAGATCCACCTGAGCCACTTAGATCTTAGCAGCCTGGTCCACCTGCTGGTTGTTTTGATGTTCTTCAGCGGCCTGACTCTTGGGTACGTGAGCATCTACGTGACGTACTTTTACAACCAGGTTCTCTACCCGGGCAGCAATATCTTGCCACAATGCAGCAGCCCAGATGGGTTTACCTCTGCGCTGCCAGTTGTTCTGCTTCCACTGCTGCAACCACCCCCACAGGGCATTTGCCACCATCCCTGAGTCAGTATAGAGATAAAGTACTGGCCATTTTTCTCGTTCAGCAATGTCCAAGGCCAGCTGGATGGCTTTCGCCTCTGCAAACTGGCTCGATTCACCTTCTCCTTCAGCAGTTTCTGCAACTTGGTGTATAGGACTCCATACAGCAGCTTTCCACCTCCGATGCTTTCCCACAAGGCGACAGGACCCATCAGTGAACAGGGCATATTGCTTCTCCTTTTCTGGCAGTTTGTTATACAGTGGGGCCTCACACTGCCATACAGCACGCGTCACCTCCTCCTCTGGGGATATTCCAAAATCTTTGCCAGTTCGTGATCACCTCCAAGATTCCTGGGTGACTGGGATTTCCTGTTCAGGCCCGTTGTGTGATCAGCGCCACCCACTTACTCCACGTAGCATCGGTTGCATGATGTGTAGAGGGGACCCTCCCTTTGAACATCCAGCCCAGCACCGGCAGTCGGGGTCCCAGGAGGAGCTGTGCTTCAGTACCAACCACTTCTGAAGCAGCTTGAACCCCTTCATATGCTGCCAATATCTCCTTCTCAGTTGGAGTGTAGCGGGCCTCGGATCCTCTGTATCCCCGACTCCAGAACCCTAAGGGTCGACCTCGAGTCTCCCCTGGTGCTTTCTGCCAGAGGCTCCAGGTAGGACCATTCTCCCCGGCTGCGGTGTAGAGCACATTCTTCACATCTTGTCCTGCCTGGACTGGTGCGATATTGTTGCCGGTGCACCGTTGTGGTAGCGATTGGTACCTGTTGTTCTTCAACCCTCAGCAACCCCACAACAGAAGGGTCCTCCAAGAGACCGGGCAAGGTGGACAGCTGTTTAATTTCCTCTGTCTCCAGGGCAGCTATACCAAAAGCTCACCGATACCCTTTTGGGAACTTGAAATACCCTCTCCTGAGGTAGTCTATGCCAAGGATGCACAGAGCCTCTGGGCCAGTCACAATGGGGTGCTTCTGCCACTCATTCCCCGTTAGGGTCACTTTGGCCTCCAATACAGTTAGCTCTTGGGATCCCCCTGTCACTCCAGAAATACAAACGGGTTCTGCCCCTTTACAGCTTGATGGCATCAGGGTGCACTGTGCACCAGTGTCTACTAGAGCCGTATACTCCTGTGGGTGTGATGTGCCAGGCCAACGAATCCACACAGTCCAGTAAACCCGGTTGTCCCTTTTCTCCACCTGGCTGGAGGCAGAGCCTCTCTGGTTCTGGTCATAGTATCTGTTTCTCACTTCTTGCACACACGAGTCCAGAATTCCTTCGTTACAATCCGAAGTAAAATTAGCCCTTCTACTCTGTCTGGGGAACTGTTCTCTGGAAACTGGACCATCGTGAGACAGGTTTTTCCTGACAACTGGAGCAGCATTTTTCCTGGGAGAACCCCCTTGTGTCATTGTTTTTCCTTGCAACTCACGTACCCGTGCCTCTAGGTTCAAGGTAGGTTTTCCATCCCACTGCCTCATGTCCTCTCCGTGGTCACACAGGTAAAACCACAGGGTGCCCCGTGGTGTGTACTTTCGATATCCTCTCTCTTGAGCAGAAGAACGCTGACTCCTAATGGCTGAGATACTGGTCTGTACAGGTGAGAATAGGACATATCCTTTTCGAATTGCTGGAACTCCCACGACAGTTTCTCCACAGCTGAGACAAGGGAGGAGGAGACAGTTTCTTCGTATTCCTGGAGTCTGCTAACCACGTCATCCACCGTTGGTGCTTCTTCCTTTTTCCAGGAACAAACTGGCATATGATGCTGGTGCGCTCCGTACCAACTTCCGCCACATGGGTCAGGTGCACTGGACGTCATCTGGATCTTTGGGCGTTTGGTTGTTGTCCAGGTCACTATAAACCACCTCTAGCACGCCTAATTCTCTCAGGTACTGGATACCTCTCTCCATAGTGGTCCATTTGCCTGGGCGATATATAACATCTTCCTTGAAGGGATACCTTTCCTTCACGCCTGACAGCAGTCACCTCCAAAGGCTGAGGACCTGTGTCCCTTTTCCAATTGCTTTGTCAACGCCCCCTTTCTTAATAAGGGATCTCAGCTGTTTGGCTTCCTTCCCTTCTAATTCCAGGCTACTGGCCCCCTTACCCCAGTATCGGAGCAGCCAGGTAACAAAATGCTCACCTGGACGACAGCTAAATCTCTCTGCATATCTCGCAACTCACCCAGGGATAGGGATCGGGTGGTTTCCATCTCATTTATGAGTTATTCCTCTTCCTCCTGCCCTCCTCATGATGGCCCTGCTTTTCCATCATTCCTTTCTAAACGACTTGACTTCCACTTACAAGATTTCTTTTTCCATAGAGGGGCGACGGATACCAGCAAGGGTTGGTCCTTTGGTTCAGCCGCAGTGCCTGTCACGGGGGCTGGAGTACCCGCAGTGCTCGTCACAGGGGTTGGAGTAGCCACAGTGCTCATCACGGGCGTTGGAGTAGCCGCAGTGCTCGTTGCGGGGGTTGGAGTAGCCACAGTGCCTGTTGCGGGGGTTGGAGTAGCCGCAGGGGTTGGAGTAGCCGCAATACCCATTGTTTTGTCATCAGATTCGGAGACCTTCTCTCCCCCTTGAGGGTTCTGAATAGTGTTGAACAGGGCTCGACAGGCATGGGCCAGGCCCCAGCACTTTGCAGTGATTTGTGTTTCTCTGGAATTGCCAGGATGACAGCATACTTTCTCCAAATACTTTACTAGTTTTTCAGGATTCTGTACTTTTTCAGGGTGAAATTCCAAAACACTGGAGGTAACCACTGTCCTAGGCACTTACCCATGCTATCCCACACACTCTGCCACTCATAACTATCCAGCCTCGGGGCAGATCTCTAGCTGGTATTCTTAAATAGTTGTTTCACCTTAAACAAGGCCTGAAACACATTCAGGAGACATAGCAATAGGAACACGCTGGTTTGAACATCCCAAGGATATTCAAAATCCCCAAGAGCTATTGTAATCAGCCTGGAGGAGAAGGGGAAGGTGAAGGAAGCTGTCTCCCCCGTAAATTGGCTCTCCGAGGAGAAGGGGTAAAAAGTGTAATTATTAATAGTTTCCAAAAGATGGCTTCTGAAGAACAGGAATGATGGCAGTGCTGAATACAGTCTCCTGATCAATAATTTTATCATAACATAAACCAGTGTCATATAGTATAGCAAAGCGATGACCTTAATTCATTTCCCAGAGATGACCAACCCCACATAAAAACTGATAATCAGCAGTATAGACAGCCAGTAAGGTGTTACAGACCAAAACTCCAAAGCCAGATCCAACTCAGAGAGCAAATAAACCAACATTGTGACCAGTGACTACTAAACCGATATAATGAATGCTTATAACAAATTTGTTTTAACCCGTTCGGGTCAGATGTGTCGTTATCTCAACCCTTCGAACCCCATGTTGTGCGCCAAAAAAGACTGTCGTCGTTCAACCTGGTAGACAGCCAATACCACACTGCAGCTCACTCACTCCCCACCCCCCCTCAGCAGGATGGGGAGAGAATCGGAAGGGTAGGAGTGAGAAAAACTTGTGGGTTGAAATAAAGACAGTTTAATAGAACAGCAATGGGAAGAAAAAAAAAATAATGATAGAATATAAAAAAATGAGTGATGCACAATGCAATTGCTCACCACCCGCGCTGACCAATAACCAAGTAGCGATCGCTACTTCCTGGAACACGCCTACCATTCGTATACTGAGCATGACGTCACATGGTATGGAATATCCCATTGGCCAGCTGGGCCAACTGTCCCGGCTTTGCTGCCCCCCAGCGCCTGTTTTGTTTTGTTTTGTTTTAAGCTGACTGTCCTTGACTAGCGGGGTACTTAGCAACAACTGAAAACATCAGTGCGTTATCAACATTCTTCTCATACTAAATCCAAAACACAGCACTAGGAAGAAATTTAACTCTATCCCAGCCGAAACCAGGGCAATGGATCAATAAGTACAACAGAGCTGGATATACTCAGCAAAAACAGGTTCTCTGGAACGTGAGCTTCACAGCCTCTAGTCTTGATGTTTACCTGGTGATATTTATGGCTTTGTACTCACTCCTTTATAATGTATTCATTGATTAAGTGCTCATGTTTCCTTGTCCTAGGACATGGTTGAGCATGTCTCAATAAAAATGTAAGAATATCTGTGTCTTCCAGGTTATTTCAAGCATTCTGAGTGCGGTGCCATGAGAGATGCCGTTGTCCGTGACAGGTTGGGATTATCATGATCAAGTGCTCTATTTTGACTTCACCCAGTGGCTAAAAGATTTGGATGGTAAAGAGGAAGTATTGGAGTTTTAAAAGCGTTAAAGAGGTAAGCCTATTGAAATCAGTTTGTTTATTGACCGTTTCCAGGCTTATTTCAATTGCAGGTGTTTATAGACTCTTATATCACTGATTCTAACAGGGTTTCTTCTTAATTATCCTCAGAGTAGTAGCTGTGGCTTGAAACAAAAATTTGCTACTGTATAAGTGCAATATGACAAAGATCAGGTTAAAATAAAATTTTAGTCATGTATCTCCAAACAGAAGGGAAACACAAAGAACATTGCACTGAATTGTGTTAAAGCAGATGCTTGTTTCAACTTATTAGTCTAGAGCATTTGCACAGTCCTATCTAACTGCCAAAAAAAATCTGTATTCCACAAGCACAAATGCAAATGACTGTTGCAATTTCAGTTCTAAGCAGCTCTTTATTTTGTGCAGTAAGTTGTTTTCTTTACAGAAAACATGTTTTTGGCAAAAGGAGACTGACTTATTTCCCTTACATTGTGTTAATAAGAAGAATCTCTGCTACACCCAGTAGCATTGCACCAGTGTGAAAGCAATGGAAAAAATGTAAATAATTAGGCTAGCAGAGAAATTTAGTGACCACTGTGTAAGTTATTATATTAAAAGACTGTTATATGTACAAAGGTTGGGTCTGAAAGCATGTTTATTTCAAGGTTATTTTAGCATAATATTTTGTTTTATTATTAGATCCTAAGAATTCCCTTTCATCTTCAACTAAGACTCCTGGGTTTGTGTCTAAACAATCTTTCTCATTCCTTAGAGCAATCTGTAGAAACCAATCAGTCTAACATAAAACAATGTGGTATGGACACTTTTAAACATTACTCAAAATAGGTCTATCTTGTCTGATTTTGATGTATGTTTCACAAGAGAGGGAGGAGAGGGTGAACAGTTTTGGTTTGTTTCTTTTTTCTGCATGTTGCTGTAGCTTTTCTCTTTTCAAGCCAAAATCTTGAAAGTGTAGCAATATGGCACTCTGGCAAGGAACTAAACTGCTGAATTGAGTCTCAATTTGCTGGTATGTATGCCTCATGTTTATGGCTGATTAAGGGTGATCATATTCATGTTTTCCTTTTTGGCTTGGTAAAGAATAAGGAGTGATATTTTATTTACCAAGACTGTATTCAAAACTGTCTTGGAGTATGTCTAGGGCAGCAGTAGATACTGGTGCACAAATTCCAAGCTTATGCCGATGTGAGTTGAACCATACAAATATACAGTTTGGGTCAGGAGACAGTACAGCAATGTTCAGGTGACACTGTACCTTGTGACCTTGACTATGCAATTCCAGACATGATCTCGTTGGCAAAAAGCAGCTTAGACATAAGTGCAGAAAAGCTATCTTTACATTCATTTTCCCAGACTTCTGGTTTTAGAGTACAATCAGATAGATGCAAGTCAGGAGTTTCTGTATCTATATCATAGCTGCACTACCATTGTGCTCTGCCTGTATCCAAAAAATATTTGCAACAGAACTATTTTTGTAGCAGGTGGGAAAAGTACATTTTATTGGCTGTTTAGTGCTGCAACTGAATTGTCCTCTGAATTGAAAACTACTGATTTAAGGAATAGGTTTGTTTTAAATATTTTTACCAGTATAAAAGACACTGCTTTTTAACCTTGAAAAACTCAGAAAAGAAAGGAAAAGAGAGTGGACCAATGACTGAAATAAGATGACTAACAGTTTCAAAAACACAATGTTGCAGCTCAACTTTGAGATACAGAATTGAGAATTTTAGTGCCAATGCATATGATAAAAAAGAAATGTGGTCAAAATGGCATTTTATACTGGATTGTGTTTCTAGTTTCACGTTACTTTCCTATAGAAACCTACAGCCTGATAAAATATTCTTCTCATACACCTATATTTCTCATGGTAACTTTATTCTGATGATACTCATGTAGAGTTGGAGTCACTGTTGAATTAGGATTGTTTATGCTTCGCTAATATTTATCTCCTTAAGACCTAGATTTTTATCCATTTTTAAAACAAATTGTTTGTACTATTTAATTGAAGGGTCAGCTATTAAAAAGAAGTCAACAGTGATAACATTGTCAATTACATTTCTAAGCTTTGGATGTGTGTGGTATGTGGAACACAGGAGGCAAGAGAAACATAAAATTCTTATTTTGCCTTTCAGAAAGTGTTGCTTTTTCTTTCTGCTGACCTTCATTTGTAGAAGTTTTTTGTAGTCTGTACTGTAAAAACTAAGCATATTTAAAACATCATTACATTTGTCATCTCAGTAAGGGTTCAAATTTTTTACCATTTGCATCAAAGGATAAACCATGTTTCCAACTACATAGCTTTGCATGCTACTTTGCTGGCTGAATAAATGGGCAGAAAATTGGGAGCTTTACAAACAGCTTGTGGAAGAAATCCTTTCTTAAAAGTTTTAAATTGCGTTACTAGCCAATCAAAAATGTTTGCTAATCAAAGGCCTGTCATGACTTCCAGAAAACTTTTTTCTAGGATCTACAAGTCCTTGCCCTCCAAACTTCATCCTTAGATTTTTTTTTTTTTTTTTTTTTGCTGTGAACTTGGAAAAAACTGCAAGAAGCAGTGGAAAAATTTGGCAGTTACCAGCCGAATCAAGGTCTTCCTATTTCCCCCTCAACTTTTGCATAGTGGCACTATGCACTTGGTAACCTATGAAGGCCAGTGCTTTTTTAGGGGCTGGAGGGAGAACAGGGCAACCCTAGCCACCTAATGCACAACTCATATTTTTGTAAGAGACTGTTTTCAGCGCATGGAAGCTTAAATTAACTCCTCAAACACTAAAAATAAGACACTGCTTTTTACAGGTTTACTGTTTTGTAGGGACTCTTTGCAGGACTCTATAAACTTTTCTATAGTTTTACTTTGGTTTAATAGCAGTAATTGCTAGTGTATGAGAGGTAAAGTCTTTGTCAGGAAGTTTCAATGCTGTTTTTAGGCTCTTATGATATGGTTATAAAATGATTCCCCCAAGCCCATCAGAATATCGTATTCTGTTTTCAACAAATAGTGTATACCTTTTAAAGTTTCCGCATAACAGAAATTTAAATATAATACTAATATGCATGGTAAACTCCGAATATTTCTGTAGGTATTAAAGAAAAATTAAAAACCTTCCAAAAGGTGGTGGCTTCATATCATGAAAGCTTTGCATTTGTCATTCACAACAAAGCTAAATGTGCTATGCAAACTAGCTAACTACACTGTGCTTTCTGGAAAGGCCTGAAGACAAATAAGAGTTTTGGATCTGGAGGCTTTAAGTGACTGATAATACTACCATGTCCTTCCTTCATGGTTATTATGCATGTGCAATAGACTGATAACTCTAGGTAAATCTGAGGCTGTTTACAATAGTCTACTTAAAATATGAAGCAAGAAGTGAAGCATGTCTCAGAATTCAGTGATGAGTTGATCAAGTTATTGACTGCTCATGTGATTTTCTGAGCGTATTTTGAACTTAGACAGCAGAATCAGTGCTATTACTACAACCTTCTTTCTCTTGGATTTATTCCTCCTCCCACTTCTTCCTGCTTTTGAAATTAAAGTATTTTTAATGATTTTATTAAGTAACTTGTGATTTCTTCATTTCATTTAGAGACTGGTGTCCTCTTGGAATACAAGGTTCTGAAACCATGTAAATACTTGAAAATATAAGGTTCATCTTTGTCTAAGGTATTCTGTGATCTGCAGTGGTAGAAAAAGGTACTTAAAGGATTGAGCCTTAAGAATCAGAAGGCAAATAAAATGAACCTAAAATCCATTGCAATTTTTATTTTTAACTCTCATTATATTGTTAGTGTCATGAATTAGAGGCACTGTAAGTCACATCTTTAGGTTTTTGAGTCCTTAGTTATATAATGCTGAACACTTTCTGAAATAAAATGTATTTCTATAAACCTTTTTCCCTTTCCATTTGAGGTCAGATGATTAGTTTTACTAGTTTGTTTTTTTGTTTTTTTTTTTTTTTTTTTAATTCTGGTAGGGAAAATCTGGTTAAATAGTTAAATCTGGGCAAAAGTCTTCAATAGACCTCTGAGAAAAAGGAAGTGTTACTTTTCCTGTGTAAACGCTGTGGGAGTGGGACTCACACTTTACTGATCCTATTAGTTAGTGTATTGGCTTGCTGGAAAATGAAGGGTGATTTCTTCCTCTTCTTTTTGTTCTCCTCCTCTTCCCCATTTCAGTCCGTTAACAGAATTTTCTGCTTCTGATAGCTTATGATGTGAGCAAATGGATTGTGGAAAGTGCCCTCTGAGGCATTCCTGCCAACTGGGAATAGGTGAGTATGCTGACGTGAAAGGGTGTGAAAAGGGCCAGGAGGAGGAGGAGTAACAGAAAGAGAAAGCTACCTTGATAACTTCCATTAAGTCATTGAATGAAAACAGAAAAGTGAAACGGTAATGAAGGACTCCACAATTTGAGGAAAGAAAGTGTTGACCAAGTAAGACAACTGTCCCCATCTCCCCACTGTTGAATGTGGTCAAGAAAGTCAGGAGTCATCTCTGAACATGGCCCATGGACATTGTGTCCTTGCACCAGTTGGCCCTGCCTGTTGTGCAGTGCAGGTGCTGAGCGTGTAAAGTAGGCAAATTAAGTGGTGCTAGCCCAGCCTTCCTGAGAGCTAGAAAGACAGCTCAAACCTGCTCTTATCTGCTTTGTTGGGGGACCCACCCAACTGATGGGCAGACAAACATAAATTTCATACAGCTTGATCAGCATCATCCTTTAATAGGAAAAGAGATGGGTAAGGTGGTGCTTACTTTAACCAGAATGGTGCGTAATGGAACTGGCCATTCCTCTGCTTTGCACTATAGACGTCAACCTCATTGGGCCTGTACTGCCGTTAGATTACTTACATACAGCTTTGCACAATGGGCCATATCAGCCCAGAATGGGTCAACGTGCAGCGCTTGTGCCTCTTAAAACTCACTCCCATATGCATTTGTTGAAATGAAATCTCATAATCCTGTTCCTCAAATTTATGTTTCAATTAAAATCGAAGTCACTTCTTCTGAACCTTATTTTTCTTACTTGGCTTTTATCTCTCAGGTTTTATCCTTCTATTTGTCATTTTATCACCTTATCAATCATTAAATTTCAATTCTCTAGCAAGTTCAGCAGGCCAACAAAGGAAGCCAAATGTACCTAACACCAACACGCGCACTAATAAAAATAAATGAGCTTCTAGGGAAAGATACCAACATTGTTTCATTACAGAGGATCTTACAAAAAGATGAGACAAAACCATGACAGATATGGAGAAGGGCTTAGGGAGATCCTGAACATGTCAACACAAGCATCCTGTTGCTGATAAGAGGAGCTAAAGTCCCATAATGCTGTGACTTCTTGAGTAAAGCCTTCCCTGTCACAAAGCTGAAAAAAAGAAAATACCTAATCTTGATCAGGTTAACAATTAATGCCCTGAATCTAAGCCTCCTTTTAATATTTTTCAAGTATGTAAACCCTTCTGAATGTTCATCACTTCACAGAAATAGATAAATGGAAAAGAAAAGAAAAAAAAAGCAAAAAAAAGCAGATCCCTGTGTCAAGAGAAGTGCCAAGCTATTTGAGTAACTCCTTCTAGTTCCCAACCTTTCGCTACATAGTGTGTGTAGATACATATAAATTTATATGAATATCTCTTCTTATTTCTTCTTTTTCTTAGCGTATTCTACTTGGGTTAGATTTCTACGCTATCATAGATATCTTCAAAAAAAGGCCGTTCTTTTTCAACGATGTTTCTGTACATAACAAAGGTTCTGATTATCTGGGGATTTTCTCAAAATAAAATGGCACTTTGAACTTTCTATCTTTACAGTTCCATGGTTTTACAGTTTGGGTTTTATGAGAATTTGCTTTTCTCCTCTTATTGGCTGATATGTTGTGACATTGTAAAGAAACACGTACTTGCACACATCTGAGATTGCAAGAGCTTCATCCTTTGATGAGGTGGGAATGAACAAGAGACTATCTTAGTGTGATGCAGATTGATGGTATACTCTAGTTAGGGACAGTTCCCTACAGATTGGAAAAGAAAACATATTTAGCAGTCAGTGTACGTTGAGATATAAAGCTCCTAAACTAGATTTGCACAATATCTCATGGTCTGTCAAATAAAGAGTATGTATTTTAAGAAGTCTCTAAATAAACATTGGAAATTATACATTTTAGAAACTTCAGATGAGTTGTCCAAGTCAGTCAAATAACATCCATCCTTTCTCCCTCCAAAAAAGGCAGGAGGTAGAGGGGAAAACTTCTAATATATGGTCATACAATAAAATTTCCTTTAATATGTCCTTTGCAACCTCTGTAGTTTGACAAGTGAAATTCCATGTATCTTGTAGCAAATTCTGTATTCAGGAGATTTTGTGAGTGAAAATACCTTTCTGCAAAAAGCAGAAACAATACTAACAATTCAATTATTAATACTGCAATGCAAATTCTTTGGTTGAAACCTATGAATTCAGGGAAATATATATGTTATGAACATTATTAAACATCATTCTTAATTGTGAACATTGAGATTAAGGCTATAAGACATTGTAAGACATTAATATGTAAGACATTATGTATGATGTACATTGAACAACAATATTTTATTCAACTATTTATATTTCAGTCATTCAAATAAGATTCCAGTGATGTTTTCAGAAACTTCAGGCTAGGACCTGACACTGTTGGTGACCTTGACAACTACTTCACTTCACAGGCAGCTGCAATTAAATTGGAAGGGCTGCTTAGCAGCAGACTACAATAAGATAATGCTAGTCCTCATGCCAAATAGCCATTTATCATGAACAGTAACATATTTCTAGTACAGTATTTTAGGTTCTTCTCTTTAATGAGGTATGTTCAAAGAATGAAAGATGAAAGTGTTTTGAGAATGGTCTACTCCTCTATTGCTGTGGAACTAACTTTAAGGCATAACTGGAACTAGATGTGTATTTTATATGGTATATGTATAGTTTATATATTTATATGGGCATCTTTATATATTATTCCAGTGTGCACAAAAACCATTCAAATGCATGCATGACAGTGTTAGAAATTCTGGCCACAGACTCTGTGAAGATACATTTAGTCAGGCTATGATGTGAACTTTGGACTTTCTCTGTCATCTTTTTTGTGTTGCAACACTATCACAGTAATAACCACATTTGCAGTTGGAAGACAAAGTAATGATTCATTGTAACTGATTCTGTGAAATTAGAACATTAATCCTACTGTTATTGTCCTGTTGTAGTTTTCATCTAGCAAAGCAGATGAACATGTTGAATTTCTCTTTGTATTTTGGAATTTCTTCTGCTCTCTGATTCTGTTAGTTCCACTGCTTCTTCATACACTGGGGAGAAACACTACAGAGGTGGTATTGCTCCAAAGCTAGCCTACAGAGGTTCTGTGGATTGATCTTGGCTGGCTGTTAGATGCCCACCCCGGCACTCTCACACTCCCCCTCCTCAGCAGGACAGAGGGAGAAAATAAGAGCAAAACACTCATAGGTTGAGATAAACACAGGGAGATCACTTACCAATGTCATTGGCAAAACAGATTCAACTTGGGAAAGATTGATTTAATTTATTGCCAATTAAAAATAGAGTAGAATAGTGAGAAACAAAGACAAAACTAAAACCACCATCCCCTCACCCCCCCATCTTCCCAGGCTCAACTTCAATCCTCCATTCCCAACTCTTCTACCTCCTCCCTCTCTGAGCGGTGCAGCCAGATGGGGAACGGGGATTTGTAGTCAGTCCATAACACTTTGTCTCTGCCACTCCTTCCTCCTCACACTGTTCCCCTGCTCCAGCATGGGGTCCCCCCCCAGGATACAGTCCTTTACGAACTGCTCCGTTGTGGATCCTCTCCAGAGGAATGGACTGCTCCAGCAAGGGTCCCTCACAGGCTGCAGCTTTGGCCAGCAAACCTGCTCCAGCATGGGCTCCTCTCCACAGGCTGCAGCTCCTGCCAGCTGGGGTCACAGCCTCCTTCCGGCACATCCACTTGCTCTGGCGTGGGGTTCTCCATGGGCTGGAAGTGGATATCTGCTCCGCTGTGGTTCTCCATGGGCTGCAGGGGGACAACCTGCATCACCACGGTCTTCTCCAGGGGCTGCAGGGGAATCTCTTCTCTGGCACCTGGAGCACATCCTCCCCCTTCTTCTTCACTGACCTTGACTTCAGCACTACAGGGCTGTTTCTCTCACGTTTTCTCACTCCTCTCTCTCATGGCTGTTGTGCAGGTTTTTTTACCCTTTCTTAAATATGTTATCATAGAGGCACCACTATCAGCGTAGCTGATGGGCTCAGCTTTGAGCAGAGGTGGGTCCATTTTGCAGTCTGATGGAACTGGCAGTGTCCAGCATGGGCAGCCCTGACCTCTCCTCACAGAGGCTACCCCTGCAGCCCCCTTGCTACCAAAACCTTGTCACTTAAACGGAATACAAATTTTACTGAGTTGTAATGTAAGAGAGACCCTAACTGTCCTTGAATACTGAAAACTTTAGGAGGAAAGAAGAAAACAGTACAGTACAGGTGACAACTTTTAATTAATTATGAACACTGGAGAGTAATTTCTTACATTTATGGAGTATAGGTAGGCCACAAGGAGCTGAATTCACAGGCAGATTACACTGCTAAAACTATTCAACTTTGGGTAAAAATCGTGATTAAAATTGCTTCTAGTTTAACAATATTTTCAAAGTTGGAGGTGAACAATTGCACTCATATGTTAGCATGCATTCAATATGCCTACAAACAGCCATTGTGCATCCACAAATCAGGTATTTATTCATGCATGTGACCTAGTAGAAAACTAGTTGGCTATTTGCTTATGCAAACCTGTTGTATATGCATCCCTCAACTGGGAATTTGCACAAAAAAAGGCCATATGTTACTGTTTAAGCTAATTGTATACACCTAACTAAGCTTACGACTCTGAAAAATCAGAAGAGAAGATCTTTTCCCCACAGTGCCTCAGATTAGAATGTGTGAACGTCAGTGATATTGTTTTACAAGAGTTTTCCTGAAAATTAACTTATGGTATTTCTTGTAATTTCTCATCTGTTAAGTTTAGTTTAGGTTAAACTTCCAAGTTCATATGTTGTTCGTACAAAACAGAAGATCATATGCAAGCCTTTTTTGGTCTGAAAAGCTGTCAGAACCTGGCGTATTAGTAAGAGAACCATTCAAACATTTGCAGATCATGAATGTTTTCCATAGCCCAATCTCTGGAAATAACATTCTGTGAAATCCCAAAACAAGTAGCTGGAAGATTTTATTTTTTATATCAGAAATAGAGAGATTCAGTAAATTTATGACCAATATTCATCTAAATCAGTAAGCTGAGCCAAAACATGTGATCTGTTGCTATTCTATGTGTCATTTTTGCCACAATAACAAATGTGCTTTATATACCTATGTTTTGTTTATTAGGTATGCCTTACCCAGGAAAAATCTCATTATACATTCTGTGTAAGGCTGGGTCAAGATTTTCAAACTTGCATGACAAAGTCTAAGGAGAGGAAGCCTAGTCTATCATGACTTCTGAAATCTTATCAGAATGGTATTTTATTTTTGCAGCTCACCAGGAGTGCATGGAACACAAAGACAGATTGTATGGAGCCATTTCTTTCAATTAGAAGGACTATTTAATCAAGTAAAAAGCTTTTTCATAAGACCACAAAAAAGATGCCAAGGCTAGCAATGAATTACAGCTTCTGCTGTGAACCCCAGGTAGCTCAGTGATGCAGTCACTGAATTGTGAACTTTTAAAATTTATAAGATAAATTCATAACTTGTTCCAATCAATGGGATGCATTTGTGACAGATTTGTGTCTCAGAACTACATTTGTTATTTTGAGCCATGTTTCATAATTAATCAGGAGCCAGGTATGCACATTACTCTGACCTGTAAGACACTAATCATAGTACTTACTTATATTAAGCTTCATCAATTGTTCAGCATCTTCAAAGCCATGTGGGAAATGGCCATTGTAATTCTTTCAGCAATGTTTTGATTTGATTTGATTTGATATTCATTGATATGCAACTTTTGCACTTCCTAACTCACATGAAGATATAAACTGCCATAATGTTAGCAATGGAATGATTTCCTGGTAAGTTCTTCACAGACAAGAAAAATAATATTTCTAGTCTATAACATGGTATATCTTAGTAGTCAGTGGGTATATTATATAGTGACTTCTACTTTTTTTTTCCTTTTAACCTACACAAGGTACAATTGTAACAGAAATATTTCTTTTTGTGCCCTTCTTTAATGAAGTAAAGGATTTCTGTGTTATAATACATTTTTAATCTACAAAATGTCACATTACTTCCTTCCATTTGGTATATATAGCAGGAAAAAAGCCAGATTTACTAAATTCGTTTTACATGTGGATTTTTTATACATCTCTCTTGTTTTTTAATAACCCTTAGAGTTTGCCAATTTAAAAGATTCACATAATCTAGGAGTAAATGAGATTTTAACAGGAAAATTAAAGGATCTTCGTTCCCTGCAGTTCATATAGTTTTATGCAGAATGCCAGTTGACCTACATTTTGAAAGAGTAAGATAACTTGTTTCAAACTGTAGGTATTACATTTAGAAGCTTTCAGGTATCTTAATAATATAGTGTAATGAAGCCACTAATTCCTTAAATGAAAATAAATTGCAGAAATATCCACTCTAAGAAAATCTGCTTAGAGAAAAGAGAAATGCTGGAGTTAGGATTCCTTAGTTATAAATTTTCAAAAGGATGAGGAACACCCTGGATTCAAAGTCCATTGGACTCATACAGATTTTTTTACTGGTTAGGTATTTGGCCCTAAGTATATAAGAATATATTTTTGGCATATTGAGATATGTGCATTATCATCTGAAAGTAGTCATATTTTTTCTTGTCAAGCCTGAGATATTCCTGCTTCTACGTCATCTTTTAACAGGACTCTCAGATATCATTACGTCTAAGTCTTGAGGGTTTTACCTTGTGATTTTATTAGAATGACACTTTAAAATGGTAAGTTAAATGTTTGTTCTCTGCTTTTTGGTGTTCATATGATGCCCTAATACTGTTAATCTATTTGGAATTGTGTAATAACCAGCTGGATTTCCTATTTCTTTCTTTTATTATCATTGATCAATAATTAAAACTATTGAAGGTCCCTCCAGCTAGCACATAAATTGTGGGAAGAATGACAGAGAAAGAATCCTGGACTTAATCCTCTATTAAAATACTATAGGGAGTGGCAGCAGGAATAATAGTAAGAAAGGGGTAGGAATGTTTTAGTTTTTTCATCATAATACAAAAAAGAGGTATCACTGGTTACATATCATCCTGTTAGCCTGGCAAGATTTCTAGGGCCGTCTCCATTTGTTTTGTATTTTTTTATACAGTAATACCTTTTCTGAGATCATATATTATATAAATTATGAAGGTGATTTAAGCTAACCTATTATACTTTGCAACTGAAATGGACTAAGAACATCCACATGCCCAGTTTTTACATCTCAGCTGATAAGTGGTCACATCTTAAGTTGAACCAAACAAATTGTCTGTAATTATGTGAATGTAGCCCAGGAAGACACAGTTCCAGCTCCTAAGTTATTCAATAAAGAATGACTTCTGAAGAACAGTTCAGAAAGGATAGAAGTCTTTCCCATTTGTACAGTGGGACAACTGATAAAGGAATACATTGTTTTTAGCTCTCAAAATGTAAGACCAGTGAAAGACACTTGTCTTAAAAGAAAAAGGCAGATGGATTAAGTAAGTTCCAGCTTGATGTTGCTTATGCTTCCTCTGAGTATTAGCATGCTTTCCTCTAACTTTCTTTGATCTTTCTTTGTTTACCTCAGATTATTTCAAGACTTATGCTTGAAATGCTTCAGTATAGTCCACTGGAAAAGCAGTGTTGCGAATTTTTGCTGCTGCATACCTTTTCTTAGGAGTTGAAGCTGTATTACAGTGTCTAAGATAAGCAGTACCACAGCCCAGGCACTATAATTGGAGTCAGAAGGGGGTAAAAAGGCTGAATCCTTGGATTTTCAGTCAAGAACAACTGCCAACAGGGAGTCATGCACCTCTGCAGACATCAACTCTGTTCTTTCTCAATCCCCACTATTTCAGAAGAAGCATATTTTAACCATTCATTGTGTAAGATCACTCTAACTCCTAATTCAATTTTTTTTCTTGTTTTAATAGCATGACATTTTCAAATGCTAATCAATGTATGTGTTTACCACTGCTCATAGCCAGTGCAAACTGACCTTTCTGCTGTGAAATAAACAGTGGGGAACAGGAGTTTTGGGTTTTCTTCCTGCATGTGAAACCTTTTATCAGATTCAAGAACAGCTGCTTAAGTAAAATCTTCTGATCTGGATGTGTCTGGGATATGATTTAGCCAGTCACAGATACTTGAAGTGATGGACAGGAGTTTAATTTTTTCTTACATCCAAATTTAGTCTCAAAACCTTCCTCAACCTTTCCGTTGTGTATCACTAATTCTAAAACGACATCAAACACATGGACACTCGTGCACAGTTTTGCTTGTGTGGTGCCACAAGCAAAATTTGTAAAGAAATTTCTATGTGACCCAGAATTATTTGGCTTTAACTCACTTTTATAGCCATGACACAATCCTCTGTTTTGTCTCCTTTCTCTGCCACACATTACCTGTGTGATCTTAGATTTATTACATTGCCTCACTGAGCTTCATGCCCTGTCTGTCAAACACTGGTAATGGTGCTTCTTGTCTCCCACATCTGTCCCGTTTGTTTTGATGGCAAGCAATTCGGAGAGGGAACTGTCGGGCATGGCATCTGCACATCACTTGGCACAACAGGACCTCACCATCTGAAATCTTGCATGCTTCTGGAATGCAATCAGTAAAGCGTGATATGTAATAAATCTTGCCTAAACCCTCCCAGAAGACTTGCATTTTCTATTTCATTTTAAGCAGCAGCAGTGAAGGCACTGGCATTTAGTAGGAGAGACAAACTTTCTATCTGTAGAGCAAGCGAAAAGAGGTGCATTTTTCTCAGTCTAACACGTGCCTCACCGCTGGCTTGGAGGATTGACTTTTCTGGGTTGAAGGGCAGTTTATTTTCAAGGCTCATTCAGCCTTGGCCTCTCAGCCATGGTTGCAATCAAAGATGTCAATCAGCATTAGCTGTAATTGTTTTATGATAGAGAACTGGAATGAGGCCACCAATTCATTTCCTATAGGCCACAAAGCAGCCATCTAATTGTCACAATTTTCAGTCATTGCTGACCTCAGGCAATTTCATGCCGTTATCTAGAGGTAAAAAGCTCCATATGCCATTACCTGGCAATAAAGCCATCTATGCCTTCGAATTCTCACTTCTGAAAAGATCTTTGGCCTGCCTATGCTTTCTCATGTGCTTACGGCAGCTGTTTAATGCAACAGAGAAGTGTGATCAGTCAGGACCAGGTTTAGTCGGTCCAGCTGCCACCTGCCCCTTTGCACAGCTTTTTTTTGCTGTGTGGCCTGAGGAACCATAGTGGCTTTAAGCCATCTGAATCTCACCCAAAGAGGGAGTTCATATTTGCGAAAACGTTTCAACAAGTAACTGCAGATTTTTTATCGCTGTTTTGGGGACTGGTATTCCAGGAGCGTAAAGAGCAGCAGGCTTCTTTCCTTTAACTTGATATTAGTTTGATAGTAACTCAATATTGGCTTGATATTGTATTTGGGAGCATTTACTTTGGGAGTGAGGGAAAGGCCATCGGTTTTGGATTTTTTTTTATTTTTTGTCACAGTGAAATATTTGCTGAATAGTTGCTTTTGCATTTAGTTTTCCATTTTACTTAGAAAGGTGTCTGAAAAACTCATTAAAAATTCCACTCTGAGAGACACTCTTGAATATAACCCATGATACTGTCATCTTCTTTCCAGTTCCTCTACTGCATTTATATGATGCAATTATCAAGATTTCCTAAACATAATTTCATTGTTTTCAAAGGTAGACATGCTGGTATCTCTGGTTACATTTACTAGTATTTTATTGTGAAAAGAGATCCAACAAAATGAATAAGAACGGCTTGAGAAGGAAGATACTTTTCTGTGGAAGTAAACATAGCAGAATTTGAGCTTCAAATTATTTTGGATAAAAAGATAGACTACAGTCAACATTATATTTTCTTTTTTTTTGTATTACAGAGAAAAAGAAATCCAACTTAATAAAGCCTCAGAACATCTGAGGCTGATTTTGTATATGTGTATATATATTCCAATCTATCTTTATTTTAGGTCAGTATTTTGTCTCTCTTACGAGTAATAAAAATAAGAGTAGAATAGCATGTAGGAACTCTTGTGAGAAACTAGAATGTCATAATAATTTTCTCTTGTTTGTTAAATTAACATAAAGATAATACCAAACATAACACCATGTTGTTCTTCTATCTATTTTTTCTTTTTGTTTTACATAATGTACCAAAAGATGACAGTAAAAAATAATTAACATCAAAGTAAGAACAAAACAACCCCCCCAGGAAAACAGTCTTAAGTCAAAGTCTCTGGTTTGCAATACCAAAAATTACTGAAATATTCTTTGAAAGAATTAAGCTACATTTGTCTCAGCAAATGTTTAAATAGCTGGAAGGGAGTAGGCAGGGATGTACTAATCCACTGGTTATGGATGCTAGGACAACACAATGGCAGATAGTATCCTTCTTTGTTTGTTCTTCCTACAGCCACTTCCAGAGAGAGAATAGTGGACTTGGATGTGCCACTGGGCTGACCTAGTAGGATGCTTTCAGGGTATAAGAAACAGAACCTATTGAAGACTTCTCACCACTAGTTTCTAAAATTAAAGTACAGATTTACTTGATTTATTTTAATGTATTTTATTAGGTCAAAATATTCTACTTCTATACATTACTTTGCCTTTTCTCCACTCCACAGAGATGCTGTCTCCTTTTGTTATTTATTGTCTTGAATTTCAGATTTTCTTTGCCTCTAGGCATGAGTTACTGTTTAAAAAAAAAGCAGCAGGATGAAAATAAGAAACCAACTTTAGGCCTTATTGGAATATAAATACGCATAAGCTTCTTGTCTAACAGCTCTACCCACTGAAACTGAACTTTCACAGCCAAGCACATATGCCACAATGCAGCATTTAGAACATTAAAAGCACTTATCGTTGGAAAACTAAGTTATATATTTATTTTAAAAATATTTACTGCCTTGTCTCAGAATGGATTTTTGATATCTTTTGATGGAAAAATAGAAACTCCAACTACTTTCTCCTTAATTTTGTAAAATGCTGAATGATTTCCTGTTGACAGGGATGGATGAGGAGTCAGAAATCAGATTAAACAGTATTTTTAATTATTCCAATCACTCTTTGTCTAGTCCTTTTCTTTCTCTTATTTCCTTTCTACTTTGGTCTCTGTCAGATGCATGGAAATTGAAGGCTAAATGGCTTTTCTTGAACCAAAACTTTTAAGAAGTATAAGCAGCTGTAAGTGCCATTGTATTTTGAGTGGCTGAAGAGTGAGAGAAGGAGAGTGCAAATTCAGATTTTCTGTCCTTTTTAAGAGAATAAAAAGTATTCCTATTGATTTTATCGGCAAGATGTTCAGAAGTCTCTGATACAGTAGCACAATATAACCACAGATGGGAACAAGAAATGTTCATCTTCCTCCCTCGAGCCTTATGTTTTGAAAGTTGTTCTTGCTTGCAACTTGAACAGTACTTTTGAGAACAAATCTCTGGAATGGAACTGAACTCTGGCTCAGGAAACTCATACTGGTTTACATTAGGGATCCGCTAAAGAATATCTTTATTGATAATCATAAAATGAGAAAGACTAGGAGGAGAGGTAGGGACATCCAAAGGGACTATCTTTACTATGTCACTTGGATCTCAGGAATGCATGTGTAGTCTTGGCAGTGACCTGAGCAGAAATGGCAATGTGCTTTGTAATGCTGGCTTAAGTCGTGATCACTTAACCTTTCCATCCTGTCTCGCTTCTGGCCTGTTAACCTGACCGTTGCACCATTTATTATTAAAGATGCTCTGGGGTTGCAAGTGCCTAAGAATTTGAGCCTGAGAATCTTAATAAACATTCCTAATTTCCACCCATATAGCCAAGACCTGTCACTCCCAGGTTGAAAGACTGTTTCCATGACAGTAATTTAGCTGAGCTCAGTAGCAACACAGTATCTGTACACAAAAACGTCTGAACCGGGAATCATGTTTTACACTAGGAAGGTCATCAGTTTCCTTGTCAGGGCTGAAAGGAAATGTATTTGTTGCTTCCCTTATCTTTATTTTACCTTCTACAAACATAAAAATTCCACCAGCCGTGGGTGAAAAAGGGACTCTTCTCACAGTGCAGTGATGATTAGACTTCCACTCCGACAACACGGACTGAGCTTCGGAAAAGGAGATCCTTCTGCTACTCATTTAAGAAAATGGGCCTGATGCTTCACATTTTGCTATTTATGCAGCCCTTTATATCCAGATAAAAGCAGGTATAAAATGCAATCAGTTCAGTCTTGTTCTCTTACATCTGCTTTGTACAGGCATAAATCATGCATGAGTTGCTTAGTAGTGAAGAATCAGATCTGAAATATCTATGTTTTATGAGCTTCAGTAGTTTCCTGTGAGTCAAAGCTAGGCTGGGAGAAAAAAACCTATTAGTCTGAACACTGGGGAAAAAACAGTACTTCAAGGAACTCCAAACAGGTAATTGTTGCAATCTGTTGTGTAATGTATCTCATGAGCTTTGTCAACAGTGATCTGAAACTTCACCTGCCCAAGTTCTCAATCCTCTGGCATTAATCCTCTCTGTCCTGGGAGAACATTAGCCACCACCTTCCTTGGCCCCCCTGTGGACAAAAGAGATTAAGAGCATGTGAATGTGCTGCTGAAAATCTTTTCCCTCTGTTCTTTGAAATAGCACAAGACAAACATAGGTGACACAATACTAATTATTGCCATACAAGTCACAGATTTCCTGGGGATATGTATGACCACAGTCTGTTCTACTTCACACAAGTCCAAAGTTAATTTTGAAGAGTGGGAGGTGAACCAGGGGAGAGAAAAGGGGATGGCAGAGTCTCAGCCTTCCTTTGGTGTCTCTTTCATGGAAGTTGCTGAGCTTCATAGCTCATAAAATATTCATCACATTGTTTGAAGAATAAAACAACATGTATGTGTCTGCTCCCAGCCTTTAGGAAAGAGAGAAATTCCTCCTGGATATGATTTATAATCATTGTGTAAGCGTTTGTGTGTCTGGTAAGTCAATGAGAATAAAGGTGGGGTGGAAAAATAGTTTGAAAAATATGTTCTGATTTGTAGCTCACAGCTCTCATTGTGCTGCAGAAATCTGATTTATTTTCATACTTCACTAACAAGACTCTCTGGTGAGATGGATGTTAATCTCCACAGACTGCTCTTCCCCTGGAAAAAAAAAAAATTCCTAAAAGATATTTTTAAATGAGTTATAAGAGCAGCATATCCTTATCTATGCGTCATTTTAAAATGAAGGCAGCCAACTTCTTAAGACTATTTTACTGCACATGTTCAAGAGAAACAAGCACTCAAAAATAAGGAGAGCTTGTAGAAATATTTTTATAGGTTACTACCTTTTAATTCCAAAATTTTACTTCTGGCTCCCCTTCTGGTCCCTCCTGCTAGGGGGAGGAGGAAGAACAAGGTCTCAGAACCAGTGGTGACTGAAACAGTGGCACCTTCCCACAACTTCCTTGCCTGTTGCTCAGTCCTCATCACACTCACGTACAAACTGTGCTCTAGTCTTGCAACAGCTCCAGATCTTTCATAATTTCTTTAGTAATGTAGTCTTGTTTGTTTGTTTCTTTTTCTGCCCTGGCCCGTTAAATTTACTTCATGTGAAAATAAAGATGCTCCAGGAATTTTTAAAACCGATCACTTTCACAGATAAGGACCAATATTTTGTATTTGTCTGTTGATTATCTACTATACTATGCTTGGTCATCTCTCTTTAGGAAAAGCTCATTGAAATCAGTGAAAAAAATCCAAGTGACCTTATACTTTTGATCATACCCTTAGTCTTCTCTTCCAAGCAATGCCTCGTGCTGTCCCTAATCCTGGGATAATTAACCTAACCTTTTTTGCATCATTTAGCATCTGTCATCCTTCAAATTTCTCCCCCCAAAATCTGTTTTACTCTGGAGGCTAACCCTTTTTTTGAGGCTATATCTAGGTCTTCTGTCCTAGTTAAAAAAAGTATTTTCAAATTACAGAGATGATGTGGGTGTCCTAAAGATCACCACTGCATCACAACTGTATATTTGGTGACATAAAATCATGTGGATCTTGTGTCGGTAGCACTCACTCTAATGACACATGACATAAGTTGACCTCTGTCATGGTTAGTATCAGTGACATGGCTTGGCAATGTAATTTCAGGTGATGTCTGTTTTTTCTAGCAGTTCCTCATGGTCACCATAGCTACGCAGTACCATTCAGGGTGGTGAGGTGGTCCCAAGCTATGGTCATCCTGGAATACAGGAAGCATAATATTCTTCTGTGATCATTTTCACTATCAGACAGCTGCAATTCTAGTTTCATTCTTCCATTGCAATTGGAATTACAGAGAAGCTTGCTTTGGGAAAACTAATTCTGTGCAGGTGTGAATACTCAGTAATAACTGATAGAAGATAATAATTCTACCGAAAATGTGGAGCTGGGGAGAAGGGAGAAGACATACTATTTGGATGATATGAAAGAATCAGACTCTGTACCATTTGGGGGCTTTAAAAATAAGACAAAAATAATTGCCTGCATCAGAAATGTTTCTGCTTTGTGTTACTTTTTACACCTTTTCCATGTAATATACTGGTAGTTGTACTATCATCATACCCTAACCATGGTCCAGGACTCTCTTATCCTAGGTGGTATATAAGCAAAGAATAAGAAGTCTCTTTCCCATGGTGTTTACAATGTATGTTTAAGATGAGACAACAGTTGGAAACAGACATGCTGGGGGAATACAAGACAGTGAGGCAGTACTGATCAATACGCTAGGCAATGATCTCAACAGTACTTCATTGATACTAGTGTTTTGTGCAAGCAGTACAACAAAGGAGAGTTTTCAGGAGGCTTTGAAAGTGTTTATAGGCATTTCTAAAGTTGTGAGAGAAAGCCTAGAAACAGATATACATCTGTTATATAGAGTCTAATTCCTAAGTGGGGAGATGATAATTATGTTGCATTAAAACAATTTTCTGCAGTGCTAGGGCAATGCAGCAGACAATCTGAACAGAAATATTCTCCAGCTAGCACTAACCATAGAGGGCCTTGGCATAATAATTTTTTAAGCTTTCAGAGTTTTATAGAACATCAAAGGTTACAGAGGAGGTTCATCTCAGCTGGCCCTTTCTGTAGAAAGCCCTGTCAGCTATGGAATACCTGAAAGGCTCTGCAAGCTCTTCTGCCTGAAGGCAGGCTGACATTATGCTCTTTATTCTAGAATTTCACTGAAGTGGTATGCCCACGAGTCAATTTTCTTATGTATAACCACAAAATGGGAGAAATGTGGTTCCATTTTCAGCCAAAGGGGCAGACCTCTAGTTTCAGAATAATGGTTTTAGTGACAGCAATTGATAAAAAAAAACCCCTCAAACATTTATATAAAAGAAAAAATATAGCAGAAAGAACTTGACGTGCTTTTTGTTTAGGGTAAGAAAGAAAGAAAAAATCTCCCAGGCCAAAGACGGTGAAAATACTGCCATCACTCTATGTTGTATCCTCAAAGAAGAATCAAGAAGAAGTTGAGAATCATATGTTAATTTTATGCAGATGAAAAAAATAGATCATGGAATCATAAAATCATAGAATCATAGAATGGTTTAGATTGGAAGAGACCTTCAAAGGTCATCTAGTCTAACCCCCCTGCCATGGACAGGGACATCTTTCATTAGATCAGGTTGCTCAAAGCCCTATCCAACCTGACCTTGAACACTTCCAGGGATGGGGCATCCACAGCATCGCCAGGCAGATTGTCTCAGTCTCGCAACCCTCATCATAAAAAATGTCTTCCTTATATCCAATCTAAATCTCCCCTCTTTCAGTTTAAAACCATTGCCCATTGTCCTGTCACTACAAGCCTTGGTAAAAAGTCTTTCTCCTTTTTTCTTATAAGATCCCCTTAAGTACTGAAAGCCAGCAAGATTATATCCCTTTTTTTTTCTCAGCAAAACACTACATACTACAAATTTATGGAAAATGTGCATGTTAATTTTTTTTTTAGTGCTTATCTGGTTTACAGCTGTGTTTGAGTGAGAGCCTTTGGGAAGCTTCATTTCTTAGATGAAAAAAAATCACCACAGATGGTAAGATTTCTTGAGCCCTTTGAATACAAGTTATAGGATAGATATAGTAGAAAAAAGAGGCTCCCATTCTTATGGTGGTTGAATTGCAACTTTAAAAGTATCAAGCTCAATAAAATAAGACAACTTTATCACTTAATGTCAAAATTCATATACTTCTCCACTAATATTTACTCCATACTGAGATTCAGTAACCAGCTTATTCAATATCAGTGCAACTTTTTCGCCTGGAAAAATATTTAAAAGTGTCCTGTGACTTCTGAACTTCAACACTAAATTTTGGAGTTGCTGGCAGTACTATTGTTATCACAGAAAAATTGAAACTATTTTCCAGCTGATGCTTGAAAACAATTCAATTACACTTCCAAGAGTGGTGGGGTTTTTGTGGGTTTTTTTGCTCTGCAGCAAGGTGAAATTTTTTCTACCATACCCATTAAACACTTTAAAAATAACTAAAAATATTATAAAGAGAAGAGAGGGAAAAACATTCTTTTTATTAAAGACATATTTATTCTTCCTATTAGAAGCTCAATTTAAATGTGCTGCTTTCTTTGAATAAAAAATAAAAACCAATTTAACGTTAATGATCAGGGAAGAATTTTTATTTCTGACTGAAAGAATTATAGCTCATCTTTTCTTTAATAGGAACAGTAAGTAAAAATAATTATTCATGCATGTTTGCCATCTCATTAGGCATTTGATGTAAAAAAACTCTCCAATAAAAACTCTAAGTAGTTGGTTTTTTTTTTTTTTTGCAACGTTAAACTGAATAAGGTTTATTATTTCCATTAGAATTTGATTATTCAATCAACCTACTTCAATCCAGGAAGTCACTTATGGTCCATTAATTTAGTGATGCTCCTTGGTTTGTGCCATGATTGTTTAAAGAAAAAAATGTTCTAATTAAAAAAAAAAAAAGATTATTAGTTCCTTCCAGTTTCACTTTCTTCTCTGGTTTGTGTCACTCTTGCAGCAAAACTTACATGCAGAGGAGGGGGCGAATCCTAAAGAACAGAAGCAAGACAGAGGAACCAGGGCAGACTGGTAGTTTTTCTTGAGGAAATATCAGTCTGGGCAAGGGTAAATTATTAATTTTTTCTTTACATTTAAAAGCACTTTTTTAATCATTTCTGCAGTCTTGAAGAGTTATCCCGGAAACTGACTTATTTCTCTACACTTTGTCTAAAGAAGAGTTTACAATGGGACAGTAGGAATATTAGGAAAGCTCTTACCTACCAACTCTCAAGCTCTTTGTGATTAGTTAGTACAGGCCTAAAATCTTTATACGGGAATGCATGTAAACATGTAAGGTCCTTGAAGTGGCTAATTCCTGCTAAAACGGATAAAAAGTTCAGTGCCTAAATAATGTTGTAGAGCCGTTCCAATGAGCTTATGAGATGCAGAATCATGGATTATATAGCCTGACCTCAGTAGGCTGTTGTTGTATATTAATAGCAACACTTGAAATATCCATTTATAGGTAGCATTTTTGGTTACTTAATGTACATTTATTCAAAGAGAAATTGACAGCACAGTGCTGAGGGTGACAGAAACGTTGGGAGTCCTTCCTATGGTTAAACAGGAGATCCGAGAGGGAATCCTATCCTGCTTTTGTGTCTTGAGATACAGCTAAGCCCTTCTACCATGGGAAGTAAATATGCTGAAGCTGCCTGTAGCTTTTTGATTCTCTGAAGTCTGGGATGGGGACAGGATGAGGAAGTGGGGTAAAGGAACTCTTGTAGTCACTTTCCATTTGCCTGTTGTACATCTCTGGGGGCCTTTCAATACGGTTTAATTCTGCTTGCACTGAAAGCAAGAACTGAATAAATACTATGGTCTAAAATCAAAGTGCTGAAGAGGATGTGTGAGCTCTCATGTGAATTGTAAGCACCATAAAAGATGCTGAGGTTGGAAAGGGTTCAGCTATGATATTTTGCCATGCTGCATTGCTAAGTAAACTAAACAGCTGAATAAAGCCTGAGTGTTAATAATTAACACTTTAAAATAAACAGCTTTAGCCAAATTAGTGTTTTGTTCCTGATTCTGTGATTACGGACATGTTCAAACTTAGGCTCATGAATTTTGGCGTATTCAAGGACCTACTTGGTCCTGGAGGACAAAGCTGGTTGATCTTCAAGGATAGCCTCTTCAGAGCACAAGAATGGTTCATCTCAATGTGTGAAAAGTCAAGCAAGTGAGGCAGAAAAAGGTAGCATAGATGAACATGGAGCTTCTGAGCTCAAACACATAAAAGACAGTAGATGGAGGTGGACTTCTCTGTCAAAGGAAGGCTAATGAAAATGTGGGCCCATTGCTACATGGGGCAAGGGAAGTAGTTGCCAAAGACATAGAGATGGCGGAAGTACTTTTTGCCTCAGTTTTCACTGGTAAGATGTGCCCTCAAGCCACTCAGATCCCTGAGCCTCCTAGTCCATAGGACCAGACAGAATGCACCAAAGGGAGCTGGCTGGTGTCTTTGCAGAGCTGCTGTCTGTCACCTTCAAGACTGTGGCTTCATTTCTGACACCTGAAAAAAGGCAAAAATTGCACCCGTCTTCAAAAAGAATAAGAAGGAGAATCCATGTTATACAGGCAGGTCAGCCTCCCCTTAGTCCCTGGGAAGGGTCTGGATGTACCGTTTAGCAAGGCCTTTGCCACAGTAACCCAGAGTCTCCTTGTCATTACATTGGTGAGATCTGGTTTGGATACCTGAATGAGAAGGTGGGTGAAAAACTGGCTGGATGCACAGGCGTAAAGGGCTGTGGTCGGCAGTGCAAAGTCCAGCTGACAGACAGTAAAAAGTGGTGTCCAGTGGCTGAATTGATGCTGTGTCCATGCAGTTTCCTACCTTCATCCAGCCTAGATGACGGGACAGAAGGCACTCCCAGACTGTTTGTGGATAACACCATACTGGGGGGAGCAGTCAGTGAACTGGAAGGCAGGACTGTTGTTGAGAGGGACCTGGAAAAATGTGCTGATGGGAATCCCGTGGAGTTGCCCTAAGGCCAAGGCAAAGTCTGGCCTCAGGCAAGGAGAACAAGCTGGGGCTTCCCTGCAGCAGGACAGGCTGGGGCCAACCAGCCAGGAAGAGCTTTGCAGAAAAGGCCGTAGGGGCCTTGGGAGGCAGCCAGTTGTCAGGAGGCAGCAGTGCACCCAGGCAGCAAAGCAGGCCCTGCAACAGGGACTGCATCATCAAGGCTGCAACCAGCGGGGTCACGCACTGATCCTGCACCACTGCTCAGCAACAATGAGACCAGGTCTAGGTTTGGACTGTTAGTGCAAGACAGACCCTGATGTGCAGGAGTGAATCCAGCAGCGGGTCCCCACTATGTGTCAATGAATCAAAATTGACATAAGCAGCAAGACTGCAACAGTCTTTATTTTGCTTATTCAATGTGTCTCAGCCGTGGTCTTAACAAACGGCTGTTAAGAATGACAAAGAGTTTCTCATTATTGAATTTAAAGCAGCAGCTGGGTGTTTGTCTTCATTCTCTGCATTGAGGAATGGTGTTGGTGTAAAGAAGTCAAACTTTCTTAATGTCTGGTACATATTATAAAAAGCCTTGTAGTTCATCAACACTCATGCCCGCCTTAGTCATTCTTCATGCATTTGGCTTGTGATCAGTGCACAGGCAGTTGGGTAGCTCATAACCTGGCCTAGTACGAACACACAACAGAAGAAATCTTCCCAGAGCCACGCAAATGGTAGGCTCCTGCCCAGATCCAATTAAAGTATATTTTGCAGACTTCACCAAGCTCCTGGATGCCCTGTCTCCTCTGCTCCTTTTCAGGAGGCAGCTGCAGGTGGCTTGATGCCGCGCTTAGATGTGCAGGTTTTATGCAATGTTTGGGCTTCAGATCAGAGCAAAAGCTGATGTACTGCTTCTTACTGTGCATCTTATTAAAATTGTCTGTCTGACTATAAGTAGGCATAATCCAGCATTCATTTCCTCTTCTACCCATCATCTTTTTTATTAGAAAAATACTGTACCTCACCCGCTCCACGTTTTGCCGCTAACTATCTTGACGTTACAGTACTGCCTGTTACTTTATCAGTATCCTGCTAAGCCAGACAAGGAAGTTCCTGTTTAAAGTTACTCCTCCAAGCACAGTTTGGAGCTGCTATTACGTTATCAGACAGTAGAACCAGATTAAAACTGCTTTCATTTCAACTTCTTTGCAAAACTCTCCAAAAACCAGAATTTGTGAAACCACAGAGGTGAGTGGCTGCAGACATGATTTCAAAGGTGCTGTGGGGATCGTGCTTGCACTACTCAAAGGTGGGATTTTAACAAACCGATGTGATAGGACTGCAAGTGACCATTTCTGCCGTGATTAGCTGTGTTAGAAGGGAAAAAAGCAGTTATTTTTATTTTCACTTTCTGGTTAGATGTTCTATTTAGCTAATGCTCCAAAGATTTAAAAATGCAGATCCACAGCTTGTTTGCTGTGCAATAATTATACTTCTCTTGCATGAAGCAGTTTGCTGGCTATCTTAAATGGCTGGACAATAAGGTTTCTCTTGCTTCTACATGACCTAGTACCTATGAGCACACAGGTACTGCTGAGGAGGATGACTGATGACATACTATTGTAACAGCAATGGTTGTAGACAGATCTGTCTGTGAAGCAGTGCATGAGGACAATGTAAATCTTTTGAAGCTTTTAAAATTAAACCATGTGTAGTGCATGCTTCATGGGAACAGTGCTTATTTAAAAACCATTCGCTCCCCAGAACAGCATGAGCAATTCATCTACAGGCTAGCACTGTTGTACCTGTTGTTGCTTTTTAGACAGAAGATCAATAAATATGAGTAACTCGAAAAACTAACAACCTTTTGATGCCCACTGTTGGGGAGACTCAGAGAATTGACTTTGCATTGAGAGAATCAGAGGAGAAGTATGTAGCTGTCTTTGTTCATTACTGGTGTCAGTGGGCAGCAACTAGGGTAGACATACTTAAGAAATAATGATGCTTTATATAACCATTCCCACCTGCAGTGTCAAGGTTCTAGACTTCATGTAGCTCATTTAAGTCTGATAAGCTAAAAAAGTTGTCCCAAATTGCTTCTTTGTTACAAGTAAACAGCTAGAACACCTTTTGGCAATCAATACCTTTCGTATTGAAAGCACCAGATGAGAGACAAAATAGAACCTATTAAGGATGCATGAAAAGAAAGTGGTAGCACATCTCTATACTTGTAAAACTGACCTTTCTAATAGCATATCGTTCCAGGAAGCATCCATTTGTGGCTTGGTACATAAACTGACCTGCCTCTGATATTTTTGTTTCTTTATGTGGGATTGATTTTTAAAAAATTGCTTTGGGATTACTGTTACTGTTTTCATTGGGAACTGCTAAATGTTTAGCATTTTTGAAAATTTTGGTCTACAAAGGCAGTACTGTGAAAGAGAATCAGAACTCAAGTGTTATGCTGGTGTAGAGTATTTCTTACAACTACCTTTGTAATATCCTGTGCAGCATAATCAATAGATAACCCATTTAAAAAACATCTCTTATATTAGTATCTGATATTCTCTATTCTGTTATAATACTCATTAACATGTTTTTGATAGGGGCAATTCATATAAAATACAGGCAATTAGTATAGAATATAATGACAGAACCCATTCTGCCCTATACTTTTGGGATATTATACAGTGTTGTAATTATTTTTTCTATATGCGAACTAGTAGTTTTTAATTGGAGTGAGGGACACACTGGGGAAAGCAACAAAGGAACTGTTGTTCTAAACCAAAACTTTAATAAAAAGTAAAAAAATTAAAGATATGAATTGTATTTCCGTCTCATTGGCAACTCTCCTAACTCAGCAAGGCTCCTAACAAGAGGCTGAAGCTGCTTGTTCAATTACATGCCTTGGAAAAGAAAAGACACTCATTTGTGGTTGTGTGTGCCATTAGTTATTATTATTTCTTTGTTGCATGTTCCCTCAGTGTGCTCCCAGCTGCAGTTTAGAAGTGAAAGGGGAATCCTTGCTTCACTGAATTCCAGTGTAATTTTGCAACTGGCTTCAGTGAGGAAGTGTGTCACTGGTTTTACAAAAAAAGCACAACTGCTAAATCTGATTAATGAGATTTTACTTTGACTTTTGCTAGGATGCGTACATCGCAGTATGTTTAAGCATTGTGAAAACAGGGCCTGAATTTTCACCATAAATACAGTAATAATGGTAGTCTACCTGTGCATGTGATCAAAGTGATAATATTGCTGAAATTACAGTGAAGCATGACATTGATAAATCAAACCTATAATCCAAAAAAATCAAGTACAGAAAGTATTATTGTCTTTGCATATAGTGTAAATGAGGCTGTTATTGATGTTCATGGTTCAAAAAAATTGCTAAAAACAATGGAAAAGATTCAGAGAAAAGCTACAGGAATAAGTGACAGAGTTAAGAGCTTACCCTATTTTTCACCTCCAGATGTAGTATAAGAAATAAAATTACATATGCCTGCATGAATGTATCGAATAAAATGATTTGTAATAAATAACTCTTACTAGACAAAAAGGTAGAAAATAGAATAGAAACTGCTTTCAATGTTAGTGATATTTAACAATAATTAATATCAATGATAACATAATGACTTAATAGGGAATTATGTTGGTCATTCCATTACATGAAATTTTTCTTGGAAGACTGTGTTTTTATAAAAAGTAGGCTGCAGCTTAAAACAAATAAGGAATCTAATGTGCAAATTCCTAGAAGGCCTTTTGGTATGCTGGAAGTGACAAGGTAATAATATGTGCAGTCTATTAAACTAACTACTAACTGAGATGTATAGGGTTTTTTGATTTGGGTAACATTTGCTACTTTGAAAATACAGTATTTTGCAAATGATTTCTCAAAAAAAACTACACTGTGAACTATTTCAAAGTTAGTTCTTCCATCTTCCAAATTCTCTATACCTGTTGCTCATGGTGTTATAAATAATATCAAATATTGAAATAATTATTTTGATAAAATTCATAAATTTAAGTCTACCATTGATATTCCAAAATTGTTTTCATATTCCTATGTGCAGAGGGAAACAGCTTCAATTTTAAAATGGTGTAAAACAACCAAAAAAATCTTCATAGAAAAATATTTGTGAGGAACTATGTCATTTGCCCATCAAACTAGTTCAAAACAAAGTTTTTGAAAATAAAGGTAGTCATCAGCAGATTACTTGGTAACATTTAGATATTCTTGGTTGCATTTGGATGAAAAGGAGGCATTATGTCAACTTAAATGACATCCAGGTTTTTATTTGACACAGAGAAAGAACATTGGCTGTTTTTAACACATGGAAATTTGACACATCCTACTTTTAGGAAAAAAACCCAAACCACAATCCAGAAATCGAATTCAGACTTAACATTAGAATGGCATCTATTGTTTATCAGCTATTGCTGAAGTTAGTTATATACATTTTCCATATCAGCAAGAAACGTTAATAACCATGTCACAGCTTCAGATAGTACAGAGTCTATCTAAATATAATGTGAGCATAGATTTTTTGAAATCTTTTAGAAAGAAGTATAGCATTGTTCCCTCTATGAAAATAAGAAAATAACAGTCTAAATCATAAGAAAAGAAGAGACCATAAAATTATGGAAGGTGCTTGTTATTTTAGAATAGTTGTGTTTCGCACATTTTTGGATTATATTCATTTGGTATTATTATGGTTATAGTGTGCTTATTAAAATATTGTAATCTTTTAGTGGAATTACTTCCAGAGATATCTAGAAGACAAGAAAGTAGTATTACATATTCATTTCTGCATATAAACATATTGAAATATAAAAAAAATTAAATTAAAATTAAAATATTAAAAAGTCCAACATTTCCTACACTTTATTTGCACTATAGGTGTTCTGTATCACTGTGCATTGGAAGAAAAGAAAAAAAACCAAGAAATTATTGTCTCATGTCACATGTATGATATTAGTGAGTTCTGCTGAGCCTCTGGGGAGCAACAGCTAAGGAAGGGGCAAGGCGTATTAGAGAAACTAAATAGCTTGGCTATGGTAACATTGGTCGTGGCAAAAGAGCAGATTCTCTAATAAAACAGTGTAGATAAGAGCAGTAAATTCTCTGGACTACTTGATATTCACCTAAGAAATCACAGGAAAATGAATAGTAAGTCTGATCTTCTAACAAGAGTATATGCCTTTCTTTTAAAATGGTCTCCTCTCTCATACAACTTTCTCCAAGGAGGTTGGAAAAGCCCCCTGACTTTCTAATAGGCCTGTCACTTGTTATTAGATAGTGTAATAATATCCTGTATGTTCTTACAGGACTGAGAAAACTGTCTTTATTTTTCCCAAATATTTTACACCCTGAAAGAGCAACATGTAAGTGTTTAACCTCCTCAGGGCAAGCCAAATCTTTTTTTTTTCCCCTAGGAGCAAGATATTTCTTCATGCATTTATATTTACAAGGCACTTACAACGGCAGCAGAAAGAATATCTGATGCAAAAGGAAAAGAAAAAATAATCAATAAGAGGGCAGATGAACTAGATAAATTTGATGCTCAGTGAAACATTATTCCAAATAGTCTGCCGAGCTCAGCAGAATCATGAAGGTCTTGTATTAAATGTGAAATGTTATTTGTTGGAGTCACATTCAAACAATGCACTCTACATAAAATCTACTGTGACCTTATTTATTTGTTTTGCTTCAGTTTTGTTTGAAGACCAGTCTAAGTAGTACTAAAATTTTAAAAGCATATTTTTCTTCCTTATATATGAAGAGCCTACTGGGTGAAATCCCTGCATACACAGGGAAAAAGCAATGCCTTGTGTGCCCATGGGATCCCATACCCATACAGGGTCTCAGCCTAGCTCCGTCTAGAGAAGGACTCCTCACACTGAATTGCTTCTGATGTCAACTCAGCCTCTAGTATACATTTATGTGTAGTCCACCTCAAAGAAAAGTGAGAGGACAAAAGCCGTGTTGATCTCACCAAGAATTTCTGAAAATAACCACAGCCTGATTCCGCTCTGCTGTTTCCAACAGTGGCTTTACTTATTTACAAATTTATTCATTTATTTTGTTTGTCTTCCTTCCACCCAAGTGACTTTGTGTTTCTGCTCCTAAAAAGTTAATTTTCCCAGTTTATTCTCTGGTGAAAGCTGCCTGTCTCCTTCCTTCAGACTAAAAGCTTTTCAGTCTGCTTTGGAGAGTTCATTTTCAGAAATATATTATATTTCCAAATGACAATTACATCGAGTATGGACATTGCCTCCCACTTAGAGTGAAAATACTTGCTCCCTCACTGCCACAGCTGAAAATCACTCAGTGCTTTTCAGGTTTGGCTGAGCTGTGATCATTCATGGGAAAAACAATCTTGTTCCTCACAGTAATATCCTTGTGAGGAATTCTTTTAGTTGAATTAAACTGACCCATTTTTTTTCTGAAAACTTTTTAAATAAAAGCTTATAGAGATGATGGGGACAAAAAAAAAATATAAAAAGTAAGTCTGTATGAAATTTCTGGCTTTTTCCTGCTGTTTTATATTTCTAGGTAGGTAGATTGAACAAGTTAGCAGTGTTTTGATAGGTAAAAGTGGAAGGGTAAGGCCTGAAGAAGTCAACTCTTGACTCAGAATAAAACCACAGGCTGTTTTCTAGCCTTCACCTTGAAATTAGCAATAGGTTAAAAGGAAAAAATCATGGATAAATATGTCCAACATCTCTTGTGCATAAAAAATTAACATATTTATTAAAAATTCATCAATTGACTTAGATGCTTCGTTTGATGAATTTTTGAGGTACAACATAGACTTTCAATCTTTCATTTGCATCATAGCCATGTAGTGTTTGTTTTGAATGTGCCATGATTTTTCAGTGCCAGTGTGGCAGATATTTCACACAGTGAAATCACTGAAGTAAGAGTCCTTACAATGCAATAATAACTTAATATTGATTTTATCTATCTGCATTTTCAAAGAGGTACACACATATTAACAACTAGCAATACTTCACAATAACTTTATTTCCACAGTTTTCTGTTCCTCTCAGCCTACAGCCATGTAACTCATAATTTATACAAAATTTACTTCATTATTGCTCTAATTTATTTATAGAACATCTTTTTTTCACTTGCATCAGTGCACCCTAAGGAGAAAATACAACACAATGTGTACACCTTAAAAGTAATGAAATTGAGAATCCAACATCTCCAGAATTGGAGATGGACTTCATATTTTGTTTCCACTTATTCTTAGAGCAGCACGCAAAAAACCATTAGGAGAGCAGCCTCTCTGATTCTATTTTTTGTCTTAAAGTATGCGAGAAAAAAATAACACCAGATACATAAACACTACCAGATAGCACAAAATTTTCATTTTCTCAAGGTATTTTTTCTGATACCGGGGACTGAAAAAACTGAAAACTTTAAATGTTTACCAGCTGGAATTATTGCAAGCTAAATTCCTCTATATCAGTTGAAACACTTAGGATGATCATGTAAAAACATACAAATAGAATGGAAATGAATTCTTTTACTTAAAAGATATCATGACATGTCAGCAATTTAAAAAAAAAATCTGAACGTTTATTTGAATAGTAAATGCCTACACAGTGATTGTGTAGCGACTTCTGATATCCAAATTCTGTAGATTTCTCGTCTGAAGTAAGTCACCTAGTATGTTCTTCTTCTGCCAGACAATATTATAGTAGCTTCTGCTGCAGGTGTATGTTTAAGGATAAACATTTTCAAGAATATCAGGTACTCAAATATCTTACTCATGTAAGTGACTAAAACATAAAGAGTTATACAGAGAGTTGCTGTAAAAGTCTGAACTGAAGCGTACCATGCAAGAAAGTCCTCATATACATCATATTTTAGTAGTTCTCTGTCAGTTCCATCTGTTTTCTGCTGTAACCATAAAAACTTTTCTTCCAGCTCTCTGGTAACGTTATGAAGCCTATGCAAATAGTTGTTAGCTCTCCACTGGAAGGAAATGAAGTGTTCTGTTGCAACTTACAATGTAGTTTACTTTTTCTGTTGAGAGGCCTGTAACATTATCACCCGCACAGTGTAATGGTCCAATACCTTAGACATAAACCGGACCATTAACTTTCAAAGGATCTAAAATAGGAGGGCTAGTCATGGCAGCTCATTTTAGATTCAGTCTTACTGGATTTTGTATTGGTACTGTCTATCTGGGTATTTAAAGTGTTACACGTAGGGCTTTTGCGTGTGACTAAGAGCCACATGGACACTCAGAGAAAGTGCAAAACTGGAACAGATTTGGGGAAAGTAGATCAAATGGTGCCTATACTTTTGAGATCTCTGAGGCTGAGGGTAGCAAGTGCATAGCCTAAAGCCCAAATTCCCACAGAGATCATAATATTCATAAATTCAGAGTCTAATTTGACAGAAAATAAAATACAGGAACATGAAGGTACAAACATACATATTTTGTTACAGGGTTCCTTAAAGCTAGTTGTTGGTAAAAGAGGATTTCTACCATGAACACAGAACCCTATCTTTGGTCAGTCCTTTGCTAATGTAGCAACTCTTCGTTTCATCAAATGGGGGCTGTCTCCCCGGGAATTACTCTGACAAAGGGACCCCCAGAATCTGGAAGATTATTATATTTCCATTTAAAGAACCTTAAAGCAAGGATGACTGACTACGGATAGATGTCTCTGACAGTGTTAGGAAAAGTGAAAGAGTGTGAGAGAGCGTGCATGTGCGTGCAAGAGACCATTTCACTTTCTCATACAAGTAAAGTGAGGAGAATTGGGCCTATCCTTAAGTTTTGTGGTGAGTGGAGGCAAGGTCCCTGGTGTTGGGTTTGGACCTGCTTGCTTTCTTTCCTTTCTTCTTTTCTTCTACTTCTCTCTCTCTGCTGTTGCTATGTGCAGACCCTATACTTACATTAAAAACTTACATTGTTTCTTATGGAGCCTTTTAAGATTCACATGTGTTAAGAAAAAGGGGCTCTTAACCAGGAAGCTCTGTCTGGGGCAGTACCAGCAGAGAATGAAAGATTGCTGTTAGTCCTGGGCTGAGTCCGGGGAGCGGTAGACGGATTCTTCTCCTGGAAACAAAAAAGAGGTCCCAGGGAGCCGTTAGCTTGGAAATCCCACGCAGAGCAGGATCATCCGGTACTGGGAGTTGTCCACAGAAGGAGACTACATTCTCATGCCTGGAAGGGGAATTGCATGATCATGCATTGCCACCCCACGGTCATCAAAGCGTTGTTGTGATCCCCGAGCTGGCACGGGAGTGTCCAATTGACACAGAAGCATTTGAGATTGACTGCCGATCGGGCCCATCTGATCTTTGTTGCTAACAGCTCCCGCCCAACTCACCTTTAAGCACGGCTGGGCAAACCTTCCTGTTTAGCCCTTGCAGCTTTGGATCTGCTTCAGCCAGCACGGCTGTGGGTCAGTGTATTTCAGCCATGGGCGCAAGCGGGGAGCTCTGCGCTGTGAAAGGCTAAGGCCTTCTCTGGATTACCTTTTCTTGACTGGAGCTTTCAACAAGATAGCCCATTTAATGTCTGTAAAATAATGAACAGTAATGATTACTTGTTGCTGTTAGACTACCTTGCTTTTTGCAAGGGTACATAATGATGTATAGCAGGATGCAATATTTTAAGTACATCTCAGTATAACTATTACAAACTGGTAACTTTGAGGATTCAAAAGGTCAGAGTTCAAAACAAGTGCTGTGGTTTTGCTATTACATTACATTTTTACTTGTATGTTTGTATGCTGCAGCACCTTACAAAAGAGAGCAGTTGCTTAGAGAAACTCTAGGGTGAAGAGACATAATAATAATTAGTAAAAGGATTTCTTCTCACAGGACATAATTAAAAGCCCACTGAACTTTCTAGATTCTAAAACTTGGCATCCCTCATGCTAAAGCTGGAACAAAAGGTTGTTTGTACGTTCCTGCAATATAGTAATGTTATTTCTTTGCATGAATGACTGTAGCATGCTTAGCCTGACCTCTTTTGATCTTTACAGCCCCAGTAAAGTGGAATCTTACTTATCTGCACAATTTCATGGCAATTATTTATAGTTGTCCATCCAGAAATGAGCTTGAGGAAAAGGAGGTGGCTGGGGCACTAACATTCATTTCATTTTGAAGAGTTGCCTAGTAAGAAAAGACTGAGATACAGAAGTCCAGAGTAGGACTAAGTGTAGTACAGGAAAAGCATCATAAATGTCTCAGAAACATCTCAGTACACACCATCATAATTAAAAATTGAGTAAAAGAGAGCTTTAGCATAAATGACATATATTCTTGTGCGCACACGTGTGTGAGTGTATATGCATCTTTGTATAGATTGTAGACAGAATACTTAATCTTCCAAAAACCATTAGGTTGTAGAATGTTTTCTATACAGTAGTCACAAGAGGCCTACTCTCTCTCATCAGGCAGACAAGTTCAGCTATGCTTGTATATTGAGATTCACTATACATGTATCACTGGAAGGAAACACTGGTTGTAAGGAGAAATTGAAGAAGAAAACTTCCTTTTACCACCTTCCCCATTTTCAGAAGTTATTCAACTAGGCAACTGAACTGTAATTTCCCGAAGTGAACCTTCATATTTGCTGTGGGATGTTCACTGAGCATTTCTGCTGTCATGCAGCACCACACCCATACAGGGTGAAGTTAGACTAGAAATCATATTTTGTACCTATAGAGTGCTTTTCACTCAGCATCACATAAGACTAAATGAGTTAAATGTAAAGGAGTAGCTGCAGTAAAGCTTAGTGAACTGTTGAATACCACTTGCTTGCAAAAACTTCAATGTCATTTAGTGCTCTGTCACGCACAACTGAAATAAGAAAGAGAAAGGCCAGTTATTTAAATAGCCTATACATTTATTTCTATCTGTTTCACTGAACCTCTGGGCTTCTGATGCACCACATTCACCTGGCATGTAATAAAAAACATTAAGGTTAGCTTCATACATTCAGTCTCAGAGTATTTATACCTTCAAGTGTCTAAGGTTTCACCAACTTATCCTCTTTTCTCTGTTCACCATGATTTTTCAAAGAGCCAGAATACCTGTCCTATGTGCTTTACATATATTTCTTCTGTTCTTTGTGCCCAACACAGCTGCTGTTTGACTTATAAAAACTTTTTTATGCTTATTATATCTAGATGCTTCATTCTTCATGACCAGAGGAGTGTCTTGAGGTTGGGAAGCATGATTTTTAAGATGAAAGGGAGAAACTGGGGAAGAAGTTTACAAGAAGTAATGGAGAAACAGACTCATTGTTCTAAATAAAGAACTATTATACAAACCTGAGGTCAGCCATGAATCCCTATTGTGAGAATGCTAAATCTTCTGTATATTAATTAGAAAACAGGCTACATACCTGATAATATATCCATCAGTTGAATAAAATTCCAGCTGAAAACACTTAGGAGTTTATCATGTGAAAACATAGAATGGTATAAAATATATAGTGGCTGGGAAGGGTAAATGTTTCCTTTTTATTTCTGTCTATCTAATTTTTTAGTGCTTCTTAGTTTCTTTTCTGTCTTTACTTCCTCATGCTCTTTGCGGCCTGAATTAAAAGAATTGTTATGGTGATATGGTGAAATGAAGGCAAAAACAAACGAAGGTATTGAAATGCCATCTGTATCTGAGTGCTTCACATTTTCAACACATTCACAATACTCTTACAAGATTGAGAAGTTCTATTATCCTCATTTTTTACATGTGAGGCTGAAAACAAAGAGATAGAAGCCCAGATGAAGAATGCTACTTAAGGTGTAACAATTTCCAGTGCTTTAATTGAAAGTTAAAAAATCTTAGTATTTGATAATCCAGTGTATGTGATTTACCAGGGATAAACAAGATACTTGCAGCAGAGGAAGCAACTGAACCCTGGCTTTTGTGTTTTAGCCTGCCCACTTAACAAATAGGACATACTTATCTTCTGAAAGTTAGCCAAATGTTTTTTCTTTATTACTGTACTGAGATTTAAAACTGAAAACCAACCAGAAACCTTTCTAGGAAGATTTCTAGCTTGAAACTATTTCTAAATAAGAAATATCTACATATAAAATGCTTCGTAATTATGGAAAGTAAATAACTTCTGTAAATTAGTGATATAAAAATTTTAGAACAGTTCAGTAAGTAAAGGTCAGGAGGAAGCATTTATAGGAGTTCTGCACCTGCATTTTAATATGGCAAATTGAAATCAGAAAGTTGCTGCAGAATTTAACATTCCTGCTGAAGTATATTCCTTCAAATTACCCTGATTTTTTCTGCTGGATAACAATCGCACTTTTGTGTCTCCATGCGGTAATTTAAATGACTGCAGCTTAAATTAGGTAACCATATGTAGCATTTTTTGTAAAGGAAAAATAAACAAATAGACTCTTAGCAAACTTTGTATCTGAAATCAATCCTCTCAATTTAACTAACATTGAAAGAAGAATTGATTTTGCTGATTTGTCCCTGAAGCATAATTGTGTCCCTTTCAACATCCGTTTTTGTACTCTACTAGAAGAACTGCAACTAGTTCAGAAGCAAAGTATCCTTTTTCAGACATAATACCTCTACTAGAGTGGCTCTGACTGGGCTCAAATTAATGAAAATTCTGGTTGCAAGACTTGGAATTTAAAATTCTAAGAGATACCTGCAAGTTGTTTTGCTGGACTGATGCTGATCCCCATCTGCATTTGCTGAGTTTTTTACTGAAGTATAAATTGAATCTTCAAATCTGAGGATAGCCAGTGGGTTGAACCATAAGAAAATTTGGGCAATTTGGCCACTCATATTTGTTGAGACATGCAACACTCTGAGAAAATTCCCTGTCCCACAGGGAAAGACGGACAGGTCTGAGGGAAATATATTGACTAACAATGATCATTTTATTGACAGCAACTCGGCAGTTCAGGTGGCAAATCTAGAAGATAATGGCAGAGCTGGGACAGACGTGAGCTGAGCTGGCTTCTTAGCCAACAAGCCCAGGGAGACTTGGTGCTGGGAGCTGTTGGATCAGAGCACATTGAGGTGATGTTGCCGATGCCCCCAGATGGGGCTGACCAGGTCTCTGGAGCAGATAACACCTGCCACTGCGGCAGGCCGAGCCTGGTTTCTTCATGCACAGAGATGAGGGGCTCTTCTCGCCAGTTACTGTTGTCACTGGGCAGGCAGCTGGGCTGAGCTTTTGCGGTAGGTATGAATAGGAAGCTGAATTTGTCACAAAAGCCTAGAGACTGGAAGAGTAGAAAAAAGCCAGAGACAGGATTTGTGCAGGGCACAGGAAGATGGCCTCTTTGTACCAAGCACAGGACCTGTGCGAGCATTTCTTCACCATGGGGCTGGAGAAGGATCCCTGCAATATGGCGCTGCTTTACTGGGTGAGGGAGGTAGGAAAGGGAAGGATGAGTTTGCAGCTGAGCTGAGCAATGCATAAATGTCAAGGTATGCAATCTGGGAATACCTTTTTGCATGAGATCTTCCTGGATGGCTAGGCTTCACGGAGTGGGAAGTCTTGTGGGTTGTCAGCTTGACTCAGGGTGATAAAGTCTTGACTCTCTCATGTATTTTCTAGTACTTAAGAGTGTGTAGAATATCCACTTTTTTCCCCAGGTTTCCCTGGATAATGCATAGCTGACTGACAGAAGAGATGAGGGTTCACAAACCTTTGCCTTTGCATCTTCCCTCAACCTGGTGCCTTCCACAAAAGCTCACTTGGTTTCTATAGCTCTTCTACTGATCTGCTTTTATAATCACTTGATCCGCCTCACTTGACACTCAATCCAAGACTCTTCAAAATATCAGAGACCTTGTGACAGTCTCCATCAAAAAAGGAATTCTTTTAAATTCTAATCAAAGCTGAAACGTATTGATCCCTCCCTCTGTTATCACTCATAAGAAAAAGGGGGTAGCAGCATTCAGTCTCCAGGGTGATTGAACCAGCATTTTTTCACAAGCAATGAAGTAACTCTAAAAGGAGAAGGAAAAGTAAAAGGATTTTGAGTGCATCAGATAACTTGAAAAATGGGTACGGAAAACAGAGTTAAGAGTTTATACTTGTAAATTAGCGTATATGAAACACCTGGAATAAAAAAAGAATCTGTGAAAAGGCTGAGTCAATTATTTTTAAATAAGATAACAGTTGATAGGAGCTGACTGTGTAGGGCTTTAAAGTTAATAACTGCTAACGTTTCATATGCTTAGGATTGCATTTATAATTTAAAATTATTTTTTACAATTATAGGAACAATTGATATGATGAGTTCTGAACCTGTGCAAATCTTATGTTATCTGACCTGCCAGGTAACGTAAATAAACTAATTTGAGATATTAGCTATGTTTGGTTAGGTGTTTTTAACTGATTTTGAAAGTGTTTTTAGCAAATTTCAAGTAGTGCTTTTAAACTAAACTTTTGAAAAATTTTCCATACAACTGGAGAAAAGAAATGTCTGAGACAAATTCCTGAGTTTGATTTAGATTTCATTCACATCATTCCCCAGTTGTTTCAAAAGTGGTTTATATTGATTTAACTACATTCATTGAAGTGTGTAGGGTCACTCTGGGTCTGCACTTATTTCAGAGAGATAAGGATCTGCCCTAGTAAGTGAATTGCAAGTTGATAGCAGTCTATTCCAACTTTCACTTTGCTGCTATAGGAAACCTGAGTTCATGTCGCAAAGTGTATACTATAATTGAATACATACCTTCCAGTCCCTCTAGTAAGCAGCTTCTTTTGCTTATCCCTGTATTCTGGCCATTCTAAGATGTGAGCTGTACAAGATAGGTTTTGAGCTTAGACAGTGAAAAATACCAAGCTGGTATATAGAGAAGGAAGTATAAACTATACTGTGGTGGGTTGCCTTTGGCTGGATGCCAAGCTGCTCCATCACGCCCTTCCTCAGCAGGATGGGGGGGAGAAAATAAGATGGAAAAAAACTTATGGGTCAAGATAAAGGCAGTTTAATAAAGCAAACACAAAGGCCATGCGCAGAAGCAAAGGAAAACAAAAGATTTATTCTCTTCTTTCCATCAGCAGGCGATGTCCAGCCACTTACCAGGAAGTAGGGCTTCAGTATGCATAGCAGTTGCTCCGGAAGACAAACGTCGTAATAACAAATGCCCCACCCTCCTCCTCCTTTCTCTTAGCTTTTATTTCTGAGCAGACGTCATATGATATGGAATACCCCTTTCATCAGTTTGGATCAACTGTCCTGGCTGTGTCCCCTCCCAAGATCTTGCCCACCCCCAGCCTACTGGCCTTTGGGGATAAGGGGGGGGAATGTTGAAGAGACGGCCCGATGCTGTGCAAGCACTGCTCAGAAGTAGTCGAAACACTGGTGTGTTATCAGCACCTTTCCAGCCACAAATACAAACCACAGCAGTATGAGGGCTGCTGTGGGGAAAATTAACTCTATCTCAGCCAGAACCAATGCATGCACATAGGAAAACATCTAATCTTGGAAATGGAAATTACGAAATGTGTTTCTTCATAAGTGCACTGGACTTTTCCAGTGTTCACCTCCACTGCCCTCTTAGAAAATGGCAACTTGCCTAGTTCTAAATTAATGCACAAATTGAAAAAAAAAAAAGAAAAGTGTTCACGTAATCCTGGGGTAGACTCATGTGAACTAGTAAATATTGGGCATTTAGCTTAAGAAACTTAGCAAGGAATAGTGTGTTTTTTCCCCTTCAAATGTAGACTCACTTAAATTGAAAAATATGACTTTATTTATAAGCTCCTTAATCACTTTTGAAATGCCTAGACTAAAAAACATAAAAATGTATAGTAGGATTCAGGATTAAAACCTGTTCATAAACAGAGTCTATGAATTAAAAATGTAATCCATAAATTGTCAGCCGCAAACTGTAAAATACTGTAGTATTTTATTTTAGCTACCCAGGAGATAATAAATCATTCTGAAATAGTGTTAATGTTTATGTGTTCAATCTACATGGCAACTTAACATCATGCTGTATACAATGTCTTCTGAACTGGGGATTTGTTGTTGTATGTACAGAACTTCCTATGGCAGTTTGTGCTGAACAGCATACTGGGGGAAAGCCAGAAACTTTGCTATGCAGTATTTTTTGCCTTTCTCTTGCATTCAGGCATTGCAAGGATTTCCGAAGAGCGCGTAACCAGACCAAACACAAAAAAAGAAACATTAAATCAAATACAAGAAAAGCTTTTCCCTTTAATGATATAAAATAGCATTTGTGGCAGTAGAATATATAACATCAGAAGGGAGACCCACAGAGCTCAGTTTTTGTTACTGACTTACATACACAACCTAGAGGAGGTGCCAACCTAATAGCATAATCAACAAGTTTTCCCACTAATTGTCTGTGTTCTTTACCTTTATCCATGGATCACCTATCAAGATAACGAATGTTATTCAGGTGTATTTGTTTATTAGTATAATATAAATCCATTTTCCTCAGATGCAGATGAACATTCTTTTAAGACATGGATGGCATCTAAATGAGTTTTTCCAAGTGTTGTTCAATATAGTTGTTGTCAGACATACTTCAGGATTCCTAGATTTTTCCGTGTCCCTGAAAATGTTAATTACATAACAAAGGTGAAAAACATATACACATTCACCCTCCACACTCACTATCCTTCTAAGTACTTATTACCACAATTATTACCATGTAACACTTTTATATGCTTGAATTTGCTTATTTTAAGGTTACAAAACTCTGCAGGCTTCGTTAAGATATGAGTTATGGGATAATGTTGGTCATTTATTGCGCTTATTTGTCCACAAGGAAAAGAATTACATTCTTCCAAAATTATTTTTTAGCTGGCATTTAGAAAACGCAGCACAAGGGAACCAAAGTAAGTGAGCCATCTTATAAAACACTGTAGCAGGCGGTAATTGAACACAGAAGCAGCTGCCTCTATACTCAGAAAGCTGTGTCCTTGATTAAAGTTTTGTTGCATGCAAATATGTCATAATATGGTAGGTACAGCACCTTTCAGCTAGGGTTAAAGTTATATCGTACAGATATATAGGATAGCTGTAGCATGTATATTTCTCTCTTAAAACTTGAGAGGAGATTCATATCAGTGTCTGGATTTTTCTCTTTCAGAAAGCCACAGGATGAGCTTAGCCTGGTTCCTGAGTGAGATGTACAGATTACTAAGCAGACTTGTATAGCTTTTAGGTGGAGGTTTGGCAGAAAGTTGCAGCATTTGGGTGGAAAGTCTGGCAAAGTGAAGTTTGGTCAGTGGAAACCATTGAGAGGTACCCGGAAGATTTTGCCACTTAAAAACTGATTCAGGATTGATTCAATTTTCCATTCCGGAAGGGAACTGAATCAACCCAAATGGGTATAGACTATGTCTGCTTTCAAAGCAGTAGCAAGAATTCTAGGTATCTGCTGTCAGGTGTAGAGCTCATGGTGATGAACACAGTATGAAACCCAGATTTTCTTTTTTTTTTTGCTAAATTTGCAGATGTGTTGTTGTACATGTATCTGACTCTAGTTTTATTTGAGCTCTTTTTGGATCTACATTGCAGAGGTATATAGGCTTTTAAGAGATTAAGCATAGTTTTTAGAAGTGGTGGTTGTGAAAAGAACCAAATGTAAGATCGTATGACACTTACGTCAGTTACATTTTCCTGGAAACAAACAGGACATAGCAGTGGAGAGTCATGTACCACTTTGGGCAATTTTTCACTCTTTCACTTGAATTGTTTATATTTAATGAAGGTTTCCTTTAAGTAACTGGTTTCCCTGAATACCTTATACTGCTATTGTACATTGTACTTCCATGTAAATAGTTATAATGAAAGCTTGTGATTTGTCATGAAGCATACTTGACTGGATGATTTCTAATGCCATGTAGTGCCTTTGTTTTACAGCTAGATTTTAATCCTTAATTACAACCTACCTTATCTATATTTGTTCTATGCCCCTCTGAACTACATTCTACCTTTTTCCTAATGCTTCCCTGTAAGTACAGTGTTTGATATCAAAGTAGAAATGTGGTAAGGAAACATGACAGAGGTATGCGAAGTTAGAAGGCTATTTTCAGGAAAATGTACATATTTCTTCCATTTCAACTCCCTGCAAAACACTCTGCCTCTCTCCACAGTTAGGTGTGATGCAAAGCCATTTCACATTTGCCACATGTAAAAATGAATCTACTGATCAAACTCTGTGTTACCCCCCCAGCTTTTTCATTTCACTAATGGTTCAACAGCCTGTGTTAATTTCATTGGTGCTGCTTGTGAAAGGAAAGGGGACCTTTGTTACCCTCAAGGTGTTGGATACAAACCTGGAAACAAAGTTTACATTCAGGTCAAAATCTGGAAATGTGAATGTCTTTCAAATTCCTATGTGGTATTAATTCTAAAGTTTATGTCTCAACCTGGTTATCTTTGGAATGAAAAGAGCTCTTACTCATACGGATATGTGGGGTTATTTCTCTGGTATTTTGCCTTTATGTATGAGCACCTACTTTGTCTTTTTCTTCTCCTTTCTGCCAAGCTTAGTCACACTAATTTTCTTATGTGAACTTCAGCTCCATAGTCTGAAAAATTGGTTTAGATTTCATCTATTTCCTTTCTGCCAAGACTCCAAGATATCTCACACAATGACATCATCAGAGTAAGCAGTCATTCTGATATATTTCTTAATCTATCTCCTTGGCAGTCCAAATGCATTTGAAAGCATTACATTGTAGTTTCATTGTCCCACAGCTCTTGCTAACCTTTAAAAATGCACTGTGATACACATCTTTCGCATGGATATGCAAACATGGGCAACTCTGTCACTTACTATCCTTGTATTTTGTCAGTTAATCATTCCCAAACTATAGCTCCATAGTTCATATGAAACCCTATATCTTGTACACAGAATTCTTACTTTTTGACTTTTTGCTGCCAGGTTTTGCGTAACTAAATACTGATAGACAGGAAGATGAATGGGTTCACCGAGAATAGTGCTGTTCTTATTCCTTAGGCTTGTTCAGGAAAATCTCCCACTGATTTCAGTTGCTGGGAAATGGAAAGTTAAATACCTTACGAAAATTAGATTCTTTATGAAAAATGTTATGAAAATGATATTGTGTGTTTTTTTATTGTTCCTTGATGTGCTTTTATTCCAGGTTCCAACTCTGGAAACTCTGTTAGGCTTGGTGGTAGAGTCTAGCTGAACAGGTCTGAATGATTGACATTTAATTAACAGATCTGTCGATATGGGCTTCAAAATACATTTCCACATTCTGTTCCCTATGTAGAGAGCTTACTGAATTTAAAGGTGGCAAACAAAATAACAGACCCACAAGAACACTTGATCGTACTGACAGGAATGAGGTCCAGGCAGTAGATTTTAACAGTCTAGCAGCCCAGAAGATTACTTGATTCTTGACTCTCACATAGGGTTGTTTCAAAATACATGAGTACGGTGTGGTTCCCTAAAGGGAAACGGCCAACTCACTGCTGCCGGAAAAGAGAGATGTTAGAGGATTTGGATTTCCAGGGTGTTTCATTTCTGTTTGTTGTTCTTGTTTCTAAAGCCACAGTGTTTTGTTATTTAACAGAAAAATGTGTGGGGAGACCTGTAACATTCATTTTCCAGGATAGCAGGGGGCACAAGCAGCCACAAACACTTCAGGTTTTAGACTAAGTTGATGCAATTCTGAATTATGGAAACTGCAGCTGCATTTCTTAAGTCTTTTAAGCCAACAGGATCTATCTGGGAGCATGTGGGACAAATCCAGTCTGGGAGAAGCATCAGCAGAATTTTCTCCCTATTCCAAAAAGTACATTATGGCATCTAAATGTCATCACTTTCACTTAGAGCCAAACCTTAACACCTTATATCCATAAGAGGATAGGTTGGTGGGGAGAAGGCAGTCATGTTTCTTGAATTAGTTTTCTTCAACACGAGGCAATTTTCTGAAGTGTCATCTGCCTTGTGTGTGTTATTTTTCCAGATTTTCCAAACCTGTAATTTGCTCATTTACGTCAGTTCTCATCATTTATTTCCATGTTGTCTCCCAACTGACTTTGGAACAGGCATCTTTGTCTTTGCATTGACAACAAATGTCCTGAAATAAGGCACGTGCTTTCAAAGGGAAAGTAAATACATCACCTAATTTGAAATGTGAAAGCCATGTTATGCCAGTTTTTCACTGTCATTATGTAAAGATGTAGCATCTGGGGCATAAGAAAAAGTCAGGAGAGATGCTGTAATAGAAAATGGCAGAACAACTCAAGGCTTGTTCTCTCGCTCTGGCTGTCAAATTTGTATAAAGTAGAGGTTTAAATAGGAAAAACTTTAAATTGTGGAACTCTTGAGTGATACACTGTATTTCTCTTGAAAGCTTTTACATGTACAGGCAATTGGAAATGACTCCCTCAAACACGAGGACAACTTTAATAACTGTCAAGTGTCAATGAAATAGACACATAAACAGAAGAAATGTCACAGTCCATCAGCTTTTCCTTACTTCTCCAATTCACTTTCCATTGTGTAGTCTCCTAGATGTATATAAAGAGTCTATGCGTCAGTTCTGCACTTTATCTGCTGCAGAAAAATATTGGTACATCTGCTTTGCACCTTTCCTGTCTCCACAGCTCCCACCTAGCATTCAAATTGGATTTTCACTTTAAAACTCAAGAATAATCTATCCTTGAGGTATGATTATGGTAAAAAAAAATCGATGCCTTGGTATTCCATATTTATTCTTCTTCAGTGCTTTCTATACTGAATATGCTCACATATAAAACCAAAAGCTTTCCAGCTGCTGTGCTGGCAGACTCAATTTAGTATCTGAAAGTAATGCTGGAGGCTTGATTACCCTTCTTCATCAATTTCGTCAATGGAAAACAGTATTTTTAGTGACACTTTAATTGTGTAAAACTAGAGACAGATCAAAGGTACACTTGATTTCAAACATATGAGAAAAGAGGAAAGTAAGTCACAGCAGAAACAGGGCCCATACCCAGTCTAGATTCACAGGGACAATCTACTCGTTTGCTTCCCACAAAAGCAAGGACTGCAGAATTGTACTTCTAGCATAGGGAAATTATTAGAGGGGTTCAGAGAAGGATATTTGTCAAGATCAGATTTCAACTGAAAAAAAAAAAAACAATAGAAATACAACTGTATTATTCTAGTCAATAAGTAAACTGAGAATCCCCATTTTGGGGTATTTAGCCTTCTGCTATAACATTCTGATTTGGTTTCCTTGAATGTTTTACTCCACCCTTTGACAAGCAGTCAATAGCAGGCTTTCCCTAAGTAACTGCGCTAAGGGAGAGAAAAAAATTAATCCCATGTTTTCTGAAGATTAAAAGACACAGCATATTTCTACCATATGTTTAATGCTTATTCCCATCAAAAGGAATAGAATAGTATTTCAGCTTTTCTGCCAAAGATACTGATAGTTCCTCCTGCTATCAGCAGTCTGAATCCCTGGCTCAGCTTTTTAGACTCCTGGAGATCCCATTTGTTTCAATTCCAAATTCTGACAGTCTATTAGAGACAGTGAGGCCATATTTATTCCTCTTCTTCTAAAGGTGAAGAAAAGGAAAAGTTTCATCAGTAGATTAAGCAAATCTAAATTTGCTTAATATATATAGAATATATATATTGAATATATATAAAACCTGAGGGAGCTAGCTTGTTAAGGACAAAGTAGGGAATAATCTCCCTTAAAAATAAGGGAGGACAGGCCCCTAAGAAATATAATACTGCTTGTTTTTAAAACATGCCAAGGTCTTTGGGTGCTTCAGAGTTGCAGGAAAACCTGAAAATAAGCTGCAAATATTTTTCATATAATTCCTTTGCAGGCCTGTGGATGCTTCATATTCTGTCTCTCTGTAAATAGTATGTGATAGCCCAGTCTAGCCAAAAGTGAAGGCAGATTCTCTCAAAATTCAAAGGTTTAATCCTTAGAGTCTAAGATAATCACATTTTAATTTTCTTGCTCTGTTCATAGATCAGATATTGTGAGGTATAATAGAAATATTTTATAACTGTGCAAGAATACCTCATTAATTTAAATAGTCTTACCTTTGGGGCAGGAGGAAGGGGGAAAAAAGAAGGGATATTTTTCAATTATTTGAACCCAGTTATAAGGAATCAAAGAAACATGAGGGAAGATGACATTATATTATATAAAAACTAAGTATGAAGTATGAAATACAAAAATGTTATGCAAATCCTTTTCAGAATTAAGAGAATTTAGATTTTTCTTATGAAATAAAAATGGCATACATCTGTATGCTTACACTTCTTTATGCCCCCCTATTTTTGTCTACCCACATTAGTGACCTATAGCTTAAGAAGGGGCAGGTGCAGGGTTCAGTTTCACTTAGAATTTTTTCCTAACCAAAAATAAATGTATTTTGTGTAAAAATTAATTTCCTCAGAAAAATAATAAAAATATTGTGATGGGCAATGTAAGTTGTGTAGAACTTGAGGAGGATCTGCTGAGACTTCCTGATGCCACACTCCCTAAAGAAGGAAAGGCCTTTAAATTAAAGAAAACAGTGTTTCATTACTATATCAACAAGGTAAGTTATTAGGTAAGTTTTGACATGAAGAAAGTTTAAAAGTACTAGGATGGACAGAATAGATATAAGAAATGCTTACACATTAGTTCTTCACCTACCTACTGTGTATTTGCGAAGGTGGATCCTTGCTTTTTGTTAACTCATGACTTTCCAAATGGCTTTGTATTTTGTCCCTAGAAGCAATTATTTCCAATCTGTGGAGGCTTATTTTTTCATGCCCTGCTCCTCTCATTGGCTTATCTGTCTCTGAACAAGCTGCAGTTTCCCAGCTTCAGGCTGGGATTCTTCTGTTTGCTGCACTGTTTCAAAAACTTTTCCTCAAAGCAGTTTCACCAAATCTCCCCTCCTTCCAAAGGTTTGGTTTGGATTACTCTACTGAAAGGAACATAACAGAGAGCACACAAACAAAACACACTGTAATGCACAATGGTACCTCTGTTATTTCAAAGTAGACAATCAAACTCATATTTTAAACAAAGTAGATAATAAGTCACCTTTGACTTGAAAGCTTGAGAAACTGTGCAAGTAATGCCAAGAATGATATGAAATCTTATGGAGTAGCTACTTCTTTTCTGCACAATTTGGAAAAACATTTGAATTTACTGAGTTCTAGTTTGTAACCTTGAGAGACAAAAAGAAAACCACAATTCCTTCCAAAGGAAACTTGAAAAATGAGGAATGAACTTGATGTCCTTGTAAAGGTTTTTCAGCTCTCAACTGAAGGACCCATTCTGTTTGGTAACTTAGGTATATTTAAGAAATCAGGAGATCTGAAAGATGCTTAGATCTATTATTAACATGTCTGTTTATTTCCTAGCAATTGTTTGACTGTTGTGGCTTATTGATTCAATTTCATTTCATAGTAGAAACAGCTCCTGTGGATATGCAGCTGAACATTATGTCTCGCATTTTATTAATTTCAGCTAGAACAATATGTATAGGTTCTAAATTATTTTCTTCCTTCTCTTCCCCATGTTGCACTTTCCCTGGAGAAATCCACTCTACACGGTGTTTTAAACAATGAGGAAGACTGATACAGAGGTAACCCCAGGAGTATTATGTAGCAGATTGTCTGAGTATGATTAGATCGGGATGAACTGTGAGCATGACAGCACTGTGCTGATATTGTAAGCACGACAACAAGGTGCTTTAAAAAGTGCATAAACCTCAAGTTGCCTTGCTATTACACAGTTGTCTCTGTCTTCTAAGTGTAGCAGTCTGAGAACAAACTGGCCCAGGTTCTGAATTTTGTTTAGTGGGGTTGAAATTTTCTAAGTCCATCTCATACCATTTCAAATCAATTTTGTAAGCAGTGTAGGTTATTGCTCTTGATGAAAACATCTGCTTGAAGTCAAATGGAGGTTGCTTAGCGGCTCTTGGAAGATGCTGTGGTGCTCCTCGCACTGCTGAAACTGCTCGCCACTGAGTCGAGAGGAGAGTGCTGTGCACTTTAAGCGCTGTGAACCATTGCACTTCTCTGACACAATTTGCCAAGGGAATCCAAGTTCTTTGTTTAAACTCTAGAAAACTCCCAGTGCAATTCTGGAATGATAGCTATCTTAAACGTGCAACATTGGTCCAATTTAGGGGTTCACTTCCCCCAAGGGAGACTGAGCATATTATGTAGATGTATATAGAGGTTGTAGATATTTTAGGTATTGGGAAGTTTGGCATATAGCTAAGCAGATATATATCACAAGTAAAAAATATTTCATCAAAATTTAAGTCAAAGACAGATACTTATGAAACAGGCTCACAAGCACAAGTAGACATATCCTGACCTTTTGGTAAGCTCTAGTATCATTAGAAAAGGGGCAAATAGGCACCGATTCTACTGCAGTGGGACATAGAGCTTTTCTTCTACCGCTTTTATAGGTTGTTTTTATGTAATGCTGTCTTCTGTGATCTTCACGGGTTTTTAATTACAATATTTTACTGACCTTACAAGGTGAAAATAAAAAATCATTCTTTTACTCTCTAAAGCACATTGCCTATACATTGCCCCCATAACAGCAAAATTTTATAAAATGTGACATCAAAACTGAACATGGCAGTGTACCTCACCATCAAATTTAGAAGAAAAAAATAGAAAATAGTATTTGTCACAATTATTCTTGTCCTATGCTGATAAGAGAGAGGGGAAATTAGGTTTGATTGTAATAGACCAATCTATTCTTATTATTGAGGAACCCCTTGCCCAATAGGCACTGCAGCAGCAGTAACTGTCTCCCTAGAATATGTTTAATAGATGACTTGAATGATCATATATCACAAAATCTGCTGTTCTCAGAGGAGAACAGCAGGTCCATGCTGGATCTACAAAATAGGGACCTTCCTGTGCTTACACTTAACTTCAAATCAAAAAGTATAGATATAAATCTCAATCTGGGGAATTTAAAAGTCAAATTTTAATTCTTAAATATATTGGCCCCCCAAAAGAAGAAACAGGAGGCAGTTCTGTTGACCAGCATTGGAGGAATGGAGCAGCAGGTGCCCAGAATTTTCTATACAATGATCTAGTGTTTGTCATTAAAATGTCATATAATATCACTTTATAGGCATTTTTGAGGAAAAATACAGTCAGCATGTTCAGTCTCTACATTGCTGGGTCTCTGTGTTATACAGAAATAGACATTTAAGAAGTGTCTGAACACCGTTAAATGGTTCATGAGGTGCTACCTTACGACCCACTGTGCTATATATGCTGTGCACCAGTGCCCACATGTGTATGTCTAAGAAAACAATTGTACAGAATTTGTTGCTTTTCCTCCCCCTTATTCCTCCAGTAACCTGGAGCTCACCAGTTTGAATCAAATGCAACAGGGCAGACACCTGAAAGATTCAAATTTCTACAGGTTTTGTTGAAGTCAGTGGTGGGTAGGGGGAAGAGTCCCAGATCGACACCCCATGGAAGAAAAGGCTGAAGCGTGAGCCTTGTGGACATCTGCTTTGCTTGTTACAGTGCATGTGCAGGTATGGGGAGGTACTTGGCGTGAGCATTTTTCAGTTGTAATCTTCAGACCTATGGGAGGAAATATTGGACACGTGGGGCAGGGAAGGGACAGGGAAAGGAGGACAAATACTGGAAGGGCTGTAGTGGCAGCAGGTTGTAAGTGAGAGCCGGAGTTTCTGCAGTAAGGGAAGGGGGTAAGGCACCAACTGGAAACCATGTTTCAACTAGCTGTGCTTCTCAGAAGAAAAATAGTTTTTCCTCTGTTTTATCTCTCTCCAGTGGATTTTCCCTTTTATTGTGTACTTTACATTTGCAAGTGTGTGAAAGCGGTAAAAATAAAAATTGGCAACCCTGAAGTTTTTTAAAAGGATTTGGAAAAATTATTTGCATGGAAGAAAGAAGAATTGCTTTAGCTGCTTTTATAATGGTTTCATTTTATCTGTATGTATTCAAGTTTCTCTTCATTCATCCAGCCCCCAAAGTGCAGAAAATACTTTTTGATTTTTTTTTTCTAGCTCTGCGTCTTCACTTGTAGTCTGTCTTGTGAGAACTAACAGTGTAGCTTTAAAATGATTGCCAGGCTCTCGAAAAACAACATTTCATCTGAAAACCTGAAACCAGTTAGAAGATATAGTGTAGCAAATAAATAGTTCACTTCTGGGATTGGCATGGCATCATACTGAGTATATTGCTTGTGTTGTAGGGGGAAGTCTGGCTCTTATGGAAAGAGAAAACCATTTAGTTTCCTTTCTGCTACAGTAAAACCTCACTGATGGCAAGTTAGCACTAACTGTTTTTTGAATTACCTCATGAGAAAAACCCACACGATTGCGAGCTATACTGGACCTACGCAGAATGACTGTAGGGGAAGCAGAAACAATCTTTCATGTAGATATTTTTTATAACCTGTACATTTACCCTATGCCTTTGAACATTCTCAGAAATATAAGACAAATTTACATACAGCTGTTTTTCTGAGATTGCTTATCATCTGCGTTTCACTTGCACACCCAGAGATGGTCTCCCACAAGCTCCTAAAAGCATCCAGTCTTGTACATTTTACACAAATGTGCAGGTGACATTCTCTCAGATAGGACTTTAAAGTATTTAAATATTTCTGTAGTAATTGATTACTGAATGATTTTGTACTCTAATGAAAGAAGGATCAGTGCCTCTTGCCACATAAATTGACAGGCACAGGTTTGCTCTATACATCAGTGAGTAAGATCCTCTCCTCTGAAAGAAAACTCTTAATGTTTAATTCCTCATGGCATAAAACAAACCTGAAACTACGTTATCTCCTAGACTACCTGGACATTTTCCCTGCGTCTGAGAACATTAGTATCCCATCATGGTGAACCCAGTGCCAACAACAGGCATCACAGACTATTCCTAAGCCAGGGCAGATCCCTCACTGCTGAAATAGTTCTGCTGATCGCCTGTCCACTTTCAGGTGTGCTATTCATAGCTGTGCCTCATTTGCATAATTAATAAAATCAAACCAGGGTTGCCTCTTTCTGAGATGGCTAAATGTTCTGTACAAAGAACATTTGTATATGTCCTGGTTTCGGCCGGGATAGAGTTAAATTTCTTCCTAGTGCTGTGTTTTGGATTTAGTATGAGAAGAATGTTGATAACACACTGATGTTTTCAGTTGTTGCTAAGTGCCCTGCCAAGGACAGCTTCCATGCCCTACCAAGCAGAGGCTGGGAAGAAGGAGCATAGCTGGGACAGCTGGCCCAGCTGGCCAACTGGCTATTCCATACCACGTGACGTCATGCTCAGTATAAGAATGGGAGGCGTGATGCAGGAAGTAGCGACTGCTACTTGGTGATTGGTCAGCGTGAGTGGTGAGCAATTGCATTGTGCATCACTCATTTTGTATATTCTATCATCATCATTATTATCATTATTATTATTATTATTATCATCATCATCATCATCATCATCATTATTTTCCCTTTTCTGTTCTATTAAACTGTCTTTATCTCAACCCACGAGTTTTTCTCACTCTTACCCTTCCTATTCTCTCCCCGTCCCACCGGGAGGGGTGGAATGAGCAAGCGGCTGCGTGGGGTTTGGCTGCCTGCCGGGCTAAACCACAACAGTACAGAACCAAAACAATATAAGCTCAATCTACTGTAATTTTCTACTTACACATATGCAAGTGTGAAGTATTCCTTGTGGAAAAACCTCTTAGAGAAGGGGAAACTTTGTGCCTCTTTCTACTGTGCAACAAACCAGGTCAACACTGAGAAATACCTTTCTTAACTAGGAAAAACTAAAAAAACATGAATTCCCTTTAAATATAGCCACTTTCTGAGAAAACATTTATACTGACAGCAGTTAGGAATTAATGACAAATCCATACATTGTTAAAAACGCTTTCTGAGTAGCTGTTCTTCAAGTAATTATTTCTTTTATCTCTCCATGTACAGTTTCACTGTTTGAAAAATTGCAGGGGACAGTTATTTGTTATTTTCTCTCTTATGACTAGCTTGCGTGCGTGGCAAATTCTGCTATCCCTATCAAGTCAAGATCAGTTTGATTTTGTTTTCTTGTATTACATTTGGAGGAAAAAAAAAAAAAGAAAACACCGGAACAAAACCATGCTTTGACCCAAAATTTAGACTCTATCTGTTTAGCAGAGGGAAATGGAAGAAAAAAAGTCTAAAATATTTGAAACTGCAATTATGATGTATAAATACAGCATTTTACTAGTTATATCTGTAGCCATATTTTGTGAAAATGTTGTTAGGGGAGCAAGTGAAAGCATTCTCTTCCTTCTCCTGTAGGCAGCTGTTCTCAATGGTAATGAGAAAATCCCCTGTCATTTTCTGGTTTTCTGCTTAGCTTATGATGCAAGTGAAGTTATTATTACCTATCATTCAATAGAACATATGTAGATTTGAAGAATTATTTTGCAAATGAAAATGCATAAATAGGTCATTTTACATGTAGATATTTGGGCTGGCAGATAAAATTGCTAATTTACAAATGTATATACCAGAAGAGAGCAGAGAATTCTGCATGTGCAGACTGAGTGCACATTATTTCAAACTTGTGTAAGGATTTGTAATGAGTGATTGGATAGAAAGAAAATCCAATATCTCAAGAAATAGAACATTGTGCACAATAGATTTACACAGTTTACAAAAAAATTGCCTGAAAGAAGCATAATTTCTAGTGAAGCACATAGGCTGTAACAGCAGCTACTGTTGTATTCTAGTGTCAAGGCATGAATACTCTGTCAACTTCATGACAGCAATGAGATCACTTACATGTAATACAGTAAGAGTCAGGTTCTTCTGCACAACATGTCATCCAGCAAAGAGAATGTCTCTAAGTCATACAAATAAACTTTTATGAGCCCTGCAGGTTTCATAGCAGATAAAGGACAATGGCAATGACATATAATGAGACTCATCACCAAGTTAAACTTGTAAAAAATTGAATAAAGGAGGAATAGAATTGCAATGTAGAAAAAGTAAGAAAAACTGAAACAGACATGAGGACATATGAACAGATAAACAAGGTCTGGTTGAAGATCCCCCTATCCCAGTATCCCATCCCCAGTGATGGCCAAAAAATAATTTCTCAAGAAAAACATAGACCCAGAGCAAGTATATACAATACTTCCCCTGAGTATTTGCCCAGCCTCCAACGAACTGTAATTCAGGGAGATCATGAGTTGGAGATATCCCTTCTGTGTTTAGCAATCCTTAGTGAATTTCTTTTCGATAAATTTCTCCAGTCTTGCTTTGAAACAGTGTAAACATATTATCACCCATAACATCTGGCGGAAAGGTTTTCATAGCTTAATGACATATTCTGGTGTCCTGGTTTTGGCTGAGGTGATTTTCTTCCTATTAGCTAGTATAGTGCTGTGTTTTGGATTTAGTATGAGAATAATGTTGATAACACACTGATGTTTTAGTTGTTGCTAAGTAGTGCTTACATTAAGTCAAGGACTTTTCAGCTTCTCATGCTCTACCAACTGAGAAGGCTGGAGATGCACAAGAAGCTGGGAGGGGGCACAGCCAGGACAGCTGATCCAAAATGGCCAAAGCGATATTCCATACCATATGATGTCATGCTCAGTATATAAACTAGGGGAAAGCTGGCGAGGGGGCCACTGCTCAGGAACTGGCTGGGCATTCGTCAGCGGGTGGTGAGCAATTGCATTGTGCATCACTTATTTTGTATAATCTATTATTATTGTTGTTGTTGTTGTTATTATTATTATTTTCCCTTCCTTTTCTACACTATTAAACTGTCTTTATCTCAACTCATGAATCTTAGGGTTTTTTTTTTTTTCCCCTGATTCTATCCCCAGTCCCACTGAGGCAGGGGAGGTGAGCGAATGGCTGTGTGGTGTTTAGCTGCCTGCTGGATTAAACCACAACAGTCCTTTTGGTGCCCAACATGGGGCTCGACAGGCTGAGATAATGACAAATCTGACTAGAATGCGTTAGAACAAATTTGTTACAAACATTCATTATATTAGTTTGATAGTCACTGGTCACAATGTTGATTCATTTGCTCTCAGAGTTGTTGTGCTTGTTCTCAGACTTCTGTTATGTAACACCTTACTTGCATTATGTGCTGCCTGTTGTGCTTTTTATCACCTCTGGGAGCTGGGTCAAGGTTATAATTTTACTGTACTTTGTGGCACTGGCTCATGATATGATAAAATGGCTGGTCATGAGAGTGATCTTGTATTTGTACTCAGCATTGCCGTCATGTCTGTACTTCAGGAGCCATCTCTCAGAAACTATTAATAATTACACTTTACCTTTTCTCTTCAGAGAGACAATTTATGGGGGAGACACCTTCCTTCACCTTCCCTTTCTCCTCCAGGCTAGTTACAATAGCTCTTGAGAATTTTGAATATCCTTATGTGATGGTTTGGGCTGGGATAGAGTTAATTTTCTTTATAGTAGCTAGTATGGGGCTATGTTTTGGATTTGTGCTGAAAACAGTGTTGGTAACAGAGAGATGTTTCCGTTATTGCTGAGCAGTGCTTACATAGAGTCAAGGCCTTTTCTGGTTCTCACACCACCCCACCAGCGAGTAGGCTGGGGGTGCAAAAGCAGCTGGGAAGGGACACAGCTGGACAGTTGACCCCAAAGAAGGGATATTCCATATCATACAACGTCATGCTCAGCATATAAAGCTGGGGGAACAAGACAGAAGGGGGGGACTTCCAGGGTGATGGCATTTGTCTTCCCAAGTAACAATTGGAGAGTGATGCAGCCCTGCTTTCCTGGAGGTGGCTGAACACCTGCCTGCCAATGGGAAGTAGTGAATGAATTCCTTGTTTTGCTTTGCTTGTGTGTGCAGCTTTTGCTTTACTTATTGAACTGTCTTTATCTCAACCCACGTATTTTCTCAATTTTACTCCTCTGATTCTCTCATCCTGCTGGGGAAGGAGTGAGTGAGCGGCTGTGTGGGGCTTAGTTGCTGGCTGGGGCTAAACCACGATGCGTTCGGATGTTCAAACTAGCATGTTCCTGTTGCTCCTACTCCTGAATGTGTTTCAGGTCTTGTTTAAGGTTAAATAACTATTTAAGAATTGCCCAGTCAGCACGGGTTCATGGAAGGCAGGTCCTGCTTGACCAACCTGATCTCCTTCTATGACCAGGTGACCCGTCTAGTGGATGAGGGAAAGGCTGTGGATGTGGTCTACCTGGACTTCAGTAAAGCCTTTGACACTGTCTCCCACGGCATTCTCCTAGAGAAGCTGGTGGCTCACGGCTTAGACAGGTACACTCTTCGTTGGGTAAAAAACTGGCTGGACGGCCGAGCCCAGAGAGTTGTGGTCAACGGAGTTAAATCCAGTTGGCGGCCGGTCACGAACGGTGTTCCCCAGGGCTCAGTTTTGGGGCCGGTCCTGTTCAATATCTTTATCAACGATCTGGATGAGGGGATCGAGTGCTCCCTCAGTAAGTTTGCAGACGACACTACGTTGGGCGGGAGTGTTGATCTGCTGGAGGGTAGGAAAGCTCTGCAGAGGGACCTGGACAGGCTGGATCGATGGGCCGAGGCCAACTGTATGAGGTTCAACAAGGTCAAGGGCCGGATCCTGCACTTCGGCCACAACAACCCCAGGCAATGCTACAGGCTTGGGCAAGAGTGGCTGGAAAGCTGCCCAGAGGAAAAGGACCTGAGGGTGTTGGTCGACAGTTGACTGAACATGAGCCGGCAGTGTGCCTAGGTGGCCAACAAGGCCAATGGCATCCTGGCCCGTATCAGAAATAGTGTGGCCAGCAGGAGTAAGGAGGTGATTGTGCCCCTGTACTCGGCACTGGTGAGGTCACAACTCGAATACTGTGTTCAGTTTTGGGCCCACTATAAGAAGGACATTGAGGTACTGGAGCATGTCCAGAGAGGGGCAACAAAGCTGGTGAAGGGCCTGGAACACAAGTCTTATGAGGAGTGGCTGAGGGAACTGGGGTTGTTTAGTCTGCAGAAGAGAAGACTCAGGGGAGACCTTATTGTGCTCTACAACTACCTGAAAGGAGGTTGTAGTGAGGTGGGTGTTGGTCTCTTCTCCCAAGTAACAAGCGATAGGATAAGAGGAAATGGTCTCAAGTTGCACCAAGGGAGGTTTAGACTGGACATTAGGAGAAATTTCTTTCCTGAAAGAGTGGTCAGGCCTTGGAACAGGCTGCCCAGGGAAGTGGTTGAGTCACCATCCCTGGAAGTATTTAAAAGATGTGTAGATGAGGCGCTTAGGGACATGGCTTAGCGGGCATGGTGGTGTTGGGTTGACAGTTGGACTCGATGATCTTAGAGGTCTTTTCCAACCTTAATGATTCTATGATTCTATGACTCTATGATTCTATGACTCTATGATTCTAAGAATGCCACCCAGAGATGTGCCCTGAGGCTGGATAGTTATGAGTGGCAGGGTGTGTGGGATAGCATGGGCAAGTGCCTAGGATAGTGGTCACCTCCAGTGTTTTGGAACATCAACCCTGAACAAGTGCAGAATCCTGAAAAACTAATAAAGTATTTGGAAAAAGTATGCTGTCACCCTTGCAACTCCAGAGAGACATGAATCACTGCAACGTGCTGGGCCCTGGCCCATGCCTACCGAGCCCTCTTCAACACTATTCAGAACCCTCAAGGAGAAGAGAAGGTCCCTGGATCTGATGACAAAATGACAGGCATTGCAGCTACTCCAACCCCTGCGACGGGCACGCGGCTACTCCAACCCCCGCGACACGCACTGCAGCTACTCAAATCCTGGCGGCAGGCACTGCAGCTGAACCAGAGAACCAACCTGTGCTCGTATCAGGTATTGCCCCTATATGCAAAAAGAAATCTTGGAAGCAAAAGTCAACTCATTTAGTAAGGGATGATGAAAAAGCAGGGCCTTCACAAGAAGAGGAAGAGGAAGAACTCATAAAGGAGATGGCAACTACCTGATCCCTATCCCTGAGTGAGCTGCAAGATGTGCGAAAAATTTCAGCCATTTTCCAGGTGAGCACATTGTCACCTGGCTGCTTCAATGCTCGCATAATGGGGCCAGTAGCCTGGAATTAGATGATAGGGAAGCCAAGCAGCTGGGATCCCTTTCTAGGGAAGGGGACAATGACAAAGCAATTTCCTTCAGGCGTGAAGGAAAGGTATCCCTTCAAGGAAGATGTTATATATCACCCAGGTAAGTGGACCACCATGGAGAGAGGTATCCAGTACCGGAAGGAATTAGCCATGCTGGAAATGATTTATGATGAGTAAGCAGTTATCCAAAGATCCAGATGAAGTCAAGTGCACACGACCCATGTGGCAGAAGTTTGTAAGGAGCGAACCACCCCCGTATGCCAACTCATTGGCAATACTAACCTGGAAAGATGGAGGGGAACCAATAGTAGATGAATTGGCTGGCCAACTCCAGCAATACAAAGAAAGTCTCTTTTCCTCCCTCATTTTGGCTGTGAGAAACTGTCCCAGGAGGTCCAGCAACTCAAAGAGGATAGGTCCTACTCCCCACCTGTATGGACCAGTACCTCAGCTATTAAGAGTAAGCATTCCTCTGCTCAAGAGAGAGGATATAGAGAGTAGACACCACAGGGCGCCCTGTGGTTTTACCTCCATGACCATGGAGGAAGTGGGATGGAAAATCTACCTCGACCCTAGAGGCATGGGTATGTGAGTTGGAAGGAAAAACAGTCACACAAGGGGGTTCTTCCAGGAAAACTGCTGTTCCAGTCTCCAGTGGGCAGTTCCCTGGATAGAGTAGAAGAGCTGATCTCACTTCTGATCTTAGTGAAGGGACTTCTGACATGTATTTACAAGAAGTGAGTAACGAATACTATGACCAGAACCAGAGGGGCCCTGCCTCCGGCCAGGTGGAGGAAAGGGACAACCAGGTTTATTAGAATCATAGAATCATATTAGACTGTGTGGATTCGATGGCCTGGCACATCAGAGCCACAGGAGTATAAGGCTCTCGTAGACACTGGTGCACAGTGCACCCTGATGCCATCAAGCTGTAAAGGGGCAGAACCCGTATTTGTATTTCTGGAGTGACAGGGGGATCCCAAGAGTTAACTGTATTGGAGGCCGAAGTGAGTCTAACCGGGAATGAGTGGCAGAAGCACTCCATTGTGACTGGCCCAGAGGCTCTGTGCATCCTTGGCATAGACTACCTCAGGAGAGAGTATTTCAAGTTCCCAAAAGGGTACCGGTGGGCTTTTGGTATAGGTGCCTTGGAGACGGAGGAAATTAAACAGCTGTCCACCTTGCCCGGTCTCTCAGAGGACCCTTCTCTTGTGGGGCTGCTGAGGGTCAAAGAACAACAGGTGCTGATTGCTACCACAACAGTGCACCGGCGACAATATCGCACCAGCCGAGGCTCCCTGATCCCCATCCATAAGGTGATTAGTCGACTGGAGAGCCAAGGGTTGATCAGCAAGACTCGCTCACCCTTTAACAGTCCCATATGGCCAGTGCGAAAGTCTAATGGAGAGTGGAGATTAACAGTAGACTACCGTGGCCTGAACGAAGTCACGCCGCCACTGAGTGCTGCCGTGCTGGACATGCTAGAACTTCAATACGACTGGAGTCAAAGGCAGCCAAGTGGTACGCCACAATTGATATCGCTAATGCGTTCTTCTCAATCCCTTTGGCAGCAGAGTGCAGGCCACAGTTTGCTTTCACTTGGAGGGGCGTCCAGTACACCTGGAACTGACTGCCCCAGGGGTGGAAACACAGCCCTACCATTTGCCATGGACTGATCCACACCGCACTGGAACAGGGTGAGGCTCCAGAACACCTGCAATACATTGATGACATCATCGTGTGGGGCAGCAGAGCAGAAGAAGCTTTTGAGAAAGGGAAAAAAATAATTCAAATCCTTCTGAAGGCCGGTTTTGCCATAAAACAAAGTAAGGTCAAGGGACCTGCACAGGAGATCCAGTTTTTAGGAATAAAATGGCAAGATGGATGTTGTCAGATCCCAACGGATGTGATCAACAAAATAACAGCCATGTCCCCACCAACTAGCAAAAAGGAAACACAAGCATTTTTAGGCGTTGTGGGTTTTTGGAGAATGCATATTCCAAATTACAGTCAGATCGTAAGCCCTCTCTATCAAGTGACTTGGAAGAAGAATGACTTCAGATGGGGCCCTGAGCAACAACAAGCCTTTGAACAAATTAAACAAGAGGTAGTTCAGGCAGTAGCCCTTGGGCCAGTCCGGGCAGGACAAGATGTGAAGAATGTGCTCTACACCGCAGCCGGGGAGAATGGCCCTACCTGGAGCCTCTGGCAGAAAGCACCAGGGGAGACTCGAGGTCGACCCTTAGGGTTCTGGAGTCGGGGATACAGAGGATCCGAGGCCCGCTACACTCCAACTGAGAAGGAGATATTGGCAGCATATGAAGGGATTCGAGCTGCTTCGGAAGTGCTTGGTACTGAAGCACAGCTCCTCCTGGCACCCCGACTGCCGGTGCTGGGCTGGATGTTCAAAGGGAGCGTCCCCTCTACACGTCATGCAACCGATGCTACGTGGAGTAAGTGGGTCGCACTGATCACACAACGGGCCCGAATAGGAAACCCCAGTCACCCAGGAATCTTGGAGGTGATCACGAACTGGTCAGAAGGCAAAGATTTTGGAATATCCCCAGAGGAGGAGGTGACGCGTGCTGAAGAGGCCCCACTGTATAACAAACTGCCAGAAAATGAGAAGCAATATGCCCTGTTCACGGATGGGTCCTGTCGCCTTGTGGGAAAGCATCGGAGGTGGAAAGCTGCTGTATGGAGTCCTATACACCAAGTTGCAGAAACTGCTGAAGGAGAAGGTGAATCGAGCCAGTTTGCAGAGGTGAAAGCCATCCAGCTGGCCTTGGACATTGCTGAACGAGAAAAATGGCCAGTACTTTATCTCTATACTGACTCATGGATGGTGGCAAATGCCCTGTGGGGCTGGTTGCAACAGTGGAAGCAGAACAACTGGCAGCGCAGAGGTAAACCCATCTGGGCTGCTGCATTGTGGCAAGATATTGCTGCCCGGGTAGAGAACCTGGTTGTAAAAGTACGTCACATAGATGCTCACGTACCCAAGAGTCAGGCCGCTGAAGAACATCAAAACAACCAGCAGGTGGACCAGGCTGCTAAGATCGAAGTGGCTCAGGTGGATCTGGACTGGTAACATAAGGGTGAATTATTTATAGCTCGGTGGGCCCATGACACCTCAGACCATCAAGGAAGAGATGCAACATATAGATGGGCTTGTGATCGAGGGGTGGACTTGACCATGGATGCTATTGCACAGGTTATCCATGAATGTGAAACATGTGCTGCAATCAAACAAACCAAGTAGTTAAAGCCTCTGTGGTATGGAGGATGATGGTTGAAATATAAATATGGGGAGGCCTGGCAGATTGGTTATATCACACTCTCACAAACCCGACACGGTAAGCGCTATGTGCTCACCATGGTAGAAGCAACCACCGGGTAGCTGGAAACATATCCCGTGCCCCATGCCACCACCTGGAACACTATCTTGGGCCTTGAAAAGCAAGTCCTATGGCAACATGGCACCCCAGAAAGAATTGAGTCAGACAACGGGACTCATTTCCGAAACACCCTTATAGATACCTGGGCCAAAGAGCATGGCATTGAGTGGGTCTATCACATCCCCTATCATGCACCAGCCTCTGGGAAAATTGAACGATACAATGGACTGCTAAAGACAACACTGAGAGCAATGGGTAATGGGACATTTAAACATTGGGATGCACATTCAGTAAAAGCCACCTGGTTAGACAACATAGGGGGGATCTGTCACTCGAGCTGGCCCTGTGCGATCAAAACTTTTACATGCTGTAGGTGGGGATGAAGTCCCTGTAGTGCACATAAACATTCTGGGGAAGACAGTCTGGGTTATTCCTGGGCAAATGCCCATTCATGGGACTGCTTTTGCTCAAGGACCTGGGTGCCCTTGGCAGGTAATGCGAAAGGATGGGGAATTCCAATGTGTACCTCAAGGGGATTTGATTTTGGGTGAGAATAGCCAATAAATTCAATTGTATGATGTTAATTTCTCTATAGCACTGTATATCATCACTTCTATGGTGGCTATATGCAATATCAATGGTATTACAGCAAGAATCACCTAGATTAATGAAGAATGAACTTTGATGAAAACTGAGCAAAGCGCAGCGACAATGGAACCACAACTGGCTTCAACATGCAACAATCCAACACCACATACCATCTTTCCTGCCCTGAAGGACTGTTATGACAGATAGAGCCCAAAGTCATAGACTAAATGAACACAACAAACATTTTATAGGGAATGATATCTGTGTGTATATATCAAAAGATAGGAAAAGTGGTGGTGATTAATTGGAATGTATTGGAAAGTGTGGGGGCATGACATAGATGTTATAGAATAAGTGATGGATACTGTCCTGGTTTTGGCTGGGATAGAGTTAATTTTCTTCCTACTAGCTAGTATAGTGCTGTATTTTGGATTTAGTATGAGAATAATGTTGATAACACACCGATGTTTTAGTTGTTGCTAAGTAGTGCTTACATCAAGTCAAGGACTTTTCAGCTTCTCATGCTCTACCAACTGAGAAGGCTGGAGATGCACAAGAAGCTGGGAGGGGGCACAGCCAGGACAGCTGATCCAAAATGGCCAAAGCGATATTCCATACCATATGATGTCATGCTCAGAATATAAACTAGGGGAAGCTGGCGAGGGGGCCACTGCTCAGGAACTGGCTGGGCATCCGTCAGCGGGTGGTGAGCAATTGCGTTGTGCTTCACTTATTTTTTACAATTTTCTGTTATTATTATTGTTGTTGTTGTTATTGTTGTTATTATTATTATTATTTTCCCTTCCTTTTCTGTCCTATTAAGTTGTCTTTTTCTCAACCCACGAATCTTAGGGTGGTTTTTTACCCCCCAATTCTCTCCCCCATCCCACCAAGGGGGAGTTGTGATCGAATGGCTGTGTGGTGTTTAGCTGCCTGCCGGATTAAACCATGACATTTGGAAACAGCCACTTCCTTTTTTTGCTTTGTACCTGTGAAATACAAACTTTGTATGTTGCCTCCTAGTTAAGCATTATGAAGTTACGCCAGCATTTTTGCTAGATGAGTATACAGAACTTGCAGAAAATTAGGCATTTTTATGATTACCTTATGCATTAAAACAATTCAGATATTGAAAATCATATGTGACATGGAAATCTTTGCCATTATCAATACTATGTTCCAAATCCCTCCTGTCCCGTATTTTCCATCCTTTCTTTCTTTCAGAAGTCAGATGAAGGACTTGAGGCAAACTGGTTTGTTTGCAGCATGTAATGCTCGTTTCTCTAAACAAAGCATAGGTCAGTATGTGGAAGAGACATAATTTTCTTTTTCTTTACTGAATACTTACAAAAACTGCAAAAGTAGGTTGAAAAGTCCACCTAAACACAATAATTCCAACCCCAAACAAATACGTACCCTGACAGTTACCTTTGACACTCAATTAATTCAATTTAATTGGTTTATTTGCTAACTGTTGCAGATTAAATAAAATACTTTAAATCCTAAGACATTGCTCCAGAACCCTCAATGAGACAAGTTTATTATCTTCCTGTAGAACCATATAAGATAAATGTAGAGAGATGAAATAAATGTAAAGCTAAGCTCTCAGTAAGAAGCAACATGTTGCCATTCTCCATCAAGAAACTTTAATTACTTTTCTCCTTTCTACTGTTCTTCCAGTCATTCTTGACAGATCGTGTTTTCTAGGCTTCTTGATGATTCTTGCTGATTTATCCTCTTCAGTTGCTTGCCTCAGCTTTCCCTTAATCCTGCATCTTCAGTGGATGGGCACTGTCAGCGAAAGGGGCATGGCCAAGCTATTTCTTAACCGATCATTCAGAAAGGTGAAAAATATTTCTCAAGCTGAGTAAGTGGCAAGATGAATGACCTCCCATCAGTCAGGTAAAACACATTGTACCATAACTAACTTAAGCAATCTATAAAACGGTAAACTTCCAGACACAGCCTCTGTGCTGTTCTCGTCGTCGCCTGAGATTGAACACCCAGCTCCTCACTGCTTATCTTTTGGCTTTCACAGCACTGATATCCAGACAGTGAAAAAAAAGTAGGTTTTTCTCAATGTAGAACTATGCAGGTCTTTTGTGTTTCCAATCACTCTGTGTCAATTTTATATGAAGTAACAGTGTATCATCAAATGATTTATTCAGCAGATTTAGTATGTTAATAAAACATATACATGTAGTAATAAATAATACAGTAATTTACAAGTTCTATCACAAGGACATTAGAAAGTAAGAAAATATTTAAAATCTGTTGGAACATACCACACAGTTATATGTCAAAGTCAAAGCTGAAGTCACGTTCAAATTTTTTTAAGATACAGTAGAGACCCAGTCAGAGAGCTTATTGTAGAAAGGGCCCTTACAAAATGCCAATTCATTCCAGGAACAGCCTGGGTTCTCTGGCTTTTGAGTGGTCGTTCAAAGAAAATAAAAGAGATTAAATCTATATTGAAATCATGAGTTTATTAAATGCCATGATAGGCTTCCCTTGGAAATATATTCAAGTCTCTACTGATTCAAAAATAAACTTCAGCAATACCATCCTTGTTTTATAAACCTTAGAGTCTACTTAATTAAAAGCTCCTCATGAAATGCAATAACAGTATTTGTCAGTGAACTGGTTTTGTTTGTTTTCCAAAATTCCAGTCTCATAAGTCTGTATCAACTTCTGTTAAGTAAGGGCTATTCAGTTTAGTGCTTTTAATGATGGCTATATGGAGATAACTTCCTGTGAAGTTCTCCAAATGTCAGAATTAATTTCTCTTATCGTATCAGTATAAAAAATAAAAATCCAAAAGTAATTAAGATTTACTGAGGATTTCTTTTTCACCATTCTAAGCAAGCTCCCAGAGAAAATAACTACTTTTGTTGATTTATTGGTTCCTAGCAGAGAATAATGGGCTATATATAGGATAGCCAGCAGTGAGCTCATTTATCAGAAAAGAAGTTGTAGTTTAGTTAGCACTGGTGAGCTTTGTCTACAAAGAAAAGCTTAACCAGTGCTGACAATGTTTGTGAGAAATGTATGCAATAGAAATGATGCTAAAAATACTTTAATTGCAAAAATAGATGGGGCAAAATGCATTGCACACATATCTAAAACTCCTTCTAAATTTCCAAAGCAAATAAATTTTGCTTCATATGCTGAAGATATGAAGATATGGTTCACATTGTGAAGACTTTTTGAAATCTTCCTGCCATTTTAGCAATATTATATGAAATTTTACAAAAAAGTTTTTCTTATAGCTTTCTCCATCACTAAATAAGGTGTAATAAAGAATTACATTCTGCCTGCTGGCTTATGAAAGAACTCGGGACAAACCTTCCTTTGCTGTTTTATTTTACATATTCAGAGTGGATTTGCTTACAAAATTAAGCTTTTTACAGCAGTTTTCCAAAACGGAAAAATTATTCTTCTCTTTGTAAGCACATTTATTCTTCTGCTATTCTTATATAGTTGTAAAACCTCCAAAAGAAGAACTCTATTCCACATAGTTTGTGTTTCACCTTCTTCCACACTTCCTTTTCTGAAAATGGAAAGTGCTTTAGACATTGCAGAATTAGTACAGTAATATTTGTCCTAATGTTCACTGAAGGAAAGGATTTGGGTTTTTTCCTCTCTTGCCAGGTACGTATGTGCAATTGCTTTGATCCACTTACATCTTACTTACAGTCACCCTTAGCAAAAAAAAAAAAAAAAGAGGTTTGACATAAAGGCAACTTGATTGCCTTTATCTTTCCTAACAAAACACAGTAAGCAAAGATTACAATTAATCCTAAAAACATAGTCAAGCACAGTAAAATCCATGCTTAAATAGGTCTGAGTAAGGCTGAATCCTCCAAAGCTAAAGGGCATGGCTGTGATGCACGGTCTGTCATCTACATTGTTGTCTCTGACGTCCAAGGAATGTATCGCACAGGCACAGCAGGCTCCAGAAGGCAAGTATGTGCAGACTGTATAGCCTAACTTCCCTTCAAATGCTGTTTCTGTGTTGTCTTTTGCATGATAAAGGGACAGAGCTGAGACTTTGCCACTCCTGACATCAAGAATTAAATCCATTTAACACGCATTTTTACTCAAATCACTATTTCTAAACAAAAGTATTTGCTGGATTGTCAGAAACTTGTATTTTATTTTCCACCAATCCTATATTTTCAGTCATCTTCACCCCTGAAATATTTGTCCAGCTGAGTATTTATCATCTCTTTTTCTAACCTTGGCTCTTAATCTGCCATTGTTCATTTTGGAGCATCTTCACTGAAATCAGTTTGGTAAACCAATGATTGGTGTGTTATTTAGAATTCAAAAAGGTAAAAAGCTGGTCTTGGAAATCCTTAAATGCATACTGCTATTAGAGTGCTTCTAAAAAGCTCTCATAATTTTCCTGTGATTCTAAGTAAACCTCTGAGTCTGCATAGGTAAATGCCTGCTAGCTTGCTTTGCACTTCAACTTGTTTGTTAGGCTTCCTGTGGGTTCACTCAGTTTCAGTAACGCTGCTAACATAACATTAACCAGTGCTGGGGTTTCATTTTCTGCAATTTTTTTATGCTACTGCAGTCTTAGAAAAACAAGTTCTATATGGTTATAAATGCTTGGTTTGAAACAAAGATCAAGTACTTTATCCACCAGTACTTCAGAAGACTTTGCTTCTATGGAGGTTTTTCTTTCTCCTCTCCTGGCATTTTGAAGTCGTTAGATTTAAAACTCCTTTGAGAATCAGTAGTGCAGGCTAATGAGAGAAAAGGAGGTACTGAGTAGGGGGGAAAAGACTTTGCTTTTTGCAGAAGGGTGAGACCATGGCAATTGGCTAGGCTAACGCTAAGAGCTTTTTGATGTAGGAGTGATGTTGGAGGCGTGAGATGTCAATCACAAAGTGACTGAACTTCAGAAGAATACGAAACAGATAACAGGCAAAAATGGCCTTTCAAGAGGGCGACTGCAGAGTGATCAGAATCTCAGCTGAGAATACAGGGAGAGTTTCCCAAATGAGGGATGCTTTTTTGACTGCTTGGTAAAGGCCTGAGGCAACCAACCCCAGGTGCCTAATGGAAACATTTTCTCTATGTACAGTTAACGCCTTTCACAGTGTCTTTAACAGAAGTCTGCTGTGCCTTTCAATCCGTGAAACAAAAGTTTTTTCATTTATTGATGATTTTCCTTTGCTTTTTAACCTGGCAGTAGTGCAGTATGCTGGCAGTAAGAGGAAGAAATATTTGTCTTGATTGCAAGAAAAAAAGTTGGTCTGAAAGTCACTATTCAGTCAATCACTGATCAATTCACCGATCAATATTCTCGTCACATAATAGGAAGCTGCACAGTTAAAGAAGTAGCAAGTTAGAGAAAGAAACCAATTTCAGTCAGTGCAGTCAGCTAGTTGAAGGGAGCCTTTCCTCTAACAAAATGGGAATGTTGTCTCTCAGTTCTTCTGAGGAAAAAAATTAAAAGAATTAAATATTTTCAAGTAGGAAGACAGCTCCAGAAAAGAGAAAAACAGTATGATTGCTGAAGCTGAAATTAGAAATCTCAATTTTGTTCCCAACCTACAGTTAAGAGGAAGACAAACAGTACTTTATTGCTTTCCATAGCAGAATTTTAAGAATTAAAGATATGGGGATTGGAACAAAGACAGGAAGAAAAATGCTTAAGAAATTGGGGTAAATCACAGCTACTGCCTCCATTCACCACCACTATATTTCTGTACATAATGTCTTTTTCATTTTAAATTCATTGCTAGGTAATGTTCAGAATGAATTAAGCTTGTGTTCTGTAATAGAGTTTAGCAGTGAGTAATGAGGTGGACTTGCCATCATCAAAACACAGTTGCCTGTTTACATATACATTCAGGGTTGTTGGAAAGGGATGAGAAGTCTGATAAGAGGAAGTGCACGTTTACTTGGGTTCTTTACTTACTGTTTCATCTTACTTGCCAGAAACACTACAGTGCTCCGTAGCCAATAAATACAAAATTCAGTTTTTCACTTCATCTTACTTATATATAATTTATTTTTAAGATGGTATACTTATATTAAGGGAGTGATGAAGCATTAAAAAGAACAGGTAAACCATGATATCAAATGGCCTTCATTTTGTGTTGAATTCATAAACTAAATTAAAGTTGTTCTTCAATTTGGTGGTTTGGGGTTTTTTTCTTTATTTCTAGTATACTGACTAAACAGTTCATTTTTTAATTTTATTCTACCTGTAAAATGAACAGCACTGCCTTTGGCCCCTGTCTACCTTCTACTTAGATGTGTTGGTCTAAGTGCCTACATGAATGGGAGCTGCTGCTGTGGGAAAGCTTGAGACTGTAACAGCAGGTACTCAGCTGCTCATGACCAGCTTGCAATGAGTCCAGAATTATTTTTATCCCTTGCACTCTTATAATACTGCTCATGCTTAATTTGTGTAGTGTTTTTAATTTTAATGAGGAAGAGATACAAAGTATTTATGCATTTCCTGCCATGTTTCAGGTAGACACATGATTAAAACCTTATAATCAAAAAATAATTTTTCACATTCAGAGAGTGCTTCTCCTGCTGCTCAGGACCTATTTTTAATTAAAAATTTGAGCTCTAGTACATATGCAAATATCATTATGTCAACAGTAATAGCCATGAAAACATGAAAGACTCATCAACAGTCTCAACAGAGCAGAAGGGGGAAGCAGTAGGATATCTTACACCTTCCTTAACTTCATTAAATGAATTGTAATGGACATAGTATAACATGAGCTCTTCACAAGGTTAGCCCTCCCTTGGTGCAATAGTAAGACAGAAGTGGAGAACTTTAATGGTGGATAATATAAGTCGGACATGGCTTTTCATTTAAGAGTAGTTCAGAACTAAAAAATACACTATTGTTTACTTTAAAAAATGTGGTAAAATAACACAAAATGCAAAATAAGCATATAAACAATTCCTCCATAAATTGTGCTCTACTTAATACTGGAATCTCTTGTTCCAGTGGTGGAGAGTTGCTTTTTCACGTTCTGTTGTAAGCAGGATTATGATAAGAAAGCCAAGCTTATAGTGCAAGAATAATGAAGTTTATCTGAAGAATCAAGGAGAAGGTCTCCACAGCTTGGACTTTTCTGATGATTAGATCTCAGTGCACCCACACTCTGGTATCTGCAGGTCCTGCTAAGCCACATGGTAAAGCAGAGTCTCAGCACAGTCTTGACACTAACCATTAAGCAAGTGTGGTTTTGTGTCAGTTGAGACACAAGTTTGTTGGACATTCTTCCTTTATTTATACCTGTGGTTATTTACTTATATTCCTTTATTTATATCTTCTTGTTATTGGTTCTTTCTGCAGAATGTGATTTTACAAAATAAATTGTTAGTGGTTAGTGGTTAATATCAAGCCATTGCATCTGAGGGAATATACTTAATTTGCATGGTTTTGCTGTAACTGTAGCTGTATGAATTCGAGCTATTGGCCTTAGAAGGGGAGCTAAGTGGAGGTGAAGTTGTCACAGCTATATTGTACGCAAATGCTTCTCACTCCAAATTAAGTGCCAGATTGAATCTTTGGGGATCCATCACAGCCACACCATATAAAGATGCAGAATGTCTGGCTGAAAGCTTTGTCTTTTCCTTTGCCTCTCAGGTGTATACTACACATTGAAAGAATGCTAATATAATTCTACAATTTAACAAATCAGCAGGTATGTATTATCTGAGAGATATTAGAAGGTATTGGAGGTGAATACAGCATAGGGAAAAATCTATTAGTTTTTATTTTTGTAGATTTGAATGGCTTAGTGAATATACATGCTTATGAATATATGGATTGGTCTAAGCAACTCAGAAAACACACAGCTTTCTATATGGTTATTTTCTTGCACGAGATCATGTTAGCAGATGTTGGTACTTAACAGTTTTGTCTTAAGTCCTTCCTCCTTCTATTCTTTCCATGTACAAAGATAAGCTCTCTTGCTCATTCTCAGTTCAGATATGCTCTCCATTTAGCTAAACAGATGTTCTCTTTAAATAGGCGTCAGGTAATATGGACATCTCAGCCTTTCCTTAATGAAACCATCGTAACAAAATTACATATGCATAAATGCAGCCTAAGTCCTTCAAGGACATACTCATTAGCTGTGTCATTTTGGATTCACTCTTTGGAATAAATATGTCCCTGTGGCTGTTTGAAGCATTTAGAATCACTAATTCTATTTGAAAATACTCATTTGATATATATTAACTATATATTACTATGTACACAGGAAGAAAAAGAGACAAGAAGGTAGTTATTCACAAAGGTATAAAATAAGTCCTCTTATATTCCACAGACCTGTATCATTTTCACATACATAAAATAGTAAGATGAGAATCTGACCAATCATCTCTAATACTCCGAATTTATTCACTGTGGTGTAACTTAGCTTACTGGATTTTCCTTATTTATAATAAAGTGACAGAAAATATTTCTAGCTGTAGTAATTCACAAATACGAACATTTTAAGTTATGGGAGATTTTGATTTCTGTCAGTGTAGGTAAAGGATATTTTTAATATATGGCATAAAGTAACATAGCTTGGGATAAAACATGTTCAAGGGAATGTCTGATGTTCAGAAAACATATAGTGAGATCTATCAACACCAGAAAAGCCTTAAAGTGCTGCAGTTTTATGTTAAAAAAAATTTCTTAGAGATCTTAAACAAAGTTTTGTGTAAAATAGGCAAAATATGTAGTATGAGTTTGGATCACTAGATAAGGTGATCTTCAGTAAAGAGATATTCGGTTATCTTCAGCTATCCAAGCTTCATGACACAGGTCTGTCTAATTAATCAGCTGTGCCATTTTTAGTTGCACTTTTTACACTGGTTTTTTGCAGTGCAGCAATTTGCACTGTTACAAATGAGGAAATGGTAGTTACAAACAATTTCCCCAATGTTGATATGAATCATGATACTGTTGAAATCAATGAGAAGATCTCCCTTGATGTCAGTGCCAAGCAATGGAAACCTACATGGGTTATTTCATAAACAAAATGTAGTAGTGTTGGTAATTATTGCAGAAGACATTTGGAATCATCATGCAATCATTATTTCTTTCCTTTTCTCCTGTATCTGCTGGCAACATTCGACCTTATTTAGTTAACTGGGTTTTGGTCCTCTTTATTGTAATATAAGGATCTTCTTTAAAAATAAACAGCTGCACTTCATTTGGGCTCTAGGGAAGCTGAGACAGCCAATTAGATGGACTTCAGCTCTAGGCAATCTCCTTTGATTTTTTTTTTCATTGTATCAAGGCTATATTTGGCCCCAAATAAAGGCCTAGCTTCTGGTGTCTTTATTCTGACCTAGCTGAAACACTTATTTTGGTGGGACTGCTCAAAGGATAACCACAGTAATTTGTGCATTAGTCAACCCAAAGAAGGTGACAAAATGCCTTTCATTTTACCGTTCAAGGGCAATAGATATCCATGATTTGTAACAGCTGCATAAGAGAAAATCAGAACGAGAGTGAGCCCGTAGGGCTTCCACAGTTAAGAGAGATGATTTTGACCTGCCTTTGCTTCCAAGTGAAAGGGCTCTACTAAACCTTTGCAAAAGAAGGTTTACCCAGTAGGCCAGAGTGACTGATCCAGCAGAAGTATAGTTGGGTTGTATGTTGGAAGCTGTTATGTGTGAATGGGGAGTGTAGCAACTGCAGATTCATAATGTTTGATTATAAATTATGTTTGAGTGCTCATTAAGGCACAAGAGCATGCATTTCATTACAAAAACACAAGGATTTAATACAGGTAAAAAGTCATTATGACACTCAAGGGCATAATAAACTGTAAGCAATGCAGCATTCCTTCATAACAGTAAACTAATATATATTCTGTTTCAAGCTTTACCCTAATAAATAGGCCCCAATGCCAGACAATGCTCCAAACAACGGAGAAATAGAAATACAGTATTTACAGATTGGTATTTCTCCCCTCTGTTGCTTGGCCTATACTCAATTTTTATTTAAGGCTGGTTTTCTATTGAAAGTTGGTCTGAGAAGAATTTGACAGTATTACTGCTGTATTGATTTTATAGAAGTTACGTTAGGCTAATCAATAATGTGATCAAAGCACTGTTCTGTTCTGAAAAAAAAAAAAAGGGAGGTTCTTCTTCGTTATAGCAAAATGCCGGTGTTATAAAACAGATTATATAGTCAGATTACAAATACATATTGAAGCAGATTTTTGGATCTTTGTTCCTGTTGTACTGTACATGTGTTAGAAGCATCTTTTAAGAACAAATGTATCTTTCCATTTCCAATAAAGTCACTCACCACGTTCCTCTCATGTTCTCCAGGAAATCATTACATGTCTGCACTGCCCACTCCATTGTGCAGAGCTTTTCAAGTTAGCCTGAAAACCTACATAGTTGTATCACTGCAGTGCTAATTATCCTGTGTCAAGCACGTTACTAGTGGAGTGGTGCTAATTACCTTTCTTACTCTATTTGTTCAACTAATGAACTTAATTAGGTTCAACTTAGGCCCATTGTTTTTCACCTGTTCTTAGCTTGAAGCTTGCTGCTGCTTTGTCAGTTCTAATGAAGAAATTTACCTTTTTTTCCCAAATATATTGGTTGTGTCATTTAAACATGTTAGCCCTCTGAGAGCTGGCAGGGGTACCAGGAAACAATACAGCCTCACTACAGTCCCAGGACAAATCATGGAGCAACTCCTCTTGGAGCACATCTCTGGGCATGTGAGGGAGAAGGATGTGATGGGGAACTGTCAGCGTGACTTGGCCAAGGGTGAACCATCCTTGGGCCAGAGGGCAGGAGAAACATCAACAAACTGGAGGGGCTCAGGGGAGGCCACTGGAACAGCAGGGTTGGAGCATTTGCCCTGAGAGGAGAGGCTATGGGGCCAGGGCTGGTTCAGTGGGAGCAGAGATGGCTTCATAGCACCTAACTGCAGGCTGGTACATATAGAAGTGGATCACAGGGATGGGGATGGGCTCTTCACAGTGGTACCTGGTCGGAGAGCAAAAGACGCTGGCTGAAACAGGAGAGGTTCAGGCTGGGTTTCAGAAGAAGTTTTTTGCCACAAGAACAATCAGGAACAGGGCTGGGGCTCAGGGGCATGGTGCCATCTCCCTCCTTGGAGGATTTCCAGAGCCCATGGGATAAAGCCCTGAGCAACCTGGTCTGACCACATGGCTGAGCCTGCTCTGGCCAGGAGTTTGGACTAGGGACCTCCCAAGGACCCTGCTGGGCTGAGGCATTGTGTAGTGGTGTGGTCCCCTCCGTGGCACTTCATCACTCTGAGTAGAAGTGGAGGGTGCCTACATTGCTCTGCTAGCTTGGGGTCTGGAGAAATAATGTGTTAGCTGCTGCCAGTGTGCTGAAAACACTTGTGTGGATAGATTACCCTTCCAGAGAAGACCATCTGTTGATCGTGCTTTTTTCCTGTGGAGAAGTAGCATAAATTCCTTTAACCATACCATTTTCCATCTAAGACAGTGAGCTGTACCACCAAAAAAATGCTCTGTAGTGCAGCCAGTGTGTTTTGTACTGGGGTTATACTACACTGTTGAGAACAAATTCATAATGATCTACTTCATTAAACCTTCAATTTAAGAACCTTCTCTAGACTTGTCAATTGTGAAGAAAAAAAACCTACCCGCTACCCACATGGAATACATGGAATATTCTAACACAAGAGAAAAAATGGAAGCACAAATAACTCAAATAATTATCCAAGATCATAATATCTGTATCATAGCTAGGAAATAGATCCATTTCTATTTGCTCCTGATCTTATGACCTAGACATGGGACCATTTTTCTTCAGTTGTTAGCCACTGAGTATATAACAGGTAAAAACTTTGGAGTGCTGAAATGAAAGTCCTTTATTTTCAATTGCCACGGACTTTTAGCAGGAGTAGAAAACAGCCGCCTTTCCTTTTCACCATTTACTGTAGGTCGGGAATTTTCATGCCATGGTATTAAAAAGAAAAAAAAAAAAAAACAAAACCAGAAAGAAGATGACAGCCCTTTCCAGCTGAATCAAACTGGAGGTTTGTCTAATTCTTTGTTATAAAGTATGCATTGTCTGGTTTTGCCTGCCAAATCCTAAGAAGCGCTGCACTTTTTCCTCTGTTAAATATACACAGAAAAGTGCTGCTGAATTCAAGTCACCTTGAGGGACCACAGTTAGAGATGGCAATATCAGACAGAAATGTGAAGCAGCTTTTATTGCTGAAGCCCATCTCATTCTTAGCTAGCTCCAGTCCACTGCCACCAGTGCATTACACAGCCGTGGAATGGATGATTTTTGGAGTAAGAGAGCAAAATGATGGCTTGATATGTCATCATTTGACTTGCTCGACAAACTCCATGCTTTGGAAGAAAAGAAATCTAACTTTTCCCTCTCCCATAGAGTTTCTTTATGCTGTGTTCCTCTGGCTTGTTCCTTATTACCCAAAGATCAGTCTAGAGCATCATAAATCACATATAATTTGAAGATCTGCCTTCAGCAAAAGAAAGCACTAGACACTAAGATATTAACCTTAGCAGTGGATTTCCCCTGCTTTCCATGGACTTTCATTTTAGTTAAAATTGAAATGCCTTAGACAGAGAAATCCTATGCAGATGCAAAATAACATTTATTTTTATTATAGTCTACAAAACTCTTAGTGTAGGGGATGCAAGCTTTGTGCTTTACATTTTTTAACCTCCACTTAGCTTCAATTTTCGCCTTTTGTGAACGATTCTTCCAGTATCATGGGATGCCTCTTTCATCACAGTATTTTCAATAACATCAACAAAAACTCTGAAAGTCAAGCCCTCTACAAAGTATTAAGGACTACTCTGCAGGGAAAACATCAGTTCTACTGTATTTCAACTATGAAATATGATACTAGCAAGCAAATGCAGTCCTTGAATCTATTGTAATATAGGAAGCTGAGTGATTTATCACCTTGGGCATGGCAATAGTTCTAGGAGTAAAATGACTGTGATCACTTACTGCTATTCGGAAATGAGCATTCCCTCCCACACAGAGTAGGAAAAGGTTACCTTCCTGAGTGAAGCGTATGTGTCCATATCAGCTACTGACAGATAATCTTTTGCCACAGTAGATGAAGTGAGTGAACCAGAGCTAATGTGTCCTCACTTTTACCTTTGATGTTTTGCCAGCATTAATGGTTCTGCATGGATAGAGTTCTGCACGGGTAAACAGAATTTTCCAAGGGTTGTAAACTTAGAAGTGACTCCATTTTTAAGATTTGCACCATCTGTTCATGGGCATTTGAAAAGAACGGAAATATTGTTTGAATAAATAAAGCAAATGTGGTGAAATATACAGTATAATTATGCCACATTGCTGGTACGCCGTTCCCAGTCAAGTCCACGTGCTCAACACACAGTTATTATACAAAGTGAACAATGTGTGAGAGACAGAGAGAAGAAATATGGAATTTGATGTGTTATCTGTAATATTCAATAACCAATTTAAGTAGCTGAATAATACTTAAGATCTTGACTTGAGTTAGTAGGTAGATAGAGTTGAGTCCTCTTTGAGGCTGTTTTACTTCAAGGTTTCCAGAATTTCATGCACAGGTTCTTCGGCTGCATGACGCAGTTTTGGACAAGCCAGTCAAGCTATGCTCCTCTAGCTGACCTGGAATGAGTAAAATTTTCTTATGTTGCATGTTGCGTTGTGCGTTTAGGCGGACTGGTATTAAAAGCCCGGAAATCTTTGGGAACTCCAAACTAAACTTTTTGTGTGTTACCATTATTGTAGGTCACACTACATCTGCACTGATGTCTTCTTCACGTGTTGTTAGAACTTTGCAGAAGTTTCTTTTTTTTTAAATTTAGTTTTGGTTCAGATTTTAACTATACCTGTAATCTCAGTAGCATACAGTGAAAATGTCTAAGGATGTTGTTAAACTATATCTCCTTAAAATAGAATATCTATTCTCTCATTCTTGAACCCAAATATCTCTTAATTTCTCAGCTACCAAGAGCAAATGAATCTGAACTGCAGATATTTGAACCCAAACACTTCATGATGCCTAAATGAGCTTTGGATAATAGTTTTCTTGCTATGAGAGAATTTAATAATAGCATAAATAGCTAAATTATTTTTATAGAATCATTGAATCATAGAATCATTAAGGTTGGAAAAGACCTCTAAGATCATCGAGTCCAACCGTCAACCCAACACCACCATGCCCACTAAGCCATGTCCTCATCTACAAGTCTTTTAAATACTTCCAGGGATGGCGACTCCACCACTTCCCTGGGCAGCCTGTTCCAAGGCCTGACCTCTCTTTCAGTAAAGAAATTTCTCCTAATGTCCAATCTAAACCTCCCTTAGCGCAACTTGAGGCCATTTCCTCTCGTCCTATCGCTAGTTACTTGGGAGAAGAGACCAACACCCACCTCACTACAACCTCCCTTCATGTAGTTGTAGAGTGCGATGAGGTCTCCCCTCAACCTCCTCTTCTGCAGACTAAACAACCCCAGTTCCCTCAGCCACTCCTCATAAGACTTGTGTTCCAGGCCCTTCACCAGCTTCGTTGCCCGTCTCTGGACACGCTTCAACACCTCAATGTCTTTCTTGTAGTGAGGGGCCCAAAACTGAACACAAGATTTGAGGTGTGGCCTCACCAGTGCCAAGTACAGGGGCACGATCACCTCCTTACTCCTGCTGGCCACACTATTTCTGATACAGGCCAGGGTGCTGTTGACCTTCTTGGCCACCTGGGCACACTGCCGGCTCATGTTCAGCCGGCTGTCAATCAGCACCCCCAGGTTCTTTTCCTCTGGGCAGCTTTCCAGCCATTCTTCCCCAAGCCTGTAGCGTTGCCTGGTGTTGTTGTGACCCAAGTGCAGGACCCAGCACTTGACCTTGTTGAACCTCATACAGTTGGCCTCGGCCCATTGATCCAGCCTGTCCAGGTCCCTCTGCAGAGTCTTCCTACCCTCGAGCAGATCAACACTCCCACCCAACTTGGTATTGTCTGCAAACTTACTAAGGGAGCACTCGATCCCTCAGTAAGTTTGCAGATGACACCAAGTGAGTTGCACCATGTTGACACCATGTTGAGTGCAAATTACTCAGAACGTGGGGTGCAACAGGAAGAGTAGAGAAAAGCACTGAGATTATTTTTGAGAAGGAACAGAAAGATATTTAATAGGTTGAATAGTTAAAGGTGTATGAGACCTGTTGCTTCGTTTACATTGTCCCATTAGTTCCCACATGTACCTTTCCTGCTGAATCGCTCTGCCTGCCTTTCCTTCCCTTGGCATACAAATTGTCCTCATTTTTCATACACTAGATGTCTGAGGAGATCATGTTACGTTTTTTCACATGCTGCCATTCATATTTTGAGCAAGATACGTATACCAGTCCAGGTTCTGCTATCCCATTGTGCTGGGTTTTCGATTTTTTTCAGTTTTGTTTCTTTTTGTTGTTTTTCTGTTGTTGGTTTTGGGTTTTTGTGGGTTGTTTTTTTTTTTTAAGTTTTAATTGGCACAACCTTTCATGCCGATTTAGAATAATCTTTGGGCCGCTTAATTTATAACGGCTCAGAATGAGGGTCGCATATTCATTCCCACCTTTAGCATACTCTGGTTAGGGATTTACCTACAGTAAGAAATAATTTCTGTCTAGCAAAGAATTTGTGGAGCTGACTTAGAACTTAACTATCATTATTTACATTGTTAAATACTTTTGTGCACATAGTTCTGTAGGTGCTGAATAGACTATAAATGCACTAAAGATTGCCCTCTGAACCATGTTATTCTCAGTTACTTCTTCATATAGGTTGGATTTTTCCTTCTAGTCTAGAAGTATTTCTATATAGAAATTTTTAGTGTATCTGTTTTCTTCAGTTTGTTGATCGCCAGTCTAGTTCTAATTGAAAGCTGTACTTCGGGCTCCTAAAAGCCACTATGCTGATATCTAGGCAAAACAAAGGCATCAGATGAAAATCTTATTTATTCTTCATTTAGAAACAAATTCTGCCACATATATTCAGTGTGAGTAGTAACTAAGAGTAAGAGTGGCTTAATGGATCTCCTTGAAAAGGCATTGGGCCGCCTACGTGAGGGAAGCATATTGGGACCATAAATTGGAACTGTCTGGTTGGAAACATGGTTATCAAAGCTGTCACTTGATCACTAGTTCCCCTTATGGTCTTCATGTCTGCTCCGTTCTCTGACCCTGCCATTGTCTTGTCTTTTCTTGCTGAGCAGAAATAACTTAGTTTCCTAGAACCGACCTGTAGAAAACTGACACAACGCAATTCAGCTGATCACTGACTCGACAACCGGAGTCATGTCAGAAAGTCACTGCCCTGCCAAATCTGTTGTAGAAACCCCTGAGGAGTTGACATAATGAATCAGCCCTCCCTGGTGAGGTTTGCTGCGTTTTGCTTTTTTTTTTTTTTCTCTAAATGCTAAGCATCTGTCTGTTCTTCTGCTTTCCTTTTTTTCTGTGGCAATGTTGTTAAAAACGAATGGGGTATGTGCATCAAGCATGCATGGCACTGCTCGTTCACTTCAGGAACTCTGAGGTTACCACTTGACCAACGGAAATGTCAGCATGAATCAACATAATGTCATGCAGTGATTACAGTTAGCCACTCTGCACTTACTGTACCTTGTCTCTTGCTTTTTTTTTTGTCTGCTTGACATGGAAGATTTGTAACAACTCATCAGAAGAGAAGTTTCAAATAATTTGATTAAAAAAAAATCTATACAAATTTGACAAAATATTTGGTCAGAGAAGATAGAAAAAGAGAAGAAAATTATTATGTGGTTGATATATTTTACATTATTATGTCTTCAGAGATGGAAAAGCATTATTAATAATTTATCATATCATCAGTTATTCAGATGTCATATGTCATCAGTGTTCTCAGACCCCAGTTTGTTCATGCTTTTGCTTTTCCTAAAGTGAACTAACTCAGCAGGGTCAATATGAAGACTTAGATGTCCATGGTCTTGTGCAGGAAATACAGAAAGGACAATTGGCTATAGAAATCTTTAAGAGAAGATTCGTAATTCTGAAGTTAAAAGACAGTTGGACAGATACAGAGAAAAATTTTTGGTGAGGGTTTCCATTTAGGAGAATAGCAGAGCAAGGTGCAGGAGGAAAAAAAATCTTTCTTAAAATTGGGGTAAAACAAATCTTTCAAGCTTCTCATAAAAAAATGTAAAGGAACCTGTCTTTATGATTCAGTTTATTCTTTCATGAAAAAGCCCCATTTCAGGGTCCTCCCTGTGATACTTTCACAAACCAGCTAAGTACCATGGTTTTGTAGGAAAGTCTTTCATCCCTTATTGAAACTGTCCACCTCTGTATTAATAATTAAACAACTGCTAGACAGGAATTTATAAGATAAGGCTCCCAAATCATTCTAATAACTTTCTCCATATCTGTTGGACTTCTTGCCTGCTAAATGAGTCCTGTACTTGAGAAATCATTTCTTAAAACTTTTTATCTGAAATTCCACATTCCCTTCAATATCTTCTTATTTCAGGAGTACATTTGGTTTTGGCCAGAAACTGTTGGATTAAAAAAATGTCTGGTCATCTCTATGCAAAAGCATCTCTGCATCCCTAAATTCTCTGTGATGAATCTTGATAGATTTACTCTGATGTCAGGAGACATCAACATTAGCAGTAATGTTCACTCACATACATAGGCCTAGAAACATGATGGGTGCATATAAAATATGAATAATACAGCTAAACACATTTGCTTTTATGGAACATCTTTGCTTTGCCTCCCAGTCCCATTAAACTTGCCTTCAGACTCTAGACTATAATAATTTACTGCTTTCTTGCAATTTGAGGGGTGGAGGGAGGCATTCATGTCTAAACTTGTAATTTTAGGGAAAATTAAGTTTTACTGGTACTTCCACCAAAATTATGCAGCTTTAGTTACATTTTGCCATCTGCAATTGGATTAATCTTCTCCAGACTAATGAAGTGTAATTTGTAAATGAACTGTTTGTTTCTCTGAAAGGATCGCTCCAGTCATCTAGCTGTCAAGTCTCCTCCAAATGGATGCATTGTTAATCAGGGATGTCAAAGTCTAGCCTTTTTGAATTAGATTGGCTTTCTGGGGTTGTCACTCAGCTTGGCTCTTCGACAAAGACTAGGGAGGGCAGAAAAGGCTTCTGTTTCTGTTATTCCTCAAAGCCACAGCGAAGCAGAGGCGCGTGCCACTGTAGGTCTTCCATCTATCATTCGACAGTGTAAAAAGGGTCTTAGCGATCAGATCTCCTTACATAACATTTTCCTGTTACACATTCATCATGCTGTGGTATGACAGAGGTGAAAGCTAAGAACAATTGCTTTATGATTATAAAAAAGATCAAATATGAAAATTGCACAGTACATTTTGCACAGTAATGGTAACATGATATAAAGCCCTGGGACTGGTTAGCCCTGAGGAGATTTAAATTACCCTTTTTTTAGTCATCTCTTTCTAGTGTTTCTCCTGTTAGTGGCTTCTGATTCCAGAAATCTCAGTTTGTAATAGTTCTTTCAGCTTTCATGCAATATATCCTCATTCTTCACAGAAAATATTCTTCTCACAGGCTCTGATATGCTTCTGTGTGTGTGTGTGTTTTGGGTTTTGGGTTTGCAGAAGGGAGAGGGCTGGGGTTTTTTTTACATAACAGCAGCAGCAGCAGATAATCTTGTTCTCAACACATATACGCTCCTGATAATAAAGCTGAGCTGGTTTATACACTTCCAATAACATTTATCTAAAGGGTTGAGCTGAGCTAATGGTTGTGCTTTGTAGGATTGCAAATGCATGCAGAATGCATAGTTCAGGATGGCAAAACTAATATTCAGATCGCTTTAGTTATATTAGTTCCTTATTTCTTATTTTTCTCATGCTTCTAAACTTTGAGAATGAAATGCTTTACTGTAAGCTCTGTTATTTTTATCCTGATTTGTGACAGTGTGTACAAGCTCCAGAGCAGCATTGCAGACTCTTCTGTATTTGAGTGAATAAACAAGTGTGTCAAATGAGATCCAAGATTTGTAATGTTTTTTAAGGCCCAGAAGCAGTTTGGGATTACTTATTATTTCCAATTCCAGTAGTTTGGGATTGCTTACACCTGGCCATTTTACTCACAGAGAAGGGTGTCTCTGAAGGCAGACATAGCAGGTCAATAAGAAAAAATAATGCAGCAACAGCTGAGATGCAGGTATTTGAAATGTTGGCCCTGTATATCTTTAAACTCTAAATGATGCTTCTAACCAAAAGTCAGAAAAGAGGCAAGAAAGTGACGTGTCAGAAAACATAGAACTTACTAATATATTATCTCCCTTCTCCTTTACTAACTTACATTGAAATGGCATTTGTTTTCCCCTATAATAATTTGAAAGCAATTAAATGAATTATTTATTTATCAGTTTTGTCTTTCTATTACCTTCTTAATTGCCCACAAATAAGTTATGGTATTCTCATATCTACCCTTCAAATCTTTATATATATATTTCCAGTGCGTGTTTTTCTTTATGTACAGATAGTTTTAGTGTTATTTTGGCACAGTTAGTTTTTAGCTACCAAAGTCACATGTCATTGATTTTTTTTTCCCCTCTGATTAGATTATTTTAACAATATCTAACAAAAGATAAACGTAACTCTTAAAATCAAACACATATTTCAAATATGAGAGCAATGAAGCTTACAGTTCACTTGTGTTTGTTCATGCTAAAATGGTTTGAGAGCTTAGAAGTCTGCAGAAAGCAAACAAAAGGCACTACAAACATGCCAAAGTGAAAATTAGTTTTGCATTTGAACAAGCATTAATGAGAAGTGTTCCACTACCATTCACTTTGTTCTGCATCCTGTGGCAGTTATACCACGTTCCTCTGCAATGCCAAAACTGGACTTCATGTTCCAGCAGAGGCAACCCAACTTTCCTGATGGACATCTCACTTCAGAGCTTGCAGCTGTCCTGCCAGTTGTGACTCATGCCTCTACCTGAAGTTCTCCTATTGTCAGGATATCTTAAGAATCACCTTTGTATTGATGTGTGTACAGTAACTTCTTCGAAAGCAGATAGTTGTTCTGGCCCAGGATCAGATAAAGGCACTGTGTGAATTGGTGACAATTTTTTTTTCTGCCCTTCACCTCCAGTTTAGTCTGGTGTCAAAGGGGATCGAGTAAGTTATCTCCCTTGTCCTCCTTTATCTTACTATGGTATAGCTTATTTCCTTCTGGGGCCTAAAGGCAGCTGCTCTTAAGAAACAAGGCTCCACTTTTCCCCACTTTCCAGTTGTGCTGTCTTCAGCCATCTTCATCTGCCAAAGGACATTAGGCAGGCATTCCTTCTGTTCCCTGCCACATCCAAAACTTAAATAGCATTTGTAAACAAACTTAAATAACATTTGTAAGGTGAAGTGAGCAAAACGTCCTAAGCAAGAGCTGTGATGATAGCCTGAGCAGATCTCAATTCAGCACTATTTTGCTAGATTGAGATCACATCCAGGGGCCAGCTGATGGGTGGAGGGATTTTTACAAGGGAGCATTTACTGCAAATGAAGGAATAAGTGTGTTAGCAATTAGAGACTTTGGGGGAATGTAAAAGCTCAGCCCCTGGAATTGGATTTAGATGTGACTGTTCTATTTTCTGTGATTGATCAGGCTTGTGCAATGCCTCAGCTTTTCATTAATGTCACTGGCTAGATTCATGGGCTCTGCCACTTCAGCAGAGGGAAGGCCTCAAATTCTTCTTCCATTCTCCTTTTCTTATTTCCCTGGAGTTCAAGGCTCAGCAATCAAAGTGCACATCAGCCAGCTGGAACTGAAACTTTTACTGTCTCAATGAGCGGACTTTGAAAAAGCCCTGCTTATATGGATCATTTGTATTGCTATTTGCCATTGCTATTTATCTTACAAAAAGAAGAAAAATCCATCACCTGCATTAGTCCTGGCATCCTGTAGGATACTATTTCTCACGCCTGTGCAGACAGGTATCCCTATCATACATTTATCCTATAACCATTCATGATTTTCTTGGTGCATGTGTCTCTTTCAAATACATATAAATGCTCTTTATATAGATGGAAAGATCTAGCTTAGGTCAAGGGTGATCTTCAGTTATGGAAGAGACTATGAGTCATTTATTTCCCCATAAGCCAAAGGATTATCATGCTTACTGGACCATTGAAGGCCTTTCAGAATTTATTGCCAAAGCTTCCCTTGGGTCTTATGAAAACTTTAATCATAACAGTATCTTAAAAAGAAAACAAAACAAACAAAAAAAAAACCCAGTAAAAAAAACAACAATAGAAAAGTAGCAATTGACTTATTTTCTTCATAAAGTTTCAGGAAGTTAGCTGGCTAAAACTGGAGGAAAATGGAACTCTGGCTTTTTTTTAATCTACCCATGCTTTTTTTGCTTATGTAGGTATGGGTATGTATAGGTAAATATTTCTCTTATCTATGGCATTTGAAGTGTAGCTAATACACCACTATCTTTTCTGACACCACATGAAATCATCTTCTAAGGAATTCTTTCTTTCAGTATTGCTGTTAAGAAAAGTGCAGCTTGTTTAGGCACCGCATGATGCTTGGTTGAGTGAAACTGAACAAAAGGAAATGGCATGAGCACCAGAAAGGGCAGGTAAAGAAGGGATAGATCCACTTACACTTTCTCCTGTTTTTCTCTAGACCACCTATCTCCAGCAGCTACCCCTTGCTTTGTGCTATTTCTCAGGCTGCTAATGAAAGCTGGCAGCTGTTCTGCTAGCTGCCTTATTCTTTGGTTAGCCAGTTGGACACTGTTGATGGAAGCAGCAGATTTGAACACAGAGGCATACATTTTCACCTTCATAGTGTGCTTACGCTTTGCCCGCCAACAATCTGGAAAAACCAATTCCTAATTCAAATTACCAGCTGAATGTTTTATTTTATTTATACACATACATACACAGGCACACAAGCTTCACAGACCTTCTTTTTTACTGCTTGGTATAATAAATGAACAGAAGGTTCAGTATGCACTTGTATAAAAGTTGTGATTTGTAGAAGGGTGGGTAAAAGATATATTAAAAGGGGGAACACCCACAATTGCCTGTGCATGAAGTAGTTTCTTTTTGCTCTTACTTCTGTGGTTGACATTTTATTTAGATGGTCTCCAAAGAACCTTAGTGAATTAGCTCAAGGAAACAGCAAAAAACTTTAACTTAGGTCAGGTAATGAGGTCTGCAGTTGCAGTTGGCTTCCCTAGGTGATTTAGCAGAACAGTGTTATGTTTTCTGTTGGCCTTGGAAATCCTCAGGCTCAACTCACTTTCACTTGAGCACTCACAATATCTGCTATCTAACTGTTAAATTAAAAATGACAGAAGATGAGAAATGGAGAATGAGTTGGCTATTCTAAGTTCAGCACTAAAGGGCAGTAGCTCGAATGATTCACCTTCAAGGACCAAAAGCAGAAACAGCATCCCTTTAGATGATGAAAACCAAGTGCTCTCCCTGAAGGGATCTACAGCCCAGTGTGAATTTAAGGGATATATCATCCAAGGTTTGACGTCCACTGAGCCATGAGGATCAGTGCCGAGCAGTTGGGAAGAGCCTCCTGCCAGCAGGAGTCCAGCAGGCAGACAGCAGAGGTGGAGGTGGGCAGGCGAAAGCACTCCTTGGGTCCTCACAGATGCACAGTGCATGCACGCACGCCAGTGCTGCCATTTACACCATATATTGATGCAACACTGCGCCAAAACATAAATTAACTGTATTTTCAGCAATAAAGCAACAAACAGTTCCCTTGCTTCTTTTTTGGCAGTGCAAGTTATCTACAAAAATGCAAACAGAGGAAATATGATTAGCCTTTGTTCATATCATTAGCCCAGTTTGTTACAGTGCTTTAAATCCCCAAGGAATTTTACCTGTTCTCTCCTTTTGTTGATCAGTAGAATATATCATACCCACCACTGCTATAGTTGCTTCTGCTGCTTTTTAATTTCTTTTTTTTTTGGACTTCAGGGCTTGCCTCTTTCTTTTCAGATATTGAAAATTATTTAACATCTCAGTTTGAATATGGCATAATGTATGTTCCTTCTGGACAGTGAAGAAGCAAAACTACTGAAGCAAAGCAATATCTTCATCAATTGGGAAAAATGCAGAAAAAAATGCTTATATTTTTCCTGTAGGAATGAATCAAGAAAAAGTTATAATCAAATAAAGAAATGTTCAGAAACAGAATATATTTTGCAGAGTGGAACTTTCATATTGTTCTCCAGTCAGGATTTGCATTATTTATTTAGTCATATGTAATTTGTCTCAGAAAAAAATTAAATTGGAAATTGGATTTCCCAGACCATGCACTGTATCATTATCCTAACTCACATTAGTTTCACTGTGGTCATTTCAATTTTTTTTTTTTTTTTTAATGAAACAGAAGAGAAATGTTTTCTCTGTGTAAGAATGTCTCATTGCTGTCTACCAGTGCAGTATCAGAGGTTATAAATACTCTGAAGAGTGCCAGGCTGCAGAGTTGGCTTAAAAACTATGTTGATCAGATGCTAGATGCAGTCTAGCAATACAGAAATGATGCTCAGCACAGATTCATTCACTCCCAGCTAGGTGCATTTCCAGTGTACAATTCTGCTTTGCCATGCAACACCATTTCCAGTGCTAAGGGTATTTAGTTATCCAAAGTTTTGTATAAAAACCCTGTATTGAGGTCATCAGGAGGTGGAAGGAGAGGATTGTTTTTGTTTTCACTTCTGCCCCAGGTGGCTGTCTAAAGATTAGTTGCAATCTAGGACAAATTGCATTCCATCAAATCTGATTCATAATCAAAGTACTGCAGGATGCTCTGTTTGAGTAATAAGTATTGAGGAAGAAAACAATTTCAGAACATGTATTTAGTCTGCCATATTTTCGGATTAAAAAAAATTACAAATGAGAAGAAAATGATTCAACAATATGTGGCTTCACTCTTTTATAAATAAATCATAGTACTGTCAATATTTTAAAGTGATAAGTTCTATCTAAGCAGGATAAAATGGCCATAAAGTTGAGGTTACTTTGTATAAGCTTATTCACTCACATAGATATAATTTTAGCTATTGTGAATGCTAAGGAACTTAGGACAGTGGAATTACTGCCTAACAGCACCCAGAGCAAGTGAAACTACTTAAATGTACATGAAATCTTTTGTCAAATGCTTCAGAGCATCAACGTTTGTGCAAATTGGAGTGGTATGGAATATGTCCACATCTTGGAATATGTCACATATGTCACAGTCTCTATATTTTCAGTACCTGATACCAACTTTGAGAACTGATTGCATGAAGTCTGTTGAAAAAGTCTGTTCTGAAAAATAGAGTGTGGGCCAAATTCCTCCAAAGTAATTTTTTTTTCATCTCAACAGAGCAGTGACATGTCTGTATAAGTCTTTTAAGAAGTGATTTATAATTCTTTTGGAGATAATTAACACATTCTGCATTTAAAAATATACCGCACAGATATAAAACGGAAGCATTGTTTCCTCAAGTTGTGCTGAGCTGGTTTCTTTAAACAGTGAAACTGGGGAACAATTAGCACTTATTATCCAGAATATAGAAGAAAAGAAAATGCCAGAAATGTCCATGTGGCTACTGCTTCAGCCAAGGCACTCTCGTCTCAAAGCACGGGCTCATTTGACTTGTGCGGGGCTCTTCCCTTACAACTTGTGTTTCCACCTTTGCTATGTAAAAGGAAAACAATAATAGTGTCACCTTGGATTTTTTACCATAGAACTAAAATTGCTTTGTAAGAGTGTTCAATATCATTGTTTTTGTCATCCAGAGTGGAAACAGAGGCCCAGAGTAGTAAGAAACACTTGGGCATGATTAATCAGCAGAGCTGATAATGAAAGGCAGTGTGCGTGATTTGCAGACTTGGACTTGGCCACTTTCAGCATATTGGCTAAACCTCTCCAATAATGTTGATTAAAGGTCTAGTATCCTACGTGTATATTTGTTTCCCCTTTTGGCAGCATCCCTTTTACATCCCTTTGCATGTTGGTGGATGTGCAAAATGAGGGACAAGGCAGTTGTTTACTCTTTTGGGTAGAAACAGCCAATTTTTTAATTCTTGCAGAGAAGAAATTAGTGCTGCCAGTTGAAGAGGATGGATATGAGATTATAATAATTAAGTAATAAATATTTATAACTATAATGAATTGTATGATACATAATTGATTGTGTACTATATAATTACATAATAAATATATTCTGTATTGTAGCTATCTATTATATATAATGTGTATTATACAATTACACTTATACTTAATTATAGTAGTTCTGGTATAGCTCCCCCTCAGCCTATGTTCTTTGGCTACTCTATAATCCAGCAATTTTTTCATTGCTGTATACTCAATATCATTTTAATACATTTTAAAGACGATCAAAAACTGTGATTTTGCATTTGAGAGTCACTTCTAAAGGACCAAATGTTACACCTCTCTTACATTCTGCGGAACTTTTCTGAAAGAAAGAAGTGTCCACAGACTTTAAGGGCCCCTGGGAGCCAATGCTTCAGCTCCCCTTGCTATCGCTGTAATGCCAGCCATTGCCAGCCATTCCCTCCTAAGACAAATGGCTCAGCAGGCTACAATATAGCTGTTTGAGAGAGAAGTCCAAGGACCTTTACAGCCTTTCCAAATTCAGGAAATTCTCAGGACAGAGAAGGTGGCATTTAGGTTTCCAGACATAAATATTTTTAAACTAATTCAACAAATTTTAATTGAGATTAAAATGTGCACTATCCAAGCTCCAAGAAGCTGTGAGATACTTAGCTGCACACAAATCTGCTTGTTTTTCTGTAAATGTCCTCAGTGCCCAAGATCTTCTGCTTCCAAATCTGTAAAGAATTTTTTAAAAAAGGTAGGTGGAGGTGTCTGCCTTTACACAATTGCCAGATAGTGTTATTTTTCTACAAACAACATCTTAGGATTTGTTAGACTCTTGTTCTTAGTATGGAGGGGACAAAATACTGAGGTAAAACTAGCAAGCTCAGGAAAGAAGTCATGGCAGTCTGAGCAGTGATACTTGAAGGCTGTCTTAGGACGAAGAGAAAACATGATCAATGCAGAATTTCAGCTCCCTTAGATCAAGACAGATGACTTGTGGCAGCGTTCTCCAATTTTAGCTAAGAGCATTTCTGAGTGGCAGGACTTCCTTGACTGGAGGAGTTAATAAGGTTGCTGCTTGGCTAGTGATAAATTAACTGGTTATTCATAAATTGTGTCATGTCTCATAGAGTGAAGAAGGAAATCAGTATATATGAAGACTAGTTATCCCCTCCCTACAATTATATTGCTTTACAGTAGATTGTGCTACCTCCAACACTCTTGAAATATTCTTCTCTCTGAAAAACCCGCTCTATTTCTGGCTAAAGATGGAAATATAAAAACAGGGAGGGATGAACTGCAAACACCGGGGTTTTTCCCCACAGCTTTGGAAGAATGCCCACGCCTTATTCTTTAAGAGGGCCTGATTTTTACAGAATTTTTTTTTTCATGAAGTCAGTTTAATTCTGAGAAGTGTTGAACACCCTTCAAATATTGCTCTTTCTCCAACATTTTATTTACAATGATATCAATGGGAATTATGGATGTTCAGCACATTTTAGAATCAAGTCCTTCATCCCTGTGATGAAGGGATGCTCTGCTTACTTCCATCTTCTGTGCTGCATGCTGTTTCTGCTGCAAAGCCGCTGTTGCAAGTGAATTCGTTGTGGGTTTTCCTCACAGCAATCTGGGTCTAGCGTTTATGGGTTTCTTTCTGCTTCTATATTCCCTGATTTCTATGATACTGGGTCATGACATGGAAATGAAGTATCAGTTCCCTGGGAACAATAACCATATGAAATCTTTAATAATTTCAGGAGGTGTGGGTTGTAGAAGAGATGACATCTATCTTTTCTAAACCACTAAATGAAGGCTAGGGATGGAACTGCCATGATAGGTACCAGTACGACTTGAGGACATTCAGGCTGGTATAATAGACACTGTGACTTGGTAACATCAATCACTTCCAGCTAGCTGGACTTCTGGTTCCTTCATCAGTCTGCCAGTGCTTTGGTTTCAGTTGAGACAGCAGCAACTGCCACATCCCCCCTTTTTCCAGGAAGTATAGGAATAAGAGGATATTCTGGTAATTTTTTATAGACAATAGAAATGTTTGTTTTGACACCCCATTAGGACTGGAACTTCAGGTTTTTTTGGTTTTGGATGCTTGATTGTTCCTTCCTTCTCTTCATCTCTCTTAGAAATCAAATGTTTCTGCACTTCCACTATAAGGAAGCTCCTAAGCAAATAAAAGAAGTCAATATTTTCCTGAATACAGTATTATAAGAATCTATTTCATGCAGTTGGATAGCGCCTGTCATACCAAAAATAAATGGGGGGGAGGAGAGGACTTGACTCCCCTGGTAATCAAACATTCAGAGGCTTCATGGGGGGCTCTGCAAGCAATCGGCAGCCAAGGAATTGCATTATATTTCATTACCCCAGGGACGGTGAAGAGGGTCCATAGCACAGTGAGGATCATTCTGGTTTTGCACTCATTAAAGTAAAGCTTTGAGAAGACTGAATCAGGAGTGCAGAAAGCTCTTTACATTTTTCACAGCATGGAGAAGAGCAGGTTATCAAAAGGCTGTACTGACAATGATTTTGAATGAGGCTGCATGACAGCAGGGCTGGAGATGCTCTGTCAGGCACTCCAAACCCCACACTGGATGTACTCTTTTCATCTGGAGACAGGGGAGCATTGGAACCAAACCTGCCAAATCAGCTGCCGCTTTGAAAACAATTTTTTTCCCACTGTGCTTTCTTAAAGGGAAATAGTACACTAGATTAGCTTGCTCCGTTGTGTGAACTACACACTACTATAGCAAATGTATATTGCATGCCTTCTAAGCTCTCTCTGGGTTATTACATGTCCTTAACTAATCTGAGGGTCATTTTGACTACCTTCCTTCCATTTTCTGCCTCCGAATCTATCAGATCATTACCTAACTCTCTTTTTTATAACATTGCTGAAGTTGGGCTTGCCCTCTTGCACAACATTATGTTTCTTTGTATTATGTAAGTAAGCACATTGTTCTTATGACTCAGTGCATATAGAGCAAATTAAAATAAGATTCAGATCTGAATTATCTAGGTCCGTCTCAAATAAACTCTGAATGTGCCCCTGGCTCTTCAGTTGTCTCTCTGTTGCCAATGACGGTTAAATCTTGTCTCCATTAATCTCATATCAGCATGCCCTGCAGTTAGACTTAAGGGAGAGTCCATCAGAACCAGATTGCTAGTTAAGACTTTGGTGCCTGAAATAGTAATTGGGTATCTGTAATTGTTTGTTTCCTCTTACGTAAGAAGAATGTAAAACAAATGTTATTTGTTGAGAAAACATGTAAAGATGTGGGGATCCAGAAAAAGTAATTGTTCCTATAAAGTAAGTTATACTTGTATCCTGAAGGTATGAGAGGGATCTATACGACATATGTATGTACCCATATGTATCCCATATATATTTACCATAGAAATACATGTTCAAATTACTTTGACCTTTCATCATTATGATTCCTTGAAAAAGGAATTTGTTATGAAAACTGACTAATGTTATTCCAGAATTGGATCATTCCTCTGAGTTGGTCGGTTGAATTTGTAAATCACCCTCAATTTCGGTGATGGCAAATATTTTAATTCTGGCACCTTATCCTCAAATGTATTGTCTGGCATACCTTTGACTTAGTTTTTTGTAAAGGGTCAATAAGAGACTCTCTTTCTCAAAATGAAACGCACGAACAAAGGGGAAAACCAGAGGAACAGAAGGCTAAAATGTCATGAAGCAAATTGAAATGGGGAGATGAGATGAGATAAAAAATTTAACAAGACAGATGAGTGGTGAGTTGATTTATTCTGCTAGAAAATAATCATGTTGTACTCCTTTGTTTTGGAGGGATTATACTGCTTTTTCTGGTCTTGATGCCATGCCTGAGTAGGCACTATAGCCAAACTCTCACAGATTGACACACCACTCCACTCTGCAAGTGCCGAAAGTCTTCTGCAGCGTATTGAATGCTTTCAGCTTTGTTTAGGCCAGAGGATTTGCAGGGTGGCCGTGACACGCTTTAGCAACTTGTGAAGCTCTTCCAGACAGAAGAAAGCCAAAGCAGAGACTGCTGTTGTTTGTGGATTTTTTTTTAGAAAAATATAATGTAAACATACTAGGCCTTAGCTAGATAAAGGTATTCTTAATACCTAGTGTGGATTATAAATGTTTTACATGGTTATGCCAAGCTTTTTTCAAGTATATATTTCAAACTAACATAAAAGATACCATTTTTTCATTGAAAAGTTTAATTTTTGCTAATTATACTGGATGGTGGATGCAGTACCATTTTCTGATAAATTTTTGCCATTACTCTCAACAAACTGCTTTTTGGATCTTTTTAACATTTTGCTTTCTTTAGTCAAGATTGTTTCCTCTTTCTTTGACAATGATAATAGCTGAAGTGGAAGGGCTGTTCATAAAAATCACTTTGAGTCTATGAGCACCATTTAGAATGGTGGGGTCTATGTGGGAATTGTAAGACATTTGAATGAAAGTTACAACTTATCTCTTCAAAACTTTTGTGATAGTTTGACAGTTAAATTTAAATGAGATGCAGAAAGTATACGCAGTTATGTGCTCCCTTGTTTTCCTTCCCCACTTCACCACAATGGAAGAACTAAAAGAAACAAATTTTAAAAAAATGTTCTACTTTTAACTCTGTTCATTAGGAGTGAAGGAAATTAATTAGTGCCTTTTTCCTCACTAGTTCATGCATTTTCTTGGTCTCAAGCCAATCTAATAACTGAAGTGCTGTGCAAGTATCTTTTAATTCATGGTACATTCCTGATTCTTTCTCTTTTGAGTTGTGTGCTTGGAGGTTCAGGTACAAAAAAAAAGCAATTAGGAGGAAAAAAATTAACGTCAAACTCACACTCGCATATTCCTCCTGCCACCCCTTTCTCATAGTATTTAGCTAGTTGCTCAGTTAGATAGCCATGGATAGGTTGATCCAATGTGTATCTACTGTTCTGTAAGTCACCAATTATGTCTGCCCCAAAAGCAGACTAGCTGAAGGAAATTAAATCTTTTTTGAAGCTGAGTTAAAGCTAATTTGTTTGTTTTTTTCCACACTGCTTTTGGAAGTGTAAGAGTGATGGCAAGAAAGGCTCTTTTTCCTATCCATGAAAGTAACAAAGGAAATGCATCCATCAGCAGTTCCACAGGTGCAGGTTGCCACCTGTGACTGAAGTGGGCAGCTTTTACTTTTCATCTTTATTTTTGGTTTACCACAGGCAGATTCAGGAAGGTCTTATATGAAGAAAAACCACATTATCTGTTTTCAAGATCCGTGAACTGTTCAAGACTGGAACATAGTTTTGGAGCTTTTCTAGCTGATCTCCATAAGTCATGAGAGATGTTTATTTTCCCTGGAAAAAAAATTGAACCATAGTTAGGTCTCTGAAAGACTTCAGTCTTATTTCTGTTCATCTCTCAAAACAAATGTTCTTTCCTAACTCCTTCAGCTGCCCTATCTGAACAGACAGGGAACCTCATCTAGAGTATTTGCTTTCTGAGGATAAGAGGTAATCATCTCTATTTCTTTCTCTTTTTCTTTGGCATTTAGTGAACAGCCAAACAGACTAGACCTTCCCACAATCTCTGGTCTTCTTAAAATGCAGCTTGTGGCACAAAGACAAGATCCTAGTAATCTGCTTCAGGGGAAACATAAGGAGGAAGCATTGTTAGTCTTCTCTCAATCACACCAGCAGAGATGTGGAATTCTTGAAAGACCACTGGGTGAACACAGCTAAAGCACCTTCATGACTAAGCTCAGTAAATTAGCCAGAGAAACGTATGATTACCTCTTTTGCTCATGGCAGTTTATACTAAAACTCCTGCTCTTGGCAGTACCTGAAAACAAATGTATAGTTTTACCTAAGTTCATGGGGGCGGTGTGTACAGAATTACACAAAGACTTGGGTAGTTTTCTGAATCTGGGGCATACGTCTTCCTCTCTCTCACTGTAGGCAAGCTATGTTTTGTAATGAAGCTATTCTGAAGATTGAAAGGAAGAGACCTTTTCCCCTCTACCTTTTTATTAATTTACTTTTTCCTTTTGACTGTGTTTGACCACAGGACAGACTGCTGTGCCTGTCCCAAGTAGGAGTTACTGTCTTGGGGCAGAGGACTGGGTAACTTAATAGGCAATACTTTCTGTTCTGCTTAAAGATTATCTTTACAGTGCGTAGTCTGTCATTCTCTCCAAGCAAGAAAAGCAATCATTTACATTTTTAATCAACCCCCCCAGGAGCCTTAACTATGGAATTATCACAGCAATACCCTGGGCAGTATATCAGTAATGAGTCTGGCATCTCTTTAATAATAAAACTGTGTCTGTCTAGCTCTGACCTTCATTTCACACAAAAAAGTTACACCTTTGTAGCACCAGTTATACCTATCTGTCTATCTATCTGTATCTATGCAAACTTTATTCTAATTACTCAGACCTCATTAAATAAGGATTAATTTATATTAAATACATAACTAATTGGTAGTTTCACCTTTAATCACGACCAATCCATCTTCAGCATATATCAACATGATGGCAAGAGAGTTTTAACTTGAATTCTGCACTTTTATTCTTCCTGTCTCTTCTATGACTTTTTAAATGTATATCACTGGCAATAGAGAACAGACTTTTTTTCAAAAGCACGTTCAAGAAGTTCATTTGCCTACACAACAGACTAACGTAGCTACAGTAAGGATGGCTGCGAAAGTGAAAGAATCTGACTGCCTTTAATAATTTACACTGCTTCTTACACAGGGCTAGTTTCAGTATTTCTTTTCTGTGCTGCGGTCTACAACGTAGGCTTTCCAACAAGCCTCTAACAATTCAAGTAGAAAATCTAGTGGTCTGAAGTAGGTACATATTTATCATGCTGGACATTGGGACTTCAGTTCATAAACCAGGTTAGCCTTAGAGGCCACTTATGTTCACTACTGAAACACCTGTGAAGGTTTAAGAAGATACCTCTCTTGAAACTGTTTTGTTGTCCCTTCAGTTTTGAAACAGCACCAAATCAGTGAGCAACAAAGAGTTTTTTCCTTTGTTCTTCAATGTCTATAAAAATCCTTACTCAGCTATGTCTTGAGGAATGGTAGGAGCGCTAAAAATGCTTCCTTTTGTCTCATAAGCACACCATAGTCATTAAGAAGTCACAAGGTTTTGTGTTAACTTTTGGTGTGTTAGACCTCACTAGCCTTTTCAGGCTGAAGTGTCTGATTGCTTTAAAAAATGTTTGTATCTGTTTCGATGTTCCTTTGAGAACTTCTGCTCTGACACTGGATCGAAGACAGCTTATTTTGGAAAAGCACAACCAAAAGAAATACTCCTATAACTTTGACTTTTAAGGTGCAGGATTTAATTTCTGATTTCTGTTTGCACTCAAATATATGCTAATATATATATAATGCTAATCTTACCTGTCATTCTCTGTTTTAAAGCAAGAGAAATGCTCGTGTCTTAACATGGCCAATTTTTTTGTCTTCTTCCTAGCTGGGGATTATTTTATCATCTCTGATTCTGATGTGATGACAAAGTACATATATATCCTAATTTTTACTTTCCTCCTGGCTGTAGAGTCCTAAGCAACCATTTTTCCAGAAATAATGGCAGCAATACTTAGGAACCCAAATAATTTTTTTGCTATATATTGAATACTGCTTATTGCAGAGTCCTACTAGGGACTTATTTTTTCTGGGCTGGATAAAAGAGTTTTTTCCAAATTCAGATGAAACTTTAGGTAGTTTAAATGGGAATGGATGAACTTGAGTTCATTTTAAGGATAAGGTACTTGTTAACAAATGAGGTAAATATGTGGGAGGAAAGTGGAGGTGTCAAATGACTTCTCATGGGGAAGAGAAGAGAAGAGAAGAGAAGAGAAGAGAAGAGAAGAGAAGAGAAGAGAAGAGAAGAGAAGAGAAGAGAAGAGAAGAGAAGAGAAGAGAAGAGAAGAGAAGAGAAGAGAAGAGAAGAGAAGAGAAGAGAAGAGAAGAGAAGAGAAGAGAAGAGAAGAGAAGAGAAGAGAAGAGAAGAGAAGAGAAGAGAAGAGAAGAGAAGAGAAGAGAAGAGAAGAGAAGAGAAGAGAAGAGAAGAGAAGAGAAGAGAAGAGAAGAGAAGAGAAGAGGAGGGAAGAGAAGAGAAGAGGAGGGAAGAGAAGGGAAGAGAAGAGAAGAGAAGGGAAGAGAAGAGAAGGGAAGAAAGAGAATATTTCAGTTGGACAGGACCTGCAATGATCTAGTCCAAGTGCCTGACCACTTCAGAGCTGAGCAAAAGCTAAAGTATGTTATTAAGGGCATTGTCCTAATGCCTCTTAAACACTGACAGGTTTGGGACATCAACCATCTCTCCAGGAGGCCCATTCCACTGTTTGACCATTCTCTCTGTGATGAAATGTTTCCTAATGTCAAGTCTGAACCTCCCTTGGTGCAGCTTTGAACCATTCCTACGCGTCCTGTCACTGGGTCCCAGGGAGAAGAGTTCAACACCTCCCTCTCCACTTCCCCTCCTCAAGAAGCTGCAGAAAGCAATGAAGTCGTCCCTCAGCCTCCTTTTCTCCAAACGAGACAAAGCCAGTGTTCTCAGCCGTTCCTCACAGGACATGCCTTCCAGCCCTTTCACCAGTTTTTTTGCCCTCCTCTGGATGCATTCGAGCACCTTCACGTCCTTCTGAAATTGTGGGGCCCAGAACCGCACACAGCACTCAAGGTGAGGCCGCACCATCACTAAATACAGCGGGATAATCACCTCTTTTGACCGGCTGGCTATGCTGTGTTTGATGTGCCCCAGCATGTGATTTGCCCTCCTGGCTGCCAGGGCACACTGCTGACTCGTATTGAGCCTGCTGTCAGCCAGCAACCCCAGGTCCCTTTGTGCAGGGCTGCTCTCCAGCCACTCCTCTCCCAATTTATACTTGTGTCCAGAAGCATCAGGCATTAGCCATCCCACCTCCCCTCATTCCAGTCCACTCAGCAAATTATCCATTCCACCCTTTCATTTGGTTACTTCACCTTTCAAGTCTCCGCACAAATTCTCTCCTTCTTTTTTTATTTTCTTTCACTGCAAGGCACACATCCATAGCTCTGAGGTACTGTGCTCCTCCATCTTCATGTGAAGTTTTTACCCTGATAATTTTCTTCCTCCATCCACCACAGTCTCCTTAGCCATTCTGTCAAAAAGCCATTGTTCTGCTCTCTAAAATCCTTCCAAAAAGTATAATTTTTTAATAGCAACAACCTACTGTGGCTGTTAATTTACACTGCAATCCTTTAATCTACTTCCCACTAGGTAATAATAATATTTTACCATCTTGGAAAAATCTCTGACCTCTCAAAACTGATTTTGTTTGCATCAACAACCCTGTTTCTTTGCTGTGTATCTTCTATCCCTTAACAAGACAAATGTAACCTGTAAGGTGCCACTTACCCAGTAAATATTTATAAACAGTACCAAAGAATAATTAAAATCTGGAGTCCACGTAAATTAAATTAAATTTAATCACCCCAACGTTATTTGCTTTAGCTGTCCCCTTTCCTTTCACCTTTTGCCTCTCTCCCATTTCATTCTCTTCTTTTAATCCTGACATTTTTGCCCCACTCTGTTTCTTTCTGGTCCTTTTCTCCTTTTCTCTTTCTCCAGCATTTTTCTTTGTTTTGATTTCTTCATTTCTTATTCTGCCACATATACTTGCCCCATTTTTCATTTGCCTATTTCTCTTCTCTCCTACATATTCTTTCCTACATACTTCCCTTTTCAATCTGTCATGTCTCAGTATCAGCCAATTTTCCTTTTGCTGTCTCAGAACTTCTCTTCCACACTACCCAGTTTAAAAACCTATAGTATTTCCCTTTTCCTTTCTCCTTTTCTGATTGCAGTCTTCTGAGTATTTTTACCTTTATTTCCCCTTTCCTGCAAGCTACCCCATTCCCCTTCTCTCCTGTTTTTTGCAAAACTCCTCTAGGTCTTTCTTATTTGTACAACTTTATGTCTGTGTTTTGTCCTGCCTCTTTTCCCCATGTCTGTTATTCCTGCATAACATAAATGTGGGAGCAGTGGAAAAGGTTGATGCTGGGGTTCCCGGGACAAGAAGAGGCATGTGGGCACCTTGGCAGACCTCAGTAGGGGATGGCATATGGATTGAAGGTGTCTTGCACCAACCCAAGTTGCAATTTTCCCTTGCACCTTTGTACGTAACCCTCTCCAACAGACGGAGTTGGCCAGATAATAATAATTCAGCACTGGAAAGTGAGTTGAAGGCATGGCTGTGTCCCAGCTCGGGGCTCGAGCGTTTCTCACCAGCTGTGAGGAGCGGGAGGGAAGGCAGAGTTTGATTGACTCTAGCCACTGTTTGTCAGGATCAGGACCTTCTGGAGAGCCCTTCGGGGGTGTGAAGACCCACACGCTTTCTGGCTGTGCTGCTTTTTCCATCTCCACACCCACAGAGAGAACTGGAGGATGGCCTGACAGGGTAATTGACAGGGGAAGATGCTGGTATGAATTCACGCCAGCCTACAGTGACTTGCTCGCTAGAGTTTGAATTGCCTGTGAACAGCTCTCGGCGGCTCTCATTTAAACCGCAAAAATGTCAAAATATTTTATTCAGTGGAAAACATAAGTGAGTCATCAGGGCTGACTGTTTCTGAGTTCATGCCTTTTAGCAAACAACTTCTGAAATGAGTTCTCCCTCCTCCCCCCAGCTAGCAGTAAGCAATTCATATGTTTTGAGGTTGTGAAGGTGGTTTTTAGTTTATTTTTTAAAGCTATAGTTTAAAATAAAGTGGTTCTCATGTAGAGGGACTGTTGTGGTTTAACCCGGCAGGCAGCTAAACACCACACAGCCACTCGCTCACTCCTGCCCCTCACAGCGGGATAGGGAGAGAATTGGATGGGTAAGAGTGAGAAAACTCGTGGGTTGAGATAAAGGCAGCTTAATAGAACAGAAAAGGAAGAGGGGAAAAAAAATTAGTAATAATTATAGTAATAATAATAGTAATAATAATAATTAAAAATGATAGAATATACAAAATGAGTGATGCACAATGCAATTGCTCACCACCCGCGTAGACTGATAACCAAATAGCGATCGCTATTTCCTGGACCATGCCTCCCATTCATATACTGAGCATGACGTCACATGGTATGGAATACCCTGTTGGCCAGCTGGGCCAGCTGTCCTGGCTATGCTCCCTCCCAGCCTCTTGTGCACTTGGCAGAGCCGGGGAAGCTGAAAGTCCTTGACCAGTAGGGTACTTAGCAACAACTAAAAACATCTTCTCATACTAAATCCAAAACACAGCAGTAAGAAGAAATTTAACTCTATCCCAGGGACTGATCCTTTTCCTAGTACAATGAATGATAAAACTACTGTGGACTATGAAAAGGCAGCATAACAGTCTTTATCTTCAGCTGTGTAACATGTCTGGAATCCATCCGTCCTACTGCTGGGAACTGGGAGATTTGAAAACATTAAAGCAGCACGGAAAAATTGCAAGCAGGAATTAAGAGAAAGTATTGTGATTAGAACAAAATCATCTATTGTCATCTGCCTCCCTACAGAGAAAAATATTTAGACATCCATTATATAAGAGAGCCCAGTTTAGCTTTTCCCCGGAAATAGTCTTCTACTACTTACGCAGTAGCTAGATAAAATAATGTTTATAATTTATAATGTTCTTCAATTCCTTAATTTCATTGCACTGATCAAAGACTTTCCAATACCTTAAACAGAAATATTGACTCCTGATTAATTCTCAGCTACAAAAGGTGAAAAATGGTGAAGAAAATGTTACTTTCTTTCTTGTTCTTATGATTATTCTTACTTTTAATTTTTTCTTATGCTTATTCTTATTTTTTTTTTTCTTATTCTTATTCATACTCTTATTCTTATTCTTACTGAATTCTGTTCTCCCTGTCTCTGAGGCTTTGAACATCCACTGCAGTCTTTGAGGACTGCTAGGAGCCATAAATGCTGAAGTTTTTTTCAGAATCATTTCATCAAGGCATTTTGTATATTAAGGTTAGAGGTTGAACACTGCAGAAAATGCTGTCAGTGCTTTAAGTTACTTGTGCTCGTTTTGCTGTATTTTGCAAAATAAAACGTAAAAGGAGCTTTAAGTATCTGCTGTAGATACGTGATGGCTGAAAGCAAAGGATTTGTTCACAAAAGCTTATGTATTTTTATATTTCACATTGGAATCATCCAAATGTTTCCTTGTTAATTAGTCTTTTTGAAAGATTAATTGATTCACCCAAGAACAGTAGCCATCATTAATTTAAAGACAGCAGCAAATAAATTTGTAGCAGCAGTACTTGTTTCTCAGATTATATGCAATGTGAACAGAAAAACTCACCAAAAATAGTCCAGATTTAGGATCTGCCTGCTGATATCCAAGGCTGGCTTATTTTTGATAATAAGTCATTTTAAGTCATCACCATCATCTGCTTGATCTTGTTTGCGCCTCTATTCAAACTAGAATTGTCCTACGAACACCTGCAGAACCTCATTATCTTCCTTCAAATTATTCCATAATTCCAATGACAGCTTTCTAGAGAAGGCAATGCTTACATGCTTGTAACAATCTTCTTATTCTCTGACTAGTTCTTCAGGTCTTTTGAGCACCCTCACCTAGCAAAGATATTTGCTGTCTTCTGTCTTTTTTTCAAGTTGTATACTCCTTGGAACAGGTAGGTGTGATAGCCTCGTTTCCTGAATGAAGGAGGCTATAGTGGCCACACTCTCTGGCTATGGATTGATCTCCTATCAACAAAGTTTGAACAAGCTCCTCAGTTTCAGCCAAATTTGACAGATGGTTGTATCTCAAAAGCTAGTAATTTCCTACTAATTTTGTACAAACAAGCCTACAAGAAGAGAAGGATCCTAACAAAGCCTTCAATAAAAAAGAATCTGCAGACTAAGTGTACCTTTTTCTAGTCATTGAAGAATGTACATAGGAACTCAAACACGAAAGAAAACACTGTTTGTTAGACACAAGACTTCATTAATTCTGAAGGTCAAGGAATTGCTTATTCTGTGTTTCAATAGTTCATAACACAGTATGATCCTGGTTTATCTCTGTAATATGTAGGTAGTATTATGCTACCAAAAAATAGTAACATGTAGGAGAATATTTCAGTATCTGCTGTAAGACATTTAAGGAAAGTATAATTCACTGAAGATGAAGACAGCATGAAGTAAAAAAACTCCTTTGATTTTATGGACATTTCCCAACGTAATATTCAGGTAAATCACGATATCATGCTAAAATGTAGAGAGGCATATTGATCCAATCTAGTATTCTGTGGCAGACAAAGTTGAATCAGATAAAAGAGGACATTTTCTTTGTATGATGGTATAGTAACTTCTAAGATCAGGACACTGTGGAACAGCTGTGCCTGTTCATGGCCCTGTCCTATAAGTTTCTGTGCCAGATATCTTCGCTTTCACATCTTTAGAATCTATGAGTCCCTTAGGCTCAGGAATCCATCTCACCAAAAGACCTTGTGGGGTATCCCCACCAAGTCTGGATACCATCAAAATTTCATGGTACCCTCATTTCATTCATATTTTGCCAAAATGAACATTTTAATTTTTCATCACTTTTTAGTCAAAATAACATTCTGTTCTTTACCACAGCAGGACTGAGCTATAAGTTAGGGTAAATACCAGAAATAACTTGCAGTGAAAAAACAGAGCACAGTTCAAATGTGTTCACAATCCCATTAAACCTAAGCAATTCAGGTTGACCAAGAACAAATCTCATTTCTCTTCTTTCTTTCCTTAGGATGCCTGTCAATTATGTTAAACTGAATTCATTGTCGTCCTGTGACTTGAATAAAGATAGATAGTACAACCTTTCCAAACCATATTACTCATCTGAAAGGGAGAAAAAAACACCCTTGTTTTTGCAGAAACAATGATTACCCTACCAGTTGTAACTCATTGAATCTGAAAGAGCTTTTATTATTATAATTATCTTCTGATTTAATTTTTTAGACATCTATGATTATAGCAATGCAGCTTTTATTTTCTTTTAAATCATAAATTTCATAAAGACATACACAATAACTGGCATAAAACAACAATAACCAAAAAAATGTGGGGTTTTTGCTAGAATAAAAACAAAGAGAAAACATTTTTGTTAATCAGAAAACAGCAAGGCATAGTACATCATCTTGAAATCTTGCATTGCGCTTTGAAAACTGCAGCCCATTTGGGAAAATTTATTTCATAATGGAAATATCACTGTACCTTCAATTCTTTTTTTTTTTTTTTCCCTCTCTTCCAAGCCAATGTCAAAAATCTTATAGGTTATGTTTCATGTTTTGGGGTATAATTAGTTAATGGTGTCCCTTTCCGGATAAAAAATCACTGTGGTCTAGTTTTGGGTAACTATGCTTCCCAGGGGAGCAAGTTACTTACAAAATCTTTCAGATGGAAACTCATGGGACACATGCAGCACAGAAGCAAGCGGTGGGGCCTCTGGCAGTGGCTGCAAGGGAAGAGACCACAGTGGCTCCAAGGCAGTTGCAACACTTACAGGCAGAACACAATCTGGTGCATCTGCATCTCATGCACTTGCATTTCATGGACATCTAGCTGACTGGTTTGTCCACAACACAAGAGTTCAATCTACTTAGAAACTCCAACTTTAACAAAGTCACACTGCCAGTCTCAGTACAGGAGCTGTACTTAATTCTGCACCATCTGGAACATCCAGGTTTTTTTCAGTGCATATTATAAGTGAAATACAATACTACCTATCACTGTTTATCTTTTGCTCTGTTTTTAAAACTTGATTTCCTTTTTCAATGATCAGTTAGCATCAGAACTCATATTTGTAACTTTTCTTATCTTTGTGAGAAATCAAAGTGATAGTGGGAATTAACAGAAGTAAAAATATGTGAAAGGAAAAATTTTGTAATTAACAGTTAAAATATAAAATTGAAGGCAATAAAAAGTATACATATACTGATCACTTCAGAGCTGACCAAAAGTTAAAGCATGTTATTAAGGGCATTGTCCAAATGCCTCTTGAACACTGACAGGTTTGAGGCATTGACCACCTCTCTAGCAAGCCTGTTCCAGTGTTTGACCACGCTCTCGGTAAGGAAATGCTTCCTAATGTCAAGTCTGAACCCCCCTGATGCACCTTTGAGCCATTCCCACACGTCCTGTCACTGGATCCCAGGGAGAAGAGCTCAGCACCTCCCTTTCCACTTGCCCTCCTCAGGAAGCTGCAGAAAGCAATGAAGTCGTCCCTCAGCCTCCTTTTCTCCAAACAAGACAAAGCCAGTGTCCTCAGCCACTCCTCATAGTACATGCCTTCCAGCCCTTTCACCAGCTTTGTTGCCCTCTTCATGGCATAACAAATATAATCTTATATTTTTGTTGAAACTCATAATTCTTCCTTTCCTCATCATGTGGTTCTATCTGCACTTCATCAAAAAATGGGAAAATCACTTCAATAAGAAATTTCACTTTTTTTTTTAATGACTCTTCAAAGCCTAGATATATCATTCTGCAAGAATACATCTCTGCTGGATTTTACTCTGTCCACAGGAGCAGATTTGTTTCATTGCTATGAAATCCTGCGTATGTGAACACAATAATACAAGGAGATAGGAAATAGTATCCTATGGCAGGTGCTGATGTAAATTCTTCAAGGTGTTGAGTAAATTATAGAAACAGTGAACTGTTGAATTTTATATGTGGATGCTTTTTTATATCCACAGTCTATGGTCTTCATGAAAATCTGTATTTACATCTCTGCCCATTTATTAAATCTTAAAAGTTTGCCTTCTTTTTGTGCTCTAGTACACCAATTGAAATATCAGTGGTTTTCTTTCTCAGAGTAACTTTTGGAGATATACTCCATAGAGTCATCACAACAACAATTGCATTGTGTAATTTATATTATCATTCCTAAGGCATTTGAAGAGTCACAGACATCTTTCTAGGTGACAGGTTTCAGAAGGAAAAACATTTCTGAGCTTGTTCTGCTGGACCTGGAGAATATCCTTCAGAAATTCTCTGCTGCTTGTGGTGTAAACCTGGCCTTACATCTTGTGTATAGAGGTTCGTAATGGAATTACACATGGAGCTAAGCTGTCAGACCCTGAAAACAAGACGGAATGGTGGGAACAGAGAAGAAGCTCTAAATGTAACAGAACTTGGCTGCATATTGCTCTTTTCTGTAGGACTTCATCCTCAAATAAGACGTCAGAGAGGACTTGTGCAGTTTTCATCCTGAGCATACTCTTTCTGCCACACCAGTGTGAAACTAGCCAGCAGTGCAAGGATTATCATGTCCTCAAAAATCCCAAGGTAACCATTTCTGATGGCTAGACTGGAAGAACTCAAACCTGATTTTACTCTTCTGGATTACTTTCAAATGTCAACGGTTTGCCTCTGTTGCACTAAATCCATTTCTCATGTACATATTTTAAATGCAGGTTAAGATTAAAACATGCAGTATTGCTTTTGACATAGTGCACACGGCTTGCAAGTGCAAACCTCAAAAAGCTTCTCTGGCCTCATGAAGTAGAGCAAGTGCATAAGGAACCCTGAGTATAACATTTAAGTCAGGCTGATTTTATTAAAATTTTGATCAAGCCTCATGTACAGAGAAATTGGTTGATTTGATTTGAAAAGATGTCTAAATTATGAAATAGCCTATTGATGTAAAGCAGATGACTATTCTGTGATTATTCCATGTCTGGAGTATCCTAAAGGTTTCCTCAGTGAAGATGATCTCACAGAAATCACAACTCATAAGACTGTAAGGTATGAGGCTGCAAGGAAAAGTGTCAGCCACTTCATTTTGCAACAAACATGCTTCCTATTAGACAACCTAAACAATGGAGTTGTAGCATGGCAAACCTGGAAAGATTCACAATTGTTAACCAAGACAATAAAAATCAAACCTGCCTATGTTCATCAAGTAGCTTAACGATTTGGAGGATCGCGTAGAGATGCCAAACCATTATGCTTACTTGGACCGTGAATGGTGTCAAGGAACAGTAGCTGCAAAGTCGATCCAGGGCCTGTTGTACCATATACAGTTCCTCTCTGCGGCTATCCTGGGTGCAATTTATGAAAATTTGAGGGAAATTAACAGATAAATCCATTGTACTCTTTACACTAAAGCAATATGAACTGAGAACAGATTGCATTAACTAGGAGATAAAACAAGCATAGTATGGTTTTTAGTCATTTAGTTAACCAGATATGTTCTTAAATCCTTTGAATGGAAATGTTAACTCAAACAGATTTTTTCTTCTGAGTTAAATGAATTTTGCTCTCTAAATTCTCAAATTAAAATAAGAAGAATTTATATTGCATTTTCACGGGGCGTAGCTAGAAGAATCTGGAAGTTCTATGTATCATGGATAATGCAGCCAGATGTCTGTCAATTATATAGTTTTAAATAATTTTTCACTCCCCGTTACATAAATTTTAAGATGAAAATATCTCTAAATAATATATTTTGATGCACATTTTTTGGTACTTGAGGTGCTACCTAGCAAAAGATGGAGGCTGAAGAACTTACAATATCTAATTTGTTATTCTGTTCATGTCTCCTGATACCTGAACTCATGCATGCATGAGAGGATGAATGCAGATCTGCACACTGTACTGAACAGACAATATAGCAGGAGAAAATTCCATTCCTCCTGTGCACTGAAATCTGACAAAATTGGAGCGTTTGATTTGGGTTGTGCTGGGGCAGCTTGCCCTAGAAAATACTTCATTATAATCTTTAATACTTTAAATCAACTCCCAACATAAGGTTAAATGTATAGTGTAGGTTATATTGGCACAGAAAATTCCTCGCTTTGTGAAAAGTCAACCCGGTGCAAAGCTATGTCAGTGTACGAGCAGGCATCACTATGATATCAGCAAGGTGTAGATAAAAGCAACTTTGCGTATTATGATGCTAAGGGCTTCACTCTCTCTCTTCTTTCTTGCTCCATTGTGACTGTGCTGACATTATAGGCATTATTCCTTATTTACACTGGCGAGACATGATCGCAAGTGAGTCTCCATCAGGAGCTAAAGCCAAAATGAGGAGGGAAAAGTGCTCCTTTGGAGGGAACATCTGAGCAATTCTACAGCAGAAAGTATTATTTAAAAAACAGTTAAGTGAGTACAGTTAGAGAGAGCGTTATTGTGTTTTAAATCTCTGGAGGAAAGGTGATTAGACGTAGTTGCTATTTTTTCTGTAATATTTTTGAATAGAACATGTTACTTGCACACGCTGCAGAAGCTGAGCACAAATTGCCTCACTAAGCTCTATTATTCCGGGGAACAGTGAGAATAACAAGCTGAGACACTGATGAACTCAGAGAAATATGAATAACACATTAACACTCAGGATGTATCAATAGCGTGCTGCCTGACACTGAGGACAAGCATCTTGAGGATGCAAGGGATTGCAAGAATGGGTCGCCAAAAGCAGGTCTGGAGACGGGATATTTTCAAGACCACTTCTGATGGCTCTAGGGAAGACAGATTCAGCTGCAGGGGGTAAGAAATCTTGCCAATAAAAACCAAAGGGGTTTCGTCTCTCAGATATCATTAGAATCCACGTAAATACTTGGGGGGAGGCTAAGCAGGAGGAGTGATTTTTATTTTCACACACAGAGAACACAGTATGGGGATGTTTATGATACTCAGATGATTATATCTCAGGCTTACTGCTCTCCCAACCTAATTTCTGGCTTAAAACTCAGGAGAGTATGATGGATGAGAGAGCTTCAGGGGAGGGAGGGTGAAATGCTGTTGAAAAACGTTCCTCGGTTGGCCGCCCTATAAGATATCACAGCACAATATAGTCAATGCTGTTGCATAGAATTCCAGGCACAAAAAAAGAATAAACACATTCTTTATTGAGAAACATAAGAGTGCGCAAAGAGGATTTTTTTTCTTTCAAGAGATTCTTTTTGTCTGCATTTGGTGCAGTCTGCTGGATTAACAGCCCTTACACCAAAAGTCCTCTTACCGGAGAACAAGCAGCCTGCTTCTTTTCTTGAGTGATAGGCCCTTGAGCCATCAGGGCTTAGCTCTATCTGTCAAGTTACAGTCCTTTCTTCTGAAATTGCCCAGCAGGATTCAGCGATAGCTGGACTGAGCACACCAGCTTAAATCATGTAGCTTACAAAATAGCTACAGTAATGCCAGTTTTGCCACTTTCAGCCCAACATCCATAGCTTGCTCTGATTAAGGAGGAATTTGCAAAATGAAAGAACTGAATATGTATGTCAATGAGAATTTAAGATGCTGTATGCTATAATTTGCCATTGATTATAATCAATCAGGGAAAATTCAGTTTCCACACTTGATCACCGTTGAAAGCTACACTGTACATGGCAATCTAAGGTGCTACTGAAGGAGAGCAGCAGGAAATTATACTGTACCACGCTGATGCAGCCAAATGATTTAGGGAATCCAGTAGGAGCCAATAAATTCATAGCTCTGATGTCGTTATTAACCTGGATGCAGTCTGAGAATTTCCAGGATTATAAGAAGCCTATTCAATTGAATGTTAGTGTACTAACATAGTGAAAAAAGTGCTACTATATTTTGCATCTCTATTTAGTTTGAAAATAATTGCTTCTATATCCTAAATTATTATTTCTGAGGCACAAAGAGGAACAGTACTTTTGTAGCTTCAGGAACTAAAAGCACTCTGTCTGTACAAGCAGGAGTATGTGAGACATTGGGGCATTCTGTGAATAGGGTCCAGCCTTGACAAGCCAGAGGTGTAGCTTTTATTGGATTTGCCATTGAGGTAGCAGTCAGTAAGTGCAGCATAAGTTTCATGCCCTCATTTCAGTGTTCTGATGCTTTCCACAAAGGCTGTGCTTGCCAAAGGAGACAGAGAGATCTCTCAGTATTTTACCTTTACCAACCCAGAATTATGCTTTTGTAAGTGTGAAAGAGGGCTCTGCAGTGGCTTGAGGAAGTCTTGGCCTGTTGGAGTGTCTATCACCTTAAAAGAAATCAAGTACCATCTGGAATTTCTTTATTCCTTGGCAGATGAGACAGCCACTACTTTCCAGGCTAACCTTGGATCACTCCTAATGCTGGTAAAGCCGGGAAAGGTTTAACAGGGGTGTAAAATACCAAGCCACAAGAAAACCAAAACAAAACCAAATAAACCATCAAAATATAACCCTAGTAACATGTTCGGAAACATGACAATGAAACAATGACTTGATTTGCTTTGGTTTAGCTTAAGATTGTGGCAAGCACTATGGAGCTTAAGTTATAAGTAAGTTAGAAGTACGAAAATCAAGTTTGTCCTTTAGTCATAACTGTGGGGTTTCAGGGTGCTGCCTGTGCACACACACATTGCACTAGAGTCATTAATTTGGGTGCGGGGGCCAGCCAGCTGTCAGCAGACATGAGACAATGGTGTGGCTGGAGACGATGGATGCACTTGGAACTGGGTGACTGACTGAATCTTCACAATGAAGTCTTTGACTGATTGGTAAAGGGGCTCTGCAGGTGGGAATTTCAGGCAGGTCTCAAGATTTTCCCCAAGGAAGCTGCTGCTGTGTCTGCTCTTACTTGTATACTAAAACATGTTAGGTTGACTTCCTACGTGGAGTGAACCAAAGACTTCCCTAGGCCTTTCATGCTGCAGAAGTGATCAAATCATACATTTGTAAATAGTCAATTGAAACTCTTCCTTTAGAAGTGATCATGTAGAATAGTCTTTCATATGTAGCTGAGATAATCTGTGACAGTAGAGATCATTAGAAATGGAAGATGCTTCTGCAGGTGTGGTTTTGTACGACTACAGCTAGCTGGGTTATAAGAACTGTGCAGAATAGAAGTTTGAGAAGCACCTCCTCATCCAGCTGAAGACATCTCTGTGAGGATACTTGCCATGGAGACTCCTGTTGCCACCAGACAGAAAATGGCCATCTTGCTCAGCAGATTACATTGCGAGCATTATTGCATGTCAGGATCTTAATACATTAGGATGGGGGTTTTTTCCCTTTTTAACAAATTCTCTGTCTTGAATGTGCAACAACATATTCCCTTGTCATATTCACCTAGCAAACTACGAAGTGGGGTTAGCAACAAGGATAAGTCACACAACTATTATGGTTATGGTCTGGGTCTTAAATGAGATGCTTCCTACATACAGTGCCTTCTTTGAATGGAGAGCTCAATAAGTTTTTGAGGTATTCTCTTAGCTGTGACAGCTGAGTCAAGTGGCTCTTCATGTCAATAATGTAATTCTTTGAAATGGACCTTCACCTGAGGTAAAACCTTCCCTTACTTTTCCTTCACAGTGTCAACCTATCCATACGAATTCAGTGTAACTCTCAGTAACTCAGGTGTATACTCAGTATACTCGGATGTGTAATGGTGTTTTTAGAAAGCAACACATCTAGAAGGTGAGCAGATTTAACGCTAGCTGGACAAGAAGCAGTTAAGTAATGTGACATGCATGAACTTCTTCCCACCAGCTGGTGGTAGGTATCAAGCTCTTCTGAATTGCCCCAGAAGTTTAACTTCAGTACAAGAACACACGATTAGAGAAACATGCATTACGTTGATTTGTGAATAAGGAGAGCAGCACCATTTCTTGCTGAAAGGAGTCATGACTTGCTTGAATTGAGTTATTTTGCATTTTCCAGAACTGACCTGCTCTGGGAATTTGAACAGACATGCCTCTGATGCATCAGCTTGCACGTGTGGAAAACGGGAGTTAAAATTTTCTCGCCTTTGAGTAAATGTTCAGATTGACACGTGAAAACTGAAGAGAAAGAATGAGAACAGAGGGCACCATTTTTGTACTCTAGTAAAAGCAGCAAAAACTTCTTCCAGTGAGGCTGATCTGGTCGTGTGTTGCATATGGTTGTTCCTCCACATATTTTATAGGTCTATATTCAAGTGCACTTTACACCCCACCACTGAGTTAAATGCCATTAACAGAACTAGTTAACCCTCTTTTATACCCAAAAGTTGAGATTAGACATATAAATATTGATACTAGATTAAAGGTAATTATGGACCTGTTAACGATGCTGAATTTCCAAACAAATAGACATTCTTCTCTTTTTAAGTACTTGCTATACCTAAAATTCACAAAAGTTGAATGTAATTTGCTGTCACCAAGCTTCCACCCTTCAATGGAGTAGCTGGGTAACTTTTCCTGTAAATTCTCTTGTCACCAAAGACATGCTTTCTGGAACATTGTGTTACTGTGAGCACTTCTTTCTCCCTGATGCTGTTACATCATGTCATGTGTGGTACCTCTGGGAATGATGTAATAGCACAGCAGTTTGGCATGCCAGAGGGAAAAGCATTTCTAAGAGGGTGCTATGGTGATGGAATGGATACCTATATGAAAATCTGCTTTTAATTACCAGCAAGACTTGAAACATGAGCAAAACGCTATCACATATTAGGAAATGCCTTGTTGAGGAAAAGCTAATACTTCAGTTCTCTATGGATTAATTAGAAAAGGAGCCCCATCCAGGACCCACAATTGTTTACTTGAATAGTTTTCAAGCAAACTCCAGTGTTTCAACTGGGCTCTAATTGTGCCTGATGGACCCATTACTTTATAATCAGAGCAGTGTTGTACAATTTTCCCCGGTGATTAATTAAACTGATGAGATAGTGCCCAAATCTTGCTAGCAAGCAAGACCACTTGAATTTTTCACCATCTCTGCCAGAGGTATTGCGTATTGTTCAAAGCCAGTGGGGTCTTCTACCCCTCACTTACTAGTTTTACAATACCAAGACAATCCAGATAGGTCTGCATCTTCGTTCCCCGTCATGACTCAGCCCTGGAGTTGCCCACAGAGGATCTCATAAGGCTCTGGAAACCTCAGCTGCTTTTCAGTTAGGCTTATTTCCTTCAAAGGTAGTTTTCTGAACAAGGTTAAATGTGCAGTACTTGTGAAAATGCCTGTGCCTGCAGCCAAAGGCACTTAAAAGACAGGAAAGCTGTCACTTAACTGCTGTCCACTTCAGAAAGCACTAAGGGCAGCAGGAAGCCAAAATGAATGGTAAGGTGATTGCATCTTTTACAATTTCTTTTCATTGCTGCTACTGCTGCTGCCCTCTCAGTGATCTGTTCTTTTATTATTTGATCTTTTTTTTTCCTTCCTTGAATGCTGAATGTTTCTGCAACAGGATCACCCCAGCAAATTTGGTTGTGTAAGTGCAGCAAATGTAGGGGAGGATGGGAGGGATGGGGAAAGAGACCTTCTTGAAACTTTTCATGGAGGCTCACAGATGGCTCAGGAAAATAAAGAAGAAAAAAATAATAATTTAAAGACTGCTCTGTGGCTTTTAATACCTTTCTGAAAAGAGAGGGTGAATATTTGCACTATGTGGGTTCTGAGTGAGAAGCTAGTGTATCTGCAGTATTTCATTGAAATTGTTACAATATTTTAGCTGAATTGATGTATTTCCTTTTTAGTGTGTACAGAACTGTCTCTCTAAGAGACCTCTGTCCATGCTTGAAGTAGCCTGAGTTACAAATGTATTTATTTTTGAGGGGTGTTGGATCTATTTTTACCGCAGATGGATTAAGAACTTTGTGTGAGGTCTGATGTCTTTAGCCGTATATTGTTTGTAAACACAGCCATATCTGATCAGCAAAGCATTAAATGAAGTCTTCACTCACAATGACGTTGATGAAGACAAAAAGTCTGTTTTGACAAATGATCAATGCTAATTGCAGCTGGATTTGCTGAGTCAAGGCTGGTGGTGTTACGATTTGGGTGTTACCAAATTCTTGTGTAACTGGTGTTCTTGCCCCCACCCCATTTGTCTTTCTGTGTGATTTTTGTACCAAACCCCAAAGTGCTATGCAGAATCCGAGATTACACACACACTGTGTCATGCCATGCATTATAAGCAAACCCTAAGTTATTTAGTCCATACAGTCCATTAGTCACTGTGCTCATGTGACTGCACTGCTTACAGGATTGAAACTACATACAGGCTCATTATCACCCAGCTTCACTCAAATATGGGATATCAATGTGTTGACATACTCATGTTTCAGAGGGCACTTGTGGGATTAAAAAAGAGCAAAAACAACACTATGGGAAATGTTTTCTGCATTGCACAATGGAGTCATAGAAATTATATGGGAAAAAGCCCTATGAATGATAAGGGCTATTGCTATTATCCAAACACTGGTGGAAGCATTTTCAATTGCTCTGAAAACTTTGCCAGAAGGTTTTGTTATTTAAAAGATTTTCACAGAAGTGGTTATCTTTTATACAGGACTTTGATACCAGAGATAAAATTTGCAGGGTATAACAATGGTATATCTGAAGATCCCGTCTGAAAACGCTCCGTGTTGTAAAATACATCTAAATGAAGAACAGTCCATGGAGGAAAGTTTGAAAGAGAGGCCATAGGGGAAAGGTGCCAGTGGCGGTACACAAAAAAACAGATTTTACAACCTCTTGTTTTATTCTTCCAAAACACTGGTTTTGTTCAGTGTTTAATAATAACACTCATACAAATAATTATTTATTTGTAACAGAATGCTTAGAAGTAATACCCAAGGATGAGGTCTCCTTTACAATGTTAAATTTATGGAGGATGAGTTTTCTGTGACAACCTAAATTTCGTTAGGAAGCTCAAGAAATTTGCGATTTCAGTGACACTCTTTACCTATCAAAGCTGTAATGGTCTGCAGCAAAGAGTTAGAGCAAGAAAACAAAAAAGTGTAATCTGAATTCAGAATCTGCAGTTTGATTTGGTTTATTCAAGCTTTGCAACTTCTAAAATTAAAATTGGTATAGATATTCTTTCTTTCTGCCTTGTCGTGGTTTAACTGCAGCCAGCAAACGAACCCCACACAGCAACTCTCTCACCCCCCACCCCACGCTCCAGTGGGATGGGGGAGAGAATCGGGAGGGCACAAGTAAGCAAACTCGCAGGTTGAGATAAAAACAGTTTAATAATTGAAATAAAATGAAGTAGAACAGTAATAATAACAATGAGAACAAGAACAATAACAGAATATACAAAGCAGGCAATGCACAATGCAACTGCTCACCGACCGCCAACTGCGTGTCACAAACGGGGGGTGAGCCCCCCCACACCTCTGGTTTTTATACTGAGCATGATGTCACATGGTATAGAATACCCCATTGGCCAGCTGGCTCCCCCGCCAGAGCTTCCCCTGCATGTGGGTGGCCGAAAAGAGAAACCAAGTCTGCCTGGTGCAAGCTACTGGGAAGAAAGTTAACTCTGTCCCAGCTGGAACCAGGACATGCCTACAGAAGACTATGAAATAAGCATGGAAGCCTGGTCATTCTTGAAAATGTTCAATGCAGTAAGAAGTAGGATTTGGGAAACCATTCAAATAGAAAAATACAAAATATTTTATAAATATTGATTGTGCAATAGCACAATCAACTTGTCTCAGACTGACCTTTTTAGGCATTGATTTTGTGTCTGATAAGTTGTTCTTTTTTATCTGGTAAAAAAAATAGCAGATTCAAAAAATCCGCACTTTTAGAATAGTATCCCACAGCTGTAATATGGTAAAAAACATGTGCTTGGAAAAAACAGTAATATTTGTGAAACCTCAAAACCCGTTAAACTTTTCCCTCTATAATAATAAGCTAATCAGTGAGAAAGACTGGATATTCCGCAGTATATTTCTCCACGTGGGATACAGTGTTAATCTTTCAATGATTGAAAATAATTTATTCATTAAAATATTATTATTTGTAATCTCTCACCAGGTATAGTTCCCAATCCAAATTGTCTCCAGCACCACACAGTGTCATACACATAACAACAGGCAACCCCTTCAAAGAACTTGCACTCGAAACATGTAATGTACACATAAAGGGTTATAAGTAAAAACTGCTGGAATATTGAAGAATACAGATAGGACAGTCTTCAAGGTCTAGTAGAAAGTGCTGGATGAAAACAGGTACTTTTACTTTAATCTCTGTCCATATCTTGAACCACAAGCCTATCTGACCTCAATGTTTGCAATACCATACAAGCCATTTCCATTTATACCTTTTCTGTACTGCAGAACTAGAAGATTTTGCTTTGCTTAGTTGCTCACCACAAAGCTGGTCAGCTATTATCAGTGGGAATGGGAATGGGAATGGAAATGGGAAGTGGATGCACCAGTGATTTTGTTTGAAACTGTCCTCTTACGTGAATAGTTTGGGTGCTGCAGGTTTTTGGTGTGGTTTTTTTTTTGTTTAAATTTGTGAATAAATGCTACTTCCATCTGTAAGTCAAACATGGTATTATTGTCTAGGCAGTATTGTCAAGCTCAGGAGGACAAACTTAGACCTGCCAGCAAATGCACTTCTCTTATTTCAGAGCTAGATTAGTGCAGTTTCTCATTGTCAGCAATGCCCCATTTTGTTATCTCAAGGATGCAGATTCATCTGAGTGTAACAACCACTCAAGTTTACAGTCATCTCCATGTAGCCCTTCCATTTCATAGCCAGTTTTCTTGCAAGAGTTTCATGTGCATTGCAATGGTAGTTTGTGTCCTCGGAGAAAGGCAATGGGAGGAACGACAGCCAAGGTCACCCTTGAAGTCCTTTATGAAAACCAAAATATTGCACGAGCTGTGCCCTCTCCCACAGTGTGCTTTAAATTGGGTCCACGTGTGAGAGGACTCTCATGAGGAGGGAAGCAGGAGCTGTGTCCTGGGTGTGCTGCTGCAGTCTTTCTCACTTCCCCTTCTCGGGGAAGGGATTTCCCAGGCTTGAGGAAATGAGCCTTACGAATTTTGCCAGCAAGCAGGGCTTAGCTCATGAACTGCCAGCTGCCTGGTCCTACACATAGCGGGGGAACAGCAGTTTGAGTGACCTCATACAATCAATTTGCTGCTGTTTCCTGAAAAATGAGCCTGTCCTTTATTGGCCCTGCTCATAGTCTCAAAAGGCAAAGCACTGCTCATGTAATTCTTCCCTGCACTTGCAAAGTGCACTTGTTATCATTCAAAGTGCTCTGTTCTTTTAAAACTTTTAAAAACTAATGATTAAATTTGTTGTCTTTCCCCACATCCTTTTTTTTTTTTTAAAGTTTATCTGCCTTTTAAAATTGAAATGTCCATGGACACTATTGAAATGTGCATGGACCTGCAAAAATTTCAGAGTGTGTCCCAGAATCTCTCCTCATTTATTTGCATTCTGCTGCAGTTTAGGAAATATGTTCTCCATGCTATAGAAAACTGGAGGAGCAGTCCACCAGCTGAGCTTGAGAAGTCTGAAGTATGTTGGTGAGATCCCACTTTACCCCTGGTGTCATTCCACTCCTCGCCCACCTGCCAGGTAGATGGAGAAGCAGGCTTGGAGAGAGGGGACTCTCCCATTTTCCCATTTGCATGGCTACTTGTGTCTTTTGATCTCCTCCTCTGATTTTAATTAACCTACTCTGGGAAGTCTGTAATACTGCAGAAGAACTAGACATAATCATGCTATCATTGTACTATCATTGTACTATCATTGCTCAGTCCCTAGGCAGGCCCACCTGCCTCCCTACAAAATTTTCCACCATTTACTGTCTTTGGTACCTGCCTATCTCCATAAAGATGTCAGCTATGACTTTCTGAAAAGATCTGAACTGATCTTCAACTGCTGAGAAATATGCATTCCATTGAAAGCTGTGGCAGCAGGTGTCCATGTTTCTCAAAAAGACTGTTTTTTGAGAATGGGGAGTCTGGACAAAGTACTATCCTCGGTTGTGCTGATGGAATCTCCTTTCTCCCTTGAATGATTGCCAAAGTATAAATAAAATTTTAATTCCAAACCTCTATGTTATTACTGTTATAGCAGGTTTGGAGTTTAAAAAAAACAATCCAACATGAATGACTGTCTATCTCTTCAGAAACAATTATTGCAATTCAAAAGAACAAAGCACTGTAAAAAGATTATGTCGTGGTTTTACCCCAGCCGGCAACTAAGCACCACACAGCTGCTCGCTCACTCCCCCTCTGGTGGGATGGGGGAGAGAATCAGAAGAGTAAAAGTGAGAAAACTCGTGGGTAGAGATAAAGACAGTTTAATAGGGAAAGCAAAAGTTGTGCGCGCAAGCAAAGCAACTCAAGCAATTCATTCCCTACTTCCCATCGTCAGGCAGGTGTTCAGCCATCTCCAGGAAAGCAGGGCTCCATCACGCGTAACGGATACTTGGGAAGACAAACGCCATCACTCCGAACGTCTCCCCCTTCCTCCTTCTTCCCCCAGCTTTATATGCTGAGCATGATGTCGTATGGTATGGAATACAACATTGGCCAGTTGGGGTCAGCTGTCCCAGCTGTGTCCCCTCCCAACTCTTTGTGCACCCCCAGCCTGCTCGCTGGTGGGGTGGGGTGAGGAGCAGAAAAGGCCTTGGCTCTGTGTAAGCACTGCTCAGCAGTAACGAAAACATCCCAGTGTTATCAATGCTGTTTTCAGCACAAATCCAAAACATAGCCCCCTACTAGCTACTGTGAAGAAAATTAACTCTGTCCCAGTCAAAACCAGCACAGATTACAATCCACAGTAAGAGCCAGAGTCCGATAACAAGATGTCCCTGAGAAAAGGAAACACTTACTTCCTCTTTCTTTCTGAGCTCTCTCAGAGAAGAGCTAACAGCAGGTCACTTCAAAATAGTCAGAGAAATGGCTAGAAGAATTAATGGTACAGTCCTGATGTGAGAAGGTGCGGAGGCTGAACTTCTCAGAAGCTGTTTGCTGGTTTAAAAAAATTACACTGATGAAAAGAACTGACATCTTAAAATTCTTGGAAATGATAAATGAATCATGTAAACTGGTTGGATTTGATAACGGTAATTCATCTTGAGAAATACAAATTAAGAAACTTAGATAAGTTTTACAAGAATGCTTGGGCATTGATTTGGCATTCAGAGCTCCCAGATTCAGTGTCATACCTGGCACAGAACTCGGAAGCAGAAGATATGCTTTAAAGTCTACAGGTATATAACAAATATTTTTGCATTTAGTCTGGGCTGAAGCATCTTAACTCTTCCACGTCTTTTCCCCCCTCTCAGATCTGTTAGAAATAGTCACTTGTAACAGATGATATAATTTTAAACCACAAATTTTGAGTTAATTCACAGCACCAGACCAGAGCAAGTCACTTGTAATTATTTATTCTATGTCCTTCTTTAACCTCTCTGTAACATAAAGAAACTTACATGTCTTATGTTTTTAAATAAGTTGTGAGAGAATTGTGAAAAAAATACAAGGCAAAATTCATAACAGAAGAACATTTGCAGAGATTATAATGGAGGTAATGTTCGGTTATGGGCAGAGCCAAGAACACTGCGTATTTATAAGCTTGTGTGACATACTCTGTCTATATTGTTAGGCCCAGCCAGCAAGCTGGAGCACTGGATCACCAATACTGTTAATTATTGCTTTCTCCCTACGTCAGCTAACACTGAGAAAACGCCCAGCTGTGGTTTGACACGTGCACGTGCCATGGACCATTCTTATCAGGCAACAACTCTATGACTCTTTGCCAAGTTCAGCTCCATCTGTCATACAGTGCCTCCCATCACCATCCCAGTGCTCTCCCTCCACCTCAGTAGTTACTCTCTTTCCTTGGGAAGACCCCTCTGAGACAAGGAAAAGGAATGCTGAACCAGGAGCACAAGATGGGACAAGATGATATAGGCAGCCTGAGCCTTGGCAGAGTCTGGGGTTGGCTGTGCACAAGCATAAAGGAAGGAGTAGAAACTGGAACAAAAACTGATGTAGAAATGCAGCCAAGTCCTAAATCTAATCAGGGATTTGTGCTAGATTGACACTGACTGCCTGAACAGGAACAACACTTCATAAATTATATTCATTAAAAATTTTGACCCTGTGTTAATCTAAAAAGATTTAGTGGAAAAAATTGCTTGTGTTGTGAGCAAATCTTGGATATGTTGGTAACCAAGGTCTATAGGGATTCACATTAACTAAAGAGTTAACGGCAAGACAAAACATAGACTAGATGCTCTCTATCTAAAGGAAGCATTTTCCGCTTGTTTACTGAGCGGTCAACATTCTTTATGGGAAAAAGTATTATGTATTTAAAGGTTGTCGTAACACGTATATGTAAAAAGAAGGAGGTACTCTGGCAACCTTGAATCTGGTATTTCCCAATTTTTTAGTGTTTTTCTTTGCAACCTTGATTTCTTCTTTAAATGAAATGAGAGTTTGGGTGTTAAAATGAGTGTAACTGTTTCTCCTTCAAAATGTTCTGTGTTGGGTTTGATTTTTATGCAAACCTGAATGCAAAGTAGACTTGTACATGTATATATCTATATGTGTGTTGGGGGGGTGTATGTTAGCTTAGGAATCAAATAAACTTTAAAGAATTATAGAGCAAGTCATTTGCCCTACTAAGAAATGTCCCTTACACATAATAACAGCATCTTAGAGTTTGAAACAAATTATTTCAACAAGCAACCTGGCATCACAAAAGCATGAACAGGAAATGTATTATTAGATGAAACATGACAAGCAAGCTCAGAACAGGAGTGTCTTTTTTTTTGTTCTGGTGTTTTTAAGGAATAATGTATTCACTGCATGGTGAATTTTTCTGAAATTTTAGCACGTGAGACCTAAGGGACTACATGTCAAAGAAGTTCAATTAACCAAAACATTAGTGCTCAGAGATGCTTGATTTTAATGACCATATTCTTGAAACTTTCAAGTGGGTAAAATACATTTCACTATTTGTAGTATGTAAGCCACAATGCCTTGGAGGGAAGGGTGACACGAGGCATTGTAGCTTAAGAACATGGTTGATTTTTCATGAGAGACATAAAGGAACAGCAGTGAGTCTAAATTGCCTACAAGTTTGAACAGCTACACAAGTTTCTGGAGATAGTTTCATTCTTCTGTTATTCAGAAGACGTACTTTCAGTATTAAGTTGGAGACGACCTCCTACCATCTCAGCTCAGTCAGAGTGGGGTTGAAGAGTCAAGGTTTTGGCTTGGTCTGTGTCCAAATATAAGGAACTATTGAAAACTGTACGTGAAGTTTTGTTGCTGGATGTATTGTCTGTTATCCTGAAAAGTCTGTGATTTGAATTCAGAATATCAATTTCCTAGGTATATTGATATAAATGGCAGACTTTCTGCTTGAGACAAAAGGATGTCTGTATCCAGTACTCAGACATCCAAGCATCAGAGAATTGATAGTGATGCTATTGCCCCCATCTTACAAAAGATACCAGTCTGCCCAGTACAAACATTCAAAAATCAGTTTGGGACTGCAGCTGAGATGTTTGGAGCTTCTGCCCACTTTCAAAGACAAAAATTTTAAACCTGTTAAAGCAAAACTGCAGTGCCCACCTGATCCTATGACTCAGGAGGGGCCTGAGAAAAATAGACTTCCATGGCAGCTGTAATAAAGTCTCCCCTGGGGAGGCCTTACTGAGTAAGGCCTAAAAAAGGGCCCTTACTATGTAAGGGCTAAAAAAGAAAGGAAAACGGTGAAGGAGAGACACAGATACAGGCATAAAGCAGGGAAGAAGTTTTGGCTGTCTGCTAACCATCTGCATCTAGTAAGTAGAGCTGCAGCTGTGGTATAATTACAGGATATACAGCCCCTTCCCCAGTGCTCTTCTCCAAGTGTAACTCTCAGTATCCTCTGTTCCTTTCAACCATATTCAGTTCAATCATGTAGAATTTACTCCTGGCATGATAGCGAACTGAGAGCAAAATCACCTTTTATTCAGTCACCAGCACTCACTAGTTTCCATGCAGGGTGTTCTGTGAACAGCTGCAGAGCATGGCTGAGAAGAGGTGGGTATGATCTGAATTGTCCTCAGGTTACTACATAACCAGTAGCATCTGTTAACATCGCTATGCTTTGCACTACCCAGCCTCATCAGTGGGGGTATTTCTTCACATTTCACTTCATTCTAGAGTCGCATTAATCAAGAGTCCTGTTTGTAGTCATCCAGGACCTAAGTTATCCATCATAGTTGATACATACTGAATTTCACTCAGTTGTAGCAGTAATCTTGTCTCGGCATTGATTCCTAGAAAAAGAGAACATTATGGCAAATAACAAAGGAAGTGGCCTAATAGGATCAATAAGCATATTATAATAATAATAATCCTGATGGGCATGCAATTTTGCCTTTAATATAGGGTGGAATAATAGTTACCTAGTCATAAAGAGAGGCCAGGCTATGAACTCCATTCTGTAGAGAGAGCAGCTATGTGAATGGAGTCTGGTACGCAGAGCTTAAGCGTGTGACTCAGAGCTGCTTTCAGCCTCTGGAAATAACCTCTGGAAGAGCAGCAGCAGCATATGGCTCCTCAAAGGGACTTTGCAGACTGCTGGAGCTATGTTAGTTCGGTAAAACCAACTCTGTAGCTCAAAGTTCAACACTGATATACCATGCTACCCTTTGGATTTCCAGTGTTATTTTCTGGTCCTTGCGGAGATCTTTCCTAATGAGCAACAAATTGCTCCTCGACTCCTCCAGCATTGTTTCAGCTAGGTTCGTCTCTTTGATCTGTTTTATTCTTTCAACATTTTATAGGTAAATTAAAAATTATCAGGAGGTGGAAAAGCATGAAAACAAACAAAAAACGGTATCCCCTGCCCCTTCTTCTTAGTAGAGAGGGCCATGAAAAAAAGGTTCTAAAAATTGCAAAGCTGTGTGTCATTAGAAATTAAAACTTGTCTATTTTCTCTATAAAAATGAGATTTTTGAAGGCAGTTTTTACTGGTCATGCAGGTCTCTGAAGCTCAGCAGAATAAGATGACTTCAAAAGGAAATGAAATAATAACCAGCACTGATTCCCCAGTGCATTTTTTCTAGCACATCTTTTTTTTTCCAGCAGACACTACTGAGTAAAAAGCTAAGCTTATCCCCCTGTTTCTTTTATGTTCTCTGGTATGTTTCACAAGCTCCCCTTAGATTATACTTTTAATACTATGATTCTTACCAGATGTTAGGAAGCCACGGCTTTTCCTATCATGTTATTCTGTTGAGTTCAGTAAATGTTTCTATTAAACACAAAAGTCTTTATACATATATGTATTACTGCAGTATACGTATTTGCCAGTCAGTACCTGACTTCCCTCATGGACATTACCCGGTGTGGTTGGAAATCAGCAATTCATTCTCCATACGCCAAAACCCAAATCCCATATCCTGCATATGTGCTACACATCAAATATTTGTTCAGTGGAGAAGACAGAATAGCGTGGGACAACCTGCTCACTCTACAAATGGCATGGGAGGCTGTGAATAAGCATCTTGCATAGTGGTGTGATAGTCTCAGAGCAGCCCGCGCAAGCTCTGAAACCTCATCAGGGAGAGATAAGAAGCACATATTTTTGTATCATTTTCCTGGCCAAAAACACACATGCCCCTGAAGAAACACGCACAAACGCACATCTTTTTTTTTTTTTTTTATTTCAACTCTGTGCTACTGAGCCATGTAACTAGCTAACCTGTAGTTACTGTAATGATGGGCAACAATATGTCTTTAATTAATTCACAATTTTATTCAAAGTAGTTCACCATGTAATTACTGATACTTGTCAGAAGAAGAGAGGGCAAGGACGAGAGATGTTCTTTCCTGCAGATGCGGTAAATGCAGACAGTATGTTGTGGTGTCATAGGACACTGTCACTGTGGCAGTGGAGACTGTGAGAGGAGTTGTAGGTAGAGCACAGGAAGAGAATAGTACAAATATAGTAATAGTTCCTAAGGAATACACGCATTCTATTCTGTGCAATGATAGAAGCAAGAGCAAGATGGTAGAAAGCAGCAATACATGTGTTTCCTCTCCAGGCATCAACTTTCATGTGTGCCTTTCTTAGCAGAGAGGCAGGTCAACGGACAGAGCCCTCCATTCATTCCTGAGCAAATGTATTTGTATACGTCTCAGAGTCAACCTTCCCATCTGTATGACTGGCTCATCTTTTCAGTTTACCAAACACTGTGGGTGTAACTTGCTAGTTTTTCCTGGAGATGAAAATGCGGAGTGTGCATGTTATATGAGAGAAGGAGGCACAGTAAGAGAACATAAAACTTATTTAACTATCTGCAAGTAAATGCTGATATCTTGTTCAGGCTGGTACCTTCTGAGCACATGCATGCAAACCTGTATCCTTATGGCAATGTCAAACACTCATATCAGACATTATCCAAATTTTGATGCATTTCACAGCAGTAAGAAGTCATAGCTCTGCTTGGTCAGAGAATACATATGTATAGCCTTAGCCTTCTGACTTTCCACAATTCTTTCTAAGAAGCTACACTTTTCATTATGCAATTCAGTGAAGTGCTGTAAAATGGCCAGTGAAATTGAGCAATGAAGAAAAAGTAAAAAAATTAGTAATAAAGTACAATCTATGATTCACAAAAATTGGAAAACCCGGCACATTTTCCACATCTAATTTGCCATCGTGTACCTTATCCATTATCCACTCATCTTTAATGTGAAATGTATCCTCACACACTCTCAATAACTTTTTTCTTCTTGGTCCTGCAGTTATCAGGTAGAAATTTTTTTCTTATATATGACATTTAAGGTTGAATTTTAAAACATATAACTTCAAAAAATAAAAATATAGAGATTACAATTTTAATACCTTAAGTATGACATTTGCAGATTTTAAGGAAATGCTGATCTTTCCCCTCATAACGAGCCATCACGTACACCATGCTTTTCTTTAAGAGTAAGAGTGAATAAGAAACAGCTAACAGACACATGCAAGTTCAACATGTATACAAATCCTATAAAACTAGTGTTTGTTAAAGCAGGAGGTTAGTTGGAACACATTGTAACAGAAAGGGAAAGAAGTGCCTTGTACTGTACAGAAAGATACTTTAAAAAAAAGTATACGATTAAAAAATTGAAACCAGTTCTTATTAACCCCTATGACATTATGGAATCTTGCCTATGCCCTTTCATAAAAGCACACACGTCTTCCCTGGATGTGTCCTTGCCTTTTTTGTAACTGCTAGGCAATTTCCAGATAACCACTTCAATCTTTCAGATAGTATCAAAAAGCAAAAATTGGACAATTGCTTAAGAAATACCTTGAGAAATTTCTTGAGAATTCTTTTTAAAGTATCAATTGTTATCTGCTAGATTTTTCTGCCTTCTGCTTTTTTGACTGCTTTAGCTTCTTGCTTGTGGGACCTCCGGCTCCAACCCAAAACCTGGAAGCAGCTAGCTTTTAGCTAAGAGATGCATGGAATGGCAGTGGTGTGCTTAGGTTGCTGCAGGCAAATTGCGGCTGTGGTTCTCCTCAGGCTCTTACCTGCCTATATCGTCACTTTCAAACTTCAGAAGGAAAATGTTTTTTCCAAATATATAATCAGGCCAGATGTCTGAGTTAATCTCCTGTCAGGAGTTAATCTGAAGTTTTTCTGTACTTTTGAGACTAACACAAAAAGAAGGAATTTGTAAAAGTACGGAAATAAACACTAAATGGGTTAGAGTTTTGTTTCGTCTTGGCCTCTGTGAAAATGAAGCTATACTACTTAATGAAGTACTACCCTCTGAAAATAAGCAAAATTTGGATATATACGTAGACACTTGTTTGATTATAGAAGACTGCTGAGTTTTATTTTTCTCAGGAATTGATGGGAAAAGGAGAACCTAAGGAAACACGTTTCCACAGGACTGTGAGAATCTCACTTTTCTCAAATAATTTTGCTCTGAGTAGGATCTGAATCTTAGTGAAGCAGTTGCATAAAACCTTGCTATAAAAATTAAAAATGTCTGTCACATGATAATGTGGTGGGGTTTTTTTTCAAGGGAGAAACATTAGATTGTTTCATTTAATGTATCAAGTACGGCTTGAAAAAATAAGATAAATCCTTGCTGTTAATGACTGCATTATAAATCTTGTCAGACAACTAAATTAATAAAAATGCTTTAAGCAATAAGAAGAATGCAGTATTTCTCTAGGAAAGCTTTTCTATCTCTACTATTTCTGGTCTACAGCTACAGACCACTACCTCCCATTTTCTGTACAAAACAATTAATTGTAGTTATTGAAAGTTACAAACTAGCTAGCTAGGGATTTAAAGAAATTCAGCTACCATTTAAAGAATCAATCTGCCCTGATAATAAAAAAACATAATTGAGAAAGCAGTATAGTGAAGTTTCAAGGAGGTAACAGTTAGCTTAGAATATTTAAGAAGTGTTACAATTGAAAGGAAAAAATGAATCTTAAAAACTTCTCATGATACCTAGTACATACTAATCTGTGCTCATTAACACACACACAAAAAAAAAGCCTTGAAGCTTTTTAAAGCAAACTCTGTTCTTAAAAGTAATAATTCATTACTAAGAAAAGGGAGATTTCTCCCTTTGTCTTTTCATAAATAGCAGGTGAGTAAAAGCCTAGCAGTTACAATAGGAAAAGCAGTAGTTTCAGGAGTTATTTAAAATATGAGTACAGTATGAATTTGTTATTAGAATTAATGGTTTGTCTCTGACATTTGACAGGAGGTAGCTAATGAAGCCCTGCAAAACCTTGACCTGATAAACCGTAGCAGAGTAGCACATGTCAGACTAGTTCTCAGTTCCCCTGTGGATATTTTGTCCTTGTTTACTGCTAGGTGCTTTTTTGGGTGTCTCTGTCACACTTAGAAGAGGGTGAGTGAATTATTTTAATCAACCAAATAAAGCTCAAAATCTGATCAAACTGAATCCACTCTGTCCACAGTCCTGCTGCATTATTGGATGGAAACTTAGTGTAGACTCCTTTGCTCTGCCTAAGATACATATTTTGTGCTGCTTGCTTGTCGGCTGAGGGACTGAGGAGAATTTGCAGGGAATATCACAAACAGCAAATATTACGGTATGTTTTAAAATAGCTGTCTTTTGCAATTGCATTTCACAGATATATAATTATAAGGTGTTTTAACCAAGTCCCAGTTTTGAAGTTCAGAACATACAAAGGTCTGTTAAAGTAGAAATAAGAATACATTTTCACCACGTGGACAAACAATATGAATAATTCTCCATAATTATAAAAAGCATTGGTGAATAGATGTAACCAATAGTCAGTAAAAGAGTGTTGAGATTTTTTTAGCTATATGCTATTGAAATGCATTAGCACACTATTGTGTATGCTCTGAACAACCGACTATAAAACATTGCTATAGTCTACGTTGACAGGCAGGAAATGACTATACTCTGCAATCAATGAAAAAAGTATATATAATCTCTATCAGACAGTGTTCAGAAGTCCTATTTCCACCTGCATTGCAGGCTTTTCATGAATAATTATTGTAAGTCTCAAAACTGAGTCTGAAGTGGCCTAAAAGCTTTGCAAGAACTGCCCAGGTAAATAAAGAAAGAAAGAAAGAAAGAAAGAAAGAAAGAAAGAAAGAAAGAAAGAAAGGGAAAAGCGCTTTGCATTTTCCCAGTTGGCTCACTTAGGAGCTAAGAAAACACTTGCCTTACAACTAATTGAGTTTACATCCTTTTAGAGTATTTCTTGGACCAAATTTTAAGAAACACTTTGATTTTTTGCAGTAAAATTCACCAGTTCAAAGCCCATGTTATAAAGAAGTCATGCCACCTCATGTAAAGCTCCTTCAGTCCAGCTACATGAACCTCTCTGAAGAGCAAATCAGAACAGAAATACAAAGTCATTCAGGACAAATTCGCTGATCACAGTTCACTGATTATGTGCTTTTGTTTTTTCTTTAATTGGGGCAAAGTGAAAGAAGAGTTCTAGGCTTACAGATGCCAACAATTTTTTAAAGATTTGGGCTATTTAACATGTCTTTTTTCTAGAAAACCAAAGAAGTAATAATTGTAAGAGCAGAACAACACTTGACTAGTGATAAAAAAGAGTTCTCGGTGATTAGCACACTGTGCTGACACTTCAAAAATATGGATTTCTTGGCTCAAAGACAGGTTTCCATGAGGACATTGAAAGAAGCATTTACCTTACCTTGGTGTCAGTTCTAACACCTATAAAGTGAAGATAAAAGACATATGTTTCGCTCACAGTTTGTTTTAGTTTTTGGAAAGGAGAGTGCATGGGCTGAGGAATATAAAAGATAGATAATGATCGAGCAGCAAGAATTTTAATGGAAGGGTCCATGCTCAAAACATTGGGCACAATCTCCCAAAATCTATGCATTACCTGGTCATTATCAAACTGTAAGTAAAACTACTTAGTGACTGGAATATGTAATGAAACTAAAACTTGACAGGATTTTAAAACAACCTGTACTAAAGTTTGAGGATAACCTGGATTTGACAGTTGTCTGAGAGAAACTGAATCTGAAAAGAGGTTCAGATAATTCAGTAAATATCTGCTGCTAACCCCCTGCCCAGCTCCAATGGTAACTGTGTTCTGAACTATGTCAGCTAAGCTAGTGCAGGATAGGTAGAAGCAAAGCCTCAGTTCCACTTTTGGGTTATGAAACTTGTTAAGAAATTTGTTTTGCTGGAATTCGGAGGATAGAACAGAAGTCTGATTAAAAGGCATAACAGTCCCTACCTTCTTTAAAATCTAAACTCCATTTGATACATTAAAAAGAAGTTAACATGGGGTTTGTATTCAACTAATGAGCTAAAAAAGATCCACATACAAATTCAAATGCTTCAAATAAGAAGGGGTTTCCTGTACACTGGTTAATGAAGGTATAGGTTGATCCTCACTGTTGTTCCAATGTATGGTAACATTAAACTTCCTATTTGAAGGCTTGATGTTTTTTTAACAAGTTATCTGCATTATAATACATAAGTCATCACAAATTTATCCTGCCATAGTTATGTTTTGAAAATTTCAGAGGTCAATAGTATCAACGGCTTGTTTTCAGAAGTGCGCTCATTTTGGGTTTTGTTTTTTTTGGTCACTCATCAAAAAACACCAGTTTCTTATAATATCATTTCAAGTTCCACTATTAGAAGAGCTAAAGGCTTTTCTTTTGGGCGCGTGGGCTTTTTTGTTTTCAATGAAAATGTTGAACGCAGACATACAAATACATGTCATTCATTTAAAAAAGAAACCTATGCTGTCATTTCCATGATGGTCTTCTCATATTCTACATACCACTTTCCATTATTGCTAATTAAATTATGAATATAGTCCAGTGTTGCTAGAGTATTTCATTACTTCTCAGCATTCCTTCAGTGCTGGCATTTGACTTCTCACTATCTTTGGTTGAGAAACTGTAGAGAAGAGGGAGAAATCACTGTGTCTCACTTAATGGAGCACAGGCTGGGATCACTGTACTGTCAAAGAAGCCTTCAGCCAGACTCTTCCTACGCTCACAAGTCTATGGGGCCGGATGAGATCCACCCGAGAGTACTGAGGGAGCTGGCAGAGGAGCTTGCCGAGCCACTCTCCATCATTTACCAGCAGTCCTGGCTAACTGGGGAAGTCCCGGACGACTGGAGGCTCGCCAATGTGACGCCCATCTATAAGAAGGGCTGAGGGAGGATCCGGGGAACTACAGGCTCGTCAGCCTGACCTCGGTGCCTGGGAAGATCATGGAGCGGTTCGTTTTGAGGGTGCTCATGAGCCATGTGCGGGACAACCAGGGGATCAGGCCCAGCCAGCATGGGTTCATGGAAGGCAGGTCCTGCTTGACCAACCTGATCTCCTTCTATGACCAGGTGACCCGCCTAGTGGATGAGGGAAAGGCAGTGGATGTGGTCTACCTGGACTTCAATAAAACCTTTGACACTGTCTCCCACAGCATTCTCCTAGACAAGCGGCTCACGGCTTAGACAGGTACACTCTTCGCTGGGTAAAAAACTGGCTGGACGGCCGAGCCCAGAGAGTTGTGGTCAACAGAGTTAATTCCAGTTGGCGGCCGGTCACGAGTGGTGTTCCCCAGGGCTCAGTACTGGGGCCGGTCTTGTTCAATATCTTTATCAATGATCTAGACGAGGGGATCGAGTGCTCCCTCAGTAAGTTTGCAGACGACACCAAGTTGGGCGGGAGTGTTGATCTGCTCGAGGGTAGGAAGACTCTCCAGAAGGACCTGGACAGGCTGGATCGATGGGCCGAGGCCAACTGTATGAGGTTCAACAAGGCCAAGGGCCGGGTCCTGCACTTCGGCTACAACAACCCCAGGCAACGCTACAGGCTTGGGCAAGAGTGGCTGGAAAGCTGCCCAGAGGAAAAGGACCTGGGGGTGCTGGTTGACAGCCGGCTGAACATGAGCCGGCAGTGTGCTGAGGTGGCCAAGAAGGCCAACGGCATCCTGGCCTGTATTAGGAATAGTGTGGCCAGCAGGAGTAGGGAGGTGATCGTGCCCCTGTACTCAGCACTGGTGAGGCCGCACCTCAAATCCTGTGTTCAGTTTTGGGCCCCACACTCCAAGAAGGACATGGAGGTGCTGGAGTGTGTCCAGAGGAGGGCAACGAAGCTGGTGAAGGGCCTGGAGCACAAGTCTTATGAGGAGCGGCTGAGGGAACTGGGGTTGTTTAACCTGGAGAAGAGGAGGTTGAGGGGAGACCTCATCGCACTCTACAACTACCTGAAAGGAGGTTGTAGCGAGGTGGGTGTTGGTCTCTTCTGCCAAGTAACTAGCGATAGGATGAGAGGAAATGGCCTCAAGTTGCGCCAAGGGAGGTTTAGATTGGAAATTAGGAGAAATGTCTTTACTGAAAGAGTGGTCAGGCCTTGGAACAGGCTGCCAAGGGAAGTGGTGGTGTCACCATCCCTGGAAGTATTTAAAAGACATGTAGATGAGGCCCTTAGGGACATGGTTTAGTGGACATTGGGTTGACGGTTGGACATGATGATCTTAGAGGTCTTTTCCAACCTTAATTATTCTATGATTCTATGATTCTATGATTTTCAGAAGGGTTTGCTTTGGGGTTTTTTGCTATGTCTGAGTAAGATGTTGAATAACTGGACACTTATGCCACTTATGTGTTTTAGTGAAAGCACAGTTTAAATATTCTTCCTTCTTTGCAGCACCTCTGTGCTTTCTTCTTCCTAAGTTACCTGTTAGATTCAGCAATTGCCCTGCTCAGAATCAGTCTTCTGCTGCTCTCTGGCCCTTGGTCACCAACAGATCTTTATTCCCCCTCTGTTATTGACTGTCTTTGTAGGAAAAGGAGGCTGCTGGGGGCAGGTGGATTACAGTAAGATATGGCTTTACCAAATTGTTGAAGAATAGAACCCCTAATATAATCTTTTTATGGATTTTTTGTGATGGACGGTTATCTTTCCTATGCAATGGCAATAGCCTAGCATTGCAGAAGACTGGATTTATTTCTCTCAATCAATAAGTCTAATCAGGTGTGGCAGAAAAGGGGATAAAAAAACTGACTGGCTCTACAGAATGACTGAGATATCTGAAATATTAATAAATATGATGTCATCAATCAACAAGCCATGAATGCAGTCAATGTTAGGGTCAAACTCACTGAGAGAAGTATAATTTCATGCTTGTGTAGATCTTAAGTCCACTCTTCAGTCTGAATAAGATTGCTGGATTTCCTCTTTGTACTCTTCTTGTGGTTACGGATTCCTCTCTCTTTCTCTGGATCATGCTTTGCCCCTAACAAATACTGTCTACTCAGCACAGTGTTTGAAGTTCAAAATGTTGTTGTCTGAACAGTAGAGAATTTCTCTCTGAACAGGTAATAAAACTAGAAAGATTTGACTTGACCTATTCAGCTCTGAGACTTTGGAAAAAGTGGACCCAGATATGAAGCAGGAGTTGCAGAAAACAGATTTTCAACCCTTCATGGTATCTTTCATTTATAATTACCTGGCACAGGAACTCACACAGGCCCTAGCCATGATAACTGTGACAGCAGAAAAACAGGAAGTATCAGAAACAGAGACCAGCCTGAGCAGCAATGGGCTAGTGGGTAACTATCTGAGTATATGCATAAGGATTTTATATACAAAATGCCCATTTGTTCACAGCTGCACAAAGAAGTTGCTCATATATCCAGCCTTATAAAAACAAGTTTTCAATACGCCAGTGCCTTGCCACAGTTTAAGCAAATAATTTATATTGCACTGTTGCCACTTCGTTGTAATTTCCTGTTGCTATGTGTTCCTTTGTGATAAGCAAGTTATCTTGGTCATCAATGTCTAATACCATCACTACAGAAAAGATCTGATTTGATACCTGTCTCTTTGTCATTTCTGTCCTCAGCTCTTCCCATACATTCAAGCCAGCCTGGGCTCTGCTTCCTTTTCACCCCCTTAAATACTGTCATTTCCTTATTCTTCTTCCCTGCCTAAATGGCTTTTCTCTCACCGCAAAGTGATTAGCACACCAGTCTTTTGCTAAGTTTCTCAGATGTTATTCTCCAGTACGTTCAAAATATTGTCACTATAGAGAGTAGTTCCCACATTAGACTCATACACTTTTTCATTTTGCAAAGCTCTTGATCATACTTTCAAGTCCATATATTGTCTAATTTGCATCTATGCTTACAGTTTCATTTCGTGTTCTTTCATCTGCTCCTGCTTAGCAAAGTAAGTTTTGACTTAATAAATTTTTAATGTCATTTCTGTATTTCCTTCCATGATGTCCCATTGCCTAGAAATCTTGATTCCCAAATCTCTTTGCCTTGCAATCCTACGTGCTTTGCCAAAATTTCTACAGATGATAACCCCTCTTCTTTCTTTGCATCTATGAGAAGAAAAATAGGAAAAGGAGCAAACCCAACAAAATACTTTGTGAAATTCTTTGCTGCCTTCTCCCAGACATCTGCCTTCATGATTCTCACCTATCTTATAATTTTGAATTCTTAGAGTGAACTGACTCAATTGTGCAGAGAACCCAGCCTGAAATCCTCTTCTCCAGGACAGAAGTCTTTCTGTGTAAATTTGCATCTTTATGAAGACAATTTATGCTGAATTCCTGCATGTGACCATCTTACTCTCAAATCATCATTGTTTCAGTTAGGTACTTTTAAACCTCATGTATGCTTTGCCTCCTTTGGTTGAGCAAAAAATTGGTATCAATTACAAGCTCATCTAACGTTATTTTTAATGCTGAATTGGACATCAGGTGCAAACCTTGGGATGAATTCTGTATTTATGGTCAGTTACTACTAACAGATCAAAACGTGAGTGTATGGAAGAATATAGTGTTTATTATTTCTATTTGCTGAAAAGATTGCTGGAGTATTTTCAGCTGCTAATATTTAAAATGGGTACAGCTTGAATTATTCATAAGTAAATCCTCAAAGCAAGTCAGTGCCCAGTGGATTTAGCTATTTCATTTATGTCCATGTTGGTAGGTCACAGTTGTTTACCTAATCCTTCATCTACATCTTTAGTTTCTGAATTTTTTCATACGATAACTGAAAAGTGTCCTGCTACTGAACACTGTTAGTCTTTTGATTTTAATAAGGGTTCTCAGCACAGGGGAAAAGAAGGCAATGATCCAGATTTTTATTCTTATCCCTTAAAAGGTGCAAAAGGAAAACGTGTAGCCCCACAAAATTGCATATTCAGTGATCTGAATTGTTAAACATCATCCGTAGAGGTGCAAGTAATTGTTGCATGATGATTATTCTCATCAGCCTAAAGCATGAAAGCAATTGAGTGAAAAAAATCCTCGTGTTATGTAAAATGATTACTGCCTGTGAGCCATAATAAACAACGATGTTCTCACAGTGGTCATGTTAAGCAGCAGAACAAATGAGTGCAGCCTGCTGATTGTGCAATATCTTGATCATTACCAATTGCTGTAACCCCCAGTAAGTAAATGATTTAATTATTGGGGTGTCTGCATGATCCATTTCTAAAAGAAACAAAGAACGATGCTGAGAATGCACCACAGTCACCTTTGACATCAAGTGACTTAGACATCTACAACCCTAGGTGTTTCTCCTTGTTGTGTTTTGCTTCTCCTCTGCAGGATGTCCAGGAAGTGTGTTAAAATACAATCACAAAGGAATGCAATGCCAATTTATATTCAAGAGGTTAGAAATCATGATCCAAAGTGTAACGATTAAAAAACCTTCAGGAGAGCAGGAGGGAGAAGATAGGAGGAAAGGCTAGCTTTTATGCATACAATGCACAACAGTAGCATGACCATGACTTCACAGGGTTTATTTTTTTATCATTCCTGGGTTTCATCCAGAAATTCATAGATTTAATGGTATGATTATTATATTTAGAAATTCAACTAAACATTAATCAGAGAGCAAAACTGCTGTAAAATACCGAGTCCATGCAGAAATGAGATTTCCATATATTCCATGAGAATCTTCCTTTGTGCAAAGTGAGTGGGCAACTATGATTTGCAAGTTGAATAACAAGACATCAGTTTGCATCTATGGTGATCCAGATTGTCAGCTGCATTGAATAACGAGTGCTGAAAATCAATGAAAATCATTATCTGACTAAGGTAAATTTGCACTAGGAGCTGCAATATAGCATTAAGAAGTCTATCCTTACTTTTAACTGTGCTTCTACCCATACAAAAGCCAGATCAAGTATCTCAGTAGTGCATTGTAGCTGGCAGCGTGCACATATACCAAATAGCTTATGAACCATAATCCCATTTTCAAACGGACATTCAGCACTTAGGAACTGAAGATTCCCTGAAAGTCACACAACCCCCCTTGTTTCTTTTTTCCCCTTGTGGTCAGTGTGAGATCACATCCTAAGTGCTGAACCCATCCTTGCAAATATAAGTCCTGAAGTCACAAGGTTTTTTAAATACCTTTGAAAGTCTTATTACTCTGCCTACTTTGTGGATTTAAATACTATAAAATGGGAAGGCGGAAAAGAAAATGACATTTCTTAGCTGTATCACAGATTCTGTGCACCAGCTTTTCATTTTTTAACGACAGATCTTTGAGACAGGAACTCTCTGTCTCCCTGTGTATGGAAAATGTTTAGCACTGGCTGGTGCTTTTAGCTGCCAAACATATTGGATTTCTTGTTCTCTTTGTAGGATGGTAACATGCATATAAGGTGGCTTTATCAGTCCCAAGGAATACTACTTTCTCTCTCTTACTCATTTTGAGTAGATCGCACCATTCTTCCTCATTAGACTGTAATTGCTCTGTAATTATTTTAACTACAGCTGGGACAATAAGTCTTGATGGAACAGTACCTTAAAAGGAGCACTGAGGATTCAAAAAATCAACCCCTCACTTGATTTTTATTACTTCTCACCTCCTCCTGCTTCAAGAATCACAAAAGGTCACAACAGCAGAAAGGAAAAGGAAAGATTGAAGAATTTGAGTCAGGATATCATCCACACACCCCTCTAAGAACATATCCTCTCCATAAAAGCTGTATGAAAAGCCACATTTTGCTGGATACATTCTAGGAAAAAAAAAAAAGTGCTTTACATTCCTCATAATGAACTTCTTCCTCCAAATGCATATGCACCCACTGGCACATCACTTACTAAAGCAGTTATCCAAGGACTAAGCATAGAAAATATGAAAAAAAAATATTACAAGGCCTTCACAAGCGCAGTTCCATCTTTACCTGCTAGTGTTTCCTGCTTTCTTCTGTAAGCTTTCGCAAGGGTTTCCGGACTGCATTTCAAGATCTACTAGTTAGAAGGGAATAAATCCCCTTTAACCTTACTCTTTTTTACACATACTGTGTACGGTGTTTCAGGATGTGGCAGGACTTGTGACCCCGTGGGGGACCCACGCAGGAGCAGTCCATTCCTGGAGGACTGCACCCTGTGGAAAGGACACGTGGAAGGGACCCACGCTGGAGCAGTTCATGAAGAACTGCAGCCCGTGGGAAGGACCCACGTTGGAGAAGTTCATGGAGGACTGTCTCCTGTGGGAGGGACCCCACGCTGGAGCAGGGGAAGAGAGTGAGGAGGAAGGAGCAGCAGAGACAACGTGTGATGAACTGACCGCAACCCCCATTCCCTGTCCCCCTGCGCCCCTGGCGGGGAGGAGTTAGAGAAATCGGGAGTGAAGTTGAGCCTGGGAAGAAGGGAGGAGTGGGGGGTTTTAAGATTTTTTATTATTATTATTATCCTACTCTGTTTTGATTGGCAATAAACTAAATTCATTTTCCCAAGTCAAGTCTGTTTTGCCTGTGACGGTAATTGGTGAGCTATCTTTCCCTGTCCTTATCTTGACCCACGAGTCTTTTGTCATATTTTTCTCCTCCCTGTCCAGCTGCGGAAGGGAGTGATAGAGTGGCTTTGGTGGGCACCTGGCACCCACCCAGGGTCAACCCACCACACCAGCCTTCCAGGCACTGGGGCCAGACACTCATAAGCTTTTTAGCTGTGTACGGCAGTTAACTGAAGCTCATACTTGTGCTCCTTTGTTATTTCCATAAGGTAATAATTTGCATTAATGTAATGTATATTTATTTTCTTTATAACAAGGACAAACCAGTCCTCTAACGTGAATTGCATAATGTGTCCTGTCTCCTCCTCTGCCCACCTCTCATGTTTTAAAATTCTGTTTGTGCAGAATTGCTGTCTTATGGGTGTCCCAATTTCTCCCCTTTTATTCCCATCTCATTCATTAAATGCAGTCTGATACCTGTGCTTGAACTGAATTCCTAACTTAATGAGTCTTCTTTAAAATACCTGCAAATCAGGAACACATATTTGTATGAAGTTGTCAGTAACCTTGCAATCTGAATCTCTTAATAGCAGATTTCTTGTAAGTGATTTGTTTTTGAAAGTGGTGTGTTTACAATATGTTATTTAATAACTTGAATAAATCTTTCATTTATGACTAAATTCAGGCACCAGATTCATTTTTGGCATAACTCCACAGGTTTCAGTGATGGATTGGCCTAGAGAGCTTGTAAGAATCCTGTTCAACTTTACTGTTTTAGTATGTCTTGGAAAATGGAAGATCATGTCCAGAAAGCTGTGGTGAAATGAGCTTTAACATGATAATGCAATTGCAATTACATCAGACATCTTGTTTTTCTTCTGTGCTGCTATCACAAAAAAAACCCTGTGCAAGAGTAACAGGGATATCAGTGGAAAAGGTCCTTCTAATTGCTGTTGCTTTGCTGCGATGCAGACATGCCTGTAAATGGCTACTGAGCTGAGCCTGCTGCGGAATTCCACCTGCTAATTCATCTGATCTTCTGCCTTGTAAAGCAATTACGCAGTATACCAGCTTTCTGCTTACGCAGCACAGCTGCCTGAGATGTCACAACCAGCATGCCTTGTGTTGGCCTTATTCAAAGTGCAATATCTATGTCTGAGGAGGTTATGATACAATTTGAACTGTTGTGTTGGTGGCAAAGGGCTTCTTTCTTTTCCGAGAACGTTAGGGACATTCAGAACGCTTATTTTACACTGCTGAGTACTCATTTTTTTAAATAAATCAATTCCCTCAGTTAATTCCATTTTTCAGTTTCCCCTTCTTCCAGTTGATTCCTTATTCTTTGTGTGTGCTGTGCAGTCGGTGAATGCTCACCAGTCTATGCCATGTTAAGGTTCACATAGGTAGTGTCTTTCCTTTCCTGTCGCACCAAAAGATTATTTCAGATTTGCCTTACCTACTGCATTATAAAAAGAATGCCCATGGTTCATTGGCACTTGGTATACTCAAGCAAACAGAGTGGACAGGGTCCCAGAAGCTGTCTTTAACCTACCTACCTAACTGAAAAATAGTAACTACTACCCTGCTGTCGCACTCAAAAGGGAGTAAATTTGAAAAGTATTTTGACTGACAGTTGCATGCCTAGCACAAGGAAACTTGCGATGGAAGGAATGACGTTTGCAAAGAGCATGTATGTGCCCCAGCTGGCATGTGAGCCCAGTCATTGTACCAAGCACCAGGGAAGGAAGCAAACCATTAGCTGTGCCATAGAAGAGATGGACATCACAAGGAGCTCTTTGTAATGTGGCAAGAAAGATGCCTCAAAACAACGTACAAATCTTGAGTCAATACTATGGGAAAAACATTTTCTTACTTGCTTCCACATATTGTTTTCTTGAAGTTGCAAAATGTACAGTCTGAGAAGCCAGTGGTGAGATTCTCTTGTGAGCCAGCTCTAGGCCAGACACTTGCTGGGTACAAGCCAGCAACATATAGCCACAGCTGCCATGAAAGTTATTTGTGTTGGATGTGCTGATCCACTGCATGCACCACATTGCAGCTGGTCAGTGAATTTGTAGTGTTTAATAAGAATGACAATGATAAAATCTTATCTTTTTCTGTATGTGCCAAGCATCACAGGGAACTCCTACAGACTGATAAACGTCCTTCCCATAATGGGCCAGCCAGGAAAAATGAGTATCCATAAAACTCTTCTTCCTCAAATGGACTGATGAAGATTTGCAAATAACACACATAGCAGTTCTTTGGAAGCGCCAGATACTAGGGGGGAGTTTTTATGAGTGGCAGGAACAGAATAGAAACGCATGGATTATTAAAGGCAAGAGTTTACTGCTGGTTCTTGCCTTGTGAGTATTAGGGGAAGAGAAAAGGTTGCCCATTACCTGCAGTTATCACTAGATAGGGTTCTCAGCCACAACAAATCACTCCCTTTTTAAGTGCATATGATTATGCCTCACAGACAGAACGTAGTCTACAAACCTGGATGTAAAGAGGCTTAGTGTAGTCCGTGATCCAAAGCCAATTAAAGTCAATGTGGATCTCAAGTAAAATCAAAGTACTGAATCTTGCTTACACTTTGTGACTGAACTAAAGCTCTACAATGACTGAATTATTCCTAGCCCTTTCTCTTTGTGATGAAGTAATAGTAAGCTCTGATAGTATTAATGAACTAATTCTCTTTCAAATTATTTAGTCCTCTAGAGCCAATGTAGGACCTGGACATTTTCACCCAATCACCTTGCATTAAATTGGGGGAAAAAATGACTGTATTAGCCAAACTGCTTAATGTTTCTCAGGCTAAGAAACAGCTTTATTTCCAGACATCTAAGTTTAGCTTTGCTAAAAGAGTTGATTTTTTTTTTAAATAGTGCTCACAAAACATGAAACAAAAATCCAGTATAGCTTCCCAGAGCTGCATTACAGATTGTGTGAAATTCCTAATTGGGAGAAAACCCCTAGCTTTGTAGAGTAAAGAAACAGTCTGTTTTTTGCTGATGAAATCCCTCCAGGATTCTGAAGGGCACCACCTCATTTTTCTGCAAACGTATGATGTCCTCCTACTGATTCCATTAGTGATTCATGGAAATTATATCTATTAAACACAAAAATATTCATGGATCTGATTACTGACATGAATATATTGGTTACAAAGACACTAAGATACCAACTGTAAATTGAATGATACTTTATTGTGTGAAGTTAAAACATGGTAATAGGATGGTATTTTCTTCAGACTTTTGAATCCCTGTAAGGTAAAATTATTTCTTTTAGAAAATAGAACATACTGGTCTAATGAGTTTTGTTGTGATAGTAAATGACAGAAGAGCAGATTTCCTAGCTAGCATAACAGCACAGATCTGGAGGGTGCAATAGGTTTCATCATTTCACATGAGTTAGGGATGTTCCTTTGCATCCATATGCAGATATCTGCAGCGTGGCATCTGCAGCCTGGACTCTGAGAAGGATACGAGCAGCATCTCTTATTTGCAGAGTAGCACAAAGGGTATATGAGAGTGTAAAAGAAGGGATGGGAAGAAAGCATTAAAGTATTAATACAGTAAGCTCTTGTCAGGCCTAGTAAAAAGCCTGATAGAGGTTAAGTGAGATTATAACAGAAAGTTTGATTAAGCAGCATTGTGCATTGAATCTGCTAAGAGACATCTGTATAGCAGGGAACCATGACTGATACCTCCTTCCCCCGTCTTCTGGGAAGGTCTTCTGTTTGAGTTTGTCACTCTTGTCTCGGCACTGTGTGTTGATGCTAGCAGGGCTAGAAGGTGACCTTGATTCCCAGATTGACTGGGTCTCTACATCTAGGATTTCAAATGTTGCAGCAAAGCACATTCCTCATTTTTCATTTTTGGGGCTTGAGTCCATTGCAGAGCTAGAGATTCACAGAAAAAGTCATCTTCATAGTATCTCAGTTACCTGCTAGGTAATTACAGAACATGATCTTCTCTAATCTAAAAGTGGCATGGGAAAGATTCTGCTAGCACAAAAGATTGGTCTTGTGGTCATCTAAAATTAGACTCAAGACACTTAACACTTCAGAAAAAGCTGAATTTTGCAAAGCTCAAGACAAGCATTTGGAGAATTATTAAACAGATGAGAGCCTCCAGCTGATAAATTGGGTGTTCCTTTGTATAGCATATATAACACCTTCTCTGGACTTATATGATTCTTGGCAGTGCAAAACTAAATAAATTGAAATAATGAAAGTGACACAGAAACAGACTTGTATCAAATGGCACAATAGTAAAGCTAAGCCTATTATATGTGACAGCCATGGTGAGACTGGATGCTGGGATACTGGCTTACCTTGCTTATACATCCTTGCACATGCCTGTGGTTGTTCAGTTCTGCTGACCTTGCTTATAAGAAACTGCTGCCTGAGCTACAGATTTTCTGGCAGTACATCTCGAGAGAAGTGTTTAGCTAGATTATACCAAATCATTAACTGCAATCAAAGGTATAATCAGTTTCCTGAACTAAGTGTAATATTCTTACTGAAAGGGCTCTCAAGGAAGAAGATGGCTAGAGCAAAGTCCTACATATCTGTACCACAGCTGTAAATGCAAACCGGCAGATGTGGATTTTGCATGTCTTGACCACTCTGTTTAGCAGGCCATTGGATCCACCTATTACACCAGATAGAGACAGTGACTGCTGGTGCCTAAATTGTGATTTTGTTTAATGTTTTTACTCAGGAGAAAGAGTGTGATATTATAGCAGAACAGCTTTCTAGAACTTCCCCACCTCTGAAGTTACCTATAGGAAAACAGTTTCTGTTCCGGGTTTTGTTTGGGTTGGGTTTTTTGCCCCATTTATTTGGTGGCAGAGGCTGGTGTTTATAATGAGGTTTAGGTATTTTCATTCTGAAGAGACCAGAGGTTTGAGATAAAATGTGGTCATATACCATGTGTAGAGATACTGTGACCACTCAGTGGAGGAATTACTGAGATACACACAGGAAAATAAAGTATTTTAAACAGGAAGAAAGTGAATATACACTCATATCTGTGCAACAACTTCTCCTACATTAACTGTACATTTAAATTTCATCTTGAAAATCTTGCTGAGTTTTCCAAGTTGAGGATTTGTACTGTTTGACATGGCTTCGATATAATCCAAATTTCTGAATGCAGTTCTATAAACTTTCTAGCTTGCTGTTGTTTTCTAAATGTTAGCTGTATAAAATATTTCATTTTGTGTCAGTACTTTTCTTCATGCACATGGATTATTTTTCACATCCTTTTTTATCTATCCATCCTTCTTATTAGCCTTCTGTACCATGTGCTCAGAACGTTGCTGCTCCAGCTCCATTTTAAAATCTGAAGCTTGACTCTGCTTTCAGAAAGTCCAGAGGAATTTTGTTATTAAAGCTTATGAAAATGTGATAATGGATTCCTTTCTTTGTGGATGTATTTAATTTGCATTCAGACTCCTTATTATGTTAGATAAATATGTTTAAGCAATCTAACTTCCCATGTGTTTGCTCCTCAGAAGTAACTACCCTGAAATACTGATAACACCAGACGTGAATCATACTGTCTTTCTGTCTTATAGACCAAGACTTTATCTTCTCTCCATTCATCCCTGTGATAATTGCTTATCAACAGAAGCAGGATTATTGATGTCACTCTGAAGCCAGCAAGTTTGTGGTCCCCTGCAAAAACATATTAGGAGCTGGGTCCAGTGTATCAGTCATAGTGGTTGTAACAGAAAGTGGATGATGAGAAAATATTGGATATGGTTGACTGTGGTGTCTGAGGTTGATAAGCCCCTTTCATGCGCTTGTTTCTCACTCCTTTGAACCCCTTCCCGCTCTGACTCTGGTATGCTGATGACAACATGGGGAGAAACAATGAGAAATATTTTCAATGGAAACAAAAATTAAATATTGCATTCCTCATTTTTCCTGTAAGAATGCTTCTAACTGCAGTGCAGCTTTCACGCCCTCACAGGATCAAAGGCACAAAGACAAGAAATGTCTGAGTATATGTGGTTCATGTTAATAAAAACACCCTTATAGCACTGTGTGCAGCCAAAGCAAGAGCAGCACTAGCTTTGGTGGAACAAAAAAACAAGCTTCCAGTTCAGAAATAATCATGAGATTTGGGTTGTGTTTTGCAAATGGCAACAACATTTGCATTTCGCCATAATAATACCAAATAAATTGTTGTTGTGTAAGTACAGGAAGTGGAAGGATTCTTGGAAATTAAAGTGGCTGGGGATGGGAAGGGGATCTTTCTTTCCCTATTCTTTAGTTAACCCCTACTTAAAGTCAACCAGTCCTAACCATACCATGGCACCTCGCATGGGAGCTCAGCCATGGGGAAGCTTGCAGTACAAGAGGGAACTGCATCTCCTCCTTGTCCTGTACCCCTCTGCAGTCGGGCATTCCTTCCCTAACTCTCATCTGGCTGCAGCAGCTCTGGTCTGTCCCCACCACGTGAGGGAGGGGGAGAGCCAGGACTCCCAGCACCATTTGGTGAGGAGACCCTGGATGGAGGTGGTCAGCACACGAGCACATGCTGGCAAAACAATGCTATTTGCATATGGGCGGTTGCGGACAGTACTGCACATATGCTGAACTGCGGTACCAGTCTACAGTCCATCACCAGGTGCATGGCACAACGTACTGAGGAGAGAGAAAGTCAAGAGTAATTTTTATGTGAGTTGCAGGATTGTGAAGAGGCAGCAGCTAACACTTAGCTGAGAGTTAGCTGAGAGCTAAAAAGCTCTCAGCAGTTCATGCTCTCATGGCAAGAGGCTGTCAGTTCCCAAAGGGCTTACAGATCAATTACACAAATGAGGAAAACGGTGAGAGGAAGGCAGTGTTGAAGAACTGAGAATGACCCAAGACTAAGAACTGAGAATGACTCTGACCCAAGTGGAGCATCAGTTACAGAGGCCAGGTACGTGCCTGTATTTCCTGAATCCCAGTCTGAGCCTTAAAACCTTTCTGCAAATGCCAGTGGCCTTGCTATGAGACTCCATCTTTTTTCACAACCTGCAAAGATTTGCTGTTTAATGAAAAGGATTAACATATTTTTCCTTATGTTTGAATTACAGATTTAGCCATAAACAGTCTCTGTTAAGAAATATTTTTCTTCCTTTTTTTTGTTTAATTTAGCTAAGGTGGTAAATCCTACTTTATGCATGGATTATTATTGAGTTGTATAGAATAGGAATAGTTTGCCCAAAAGAGTAATCAATTAAGTGCTGAACCTGGAAAAATGCAGTATCCTTCATCTTTCATCTCCTTCCTTCTCTTCTGATCTTTTTACATTTTAAAAGAACAGACATTCTTTTCTCTCTAGCTTTCTTTTTCCCCTAGCTCCTCTGTGTTTTGGTCATAACCTCTCCTGTGCTACTGTGTTTTTGCTTTAATTTTATTCCCCCCTCCCTTTTTTTTTCTTCCCTTCGCTATTTTATTCTCCTGTTGCATCCTGTTGCTTCTTAGCATACAGCTTCATTCTTGCAGGAGGATTGCCTCCTGCGGGCAGTGACCTGTCCTTCCCTGTAGCTTGGTCCCTCCCCACAGCTCTGCTCCAGTGAAGGCCATGGAAATCTGCCCGATCTTTGAAACACAGGGCCACTGAGAAGTTGTCAATCATGTCTTACTCTGTGCATGTTGACTGGAGCAGCAAAGCAAAAGAAAGGAAGAGCAAAGAAAAAAAAAAGACTCTAAGAACTGTGCTTCTGAGCCTGATGTTTGTAAACCAATTCCTCTGCATTGAGGTTAACAGTTTTCTTTGCAATGTTAAAGTTTGATTCCCTGGCAGACTCCTTTTTAGTGTGTTGATTTCAGGCTGCATGGTACACTGACAGCATGTGAGGCCTTGTGCTAACCCTTGTGCTCACCCAGCTGCTCAGATTTCATCCTGTTCTTTATTGTCTTCTATTATTCTTATTAAATGTTACGACGTGAATTTTACTTGCTTTTGATAGTATTGCAGTTAAAATATTCTTCCTAAATATCTCAGGATTAGCGATGAGTGAATGTCCACAATGAACTGAGAGAACATCTTCAGCCAGGGTAGGGGAGATTGTGCCAGGTTGTTTGTTTGTATCAGAATACATTGGATGCAGTGATTTAAGCAAAGGACGGTGTCACAGCAGCATACTGTGTTATAAATACCCATCAGGAGCAGAAAAATCCAACTGGCCATGGCTCTAAGTTAACTACCATCAACCAAAGTAGATAATACAGTTTCGCATAATGTTCATTTCTGGTCCATCCCAAAGAGGAAAAGGAATTAATGGCAAGAAAAGCTTTGCAAGAATGAAGGAAGATTTGTAGCATGTGGGCTTTTTAAGTCTATTGATGGAGGAATGGTAGTAGTCTTTGGGTAACAGTTAAGATTTTTTAAGTTGTGGTGACAACCGTAAGTTTGCTTTGGTCAGGACTGATCAGTAGTATCTTTCTACATTATAGAAAGAATATAATCCCTTTGTATGGGTAATGCATCATCTCTGCTTCCTTGCTCTGACAACTTAAAGAAATCAAGGTCAAGATGAGCCTGAAAGAATGTGTTCTCCATTGTTTCTTTCTTTTCTCTGACAATGGTTGAAATTTTCTTAAATAATAGTGATTTCTTAAATATTTCAGTACTCCTATTTTGCCTGAGTACCACCTGTTGCATAAAGTCAGTATTGAAATCCTGTCAGCATTCATCAAGCACTTATCTCTATTGAGTTGCACTATTGTGCATGCATTAAAGAGCACCAAGAGGGCAACCAAGAGCAGTGAGTAAAAACCTAGCGTGTTTTTTGCTTTTATAGCCATGGCATTAAACTGTACTGCCTTGCAGATTTAAAGGTCTCTAATGTTTCAGAAGGAGTCGGTCATTGAATCTTGAAAAATTCATGCTGAATTTCTTCAGAATTTCCACAGCAAACTGTGTGAAAAATGGGACTTTGCTAGTGAAAATGGGGAGATTTTTCCAGTGGATGAAGTGCAGTATATAAGTAAGAATCATCACTCATGAGGAAAAATGAAAATAATATCTTCTCAGGCCTGCTGTCAAAGACCTGAAACTCTAAAACCAAATTACCATATAAAAGTGGGGGGAAAAAAAAAAAACAATCTTCCATTGAAGTATTTTTGAAAAAACAATCTCAAGAACATAATTTGCTTTGTAAATAACATACATATATTTTCAAATGCCCTTTAAGAAGAAAACTTTCAGCAAAACTTCCAAATGTTGCCTTTTTTTTTTTTTTGTAGGATCTACCATTCTGTTTTTTTATATTCCAATGCTTTTCTGTAGCTTCATCTTTCTGGCAGAACTATTTCTATCACAGTGTAATGTAATTTATTATTCTGATAAAATAAACCCTGTCTTTTCAGGAAGACATAGTGACGCATCACAGAGGGAAGCACTTCAGCTTGTAGAAATCCCAGACCACAGAAGTAGACTATAGCCAGATCGTAATGCCAGTGAGGCACCATCGTGCTTACGCATCTTGGGCACCAGTCAAAATGTCAAAGGTTTGGGAGGAAGGGGTGTGTGGTTTTTGCTATTTGGGGAGGGCGGGGTTTGGCATTTACTGTTTTTTTTCTTTTTCACTAGAAGAAAAGAGCTCTTTCCTCTGGCACAAATAGACCAAATACAACCTGTGAACAAAATATTTGTTTTTGTGAAGCTCTAGTTTATAAAAAGCAAGTTAGAGAGAGGTATCTGCTATTGTATGAAACTGGCAACACTACATTCAAAAAGTAAACATCATTATTTTTCTTTCAGTACCAGAAGAAAGATAGACCGCTCAATGGCTGTGGTTGCATAAAGAGACCCCTCGAATGGGAAAAGAGTACAACATTGGGTTAGCACTGCTCCCAGTAATGCCAATAATAAAAATCTTATTTATTTGAACGTGAAAAGGAGCTCTTTAAAAGTAGTATGTTACAATCTTTTACCGCTGCTTAAAGGGTCCCTAAATCTGCATCTGAAATGCTGCAAAATCTGTCCCTTTCCCAAAAATGAGCTTTTAAGTCTAATCATAATAGAGAATAGAAAAAATGGAGAAGCAAAAAGATGGTCCCTTAATATATTTGTCTTACTCAACCAGTACTAAACAAATAACATCTGCGCTCTTTTCAATAATTGTTGCATTATTCAGTCTGATGCACCCAGTGCAATGAACACCACAGAAAACTTCCTGGCTTTTGATTGAGGACGGTGTGGTCTCAGAAAGCCTGCAGTCTCAAAAAACATTTGCCAAGGACATACCTGGTTTATTTGATGAACAGGAAACAGTGCAGTTGACTAGTACTGACCTTGCCTGCAGTTTCCGCATCCCTGAAAGACTGTGAGGGAAAAGTAATGGACAGTACGATGAAGTATGCACAGCTGGGCAGATGATGTTGCGAAGAACAGTTGCTTGAGTTGGTAGTGCTGTATGTTCTTTGGACAGGTTTATGAAGTGTGTTTGTACCTTCCAGCAAGACTTGGGAGCGCCGCTGCTGCCGTAGGTTAGCAGGGACACCTAGTGGCTTTGGTAAATTAAACTGAGATTGCTTCTGCCACTTGCTGATAAACTCGCAAGGTTTTTGAGGAAAGGCTCTCTCTGCTTCAGTGCTATGTCTCAAAGCATTTTGCACCACAACCCTGCTCTGTACTTTTTTCTCAATTCTATGAAGCAGGGAAAAAAACTGCTTTAAGTACTTAGTGCTTTAAGTACACAGTGCTTTAAGTACTGTGACAGACTTTCAGGAGAAGAAAGAGGGTTGTTGGTTATTGCATGACTGCTATAATCAGGGCTTGCAGAGACAAACAAGCAGGAGGTCGCTTAAAATCATGAATTCCACATATCTGTTTTATTATTTTACCCGTATTAAAGCAGGAAAATGCTGTGTATGCCTGTGGTTCTGGTTGTTTAAAGTAAAACCATTTTAAATGTAATGCAAATAGTTGTTTTCTTTTGTCAAATAGGTATTATGCGTGACCACACTTCTCTGTCTTCTGGGACTAAATAATTCCCACTAAATCAATAATGTTTGTGAAAGTGGGTGAGATACTTAAATGACACTTGAGGAACCTTTACATGTAAAATGCTTTTCCTGTAAAGCCACAGGTCAACTTCTAGGTGAAATTTAAACCAGTACACACCCGGCATACAAGGTCACCTTGTACTGCGGCAGATAAAAGCAGCCACACCAGGTTAGGCAGGGGTTCATCTAGCCCCATATTATGTCTCATTTGATGGTAGCAACAACACCAGAAGTGTCCCAGCGATAAATGTGAGCGAGCTGGAGTTTGCCAGGGTGCTGGCTGCCTCCTGAAGAAACCAGGAAAAAGCAAAGGTGTCAGAAGGTTAGCATGGTTCACCAAGCACAAAACATGGCTCATTGTGTTGAGGTGCTGCTCTGCGCTGGAGCTGCACCCCACGTTTACACCTTTGCAGACACAAGCAGCCACTGCGGCTGCCAGCACACAGCAGCGTTACACAGCCATTTTGGCAAAGGCTCTTGAAGAGTTGCGAGGAGGGCATCAAGATAGTAAAGAAAAAACAGGATAGGTGGCCCAGACCTGGTGGTGGAGAGTTTAGGATCCAATTGCAGGGGAGTTGGTCCCTTCAGTCAAGAGCTTTAAAGTGAATGGCATCACATAATAGAGAAAAAAATAGCTCATAGGCTTTGAAATCAAAAAGCAGAAACAGGGGCTGATCCCATATGGTTGGAACAGGACTCAGTTAAGACCTATTGAATCCTATGTGAATGAATTTCAAACAATCAATCTCTCTCAGCACATAGTGTTCTCTGTGCCAATGTTTTAGGGGTTTGCTGCTGTGTCACTTTCAGTAATGATACACATTCATTCACATGTTATTAGAGAAGTCAGAGGCCATCCCTTTTCCACACAACGTACCTTTCTTGAAACAGAAATAGTCTACAGAAGTTTTCCTCCCATAATTTCATTGATTATAAAAGCTAGAGATGACATAGACCATAGTTGATGGCAAGCCCTGTTACAAAATCTATTTCCACAGATGACAACAGACTGGTTAGCTGTGATTTTCCCTCCTCTGGCTTCATCAGATGGCATAACACAGACCCTCTGAATCCTCTTTTTTCAGCATATGTACATTAATGCTAGATTGAATACATTATAGGCATCCTCTGTTTTCAAAAAGCTGAACACTGAACAGACCTGCCCTGGACAGGTTTCAAGATCGTTGAGTTTCGCTGGTCCTCATAAGCACGTGACTTCCTTTTACACTTTTTCAGCATCACAGTGTCTTATTACACAGCTTCTTGAAGATCTGTGCACTATTCCACGTGAGGGAGAGAGGTTCTTCTTCCAGCTTTGGTCCAAAACTTCCCCAAGTCAGTTGAAAATTTGCCATTGACATTAATGATCTTCTGATTAAACCTCAGCCTTTGCTGCTTTTCATGGTTCTATTGTCAACTCAGTTTTACTGTGTGTAGGGTGATGAAGGGCTCTACATATCATCAGTTAACCAAAGACTAGCATTTAAGAAACACTACTCCAAAGTGCTAGTATTCTAATATTGTACAAAGACACTATCCTGTCTCCTGAAAAATGGCTTTGTTCCTTGTCTCTCCCAGAAGGTGCTCTGAAAGGACGCCTGAAAGCAAGCACTTGGGAAAGAGATTGGTAGAAGTTTTGTTCTGTCTCTCATTTCTTGTTTTCCCTACATTTTAAAGTTCTGCATTTTTCAAATTGTAATGAATATGCTTCTTTAATTACATATCCTGTTAACAACATTTTGCTGCTATCTTAATTTTTATTTTAAATATGAAGAAGGTTCAGTATGCTACTGCACCACTACTATACAGTAATACATAGTTCATAAAATTCTAGACTTTCATGTCTGAATTTTGCTCTAGGGCTTTATATATTTATTACGATAATAAAAAGTTGTAGAAAAAGGAGTGTATTCAATTCTTCTTGGTGGTATTCCTAGTTCTTACACAAGAATTACCCACCTTTTGCTGAAGTTGTTGTTGCTAATGTGGCTTGATTCTGGTTTTACTGCACTGTATGAGAATCAAAGGTTGTTCTAGATATCATTACCAAACAATGAATGGTTTCTTTTCACTAAAAATTTAATCTGCTAGCCTTGAACTGGAGAAAACAAAGTCCAGTATCATAGTTGTTTTGAAATTTCTTTATTCTCCTCACCTTGAAAGACTCATTTACACTTTGCTTGCTTTACACTCATTTTTTTCCATTTGCCTTAAAACCTTTCAGTCTCACCAGTGGTGTAAAGAGACTTTGAAGTCACATGAGAACCAGGCTTAATATAGGTATGGAAACACTTATTCATCAGTGTCTTGGTAAGTTAATGATAAAGATATTTCAAGTAGTATAGCAGCTGTTTTGAGAAATAGGGTCTAAATCAGAGCTGAGAATGATGTATTCAGCATTTTCTCAAACGGCACATATAATTTCATGCAGATATAGGTGTATATTTCCAGATAATTTGTCATGTAACAGAGTTACCCAAATATATTTGAGACTTTTTTGCATCATTTCTGAAATTTATGGCAGAGAGCAGGTACTCCTGTTGGTATATTAACAGTATGTTTCAAGTAGAATATGATAGAAGGAAAAGTTTATAAATCATATACAAATATTACCCAGCAGGGGAGTGGAGTGCTGAAAAGGCCAATGAAATGAAAGTGTGAAGCACTGACCTTTAATGCTATCTTAATTAAAGTTGCCTCTGTTAAAGTCCTTGTACTTCCAGAAGTTGACTGCCATAGACCCTTCACACTTCATGTTGTGCAAGTATAATTTAAAATTTGAGACAAGCAGCAAAGTTATCATTTCCACGAGAAAAGCCACAAATCACACATAAGTACAAAAAGCAGTATAACACCTTGGCAAATTAAGGTGGTAGGATGCAAGAGTAGCTTTTTGGGTCTCTGTTACAGACTGCTTTGTCAATTTTATTGATCAGACTAGCAAGTGCACTACATACGTATACCCATCTAAAAACAGTTCCTAAACACAAGGCAAATGCGTTGCCTGAACAACCATCTAGCACCAGATGGCATGGCAGGACGCTGTCTAAAACTTTTATGAACTAAAACTGCAAAGATTTGCTTTTCTACAAAGAAGGACTTACCTAAAACTCCTCAAGTAAATTCAGATAAATACCTAATCTATAAGGTGTTCTTTAGCGACAAGACAAGAAGTCTTGTTCAAACTATAGCTTGCTCACTTTTTGCCCCTTATTGCTTAGGTCTGTGCATTATTGAAATAACAACCTCGGCCTTAACCCACTTACCCAGTTTTGAGACTCTATGAATTCGAAATGTAAATCTCACAAGGCATTGGGGATTTTTTTTTCAGTTTCTAGAGCAATTATATAAGCTTCAATTATTCGTGTTATAGGATTTTTATAAGGCTTATTATTTATTCAGAAAAAACACATTTCATGTTTATATTAGTCCAAATATTTTTAACTTTTAGAGGGCTTTTCTAGAAAGAAAAGGCAAGAATAAAGGTAATTTTTCTTCCTTAAGACCTTAGGAAAGTTTCAAGGCTCCTTTTGGGTCATCCTTTTGAGAGATGACAGAGGCAGTGTTTACCAATCAGATGTTATTGTGTACGTGCTGTCATGACATGCTGGGCTTGTTCCTTAAATGTTATCATCAGGCCTTTTTAGAGTGTTCTGAGTGCTAAAAGCCGCTCAGACAGATAGAGTTTGAGCATACCTGAAATGTAACTGAGCACAACCTTGCTGTCCAGGCTCGTTTGGTCAGATGGTATTGTGGTTTCTTTCCATAGCTAAATAAAACATTTGCATTGTTAAAAAGTTAATAATACAGGGAGAGTCACTAAAAGGGAGGAAGAGCTCTGAGCTGAAATGGTGACTCAGTGAAGCAGACAGATTTGCTGCTCCATACGGCAGAAGCTCTCGACCAGAAAGTCCTCCCACCAGTACCACCAGATTGTGCGAAGGGATGCAGAGAACATGCACGCTAGCCAGGCAGTGGGAAGTGGATCAGAGACTGATACATTTAATCTACTCTCCACCCACCTCCCCTGTGCTTTTTTAAGGATGTGAGGCCGTTCCAAATTATGCCTATTAGCCAAATTGCTGTTTGGAACTGTTTGGGGATATTTTGGGTCTACATTCAGATTGCCATTCCTATCTCCTCTGTGCCTTTTTCCCCTCCATCCTACCCCACGTGAAGTCAGTGATTCATTCTCTTTTCTTTCCTCCATATGGCAGGATGTATTAGAAAAGAGAGAGAAATGTTCAACCAGAACATATTTTTTCAGTCCCAGAGGAGGCAGAGGGGAATAAACAGCATTTGCAGCTTATTTTCTCCTCTTTGTATTTGTACATAAGCCAGAAGGTTTGGGCTGTTTCTTTTCCCTTCCAGTGACAAGGGCTGGTCACTGAGTCCCAATGGTACGCTTATTTGAGTGATAAGCAGATAGCAGCACTCTTTGCAACTAGCTAAAGTCCTCTTCTGTGCAGTTGATAGTGCAGAATTCAGTAAAATGTTGATTAAACTCCAAGTTGCACTCTCTAAACATCTGCCTGATGCTAACTTCATCTTATAAATTCTTGTCCATGAGATCTTTACAGTCAGTGGTTACACATCGGTATTTGGATGTAGTTGCCACGCAGAAAATAAGATAAATTAGCTATACTGAGCATTTCTTAAATGAAAATGTATTAATGTGTGTAAAGTATCAATAAAAATCAGTTTAAACAAAGTCAGACAGAGCAGTGTTTAAAAACAAAGACCCGCCCTCTTTATTGACAGTAAATATATACCAATCAACAGAACCAATGAAAATTTACCAACATAATTTCCTTTCACTAAAACAGCAAGGCAGATATTGACCCACTGTCTTAATTGACTTGCAGTTCAGCTTTTCAGGCTCTAAATTTCCTAATAGTAAACAGAACTGGCAGCCAAGTGACTCTTGTTTAAAAAGTGTTTGTGTTAAAAAGAAAATGGAGATACTGGTATAGAAGAACAAACGATGCTCACAGCTTTGTAGATTGATATAATATATTTTCTTCATCAATGATAAGTTTTAATCCACAACAATTTGAGTGAAAACTTCACAGAAGAAACAACCATACTGTCACCAGTACTCATTTGTACATGGTGTTCTCATGGTTCTGTCTCAGATGACACAGTAGTCATCTAAAAGTCCACATTTCATTAAGGATTAAAGTGACCTTCCCACTCTGGCTGATTTTACATAGGACCTCTTTGAAATAAAAACATCTTCGTATGTTTATGTGTTGCATTTCACAAGTGATGCAAAGTGGAAGCCTACAAGTGTCTGTTGCAAAGGCTCAGCTGTCAAGCTATCACCTCTTCAGCCACAAAACTCAGCTTCATTTGATAATGCACCTATATGTGTAGGTTCTTCCACGTCTATGTTGCTTTTGGGTGGAAGACTAGACTTCAAAGTCACTTAAGCATGATGGTATCTAACTATAAAACTATAATTACTTAATCTGCCCATCTGCCCTTCTTTAGACATAAACTGAAAGTATGTTTATTTTAATTCTAAATTATCTGTAGGTTACTTAAAAGTTACAAACATATATGCATTAAAATAATCCATACGAAAATGAGTCAGCTTCCTTTCAAATGGCTTGGGCTTTAATTAAGGCTCAGTAAGAACTATTCGCCTGATGGACCCCAAAATGAAAAAATACGATCTACCCAACTGTGGTAGCTGGTATTTAGTGCTATCAGCCATTTAACATCATGCTACTTTCCCTTCTCCATAGAGCAGGCCAAAACTAAGGGACAGTCTAGAGACCAGAGACATGGTCCTGCAGCTGGTCTTACTGCATGTCACAGGGGTTTGCCTGGATAATACCAATGGGATGCTAGGGAGCCAAATCCTTAGTGTGGGAACCAGAGAGAAACATGGACAGCAGCAGCTGCCATACTGAACACCCTCTCATGGCAAAGATTTTTCAAGAATGTTATGGTCCTTTCAAATGCCAAAATAAACGCCTAGCTCTTACGAATTTTCTCTCACTTCTAGCAGCTAAGCTGTCCATAAAACTGGATACTTATCTTCACAGTGAAGGATCTTAGTCTGGGACCCCGCTGAAAAAAAATGGATGAAAATCTGTTCCCACAGTAGTAGCCGAGAACCCTTTTCCTTAAATATGTGGCTGTTGTTAATGAAATAAACGTGGAGCTTTAGTTCCCCAAATTCAAGCAACACTGAAACTGAAAAAGGTCTTCAGTATCACTGGTCAAAATCCCAGTTCATGGCTTTGATCAAGAAGTTATTACAGAACATGTCCTAATTCACATATGAATTCCCCAGAAATCCAGAAGCAAGCATGGCTGGAGCACAATAGCTGGCTACTTGCTCAGCCACTAGCCACTAGCCAAAGGCTTCATAGCTGACATATAGACTTTTTTGTAATTTTTAATGCTACATAGTCCGTGTAACCTGAACTTTGGAGTTAATTTACCCTCTCCCAATAAGAGTATTATATTTCTTTTTATTTCATTTTATTTTTAATTAAACATCTCATAGAGTGGCTAATTGCCTATCAATTCTTGGTTTTATACAATAGTTTTCTTGTCTTTTTGGGAACACTCAGTTCATCAAGATCTACAAGCAGAATGCAGAATAAGGCATTCTGAATCACTGATTCAAAAAATAGATATAATGTCCATTATTAACTCTGTGTTCTTCTCTGTCAGATGTTGGAAGATAATTGAAGTGTGCAGTTTTCCTTACCCAAGTGATTGTCAGAGCTCCCAAACACTGAAAATGAAACTTGGGCAGGAGAGTTCTGAATCACAGCACTGAGATTTAGCCTGTGCCGTTCTCATCTATCAGTTTTCTACAGAAGAAGCTTTTATTTTATACGAGCACAGATAGCACAGTAATTCTCTGCTGTTTACTCTCCACCACACATACCATTAGTGATTACTTGTCTCACACTGCCGTTGCACAAACAATGGCAGACATTCAGACCTCAGTAATCAGACTATCCCTGTAAATCACAAATTTAACATGAAGTAATAGTAAAATTTTATAAAAATGATATTGTATTATTTCCCTTTTTTTTAAATCTTTTTTAAACTTTTTTGGTGTGTCTTTGCTTCTATATTTTAAAGCTCACAGTTCCTCAAACTCACCATTTTGAAATTAAGTTTGTAAAAGTATGTTTGGCTTCTCTAAATGGGATCCAGAAGCTTAGCGTAAAATCTAGAAGCTCAAAGTTTACCGGAATTGACATTATCATTGTACTAAGTGCATCTGTGCACTTAGAGAAGTGCACTATTTTTTTCTCTTTCTATTTCCTAAGTGTATGCTTTGTATTATACTGACTGATTGAAGATGGGATGGCACAACATTTTCTGATTTTTTTTCTAGCAGAAAGGATTAGGTTTAAATGACCCTATTAAAAAATATAGATTTTCTATTGTAGAGGGAAAAATAAAAGCCCCAGACAGTTATAGGAAGGTTAGAGAGACAGAAATTGAAAAAGAAACATCATCTATTAAGCAAACAGTTATCCTTAACCTACTGACTTCATGTATATGAGTCACCCTGTCGGATTCAGTAGTTCATCTGCTTTTAAGTATTATGTGATATTGCTGCCTTTGAGTGTACAGGAACCTGTGTGGAAGTGAAAGGGCTTTTTATTTGAAATCAGTTTATATAATAAAGAAGGAAGGAAAATCCAGTTTTCTGATCTGAGATACCCACTGCTGGTAACCTTAAAAAAAAGAGTATTTCTGTATCTTCCTTAATTACCTGAGGAAGTCCCATCCAGCTGCAGGAGACTGTACCAGACGCATCAAAGCTGCAGAAAAGCTTACAAGCTTAGGGAAAGCCTGACAGTGATTAAAATCTTACTACTATTTAGTACGTGTCTGACCATACACTTTGTACACAAGTGCACAGCCATTGGCAAATTTACTTGCTTGAGGAAATTAATTGGAATTTGGGTCACAACATTTCTGCTTCCAGTGATACCACTGGCAAGCTGCTTTGACTGCAGTGGGAACATGATCCTTTTCATCCTCTTACCTAGTAAGATTTAGTTGGAAGTGAAGCTAGTCTGTGAGACCAAACACTTAACTGTCTTCAAAAACTGCAACGTCGTTTTAGCAAGCCATACCTGTATTCAGCAGCAGGATTGCCATCCGACAACATGCCCACGCAGACTTGAGCACACCAGAAGGGGGTCTTATAGCCACGATTGCATGAGAAGGACACCCAGGTTTCGAGTGTCTGCCTCCAAGAGGCATGGGGGTCTCAACGGTTGTCAGTGCAAGCCACAAGTTCACTTCAGCAGTGCTGAAGTGATCCACACCTCTATACGTTTCAGCCCAAACTCCCACATTCTGAGCCCTCTCCAAGAAAGAGGAGGCACAAAAGAGCACACATTTGCACCAGGGAAGAGGACAGTTCCCATCGCACTGTTGAGACAAGGTCTTTTGAAGCATTAGGCTTTGACCACCTCGTTGGCCAGGCACTTTTTCAAGCAACACAAGATATTAGAAATATGTCCTCTCATCCTGACAGAGGGTGGTTTAGTAAATAGACACTTACTGATGTTACCCATGGAAGCTTGGTTTTACAGTGCTGTAAATCTGGGTTCAGCATTCAAAGCAATTATAGTAAAACCATAATGTTATGATCAATGTTAAGTCAGATATCAAAATCTTATGAGGAAAAAGGGGTGTTTTCCGTGAAATAACAGATCTGACCACAGGTGTGCACAGGAGGTAGGGGATGTCCTTCCAGCAAATCCTCTCTGTCCTCAATCTTAAGCCGAAGCATCCAGTTCTCCTATCATGGGATGTAAGGCATAAAGTCACAAAAAAGACAGGTCTGAATGTAATGTTTAATGTCACTGCTTGGTGAGAGACCTGGATAGGTTGATACAGTTCTTATTTATATCCCTCACAGATTAAATACACAGGAAAAAGAATAACCTATGAACATTCTTGTATTTTTCACATCAGCTGCTTTACGAAAGGTGTTGAGCTGAGCCCAGGCAGTTGTACACGGGAAGAGGAATACCTAGACTTAATTGAGATGGGACTGAATTGGTTATCCTTTTAATATTCACTAATGAAATGTTACTTTACTAACTGCAGCCACTTGACAGTTTGTGTTTTGTCTGTTTTGAAAGAGAACGAAAACGGAGTTTTGGGTGATTGCTATATTATTCTTGTACTCATTCAATTATGGTATATAACTGCTTATAAGCAACAAGTTATGATAACCTTAGGAAAAGAGGTAAACAACAAATCATCTTTATTTTTACTTAGCCAGCAAAGACAATATTGTGGAAACATTGAACATCTTTCACAGTTTCATATCATCTGCCAGGGTGTGGTATTGATTTCCTTTAAATTTATAACTCAGTTCTGTGCATCTATAATTATATGCAGTAAGGCAACAAATAGTCATTGTTCCTTCCCCTTTCAAAAAAAAACTAAAAATGGGTGAATCCTCTGAATTTTGCACAGCGCTTGGTCTTTTTCTTTCCCAGAGCAGAGTAATTAGAGAAAGAGAGCGCCTGTCTTGAGAGTCCACCAAGTGTTTATTTCCGACTCTTCTTATTCCCATACCAGCTGCTTCGGTTACAAGCAGAAGAGTGGTCATTGCTACATTTTTTTCCTCCTCTGTTTTAATTTAAGAAGCCAGTGAAATCATCGAGCCACATTATTGCAATGTTTTTGATACAGTTGGATGCAGAATCGGGAAATTAAATGGAAAAGCATAGAAAGCTTTGAAAAAACATTATCACATGGAAGAAAGGTAGCTGGTTTTGTATTTCTGTCATACACAAGAACAAGGATTATTGCTTTACAGGGGATTTGCTGGGCTGTGAATTGTGTAAAAGATGTTGAAGTAAAATCTGGCCACCCAACAAAAAAATGAATGTACTGGAGGAATCTGCGCAGCCCATTTTGAGTATCATTCTTCTGCATTCTTAAACACGAAAGCTGAATTTGGCTGAGATGCAACTGTGAGAAACAGACTGAGTATAATATCTTGAACAATCTTGGTGTGTGAGGCCCTGAACACCAATAACAAGTCATGAGTTATATAAACAGAGTTTTTTGAGGACTCTGACTTTGGGCACAGTCAAAATACTCTTCTGAGGCTTACGGCTTCTCCTTACATAGTACGTGTGAACAGTTAGAGGTCATGAATACTAATATGGTATATGCTGAAAAATGAATCGCTTCTTTAGATACACTATACTGATTGACTTTATTATGGGGGAGAAGGGGGAAATCATGGAAAATACTGGCACAGATAACCATTTTGCAGTAGATCTGTATGAGTGAAAACTGTTGTTTTTACAGGTTTTATTGTCTTTCTCTATTACTCATCCCACTTACCAGCTCCTGAGCCATGAATAGTTGCACATCTGGCAATTTCATACCATATGGGAAGTTAACTAGTGGTAATTCCAGTGAGATTTATGGCAATGATGTGTAGCGAAGTTTCTCTACACTATTGATCAATGGAATTCAGTCTGTTTGAGCAGAAGAAATCACCATGTTATTGTATGCATTTAAAGGATAAAATCTTATCAGAGTACCTTTTGCAACCTCATTGAGATTAATTTTGATCAGCTAAGATGAGGCTCACAAAGTATCTAAAGCTACCTAAAAACACCTTTAGATACCTAAATGTATTTTTGCTATCTAGACCTCCCAGTTGAAACTAACAGTTGCTTACTACATGTGTGGCTCTGGCCTGTAGGTCATTTGTCAGTTATTTTTTTCTCAAAACAAAGTAAATTAAATAAAATTCCAGGGGAAAAAAAGGTTTTTATTTTTAATCCCCATGCTAGATTTACTGAAAAAGCCAGTCAATGTGGGGTTTTTGGATTTTAACAAAGCTTTTGACACTGTCTCGCATAGTATCCTTCTGGACAAAATGTCCAGCACACAACTAGACAAGTCCATAATACGTTGGGTGAGCAATTGGCTGACGGGTGAGACTCAAAGAGTTATAGTAAATGGTAGTTATAGTACATCAGGCTGGTGGCCAGTCACCAGTGGGGTTCTCCAGGGCTCAATTTTGAGGCCAGTGCTCTTCAATGTTTTTATAAATGATCTGGATGCAGAAATCAAATGTACATTAAGTAAGTTTGCTAATGAGACTGTGGCCTTCCTCAAGGGTAGAAAGATCTTACAGAGAGATCTGGGTAGACTGGAGAGCTGGACAATCACCAACCGTATGAAATTAAACCAGAGCAAGTGCCAGATTCTCCACCTGGGACAGGGTAATCCTGGTTATAAATACAAATTGGGGGACAAGAGGCTAGAGAGGAGCCCTGCAGAAAGAGATCTAGGGGTTTGGATTGATGGCAGGTTGAATACGAATCAGCAGTGTGTCCTGGCAGCCAAAAGGGCCAAGCGTGTCCTGGGGTGCATCAAGCACAGCACAGCTAGCCAGTTGAGGGAGGTGATCGTCCCACTCTGCACTGCACTGGTGCAGCCCCATCTCGAGTCCTGTGTGCAGTTTTGGGTGCCTCAATACAAGAAGGACATCAAATTATGAGAGTGTGTCCAGAGGAGGGTGACCAAGATGGTGAAAGGCCTTGAGGGCAAGACTTACGAGGAGCGGCTGAGGTCACTTGGTTTGTTCAGCTTGGAGAAGAGAAGGCTGAGGAGTGACCTCATTGCAGTCTACAACTTCCTCAAGGGGGGCAGTGGAGGGGGAGGTGCTGGTCTCCTCCCTCTGGTGACCAACGATAGGACATGAGGAAATGGTATGAAGCTGCATCAGGGGAAGTTCAGGTTGGACATTAGGGAAAGGTTCTTCACTGAGAGGGTGGTCGGTCACTGGAACAGGCTCCCCAGGGAAGTGGTTATGGCACCAAGCCTGTCAGAGTTTGAGGAGCATCTGGATGATGCTCTTAGTCATGTGGTTTACTTTTAGGTAGTCCTGTGAGGAGCAGGGAGTTGGACTCAGTGATCCTTATAGGTCCCTTCCAACTTGAGATATTCTATGATTTTATGATTCTATGACTGAAAGCATGATCATAGTAATTAGCTCTAGTTGGAGAGCTGCCTGAAAAGAAAATTTCAATTGCCAAATAACTGATATCATCCTTATACGTACACATACAAATAAACACTGTTCTTATGAACATTCTTGAATTGTAGATCAATGTTTGTCATTGGGATAAATAATAAAGCTTAAGACTGCAGTGAATTTTCCAAATCAAATTAATTATAACTTACTGGCAAGGAGTTTGGAGAAAGTTGTATCACATATTTCAGAACAGAGGGAAATTGCCCCAGCACCCTTTGCTTTGTGGATATCCTTTCACTTCCAGATTCAGAGGGCATAATCTTCCCCTCAGGATACAAGTAAAATGAATGCCTCTTTTATTTTTCCTCAGTCATTACAGAGATTTTATATTTACGGTAGTGTATGCTCAGAAATGACACGGATGTGCAAGATATCTTCCACTGCAGGAGATACATGTGCAGGAAGATCTCCTGTGCACAGCTCCGATGGTATCCTTCCTGCTCATGCATCCTCCTTGTCTGCATCCCACTCCCCAGTCCAGTAATACTGAAAATATCATAGAATCATAGAATCATTAAGGTTGGAAAAGACCTCTAAGATCATCGTGTCCAACCGTCAACCCAACACCACCATGCCCACTAAATCATGTCCCTAAACACCTCATCTACATGTCTTTTAAATACTTCCAGGGATGGTGACGCCACCACTTCCCTGGGCAGCCTGTTCCAAGGTCTGACCACTTTTTCAGTAAAGAAATTTTTCCTAATTTCCAATCTAAACCTCCCTTGGCGCAACTTGAGGCCATTTCCTCTCATCCTATTGCTTGTTACTTGGGAGAAGAGATCAACACCCACCTCACTACAACCTCCTTTCAGGTAGTTGTAGAGCGCGATGAGGTCTCCCCTCAACCTCCTCTTCTCCAGACTAAACAACCCCAGTTCCCTCAGCCGCTCCTCATCAGACTTGTGCTCCAGGTCCTTCACCAGCTTCGTTGCCCTCCTCTGGACACGCTCCAGCACCTCCATGTCCTTCTTGTAGTGAGGGGCCCAAAACTGAACACAGGATTCAAGGTGCGGCCTCATCAGTGCTGAGTACAGGGGCACGATCACCTCCCTACTCCTGCTGGTCACACTATTTCTAATACAGGCCAGGATGCCATTGGCCTTCTTGGCCACCTGGGCACACTGCAGGCTCATGTTCAGCTGGCTGTCAACCAGCACCCCCAGGTCCTTTTCCTCTGGGCAGCTTTCCAGCCACTCTTGCCCAAGCCTGTAGCGTTGCCTGGGGTTGTTGTGATCCAAGTGCAGGACCCGGCACTTGGCCTTGCTGAACCTCATGTTTTTGTAATGTTTTTGAGAGTGAACCAATTACCCTCCTTCAGTTCTCCTCATCTTCAATTTTTGCAGCTACTGTTTGGCAGAAGTGACATTTCAGAGCTAGAAACTAACTGAAAGTGTGAAATATTACATACAGCCTTCATCAAGAAGTATATCAATGCTTGCTGTAGTATAAAACTTTATTTCACATATCACCTACAGTAGCTTTTGAATAAGTGAATTTCAGTTGATAGCATAGGTACCTTCAGTCCTAAGATCCCAAATGATACGGTCTCATCTGGGTTTCTTACAATTGTCTTTGATATTAATGCGCTTTTAATGAGGAATAAAACTGAGACATCATTATGGATAGATGTATCCATGCAGACTCAAGCATTCATTTTTTATTTTATTTTTTTAATTAGGCCAGCTGAAAGTGCTCTGGCAACAGAAGGATATTTTAGAATTAATTTTATTTAGGACAAGGACAAGTATGTTATTCTCGGAGAGTATTATTACAGATAGTATAAACAATGCTTTCCTTTAAAAACTTCTAAACATATGTTTGTGCATGGTGGTATGCATGAACATAGAACTGGTTGAAAATTATCTGTTGAAACTGTTTCTTGATAGTATATTATGTTTTTAATGAAACATAACTGTTGTAAAATATGTCTTAAGGGAAAAAAATAGTTTATTGGAAAACAGTTTTTCAGAAAAAATTAAAATATTTTTCAAAAGAAAGACAGTTTTGATTTTTGTAGAGTTGTACTGTACAGCTATAGAGTGAAATAGAAACTATGCTGTAAGATAAATCTCCATCTCTGAGCTGAGTAGCTGAAGTCTACTCCATCTTTGTAGTAGAAAACTACTGCAAATGTGATGCGAGTGTAGTTTACTTCTCAACTTACAGAGGCACAGTATAGCACTGCTATGAAGAACCATTGCGGGTCTCCCAGGAGACAGTAAGTTGGTGGATGAGCCCGTAACGGGTGCAAAAGAAACTGGGCAAGGCAGCAATTATGGAGCTTGCAGCTCATTGCTGTCAGGACCCAAGTGCCTCCTGCCAGGCATCAGTCTCTGGAAATCACGTGTAGATCAGGAACAACTGCAGGACAGAGCGCCACCCACTGCGAGTGTGATATGCCAATTTCTCTAGAAAGCAGCAGGAGTACGTAGACACAGACTACCTTCCCAGGGAAAAGAAAGAAAGAAAAAAAAATTGTTTTCTGGCCTATCCTTAAAACTATACACAATTACCCTTGTAACTAGGGCTAGCATAGTAGGGCAGATGAGTAAACCCACTATGGAAAGCTGTGCATTTTAATGCCTTTTTTGTGGTTAACCAGAAAAATAAGTGTGATTGGGATATTATGAAAGTGTCATTTGTCTTTTGCTAATAATTAAAGAAAATATTTGCCAAGTATATACTAATTCAAACAGCAGAGGCTCTACCTTGTACAAAAAGTGCCTTCATCAGGTCTGACACTAACTGAATGAAGTGCAGATTTTCAGGAAATCCCTCTTACTTCCAAAGAAATGTATAAATACCAAGTAACAAAAGTCATGAGACAACAATCTCCATTGCCAGGGCTTGGAAAGCTCTTGGAAAGTTGCTAGTGATACCTTAGCAAATGTGGGTACAGATTTCAAGCAACTGGGTGACAATAAATGCTCAGAAGAATGGGTTTCAAGTGTAAAAAGACATAATTTGGCTGTGAAGCATACAGGAGCATCTTTCTGATCTGCTTCACTTGGGAGCTTCCTCACACCAGGAGCTCTGCAATGGGTCAGGCTCAAACCAAGGGCTTGATTATGACTCTGATCCAGCTGAAAAAATTTGACTACAAAATTTCAACTATTTTGTGTCTTCCACATTCTCTCTCTTTCTCTTCCTCTTTCTCTTAATATAGTGGTTTACTTCAGCTCATGCTGTCACCAGTAGATATCTAGAGTAACGTTCATACGTATGGGTATGACTAAAGCAGAGATTAATGGTTGTGTCTTGTTCACTTGTCAACATGTCAGGTCTTATTTCTGAATGTCCTACCTTGACCCTTCTACAGGCTGATTTTGAATGTAAATATATTTTAAGAATGTCTTTAGCAAACAGGAAATCCCCAAGGCAGTTCACTATTTGTTTTTCTCTCAAGTGTATACATTACGATCAACATTATTTTAATTCAAAGTGCAGTAGCTTTGTACAGCTGTCCTTAGGGTATCTTCCTTATCTGAGCCATTAAGTGGCTACAGTTGGATCTATCAATCCACTTCTTCCTGCATAACCTATTAGTATTGACTAACGAGCTGAAATGAGCTCTCCTGAGACCCCATCTGGAGTACTGCATTCAGCTCTGGGGCCCCCAACATAAGAAGGGCATGGACCTGTTGGAGCGAGTCCAGAGGAGGGCCACAAAGATGATCAGGGGGCTGGAGCACCTCTCCTATAAAGACAGGCTGAGAAAGTCGGGGTTGTTCAGCCTGGAGATGAGAAGGCTCCAGGGAGACTTTATAGCAGCCTTCCAGTGCTTAAAGGGGGCCTACAAGGAAGCTGGAGATAGGGACACAGGGTAATGGTTTTAAACTGAAAGGGGGTAAATTTTTATTAGATATAAGGACGAAATTCTTCACTATGAGGGTGGTGAGGCATGGGAACAGGTTGCCCAGAGGAGTTGTGGATGCCTCATCCCCGGAAGTGTTCAAGGCCAGGTTGGATGGGTCTTTGAGCAACCTGGTCTAGTGGAAGGTGTCCCTTGACAGTTTAGAACTAGATGATCTTTAAGGTCCCTTCCTATCCAAACTATTCTGTGATTCTATGATTCTATGAAATATATCCCTTCTTCCCTTTGTCCCCCGAGTGGTGCCCACAATTTTCTGCTAGGATAGCCACTCTGAATTCAACAGCATTGTATCAATAAACAGCCTTCTGACAAGGACTAAGAAATGTGTTTATTCTCTTGTGCTTGTTTTTAATGTACCAAATGTAATGCTGTAACTCCTGTACTGTCTCTCCAGAATCTGACTACTCCCACAGTCTACAAAGGGCAGCATCAGATAGCTCAGCAGCTTGCTTCCATGCCAAGCTCTGAAGGCCTTGCATATGACAGTATGAAGACAGTCCCCAGCGAATATGCTCCTTGTTTTGACTGATAAGGTTTCGGTGCAAGGTACAAGAACATCTGCAAATATGCTTATCGAGGTGGCAGAAACCACATAGTTGATGGTTTTCATTTTTCCTTGTATATTTATCTTCCAGATAAATTCTACTGTAATTATGCATGTGTAACAGCTTCACTAAGTCTATCTTTTCTCCCCATCACCACATGTGCTATACCCACATACTTTTGAGATTCGTGTCGTAGCACAAAAGAAAATATGTTGGTTTCAATTTCTTCAGATTTCTCATTTAATTCAATTTTTAGCTATTTTAAAATAGTTGGAGCTATAAACTTTAAACTGTATCTACCTTCAGCCAATATGGATTAATATCACTCTTGTAAAACGCATTTGGTTTTTCAGATGTACTTAGCTAAAAACGTTTCTTACAAATAACAGAGTCTTAAGTATTCAGAGCCTTTTGACTAAACAGGCCTTGAGTTGTGTTATGAAGCAACAACAGCACTAATTGATCGATCTCTTAGCTTTCCTGGGCACGTTATGTGTGCACACGCCTTAGCCTCTACACACCATGATTTGTCACCAGGCTCTGTGCTGCTTCCGTAAAAAAAATTGCAGAGACCCAAGTCAGTAAATTGAAATCGTTTGGAACTCTCCTTGGTGATTGCAATCACAGGATTGTGGTTGACATTAAAAATTAACTCTACCAGACCCATACCCTGTGGAGTACCATGCAGTTTTGGTCTCCCTTTTGTCCTGTTCATTATTTACATAGAGGTGCTAGGGAAAAGTTCTCACCTGCCTTCGTTATACAGATGGCACATTAATCTGTCTGCCTCTCCTAACAGCCAATAAGGTCACTGTATCCTAACTTTCCTATTGTGTATGTGGATAAGATAACAAAGAAGATCTTTTGGTGTTAAATCTAACAAAAATGTAATTATGCTAATGGACAGAAGCTTGCAAAATATACTGTTAAATTTACCACTGAGTGTCTCTGTTTACGAAAGGTGGAAGTCAGCACATTCCAGAACAATTCATTTTTTCTGACAGCCATAGAGATGCTTTTAACATGCAGGTATTTGAAGGAAACATACATTTATAACAGGTTATATCAAGAACATTTCTTATGATGTCCTAGATCCAATGTAGATTGCTTGTGGCTTCCCAAATGGATTATTGAAATGGGATTCAATTACGCTTGAATGTACTAGCCCTCAAAAGTTTCCTGCTGGCCCAGATTTAAAGCAGCATCCTTTTTTTTTTCCAGTAGCTTTCCATCACCGAGATCTTCACTTATTGAATCTGAGGAGCAGCTGGATGTTAGAATTAAAACTTCAGAGGGAATTCCATCCCTGTTCTTCAACAGGGGGACAGGGATGTCATCTTTACTGCCATGCCCAGAGAGTTTTATAAGAAAGACTGTTTCTTTCAAGGTGAAGAAAGATAATCTTTTGACGCAGAACCACTGTTGACAAAAGCTTCCTTTCCTTCTCTTTAATCAATGCAGTTAACCTTCCTACTGATTTAGTTTTGAGTTAATTTATTCAGACTGCATTAATTAGTGCAGATATGAAAAGCAATTATAGTATTAAACACTTTCACATTCTCTTGTTCAGTGTCCTGTTCATGGCAGCAGAGCTTTCTAAGGCCCACCTGCCTAAATACACTGTGAAACACAAGGTCCTCTTTGAAATAATAAATCCTAACTTGCAAGAGATTTTTACACTTACAACTGCTGCATTCCCCAAGAGCAACAACTTTAGCTCTTTCCTTGTTGTCATATGGTTTCCCCTTCTTACTACAACAACTTTGCCTTTTTTCCCCTGTAATAAGTCGCTCTCAGTATCTGGAAGATTAAAATCTTGCAAGAATCATCAGTGAAACAAAGCCTGATGTATTTTTGCTTAGTATCAGTTAGGGTTAAAGTGACTTAATAAAAATGTGGACTCTTTTAATATAATATGCATTATTTTTTAAGTCACACATCACTCAGCAGACTACCATGCAGAGATAGTTAACACCAAGTCCAGATATGGAGTTTAGCCACAACTGTTGGGTGCTCTTCCAACCCTAAGCAGCCCCAACAAAATGTAGTACAAACTACCAAAAAGCTGTACTGTTTTCAGAGACGTAAGTCTGTGTCTTTCTTCATTATTGCATTATCACATTTAGGTGTATCAACACATCTATGGTAATTGTAATGGTAATTGTGCTATTCTTGTCTTTGCCACTGAATATTTACCTCTTACTGACATTACTTTTCACCAGTAAAATAGGGATACTATTTACTAGAGATGAGTGAACAACTTGGCAGAAGCAATTCTGAAGAATTTCAACTTCCAAAAATTTGCTTCTGCATTCAGAAGGAATAGATGGCAGAAAAGATGGCTGTTCATAGTAGTTCACTAATTTATTCAACTAAGAATTCTTTGTCAAAAAATGTTTCTATGCAAATATTTGCAATTTTTATGAGGTAGTTAATTGTGTGGGTATGACAGTAGTTACCTTCCTTGAATGGTTGACTTATATCATTAACTTATGTAAAAAATTCTGAATTTTACTTTACCCTCAAACCTCTCTTATGGCTGTTCACATAATTGTTCATATAAGTTTTTTGTAAACCTCTTCCTCTTCAACATACCAACAATGTCAGTAGGAATGTCATTTTGTCTACGATTCTTGAAAATATCTCCACTTTCTTTTCCTGTTATTTATGCACGAAATGTCTCCTGTGAGATAATCCTCAAAGTTTATTATCTTTTCCTTCTAATTCTTCCTGAGATTCATTTTCTCTGTGACACCTGCAAGAAATTGGTAAATCAATCTTAAAAACATGGTGTTAGAAACAGAAGGTGTACTGGTGGCTTCGTTTCTTTACTTAATTTCAGACAATCTGGATTTCTAAGCCTTGTACAAGTTAATTTGTATAATCATATGAATTTATCATTGTCATTTTCTTACCTTCTGTCGTTTGGCATACTTGCTTCTTTCACTTTGATTCAAAAAATAATTTAAGCATTTGGGGTAAAAACTATACCCACTTGCCTAGTTTTATAGCACCTAATAAAAAGATTTTAACCAGTCTTACAATAATACTAGTGGATAAGGTGTTCAAAATTTCCTCTGGTTGCTATTTTTACTTTTTTTCCATTTCTGTATCATGTCTATTATAATGAGATACTGACTCTGGGTCTCAGTCTTAGAAGTATAGCCAGGGTACCGCTGGAAACAAGTACTGTTTCTTCTGAAAACAAATGCAACTTGACCGTATTTTCTGAGTTGGTGTTAGCCCATGAAGCTTTTCCTGATGACTTAATAGTAGGAAATGATTCCAGGACTGCAGAATAATTGAATAAGAACTTTGTTTCTGGTGGTTGCTGTTGCTGCTGCTGCTGCTATTCAAGGTTTCTTCCAAACTATTAATTATTGGAATGCAGATAGACAGCTACTTCATGTTTTGCAGTTTATTTAAATGCTGAGATGTTTACGAGATCAATGAAGGGAGAGAGAAAAAAAAAACTCTGCATAAGCAAAAAAAGCTTGATTAAAGAGGCAGGGAAGTTAGTACACCATAGTTCGCTTGAATCATTTCTGAGATGCTCTGCTTTAAAGAAAAATCCTCCTTTGGAGAGTATATAGGCAGGCTTGATTTGGCCTGTGATAGAGCTTGGGATCAATACACTAAGCTTAGATAATTTGCTGGCACAAGACCTGGTGAGGCAAAGTCTTTGCTATACATTGGCTCTTATATCAAAAGACCATATGGAGGGAATGTCAAGATTGCATAGTCTAATCAGAAAATGTCACAGTCAGGATTTCATTCATCCTCCTTGTGGCATTGTGTCTCACTGTAAGAACATTCTTAAATGTCTAATATTTTCATGTTTCTTTTTGGCTGCCCCTAAAACCACCTCAGTTTGCCTCTGTTGTCATTCATCCCCAGGGCAAAAATTCCCATAATTGCTACCTTGGTGCAGTCTAATAGCAAGGACTCCTCACCCTCCCCGGCCTTACCTGGTCTGGTCTGGCATTACAGGAGAGTGCAGGAAAGCCAGATCAGCTGGTCTTCCAAAATAATTGCGATAGGTAAGGTGAGTAAAATCCTTCCCAAACCACACTGAGCTAGACAAAAGTTTGCACCACAGAGGTAAAATCTGCAGTAGTTTTAGCTGCTTATATTCATTAACTGTCTACTGAGTAACAAGGAAAGGTGTTTTGTTGCGAAGGTTTGAGCAAAGGTTTTGGCTTACTGCTTGCTGAAGTGTGACAGATGCTGAGAGGAATGGCAAAGACAGAACCCTTCATACTCCTCAGTATCTGTTCCCTGCTCCAAAATATAGGAATGCTAAAATTCAGCAAGCAAGAGGAGAAAGAAAAAAATCTTATACAGGAAGAACAATTTACTTTCCCTGAGCACAGGCTCATATAGAATCCATCTTGATGCCTCATGCCTTGAGCAATGTGAAGGACAGATACAGTTTAAAACATCTTCAAAATAGGGACTTCACCTGGTTCTCAGGATTAGCTGGTAGCATTTAGTTGAAAATCAGTACGAGTCAGATACCTGTCATGCAACTTTTCTTCCTAGAAGTTTTATTTAGTACAGTTATGTTTTTGAAAAGGCACTCTTAAAAGAGAAAGTATTAAGTGACCTCAACATGAAGCAAAATTATCCTCTCTGATATGATCCACTGGTTTTTTTTAATTGTCTGAAAGGCTTGGACAAGGGGAGGGAAAGGTGAGATCAAATCTACCAAGTTCGAGCATCAAACATGCAGCTAATGACAGAAACAGATCTTCTGGCTTTCACCTTCTCTGGCTAAAACCTGGTCCCACTCAGTACTGGAGCATCAGATTGGACAAGAAAAGGAGCCTGGTCAAATGCACTCTAGCTTTTAGCTATAGAGTCTTCAAAATCAGTCTGAGGGAGAAGGAGAAGTGATACAATATATAGCACATTTGCATGGCTTTACACATTCCTATCTATGATATTCAGAATTGCACAGTATTCTGTGGGAGCGTCTGGTTGCTTTGTATTTATTTTTTATTATACTTCTTCAATTTAAAAGCTACAGGGTAGTGATACATATACATTCTTGTAAAGCATTTACAGGTAGATTCAAAGCTGCAGAACTTTGCAAAATTATTGGCATTTCAAAGCAGTAGGGATGGCTGTTTGGGATGAGATCACATAGAACTATTAACTAATAACTTTAACGAGCTGTCTTAATTGCATTGCTGAACTTTGATTGAGGTCCTTGTTGAAAAAGAGTATCAGCCAACAGTAACTTGACTCTTGACTTTGGACTTAAGAAACAGAGCCAGAGAAAGACAAAACCAGGTAGTTAGTTAATTTTGATTTTTTAATAAAGGATTCCTTGATATATTTCATTTCCCAGAATGTACCGAAGTGTGATAAATACCCCAGAAATGTCGGGAAAACTATTTTACATGTTCTCATTTGCATTCAAGCCTATAAAAAACTGCAGTACATAATTACTTATTATTTTATTAGAATTTTTGTGCTATCAGGCTGTAATTTTAAAGGAGTGCTCCACAGTGCAAGGCATAGTACAATCACAAAACAAAAAAATTACACTTTTAGCTTACATGTATGTATATATGTATACTTGTATGCATGCACTTTACTTTCTTGTATGTATCACAGTGAAGAAAAGTTGTACAGAGGGATGCAAAGAAGGATAATGAGGTAATCCTGCAGATTATGTTCAGATCCTTCTGAACATGAGCTGGCAGTGTGCCCAGGTGGCCAAGAAGGCCAATGGCATCCTGGCCTGTATTAGAAATAGAGTGGCCAGCAGGAGTAGGGAGGTGATCGTGCTCCTGGTGAGGCTGCACCTTGAATCCTGTGTTCAGTTTTGGGCCCCTCACTACAAGAAGGACATGGAGGTGCTGGAGCATGTCCAGAGAAGGGCGATGAAGCTGGTGAAGGGCCTGGAGCACAAGTCTTATGAGGAGCGGCTGAGGGAACTGGGGTTGTTTAGTCTGGAGAAGAGGAGGTTGAGGGGAGACCTCATCGCGCTCTACAACTACCTGAAAGGAGGTTGTGGCGAGGTGGGTGTTGATCTCTTCTCCCAAGTAACAAGCAATAGGATGAGAGGAAATGGCCTCAAGTTGCACCAAGGGAGGTTTAGACTGGACATTAGGAAAAATTTCTTTACTGAAAGAGTGGTCAGGCCTTGGAACAGGCTGCCCAGGGAAGTGGTGGAGTCACCATCCCTGGAAGTATTTAAAAGATGTGTAGATGAGGCGCTTAGGGACATGGTGTAGTGGGCATGGTGGTGTTGGGTTGACGGTTGGACTCGATGATCTTAGAGGTCTTTTCCAACCTTAATGATTCTATGATTCTATGATTCTATGTTTAGAGGGAATTCCTATGCTGGCAAAGGATAAAGTATGTAGGTGCTGGTTGTTTATGCAAGAAAGAAAGATATCATTTTGAACAGTGACACTGATAGTTCAGCACAGTGCCAATGAGGTTGCCAATTAATTAACATCCCACAAGTCTAAAGAAATGTGGGAAATCATTTTTCACTGCAAGAAATCATTTTGCAGTGAAAAATATCTTTTAATGGTATAATTTCATTCAGATTTTTAAACGATAGCATTGTTGTTTAATGGATGTAGAATAATAAGCAATGGTGATCACACTAACACTAAATTAGGGGTAAATATGTATCCTTTCAAAATGTTCTCGCACTGAAGGCCCAAGGGAGGCCCTCCTAGTGATGTTACCTGACATGTCCTGGAAATACCGCTTCACATTTGTTAAATTCAAACTGGACCATATGCAATAACTGATCAAATTTCACTGTAGGCTTCTCCAACCTTGTTCTGTAAAGAGTCAGAACTCCTTAAGTTGCCCATATTTCTTTTGTTAGGCTTTCCTACCTTTTGTTCATTATTTGTACAATGAAGTAAGGTTACATTTTTTGCATAATGAAGATAAAGTCATTTTTGCACAAAGCAGTTCAAAGCTAAGGGTGTAGTCACAGAGGTCAATGTAAATTGAAATAATCCATTTAATTTATGTTTTCTTCTAACCTGTACTTATTAATCCAAGTAATCTTTGTTTTTCTCACTTGTGATTTAATATAATTTATTATTTTTCCTTATTGATGTGTAATTTACTCCAGCTTAAATATCAGTTCTGAATCTTGCTTGCCCACAAGTGCATACACACACACATATGCACACACCCTTACAGATAAATGCATATCCATCTTCATCTGTATGTGCGCATGCTCTTGCAGAAGGCAACTCTTAATTTTTGAAGTGCTTTATTAACATTACTTTTCTTTATACCAGGCACAGCCAAAAAACCCTTGTATCATCTTTTATACTGTCCATCTTCTACTTTATACTTCTCAGAAGTTTTAGTTACTAGGTGGCTTGGATAGCTGCAAAAAGCATTTCATATTTTTGCTACCTAAAATGAACTCTGCAGGGGTGCTTGTCTTCCACCGAACCTCTTTACTTTGTGCTTCATTCATTAGGTGAATAAGGTAGGAAATTAATTCCCTGAGTGCTAGAAGTATCAGTATGAAAGCGCTAACCTCACAGACTGAGCTCTGAAAGTGATGATCAGAGCACCCAGAAGCCCCTTTGATCTGAATTCATTGCAAACACCTAACTCTCCGACCGCTACAGATTTCCAATTTTAACTTAGTGCCTAATGAAGTGAAGTTTATCCCTGAAAACCTTTGTGACAGCTGGACGTAACTAGCAGTAGTTACTTGCAAGACTACAACTTAAGGGGGAAACTAAATGAATCTCAGCAGGTTGTTCTTCTAGGACAAAGTTGAAATGTGCTTTTATAGGTAGTATAATAAAGAATAGTCTTCATCCAGGTCCCCGGACTACGTCACAAAACCAGCATGCAGTTTTCCTCATATTATTAGTCTCTGCATAGAAGTGTCAGAGTGGAAAGAAGAAGCCACATCAGTCAAGACTGAGATTCTTCCACAGTTATGAGAGGAGAAATATGTGTACCATTCATTGGCAGTCAGTCAAAGAACACAATATATGTGCAGCTCCAAGAGAATTTATTGCTCACCTAATTAAGTTTTTAACAACAGTCAAAGCGTAACAGCCGTTTATTACTCAGTCCAGTTACAATAATGCTAATGCTCACAATCCGAACCACTGTTTCTGTTGAGGATTGTTAATGACACAATAAGATCAGTAGATCCAAGTATCTGCTCTTTCTCTTGCATGTTGAATCCCCACCCTTCTGATCATCCACAGCCTGAAAGGGCAACAGTCCTCTCTCAGGCAGGATGATCTGGTGAGTTATCACATCCCAAGTTGTTTGCCAGGGGAGCATGGTGTTGTTGCAGCAGAGTTACTTGTGGGATTTTCTTCTTCATCAGTCTGGGGTTTACTCATTATTATTTTTGTGTGCTTCAAACAGCTTATTTTCTAAAATAACTGTCTGATAGGATCTTAAGTTTAGTTATACCATATTTGTTTAAATCTCTGAATTCTTCTCTGTGTATGGGAGGATTTCTTTTATGATACAATCCACATGACTGCGCACAGACAAACAAAACCTGACTCAAACTTAGGTAGAAAACTTCTTAAGCACTAGCCAGATGATTCTCAAAGCCCAACGATGCGGATCAGGCAGTGAATGCCTGGCCATTGGGTAATTGTGTCATTATGGGTAGGACCAGCTGGGCGATAGCCATCTGTCCAGATCTGAGAGGAAGTTACAGGCAGGAATTACGTAAATAATTTTACCAGTACAACTAAAATGAAGCCCAAATTAACCAAGCCAGAAAAGGCCACACAAGGCCCGAGGGACCTTGTAAGGTTTATTAATGTTATGAAGCCTGACTCCCAATACTACCACTTGGCCTTATCAAGTTGGCTGTACCACAGGGGTTAAGGCACTACCATAGTCCTTGCTTGCAGTGTCCTTGCTCTGCAAGTGTCTCAGACACACCTTCCTTTGATGAGCACTTACGTTAATCTTTTTTTTTTCCTTCTTTTGAGATGGGTTATTGAGTGTCTTCATTTAGTAGCTACCCTTGAAAAAGTCTCTTGCCTTTGGTGACTAAACCTGTAAAGTACAGCCTTTGGAGAAGGGTAGTTAATTTAATAGAGGTTATCTTGTCTTCTACTATCCTCAGTTTTAACCTGAAGGCAGGAATGAATAAATCTCTTACTAACTGTGATTTCCACAGAATCTGTTGTGCTTCTTTGGACATTGTGCTGCTTAAGCACAGCCAGCTCGTCTTATCTTGTTTCTCTCTCCCTCAGAGATAGTTTACATGTCTTGGAAGTACACAGATGTATTCTGTAAACCCTTCTAAGGTCTTTGGTTCTAAAAATCACATAAAATCTCTCCGTGCAGTAAAAACAAAGAATCAATTTGTCCTTAATACAAATTTTAATCAGACGTGCACCAGTTCTTCCTTCCTCATCTGAGCCTTTGTGTATGTGTATGTGTGAACAAGCTCCATCTATTTATAGCTGTAATGTATGCAATAGATGTTAAAAGGAATCTTTTCATTGTCAAGGAGCTCCTTTTCTTGAAGATAATACATCATTAAGATTTGCCTTAAAACACTGACGTGAATAGGAAACTATAGGCAAAATAGGCAAAAGCCTAGTTTCATATCACCTCACAGAGGCCCAATGTTGTAAACTTACCACAGATGTGATTAGCCCTATTTGCAGAGTGTATGGTTTGTCTCTGCATTAGTTGCAGCACTGTCTTGAGGAGATCCACTGAGAGGGAGAAGAGAATGAAACCTAACCTCCTTTACTGTTTGCAGGAGGAAAAGTTGTTTTGTCTCCTCTGACATCTGGAGGGGAAATGCTGGATAAACAGATCCTTCGATAAGCCCAATGATAATGAAGGAAAATCTGCTTTTTTGTTGCTCTTGCCATTCACCATAGGTTTTATTGTTTGTTTCAAATGAAAACACATCTGCCTTCTTTGAAATGGTACTGTAAAACTGGCAGAGATCTTCTTTTGCTGCAGACTTAACTTCTCCCTTTTCCCATCTTCATCCCCACAGGCCCGTGACGGAGGGTTAGACCAGATCAGTGGAGTCATGTGTCACACAGCTGTATCATGCTGGCAGCCGTTCCTGGGTCTGGCTGTGCTGCTAGTCTTCATGGGCCCCACCATAGGCTGCCCGGCCCGCTGTGAATGCTCAGCACAGAACAAGTCCGTCAGCTGTCACCGAAGGCGTCTGATGTCCATCCCAGAGGGCATTCCCATTGAGACCAAAATCTTGGACCTCAGCAAGAACCGACTGAAGAGCGTCAACCCTGAAGAATTCACGTCATACCCTTTGCTGGAGGAGATCGACCTCAGTGACAATATAGTCGCCAATGTGGAGCCTGGAGCCTTTAACAACCTCTTCAACTTGCGCTCCCTGAGGCTGAAAGGAAACCGTCTGAAGCTGGTTCCCCTTGGGGTGTTCACTGGGTTGTCAAACTTAACAAAGCTTGATATAAGTGAAAACAAGATTGTCATTTTGCTGGACTACATGTTCCAAGATCTGCATAACCTAAAATCCCTGGAGGTTGGGGACAATGATTTGGTTTATATATCACACAGGGCCTTTAGCGGACTGCTTAGCCTGGAGCAGCTCACCCTGGAGAGATGCAACCTCACAGCTGTACCAACAGAAGCTCTTTCTCACCTCCACAACCTCATCAGTCTGCATCTGAAACAGCTCAACATTAACGCTTTGCCTGCATATGCCTTTAAAAGACTGTTTCGCCTGAAAGACCTAGAGATAGATGCCTGGCCTCTCCTGGACATGCTGCCTGCCAACAGTCTGTATGGTCTCAACCTTACTTCTCTCTCCATCACCAACACCAACCTGTCTGCAGTACCTTACTCTGCTTTTAAACATCTGGTTTACCTGACACATCTAAACCTCTCTTACAACCCTATCAGCACCATTGAAGCAGGCATGCTTTCAGATTTAGTGCGCCTGCAGGAACTCCACATGGTGGGGGCCCAGCTACGTACCATTGAACCACACGCTTTCCAAGGGCTCCGATTCTTACGCGTGCTTAATGTGTCCCAAAACCTGCTAGAAACCCTGGAAGAGAACGTATTCCATTCCCCCAAAAGCCTTGAGGTCCTCTGCATTAACAACAACCCTCTGGCCTGTGACTGCCGTCTCCTTTGGATTTTACAGAGGCAACCCACTTTGCAGTTTGGGGGCCAGCCACCGATGTGTGCTGGCCCAGACAGTGTCAAAGAGAGGTCATTCAAAGACTTTCACAGCACAGCTCTTTCCTTTTACTTCACCTGTAAGAAGCCCAAGATACAAGACAAGAAGTTGCAATACCTGGTAGTGGAGGAAGGGCAGACGGTGCAGTTGGTGTGCAATGCTGACGGGGACCCGCAGCCTACCATATCCTGGGTTACCCCACGTCGGAGGCTGATCACAACTAAATCAAACGGAAGAGCCACTGTGCTGGGAGATGGCACCCTGGAGATCCGATTTGCTCAAGACCAGGACACTGGGATCTATGTTTGTATTGCAAGTAACGCAGCTGGGAACGACACTTACTCCGCCTCCCTTACGGTAAAGGGGTTTACTTCAGACCGTTTCCTTTACGCCAACAGGACCCCTATGTATATGACAGACTCCAACGACACAAGTTCCAATGGAACTAATGCGAACACCTTCTCTCTGGACCTTAAGACAATATTGGTGTCCACAGCTATGGGCTGTTTCACATTCCTTGGAGTGGTTTTATTTTGTTTCCTCCTTCTTTTTGTGTGGAGCCGAGGGAAAGGCAAACACAAAACCAGCATTGACCTTGAATATGTCCCTCGCAAAAACAATGGTGCTGTGGTTGAAGGGGAGGTTGCTGGACCACGAAGGTTCAATATGAAAATGATTTGATGGTATTCTGTTAGCAGTGCTTTTTCTGTGGCATTAAAACCAATTAAACCAGCCTGGCATGTGGAATTGCTAGGCAGAAGCAGCTTAATGCAGCTGTCACTGTATCAAAAGGTTACATGGAAATGGAAAGACTATTTGTGGTTATACAGCAGAGCCTCCAGACCTTGAGGCAGATATGTCAGGGCCTTTCATAGAACTGGTAAATTGTACTAACTGTTTGCATTGCAAATATTGGCATTCTGGGGATATCAGCAATGAACTGCTGGCTCATGCTCATGGACAATTGTTCAACATTTTCTATCACTACAAAAAGAAAAAGAAAAAAAAAACCTACAGTGTAGGATTTACATACTTAAAGAAAAAGACACATTTGTCTAAGTCATACTCTACAGTGAAATTTGTATCTATAGATCTCATTTGGTAAAACCTTGCATCATCCCTTCTAGTTGGTTCAACACCACAAAAAATTGGTAGTTTTTTTTAATCTACATCTATACTGTGTACATTTTAAAGCAATACAAATAAGAGGTTGTGCTTTTAGATATCCACCAATACTGACCCAAGTGTGATGTCACCCTCCTTTTAACTACCATCTAACCCAAATTAGACTCTTGTAGTTACCAATTAGAAATAACATAAGATATTTTTCTCCTCATGTAGAAGGCCAGAGATGAATAGTTGAGAGCAAAAACGCTCAGCTCTGTTGATCTTCTCTTCATATAAATATAAGGCATGTGCCTAGTTTTGATACAGAATGGAATATTTTTTATAACTGTGATATCACACTGGACCAGTTTACTGTAACATAGCCCTGGACCTCACCCAGGGAAGGCAACCCACTAGACATTGCTGGCATAGAGGAGTTGAGTTCTACCTTGAAAAGAGAGAGCTGTTTTTGTTAGCCCTGATTTTAATTTCAAAGCTACTGTTAAAATGTTAATGTGTACTGGGCAAAAAGAAAGAACGTAACACATTCTGCATACTCCTTGGGAAATATGGTCATCTTACTATTTATATGAGTGAATTAAAACATACAAAAGCTCTGCTACTAGGAATGAACTCTTCTCCAATGCCAAGTAAACTACGGTTGTCCATGCATAATATGGGGATTATAATACTAAAGTAATGTTTAAAACATGATAGCCTCAAAAAGGCTAACATACTGCCAGATATAATGAACCTCTAGCCACTGTCATTCTCATCTTGTATATTTGTAGATAACACACAAAGGCAAAGCTAATTTCCAAGAACAGATTACTTAGCTATTCTTGATGCCATTTTAATAACTATGTGGTTATGTTTCTTTCAGGGGCAGTATCGTAGAGCAAGAGGGGCAAGTTTTTCCAAGTTTTAGGAAGCTTTTTTAATGGAGAGAAGACAGAAGTTGAGCTTTAGTTCAGTACAAGTAATCTTTTTTGTTTTATGCCTCTAAACAAATCCTCAGAAGGCTCAGATCTCAAACTTTATTCTTCTTTATCGTTGATACCACTGTTCTTATTTTGAAATTCTCAGCAATGAGAAGATACAGAGTTGTTCAGCCACCTCTCAGTTTTCCAGCAATTATGAGCCATAGGTTTGTTGCTAAGTGGTTGAGAACAAATACAATTTGTAAATGATTGGCATAACCTGAAGTAAGGATAATAATGACTGTACATGCTTAGCCAAAATGAATATGAAAATATTATAAGCCAGAACATTCAGATTAATGTGATTTAAGAGCCTGTGTCCAATCTTAAAATTAGATTTCAGCACTTTGAAACCAAAGTCAGGCTGACCTATAATGGGATCCAGGTGCTTCTAAAATTAGTATCCACATTCCTTGGCAGAGATTTTCTAAGCAGGATGAGAATGTCCCACTCCTATTAAGGGAAATGTGCCAAAAATTGTAAAATCCAGCTGCACTCCCCAGGTGTACCCCTAACACATCTGTAGGACCCGAGGCTAGGAAGTTTTGAGAATCTCTTTCCTTAGTGATTGATTTTTGGTTGCATCATTGTTCCGTTTTAGGTCACCAAACTAAGGAGGATGCAAGGGTTGTTAGAATTTTTTTCACTGTTGTTGGTTTTGAGTTTAGAGTTGGGTTTTCTTGCTTCCTTTTTTTTATGCTCTGAACTAGATAGTTGGAGATTTATGGAGATGCTTGAGACTCATCCTCTTTGTTCTATGACAGTTTATAGAACATTAATAAAATGGAATAACCCCTGACTAAATTCTAACACCAGGGAAATTATTTTTGCTGATATAATAACCACCGCACTGAAGTCCAAAACTCTACTGTACCTTAATGTGGGCAGTTAAAGAAACAGATGGGGATAAAACAAAGTGTTTCTGAACTGCCCATTGAAGACATTTGCATGTGCCTTTCCCTTGTAATTGTCATTTTTTCAACTAGTAATCTATTGCCCCTGCAGTCATTTTTATGTTAAATGTTAAAATCAATGTTAGAAGCAAAAATCTTCCTAAATTCTAGACAGTTGCAGCTGATTGCTTCACATTAAATGACACAATAAAAAAAAAAATTCTCAAAAAAAAACCCTAGAAAAAAATGTGCTTTTAGGATTAATTATGAATTGCTGAATTCCCCTATTCCCTTAGAATGACTCTAAAAAGTGATTGCATTGTTAGTGCACTGCAAGGATTTCTGAGTAATGTGCTTAGTTACCTATGTGAGATGTGTGCTGGTGATGAAAATCACCGCTTGCTCTTGCTGAGCACCACCTTGCAGAGCTGTCAGCGTTGTGTGTATCGCCTTGAGTTCGGTCAGTATTCAGTTTTTAAGAATCAGTGTTTGCTCCCTGCCTCTAGCAATGTTCTACTTTTTGCAGCCTACTTTTTTCACTATGGACTTGGCAAGGCATATGGCATCTCTTAACAGAAGTGAGAACAGCAAGACTCAGAGACAAGCTTTTATCTTGCTCCACATAGTCTTCTTTATATGTATTCGTGGGACACACGCTCACTGTGGCTGTTTTGGGTGAATAAGGAATACAATGTCAGGGTCAGACCTAGATAGGCATCTTTTTGGCAATTCTTTTAAGAACAGAGTGGCTGAATGCCTACCCTGCCTCTTGAAGGAGTCACTTCTCTGTTAGGGCTCAAGGAGACACCACAGTTTATCTTGCTGCAGAGGAGAAAAAGGACTGGGCTGTGAGGAGGTATCTGACCCACATGGCTCCCCGACCATATATTCAGAAACAGGTGGACAGTGCATACCTGCCACTAAAAGAGGGAATGAAGGTTTTTCCCCTACCTCTGACTTGTATGCCGGCTGCCCGCCCTGCTGGCACAAGGCCAAGCCTGTACTTACCTGGTAGTCAGTGCAAGGAGACGCTGAGGAGCCGCAATAGTTCTGCAGAAAAGGAGAAAACTGAAAATGTCAAAACCAGCAGAGTGACTTGAGAAAACAAGTACCACAGTATCATTGTCAATAATTCCTGTAAGAGCAGTGCTGAGCCTCCCAGAAATATGTTTTGCAGTCCCCTTCCACAGACCGGTAGTCCTCTTTCATAGTGGATGGATGTACAAGTGTAAGCACTCCCACGAGTAAGTTAAAGAGGACACTGCAGGAGTGTATTAAGAAAAGAGTTTGCATGATATAAGGATGGATTAAGACTAAGCAGTGCCCCACCTCAGCCTTATTTTTAGGTTTTGAGCTGGTTCTCTTTTTTTCCCCCCTTCTTTCTTTCTTATTAACTTGGCAGCATTCTTTTCAGAAAGGCTTTGTCCACAACATCAGCTGAGTCAGATTCGGACTGGGAGACTGCTTTTCCTCCCTCTGTTCCCCCCTCCCTCACTATTACACATGCTTCCAGTGCCAACAAGATACAATTGAGATCAGGAGACTCTGAGCCCCTAGAAAACTGTTGATACAAGCTGATGTCACTAGGTATTTTTTTAACTAAACTTTTTTTTAATTAAGTTGACGTCATTGTCACAGGGCTATTCAAGGTTTCCTTTAATTACATGAATGGTAGCTATCTTTTTTCTCTTATTTCTTGTGTCATGGTGTTGCATCACCTATGATGATAACAATTATACCACCGTAAAGTAAATTAAGAAAGAAAGCCACATTACACCCTCAGCACCACAAATTGTAGTTGAGGCATGTGAGACACAGGAAGAAGTCAGTGTTAATATTTAATGGAAAGTCTTATCTAAACCTTGTGATAGAAGAAAAAAATGGTGTGGAGGAACTTTGGAATGTAGGTGATGTTGTGACTGAATAACATCAAAGATACGTAGAAATAGACTTTCCTAGACCGTGCCTAGATAACTGTTTTAGGTATTGGACTTTTCCCAAAAAAATTTCAGGATGTGTGAATGCCAGAAGCCCACATATAACTCATAAAAAGACAAAGCATTGGCTGAAAATCCAGCTGCTTGCTTCTGGCTGCCTAAGGGCAACAGCAGCTTCTGGCAAAGACAGCCAAGAAACTGCAGTCATATAGTTATTGTGCCTCATCCACCACTGCATCCTGTGAAAAAAGGGTCCATTAGCCAGTAATAAAGTGGACAATCCTTACCCATTTTTCTTCAGAGGGCAAGATTTGTTTAAATAAACTACAGGCTGTTCCAGCTCCATCCCCAGCAGAAACATCCAGCAAGAAGTGAGGAAGGGGAAGCCTATTCTGGCCGGTTTGCTAATTATCTTTTTCCCCTGAGCGATCCCAGTCTACCTGGGGCTAGCATGACGAGTGCTCTGTCCATTCCCATCCTCTCAGCTCACAATGTGGCTTGACATGGCTGTCCCTCCTCCCTGAACTGTAACTCTGGTCTTCTCAAATAAAAGAACCAGCGCAGCAGCAGTATCTTAGAAATCGCAGTCTGCTGCAGCTGATCTGTAGTTTTGCCATAAGACAACATGTGGGAAAACACTGGATACATGCTTTCTGACCTCGTTTCAGTATCCTAGGTGATTGCTCTTTGTGCTAAAGAGAATTGGGAAAGAAGAACTAAAAAAACTTTCATCCACTAATTTAAAAGTTAATTGTGCCTGGAGGAGTTAAAGGAACATCTTTGGAAAAGGCAATGGGCCTGATTGCTGGAGAATCACGGAAACAATGAATGAGATTTTTCAAGTTAGCTAAACAATTTGGATGCCCTATTCCTATCACCTGTAATAAGAATTACAAACTCAATTTCCCTTGGCAGCTTAGAGGAATCACAGCTAGTTCGTTCAGAGATACATGCTTCCTTTGTCTGTCTCCTAGCTCTGCCCTCTTCCCTTCTCAGTTTCAAACGACTGTGATGCCAAATGAAGATCTCTGGATTTGGTTTAGTTTCACTGCATGTTCACATGGCTTTTGGAATCTAGATCTCAAAGCAGGATCTTAAACCCTCTTCAAGCCAAAACCAAAAATAAAAAGGAAGAAGAACTTTGAGTAAAACTCCTCCTACAAACTTCTGTGAGGTTCTTGTTACTGAGATATGCCAAAAGCAATCTTCAGGTTGAATGAGTCTGAGGTTTTGGTTTTTTTTTTACTAGAAGCAGGTGGTTGCATATAACGCCAGCTGGAAATAAAAATCTGTATTTATAGCCTCAGCAGAAAAAGGAAAGAGCTAGCATAGTCAAGAAAATGTTTCATGTTATTTCAACTTAAATTTAAGGATACTTTATCCTTCATATTCAAATAGCTCATAGAAAAGAACAAAAGAGCAGACTTTCACCTCATAATTTGATTAGTTGTATTTATTCAAACTGGTACCAAAATTGTCATGCAGCAGAAGTCTTGAAGCCTGACTAGAGTAGAAAATCTGAAAACAGATTTTCTACTCTAGTTAGGCAATATAAATCAGGAGAATTCTCTTGACACCATTCTTTTACTCCTTGGTTACACTAGGAATTTGATAAAGGAATCTAGGTTTTTTGCTTTCTTCTAAGTGGGCTATAATGGCAAATAAGCAGAACTTATGTTTTAATTATTTCTTACCTTGTGGCATACCTTCTATTCTGGATTGCTTTAATATTTACAACTGTTAACTGAGCTGACAAATATGAAAATGTAGATTCTGGGAAGAAAAGAAAAAAAGGCAAAAGAAAAAGAAAATCTGCATACCTTAAACAAGTCTGCCTATTTCTGTGTGGTATTTGCACAGATAATGTTGTGCAAATTATCTCCACACACATAAGCCAAGAACAATGGCTTGAAATTTCAAGGCAGGTGTGAAGGTGGTTGTCAACTTGTAACCACATTAATAATTTTGATCATTCAGGAAACAAAATATTATTGCTTCTTAAAGAATTCATTTATGCCATTTTGATACCTAAAAGCAAATGATACTTTGGTTTCATTACACTGGGCATTGTATAAGTAGGAAGTAAATGACAACCCTGATCTGGTGAGCTTACAGCCATATAGTAGGAAGTTGGCTTCTGGGCAAGCATACATGATAGCAAGTCTCTCATTGTTTGAGGAGCGAATGCCATAGTGCATATATATTAAATTATCATCACACTTACTGAAATCTATTTGCAAGCACATGTAGTTCATATGTATATGTTTGTGTGTGCAAAAAAAAGAGTTATATTTGTTTTGTTCTTTTCTTACTTCAAGTATTAAATGTATATTGTTTTTAAAAGGTGACAAGGTTAAGCAGAAAAAAATGTGTTGTAATTTATTTTAATATATATGATCATGAGTATGAATGGGAAATGAAACAGCCTTGCTGTTATGATCCATGAAGCACATGACAAGTCGGGTTTGTCCATAAGTTCACTTCATGTTTGAGCAAAATATGCTAATACAATGGAAAAAAAAAGGCAAAAAAAAAAAGCTTTGTTTGTCAAGACAGTTGTCCTGAATGTCATTTTTAAAGTTACTTTAGGGCTTATGTCATGATGTGTATCATACTTATCCAAAATGAAACCCAAATAAATAATTCCATGGAGTGGCAAAATTTACTGGAAAAAGTGAAAAAAATTTACATTGCTTCCCTATTGCAGCTGATTACTTGTTTTTCAAGGGGTAGTGGAGGAAACTAAGATGAGAAAAATACAGTTTTCTCAGCACCAGACCCAAGGTCCTTAGTGCCGAGTCTTCACAACAGGTAATCTGTTCAGTCCCACCACTCTTCAACTGAGAATATAAACAATTACAGTCAGAAAGAGAAGAGTCTAGCAGATATTTTTCATCTACTCACTTTCACTCCTCCTTCATTGCATGGAGCCCTCAGACACAGAGAAATACCTAGGTCACATTCAGATGTGTTTTGGGATTTATTCTCCATGCAAAGTATCAGTCAGCCTGTTCCCTCACTTTCATTTGCACAGTGTGTACAGGTAATTGATGGGGATACCAATCAGGCTAACCCTGGAAGAAAAAAGCCTGCCACTTACCAGCACCGTGGAGAGAACAGCAGAAGGATAGATTTCCCCAGCTGTGTGTCACTTGGAAGGCAACCAATACTGAGAAGCTGCATCTGAAACATGGTTTCGAAGGAAATCACCAGTATTCAAATTCCACTGTAATTGCACCAGAAAAATTAAGTGGTGGAAAGTAGATTCTATTGAGCTTGAAAGCTATTCCAAACCCCTGAGGCTTGCCACGACCCACCAAATCTATGGCAGAGATCAGCTTTAAAGATGGACACAGGCCGTAACCTAAACTATTGCTGCTCCCATTCTCCCACAGCTAGGTACTTTCACCAACAGAGAGTTTTGCTTATGCTTTCTGGGATCATCAGAAATAAGATTTCTCATCCATGAACCCATTATCCTCTAAACCAGGGTCCTATTCACTAGAAGGGGAAAACAGAGCTGTTATTCCTACCTCAGGAAAGGAAGAAGCAGGTTGAAATCCTGCTGGATTGGTGGGAGCAGAGACAGACAGGAGCTGCCTGAAATCTGTCTTATCCTTCTGCATTTGCATTTGACACCTCCAAAAGGTTTTGGTTGACTTGCACCACAGTATCCTCCTCTGCAGCAGAATGTCAAATGCAATGAATGTGTGGGCTAAACTTAACTATAGATTATGTTAAGAATCTGCTTTATTTTCATGCTCTTTCTTTTATTTTCCTTTAATTTGGTAATCTGATGGATAGTCTGCAGTGTACTGCAGTACTGCCTTCAGTACGACATGAAAAAAGTGCCATTGCTCCTACCATTGCATTGAGAACATTGAATTTGCAAAGAACATTGAGTTTGTTTCCTTGAAAGGTTCCTCCACCCTAAGCTTTAGATTTCTTTTATGCAATTCAAGTTACTTTTTTGGACTACCTGACACTATCTCAAGAGGTGGAACCTGTTCCTATATCACAGGATCTAATGTGTAATTTCCAGTTCTTACAGTAGATGAAACTACTAGTTTTCTCTATGATAACTGGGTAGAGAAAAACACCATCACATCAAGCAATCACTGACAAATTCATTAAAATAATCCACATTAAGGCCAGGGTCTAAACAGAAAAAAATTGTGCTGTCTAGAGCTATTCTTTCATTAAAAAATTGTAATATCTATAGATAACTCTTAACAGACAAACACCACTTCAGCTTTTAAAAAACATTGAAAATTTTCTCGAGCACAGTCACTTTCATAAATTTTTGAGAATATTTATACTTTTACAGATCCACTATAGAAGATTTGTCTCCTATATAACATACCTGTACTGGATACCATGCTACCTTTAAATAAACAAATCTTGGCATTCGAAGTTTATTTTAAGAAATGCCTGGTTTAATATTTTTGTATTTGAAAAAGATAGTGGGAAATGGGAAATCACACTATTTGCAATTAATAAACTCAATTCACAGAGACTTAGTTATTCTTACATAGGGGAATGCTCAAAGTGAATTTTCTGCATCATAAAATCTTCCCACATACAGCTGTAGATGACATGCTATAAAAAAGGGCTTTATTCATCTCCTCTACAACCTGGACTGGAGGAGAGGCTGGTAATTCATGCTGGGAAAGCATGAATAAATCTGAAACTACCGGCTTAAGAAACACAGAGTTATTGCAAAGGACCTGACCTTGCTGTCTACAGACTCGGCAGCAGGCTGGGAGATTTGGTCTAAATTTCTTCTTTCCTAGATATAGGAGATTCCACATGGAAAGCCTTATTTTGCCTCTGTTCTTGGAAGGATAAGTTTCAATGTTAGTAATCAAGGGAAAACATAATACAGTAAGAAGTTAGTAAAATACAGTTTTGGATAGTAGAGAAGAAAAGAAATTAAAATTTGCATAAAAAATTATATGAAACTGGTACTTAGCACCTTGCCTAAGTCACTTTGAAATTATTTGGCTTTGCAGGAGCTGGTTTATTAATTAATAGCTAGGGGATACATTCAGCTAGTTAAAGCTGTAATCACCAGCTGGGCGATCTTATTTACCTCATCAGTCCGTAAGTGGAAGTTATATTTTTCTGAGCTATTTTCCAATAACTTTGCTATTTATATAAGTCAAAAGCACAAGTGATGGAGAGCACACTTATTTTATTATAGGAAGACAATGATAATAAATTTAATCTATTACTTTTGCTACGAGAGCTCTTTGCTGTATGTACAAAGACTAATAGATTATATCCATTATGTAAAGTATTATTATCACTGAAACCAAACAACATGTCGTTTTAAAAAGCTACCAACCTTTGGTGCATCTGTGCAGTGCATCAGTTCTAATGCACTGCAGATAATACTTTGCTTTTACATAGAATAGGCATAAAGGCAAAAGGAGTTAGAGACAATACAGACCTCTGACTTATACAAAAGTTTGCATTTTAATGGGCCTTATGCACTCTTGTGTTGGCTTTTGTGAGTTTGGCAGGCTGTCACATTTTCCTAAAGTATATCAGATCAGCATTGCCTGACTTGGGGAAGGCATAGCTGTCGGCTAGTAACACAAGCAGAAGGCTGGAACTCAGGATTTCTGAGCTGTAATCAAAACCCCTGGCATCTAACTCTCTGGAGAATACTATAACAACATTTACCTTTCAAAAGGAAGATTCTGCAATTTCCCTAAGGATTATAAAGCCAAGGAGTTATGGTTCAGCCATCCCTGTGTGGGGAATGATAATTTTGTATGTAGGTTGGTATGTGGTAATAACATTTTTATCAGGCAAAGGAAACCTTTTTTTAAGAAATGTAACCCCTGCTGCCCAAAGTGTTCCAGAAGATGGTGGCAATGTGGTGACAGCAGTGGTCTGCCCTGTAGTCAGCATTTCCAACAGCTGTAGAATAGATGGTCTTGCAGAGCAGTGGTAGTATATGAAAGAAAATTGTCATGAAAGATGCACACCAACTAGACTGTCTTTTTTGCAATTCAGTGGTATATTGCATGAAAGGACCTCTTAATGTGTCATTTAATTAGTGGTTTTGCAATGCTTGAAAAACATGATTCATCTTCTAAAGAATCTATGAAGATTCGTCACTTTGCCTTTGATTATAGATGAGAGATGCCGAAATGAATGCAAACCACACAGCAATTGTCAGGTTGTCAAGAACTCAGTGTCACACCAAGCACTCAGACTACTACTACTACAAAAACATTTCCATTTGGTCCTTCTACAAGACTACCAAAAATAGGTCCTATAGTTTCTCTACTCTCTAATCAGAGTTTATTGAAAGAAAGCTAGCATTCCCACAGGTTCTCCAACTCTTTAACAGATAAAGTAACAAATATCCACTTTTCAAATTTCTGCTGCCAATGTTTATCATAGGGAATTTGTCTTGACACTCTCTTTACTCTACTTGCCACAACGCTGAATCATGGCCAACCTCATCTTCATCTTTTAATCAAGATTGTTTTGCTTATACATGAGCCAAACACTTGGAACTGCCCCATTCCCAGCTTCTGCTTTAGCATTGAATCCAGAAGAATTTGCTCTGAATGTCAGTGAAGCATATTTGATAGTTAATGCCCAGTTACTGCCTCACATCCAGCAGTTACTGGGAACGATTTCTGAGGTACGGGCCTATCTGGCGCAATTAAAAATAACAACTCATCTTTGGGAACGAGATTAACCAGCGTACGTCCATTTTGCCATTCAAGACCACCATCAACTCAAGACACTGGAAAGTGTGTGCTCAAGTCAATGAGAACTGAAAGGAGTACTTGCTGAATGTGCATGCCATCTTAGAGAACAGCACACAAAAAGGCGTGTGAGAGATCAATTTGTCCTTTTAGACTTAACATACTGAAGCAGAAACCCAAATCACTGCAAACAGGAGGAGCGTATGCATTAAAAAAAACACAAGCGTTTTGTTCTGGTGGGCTTCATGATGTAAGAATGGGAAGTCAGAAAGATGGATAAGAGACTTTCTTGTTGATGGGAAAATTATTTTCTCAGTGTGATAAAATGCTCCCTCCGGATCCTGTCTTAACACAAGGATGCTCCTCTCTCCTTGTTCAAAAAGGAAAGCTACAAATCACCTCATTTTGTTACAAATACTTTCTTAAAATGCAGTCTGTTCTGATCAAAAGATCAACCCTTCCTGGATTTTCAACAGCTATTGCAATTGTTTTTCATAGAAATTGATTTTAATTGTAACTCTGTTCTGCTACAGCCCTATTGTCTGTGTCCTTCCGAATTGTCAGTTACTTAAATGAAGAAATAAAAGCTCGAAAGCACATTGTTGTAATTGATTTCTATGTTTCAATTGTCTTATCAGAGATAAGATTATGAATTTCATCTGTTGAGGCACAAAAATAAAATACTTTCCTTTAAAAAAAAAAAAAAAAAAGAAGAAGAAATAAAGATAAAAATCCATTGCTGTTTCATTTGCATTTTTTAAGGCAAAAGTTTGAGGCTATCATTCCAGTCCTCTGCCATAGTTTTGGAAATATGCATAGCATTTCAGTGAGCATATTGATTATATAGAAAAAAAGTTTTTCTTTAATATTTTAATGAGGTTGCATTTCCCGCACATATAAATCCAGTGTCCCCCAACTAGGATAGCACTTGCCATGTCAGCATCATCTCCCATCATGCCCTTTCCCCACACTTTCCAACCAGTGTTTGACTGGTAAGTTCAGCATGTGGTGTCCCCATCCAGTCCCAGGACATCGAGTGTAAGGATTTGTCCCAGTGCCTTGTCCCCAGGCAAGCGTGGGGAGATGGCATCTGGGTGCCGAGGAGCTGCTGAGCCAGGGGCCTTTAACTGGTTCCTGACACACTGCCAGCCCTTTCCCCCTGTCCGTCCCTTCCTCTGCGGGTCACCATTGCCAAAGAGGAGGCACATCCACCGCCTCGGAGGGAAGCAACTTTTCTCTGCTTTGGGGACGGATGTGCCCTCAGCCGGCAGCCAGTCCCTTTCTGTCCAGGTGCTGACACTTCTGCTCTGCTCTGGTTTCTCTCTGATGTCTGGCTTTAGCCATGGCAACCAACCTATGGGGAGGGCGACTAGTAGGGCACGGACAACAGGCAGGAGCACCTGAGGCAGAGACAAGCCTCGGGACAACTATTTGGCAGCTACAGGGTGATTCTTAACAGCAGAATCCCTTACCAAGAGGAAGAACATGCCAGTGACCTAATGGGGCTCTGGGACAACACAGCCATGTCCTTGGTGACTAGTGTAAAACACCAATACTGAGCAGAAGAAGAAAAAAATTAGGGGAGGGAGTGGAAAGGGGTGTTGCGGGAGGCCCCAGAGGAGCGTGCAGAGACACGAGTGCTGGTGCGGCCAGAGCACTGCCAGGGCGAGCACTGCTGGCATGGCCCATTGCAACGGACCCAAGCAATGAATGGTGACTGCGCCGCGCACGGTAGTCGTCCCCAGGCACCAGCAGAGTCTGGCCCAGCCTGGTTCATGCCTGGCTCCTGCTGAGCATGTGCATAAGGCCTGGAGAGTCGAGCGATGCGTTGGCTGGTGCTGGGTCCTGCTTTGGGGGCTGCTGGTGGCAGCTCTCGGTGCCCGTCCCCACAGCTGTCACCTGTGTTTCCCCGGCTGGTTCAGGTAGCCGGGCACCGCAGGGCGCGCTTGCAGCAGCGTGATACCGTGGGCCAGTAGGAAACCAAACTGCACCCTCTGCAGGCACCTTGTCCAGCCCATCAAGTTCTCAGTGCGAGCAGAAGACAACTTTCAAGTACAACAAAATTCCCGCCACAGAGCCATCAGTTGCTGGCAGCCGGAAGAGCTCCCGGATGCCTGGAAGCCCGTAGCCTCATCGCCCTGTGGCATCCCCGCCACCCTCTCCACAGCGCACACGATTCCCGGCTGAGCAGGGGACTGCGGGGACGGTGTCCAGGGCTCCAGTGGGTGACCTCCAACGTGACATCTGGGCGGCCCTTTTCCAGGGCCACCCTGATATCCTCAAGCTGGTGATTCAACGTGAGCTCCAGGAGGTCTATGAAGCCAAATAAGAATTCATTTTTTGTATCTGGGATCTGTGTATTTCTTATGCCAGCCAGTTAAAGCTAACACTTTTTAAAAAGCTCTTGTAAAATTTCTGCATGCACTGAAGAGAGAATTACTGGCCTAATAATCCCTGTAGGGATGGGCTTCTGAGAAGTGATACCTTTGGGCCAAGAGAAAGGAGTTGTGACTCTGCATTTCCGTGAATGTAAAGGACAAAGATGTTCTCAAAAATGTGCCACACAGGCCTGTGAAAGAAATAATTTTACAACACAGAGGCCCAGAGCAAGTTGGAACACAAAGGCCAACTGGAGTGAGAACAACAAAAGCAAAGTGTTCTGTGCCCCAGAACAAGGGCTTGACTTTTCAGGAATTGTAAAGAATATATCCTGTTGCTGCTATGAGCATGCTGGAGGTTGCCAAGTAACTACATACATCTTTGGTCTATGTGCATCACAAATCTCTTCAAAGCTGGTGCGGTTTTTATGCCAGCTAAATGAAAAGAATTATTTGACTTCTCAGTTAGAAACAACAGAAATAAAAGAGACATCACAGCCCCTGCATCCAGCACACAGCTAATACAGTTAAAGTCGTTATCGCCAGCAAATATTCACCCTGCTTCTCTGCTTGAGATTATGCACGCTTTTCTTCCAGAAAAGGAAATGTGTTTTTTAAAAGATCAAGGGCTTGTGGATACATTTTTAATACCAGAAACAGGACTGTTTGCTGCTGCAATACTGCAACAGTTTTCTGTTACAGCTTAAATCCATGTTAAGGAATCAGTATATTGGATTTCCTGACTGTCGCTTTTAGTGAGAGCTTACATCCTTGTGGGGACATCTCAAAACTCAGCCAGGCCTTTCTTATCCAAAATGGAAACACAGTTATGCAGGAGGTTCTTCTTTGTTGGTGCTTTGTTTTAAAATTCACATCTTATACTGTGTTTGATAGGTTTCATCGTTGCTGTGTCCTCCCTGAATTAACTTTACAGAAAATTATGAGGCAATACTCCTCTTGTTTGTACATTTTTAGGTAAAAACATACATCAAATGAAAGCACTAACTAATGCTATAGTCCCTTTGAGCTCCTAACAGAATTGTCTTCTCTCCTAGATGTGTGGCTGGCTTTCCTCATGACAGGCCACGCGACACTCCTCTTCTAGAAAAAGCCTACCGAAACCGCTCAAGCCCACCTATATTGCTTTTATACAGGAATAAATTACCTTAATTTAATTTTTACACTTCTTTGACTTTGGGGAAATGCTTGTAATTCCCCAGCTTAGAATCAGGAAATCACACTCCCTTTTGAAAGATCACTAGTCTTTTTCTTGTTTGGTTGGTTTTTTTAATGAGAAGGTACCCACTTTTGATGAGAAGAGCATCACATTGCACCCCGAATGCACCATCTTAGCTGGTGCATAGAGAAAAGAATACTTTAGCCCTTCTCGGGATGCTGTAACATGTGGCAAGGCAATTCACAATGACTGTACCTCACTCACCTTTTCTATATGATTTAGGAGAGAAGCAGCTAAGCACCACTTCTCAGCATTATGTGAGTTTCATCTGCAGTGCTAATCTATGTCATTGCCACAGCTCCCACCACTATCCTTCCTCCATCCCAAACACTCCTTCCTATAGTACTCATTTGTCCAAGCCAAAGTCTTGCTTTCTGTTTCCTGCTGGTACTTTGGTACACTCCCATCACCAAGTGCAAATCACCCTTTGCCAATACCAGTCTCACGTGCTGTTATGCTGATCCCTCTCTGCAACTTTTTGTCATTTTATCCTTGGCATTATTGTGTTTGTATGCTGTGTTTCAAAATAATGTGGTTTTTATATTTAGAAATTCATTAATATTCAGAGTCTGTGTACTGTACAACCTGCTTATTAAATAATGAGCACATAGCATGCAGAACTCCCACTCGCTCTCTTGCATTAGTAAGAGCTTGTTGTGGCAAGCATTAGTAAATTTAATAAAATTGTTATTACATATTCACCACATATACTTTCGAAGCCAGTACGTGTTGTGCCATGAATGCATAATTAGCATAGGGAACACAGACCAGAACTCCACAAGCCTCTCTTTGGGACTTTATGACACCATTGATATAAGAAAAAGTTCACTCGTCTCCAGTCAGCAAGAAATTCAATTGAATGAATGTCAAATGTAAGTACATACAGCGTACGAGGCTTGAGTATAATTGTAACGGTGAGATTTAGTTGCTGCCTAGAACTAATGTTTGTACACAGCAGTTTGAATGTTAACAGACAATACCAAATTTTTAAATTAAATTCAACTACTTAAGAAAACTGTGAGGGCTATAAATTGAATCTGGGAACAATATCTGCATATATGGGTCTCACTCATAAAAAGGGCTGGACAGAAATTTCAGCTCAAAATCTTTCTAAAGCTTTGACTGTGTGTAGCACCCAGTTTAGAAGTCTTGATCTCATTCTTAGTACCAGAATGAGTTCCTGTACACTGTAGTCACTGGGAATAAATTCCAGGTAGATTTTAGAAAGGATTGGATATAGAGAGAAAAGCCCTCAAATCATCTTGTCATTTTTCCATGCTTGAGCCAGATAGTAACAGAAAAAAAAAAAAAAAAAAAAAAATCCAAGAAAGGCTGTTTTTCACAGTGTTATGATTGGATCAGTGTAAGATCATCTTTCTTTACCTGAACAGCCCTGATGAGATTCACTCATTACTGGTTTCTCCTCTCACTGCCCAGCACTACCCTATTTCATTACACAGAACTATAGCCACAAGTGGCACTTTCCATCTTTATCAGTTTAGGATAGTACTTTGGTCTTTAATGTTGTGAATGTGCACACCTTAAGGCTCAGTGCTTATAGTTTTGTGGCTGAAAAGCACACCACTTTCTCAGCTTTCTCCACCAGGCAGTTACCTGTTTCTCATGCATAAAAACAGCACTGCCTGGTTGAACACCTACCATTTAACCTGCTTTTAAATTAGTATAGTTTTAAACAAACAAATAAAAAGTATTTGCAGTGCTGCAGCTACTGAAATATCCACTGCTGTTTGATTGTTTCCCCTGAGAAGATGCTCACTGCGCTGCAGGCAGGATAGCACGTCCATTTGCTTGTCCAATGTGTCTGGCTTCTTAAGAGGAAGCTGCAGGGCACTTTTCGTTTCCCCAAACTGTGACACAATCAGCACCTCCAAAGCAAGGTCACAGGCCTCAAGCAGGTCTTCATCAATCTGCACATCTGTACCATCCACCTGCCCCCAAGGCTCTGCTCTTGTGAGTATGTAAGGCACGGCATTCTTCCAAACACTTCATGGCATCACTGCTTTGCCAGAAGTCTGTCATTGCTTTCTGGGCACTAAGACCGTAAATGTATCTAAATGTCAAATGGAGCACACTGTTGGTAATATAATCATACCTCTGGTTTTTTAGAGTATTGATGGGTTATTTTGGTTTGTTTGGTTTGACTTCTGGAGGTTGCTTTTATGGCAGAAGAAATTAAGAAGATGCTGCTTTTGACAGCATCCCCTTCAGAATAAATTTGTAGTGGAGGTTAAGGGAGGGTGAGGCAATGTAGCTTGCCAAGGAATTTACATGTCAAGCCATACCACTGAAAATATGAAAATGTCAGCTTGCCTGTCATCCCTTCTTTCTTTCAGTGTCATATGTAGTGAGTGTGGGCCTCTATTAACATGCATTTGAGAGGCTACACCATGCTGTCTTGGCACAAGCTTTTGGGTATGGAAGTAACTCGTTGAGCTGTTGTTTCTAACTTCTCTGTGCAAGGACTTTGAGACCTCTTGCTGGTTGTCTTTCTTTTGTGCCCTCTATTTTCCTGTAAACAAGCAAACAGAAGACAGAGAGGCAGAAAATATGAGAGATAGATCCTGCATAACCATGGTAATTTATGAAATATACAATCAGATTTTGCCAGAGCAGTCTAAGAAATAAAATGAGTTCCAGAAGGGAAATAAAACAATAACAACAAAACCCTCTCCCGCACTCCCACACCCCTAGCAGTTCAAACTGTAGGGCAGCATGTTTTCTGTTTATTACAGCACCCAGATTAGCAGAGCAAGTGGGTTAGCTACAAGAGAGCAAAAAAGGACTTGAGGAAGACTCTTGAGTTTATCTCAGAGACTTAAATCTAATCATCTATCTCTCTTTAGCTGTGCAATGCCTAACAAGAATTCAGCTGTTCAGGCAGGTTTTTAGTTGCAGTACCCATAGGAAAGAGTCCCAAAAACCTAAACAAGTAACCAAGCAATTTCTTCGACCATAGGTGGTTTGATTTCCACAATAGCTACATTATTATGACTATCTGGCAGTTTACTGTGTCCTTTCCCAGCTAAGGTGATTAATCTCATTTTCAAAATTTGCTGGTGTTAGCACTGGAAGCACCCAGTCAGCCTCTGACAGGGCAACCATCCCGTTCATTCCCAGGTTTGACCTACGATAGCTGGCAGATGCAGACACGAGCCATAGACCTGCAGCTCCTTGGCACCCAGCTGCTCTTGCTCCGTTACTGCAAGTCTGAAGTTTCAAGGCTATGTTGAGTCACTCCCAACAAAGCAGCAAAGGTCTAGACCATAGGTGAGCCCTCAGAGGGCTCTTGCTAAAAGACTTAAAGTACTCTCATGAGAAAGGACACTCCTAAGGGCTGAACGAATGCTACTGTGGTGTAGCTTTACTGTAAGTAGATTGAATCACCTTCCTTTCATTTCTTAATCTGTGAATCTTATAAATATCTGTAAGTGTATTGTCTGTTTTGGATGTCACGAATCAATGCTTGCATTTTTATTTTTACCTTAATCCATCTTGTGCTAGATGTGATCTAAAATTTCTGGATATCTGCCCATCTACCTGACACACGATATTGTGAACCTGAAAACTATGACCTGGGGTTTCCCAGCACACGGGTCAGCACTCATCAGAGGACAGGAGAGGTGAGCTGCATGGCAGGTAAAGAGCTGCACCCAGGAGAGGCAGTGGTGACTGCCGTAGCTACTGGTGATGCTGAAGGCTTACTAGCGTGCAGTAAAATACCAGGGTGCTGGGCTGACGCTGGGGGACTACAGCAAGTTTATCAAAATCCTCTCCTCGCTATGTGTTGTTCTTCTATCTCATCATAGCTGCCTAGACCCAAAGAGATGACAAAGACAGGGATTTGCTGTAGAAAATTCACTGAAGTAAGTTATTGCTGACATAGGTCATTGTGTGCAGATGCTAGATATTACTGGAATACAGGGCAGTGATAGAGGGAGAGTGAAGAGTGGTAGGATGCCTCTATACAGAGTGCTGTTCTAGCATGTTGTGACATACTACCTCCCATCTACAGTCTCTCTGATGCCCATAGTTTGCTTTCAGCAAGCTCAGGCTACAGGACGGGATTAGGATGCTTGAGACAGATTTTACACAGAGCATAAATCACAGGGAGCACTTTCCACTTGTTAGAGTTTCTATGGTTGATGGCCATTTTCACCTTGAAAAAGCAGCAGTAGGAAATCCAAGTCCTGTCTGACTGATCAAGCTGAAAAACAGTATAGCTTCTGTCAAAAAACATTTTGCTGCTCACTCTTGCTGCTGCCCTCTCATATGAATGAGTACGGCATTTAATACATGCATGCGTGCTATTTTTTTTCCACTTGACTTTACATTAATAAATAACCTATATATTGACGTTAGAAAGAACTGTACATCTGTAGAAGTGAGAAGATCCAAACATCCCCCCTCATTTCTAGTCAAGCTTTTTTAAGTTATAGTGGCATAAAGCAGAACTAAATAACCCTGTGCTCCGTATCTCTAAGTCCTATTTTCTAGGCTCCTCTGAGCAGAGAAATCCACTCGATGTTTTGGTTAGCTTGTATAACAGTATTGTCAGGCCTGTTATTCTTCTAAATAGGGTCCAAGTCCCTATCCTAATTTCCTAATGCACAATCATATCAATACATTTGACATGATGTTTAGTCTGATGTCCTTTCCAAAGAATAAGATTTGGTTTTGCCAGTCTGCTGTGGACGTTTTATGGGTGAAGATTTCACCGGCTGAGCAACTGATTTTCCCCCTTCACTCAACATTCAATACTTTTGTCAGCAGCAGTGCAGGTAGGAAATGGTACAGAGATTTTGTAAATGCAGCCATTAATAATAGCATCATAGTGATATTCTGAAGGCTATACCTAATAATGGGGGGGGAAGTCTTAGAAAAAAAACATATTTATATCATTGAGTAGAAGTATGAGCATTTTTATTAATCCTTCCTTAATTTAGTAACTATAAATGGAGCAATCTTAATGTTACGTATAATTCCTAGAACATGTCTCCTTCAGGCAGTGAAAAGTAGGACAAATGTGTTTCTGAAAAAAAAAGCTGTTTGTAAGCCAGAAGCAGTTATTTCATGGTCCAAAGCTGCTGTAGAACAGCCAGAAATATGTTTTGCAGTATGCCCAACAACTTTTCCACTGAAATAAAACACACCCTAGAGTTATGATTACTTGCATTCCAGATATCCCAACTCCATGGAAAATTAAACTTCAACCCTGACTTAGTTTCCCACAAGCCAACCTTCTAGTGTCTGTCCCGTATCAATTATGCAAGGTTAACATTTTAAATGTGACCTGTGGGAAAAGTGTATTTTTTTTTCCTACTTCCATAGCTCAAAAATAGCCGAACCACTTTTGCTAAACCACTCCAAAGAAAGGAAAAAAAAAAAAAAAAAAAAGAAAAAAGAAAGTAAGGAAAAAAAAAAAAGATAACCCCTTATGGCTGAGATGAATGATGAAGCTGAAAGATTTTTTTGTCTGAGATCATCATGAGTAACATTAAAAGAGGGTTGCACTTGTAACTGAAACTTTAGCTCTATTGTGGCATCTGCAAGCCCAGGCTGCTAAGTCTATAGACAAAGGTGCAGTCAGTATATATGTGCATGAAATCATTTGAATATTAGCAAGGTATTTCCCTTGTTTTAAATGGTGTGTAGCACTTGTTCCTCTCCAGCAATCTGATGATATGTTATGTCTCTTTGTAGTGTATTTTTGAGGAATATAAACAAAAAAAAGAAGGCATTCTTAGTTAAGTTGATCATGTTAAGCTCCCAGAAGGTGATAGGAGAATTTAGTTTGCACTCAACAAATAGCCAGCAATTTCAGACAGAAATCTATCTGGCTGGGACCAACGTCCAGCTCTGTGGATTTCTGTGTAAACCATGCTTCTGCCCCACTCCCAAGTGAATCTCACCATCATGAAAGAGAGAAAAATTAAATACAGCCTTGCACCTCTCTGAAATGTTAAGATCTGTCATTTTTAAACACTGTAGAGATAAAAATAAAATGAAAATGTTAATTCTTTAAGACCCCACCCTGAAGATTCTTTCTTCAAATTAATAGGTGTTGACACCCTGCCCCATGACCAAGATCAGCAGTGTGGGCAGGATGCTGCCCACCTTCCATGTAAGGTACAATTCTCCCAAATCACACTACCATCGGTGGAGCCAAGGGGTGGCACGACTTTACCTGCATTCAGAAGGCATTTGCATGATTGGCTGCTGCTGCCAGATGACCCGGACACCGAGTGTCCTTGGCAATCTGCGGAGCTATGGCATCACTTATGATCCTGTGTTTGCTACCGCTGATTGGGTGAATTGCTGCATGGGCACATTGATGCTCATCTTTCCTACTGCCTCATTAAAGCTTTGTTTTATAACATGTTGTCAAACTCCATTACTGTTCAGACCATAGGTGTGTAACAGATAAACTGGCTACAACAGAGGTATGGATCTGTTAGACCAGTGCTCAGTGCAGAGCAGCTTGCCATCAGTTAGCTCCGTGATTATCAGGATACACAGAGGTGGGGAATTACATTGGGAGCAACCTTCCCAATCTCTGTACAAGTCAGTGGTTCCTTCTATGATCATTTCTCTCCTGAGGCTCCATCATGAAGAACGCCACCCTCCCTAGGGATCCAAGCTGAGTTCTCACCTTACTCATGTTCAAAATTAAATTATCTGGAGTCTAAAGAAGAAGCGAGCAGGGTTGTTGATAAACATTAGCCTGAACTGAAAACTATAAAGTCAGCTAATTGACTAGAAACAAGATTCAGAGCCAAGGAGTTGAAATATCCAAAGCAAGAGCCAGAGAGGGAGAGAAGAGCAGTATTTATCACCAAGTCTTTTCCAGAAAATTGCCTAAGAAAGGTCTGACGCAAAGAAGCTGTTTGAAGCTTCCCATGGTTTCAGCTGGGGCCGACCCACCACACTTACCATGGCAAGTATTGTGTTCCTTACTGCGCAACGGGAGCACGAGGCATAAAGACGGGTCTCCATGCTCCCATCAAGCTAGGCTCCTGAGTCCCAGGTTGTTGCTTTCTGTATTGCATCTTGAGGCTACTTTTTAAGTTTAACTAAAAACCATTGCTTTCCAAGTGAGCTCTGACTTCATAGTCTGTTTAGGCACTAATGGAGCACAGGGAAAAACAGAAAACTCAGTTGCAGGGGTCAGAATAGCCAATCCAAGAAAATACCCCCAAGAGCTCCCATGGGCTTCTGCTGAGATGCAGAAAAGATTGCCAAATTGGGGAGGGAAAAAGTCATAGCTGCTTCTCTCTGGTTTAGACTCTCTTAAGAGTAGCAAAATCTGGAGGACACCTGGCTTTGATATAATTTCTAGCCCTGAATGTATCACTGATTTTTCTCTCTGACCCTTTCATTTAAAGTGGAGAATTCAAAATTATCCAGAAATATGCAGTGTATGCATTGTGACACTATTATTCTCCTTGAGCTAGTAACTTATTTTTAAAGTTCATCAGGGTACATGTTAGTTGCATTCATCCTGAATGGGGCAGATTGTGTTCCCCTGTCTAGCCCATATCACAGCTATGCCTCACAGCAGCTGGTAACCTCATCTGCTTGTCCTCATCTGCAGTGACTGGAGTGGCAAGCAAGGAGCGTATGGTCACCTCCAGGATAAGGTCACCTGAAAATGCCTTCCAGGAATTTATGCTTCTCATGCAGCTGAGCAGCTGTTTGAATGGTGTTCAGAGGGCCCAATCCAAGAGCCAGAGGTTGGAGACTAATCATTGCAAATTAACGCTTTTTTAAAACCTCAGGCATGATTTCTTTAAGCAGCAACTGAAGGCTTTGGTGTGGTTGCAAGTAAGAAGGTTTGCTTGCTTTGTGTCTCCCGGTGTAAGAGAGAGGAGGCCTGAGAAAGAGTCAGGGAGCGTGTTGAAACAAGTCTGCTCAGAGAAGGGCTAGGACTTAATGGAGCATCTGAGCAGAAACTTCTGTACACGGCTCCAGAGTGCACAAAAATGTGGAATGCTTATTTATTCCCAAATGCAGTCTGACAAAATATAAGTCAAAAAAGGGATTTCAGTTAAAGAATAAGCACAACCTATTCCGTGAAGTCCAGCCCACTGTCAAGCTTTCTCACAGCATGTCGTAGAAAAGGTACAGACTTGTGGCTCATGTAAATCCACAGAACTTCATCAAAATCAGTAGGGTTCCTCTAATTTAAACCAGCTGAGCATCGTGTCTCAAATCTCTTAGTCACAAGAGCATGCTGTAAGCCAAGAGAAAATTAGCAGAGGAAATAACACACAAAATTGGTGCTGTGCTGATTTTCTGTGATAAACAACTTATCATAAATATTTAAAATCCATTATAATTTTTTATTTATTCTTAAATACGGTATGCTAATTTTGTAATGCTAAAATCGTTCAGTCCACTTATTTGCATAATTGCTGCACTGCAGTTTGGTAAAAGTTTTGATTCAAGATACTTATAAGTGATAGCATGATTGTGTGTTCAGTTGAATTAAGAAAAAAACACACAAAAAAAGAAACTACAAAATGCATTATAATAACTAATATAGATAAGAGGAAAGAAAAATTGCAATTTGGTTGAGGGCAGAGAAAAGCTTTCCATAATTTAAAAGTGTCTGCTAGGTGCTAAGACATCATAATAGACTGAGCAAATGTTGAGTGAGATGCTCTGGGTAGAATGAATAGTGATTAAAATATTAACTGGTAGTTAACTGTAATTGGCAGCAATTCAGCAAAAGTGATTTGTCCTAGAGATGGGAATAATGGCATCAGCTAGGAAAAAAAAAAAAAAGATGTAATCTGGGAAAATAAATGAGCGCTGTAAATTTTCTGTCTAATTTATCTGTTAAGTGTATCCTCCTACATAGTTACACCTTGTCCCAGGTCTGTGTACGTAGCACCTCCAAACTTCTGGGCTCTTAGAGGAAGCTGCAAACACAAGCACCTAAGAGCCAGTTGGGCAGAATCAGATGAAGCAGTGGTTCATAGCCTGCTGTGTAATTGGCTTTATCAGAGCTTCATCATTCCATGTTCTCACACATACAAATCAATCGTAAACCCAAGGGGAGAACTGAGTCCACAAATGGGTCTAACTCAGGCCCTATAATCCCCAGCCCCATCTTCCCAAGGGTTGGAGGCAGCTCAGGCACCAGCCCTTCTCTGCGGACTTTACAGGCCTGCCGATGGAAACACGCCATGTCCAAGACTCCCAGGAGCCAACATTTCAGGGTACCCATTTCAGCCCTGCTTAGAAATTTTTACTGTATAATCCAACAGTTCAGAACATCACAGAATATGGATGGGAGGAGTAGAAGCAATTCTTTCAAATGTTTATTCAGAAAAGTTTATTTTAAAAATCTCCCTGAACACCTTTCCACCTGCACCATATATCATATAACAGCAAGGTGACCCATGAAGAAACAGATCTGAGTGGAAGTGCTGGTGGCTCAAAAATCACACTAAAAGAGGAATATAAAAACAGAACTTTACAAAATATCCTTGGGAGAAAATTCATGGAAAATTTTAATGCAAAAAAAGGAGAAGGCTGCTAGACTGGAGGGCCCCAACTGAAACATGAGACTTCGGTGAATAAACATCTAAAAAATCTAAAATGCGTTATACTACACATTTTGGGGAAAAGTATGCTTTCTGCAGAGACTTGCAAGAAATCATCAACTTTTTTGCATAAAAACTCAAAATTTATCAGGATATGAGATAGCTTTGACATTCCACTATGTTTAAGGTAAGCACAGATGGGAGAGACCAAAAAAAAAAGAAAAAGCTCTCGGTATTTAATCAGAGGCACTCCTAAACACTCGGTTAGGTATTGCAGAAGATAATGCGAGGTGAAGAAGGAGAGGTGTGAAGTTGAAGCCTTCATGGTGAATGCCTTCCAGAGGAGAACAGCACCTCTTGCTGAACATGAAGGAGCAGCAGAACTTGAAATAATTTCAGAGATTTTCACAAGCAGAAATGACGCATCTCTACTTTCAAAGGGCAGTACCAGGCAGTAAACACGTTCCTGGAAACTGCAGTACCTAATGCACAGGAAGCAGGTTCTGAGATGACCTGTAATGGTCTGGACAGCCATGATGGGTTTGGAGATGTGCAGGCAGCTCCACTCGTCCTACAATCTGGCAGTCAAGTCCATGTTGTGTCCAGCACCAACAGGGATGACTATTGTTGTAAAGACTTGTAGCACAGAGATAGTTGGGGACCTATAAGAGATAGAAGTCTCTAGTGTTTAGTATAGTGCTTAAAAGCATGCCTAATTCCAAACACAAATCCATACCTATTCACCAGTGCTTTCAAGAGTGTGTTGCTTAGGCTTCATTTTGATACATGATCAAAAAAGCAAAGGTGCATATCTGCTGAGATGCACCTCATCCTTGAGAGGTAAAAAAGGAGTTCCTGTACTCTCTCCGGTTTAGCTAGAGTATTACCTCTAAGTTCACTCTTTCTTATATGTTTGTACAGCACCTGCTACAGATAAACCCTGGACCTTGACAAATCCAGCACAAGTAAACAGATATTATGACAAATCTGGTTATAACCTCTAAAGACTGTGTTTACAGATTGTGTGGGGGCAACAATAAAAAACAAAACAAAACAACCAAGTAATGGTTCTGTCGGTTTTAGTGTTACTATTCATTTCATAATTAAGCAAAGAAGGTGACCTTTCACAGCAGTATTTAAACATACTAAAATCACAACTGTGAAAGGAAGAGGATGATGACAGCTGTGTAATCTGAGGTTTCTCTTCCTCAGAGATACCAGCAACAATATTGACCTGCTGCAAGGAGCAGGGAAAATGCTGCTTTTCAGAAAATTTACTTAGTCTTTGCCTCACCCACTTCTAGTGCTGAAAGTTAATTACTTTTTTAATGTGTATATTTTTAAACTACAACCCATAGCAGCTGGGATTCAATACCTAACAGGTACTAAAATTACATACCTAGAATGTCATGCATCAAAGCCGCCTTCCCAGCGCAAGAGTAGCCACATAATCTTTCTCCAATTCTATAGCCTTTTGCACTACAGGAAAAGGAAAGCTTTAAAACACAGGTGCAGTATGTGGGTGCCCTGTCGACTGATGCAGTGAAGCAATGACAGTCCTGGACTGGCTGGACCCTCTCAGTTTTAGATTGGACTTCATATTATGTGGGATTTGTCGGCAGCTACAAGCCCAGCAGCTCAAGCTTGATCCTGCTCGTGACAGGATCAGGAAAGCCTTCCATAACCAAGTCTGAGTACTTTTCCTCAGCCTTTACTTACTCTCTCCCTTTTTTTAAAGGATACTTAGAAATATAGAGAGTTTACAGAGAAACTGACAGCAACATGGGGGCTAGAAAGCAAGCCAGATGTTCTTGGGCTTTGTTTGTTTTACAAGCATTGGGTTCTTGTGTGCCTAAATACTAATTCTAATGTTAATATTCTTGTTTTTCTGTCAGCAGACACATTGCTTCTGGTGTAAGACTTGCAGTGCTCGCTTGAAGCAGTTTTTATCCGTCGTTCTCTGGTATAGTCATTGGAAGCTGTTGTCACTCACTCTGCTCAGTGGCACCTGGCAGATGTCTCCATTTCTCAGTGAAAGGAAAACTCCTGGCTCTTCACAGCCGTCTTCTCACTGAACTTAACTCAATTATCCTCATTTGTTTTGAACATGAACAGCATCATTCCTTGTCAAAATTCATGACTCTTGAATTTCAGTCTGAATTTATTTCTTTGAATGTGTTGTGGTTTTACCCAGCAGGCAGCCAAACACCACACAGACACTCGCTCACTCCCCCCACAGTTGGATGAGGGGGAGAATCGGAAAAAAAAGGAAAATTTGTGGATTGAGATAAAGACAGTTTAATAGAACAGAAAAGGAGTGGAAAATAATAATTAAAAAAAAATAATAATAATAACAACAATAACAATAATAAAGAGAATATACAAAATGAGTTATGCACAATGCAATTGCTCACCACCCACCGACTGATGCTCAGCCAGTCCCCGAGCAGCTATGCCCCTCAAACCAACTCCCCCAGTTTATGCACTGAGCATGACATCATACGGTATGGAATACCCCATTGGCCAGTTGGGTCAGCTGTCCTGGCTATGGTCCCTCCCAGCTTCTTGTGCACCTGGCAGAGCATGGGAAGCTGAAAAGTCCTTGACCAGTGTAAGCACTACTTAGCAACAATTGAAATATCAGTGTGTTATCAACATTATTTTCATCCTAAATCCAGAACACAGCACTATACCAGCTACCAGGAAGAAAATTAACTCTATCGCAGCCAAAACCAGGACAGAATGCTTAAGTACTCTATGAAACACATCAGTGGGGTTTATAGTCAATTCTTGTTAGAGGCAAGTAAAAACAACTTTTTCCAAATTTGTAAGTATTTTAGTTCAGCAAAGAACCATAATCCTACATCAAGGAAAAGACATTCTAGATCCAAACAACTGGTGCTTTGTGTGTGTCACACAGCAATTGTGGTGTAGAGTCTCAGAGCTGAGCTATCTCCTGCTTCTTTGAAGAAATAATGGATCTCTAAACCAAGTAGCATCCATTGCACTAGGTAATCATTCAGTTTAACAGTGATGTGAACATTATGATTAGACAGAGGAGAACATAGTGTGGTAGCTGTAAAAGTCAGCTGAAATGTCAGCCGCACGACAATGCAGAGACTTTTATTTACCGCCTGTGAATTCTGTTTGACAGGCAGAGTTGTTAAGAGAACACAGTATTTTTGAATGCCTGCATAAAAGTATTTATCTAACACTGCAAATGAAGGTAGATCAAATTCTTCTTCACCTGCTAACCGGGAAAGTGTGTTGTTAAAACTTATGGGTCACCTACAGAAACACCCTTGGATAAGGGATTAAATGGAGTGAGGAGAGTTTATTTCCTTTTTCCCAAGAGAGAGGGCTGGAGAAACAGTGGAACAAAGTCTGGTTTTAAAAGGAAAATGGCTAAATAAATAAAGTTACATCCGAATTTCAATGGTGAATAAGGGTACAATGTAAAGAATGTGGGGTTTCGTTGTGTTTTTGTTAAGTTCTTGGTTCTCCTACATTGCTTTCAGACAGTGTGGGAGTACCCTGGAGAGAAAACAAACCTGCTTGTGGGAAAGAGCCAGGAAGCAGGATAAATCAGGGAGAAGAGCTGCTGCATGTTGTTGAGGGGTTGTGGTGCATGCAGAGAAACTGCTGAGTGCAGGAGGAAGTCGGCAGGTCTCAGAGGGAAGGAAAAGGCACTTCTTAGACTGTGGAAGGGCCTGGGCAGTTTGCTGCAAGCCAAAAAGCCTCTGAGCTGGCTGGAACCAAGCCTAAAAGCAAGACATTTCTTCTGAAGGGACACAGCGACTTCAAAAAGAGGTGCCTGTGAACCCCTTCTAGTTCTAGCCCGTCAAACCACATCAGCTAGACTTCTATGCACTTAAGTTGAGAATCCTAGTTTACATTGTACTTATATTACTTCCACATAATAGTATTTTCATTTAAAAGCCTTTTGGTCTCCACAGAGTTGCTCCATACAGGAGATAGTTTAGGCATAGCTGACGGAGAGTCCCAGCAGTCTTGAACAGCTGTAACAAAAAGACAGATGGGTGGGCAGGGTTGGATGTAAATGGGAGGGTCCCTGTAAGAGCATCCATCATGTATAAAACAGGCCATGGCTGCAGGAGGAAGAGCTGGAGCAGCTCCAGTAGGTGTTGACCTGCACTCACTAGGATGGAGTCCAGTCCAAATCCATGGTGACTACCTGTCTTGGGGAAGCTCAGCCTGATTTCACAAGAGGTTTTCACAACCATGTTTATGAGTAGCAGTGAGGTCTGATGGAGCATGGGGGGTGGCTGGAGGGATCCTCCATGAATAAGTTCATTGCAGACTAGTATTCATCTTTCTTTCTGGTATGGCTGGTGTTATTCCTATAAATCTAGTGTAGTAGGAAAAACCAGTAATTTCAGTTTCGCACATTTGAGAGTATGAAGTAAATTGTACCTTATCCACCCACAGCAGAGTGTAAGCCAAAGGATGGGGGCTTGATCAGAGCACTCCCAAGGCTGAATGAACTATTGCTTTATCTTCATTTGCAAACACATTCCACAAGGTCCTGTGTAGTAAGCACGGTTGTAAATCTATGATTGTTTCTTTCCTCGAGGTGGGTCCATCAACTTGTTCTGATGAGAAAGTCTGCTTAGGCTCCTGCCAAAGCAAGTAGGTAAGCCACCTGCCAGCTGCCACAAGTGGGAAACACAAAATGACTATGTCTGAGAAATCTCCTTTTTGGGCTTTATGAATAAACTCTTAAATTTTTGTTCTTCAAGAATATGGAAGGCACTTTAAACCATGCTTGGAAAGTCCTTATACAGATTCTGTGTAAATACAAATCTGTGAACTCCTATTCCTTTGAGGGCAGGGCCTTTTGATTCTGTGCAGGTAAAGATTTTGTGGTGCTCTCACTAACCTTCATTTGGAGGCCCTGGGATGCCACTTCTTAATGATGGCCAGAGAAAGCATTTTACTAGCTAAAGTAATAAACCTAGCCCCATTGTTGTCATTAGGGAAGACAGCAGTAAAGGCATGACATGTGAATGTCCTTAGAAACCCTGTCCTGGATGCACTAAATCAAAACTGGAGTACTGCACCCTGCTCTGGAGTCCTCAGCACAAGAAAGGCATGGACATGTTGGAGCGGGCCCAGAGGAAGGCCATGAAAATGATCAGGGGGATGGAACACCTCTCGTACGAAAAAAGGCTGTGAGAGTTGGGGTTGTTCTTCTCTGGAAAGAGAAGGCTCCAGGGAAAACTTATGGCAGCCTTTCAATACTTAAAGGGGGCTTATAAGAAAGATGGGGACAGACTTTTTAGTAGGGCCTGTTGTGATAAGACAAGGGGTAATGGTTTTAAACTAGAAGAGGGTAGATTTAGATTAGATATAAGGAAGAAATTTTTTACAATGAGGGTGGTGAAACACTGGCACAGGTTGCCCAGAGGGGTGGTAGATGCCCCATCCCTGGAAACATTCAAGGTCAGGTTGGACGGGGCTCTGAGCAACCTGATCTAGTTGAAGATGTCCCTGCCCACAGCAGAGGGGTTGGACTAGATGACCTTTAAAGGTCCCTTCCAACCCAAACCATTCTATGATTCTATGATTCTATGACTCTATGATTAAATTTGTCAATGGTCAAAGGGTTCAATTGCCCTGCAGAGTTGGCCTTCAAGTATTGTGAGATACATGCTCCTATATTTACTACTATTATGAGGAACCTCTGTAATCATTTCTTATTTTTTTATCTCAGAGCCTACATTTGTTCTTTGTAATCTGAGGAACTTCAGGTTATGAGAACTTTAAGACTGTTTTAATCTTTCTCGGATCCTTCTTTTCCATTAAAAAGGTCATTCATCAATATTTGGGTAGTGAAAGGCATAACAATGATTCAGTGAAGCCACACCATAAATCCATGGGCCTATTTCAAGCAGATATTCTGTACAGCAGACTGTACACAGTTTTCAGGTCTTTTGGGGTTTTTTTTCTTTTTTTTTTTTCTGAAAAGAACTTCTACTTCCTTCCTATGCTGAACAACAAACTTTAACTAATGAAGAAGAAGAAGGAGTCATTCCTGAATCTTCTTGTGCTTTCACTAAGCTCTATTCTATGGTATGAAGATACAAAATATGTTACTTGTAGAACAAGTTGCCCAAATTAGGTCCGCTGGGTAGATAAGGCTATTGTTTATTCTCTGTTGATTTCTGCAAGAGTCCAGTGTTCTTAAAGCAGATCCAGGGCAAACTGTGGCTGTATGAAGCAAAAAGTCCTCAGCAGCCTTTCCGAGTAGTCACCAACATTAACATGAGTGAGTAGGGCCCTTCAACTGAGTGCTTTGTAAAACGGATAAACATTCTTTCTCTGTAATCACTCTAAAATCAGTAACTGCAGCTTTATCCTGTCAAAGGAGATCTACAAAATACAATTCAGTCTCCTGCTTTGCCATGGTCTCCCTGTGCACCCTGCTGAGCTAGACTAACATGCAGGCATGTACATGGGCACTGCCATGTAGTGTGGCAGCCAAGTGTCTCAGAAAGGAAGACCTGGAGAGTGAAGCAAGCAACTCCACATGGAAAAGTCAAAAGCTTTCTTTTAAAACATTTCTGTTACAATCTTGTGAGGGGAACTCAGAAGGCGTCAGATATTTCCTTTTTACCCTTAGCAATTCTTTGTGAAGCAAGTCTGAAAATTGTTTACCAAATAAAGCTATAAACCCTCTTCATGTCATAAACACCACATTCTCATGCAGGACTGAGCTTGTTCATGATGTGTTTCTCAAAGTTAGAAGAATCATTGAGCTGAAAAATAACATTCAGGTTTTAAAAATCTAAACCATTTCTGCAAAGCTTTCAGAGATAAGACTTTCTAGGCTGATTTCTTCTCTGCAATTGCAATGATCATTGACCTTGCAGGCACTTCTGGGATGCTGAAATGCACCACAGATGTTTAACTGCTCATTAATTACAGTAATTTCAATCCTCTGAGTTATATGAATGTGTTTTTCTTGAAAAAGGCTGTGGATTCTACTTTTGTAGAACGACATGCCCTAGATATGCCATCCAGTTGTGCTCCCCTTAAGAACTGTGCTCCCCTTAAGGTAGTCAATAATCCCTTCATCTCAGATCTTCTTCCCTAATGGCTTATTCCTACATTAAATACATGTATTATCCTCCTAACCTATATACTTATAGGGTGAGGTCATCATCTGGTTAGCACCATAGTTTCTTTACGTGGTGTCTGATGAGCTGATATATGGATTTGAAGACCAGAGGAAGCTTCTTTGCCCGATTTCTCTGACCTTATGAGTAGCACAGGCTATAAGATTTTCACAGGCTTTTGTATTCCAAGAGAAATAAATATGTCAAGTAGCAGGCTCAGTTTCTCACCACTTTAATTAAAAAAAAGAATGAGTAAAATTTTGCTAGATTTAGAGGTGATATTAATACAGTAACTAACAATATGTACAGTGCCATGCATCCCCTTCTAAAAATAATTATCTTCTGAACTGTAATATGTGCCCAAGCCCATGATAAGGTTGCTGCTTATATACGCAGAAACATCTGCATGCCAAAACTATTTTAGTCATGGTTCAAACTAAACATGCCATTTTAATATTGTGTCACCACATTCCCACTAAACATACTCCATTTTCTTCTCCAGATAATCCATTCCTGCCTTCTGACTGGAAACAAATCACTTTCAGTTACATGGCAATATGTCACAGAGAAGATAGAATTGAACATAAATTAAGTATTTGTCTTTCTAGGGACATTCTTCTTAGGTATGTGCAACTTGGATATGTTTATTCAAGAGGAAAAAAATTAAAATTTGAAAAGAGCTCCCTGCGACATGCTTTTCCTCCAGTGAATTCTGATTTACAGAGAAGTCAATGAACTGATGCTAGTGTAGCAGGAACATCAGATTTATGTTCCTGGTCCTCTTTTTTAAAATACTGCTTCCTTTTCTGACATGAATGCAGCTGAGGAAACTACAAGATGGATTCTGGGTGTACTGAGTGCTGACTGCTATGCAGTAGTCTTTAAATGATGCAGATGGCAAAGCAGTGCCAACTTCCAAGAGCCTCTATCTCAAAATACAGCTTTGTAAACACAACTCAAAGGAACCAAACCAATTTCCTTTTTCACGTCTCCTTTCCTCCTTCCCAGCACTGCCTCTGCATGCTGCAGGTTTGTTACAGGTCCAAGCTGCACATCTCCCCAATAACAAAAGCTTGCCTGTGTGCTGAGGGAAAAAATGGATAAGACAAATAGAGCTACGGTAACAGTCACACCTGCAGGGTGACTCCTGATTTACACCTGTATGAGCGTTAGACCCATCGTGTATAATCTACTATAGGCAAAGGCAAAATGATGGTTTAGCAACTCCTGAAAGTATTCAGTTTTCAAGATACAGTAAATAATATGAAATATTAATCAGACTCTCTGAAAAAGTATCCTGATAAGTAGCATTTAACGCTCTGCAAAATTATATCTTTTGAATTATACTTTTTATTGGCAATTTAAACTATACATAAAAAGCAATGTTTAAGTACTTCAGTAAATTTTATTCCCAAGTAGTCAAAGTTGTATGCTGGAGATGAGAATCACTGTGAAGAGAACGTAAGACTCGACACGTATCTGCAAGTTAGTCAAATCTGTGTGTGGGAGGAAGCCACAGAAATTTATTCAGGCTCCTACTTTAGTTCAGAGCACCAGTGTGAGTTATATCAGAAAATGAAATTCAGTCTGGATAGAGAATCTTGGCAGCTGTCTCAGATAATAATAGAGAGGAGATTTAAGCATTTTGAAAAGATGCTTCTGGAAGACAGGTGTACAGATGTCATTTCCACATTTTGTTTTTTTTTCATTTAGGCACATCCATTTTTATTTTTTTTTTCAAGCAAAGGTGTGCTTTTCTTTTAATCTCCTTCAGGGATGTGCTGAGAAAAATGGCCAAATCTGCAACTTCTTTGCCTTTTGCTCCTCCCCTAGTGACTGGATATTTCAACTATAGTTCTTTTGGCCCCAGAGACACTGAACCGTCTTGTTGCAGGAAACCAAGAATACTAAGTTTCAAAGAACTAAAAATAAAAAGTTTCAGGAAAGAACTGGGACCACTTAAAGATTAGGTAAGGTTACAGAGGAAAGAGGCAAGGAAGTCAAGGTTGTAAAGTGAATGAGTTTCCAAATCAACCATATTTACTGCAGAATGATATTCAAGATGCCACTTTGCACAGTGGTGAGTGCTGATGTTGCAATAATATCCCTGCATAGGGCCTCATATAACGTGCTCTGCTTTTTTTCTCTACAGTAATGGATCAGTAATGAAGGCAGTAATGGAGAACTCTCCAAATAAGAGCAGGTCCTGCATAGCAAATTTACAGTTAACTCAACATCAATATCAGTAAATAAACTATATGCCACTGAACTAGCTTAAGACTTGAAGATAAGGGCATGAGGAGGATACAACTGTCAAAATATTATACGTATTATTTCATCTGTAAATTAGCAATTTTTTCTTTGACAGATATCTTACTCAAATCCTTGAGAGAAAAAAAAAAGGATTGTGTATTTTTCCAGAAGTTCATAAAATAAGTATAATTGTTGGGCATAATTTGAAAAAGGTGCTTTTAGAAATAATAGAACATTATCTTCTAGATATTTATAAAAATGTATAAGCCCTGCTGAAGAATTAATCTTCTCCTGCATTAGCACTTAAAAATTATTTACTAGTCTAGTTAACCTGGCTATGGAAGTACCTAAGTATGTAAAGGGGGCATACTTCATAAATTCTTAAGTCTTAGATAGCATGTAGTCAAAAACTATATCAATCCCAAAACTGGGAATGCATGCTTTGATTATTTGAGAAACGGAGTGATCAAATCAATACAAAGCAGTAATACATATAACTAGCAATATACATGTAAATGGTTGACACTTCTGTAGTGTCTTTCCAACACTCAGTTTATTTTAAAATTTCACAGCCTAGTTCTGTAAAGCAATTTAAGCATGTCGCTTTCTTCTTGCAGGATAGAAAAGCACTGATTCAATCTTAGCTAAAAGGAAAATGAGATAGACTGTTTATGGAGATCTCATCACATGGCAGAGTTTCTATTCTGTACTTCTCCTAAAATTCGGAGTCCAGGTAATATGATATAATGGAAAGTGGCCATAGCACAGTAAGAAGAGAATTTTATACAAGAAACACTGCTTTTTCTAATGCATAAGACAGTTCCTATAACCTGAAGTATATCACTGCTAGAACATCAGCTCAACTATATCATTGACTGAACATCAACTGAAATCTGATATATACGCATAATTTTCATTTATTAACCCAAGTTAACCCATTCTTCCAAGCTTAACAACTTCCAAGCTTAAAGGCTTTACAGGCAGAAAACCAAGAATAAAATGCACCAGCAACTTTTGACTAACTTTGCCTGCTGCTCCTGATCAGAGCTGCATTATCAATGTTTAAACATTCAGATAATGATATAATATGTTCCCTGGTATAGGAAAAGGCAGACCAGGATCTCATGATCTACTTTACCTCAGAGAGAGAAGGAACAGCCATGGTTTACAAAGGACAAAGCAAGTACGAAAGAGGGCGCAAGGTAAACTCAAATTGCACTGGTCCAAAGGATCTCTTTAATGCATCTATATAGCACACACCTCTTTACTGGCTATGCTTGCAAACAAAGAGTCAAATAAATGTAACCTTTTAACAGAATAAAGAAAAGAGAGTTGGTCTTTAAAAATACAGTAAAACATACTAGAGATTCGCGAAAGGATCCCCAGCCTAATTCTCTTGTCTTCTCCAGAACTCTCCGATTTACAGTGCAGAAAATGTGGTCCTCAGCTTCAGTAGTAGAACATCATTTGCTCCTTTTCAGGAAAAGAAATAATCCCCACAGTGTAGTCTTTGGTACTAGCAAACATGCGTGCAACAAAATTTGAAAAGATCATATAAATTACACAGTATTTGTTCCATTATTTTTGCTCATGAACTCCATTCAAGTCTTGGTAAAATGCATGCATGTCTACTCTAAAAATGGCAGAAGCTATTCTGGAATTCCTCTCCCAAAACTACAGATTAATTCAGTGTGGCCTGAATTATTTCTTTAGAATGCATTGCTGCATTTCAGTTTACTCCAATTACAGGAATAATTTGTGATTCTCTGTGAGGAGGTTTCCCATGGAAGATAAAATCTTTCATTTGAGCAGCTGACACCACTGAGAAAAAAAAGACAAGATTTCAGCATGCAAGTTTCCATGTATATATTAATCTAGTAAAAACAATGAAGATTCTTTTCTACCAGTTCTGTTCTGAAAGAATATTCATTTGGTTTTGGAATGCTGTTCACAGCTGATATTGGTATGTACATTACCTAAAGTGTTACAAATCATGAACTTGCCATTTTCTGAGGCAGTGTAATTAACATGTCTCAGACCCCAAAAAAAGACTATGAACCAAAATAAGTCACTTGTTTAACCTCATCCTGCAAACATCAGCAATTCTGGTATTTTAAGTTGGGAGGTTTGGGACCAGTTGGATCACATGGTCCCTTCCTTTCCTGTTCTGCAATCAGCAGGCCTATTTGCGAGTAACTAATGCCTGGTGATGAGTGGCAGCCAAAAGCTCTCTGTTGACACTGTGCCCAAACACAATTCCAGGATTACTGTGAACTGTTAATTTTGGAGAGTGCAGGCTTCAGGAACTCAGGCTGACAACTTACTTCTTTGCGTGAATAGTCGCTCTGAACTCAGTGGACCCACCTGTGCCGCTGAAACTTCATGCTGTGTATCTATTAAAACTAAATGAAAATAAATATACAGAATACGTGATCTGTCATAAAGGCTGCTGGGACAAAGTTACCTTTTTTCTCTCCCAAAACCCACATTTTTTGTAATATATCTGAACTCAAATAATGTATTCGTTCACATTCAACATTTCACATCCTATGGCCAAGCATTTTCACTCTAGTATTAGGCTTCTAATCCCAGATTTATTAGAAGATATAATGAGGGCCCTGGAGAAGGACTGAAACAGAAGCAACCTGTGGAGCAATTCCTGTTTCTTTTGGACTGGAAGGGAACTGTCTACACAAATGCATTCTGTAAAAACCTCTATATCTGTGTTTAGGAAAATTCTGCTTTTTACACAATTGGAACAAGTCATTGAAAAAGTACAAAATGTAGCAGATAGGCTGTCCTGGTTTCAGCTGGGATAGGGTTAAATTTCTTCCTAGTGCTGTGTTTTGGATTTAGTATGAGGAGAATGTTGATAACACACTGATGTTTTCAGTTGTTGCTAAGTGCCCTCCTAGTCCAAGGACAGCTCCCGTGCCTACTGACTGAGCTGGGTACACAAGGTGGGAGGGAACATAATCAGGACAGCCAGTCCAGCTGGCCAATGGGGTATTCCATACCATGTGACGTCATGCTCAGTATATGAAGGGTAAGCGTGATCCAGGACGTACCGATCGCTACTTGGTTATCGGTCAGCGCGGGTGGTGAGCAATTGCATTGTGTATCACTCATTTTGTATATTCTATCACTATCATTATTATTATTTTCCCTTTTCTGTTCTATTAAACTGTCTTTATCTCAACCCACGAGTTTTTCTCACTCTTACCCTTCTGATTCTCTCCCCGTCCCACTGCGGGGGCGGGGGGAGTGAGTGAGCGGCTGCGTGGTATTTGGCTGCCTGTCAGGTTAAACCACGACATCGGCCAACAGTAGACAAAGGTGATGTAACAATATTATTCTGTCTCTGGAAGCACGGTAACTGCATGAGGGGAATTTATATAAACTGGTTCTTAATTCCAGGTTAAATTTAGCTGCTTTGTGCTATATATTTTGTTCTTCCTTTTCCAGATTATAAAGCTTTTACAAGTGGGAGCTGTCCTGGTTTCTGCTGGGATAGAGTTAAATTTCTTCCTAGTGCTGTGTTTTGGATTCAGTATGAGAAGAATGTTGGTAACACACTGATGTTTCTAGTTGTTGCTAAGTACCCTGCTAGTCAAGGACTTTTCAGCTTCCCACACTCTGCCAGGTGCACAAGAAGCTGGGAGGGAGCACAGCATGGACAGCTAATCCAACTGGCCAATGGGGTATTCCATACCATATGATGCCATGCTCAGTATATAAACAGGGGGGGTGGTCCAGGAAGTAGCGATCGGTCAGCAGGTGGTGAGCAACTGCATTGCACATCACTCATTTTGTATATTTTACCTTCCCCGCGCCCCCCCCCCCCCCCCCCCCGCTTCCTTTTCTGTTCTATTAAACTGTCTTTATCTCAATCCATGAATTTTACTTTTTTTCCCAAGTCTCTCCCTCATCCCACTGTGGGGGCGGGAGTGAGCGAGCAGCTGTGTGGTGTTTGGTTGCCTGGCAGGTTAAACCACAACAGGAGTATAGCATCACCCACTTAATTGCTGAAAAACAGAATGAAGTACTGGCTACCAAAAAATTTCAGGTAGCATATGCAACAGCAGCAGGCATGATGGTTGCCTGCAAAGAATACCCTTTTTTGTCAGTTTAGAAAGAGCGTTACTAGCCTATGAGAAATGACAAAAGCAAAGCCATGAGAAAATCCAAGATAAATACTAACCAGAGCAAGGGAAATTTAACATGCAGGCTTAAAGCTCAGAGATAGATGTAAGAATTAGACATGTGGGAGTCAATGCAATGAGTGATGGGATTTTTCACTGTTTTAATCATTCTATAATTTCTCAAGTATTTGAGATAATGATCAGGGCTAGACTATGACTGATTGCCTGTTAACTGCAAGGCACTTATAAGCTGTCCAGGGACAGCTGCCTGATAGATATGAAGGTCTTTCTTTTGCATGGTTGGGCTGATTAATAATATTCTGAGGCTGCGTGGGCATAGATTATCTGAGATCAAGTGCTGATAACATTCTCTCTCCTCTTTATACCATTTACAATTTGATTAGTTGCTTCCCTTTTTCTGTGAGGTATATCTAACATTATCCTTTAGAATGAACACTCAACAATAGTTCTGAATCCATATCTCTCCCTTAGTCACTGTCTTTCTTCTCCGATATGATGAAGTAGGAAAACCTGTAACCCACAAAATAAATTCTGGATTTGCCCTTTGGGGACTGCAGAATATCTTTACCAGGAAGTTTGAACAGGGACTGATATCTCAAATTTTTGCTCTTTAGAAATGTAACGGTGAGGATAACAAACTATGTGCACAATGCAACAAATATTATTTACACTCTGTGAATCTGTGTTTGGGCAAGTTTATCTGGGTCTGGGGATGCAATGATGAGAAGCATTATGCAGGGGATTACAGAAGATAAGATGTGCGTCTTTGCATAGGTCCTGAGCTGGGGTGCTTCACTAGGCTGCACTGCTCTGATTCAGTCCCTGCTAACTGGGAAAAAACAGCCTTTCCATCTAGACAGAGTACAGAAGTTGCAGGAGGGAGTTAGAAGCACCTTTGACACAAAGGTGGTTTTGTCTGTGTTCACACTACAAAATGGGAAGTTGATCAGCTGAATTTAAGTGAAATTCATGAAGCATAAACTGTGTCCCTAGGTCAGACACTGGTTGAAATTGGCCCGTAACTTTGGAAGATTTTCTATGGGTAAGAGGACGAAAGCTTACAATGCAGTAAGAATACTGAATAAGGGAGCTCTTTTCCATTTAAGGGATCTGAAATCTTTTGAAAAGGATGGTTAAAATAGTAGTATTAATTTTCTTTGCTCAAATATGAGAAATGTACTTGTTTCTGGGGTTCCTGGGGTGTGTATTAAGAACTTCTTTTTGCACTCCTACAAAAGAGGAACAGCAATGATCGCCAGTGGTAGTAAAGTGATGAATATTTAGCTGGGCTGCCCAATTCTGGATAAAAAGTGCATCCAGACGTTCACTAATGTAATAAAGCTGGAGACTCTGAGGATTAAATGGAGTAGAAAGTCCTCAGGAAGTTTCTAAAAAAGAAAGGAATCGTGGTATGTCCTTTATCAACAATATAAAGACAGGGTTTTTTCCTGCCCTGAGTTATCTTTTAAAATCATCTAGAAAAGAGCATCAGAGTACTAAGGTCTATTTTATGCACATTTGCCCTGATTCTCAACCAGTCAGGTAGGAGTGTTGCTAGCCCAAGTCTTGCCTACTTAAACTTCATTCATTGCTTCAACAGTAATACTTATGGGGACGGTATTTCCTTCCCTTCCCCCACAACCTTCTTAAACAAAGAAAATATATTCTTTGCTACCCGTAACAGTGCAGGGTTTTTCTTCTTCTTCTCTTCTGAGTGTATGCACCCCAGTGTAGTGCAGCTAAGTTAACCCATGAGTTACACGTAGGACTTCTGTGTGTGACTAAGAGCCACATGGACACTCAGAGAAAGTGCAAAACTGGAACAGATTTGGGGAAAGTAGATCAAATGGTGCCTATACTTTTGAGATCTCTGAGGCTGAGGGTAGCAAGTGCATAGCCTAAAGCCCAAACTCCCACAGAGATCATAATATTCATAAATTCAGAGTCTAATTTGACAGAAAATAAAATACAGGAACATGAAGGTACAAACATACATATTTTGTTACAGGGTTCCTTAAAGCTAGTTGTTGGTAAAAGAGGATTTCTACCATGAACACAGAACCCTATCTTTGGTCAGTCCTTTGCTAATGTAGCAACTCTTCGTTTCATCAAATGAGGGCTGTCTCCCCGGGAATTACTCTGACAAAGGGACCCCCAGAATCTGGAAGATTATTATATTTCAATTTAAAGAACCTTAAAGCAAGGATGACTGACTACGGATAGATGTCTCTGACAGTGTTAGGAAAAGCGAAAGAGTGTGAGAGAGCGTGCATGTGCGTGCAAGAGACCATTTCACTTTCTCATACAAGTAAAGTGAGGAGAATTGGGCCTATCCTTAAGTTTTGTGGTGAGTGGAGGCAAGGTCCCTGGTGTTGGGTTTGGACCTGCTTGCTTTCTTTCCTTTCTTCTTTTCTTCTACTTCTCTCTCTCTGCTGTTGCTATGTGCAGACCCTATACTTACATTAAAAACTTACATTGTTTCTTATGGAGCCTTTTAAGATTCACATGTGTTAAGAAAAAGGGGCTCTTAACCAGGAAGCTCTGTCTGGGGCAGTACCAGCAGAGAATGAAAGATTGCTGTTAGTCCTGGGCTGAGTCCGGGGAGCGGTAGACGGATTCTTCTCCTGGAAACAAAAAAGAGGTCCCAGGGAGCCGTTAGCTTGGAAATCCCACGCAGAGCAGGATCATCCGGTACTGGGAGTTGTCCACAGAAGGAGACTACATTCTCATGCCTGGAAGGGGAATTGCATGATCATGCATTGCCACCCCACAGTCATCAAAGCGTTGTTGTGATCCCCGAGCTGGCACGGGAGTGTCCAATTGACACAGAAGCATTTGAGATTGACTGCCGATCGGGCCCATCTGATCTTTGTTGCTAACAGCTCCCGCCCAACTCACCTTTAAGCACGGCTGGGCAAACCCTCCTGTTTAGCCCTTGCAGCTTTGGATCTGCTTCAGCCAGCATGGCTGTGGGTCAGTGTATTTCAGCCATGGGCGCAAGCGGGGAGCTCTGCTTAAGCATGTTCTCATCAAGGCAAACTGACATCCTTTACAAGGCGTTAGTTATCCCTGCATGTTTTTGGTGACAAGTTCAGGCACAAATCTATAAAGAGAACTTCTTGTTCACACGTCAGTGACCGACCATTGACTCAAATTCTATTAAAAACAACTGCAGGAAGAAAAGAAAATCCTTTAAGACAACTGGCTTCTTTCTACTCTGGATTATTCCCACACAGAGTACAGTATAGGGCTGAATGAAGATGATAGATCTAGGGGGAAAAAAGGGTGGCTGGTAAAAGTTTAAGAAGTCATTATTTGATTTTTTCACTAGATGCAGAAATAACCTTAATTATAGGCTGCTTCTGTCTTGTTAGCAGCTGGTTTATGGTAGTCCTACTCTTCAATATTTGTTTCACCCATTACTGCGTCCCAGCAAAAATAATGACTGCTACATGGGCAGTATTTCTGAACAGTGAAATCCATGCTTGCAAACTAATGTTGCTTTGAATTCAGCAGTCCTAGCCTTGATGGATCTTTCTTATTATTTTTTCAGTCTTGAGCACTGTTGTAAACACTAGAGTCAAAATTTACTAGACAAGTCATCAGTGATTCTCAAGGAAACTCAGACTCTGTCCTGGGTAACAGTAAGCAGGGCAAACCAAGTATGTTTGAAACTCTAGTCTATGTTCATTTATTTTAGTGTGGGTCTGATCTAGTGGCTCTGCAAGCAGCAGAAAAAAGTTAGATTTTATATCATTAATATTTTATGCTACAAATGTCTATCATCTCTGCTGGTGTGGTACCTTAACATTTTTTTCCCCTTTCACAAATGGACTCTGGCTGTCTGAATACAATGGGTATTGGCAAATCACTGTTTGTCTGCTCTGAAGAAAATTACAGCAGGATCAGCCAACCTTGGGTGGAAAAATTGCATGTTGACATGAAATTGAATGATATGCAAAAGAAGATGCTTTTTCAAAAGCATTCATATGGAAATATCAATTAAGACGTATTGACTGATAAACAGATCTCTTTAAATGTTATTTTCCCACAGCACTTATTCTTAACCTGTAGTTTTTGCTTAGGAAATAGTTAGCTGCAAATACCACTTTTTCACAAAGAGGAGAACATTATACAAATACTGTGCTGTCCTGCTTCATCAGTGGTCAAGATTTTTGCAACTATAGTCTCTGGTTTGGATTTGTGTAAACATTGAAATGGAAGGGGAGTCCAATGTGATTATGCAACTACTTGGAACAGAACAGCTCCCTCCTGCGCAGATGGAACTGAAGACTGAGGCTGGGTCAGTGCTTTTATGTCTCGATCCATTTTTTCTTTACCTAAAAACAAGATAGAAACTTTTACTCATTTTGCATACAACAGGTACATTGTAAGCTACCAAATGCTCTTGATATACATTTAGAGTTGTGATTTTGGTGGCACTTGAGATTACTATTGTCACTGTCTTTGCCTAATTTAAGCAGAGGCTGCTTTGCTCTATGTACATAGAATAATGTTGGCCTTAATGTACCCAGGGCTATACTAGTGATGGCTCTCCTGTCAAGACAAAGGATAACTACATTATAAAGCATACATGCTTTTTAATCTTTTTGTGCAATCTCATTCACAGCCAGTGGTGAATGTGCTTTTAAGCAGTAATGAAAGAAGAGAGGGTAATTCCAGCAGATGGAGTGCAATACTCAAGACATTATACCAAATCACACCTAGAATATGGTATCCAATTCAGATTATTTGCATTCAAAACAGACCTCTTAAAATCAGAAAAGTTGCATAAAATGATGATTAGACTAATCAGAGGTCTGAGGGGTAAATTGCATAAAGTTAAAGAAACAATTACGTAGTAAATAGCATGAGGCCACTGAGAATCGGGTTCCCCCGATTCCTTCTGATTTAATCCTGATAATTTCTGATCCTTTAATTTTTACTTTCATGTTCAGGCCTACTTTCCTATACAGACAAAGATGATATGATTAGATTGGTCTGTCAGTTCCCTGAAAACTTACAAACTGTTGTTATGTAGATTTCAGTTGGCCAAGGCGTGAAAAGAAATCAGGGAAAGAGCTCCAACAGATCTTGAGAAAATGGGTGGCTATGTGGAAAAGAAAAATTCATGTGTGGTGTCTACAGCAAAAGCTGCAGGGTAAGGTTTGCACACTGATCATCCTGCACGTGTACAGCTTGAAACCAGCATTGACATATTCTTCATGCTTCACAACCAGCACTTGAGGGATATTACTCAGCTAAGGATATTACTTAGCGGTGGAAAGCAGCAGAGCAGGAGTGGGACTTGAAGGCATTGGGATATCTGCCTGGAGATCAGGGAATATGGGACAGAGATTGAAGGGAATGGAAGGTGCATAGTGACAGTGGACCCACACTCATGGGCAAAGAGAACACATGCATTTTGCTACTCAAAAAAAAATCATCGCTCTTTGTTGAAGGTGCTGGGTAAGAAGACTGTATATCCACCAATCTTTCGAATTCCTAGTTTCCAAATACTTGGTGGAGAAATTACTCTTCAATTACAATTTGCCTTCAAGATTTCTTTTTTTTTTTTTAATCTTCAGCTTTACACAATTCTGCCAGGGAATCCTTCCATAAATCTTTTATTCTCTGTCTGACACCTTTATTTTAAGTATCTCTAGGAATGTAGCAAAATTCTGAATTGAATTTAAGATTCTATTGCTGCATTACTGCCTCTCTGCACACAGCTGGCTTGTACAGGAAGATTAAAATGTTATTTAATCCATATTCCAAAGAAGCTTTATTTTCAGCCTGTGACAGAGGAAGGAAACATTTTGTCAGTGAGTTCAAAATGAAGAATTATTTAAATATGTAAATACATCTGCAGCAAATGCTGTGTAAATGGCAGGCATCACAGTAAATGAAGACCCACAGAAGACCTACAAGTTTTTACAATTTCTGCAATATGTTTTTTGGGCATGTAAAATCTAACTCTAGCCTGTTAAAAAAAATTCTGTCTGCAGAAGTAAAGTTCATGAAGATGTCAGGAGATACAGCAAAATCTGGTACCAGGCACCTATTTGAACACCCTTTTCCTGGTCCTTTGAGGGCAACCCAGCTGAATGACTGAGGAGAGAGTAGCATTATATGGGGTATATAGTACATGAGATTTGCCACAATAGATAAAACATAATGTTTTAGAATTTTTTAATCTTGGTATGCTCTGATCTTTAATAACTTCTTGGACAGTGAGTTCCACAGTCTGATGACATAGTAAATGAAAAAGAACTCTTTTGATATAATTTTGCAGTTTGCTACAGGTACATAGCCTAAAATGTTCTCTTGGGTTACAAGGAGAGGGTAACTCAAAATTAAACCATCTTCCTCTTCCTATTCATTATTTTCCATACTTTGCTTTCCTCAAGTGTCCTTGTTCTATTCTTTTCCTAGAGCAAACACCCATTTCTCCTCCTAGTAGAGTTGTTCCAGGCTGTGGGAACTGGTGATGAGATCCAAATGCAAGTAAGGGAAGTGTTAAGGCTGCAAATGGCCTCTGCAGAATGGGCTAACATGAGCCTTTTTCTCTCTGCTTTGTTTAGGTAATGAGACAGCACTGAAGATAAGATGCTGCTCAGTTTTTCCAGAATGGGAGAAGAAACGGAGAGATTGTTTGTGAGAGAGACAAGTCCGTATCAGCCCCTCTAATCTTGATGGATTTTGCTCACTTGATCCTCTGGCTATGTAGAACTAGTATGCCGTATGTATTAAAATATTCATACACTGGGCGATAACCACCTTTCAGGACTGATGTGAGATTGACTCAGAAACATACAGCTCTTGGGGCTTGGTTCATGTTTCCTTGATGCTTGCTGTTAGCAACACTGCTCCCATTGATAAATTCTCAAAATAAACTTGTGAGCCAAGATTGCTTTTTCCTCTATGACTGATATTTTTTCACCCACAAACCTTGGTAATTTTACTTAATAGGTAAATTTTATTCATCCCCTCTAGTGCTAATTCTCTGTGAAGGAGAGGGAATGCATTATTTAGTCTGGTATATTTGTCTTGCTAAAATTCATTCAGTATAAAATGTATGTCAAACAATGTGTCTTCTCAGATATCAGCATCACTACATTTACTAATATAAATACTACCTGTTTTGCATAAAGGTAATAATAAATGACTATGCAATTAGCACTTACGTTCCTAAAAATCTGCTGATTACTTGGAAAAAAACCCGAATCTCTATCTCTGCAGCTTAATTCAGATTAATTTTTTACTTCAAGTTTAGGAGTCTGTGACATGAACATTAACGTTAAGGTGTTAGCAAGGGTAAAAGAGGAGTTGAATATTTATGGAAACAGCAGGAAATATTTATACTATAATAGAGATGGGGAATGACTTTCAGAAGGAATATAAAACCAAAGTTACAAGGTGTAATTGTGTTGCTATGGTGTGTATCTTCAATTCTCCTACATATGAACACGCCAGGACTTTCTGCGTGATTCTCTGAGGCAAGCCCTTGTGGGAGTGCCACTGAATCTACTCCTTTACAGCAATTGGCTATGACTTGCAGCTAGAGTTTCAGATTTGCACCTCTAGCAAAAGAAACTATCTTAACAATACTAACTACCGCACAGTAAGACTCTCCTTCCATGCATTTTCAAATTGCCAAGTAAGAAAATGTTTCCTGAAACATGGAAACATGAAAGGAGCTGTATATATAAGTTATACTAAGTTGTATGTTACAGGCAGAATGAAATGAGATGACATTTTCATGTCTGCTTCCTACTTGCACCCCTAATTTTGTTGAGCTTTGTGGAAGCATCGGGACTTACAAGGGTCAGAGGAGGACTCCTTTCAGGTTCTGAAAATCAAAGGGGAAAAATACACACAGTGCAGCAAAAGTACAGAACAAGCAAACCGGTCTGCAAGCTGAAACCGTCTCCTAGGCCCACATTGAACCCTTCACCAACCAAATTTTGCTGGACTCTTAGCTCTGTGCATGCATTATTAACTCATGTCCTCTGTGATTTTTTTCTTAGTGCTCTGTGCAGAAGCCTTGACACACATCCCATTGCTGATTTCATTGTAAAATGGAGAAATCTTGAATTTATCAAAAGGGTCTGAAACATGAGACAGAGAACATTTTAAATGTTCTGTATTAAAAATTCACATAGTTTCTCATGTATTGAATCATTTAAGCCTTCATGCTTTGTTCAGTGGTTTCAAACTAAAGGTATTGAAGGGCTGGGGCTATAATTCTGCTGCCTGGCCATTCTGCCACTAACTTTTGTCTCGTTTTGTAATCACGTCTCCAGCTAAGGCTTTGGAATTTATAGAAGTGCCTCTTCAAGAAATTCCTGTTTAAAAAGCTTCATTTCTGGTTCAATAACAGCCTGTTGCAGATTTGTTCCCTCTTCAATTCAGTCTCTGATTTCCCCTAAAAACAAAACATATTGCAAAATGTAATTGGAAAGAAAAATCAACATGTAATTACTAATAGCAGGTATTCCCTGAATATCTACATAACTAAAAAATAAATAAATAAGAATGGGGCATTTTCTGCACTGTTTGCTGCTTTCACTCCTCCTTTAATTGTTTTTGATACTTTTTAATGTTCCTTCAGAAGTAATAGTTCTTAATTATTCTATGTTAGTGAAGTGATTAAAGTAAAGAATTATCAATTTCCAAATCTGACATTCCAGATTTACAGGTGCTTTGGACCCAAAATATATTATATATTACATAGGTCTTTCATTTAACCTCGTCAACGTCATTTTACTGCTGATCAGCGCTACACTATCCTGTAGACTTTTCCCCTAAGACCAGTTGATTTTCTGATTCTGGAATAGTCAAACAGTCAAACTCTTACATGTTTCATTAGCATGAGGAAATTCACTAGTCAGTGGCTACTGAAACACCACTCCTCAAATTCAATCCTCATCCATTGATTTGCACAGATACTAGTTCTTGGTTTTGATATGCATTACTTCTTGTGGGAAGATACCTGATGTGTGGATAGGTCTTCGCATGGTTTGGTGGTGGTTTTTTTTCATTTAGAACTATCGTTTGGGATAAAATTTCTCCTGCCAGTTTTCATTTTTTACACCCTACTGAATTGGTCCCAAAAATCCTGGATTGGTCAAGAGGTTCTATTCTCTTCATTTGACTTTTCAGACGTGACAGAGAAAAATCTTTAAATGGCTTCAATTAGCAACAAAAAAACCTACAAACTATAACAACACTACTTCAACAAAAGCTAATCTTAGTTATGTTTACGTACAGTCTCTTCTTCATTCTTTCCTTGCAATTGACCTTGATCATTTTACCATTTTTCATTTGTTCACTCCTCTGTTTTTTTTTTTTATCATAACTAGTATATTTTAACAGCCTAAGAGGCCAAAGGGAGAGACTACTGCATATACCTCAGGAAGACCAGAATGAGAGCTAATTTGTCTCAGAAATGGTCCTCTACTTCTGCTGCATTTGTGCTTAAAGAATTTTTAGATGGTTGCTTTAAGTAATTCCGGTCAGAGAAAACCTTCCTTAGTCAGCAACACTTTCTAAGACAATGTTTAGTAACAGGTCTTCCAGAAGACTCTTACTGTGTTGGAGCACAAGTGATATTGAGAGCACATAGCCACTTCGGGAAAAAAAAAAACTTCATAAGGCCTGGCTTTTTTTTTGGTCTTTTATATCCAAAGTTGTTCCAGCTATGATGTTGGATTATAACCGCCATGGTGAGCTACCACAAAGTCCATCAGCATTCTGGGAAAGGTGCTTTGGGCTCGTGCTTTAGATCTAATGAAGTTTACTCTTGCACTGTATTGCACCTTGCAGATAATCCTACCAGGTAAGCATTGTTTCCATGATCTCTCTTTGATCCCACAACTGAGTCCTCTGAATATAGTCATGTTAGCTTGTTTTTATTCTCAATTATGAGTTAAAACAGGCACAATACAAAAGAAAAATACAGACTCCTGCCTAATGTAAATCACTGAGAGTAAATTATGTACAAAAACCCCACTGGGTTCTATAAACAGCAAATTAAAATGTACTATGTTACATTTAAAGCCTAGTGCTATAGATATCATGTATGCAGATGGAGCCCATGCACACATCAGAATGGTTTAGTTGTATTTTGCAGCAATGCCACTTACTTTTCTGTGTCATGGAAAAACTGAGTTCTGCAGCAAATGGTACATTCACAGGGAGAATTTGCAACATCAGTATGAAACTCCCAGAGAGCCATTTGGAAAATATCCATTAGGAACCTTCTCTCTTGCATTTCTGTTGCTGCTAAAATATTCTTTTTCTGTTTAATACCATTATGGATGTTTTCCAAATTCAAAAGACTGGCTGTGGGACTTGTATATAATCCTCCTAATCTGAACAGCAGTCCATCATTTTTGCTGCATAGAGACAGTAAAGATGGAAAGGCTAAGTATAAAATAATAATAAAAAAAAGGTAGTACAGGTTTGGCAATCACAAACTGGGGCCTTAAACTAAAAAAGAGTCTTGCCTACTCCTAGTCCCCAGGGCTAAGTGTCATGGCCATCAGGCTTTTCCTCTGGGAATCAATAATCTCACAGCTTCTTTCCCATCCTTCACTAGTCCTTTTCTGGCCAGTTGGCATCACAGTCAAGCCTTGTGAAGAGATGTGAGGTGCAAGATCCAAGTTCTTGGGTTATAACCCCATGGCCTCATTCCCCATGGCCAGTGATGACACTGGTTTTTCCTGGAGGTACAGCATCAATAGCAACAACTTCCTCAACACAGTGGCAGCACCAGGGTACTTCTCTGGCTCACCTTTTCCAGGTCAATGCACATGGGTCTTCCCTTCACCAAAAAGACTTTTAAAAGCTTTTCCCAAAACTGCCCTCACTGGGTTTTCTGTCCCTGTGCTGCAGGGGAGGTGTGCAGTCTCACACTGACCCCTGGGATGCTGCACATACAGTTTTACACATCTCACACAACACCTACAGAAAGTTATCTCTACCACCATCCAAGACATACAACATCTGATCAGTGAGGGTCTAACAGAAACTGCTAAGGGGTCATTCACATCTGATTTTCAGAAGTTTTTTCACAAAGTGTTATATTGACTGCAAGAAAAGAAAATAGAATAATCTTCACGGCAAAACCACAACCCACCAGGAAACTGTTCACTCTGTGGCAAATAAGGCCAACTGTTTTTCTATTGTTTTTTGATATTCGTTCTTAGATTAGATGCTGGAAAGCTTAAGGAAGTTTAGATGATGCTAAACTTTCCCCACTGTCACTCCGTGTGAAATTGTATAATCTGTTGCACTACATAGTGTAGCACAAGGCCAGGTTTCTGCTCTTCAGAGTTCAGCCCAACCCTTTATTTCCATCAATCCATCTGAGCAATAAAGAATAGGCAGCTGTCCATCACCTGAAATACAACTATTATGTATTACAGCTCCATTTACATTTAATTTTAGAGTTTTATCAGCAAGCCTAAGTCCTCTCTACAATAGTGCCTGTATTAGTGCCTTTGCTGCAAAGAGATTTTTCAGCTGGGTCAGACAAACAATAGTTCATTTATGCTTCTGTGTTTGCTCACCATGTACGATGGATTTGTTGGTGTAAATGCTACACAAATATATATAGCGCTCATCTGAAAACTTAGATCTGAACTCATGGATTATTTGTATTTTCATGGTGTAGAATGGTCTGACAACCTTTCAATTACAGAGTAAACTATTGGAGCATCTACCATCATTGCATGGCTCCTGCCCAGCCCTTTTTTGTCATTAGGACATTGGTACACATGTTATTGGCTGTTGTCTAAAATTAGAGGATTAGTGTACCCAGTCACCATTGCTCACTTGTGCTCATTGTGATGCCTGTAAACATCAGCCTTTCCTTACAGCCCCTGAGGTGCAGTGAGAAATGGAGGAACACACAGGTAAATCAGATAATCCGAGAGGATATAAAGAATCAGGAAAAAACTGTCCATACAGTTTTGTAAGATACTATATTCCATAAGAGGTGGCAGATAAGATTTTTTTGTCTGTTCAATCACAACTGACTGACTGTATGCCTCTGAATGGCCGGGCCAGGGAGGAAGGCTGCCTGTTTCTCCCCTGGCTGCAGTGCACTGGGAGGGGTGAAAGCTTCGGCAGGGAGAATATTGTGCATTCCCTGAGTGCAACTGCACAAGTCCGAGAGAAGATCCCCCTCGGATCTCTGCTTGGCATGAGTTCAGCCACAGTTGCACCATGTTTTCTTCCTCGGTAAACCAGGTGAGAGCCTATTATCCTTTACCAAGTCCATCAAACAACATAAGATTACAAAAAACCTGTGATTAATGGTCAATGCCTTTTCCTTCTTGTAGTACTGGACTTCACTTACAGGTTAGTCTACCATTTCCCAACCCGTTTGGTCCCAAGTCACTTCATAGGGGTCTAATACAGACATGTCACAGACCCTTGAAGAGCTTCAGCTTGTGCTCTCCGTGCACAAGCTTTGCCAGTGCAGCTATCTGGGTGCATGGAAGTTATGGAGGGTTATGTTACAACTTCCTTTGTCCTCTCTGCTATTCAGAGAGGCTCTTCTCTTAAACTGCTCAATCTTGCCTGGTCTGGAAGGGAAACCCCAGTTTTGGATGAAGCTGGCTTACTCCTCATTATCGCTATTTTAATACATGCACCTTTCAAAACAGAACTATAAACCTAGTTGTGTGGCTGGATTCCAACACACCTAGTTTCTCCACAGCTTCAAATGAATGCAACATTTTTCTGAGCTTTTTGGCCCACCCTTAACTTCAGCATTTTGACAGCTATCTACTCCCTCCCCCAACCCAAAACAGCTGCAGCTTACATGATGCTATTCCATCACTGACTAATGATAAAGAGCATAGAGATGAGAAACAGTATTCAAACTTCTGGTATTCATGTCATCACTGATGCTGCTGTAAAATGTTGTTAGCAGCAATATAGATTTGCTTTCACAGAAGCAGATGCTTTGGTTTCTTTCCTCCTTGCATGAGTATGGAGGGCTCTTTATTCTCTTTCTGGTGTGATCAAGGGCTCTGAATGGGTCTACACAGAGCTGTTGTAAGGCACTGAGAGAGTTATTAGGCTGATTGCCTAGACTGGCTGGCAAACAGAGAACAGAACCCCATCCCTCTGTACGGTAGTCAGCTGCCAGTCTTCAAGGGGCTTTCATGGTGTTCTTTCAACTATGTGGAAATTATCTGTTCTGCAAAATGGACTGTTCTCCTGAAGGATTAGGCAGCTTATCATTACCACATAATTTCCTCAAAGAAGAGCTGGCTCGCTGTTCCTTTTCATGCCATTAATGAGTTACTTGAGCCAAAAAGCACAGCTTGTAACTATGATTACATTAAAAACGCTTTGTGAAGATTCCTCTGATCTTCTCTAATAACAAAACAGACAAACTTTGACCTGGAAGGATGTCTTCAACAGTTGTGTGCTAAGTCTGCCTAACACAGCTGCACTTCTGTGGCATGCTGTTAAGTTAGGCCTGAGGTGTCCAATCACATCTTCTCGATGTCCACAAAAAGTGTGCCTAGATACTGACTTGTGCCGAAGGGTGAACTGTGCCTGTTGCTCATTTCTCAGCCTGTTACCATTTACCTTTCAGAGGTGAGACTGTACAGTCGGTTTTGCTTGCCAGAGTTTAACCTGGAAAAACAAAGATCCACTGGAGCCATATGAGGATTATCCCAGGTGAATACTATCAAAATAATATAGCAGAACTTGTTAACACTTGTGAATTAATTATGATTGATTTATACTGTTTTTCCAGGAACACATTTGTGTAGCCACATTTAGTTGTTATGAAGACTTGGACAAAGTCGTAGGTTTGTAGGTTTGATTTCTCCTAAACCCCAGCATTTTAAAATCTCCATAGTTATTAACATTGTGTCATCCATCACCATAAAAGCCATACAGATAATTTATATACCTTTTCCTGGAGGGTATCTTTGTGTTGTCCCACAATTTTAACAACTTATTCATTCTTTATGAAAGTCTAGTTACATGCTAACATGTATTATGGAAGAAAAACCTGGAAGGTGGTCTTAGATAATCACTTTCATGTGAACCCTTCAGTGAAGACTGAAATATGGAAGTATGAACAGGAGAACCTTAAATTATTTTAAAAGCAAACCACAACAGTATTTTAACCACAGAATTACAGAGACACGGCTTTTGATGACTTGAGACATCACTTGAAACAGCTGAATTTTCTAGATATTTGATGAAATTTAGTCCTGGTAGGAGGCTAAGTTTCAGGCACTGATGGAATGAACAGTGCAGAATCACTAAACCCTTGTGAATATGTTAATCTTAACATCCTAGAAGAAACAACTTCGATGTTATGTTCATTACTGCATCTGATCCACACCCACAACCTGTTCCTGCAGCTTTGGTCCTGTAGCCACTTCTCTGACTGGCAGACTATTTTAAGCCTTCATCATCTATTTAACCAGAGATGGAGTGCATAATAATTTTGTTCTTTCCTTCTTCATCAAAGCACAAGAATCCAAAGCAAAAACAGGTGCAGTTTTGCTGGCATCAGGCTGCACTGAGCTATTTTTTTTTTTTACTAAGCTTCTGATTTTGAAAGGACAGATCATGAAAAATTGGTACAAATGAATGACTATTCCATTGCATGCACGAGAAAATCCTTCCATATTTAGGTACCCTTCAGTTGCTGAAAGATTAAAATACAGTGGCAATGAAAAGTGGTCATGGAGATCAATTGAATCAGAGCTACATGAACAAGCATTTGGGAAATGAGATGCAGCCAAAGTAAGAACAACAGAGATCCTTTGCTGTTTAAAACATGAACAAAACTCTTAAACCCTAAATACAGATTGATTTATCTGTTACTACTGAAAAGTTCTTCCTAAGCCGTGTTGCCGTTTGTCTCTCAAGAATATTCATAGGACGGTGAGATAGTGTTAGCACTATTTTTACCTTCTATCTGAACGTATTCCCATGAAAACAACTTCATTTTTGTCCCAGAAACATCTGCTCCTGCCATTTGATGTCCTTCCTAAAGCCAGAATCTCTATAACATCACAGGTTCTTTGAGTGAATGAGTATCTATCAGATATCAGGAGTTGAGCAATGAAGGGTGTTGCCAGCAACAACCTTAGGCTTGTACAGATGTGCTGTACCTAGAAATGGTTTCACATGATTTAGCTACCAAAGGCTGATCCTGAGCCTGGAAATAAAAAGGAGTTGTAGAGGTGATGGCCTCTCTTAGACTCATCCATATTCTGTTTTCAATCATCCAGGAGAAATGGAACTACTTTGACCTTCTTTATATTTAACAGTCCTCTATATTTCCCTCTTCTTTCCCCTTCTCTCCCCTCAAACACCAGGCAGTAGGAGAAGCCTGACTCCTCTGAACAAGATTTAGGCAGGGTCAAACCGCCTCTGGATGAAGAAAGAGTCTCACCCTGGCAGTTTGGTTCAGTTGCATAGAAATCAACATATTAACCCCAAGCCTTGGCATTCGGACAAAATCTGACATTCCTGCCTGTGGCACAGAGCTGCCTGTGGAGTTTCTAAATTCTTCGATATTAAATTTATGTAAGCTTTAGGGGAAAAAAAGAAGGCGGTGGCCAATCAAGTTCCAAATGGTTCAGCACAGCTTCTATTGCTGCATTCACTGAATCTCCCAAAGCTCAAAGATCCCCTCTCACGACCAGCCCTCCATTATAGACAAAAAGCAGCCGCAACACACTTATACTGTTTGATGCGAGGCTCATAGTCTTGCTGCAGGTGCACAAGGATGACTGTGTCTGAGAGGCTTACCAGCAATGGCCTATTAAAGATCAATTCGTACTCAAAAAAACAACACAGAAAAAAACCACTTGCTTGATAATTGTTGGCAATGTCACAAAAGGACTTCTTCAGCATTGTCAGCTAAAATGATTTCTACAGGACTCATGATTTTCAGATGTTTACAATTCCTTTTGTTTGCTTATTTTTACAACTCTTTGCTGGACTCAACATTGCAGAAGAAGTTCTGCTTTTATGATTTTCAACTTTTTCAGTTGTTCGGGCTCAGAAGTAAAATTTGAAAAAATGCAGAGTTCTATCCTGCAGGCTCAAAACCCTCTCTAGTCAAAGACAAGGAGTCCCAGTTGCATTTTCAGAAGAATTTCAGATCCATCTTTCAATAATTTACATGTTGATTCTTGATTTTGAACACTTCAAGATTCTATTTCTACCCAGATGATAGAGCTATCTAACCCTTTCCAAGTAAGTTAAATAACATCATTTTCATATAATTCATTGCTAAACTTCTATCCAGAAAGTGTCAGCATAATGTTGGAAGCCCATGAAATTCAGCTCTGCTCAAAGGAACGGATGGGAGGTCATTCATTGTCCACTGAAGCCTCTTGGATTATACAGAACTAGACCTCTTTTGTAGCCATTTCAGCCGTTCTTCCTACACTGACAGTAGTTTTTTAGGTTGAGTTTTCAGCACTTTAATCCCCTGCTAATGTCATTGAACTTGATAGAAATCTTAACTGTTGTTTCAGAGGACGAGAACTAAAATGATATAGAGAACATATAAAAAAGTCTCTTAATTCTTAACCAAAGCCAGAATTTTTGTAGGACTGCAGTGAAATGGAAGTGTCTTGCATACATTTGCACATTATTGATTTAAATGGATGCCTGTTGCATGAATTATGTTATTTATACTATGATGCTGTGCATCTTTGATATACATTCCTTTTGCCTGGTGCCCCTGTGCATTCTGGATAGTCATTTACACCTGTACAATGAAGATGTAAAGCAAACTGTCTCATAAGATATTTTGGGTGGGTTAAGTGGCTACATAAGATGCAAAACTCAGCAAAAGTGGGCCTTACTGTGTTGCATCAGTAACAAAGGCTGATATCAGATAAATTGAGTGACAGAAAGTGTTGGCCAGCCTGGCTGGAGTGAAAAGCAGATTCCTAATTTTCTTGTCAGCAATTCACAAATCATTCTGTAAGCAAGGGAAATAATGAAGCATGATTCTTGTCATGTTACCCCAAATTGTTCTATTCTCTATGCTCATCAAGGTTGACTGAAATTGGACAGTAGATTAAAAGTCTTTGGGCCAGGGAGGAGAGGATACTCAGCGGTAGGCAAACACTGTGAGAATGTATAAGTAATTGTCTACTTAGGAACTTTGGTTAACAACATCTTGGTACGACAGCATGGGCTGTTCAAGCACAAACCACTTTTTTGACTCAGGGCCTCACTGAGAACTTCTTGATTTACTACTTTGCTTAGTATTGAAATCTCTGTTCACTAAACCACAAAACAGAATATCACCTAATCTCTTCATACACGAGAGCTTATAAAAGCAGATCTGTCCTAGTACAAGTTTGATTCCCTGCCACATGTAAGAAAAGTTTTTGATTTTTTTTTTAGTAATATTGCCGATCTGCTTGCTTTTGCTTTTTTGTTAATAAAATGCAAAAAAGTAGGTCATTTTTATATTTGTTTACTTTTACAATGATTTGCTGACATATTTTTGTAGAGCAGTGCTTATAGAGAACTAGGACTTGCTAAAGTGTGTGAGAATACCAAAATTCACTAAAATTCAACCTGTGAAATTTTGCATTCAACCATCACAACTTTCCTTTGAATCTTTGAGATATCCAGAGATTACATTTTATGCTTACTAGGGGAAGGAGTGACAGAAAGAGGCACGGAATGATGCTTTCAAAAATGTAATTCAAAAATATGTACACTTTATCCTACTGTTAGTCAACAGAAGTATAAAAAGAGCAGTAAAAAGGTACCTAGATGCAATTATTATAAAAATAAGAAGAAAATAGGCCTGTTTGAATAGTCTTATAATGTTTTTGTAGTCCTGTCAAAAATGAAGTTGTTACTGTCACATAGGAAGTAAGAAGACTAAAGTATTTTGAGAGATGAAATTGACAGAATTAGAGAAATTAAATCATGTACTTACAAAATACATTGCATGCCACAGAAGAAAATGTCTTCCAGCTAGTTCTGCAAAATGCTGTCCCATGGAGACTTTCTCCGAACTTGCAGCACCTGTTTCTGTCCATATCGCAGTTGAACAGGTACTGTGTGTCCTTCCAGTCCCATTTCTGACTTCAAAAGAGGTGACTGTTCCTCTGCTCTGGGAGAGGCATGTCCCAGCGTGGCCCTGAGCTGGGCAAAGGGCTCCAGTTTCAGTTTTAGCAAGGTTTTACTATATCGCTCACAGAGATATAGTTGCTTAAGTGGCTCCTCAACTTTTTGCTTTCATCTAGTGCTCTTTCTGTGATCTAAGAGCATGTTTTCAAAGCTGCTGAGGTACCTCCAATTGAGTTGCAAGTAACTAGTCACTGAAGTGCCTGTTCCTTAGCTCAGCTAAAATACCCTCCTCACAATCTTCGTTCACTGATTCTGCAAGATGCTGCTTTTCCTCTGCATTAAAATGATAGATCAGCACATGAGCAATTGCCTGCTGATGTAGGAGTGCAACAGGAAAGAAAACTCTGCTATAAATCATACTAATGAATACACACAAATATTACACATAGAGAAGTACGTTTTGATCAGGAAAACAATGCCTATTAAATGAGGCCATTTGCTTACGTTTACTTTGCATCCAGGATGCCATATAAATCATTTTAGCCTGCATTGGTCTTCCTCAGACAATCTTCTTCCTCTGTCCCCATCTTCTTCCAAAGTAACATCAATTTTACCGTCATATTTCAGCTCGTTTGCGTCCAGGCAACTGAGTGGCCAGATGATGAACTGAGGGCCCATCCTCAGGGTCCTGCACCTGGGTCGGGGCAACCCCCAGTGTCAATACAGGTTGGGGGATGAAGGGATTGAGAGCAGCCTTGCTGAGAAGGACTTGGGCGTACTGGTGGACGAAAAGCTGGACGTGAGACAGCAATGTGCGCTCGCAGCCCAGGAAGCCAACCATATCCTGGGCTGCATCAAAAGAAGCGTGGGCAGCAGGTCGAGGGAGGTGATTCTGCCCCTCTACTCTGCTCTGGTGAGACCCCACCTGGAGTTCTGCATCCAGCTCTGGAGCCCTCAGCACAAGAAAGACATGGACCTGTTGGAGCGGGTCCAGAGGAGGGCCACAAAAATGATCAGGGGGAAGGAACACCTCTCCTATGGGGAAAGGCTGAGAGAGTTGGGGTTGTTTGGCCTGGAGAAGAGACCAGGGAGACCTTACTGCGGCCTTTCAGTACTTAAAGGGGGCTTATAAGAAAGATGGGGACAAACTTTTTAGTAAGGTCTATCGTAACAGGACAAGGGGTAATCGTTTTAAACTAGAAGAGGGTAGATTTAGACTAGATATAAGGAAGAAATCTTTTACAATGAGGGTGGTGAAACACTGGCACAGGTTGCCCAGAGGGGTGGTAGATGCCCCATCCCTGGAAACATTCAAGGTCAGGTTGGATGGGGCTCTGAGCAACCTGATCTAGTTGAAGATGTCCCTGCCCACAGCAGGGGGGTTGGACTAGATGACCTTTAAAGGTCCCTTCCAACCCAAACTATTCTATGATCCTGATAAAATTTTAAAACTACAGGCACCTATAACACACATTTAGACATATCTACACATTTATATGTATCTGCACTATAACACTAGAGAAGCAATGGTCACTCAGTGCTGCTTTCTGAATTAAACTCAGCAACTATATGTGCAAAATATAAGCACTGTGTAATGTAAGCACAAAACACCCAAATAACATTCATAATTACTTAAACTGGAAAAGTTGTTTGTTTGAGAAGTATAAAGAAAACTGAAATCATACAAAGTCTAAGCTACTGATCTAAGTGTAATATGTTTTAGTGCCATTTTAAACAATCTCATGGAGTTTACATGGATTTTAGTATGAACTAAGATAACCAACTTACCAGTGAAGTGGCAAAGCTTACCAAGATGACACTCAAGTGACTGGATGAGCTAGTAAAGGCTGGATACAAGAGTCAGTACTTTTCCCTGGCAGATTTGACTTCATGGCAAGCCAGGGACCTAAGTAAATTTATACTACATTCATGAGCTGAAACCTGTCATTGTATCTTCCATGGGTTTCATGCATTTATATTCATGCTAAATTTACCTCTCTCTTTCTTTTTTTAAAAAGGGATGAGTTATTTTTCTACCCAGGAAGTGCAACTGCACAGATGGACAGTTTTTCAAGGCATTGAAATGCCTTCATTTCTTTGCAGCTGTATCTCTACATATGCTCAAAAATTGGGGGGTTGTTGACTTGGGTATAGTCCTGCAAAAGAACAATGAACCTGAAATAAATTCATTAGCCATTACATCTTTCTCCTTCCTTCCAGCATTTCTAATCAGATGTCCTGCCTTCTTTATTTATTTGCCAAGTCAATGAATTTCCACTGGCATATGTCTGCTGTGTGGAGGAAACAGACACAGGATTCTCAAAAGATAGCTAAGGAAATCCAGCCTGCTGCCAGTCTGCCTGTTCACTGCACAGGGATGCACATCCCCACAGGAAGGCTGAAAAAGACTTTGGAGACTATTAATCTAAGTTAATAAAATTTCATTACTGCAAATAAAGTGGCGCTGGTTTCCTTTAAGAAATTCTCCACAAAATTAACCATCCCATTCTTCTCTTAGTTACTCTTTGATGGGTGTGTGTCAGTGAGTTCATTACTGAAATCCTGATAATACCTAGAAAAGGCAAACACATTTAACTGGAGATTGTACTGTGCTGGTCTCACCAGCAAGAGGTTGCTGAACTTTGAACAGATTGGATTTTTGAGGAGGTGCAATTAAGAAACCAATTACATGCAATGAATGATAGCACAGGATTAACAACTTAAATGTAAAACGTGGCTTTTTATGACTGGCAAAGTTCCTGTCCTCCTTCATTTCAGAAAGATGGACTTGGCTTAGACATAATATGGATACAAGTATTCATTATGATTTTTGACGGATTTGAAAAGCGTCAGCTGAAGGTCCTTCACTCTCGTATAGCAATATTAATTGGATTCAACTGAAAGCTTCAGAATAGATAATATTAAACTGTTTGACAAGTGTTCCTTCTAGGGGACTTACTATTGCATTTGTCTTAATTATTAATGTAAAAATCCTACTGAAGTAGAATACATTTTTTATTAAGACTAACTATAAGGCATCTGGGAATTCTGCAGCAGTTTCATATTAACTTCAGAAAAAAAAATAATGAACTGAAAATAATTTTAAAGAAAAATCTACATTTCCTCTATCACCAGAACTAATCATGTTTTTTCTGTGTAATGCAGAGAGGTTTGTGTCTGTAATAAGAAGAGAGATGTACATGGGTTGTAGATGACAAAGAAGAGGTACACAACCCAGAACTAACTAAAAGTATAGGTATTATTGTCAACAATAGTTCAGTGTATCCCATAAACAGTCAACTGCATTTTCTTATTACGTATTTGGGGAGAGAAAATAGTTTTAACACAATGAAAAGGACTCAGGAAATGCAAAACATTGTTGTAGATGACAAAGAAGAGGTACACAACCCAGAACTAACTAAAAGTATAGGTATTATTGTCAACAATAGTTCAGTGTATCCCATAAACAGTCAACTGCATTTTCTTATTACGTATTTGGGGAGAGAAAATAGTTTTAACACAATGGAAAGGACTCAGGAAATGCAAAACATTTTCCAGCAGCACTGGTCACAAGACTCCATTGTGCCTCCCGTGTTTTTCAGATTTTTATTCTTTGGAGTATCAACACTATAGAACAGAAGAACTTCGCAGTTACTTTAACCCTTAAGTATCCTCAGTGTTAAGATAGGCACCTCAGCTTCCTACTGTGCAGGTAGAAAATTAGATACTTAAGAAATCAGCTGTTAGAAAGAGTGGTTCAAGTGGGGCAAGAGAAAAAGCCCATGCAGAGCAACCGTGAGATGAGAGGAGACAGGACTCATCCCTGCATACTGAAACATTCTGATTTGTGACAGCAACTAGTTCCTCATAAAGGCGTATGTTGAAATCTTTTGTATGTTGTAGACACAAAAGAATCATGGAACAGCTGAAAGTTATCCAATTCACAGCACAACATAAGTTTAAACTAGCTAAAAAGTGTTAACTACTATGGTTAGAAGACTATCCCTGACAACTTTGAATTAAGAAAATAATATAGTAATAGTTGGCTTTCCTTAAAAGCTATTTGAGCTAGTGCCTATTTCAGTCTCTTAGTGAGAGGGGAGTATGCCTTTCAAAAGAGTGCCTAAGGTCGTTCATAATTCTGCAGGAAAACCTTCTGCTTAGTGCCTTTTCAGATTACTTAAATTGTTTTCTTGGATACGATTAATTTCTTGCAAAATTGATTTTAGTGAATGACTGCCATATGCCAATTTGTGTATCTGTTACTATAACAATGAGAGATTTTGAGATGCTGAAGAAACAGGGAAAAAAGCAAAGCTAATACAGACCCATTGGCTGTATTTTGTAATCATGTACTTTCAGCTTTCGAAGGAGAAATTGCTCATCTTGTGCTGTTGTAGCCTACGGCCAAAATTCGCAAACACAGATGCATAAGGTTAAGCTGCTAAATCTGTATTTATTTTCCTACACAAAAGCAGTTTCATTTTCATCCTCACCTTCCAGCTTTAAAAGGTCATTTACTGCTCTCTTTAGCTTAGACTTTTTCAGGGTGGATTCACAATTTATGGTACTTAGCATATCTTCATTAAGTAAGTGAGGCTATGCTAAATTTCAGTGCTTAGAACAGGTTATTGAATATACATTTAAGGTTAGATTCAGCCAATCAAAATATATCTTAACCTTAAAAAAAATTGGTAGTTTCCTTTTCAGGCTTTTTATGTATTTAATTTCAGTGGAATGCATCCTTGGGTCAGGCGCAGCTTCTCTTTCAGCAAACACAGATTAGTTCAAATGAACAGTTGGCTATTTTGCAAATTGTATAAGTGTACATGAAACTCCAGTTGTACACAACCAGTCACTTCGTGACTATGTGAGTGGCAAGCACACCAGGAAAGAAGGATAAGGGTGTACCTTGATGTTACAGTTCTGCTACATATGTTATATTAGCACTGTTAAAAATAACAAATATTTTTTTCCTTCATCACCAAAAAAAAAATCAAATCTGGAGTCAGGAGTCACAATGGTAAAACTTGCTGCAACCAAAGACATGACGTGCAGACCTGTTTTCAGGTTTGGTACAAAGTGACAAAGAAGTCTCACAGAGAAGTTGAAATTATATTTTCATTAGTCTAGTGTGAGTTTTTTATAGATAAACACAGGTGAATATATTCCCTTAATCTTGTGTGCCTCTAGAATTGTTCCCCTGATTATTCTTCTCAGATAATTTTTCCACTATAATTACCAGTTTTGGAGTTATTCTTAATCAGTTTGAAAATCTGGATTTCACATCTGAACTTAATCCATGTTATACAAAATGTAGAGAAATCTAACACAGTGTTACATGTCAAATGGAATTACTCATTGAATTAACATAGTTTCATCATGCTAAACTCTTCCCCTTTGGTATATACAATATGTGTTAACTCCTTGAGCTGCCTTGTGACTACAGACAAGTTGCACACGGCAGTTTTCAAACACACAAGTCTCAACCCAGAAACGGACCTTTTCCGATATAAATAGATTTCAGGTAAAACCTCATTTAGCATCCTGACCCTCCTGCATTCAAGCCACTTAAAGCAGCTTTGAAAGTCTTTGCAGATAGCTGCTACACATCAGCAATATGCAAGGGTGTTTGGCCTGTGCATTGCTCCAAGAATAGTCATGGTTACAGGATGAGTTATTAATTTCCTAAGGTCTCTGGGAGTGAAAGTGCTTATTTACTTGGATGCTATCTTGATTGCTTCAGAGTCATAAGTGTACCTAAAACTGCCTATTTCTGCCACAGTCCATCTGTTTAGGACCCTAAGGACTTTATTAAGTATAGAAAAATCTATATGACCCCTTCTTCTAGCTCTGGTCTAGCTGGGATTCACAGTGGATGCGTGAATGTTCACTTCTCAAAGAGAGAAGCCATTAGCAGCGCATGTTGTTCTGCTGCTTCTCTCACTGAGGTTGTTTCCATATTTAGGAAAGTTCATGGTGTTGCCAGTAGCCCTGCTCTCTTCTGCTGTTATGATCCTACTTGTTTTAACAGTTGAAAGGCAAGAGGAGAACAGTGAGAAAGCAACTCTGCTCTCTTGTCACAGGCATCTTTAGCAGAAGAGAGGGAAATCCATCATTGTCCTGCATACCCCAGAGATCCTGAGTCAAAGGCTCAGGTGGCAAAATTTACATTTCTTAGCAAGTAGAGTTTGCAGCTTTGTAGGGCCACTTGCCCCAACTCATGAGAAAGGTGGTGGTTTCCCTGGAGTGACGAATCTACATTGCTGCATAAATATATCTGAAGTAGTATACATGCTTAGTTGTACTAACTGGAGGTTTAGCTAGCCCTATTTAAGCACTGCTCCTTCCCCTTGTTCCTGTAACATGTGAGCTGAAATACGCTGAACAGAGACTGGCACCTGCAGCTGCTGCTGAGTGACAGAGAGTGTCCGAACACCGAGAAACCGAGTACCTCAAACAGCAGGGCTGGTACCATATCTTTGTCTTTGGGGATTAAAGGCTAATCCCTTCCTGAAGCTCAGGCTGAAATTGGAACTGTGTGCACATTTCTCCCTTTCTCTTCAGTTCATTGGGAAAACTATTACGGAGTTACAGCTAAGACCGGACATATTCTAGTGTACAAACAAGTTAATGGGGAGTATACACCTCTGTAATTACATTTTCCTTATTTCCAAGTATTATTAAAGCACAAGCATGTATTATCTTCTAAATAACAAAAGCTATGCATTTGCAATAAGAAATGAAATTGTGAATCTTGCATAATGGAGGAAGGCAATGTTATGTGTAAGTAACACAGATAGTGATCATTTAAATCCACAATAATTGTGATATGGAATCCTTATCTGAAATCCTTAAGGAAAAAAGAAAAAGGAAAAAAAAAAAAAAAACCAACAACTGTTCCACAGCTTTATTGGAGGCAAGAGTCACTGTAAGGTTAGACACACCACAAAGGATATTAAGCATGATCCCATTGAATATAACTGCAGAAATTAAAGTCATTGAAAGCGCAATATGTCTCTGTGATTCACAGGTCTGGTAGGCTTATTTCTGGGCTGAAGGCAAGAGCATGTAAAAGCATGAAGGCACAGTGATGCAGGACAGCAGCCTAACGATGCTGAGTCACTGGAGGGTTTGCTAGCCAGCATCTGTCTCATGCCAAAGTGCTTCCTGCTGTGCCATTGCCACTACTGTCAGCTTTGTGGCCAGGTTAACTCTAGCTCTAATATGCCCACATGCTTATATCATCTTATTTCCAAGACGCAGCCTGTTTACGAGCATTTAGTCTCATGGCACAGCCACTTACCACACTGTTTGAAATACCATGTTTCTGCAGAAGCAAAGTACCTGATCATCTCTTTGCTTTCAGTCCATGGCAAACCTGAGATTAAAAAGTGCAAGCTGAACCCCAAGTGGTCTTTATTACAGAAGATCTTTATTTCCTGGCAGTTTAACAGGTGTTGTAAATGCCTGAATGCATGCTTAATGGATGCCTGGAAATGTACAGCATCTCTGTCATTATTATAGAGTTTCCTGTGAATGCAGAAAACTTTTCTGTGTTTCTATACTACTGTATTGCAGTACTGTAGTTTGCAGTATTGCTGTACTATAAACACCCAGTTGGTGCTAGCATTTTTTTAAGACTGAAAACATTTACAGGGTGTGAAGTTCTGGTAATCAGCATGCTTGCTGTGGGAAAAAGAGGCTGCAATTTTCTAGTGATTGTCAACTGTTCTTAAATGGTGGAAATATATTGCATGAGATCATAAAGCAGTTGAAGAACTTAAATAAATGGTACTTGTTTCCAGAGCAAAAAACTCAGAGTCCCACCCAAATGGATGGTTTTAGGTCATTAACTTAAATATCACAAGGAGAGTAAGCTTCATAAACTGATACAATAACAATCCTTCAGCAAGTAATGTTACCCACTCATACGTGCAAGTAGCATATAAAGGGAGGATCCTGTCCTGTTGAACAGAAGCTGGCAACAGAGCAGTTAATCTGGAGAGGGCTCTGTGGACCACATTGACTTTTCTTTGGTTCCCATAAATCTGTAGAGCCACAACAGTGACAGATCTGTGAGGAGAATTGGGGTATGCCTCTACAGTTTTTCTAAGTAACACAATATATTGTAACTCTTTTCAAATACATGGAGTTTTTCACTGGGGATGGCATTTTTCCCTCTCTTTTCTATCATGAGAGGTGGTAATAGCCTTTTATCATCTGGTGTAATAACAATATCAGGAGAGCTGAAACTCGTCAATATTTGCCAATGTGTTTTCCTCCTGCATCACCTCTTCAGCCTTCTTAACTGTATACAGGTCTTCAGCTGGAGAATTGTTTTGTTTAGTTATACTACAGAGTTACAGAATTTTGGGGGGGATGTTGTCTTAAGCAAGACCTTTTGATACTCAACTGAACAGTGAGGGAGAGAGATCAGACAGCAGGTCTGGTAGCCCAGCTTGAACTTCTTGTCCCACAACTTGCCTTGGACTTCAGCAGGAACAATTTCACACAGCAGTTACAATACAAACACCTTGGTTCTTTCAAAAGATACCAGTGCCAGGGAACAATGTCTCCTTTTCTGCCTTTCCTAAGTGTCCCAATTTAAAAGGAACACATTGACAATTAAGTGCCAGTGCATGAAGGTGATTTATGAGATCTGTTTACCACACAGCAAACCACGTAAGTGTACCCTCAGGTCTAGGATACAGGTTGTTTGTATTTGGTGTATACCCAGCAAACTGGCTGTCAGTGCCTATTCACAGTAAAATGCCTTGAATTATGCTAACAAATCTTGAAAATGTGTATTCTTAGCTAGAAGGGTGGTCATATGGTAATTTAAGTGAAGGATGTGGCACTAGTCTCCCGTGCTGGATGATTTACAACCTAAATAGCCTTCAGATACATATATCCTTAATTTTAAGCAAAAGTCAGTGAGGTGCCTATGTGTATACACGTTTGTTGAAATTAAAAGAAATAGAGAAATATAATATTTCTTGGAAACTTGTTTTCCATGGAGTGGGAAAAACATCATCTGCTTCTTTATTGCCCACTGGTTTAGTGTTGGGCAGCCATACGAAATTATCTGTCCCACCTGGTACCTGGCCAGATGCTCTTTGTGAAAGAAGCTACAAAGATGGCTCAGGAGAAGACAGACTCCTGCAGCAGATCCTGAAGCAAGGGATGGGAAAGCAGCCCATGCAACTCTTTGGAAGTAGCCCCCCAACAGCTGGTGAAGGAGCTGTCTGGCCTGGGGCTATGGCTTGGTTTCATTACAGCAAAGAAACAGTCCCAGAAGGGACTTGGATTTGGTAGAAAAAAATCAATGGAGAAAATGTGCCAGCCATCTTTTGTGCAAGCAGAGCAGGTGAGTCCAAGTATGTGTTTAAAACATCGCACATGCACAGAGAACCCATCAATCAACACCTCACCAAGGTGGATCAGCACTTCAGCGAAAGCTTGCTCATTCGGCTTTTACTGGCACGCAAATCAACAAAACTGCAGCAGCTGACAGCAAATGTGAATCCAACCCATGGCCTTTGCCTCAGGATTTTCTTGGGATTTGACCCGTCAAATGTCCTCCTTCACACTTGGGTCTCTCTGTTACTGTGCTGCTACCGCACAAGTAAATCATGCACCACCAGCATAGTCCATGACTTCTCTCTACCTCCACGATCCCAGGATAAAATTTTTCTTCCCCCCCTAATCTGAATATTGGGGTTGCAGGATCAGTAGGAGGCCCAAAGCATGAGGCATATGGGCCTGATGGTTTTTGGGAAACTGTGGGAAGTCCCATATTGTTGACCACTCCACCATTGCACAACCAGATGAATGGAGATATGGAGGAGAGGTAAATTGCTTCTCTGTCCCATAGCCAAGCAAAAGCAGATTGGTTAAAGAGGGTTTAATAAGTCTTTGCTGACAGTGCTTTCTATCACGAAGCTTCCTTTTAGTGCATGAAACATACACCCAGGGCTCAATAAAAGCTGTCCGTGTATTCTGTTAATCCAGTAGCCGTGTAGGATCATTAAGCCAAGGCACTCCAAAGCTTTATTAGCCTTTAATTTTGAAAGAGTTACTGAACATAAGCTCAGTTCATGAATCTTTTAAAACATTAGTATCTCAGTCATTTTTCTATAAAATGGGGACACATGAGTTATATTCCTTTCTATGGCTTTTATAAAAAAGGACCAAAAAAGCTATCAATAATAACTGAAAGGAGACAATGAAGAATAGTGACCTCTTGGTCTCAGGGCATGGTCCTGTAGGTCAGGTTACAATTAATTTTTATGGCTGTGCCAGCCTCATAAACCCTATAAAAATAGAAGTTTACAAAAGAAATGCTGATACCACCTTAACTCTAATGGCAGTAACAATGGTGCTATAATTTTCTTTGCTAGTTAATCTCCTGGTACAGTAACCTGTGCTGCCCTTGGAAATTTTAAATCTCTCAGAGAAAGGGGAGTGAAGAGGGGTGGGTGGATGTTTTCTCTCATGGGTATAAAAAGAGCACAGTAAACTGAATTAATGTTGGGAGTGATTCCACAAGTTCTTTAAAGCATGTTAAAACAATTGTTTTCATGTGCCGAGATATGTGGCTGTAGTATGTCTTATTCTGTGCCTTCTACCCCTGCATTTTATCAAGTTATTTCACTACACAGGCAGCTGCAGATACAGCTCTTTCACTCTCCCCCTTCTAATTTTTGTTCTTGTAATGTATCTCTTGGATGCCAAGGTCACCCAAGCTAAGCTTTTGACGTGTGGTGTGGGTTTCTGACTGACACAGTGCCTTGTTCTTTCTCGCAAGTCCTCAACACGCATCCATAATTCTTTTTATTATGTGTCTGAAATGCAGGTTTCTCACCTCTGTGCTGCACCAAGAGCTGATGGCTCTCAGCTCTCATCTTGGCCACGATCACTGGCCAAGATGCACCGGGGACAGTGCCTCCCACAGGTGCCATGCCTCGGCCTGAAAGTAGCACCTCTTTGACTCATAAAATACAATTTTCTGCCTAGCTTTTGCTCCTCCTAACTGCCTCAGATTTCCAGGCATGCCCTGCCCTCCCATGGGCATATGCACCATGGCCATTGTGCAGCAGGCTGAGATTTGGACAGCTGAAGGAAGAGCTAAGCATTTAGGGGAAGGCATGGCTTAGTTTCCTGCATAAGAGGATGAGTAGAATTTTGGGAGAAGGGATGAAGGCTTGTCTCCTCTCCTTTTTCACGTGTTTGCCTACATACAGCATCTCTTCAGAACATCTGGGTTTCTTTCCCTTGCTGTTTCCTCTCTTTGCATGCTTTTCATTTCCCATTCTTCCCTTTTGCACTCTTGGGTTGGTTTTGTTTTGTTTTGTATTTTATGCACCCACTTATTTCATACTTCCCCTGGCGACTGTCTTCTGCCACACTGTGCTCGTTTTTCCTCTTCCACCTTTGAGAGCTCTACTCTTGAGATCTTCAAAGACAAAGTGTAGGGTCAGATCTACATCGTCACTCCAAGCCTCTGTATTTTAGTTCCTGTAATCTTTACAGTGAGAAAGTGGGCTATGCATTGCACTGTGCAAGTCCAAAGCTAGAACAGGGGGAGGAAAAGTTGAGTGTGAAGGCATTAGTACTTCTGGAGTCCTGCCTAAGAGACAAGGAGGTATGGAGGCAGGACTGCACTTTGTAAAGTCAGAGTACTTTTGCATACTTGGTCTGTCTTTATAGTTAACTCTGATGTGTGATTTGTTGGCTGGAAGTGGCCTTATTTGCATTCTGCAGAATCATCCATGGGCACAAAAGCATATGGCTGGCTTCTGTGTACACTGTGTGGCATGCAAAATTCATCCAACATGTGGAGAGTGTTCCTGCATGCAGAAGAGTGATTCATTTCTGCAACACACGAGAGGAAAACAGTAAAATGGACACATGCTCATCTGCAAAGAGGTCACAAAGCTGAAAGATATACTTGGGCTTCAGCTGGTCTACCAACTGGTCCCTATTAATGAGAGATCTCCAAGGAAAGCAGTTAAACCTCATACAGAGAGTCCCTGCTGAATGCTTATGTGCAGGAGGTAGAATTTAGTTAAAGCAATATTGGCATTCTGATCCAGCAGAGAAGTTCAGGGTTTGGGGGTTTTTTTGGTTGTTATTTCCTGCATTGTTCCACAAAGCATAAATCTATTCATCTTCCTTCTTACTTCATTATGACAAAGCCCCAGGCTTTCTTGAGCAATAGGTCGATGAGGCTTGGTACAGTTTCTCATTTGAGCAGAAAGAATCTCAAGGCTTTCATGTACCTCCCTAAAGTAAATGTCTCCACAATGGTTTCAACTGGGGGAAGCAGTCGTGGTTGTTGTTGAGCATTGTGCTCTTTGAACCAACTTTTCTTGATTTTCTTCCCAGCAGTGATTCACTTTAAAAAAAGAACTTTTCCCTTGCAGAGGGAAATCTATGCTGCGCTCACACACAAAAAAGACTTGTTCCTCCCAGCATAAACCACTACAATCTGATGCAAACTGACAAAATCACACTCAGTCTGTTAGTAATTCTCTCTCTCTCTCCCCCCGCCCCCCCAAGCCAGATTAAAGGGGGAGGGGGAAGGTTTGCATTCACCTTGAAATTCTGCACCTGCAGCATTTACATGGGTGCCAACCCAGGTATGCTGAGTACCCATCCTCCATGCTGCATTCATAACAACTCTACAACATGAAATGTCTGACCCCAAAACACCACCTGAAACGTGCTCTACCCTATGACTCCTTTGGCATCCCTTCTGAGGTGCTCCAGCTGGTATACTCTGCTCACTCAGGAGGTCTGTCTTGATCCTCCCGCTGCTTTTGAGCACGCCCCAAATTTTGCTCTGTAGCTGCTAAAGGCAGGACTATGAGATGAAGGAAGGTATATTAGTCATCAGCCAAATTACTGAAAACTGTCTTTTCAGCTAAAAGAATGAGATCAGGAATAAAGTGTGCTCCCACACTATAAAAACAAATTATCCTTTTTAATCTCTTTAATGAAGCCTGGGGTTAATTACTCGGTTAAAAAGAACAACCTAAGACTACAAATATTGTTTCCCCTCATGAAAATCTTGCATAAAAACCTTGCTTCTGAAGACTCAGGTGTCAACTTATAGTTAAAGAATTTTATTGCTGATAAGTACAATCCCTCCTCATTAAAATGCATTAACCATGCAACAATAGAGGTCTTTGTGTAACTGGCCTTTGCTATTTTTTTAACAGGCTAGCAAGTCAGCTTTGAGCTCCAGTTGGTGCTTGTAAGGTTTTGGAAGGAAGAGAAGACACTTCCATTTATCATCATAAATAATCCAGGCCAGTGGTCTCCCCCACTAGCTGCCCATCTTTTCTGTCCCTACCTACCGTCCCTAAGGTACAGAGCAAGTTAGTCTCCTTTCTCAAATGTATATTCCTGCTTGCTGGCTTCCCAAGTGAGAAAGATAAATGAGATTTATTTACAGTACTGAAAGTCAGAGGTTTGACCCCTGCTATAAACTCTTGGCTTTTTTTCTTGCAGTTCAGGAGTGGGGAGAAAATGCCTTATAAGACACAGCCTTGTTTTCATTCAATGCAGAAGGAGAGGAATATACATTGGTTTAGTGGTTGCAGGGAGTTAGGGAATAGGCTGGACGTGGAGGTAGAAGGACCTAGCACGATTAAAAGGACAAAACAGTTTTACAGGGGACCACTGTACCGAGCTGCATTGCCTCTGGAAATCCCTGCACCACAGACATGGAATCGCATGTCTGCAGCAGGAGGCGAGATGGGGAGCAAGCTGTTGTGCTGGCTGGTCCCCTCTGGAGCAGGGGGACAGCAGGGCACACAGAGAGGACAACAGAGCCTCAAAAAGCAGTAGAGCTGGTCCACACTGCTGAGATTTGGGAAGGGTGTGTGTGCTGTTCCATCTTTTATAACTCATCCCCTAGCACCTCTGAACCAACTGACATGCAATAGGTACAACTTCAGAGGGAAAATCAAGGCAGTATTTTGTTACCTTTGCATGTACCAGCCCTGGCATTGGTTGACATTATTTAAGCTCAGACTAAAACAGAAGATAGCCCTGAACCTGCTCGTGCCTGGTCGATGCTGGACCATGGAGGGCTGAACAGGACGGGGACAAAGGACCTTTTCATATCATGGAGGCATTTGCCCAATTAATCCTCAGTACCAACATATTTGTTCAGCCTTCTGCTAAGGCTAGCTTTGGTATTATTTCAGCCAGTACACCCCCTAGCATGTTTCCAGTTCAAGAAAGCAAAAATCAGCCTCTACGGTAACATAACATTTCTATGGTAAATCACAGAGTTGGGGCAAACTGAAACAAAACTATTAGAAATTGGGGCGGGGAGGGGAATCCTTCTGGAAGCTCTGTTTTTTTGCCAGATGCTTAGTCGCAGTGGTCAGGATTCACATGTACAAAATTTCCTATAATGCTTTATTCTCATGTTTTTTTGGGGCGTGTGGCAAAAAGTTATAGGACAGGGAGTATCTGGCAAGGGCATATTATAGTTGGCAAAGCCCCTACCTGGCACTGGTGCTTTTAAAAAAAAAAAACTTTTTCTCTGCCACTTACAGAATAAGGTAAGTACACCTTTGGCATCTGCCTTTTCCGCAATGTTTTGGCTAAGAAATGGAGGATTTCCTTTAGCACAATAAGAGTGCACCTTTTTTCATCTCCTCTGTCTTAGGTGTTTATTATTCACTGGGTTATTGCTTTATTGGGGTGGGTGAAGGATGAGGGCCTGAATTTTTAATTTCTTCATCTGGCTTTTGATCCGTTGTGGATTGAAAGAGGTCTTACTTAGACATTTTTTCCATTACTGCCTACAGTGTTGCAGAGGATGCCCTGCCTCCCACTTGGGCTTCCTGAGCCCTTGAGGTACTGAAGGCCACAGGTCTTCATTGTGCTGTGTAATGGGTATATTCAAAAAAAGCCAGCACTTTCCTGAAAAAGCACTTTTGCTTCCATACATACATACTATTCACACATATATTTTGCAGTATTGGGTGGGAATATGGATATAAACAGGTCCATTCCAGGTTTTCCTGTAACTGGACTGGAATATAAGCTTCAGCATTGCCACACATTCCTTCTGTGATTCAGAAGGAAAACCAAGTGGTAAATACCTCACAGGTTTGGCAAGGATTGTAAGTGCATGAAACCGGATAGTGAGTGATGGTTCTTTCTAGTAGCTGGTATGACAAAGTTGAATTGTGAAATACACTGTTGTGCATCTATAGCAGCAGATGAAACAGGAGCGTTAAACACCTTGTAGGATTAAATCCTAAAGGAATATCACTATTCACTGATCACAGACCCCTTATTCAGTTGGGCGATAAGCATGTTATTAGCATGTTATTTTCTACATATCACAACCAAGCTTTTGTCCTCCCTGATGAAAAACTTCTGGCCTTAATGCTGAGTATTGTGTTGGCCAGACTGCTAACACCATGTGACCAACCAGGATAGCATATACGAGTTGGGGATGAGGACTGGGGGAAAGACAGAAAAGAAAGGAATGCATTTCGCACCTTATAAACTGGGTGTTCTACTGACCCAGTCCCACTGTTGGTGTTAATCTGTAGAATGGATATATGTCCCTCCAGAAACAGACTTCGGGCAAAAGAAGATGCCTGAGTGAAATCTGTGATGCAGGAAAGCTCCACACAAAGGAAAAAGGATAAACAGATAAGACAACATTGAAAGGGAAAGAGGAGAAGGGAACCTAGCACATTCAAGTCATGTTGCAAGTGAGTTTGGGAATGACTCCAAAATGAAAGTAGAAACATTGCTTACTTGTCTGCAGTCTGAAAAATGCCCTGCTTGCTCACATGTGTCCAAGACTAGACACTGGCATGCTAAATTTTTTGCAACTCTGATGCCTTTAAAAGCCAAAAATTTTGACTTTTGTTTATTTGCCTAAAATGAATATCTGTTATGAAATTACTGTTGTGCACTTGACATTTTAAATGTATTATCCGATTAAAAAATCAGCAACATCTGTTACCCTGCACTAAACTTCCTGTAACTAAAGATGCGCAAGCCCTGGAGATTCAGCGCTACGTGAAATAGATTTGTTTAATATAATTGAACATAATTGTGCATGTAATGTTTTAACGTAATATTACTCAGCAGATGTGCAAATAACAGCTAGATTATTTGCCACCAGCCATATGCTGGTGATGTGATGGCAGAAACTTCATAATACTTGGCAAGACAAGTTCATTAGTCTGAGTGACTGCACTAATGCACTGAAACTGAGATTTGGTGGTGACCTGGGAATGCTAGCGTGTGCCTTGAGGAAACGCCAATGTCTTAGTCTAGCAGAAAGCATATAATAAGTTTTCTTGCCCTCTGTTGGTAAGAGATCCTGAGTGCTACTTCCAAATAGGCAGCTAGTAATTTCACTGAAATAGATATTTAAGATGAGCCTGTTGTGAAACCCAGGACAAGTTTATTGCATAAAACAGGAACTACAAAGTGAATACTTGTTTGTCTGATTACTTTGGATTACCTCATGATTTCAGAGTTTCTCTCTTAGAAAAGAGAAACAAATTTCAGTTTTCATTTATCAAAATTCTGGTATGAAACATATTGCAGACTTGCTTCTATTTTAAAGAAACTTCCTGTATTTGGGATTCTGAAGAAAACAAGAGGCGATTGCCGTGAAGCTGGGAAAATATACTGATGCAAAAGAGATGGCCAAACACTAACCCATCTTTCTTAGTTGTCCAAAGAAAGAAGAAAAACAGCTATGTTGCCAACATTTGATCTACCTTCTTCCAGTCCTTTTTGGCCAAACATAAAGGAATTAAAGTATTCCTGCATTTTCCGGGCCTAATAAAATTAGACCCATGGACTTTCAGTAGAAATCTGGTACCTCTCTGCATTTCTTATGTGTTTAAAGACCCTTAAATCTGACCTCCTAATAGTCTACTGTTTAAACTGTGATCTTGCAATACTGAGCTCAATAAGGTATTTGCGCTGATAGCATATGCCTTCATAAGGATTAGGATTCCCTCTTTTGTTCTGAGAACACCCTGGACTTAACAGTTACTGACATAAGAATACAAAATAAAGATGTGTATTTGTATGGTGGACTGTCTCAAACATTTTATACCACAAAAGAGGATATTGGCTGCTGTTAGGCTGGGGTTAAGGCTGGGGTTACCCACAGCCTGTGTTTGATCCACTATGCCAGGGGCAGCAATTCCCGTGGTCACATTTCCATGTCTGCTAAGCTTCTCACCTGTGGGTTTAAAAGTGATATTTGAAGACAGACAGGTGGGTAACAGAGTACTAAGGGATAACTGGGATAATAGATAAAGGGGATGACAATTGTGCTTTACAGAGACTTAATGAAGTTGTGCTGGCTAGTTGTTTGGACATTTCTAAAGGTCTGGAGAGTTAGCCAAGATGTAAAGACTGCTGGTTGTTCATAACAGGAATAGAATATCCTTTACAATAAAATGCCATCCTCAGTATGACTGCGATATTCATTAATGCAATATGTGCTTGTAAACTGAGGTCACTCTGACTATGGCTTAAAAAAATCCAAGGCCAGGAAATGTCACCTCAGGCAGAGATGCTGCCCATAACTAGACAGCTGCAGAAGGGTATTTCTTCTTTAGCAAACATGATTCTCTTCATCTGGTTAAAGAACATAACTTTGTCACTCCTCCTGAGAGCTTATGAAGGTGTTATTTTTTTTTTAAATTGTCATGTGTTCAGAAAGCTCTATCAAGCCAATATCAATAAGTGTGATATGGGAATGTGACAGCTGTACTACCAAATGTCTTTGCTTCCCTTCTTTCATCTTATTATTCTGTTAAGAGTGATTTAAATTTTAATTTGAAACCACACAACCTTTTGGAGCAGGGAATTATTTGGACCTTATGTTAACAGTGGGTTCAAATGCTGACTAGATTGCAGCATAGAATTTGGGCATCAAATACTTCAGCACTGAGTGCTGTAGTCAGAGGGATTGTATGTGCTTTTAAAATTAGATAATACAGCTCAAGACCAGAAAGACTCATTATGGTTATCTAGTTTAATCTCTTGACTATCATCAGCCATGAAATTTTGTCCAGAGATTTTTAGCATCAAGGAGTCAAGTTAGACTACAGATGGATATCAATTCTATCTCCTAAATCTTCTCTCATTATTTTAATAGTGAAAAGGAAGATATTAGCCCAGTGATCTTCTTTTAGTGACAAATTTAAAATTGTTCTATCATTCAGTTTCCTTTTCCATAATGGATATAATTTGAGACAAGTCTGAATCTTTTAAATCTGGATCTTTATTCCTCGTTGTGGGGGTATTCAGGACCAAGATATCTGCCTCAAGGATCCTATGTAGATGGGATGCCCGTCTTGGATCCCGAAGGAGTGCTGCTCGGATGAAGTGCTCCCTGTGGCAGCCTGGGCAGTGTCTGCCACTCCACTAGACAGAGGTTCACACAGCTCCTTAGTTCCCAGAGAAAACGTTCATAGATCATTCTGTGGTCACTTCATCACAGGCTGCGATTCAATGTGCTGCAGCTCCAGTGACAGCACGTCTTCAAAGTCAGTCTGCTTTCTTTAGGCACTTTAAAAACAGGATGCTATTGCACATGTCTATGTTAGAAAAGTATGACCTTAGCTTGTCACATTTTATTCTCTAATAGAGAATGAAACGAACTTTTCCTGATTGTTACAAGGTTTAGTAGGCTCACGTTTGCAAAAACTGGAATTATAGGAGGTCCCTGCAGACCAGTACATAGTGTGACCCTTCATTGCTAGAGCTCTGCTTCCTGGGCAGAAAGGAGGGCCTTACTCTGTATATCCCTGCTCCAGCTCCAGGATCACTGCAGGAGAACGAACTGCTGTGGTCATTCGGTTGACTTTGCTCTATTGTAGATCCCAGGGCAGGCTGTCACACCTGGAGAAGATGAGATCTATCTCATTCTGGGAAAAGCCCTGCACAACATGCTGCAACAACCTTCCCTGCCAAAAACTTCTCCACTGCCAGACTCGTTTTACTTTTCAGCTTACTGGCGGTTACATCTCTATGGATGCCAGACATTCTCCCTTGCATTCAATGGGTCACAGCTTTTCCAGGTAGCCAGTTTTTAATGTGATACTTTCAGTCCTTTGGGCTTTTGTAGAAATCATTTAACTTATCTTAATTGCTAAGTCCAATAATGTATAGAGAAAGTGTTTTATGTATCGCAGCTATCTGACTCGGGCTATCCTTACAGAGAGTTCACAGTAGAAGAGTGGCTGCTTCTTTGATCCTCAATTCTTCTGCTGCCTTAGCCACACTGGTTTAAGCCCACTTCGCAAGTCTCTCATATCCACTCGGTTTCTCCCCTGACTATCCGTTTGGGCAGGCAAATGAGTATTTCTTGTTTAATTTCCAAGCAATTTGATTTTCACCTATGCATAAAATGGTAATTGTTGGGAATACAGGTTTTGTTATGCACATAAACCTTAATGCATCACATACTATATAATTTTTTTACATTAACATAGAAGTTGAAATTAGGAAGCACTTATGATTAGGAATTCATTGTGTGCAATCTTGGTCCCACTGCATATTTAGAAGGGATGGGCATACAGGTAAACGCATTTGGATTCTTTCTCATAAGAAAGTGTTAAACATATTTCCTTCCCCATGAAAAATTTCTGGGTTTAGTTCAGAATGACTGCTTTGTTTTATCCTGAAAAGTACCTATGCTGGGGTATTGGTAAAGTTATGATACTCTCTGCACATCCATTGAAGTGCCTGGGGATTCTTGTGGTTGAAAGGCACAATATAAATTTAAGATATTATTAGTATTACTTCTGCTAATAATAATAATTCAACCCCAGAATAATGTTTACAGCTGAGTTATTACAACCCCCTAAACAAATGGTTTTATGCAGAAGCAGAACTGCTGACACAAGCCTCCTGTAACAAGACAATGCCAGCAGGCATTACTATAACTCAAGCAAGGGCCAGTCAAAATGATACAGCCATTGTGTTGATGTGTTGTATATGGTTGTGAGTGTTGGTGCCAGCTGTGTCATAAACCACTCCCTGGAAATAAAAACGCTGACAGATAATGGAAATGAATCAGCATTTTCTCCTTAATCAGAATGTTTTGTAAGCCTGACCATACAGTCTCAATATTCAGTAAGGAATATTTTCAGCTCCCTCCCCCTCAAAAAAGAAAAGTTTCAGTGAGGTTATGTCCTATGTTTAATAAGCTTGGCAAGCTTTATTTTCTCACGCCTTCTGAAGTTCTGCATGAGATACCACTTTAGCAGAGAGTGACAATTATACAGGGAACAGCAGGCTGTTTCCTCTTACCAGCCCTGATTGCTGCATGACGGCAACGCTGGAAATCTGTTCTGGAGCTGGAGCCCCAAGCTGTAAGTGCAGCAAGGACTCAAGGCAGACTCACTTCCTTAGGTCAGTCTTGGGGGGCTGTGGGAGCAGGGGATGGTTCTATAGGCATATATGTTACGCACTCCCTTTGGCTCGTGGGAGAAGAAAGATTTTGGGTTTGGCAATGCCTTGACAGCTTTTAAGCTCTCTCAAATAATTGCAACACATCTAAACAACAGACAGTAGATATCCTCGGTTAAAGTTCAACAATCAGCACATGGAGCTGAGAGTTAAACTCAGTCGCTGGAAGTTGTGGAAATTGATGTCTGGAGTGAAAACCCACCGCAGGCCAAAGTATGTCCTAGCCTGCATGGAGAAAGGTAGAAGCATTACACTTCCTGGCTTCCTCACAGTCCTAGTTTTACTAAGACTGCTATTTTTTTGGCTAACAAAAATTCATGTTTCATAAATAAGTCTATTCTGGAAAACAATCTTAAAACTGGTTTTCATTACATCACCTCTCCATAACCTTTAGATTTTTGCTTTGTCTGGAAAAGTTCATTTGTCTCTTTCTTTTCAAAACTCAGATTTCCTTGCAAGGTTAAAGGTACACATCAATACATTCACCAAGATTTTAGAAGCAAACAGAAGTAAGTTCTTTTTCTATCATGCTCATTAACAACATGAACTTCCCTGACAATTTATGCAAAAGTCTTTCCCTAAAAAGACAACAAATTTTTACTTTTATCATATAATTCTTCCTCTGTTTTTTTCTCAGCACCCTTATCAAATATATTTCCCAAAGCCTCTCTAGTGTTCTGAAGTTATATTGGTTTTTATACATGTGTGAAAAAAACCCAAAATGTTTTAATTACAGCTAAAGGACACAAAATTAATTTAGTCTCCAGCCTGTATTACCATGTGCCAGAATAGGTAAGTTTTCAAAATGTAAGGTCTGTCTGAAAGGGAGCATTTGTTTCTTTCCAATAGATACAGTCAGAATAAACACCGAGTTTTCAGACTCAGAAGTCATTCTTAATTTTAGCATAAGGGCACTGCGTTGGTCAAGTAATAAGATGGGAATTTCTTCGCATCATATCTCTGCCTTTAAGAATTGTATCTGAGCCAGCTGCAGCTGGATTCATCATCAATCAGTGGCATGCAGACGAATACAGGTTTGTCATCAAGAGTGTACCTCTTAAAGAGCTGTGGCATGAGTTACTGGTACAGAGAAGAGAGCTGTACCAATGAAGGCTGCAAAGCTATTACTTCTTGGCTAGGTTGTCCCTAATAAAAGGAAGTGTGATATGAGACTTTCCCTGCAGAATTTATTAGGAGGTTTTTCATTAAAATTTGGAAGTTTGGAGTTAGAAAAGTCTTACGTAGTGGGTAGATGGCAATAAATGTCTCAGAAATACACACATAAGAGAGATCCAGATTTAAATATTATCAGGCCAATTAGTAATATATACAACCTCCAAAAAATAACACTTAAAAACCCAGATGGTGGGAAAGAGCAGAATGAAATTGGGTACATTTTTATTCTTATCAGTAGGGTACTTGTGAGCAAGAGGTAACTGTGGTACTACTCCATACACCAAATGCAGAAAAAAGAATGATTCTAGAACCCATTTGGGCACAGGACATTAGAAAGATGGGCAAGTTTTGTAAAGACACGCAACCCTAAGGTGTACAGACACATGTGCAAATGCATGTGTAAAACTAATTTATGGCACAGACTTTGAGATGGAAGCTCTGACTGAGGAAATGGTGTGATCCCAGATTGCCTTGTCTTTGCTTTTTCTGCAAGCATCCTTCTGACTCTGATATCATCAAATGTACCAAAGTAGAGAGGCTGCTTGTTAGAACAATATGAGATGTAGTTTCTTCTCTTTTAAATCTTCCACACAAAAAAATCCTACCTGCCCTTACTTTCCAAACAGAATATGGATTGGTTATTTGTGCCTACACTTCAAATTTCTCCTCCTACAAACTTTTCTAATGGAAGTAAAGGCAGAAAAACTGCCAAATAAGCTGTGTTGTCCTCCCCTTAGTTTGCCGTAAGTGCAAATCTATTATAGTTTTCCTGTTATCTCAGCAATATGTTGCCTTTCTGTTCCTTGTAAAAGCTGTGTATTTGAATTACACTGTGAGAGAGAAGGAAAAAAAAAAAAAAAAAGGTATATTTTCTGTATGGGCAGGCCAAACTGCTGTGATAGTAGATGAGTTAGTCAAGTAGTTCCCTCGGTCTCTGCACATTGCAAAGTGAAAACCTAAATTGCAGTTCTCTCCTGATTCCCTGTGGAAGGTGATAACCATCTGGAAGATTTGGCTTCGGACAGCAGGAGAGTTCATAAAGTTCATATTAAATAAAGATCTGACTTGCTCTTCAAATTGACTTGATGGTATGACCTACTCCACTTTCAGCCTGAGTTTTTGTTTCAGGGATACTAATTATTTTCAGAATAATTTCTAACAGCATCTAATATTGATACAGGTAGCTGTTCAAACTATGTTCATCCTGTAACCGCTACTCCATTTTAGTCTGTGGGCCTGAAAAATAGTGGGTAAGGGTTAGCATGGGCTACTCAAAGATGTATAGGGAGAATTCAGGCTGTTTGTGTTACAACTCATTTTCTAAATTTAGTGGAAGTATTGTTCCAGTGGCCACCCCAAGAGTCCAACAACAAATTTTCAGTTAGCCTGGTAGCATTGTCAATGCCCATGATCCACAGCATGGCTGTGGAACCGTAACATCAGTGCAGCCTTTGATAATTGACATACCTCTTTATAAAATCTCCTGCCATAGACAGCAGGGACATTTAGAGTTGAGAAATTGAGGCACGTAGCTAAAGACCAAGTGACCTGCTCCAAGTCATAAATAGTGGAATCTACTTGGCCACAGAGCAGCTTAACAGAGACAGCTTCATAACCCCAGGATCCTTTGCCTTTCTCTCACACTCCGGAACACAGAAGAGACTCTTCCTTGTCATTAGGTACTGGAGCTGCCGCAGGTATTGGCCATGCCCCTCTAACACAGGTTCTTGCTCCAGATCTGGTGCCCGCACCATGACACTGCAAATTCAGTCTTATTGAAGCCATGTGCATGGATCAGCTGGAAAATCCTGATTTCCTGCCTTTTCCCCTGCATAAAGTCCTGTATCGTACCTGCTTGAAAACCTCTGCATACATCTTCCAGAGGTAATATTCTGCTCTGCCAGTTGGGTGGACTTACTGATCTGATCTTTTTGCTCTCTAACTTGTCCGACCCTGTGCTAAGGACTATATGGTTAACGCTCTCTGACATCTTGTGTTTTCATTAAATCCACAACAAAAGTCTTCTTAAATTTCCTTCTGTATATTAGATGCAAGAACAACTTTCAAGAGACATCATCTTGGAGGAGGAGAAGAGGGAAAAAGGGGGAATGCGGATGACTATGGTCTATTAAACTGATTTGTAGCAGAGTCATGACAGACACTCTCCTTCTGCACTTTCTGTACATTTTGGGAAGGGTCATTCTGTGGTTGAAACAGGACAGACACAGGTCAGTAGTTTTTAGGAACGGAAGCCCTGCCTTTATAAATGATCATCCCTGTAGCAATCTCCTGTGCTTAAATAGAACAACTCATAGCCAGTGGGAGATTTATAACATACTCTAGGCCAAACAGTGACCCATGAAGGATGCTCTGTCTTGCTTTAATCTGGCATCCAACCGAGCTGTGTCTGCACTGTTAGAGAGAAACCTGCAACCCCGACTTTGTGTACGCACTTGAATGTGTGTGCGCACACGCTGAGCTAATTGCTAGTGCTAAGCATCACTTGAGACTGAAATATCTGTGTCTGTATGATGATACATGAGTGTCTGAAAGATGTCAGATCCCTAATCAAATGTCTTTTGCCTTGGGGGCTGCCAGTAAGCTCTCTGCAGTATTACTCATTCTGGCAGGTAGTTTTCCAGAAGCTCACAAATGCAGGAAGTTCTGAAAAATTAGGAGATGAAGAAACACCTCTTTTATCCAAAGAAGCCGTATCAAGATCGCCATTGTTCTGGCACGCTTTGGACGGGCTTTCAGCAAATACCCCCACAAGGCGGCTAGACCCTCAGCTGTTGAAAATCAGTAAGGATCACCTTTTTTTCCACCAGGGCATGATGCTGTGCTTGTAATGATGAAAAACAATGTTTCTTTATGTAGAGGGAAGTCTCTTTATGTTCTGAGAAGTAAAATGTGCCTTAACACTGCAGGCAGTGTTTAGGAGGAAAAAAAAACTGAAGTAAAAACACAGGTTATATATATATGCCCTTGAAGAATTTTTTTTTAGCCTGTCTTATCACACCATGCTTTTATACTGCGGCTTAATATACACATGAGAAATTTCAGGACTGTTGAGCATGCAGATTTTCCTAGGGGATGAGTGCAAGGTTATTTAGCACAGGTGTTTCTGTAATTGTACAACACTCCCTATTCATATGCCCACAAGCTTTTATTCCCTTGTGAATGATGCTGTTGTCTAGCATTAGAGCACCAGGTTCTAATAAAAAACACAAATAATATTGCTTTACAGTGACCCCTTCTGTGAGTCATCTTCCATTTCATGAATGCATGCATCTCAGGGAGCGGGTGCTTTTGTGGTAAATATTATTCATTTAAGCAAGTGTGTATGCACGGTTCTCCCCCAGATGTTTTTTTAGACAACAACATAGTTCACACACCAGGTTGGATGTACTGTGCAGAACAAGACAAAAGAGAGAGAATCCCCTCGATTCATATGCTGCAGATTATTACTGAAATTATCAGGTTGCTCCACATATTTGGCTACCACTACCTACATCGGGCATATCTCCACTGAAATGAATAATGTTGTGCTCAAGATACTTAAAGAAGTTGGAGAACACAGTTGTGTGATTATCTCTATTGTTGCCATGCCAATTCCATTCCTGAAAAGCTGCATGCCCTGTTACACGCTGCATTCAGCACATACATCTACCATGTCTCCAAATCTGATACTTGTATGTGTAAATGAGCAAGCAGGGGATAGCCTGTCTGATTCCTGCCCCCCCTCCAAAGCTCTTCCCTACTCTAGCCCAGAGACTGTAGCAAAAAGGACACAAAAATTACTGGTTTATGTTAGTCTGGCTTTTATTTTATTTTACAAAATCACATGTTTGTAGCAATCATTGTTTTAGGGGCTGTGATTAAACAAGACAATATAAATTATTCTGATTTTTTTTCCTCTTTAACTTATGCCAAGCACATGGAAATTCATGAGGCATCAATAGGAGCTGGCTGTGCTCAGCATCTCTGATAATCAGCCCAAGAAGCTGGAGCTACAGTTACTGAGCTGGTCAGTGTTCTGGTACTTGCTGCTGCTTGGTACATATTTTTATAGAATGGTATCATCTATTATTCATTTCAAATTTAAAAATACACAGAAATGCATCAGAGAGCTGCCTTTGTTGCTCTTTTATTCTTTTATATTGTTCCTATGTATCTTGGATTCAGTTGCCTGAGTAAACACCAGGTTCCATAATGAAAAGATTAGTTCTCCCCTGCTCTGCTACAGAGGGTCCCCCCTGATTTTGGATCCCAACAGCACTACTTAATTACTAATTAGCGTTCTTTCCGTTTCTTCCCATGTCAGTTGTGTCTGATAGTGAAGATTGCTTAGCAAGTTGACTTAGCACCTTTGCTAATTGCTCAATAGTGCTGTGATTTGATTTATTTATTATTTTTGAATGCTTTTGAAACACATTAGCCTCAGTAACCCTTTCAAATGCACTGCTTCTATTATCGATAATATTCTTAGTTGCAAGAGAAAGAAGTTTGCAGCCTTTGTTTTGTGGTATAAAGCAAAATGTGTATTTTTTTACTGTGCACTGAAGGAGGGTGAGAGACCAACTGAGGTTGCAAGCTGTAAAAGGGAAAGTTGAAGGGGCAAAGCTACACAAGACAGCAGGGTTTGGCAGTGGAGGGTAAAAAGCAGTCTGGAGTGTGACTTGGGAAAACAGAATCTAAGGTGACCTTCCTTTAAGAAAGAATTTGCAATTTGGCTCCCTAGCTGTACTGGGAAGTTTCCTAATCCAACCGCAGTAGTATGGCAGCAGCATTTTAAAAACATATTGTCTGGGTCACAATTCCCCAAGGCCCTCCTGATCTGTGCCTGAGATCTTGCCCGTAAAGAGGTAAGTCAGGTTTAATGCAGATTGGTTTGCTAATCATGACATTTACGTGAATGTGTTCCTTTTGCTATTACCCATCCAGCTGCAAACACCAATGGAAAAAAAAACACCTATAACTGTGCCAGTAAATATTGGAAAGAATAAAAATCTGAAAGGAAACGTAAAAATTTAGATCTCAAAGAGTATTGAAAGGAATGGGAAAGGCACAATTAAACAATAGCAATCGTTCATCTTGCTACCCTGCTGTTGCTGTTATTACCTCATATGCATACGCCTTTCAAGATGCTAGTTGCTGGTCTTCTGGGATCCACAAACTTCCAACTGCTGTCACAGCTCTGAGCCCTCACTTGTATCCTACACTACTTTTTTTGAGTTAGAAAGAAGAGCTCAGAGGAGCAGGAAACCTGTAACGTGAATGTTGGTAATAGAGGAGCAATGATAGAAGAAGGAAAATTTCACACAATTTTTCGTGAAAAAAGAAAACCCTGTTTTTCAGTTCTTGTCCTCCGCACAAGAAAGAGTCACTGCTTTGCCACCTCACCTCTCACTCCTGAAACCGTTGCTGGCCTGCAGGTCCCGTCTCTTTGCAGGCAGAGGCCAAAGGGGGAGAGATCAGCAGGCTCAGCCGGCCGCTTTCGGCAGCAGCCTGCGGCCGCCCTGCCTGCAGAAGGAGCGCGGCCTCAGCGGGCAGGAGGAGCCAGGCAGACACCAAGCAGGGCAAAGCCCCTAACGGGGTGCAGCTGAGAGTCCTAACAGCTCTGCCCGGAGGCCCCTGCCCTTCTTCAGGGACGGTGAGTGGCCAGCAGCCACCGCGCAACAGCAGCCTCTGAGCTGGATTCCCTTCCTCTGGGCTGCTACCGCACTCTGCTCAGGCTTTGCACTGTGCGGGGTTGCACTCCTTATGATTTCTGATGGTTGATTTTTGTCACAGTTTTGGGTGAAAGGTAGAGCTTTCCACCGTGCAAAACCCCGCTGGATGACGGAGTGAGGGCATTGCATTCCAGCTGGTGCTGCTCCGCGTTAGAAAAGAGGCAGGCTCCGGAGGGAACAGGGCATTGCATCCCCCCAGGTAATGCTAGCAGCTGTGGAAGAGGAATTACAAAAGGCCATACCACTGCGCAGGGTTGAACTGGAGAGGAAGGCAGAAAAGTGTGCTTATAATGGTCTGAAATTTAGTGGAGCAGTTTGCAAAATGAGGCAAGGTGGGGAAAAAAAATGGGAAGTTGAAAATTGTCGCTGGAACACAAAGGAAAGAAATCTATGTTCAGAAACAAAATGATAGTCTGGAAAATGGAAAAAGTTTTAACAGAAGGTTTTGTAATGTCAGGGGAATTTACGTTTGAAAGCAATTTTTCTGAACTGATCAGAACTCTTTGAATTTGCAGAGCTGTCACCTTCAGAAGAGCTCAATTTGCTGCAATTAAATGACCTGAAGAATAGAGTAGTACTTAAAGTCAATTGCATTTCTGAAGAGCGATGCTGAAATGAGGAGCCCACTCTGTCAGCAAGTATAGAATAAAATGAATGGCACCTGAAGATGTTGTACGACAAGAAGGTGAATTTGTGAAAGTAACTAAAACAGAAAGCCTCAGCTGAAAAGGCCTGTGTAAGACAATACTCTGCATCCTAATCAGAGGAAGAGTCTTTGATATGATTATTCAAATCAAAGAGCTCTTCTGTTAAGTATGCCTTTATCAAAATATCCATCAGAAATATTGTCCTGTAATGTTTAAGCTCTGGGCAAGTGCTGAAATGGCAAGCATGAAAGTACTTCAAGAGAACAAAGTAGAGTGCTTCTAGATGCAGGATGACAGCCAGGCACTTCACACGCAGTGGAAAGCTCTCCTGCTGTCTGTAGCACTGTCTTTCACAGCCTCCAAGTACAGTCAGTATAGACAGATACCACGTATGTCTGGCTACCCTGCCTATATGAATATGGGTACACTCAACACACAGGCAGCTTCCTCACCTATTGCTTTCTTCTTCAGCTTAGGACTCTAGTCCTACAGAGGTTTACAAATCAGGCATTCAAAGCAAATCAATTTTAAAAGTGCACAGCGGTCCCAAGAGATCAGAACAGGCCATTTATCTGTCACTGTGAATATCCAAGGGTGTGTCCCCTTTTTAAACTGCCATTTCAGCAGGATCACAAAGGACAGAAAGCCAGGAGGCCAAACAGATCTCCATTTCTCTTTGCAATGAGGTGCTTCAGATCCATGGGTTTCAGGTGCATGGAGGGTGGGCTGGCTCACCGCTCCTCCCTTGCTGCTGCTTTTTCTTTTTTTTTCCTTTCTGGGGATAGACAGAGAAGGGATTATTAGGCCAGAAAGTCAGTGGTTAGGAGAAGTCTCAAGCTACCTCCTAACTACCCCTTCCGCTGGAAAAGTATCACGATACCCAGCTCTGCTTACCCTACTGTCCCAGGACTCGCCCTGGGTAGGTCTCTAAGGAGTGCGGACAGAGTTTTGGGGCTGGGGCATCCCCGAGCAGAGTATCAGGCAGGTATCACCCATGGCAGGAGCCCGTGCCACCCGGCAGTATGTGAAGGGGAACACAGAACCACAGCGCCATGGTCTCTGTCTTTGCATTTTTCTAATCTAAAAACTTCCCATGTGTTTCCACCGCAGGAACTTCACTTTGGAGCTGAGACGCTGCAGGAGAGTGAGCTTTGCTAATCTGTCAGTGTATTGTTTCACTGTGGTGAGCGTGAACATAAAGGGACATTTGGGGATTGCTGGCTGGATGCTGTATGACTGAGAGTTAACAGGGAGTGCTGCTTGGAGAAGACTTTTTGGACGGGTTGTGAAAATGTATGTTTATGCAGACTGATATGAACAGTGCAAGAAAAATCAGATGTTCTTTTGAAACTGTAGCCCCCTAATGGGGTCATGATATCCCTACAGTCAATAATCCTGTGGGGTTTTTTTCATTTTTCCATCTCCACAATAGATTTGACTCACATTTTTTTCACATGCAAAGTCTTTACCTTCATTTGCTCAAACATCAGCCACTTGTTTGCAGTTACTTGGGTAATAAGCAGAATGGTGTTTTCTGAGAATGTATGATAACTTTTTACCCTTCTGAAACCAATGGGGTTTGACCAGGGACTGTTTGAACAATATTTTATGATTTCAGTGAATTGGCACTGAGTTATTTTTCTAATAGCCTGTATCAGTCAGGCTTATGAGTAACACTTCTGCAACCACTTCCTAAACTTATTGCTCAGGAATTAGATGTTTAAGTGGCAGTGCCACTTCCAAGTCTGTTTCATGCTCTCTCTCAGGTTTGATATAGCTAGGTTCAGATATGCACTTAGGAGAATGTCAATGTGAATAAAAAGTGGGAGAGTGGATTCCTAATCCTTCGCATGCTCCAAAAACACAACCCATCTATTTTGGGGGCTTTTGCAGGTTTTGTTATGTTTGACCACAAAGTTTAGACTTGCAGGGGGGATCTGGAGAGACACCAGCCTGAGGTCAAGCAATGCAGCAACGCATTTTGTGTGTGTTTGTTGCTATATTTTTTAACAGTCTTCAAGGGGCGCTATGATTCCACAAATCTTGTACCTGTTATAAATGAGCTGTCCCCACTGCCTCCCAGCATCAGCTTCAATATCTTCAGTAACATCAGCTTCCACACCTGCTTCAGTAAGACACCACCTGCCTAAATGCCTGTCTCATCACTTTAATCATTAGTCTCCTTTCTGACATGTTATTAGCCTTATTACATCTCCGCCTTCTAAAGGCAATCATCTGAGACTTGTTCTCCTTTCAACTGTTATAAAACCACTTTGAACAGAATCTCTAGGTCCAAGGCACTAGGTAAATAGGTTTCATGTAATTGTTTCATTTTAGTAGTTAAATAAATGTGCCTGTGCATGCTGGAAAGCTTTTATGATTGTTTTTGAGTAGAATAGAAGCTGGAGTAGACTGCAAGCCGAGAAGAACATTTTATGGGCTACTTCTACCCCACCTCCTCCTTTCCATTGTTTCTACATGCCAACAGGTCTCAGCCCATCTGAAAAGTCAAATGCAATTTCACACATGCAGCCATGTAATAGCAAGATTTGATGTACCTATACAGGTACACTTACTCCACTTACCCTAACTGAGAGACAAAAATCAAAACATCCTCGAGGTGCAGGCAGCAGCTCTGTTATGTTATGCTATGTTATGCTAAAGAAGCAATCTTACGGTCCTGGCCACAGATATGTAAAGGTCTTACGCTCCTGGAAATAATTTGGGTTTGTGTTTTACATCTTTCCTTTTTTTATCTTCCTTTTTCCTTTTTGCATGACTAAGGTGAACACAATGAAGGTAACAAAGAGAACTGACCTTGTCTAACTCATTGTCCCCAAGATTTTCTTATACCATACGATGCTTTCCCAGTGTAATCATAAAAAGCCTTCAGCACTTGAGCACCCTATTGTTTTTCCTTCATACTGCTGCTGTCTATATCTACATGGCAAGAACAGCAGTAACCAAGATACTGGCAGTCAGTCTCTCCCCGTAGCAGGGTTTGCTTTTCACGTTGCCATTGTCATGAGACCACTCCTCTCTTTCTAGAGTACAGCCCTACAATTTCCCTGGCCTTAGTAGCCATTGCTTCTTGATAATCATTTGCCTATTTTTTCTCTTAAAAGTTCACCTCATTTCATATAGTGATATCTCACATTAAATTCCCATTCCACTTTGTCATAACTTATATATTTACATCCTTGCATTTTTTTTTAAATTATAGCCAGAATTTTTGTTTTTTTCCTAAAACATTTGGTTTCCTTAATTACACCTGAGAACTCTCCCCTAGCTTATCCAAGCTCTGGACATGAGGCCAATTCCAGGACATGCCATTCTAATCCCTACACCAGGGCACTACATTGCTTCAAATCTAACTTGCTGTCCCTGTCATTTTGGGTGCACACCATCCTAAAACATTGCAACAATATTCCTGAGCAACCTGACCTAACTCTGAAGCTAGCCTTGCTTTGAGTGAGAGGCTGGACTATAGACATCTCCACAGGTCCCTTCCAAACTAAGTCTCTGTCATATTACAGTATGGACAGTCAGAGAAAAGGGTCTCTAACTGAAGAGAACATATGTCTAACGCATAAAACCAGTTTTAGACAAGTTAAATACCGTGTTTATTCATTGCTTTCAGAGTCCCTTCAGGGAAAAAAAAATTGCATTTACGATATGAACTTGCGTGGAGCTATTTACAGCATAACAAGCATAGATCTTTTACTAAATAAAGTACAGTCATCATGCTTTCTTCAGTTTTGAAGCAGTGCTGTGACTGTGAGATAGATGAAATACAATGTTGGGAACTCCTGAAACCAATTATGGTAGATGATTGTAACACTGCATCCTCAGATATGCCTAATTTGCTCTAACTGTTGTAACTAATGAGGTAGATAACAAAATAATGCCCATATGCACAGGTGAACATACATTTTTATTTAGTAGCAATAGCAGAAATCATGATACTGGCTAATAAAATAAAAGACATACCTGATAACAATGATGCCATGAAGAACACAAAGTTTGAAACATCTTTCTTCTGGCAGTAGGAGGAGTCCAGGAAAAGGCAGTGCAAGACTCTAAGCAACAAAAGGTTCATGTAGGAAAAAAATCTCTGGTAAATGCTGGTGGTTCCTTGTGTCCAACTGATTGTGGCAGTCCATCACTGGCCTATCTTCACTTTTATTTTAAACACAATTCAGGATAACTGTAAGTGGTTGCGGAAATGCGATGCAGTCCAACTCCTCCAGCTACATATTTTCCCTCCCTCCCTTGCACTGTGTCTCCACACAATTGCAAAGAGAGCTGTTTCAGTGAGACGACCCACTGGAAAATGTTTCACGTTGTAAATAAAAAAGATAGCTATTTTAGGTGGATTTGTTTTCCATCAGGTCAGGTCTGTTGGAGTTGAACATACAGCAATGTGTTTTCTGGACCCAGCACAACAGGGTGGTATGAGTGCATGGAGAGCTAGACCTGCCCTTTTGACAAGGTGCAGTTTCCCCATCACAAGGTAAGACAGGACTGTTGGTGCAAAATGAGTTAGCACGCAACTGTGAGTTAAAACCATAATTACTTCATGTTGATAATGATGAGTGTTTGGACTCCATCTCATGATGGATATTTGTCAGACTTTAATTTAAAAGCAGAATTTTTGTTCTTTTCCTGTCATCCAGCCCTTTCCAGTTCTTCCTGTACTGCTGTTGTACTATCTGAAGCTTGCCTCTACTAAGGTGTTGGGATACTTATATTATTCAGAGCATGATAACTCCCTAAACACGTTCTAGAATTGGCACAAGCACTGGACACATGCCAAGTAACTCTATTTTATTGCATGTTTTCCGCTGCCCTTTCCTCGGAGACTTTCTTATCTCCTGTTTTTTCCACACCTGTCTTGTCAGGTCTATGATCAATCAGGATTTGTCCTTAACTTCCACTCCCAAATAGATCATGTTCTCTTATCCTTTTTAGAAAGGCCTTTTCAGAGGCAGATGGTATCTACAAAGGAAGGAATTGCATCCTTGATTTCATGTGACATGCCCTAACACCTCTACTTTCCTACCTTTTATCAACTGGCAGGTGAGGCTGTAAAATCACTGTTGCACAATGAGAGGCTGGTACCTTCAGTCATCTGTCCCAACCCCTTGTTTTACCTTTGGTAGAAGGAGAACATATGGAATTTATTTCCATTCTTACATGTTCCCACTGTTTTTTCTCTGTTCTTTCTGCCCACTCTTGCAAGACCACTGTGCACAATATGGATGTCAGCTGAGTTGTCGCTGAACATAACACATCACAGGTTTTATGGGCTGTGCTCCATTTCACAGTGGTGGAGAACATGGAAAACCAGGGTTATTTATGCTTCCTTGTTTGCCGCCAAGAGACTTGCTTTACAAGCACATGGGCTTGCTGGGAGGAAGAAACCAGGTTTTGGTAGATCTTTGCATTGTGAAATCTCTCGACTGCTGCAAACTCCATCCCCTTTGTATGCATACGTCCATGTCATGAGCGTGGATGGTCACTTAAGTGCTTCATAAACCTTCCTAGATTTCTTCATCTTGAGTTTTATATCGGATGCATTAAGAAGAGCTTTGCATGAATGAGGCTCATTTATACAAGTCTTGCATGCTTTATTAAAGTGCTTCTTTGTTCAAATAACAGAGCACTGTGGAAGAGAAAAAAAGCAAAAATTACAGCCTTGATTTAACCATAAAGACCACAGATATTAGGCATTGCCTAAAACTACCCATGTACATCTGATGGCTTACATAGATAATTACAAGGTATTCTGGCAGAGCAAGTACTAATTCTTTACCACAGAATTCCTCAACTAGGAATTACCCAGAACAGAAATGAGTTCTCTGTGTACCTTAGGTGAGCAGATGTTTGGATATTCTTTGACAAGGAGATCTTGACAGTTTTAAGTATAGGGCTGGCTGACACTTAGCTCTCCAATTACCCTTTAAATGAGCTTGATCCTGTCTGAATTTCAGATACATAACATAATACAAACCACAGAAATGGCAGGACTATGAGCAAAAAGGTGTCTTTTTTTCTCTTGGGAACTTCTTCCATTGCCACCTTTGTAATAAGCCTGAAGATTCAACTAGAAGCAGTTAGCTAACTGGGAGGAAAGACATTTTTAGTAATCGAGTTTCTATCCATTTTGAAAGAGTTCCTTCTCTGCAGCTGTCTTCGGAAAGCTCAAAAAGAGTGTTTTATTTGCAGTGATGGATGCAACTATACCACATTGTCATTGAAAACGGTGACTCCTGGTATTCTCTTATTCAGTAATATGCACAGAATATGAATTAAATTTGTTAAAACAATGACTCACTTTTGAGAATGAACAGAAAACATAAACATGACAGAAGAGTGATTTCATAGAGCAAGTCCGCATGTTTCCTCTAAAGGTATTATTGCTGGTGGTGGAGAAAAAAGTTACTGCTTGCCTTTACTGACATAAAATCTGCTGTGAAAATGAAAAGTAAATCTTTTTCTGCCCACAGGCAGGAATAGTTACCCAATCGGTGGATTATTCTTTCAGTGATGTTGAGGGTGAATTTTCTTCTACAGTTACAGAGCATACTAATGTACAGTGTCCCTAACGCATTTCAATTCCATGCAAGGACATACAATGCTATATTTGCATCTGTGTCTAAGTGTCATTTGTGTCATTGCCCGAATTAAAAAAGGATAGACTGACCGTTCAGGAACTGGAGTGGGTGTGAAGACCTCTTACCTCCACATCTAGCTCTACAGTTTTGCTGGCTGATTTACAGCAGCTCATTTAATATCTCTGTCTCTTAACTCCTAACTATGAAATGAGGTGACACTTCACATACAACGCCCTCAATGAAGTAGGTATAAATGGATTTACAATTTAGAGATCCTCAAATACTCTGCTCATTAGACTACTCAAATGACAGCAGTGTGGGGCAGAAGGCTTGCTTTGAAAGAATCCTAAAACAACTTTGGATCTAATAAAAAAATCAGTAACATTTTCTTTTAAGCTGCCAAGAGGGTGTGCCAGATCACAGTCATTAATTTACCCACACACACCTACGATGCAATGCAGATATATTTGTAGCCTGACGCAATCCACATGGGTTTGATAGATTTGATGGCCATTTGAACAGCATGACTCAAAATTATGTTTTGGAGTGACCATGTTTGAATGGCTAAGTCTGTCCTATAAACTTAGGTGAGTATAATGTCCTTACACTGACTAGAGGCAAGCGTCTTTCAGCAAAGCTTTGAGGTATAAGCAGTTAAACTGGTAAATCTGCTTTTGTTGAGTGCAGTTGGTTGGACCTGGAGAAATGACAGGAGTACTTTCCAGCACAGACCTGCTAACAGCTTTTCCCATTGGAGGCCTGCCCAAGGAGGCAGAAATACTGAGTGCCTTACATCTGCACTGGAAAGAGTTGAAGCTTTATTTGGGCTGGAGTTGGAAGATGTGTTGGACCGTCACCCTCTAGCTCTGTTAAAACATGTGATATTGACACAGAATGAATGCATAGAAAGAAACTTTCCCTACGCTATAATCATGTTAGTGGCTTTGCAGCAAAGTAAAATGTTCCTCCAGAAGTTCTGTTTGCTTCAGAGCAGTCCAGCAAAGGGAAGGAGCCCTAGCACGTGCCTTAACCCCATGAGAGCAGTTTGCCTTTTACGGTCATATGTTTCTGAGTGACATCAAAAGCACATAGCATGCCGCTGTTGCATCACCTACTTCATTTGTGTGTGACAGAATAGGGGAGATGGTCTGTTCTTGGGGGTGCCTGTTTGTTGCCCTCACAGAGACGAGCAATACGCTGCTTGCCAAGCTGACCTGAGGCCAGACTAGCTTAATACACTGACGTGGGCACCGACATGCAAGAATGTTTCTTGTGCTCCTAACCGCTCCCAGGAGCACAGCAGCAGCTAACACCCAGAACTTCATTGGATTATTTCAATTGTTGGAAAACCAGTGGCAAAAATTTCCAAAGAAGAACTGAAGGAATCTGCAAAGAAACTTTCCATTATTATTCAGATAATCAGGCATTTGTTCTATATCAAAATCTGAGAGAGGACAGAAATGGAATGACAGGTTCAGTTTACAAAATTGGCCAGCTTTGCAAAAGACAGTATTGCAAGCACAAATAAATAAAAAAAATCATATACACAGCAATTATGCAGCAGCTATGCTATAGCAGCTATAGCTATACTATAGTACATATTTTGAAATAAGTATGGTGTTTTTCTTTAGCAAGGCACATAGAGTATTAACTTAGATGCTTGTTTCCTGAACACGTTGGAGAATATTTACTTGTGCTTCTGTATGTTCACTTTAGAAGCATCATCTTGGTCTCCGGTTGTAGTCAGGTCATGGTGGTCTGAAGAAGAAGGAAAGCAGTTTGTACTCCACAACTGCAATAGCTTAGAGGGCTACCAGGGAATCACAGACCTTTTAGTGCTCTACAAATGGAGGTATGGTTTGCTGTCAGTTTCCCTCTAAAATTCAATCAGCCTCTCTTTTGCTATACTTTTAGGGTCTTTTGGAGATAATTTTGACTTAAATTTTAAGGCAAGCAAGGGCCCACGTAGTGTGCTCTCCTGCCTATCAAAGATCACAGCTCTAATAATTTCTGTACCGTAACCTTTGTTTGTGCTTGCAGCATCTCTCTGGGAGAGACAATCTTGATTTCAAAATGTCAAATGATACGCAATTATTTGCTGAGCACTATCATGAGTATGATATGAATTGTGAAATGAACCCTGCTCTTTTAAGTAGGGAACTTGGCATATCTTAGCATCAGCTGAACATATTGCAACGATCTATTTCTGTATCTGAAAAGTCCAAGGGAAACAACTGGATTGATCAAGCTAGCGCACAAGAATTGGAGAAACAGACTGTGCACAAGATGCTATTTTTTGCTGCCAGTTCCAAGGTCCTAGAAATGGTTGCATGCATAAACATGTCTGTCTGTCATAGATCACTCCTGTGTAATGAGGCAAGCAACACATGGTGCTGCAGAAATTTAAAATGTGCCAAGATGAAGGAACCGGCACCAACGCACAAGCACAAAACTAGTCATGCAGAAGATTACCAAACAATACTAACTGGAAACTTAAATATGAACCCTGTTTATTTAAAAAAAAAAAAATCTATTTTCTGTTTACTTCATTGTAGCCGTTTGCTACTTTATGAACACAAATTTATTTCAATAATGCTGGTGACAGAAGTAATTCCTAAGGGCAGGCTTTTCATACAGGGACTATGCTTACACAGTGTCACACACAGAACAAGGCAATTCTATCACAGGTAGAATTAGCAAAATAGGTAATAATAACAATGCAATCAAAACACGCAACTTTGATAAACTTTCTTGCTCTGTATTTGAGATAAACTCCAGGTGATGTTCCATGTCAGAAGATGCGAGTAGTAACTTTCCTATTCCACAAACAATTCATGAGGGTACTAACAAGCAACCAACGCAGCTGTACTTTTTTATTTGGAGGAACAGACAGCTTGCATCATAAAATCTGGGCCCATCTTCCCAAAAAGAGAAATAAAATGAGGAAAACCTCATTACCACTCTTTCCTCCTCCAAGCACTCATGCCGATGTTCCTCTTTCCTTCCAAATTCACTTGTGCTTCTAAAACTTCTTTTTCCCTATTTCCGCCACTCTGTTATTTCAAACTTGAACTCTTTCTGACTGAACATCCCATTTCCCTACCTCTAGCCAAGAAAGAGTTGCTACTGAGTGTGCTCCTCCTCCAGCCAGAGCCCACCACAGACTTTCCTTGCCATGTTCTCATGCAGGTGGGACAAGCCCACAGCAAAGGCCCCAGGCCCACATTGCCCCAGGCCGCTGTTGGCCTCAGGCTTCTTGCTGCTCATTCTGTAAGACAAAAATGTCATAAAATTGTCCTGTGTTCCTACAGAAATGACCTACTTGACTGTAGTGAACTTTCAATCACTGAAATTTAAATTATGTCTTAAAGGTTTTTTCCCCTTGCGATGTGCTATGTTCAGTGAAAAGATAATTCAGGGGTCTGAATATATAATCTCTGGGTAAATTCTTGCATGTTTTTATACCATTTTATTTGACCACTGATTTTTGAAGCGCTGGTCATCCTCAGTAGATTGTTGCCAAAGTCAATGATGTCAAGTAGCTATGGCAACTTAAAGGAAACTAAAATATGCAAAGCACAGAATTTCCAGAGAAACTCCATTTAATACGGTACATAACTTCAAGGATCTTTGTCTTCACTCCCTTCCAAACTCTTGCAGAAATATATGTAGTGTAGATTCAAAAGGTGTTTCCCAGAGTCAAGGTTTCACGTTTGTCTCTGTTCTGGGGTAGGTGAATGATCTCCCAAAATTGTCCAACTACTTTGCAGCCAAGAATTATGTACATATGCATGTACAAAAGGCTGCAAGATTGCTGCATGTGTTGGATGACTTAGCACTTACTATTTCTATAGCTGCATAATTTCTCAGCTCTGTACTAATATTTTCTAACTATTAAACAATCATTCCAGATCTGGGCAGGGCTGTTTTCATCTAGAGTGTTTAAACACGTACTTATTCCTCTGAAGATCAGTAGCATAAGTTTTAGTTAAGATTGGACATTTTAGAGCTATTTCATGACAGGGCATTATACATTAGGAAGATGGAGAAAAGTAGTTATGTGGATTTTTATTACTCTGTAGGTGCAGGCTCAGGGAGTGGTACTTTCTTGATGCAGATTTGGTGAAGATGATTCCGCTTTCAACAGTGACCCCTTCTGGTGTGCACGGGGAGATTCTCCATACCGCACACACCGTACTGAAACTGTCATTTCTAATATGAAATACTTTGCTTATAAAAATTATTACTTTTTAGTCGTGATCTGAGGAGCATAAGTGGAAAAAAGGAGTCTGCCATAAAGGCCCAGCTTCCTTCCTGACCTTGCCTTATTAAGACATCTCTGAGTACTCTTGATTTTTTAAACACTAAATGTCATTTAGCCGAGATCAATGCATCTTAGCAGAGCTGCATTACTTAGAGAATACGAATCGATGCTTAGTCCTGTGCTAAACACAGGAAAGACTATAAGTAGAGGTCTTGGGCAATAATACCTGCCAAACAACTCATTATTTTCTTTCTGAAGGTGAAATACTGAAATTTCCATTCTTGCGAATCCATTCCTCCCATCCTCGCTTTTGCTTCTTTCTTTCTGAATTAAGAGCCCTAATGCCATTTAAAAATTTAATGGCTTCTTTCAAGACCATTTGATTGTAATGATCTGTGTTGTGGAGCTTTCATTCCCTACTCCTGCTCTGAGCTAGTCTTCATTAATTTATCAGGCAGGGGCCTGTACTTTTTAAGCAGAGGTTTATAATCCCAGTACTGCAATGAAGTTCCAAATAAACATAATATAAAACATAGGCAGAAATTAAAATCCTAGATTCATTGTTGCTGTTGTCTTCATTTTTGCAGACTGCTAGCTTGTCTTCTAGGCATGCCACCATTTCATTTCAGTTGATAAGCCTTTAAAATTTATGCCTTTCTAAATGAAAAATTTGTTGCTTTTTCTAGAGTGGCATGAGATATTTTGTCACATTCCTCTGCAAAGTGACAATGTTTCTTCATCAGTACAGCTTTGCTTCCTCAGTGCTGTTCCAGCATTTGGTTCCACTTTTTGCTAGTTTGAGGGGTTTTTTTGGCAGGGGGTGATCTAATTAGACATGGTTCCAGTGGGAACACTTTATAGTTTGTGATATTGTGGAGCTTCTTTTTCTTCTACACACTGCAATACACTTGTAAAATCATAAAGCCTAGCAGGAGATGCAATCAATTTAGTTGTTGCCTTGCTCTGAAGCTGAAGCAGCACCACCACGGTGGTCACTCCTGCCAGGTGCATACCCAACCTGCTCCCACAGACTGCCGGAGCAGAGCCCACACCCTCCCGGGGCAGTTTCTTCCAGGGCTTGGATAACATCAGAAACTACTCCTGATGTCCACGCAGATTCTCCCTTGCTGCTGTTTAACATTGCCACCCTGTCGTCCTGCCCTTCACGGATGCAGAGAACAGGTATTTCCGTGGTAATACCTACCTTTAAGGGGCTTGGGTTCACTCGCCTCAGCTGACTGTAGTCTTCTCACAGTCACCACTGCATCTCAGGTGTGATCTCTGGGAGTGACTATTACAACGTCCCTGGTCGGGAGACAGAGAGACAGCCAACGGAGCATGCCACGGACACAGCGAGCTCCCCACGGACACAGTGAGCACCCCATCGGAGGGATGAATGGAACTGCTGCCTCCTGTCAGCTAAGGTGGTTTGTTCATTACAGAAAGAGCTGCAATAGTCCTTCCCACACGAAGGATGAACATTTGTCACTGTCCTTGAACTCTGCTGCTTTCCCATTTCTGTCTCAGCCTCTCCTGAGCTGCTGAGGCAAGCCAGGGAGACAGTGCAAGTTGTCCCACTTGCCTTTTCCCCCCTTTCCCGCCATGGATGTCAGACCCCATCTCTGAGGTTTAGAGGGTCGTTCTTCTGTGACAGCTACAAGCAAAGGCTACAAGCACAGCCACATGTTTTCAGCGGGAGCTGAAAGGTATCGCAGCTTTGTGGGAGGCCAGGACAGCCAGGGAAGCAGCAGCAGTGACCAGTGAGCACATCCCGGATGGACGGATCTTTTAACGGAGGCTAGGGAAGAAGACGCCAATGGGGAACATTGCGTAAGATCCTCAACAGAAGGTGCTGCCATGGCTGGGTCTAAAATGGGACAGGAGAACTGGGAAAGCTATGATTGGGCCAGAATAGCCTGAAATTATGTTCTTTGAGACAGGTGATGGGACTGGACGGGGTAGATGAGATACTCCTCATCCAAACCCACCAGACAAACTATGTAAACTGACTCTTCAGGACCCCATTAAGAGCAACTGGTCTGAAGTTAATGGGAAACAAACTTTCCTCTTTTCTTGCAGTTTTACCAGTATTGGGATGGTTGCTCATTAACTACATTCACTGTGAAAAAGAGGGTTTGAATATGGGAATGACTTGTTCTCAGTTTTTCAGCTACTGCAGGATTAGCTTTTCCCCAGACTGTTTCAGGACCTAATTCCTCACTGGAAAAGAGGAAGAGCAGCATCTCCTCAAGATCATGTTAAGAACATACAGCTGCTGCCAAAGGCTATTACATGGCTTACTCATGCATGACAGACTTTCATGGCTCTTTGCCATCCACTGAAGTTTATTTCATGACAAAAGGCATGTGGGATAGTACATGTTTCAAATACTGGGAAATGTTCCCGATGTGTATTCATTTTAATATCATTAGGTCATGTACTGCTGCCACAACTTTCCCAAATGGTGAAGTATGCTGAGGTTTGAAAAGGATGCCAGTGATCCTTGGAGCATTATTGATGATGCTTATAGTATCTCCAGAGCACCAAGAGCTCTGTTTTAAAGTGTGCTTGGTTGTTTTCAAAGTCCACTGGCTTCTAGGTTTAGGATCTCAAACTTTTTTCTCTGTTTTCCTTCAAAAGGGCAGTAGAATGCTTTATTTAAAAAAAAAGAAAAGGCAGAAAAACAGGTTGAACACAGTAAAAAGTTTGAAACAGTCAAAAATTACAAACTGGATATGATTTGTAATTGTAATTTTTTTTTCTGGGTTTTATTGCTAACTATATGAAGATTTCCTTCTTCTGTTTGCTTCTCAAAGTCATTGCATTAGACTGTGGAGCATAAAAACTTTTAATAGAAAATCTCCAGAGAACAACCACTGCCAGAGAATTTTGTACTGCAGTATTGTCGCAAGCGAAATGCAAAAAGGGGTGAACCCAAACATGCCAATTTGGCTTCAGAGTTACCTTTCCAAATCCTTTTCTTCAGGTTAACTCCGACATGAATAGTTTTTTATCAAAAACAAACAAAAATCACATATAAGTTAAAAACCAAACAGTATTCATACTGTACAGGTTTTTTTTCCACTGTTACATTTCAGTGTTTTGATCCTGCAGTGTGACATAGGTACCCAGATGCCTACCACAAGCTTAAGGTGAACTGTAAACATGAAAAAATTCTTCTTAAAGCATCCCCAAAACTTCCAGTGTCCAGATCCATGAACACTCAGCCAAATGAGAGGTGAAACACAGGTGACATGATAAAAATATATTCTACCAGCATTCTGTCACTCTTCCGTGTACAAAGTAAGCACCGAAATTGTTATGCAGTGAACAGGTTCATAGGTGTTTCCACTTAAAAGAACCCCTCCAAGGGAGACTCAGGTTTCAGACACTACAGGTTAAGATTTTTTCTCCCTGATTCTTATCAGATGTATTATATTTCTTGCTCTTTGATTTCTTTTTCTGCGTCAGTCTGCAGCAGAACCTGTCAAGGATTCTTCTAACTGACTGACCCGTCAATGGGAATCAGCAATTTCACCAATGAATCTGTTTAATCAAGGTATCTAAGGTGAAGAAGATACTTAGGGAGCTTTGCAGGAAAGGGAGACTGACTTGTCATAGCTTCTTATGCTACCCTTAAGTTCATAAGAGCAGACTAACTCAGGTCAAGGAGGGAAATCACTGAACAAGAAATAAGTCCCTGAAGTGCTTTGCTGCATCAGGTTTTAAGTGTGCACTCAGACGCAGTGGGAATTGTGCATCAGCTGAAGTTTGGGCGGAATGGAAATCTTTTCAAAGTTTATCACATTCTTAACTGATAGCCTGAACAAGGGTCATCTGCTGATTTAGTGCTTAAGGCCCTGGTCTGCAAGCTGCCATGTTCCCTGCACTCCCACATAAATATCCTTTATAGATGTTCAAAGGGTTTGGAGTGGGCGTTTTTTCCCCAACAAATAACCCTTATGCAGGCCGTCTTCTGAATGTTCTCCAGCCAGAAAAGCCCTCTCTCCCCACACCTGCCCAGCATTAGCACTCCAGAGTGCACAAAGGCACAGGTCCCTGCAGCATTGCATCTGCACCCTGACACTGCTCCACTGAACCTTGTCAGCTCCACTCCCATCGCCTTGTGCAGCTTGGCAGGGGTCGCAGTACGAACCGACAGCATAATAACCATACCTTGGAGGTGACTTCGGATTTAATCGGATGCATAGATAAGACTGAACCTACCTGCCTGCCTGTATAAAACCAAAAACTTTTGGATAGGACTATGCCAGAACTTGAAAAGGGACACCATGCTGCTCTTTGACAAACACTGTCTGTCACACGGAGCCCTTCAGAGAAGAAATCTGTTCCTTCCAAAAACTCTGGAAGACCGCTATCAAATCCAGCACTTCAGAAGCCATAGCTTTCTTGCACTATTTGGCCATGCATTTTCATCTTCATAGCTCTCCCTTGCACTTCTGCCATTTGTATTAACCCCTTCTGAGCTCGGTAATGGAGAACTAACTTTATGCAAGAGGACTGAAGAAGCTCAGCTGCTTGTGACCAGCAAAAAAGGGCTTCAAGCAAGGATGTGATTCTCTCTGAACACAGCAGAGTAAACGTTGGGGATGGATACGGACTATTTACACTAACGGATGATGTTGTGAGCTATTATGGCTGTCTGTTTGCAGACTTCTGGAAAAACATCCCTATAGATCTTCATACTCCCTTCACTTTTGGAAAGATTTCTTTGGCAGCATGGGGTTAGAAATCATTCCCCCTCCTTTTATTTCTCTCTCTCAAATGGAAGATTTCAGTCCTCTCTGCAGTTTTGCAGCAGGTGGCCAATGCAGAAAATGGAACAACTGTGGAATTAAAAGAACGATTAAACCAAGTATCCTGCTACTAAGTCATTCTGTGAATCAAATGTGAAGATCTTTTTAACCCACGAAATTTGTAACATGCTTATGTCGCCAGTGTATACGATCCTACTGCTGTCATGCCTCTGGGAAGCCATACTGACCTTGTGCTTCATACCAAAATCTTTGTACGACGGAGAGCTACAGGCCATGCAGCCCAGAGGGAAGTGAACTCCAGAATAACTCACAGGCAGGAGACAACAGTTGTTTGTGACGGCTCCCATTGCCCCACTATGGTACAGGACAGAGCTGGGCATGCAGAGAGACTCTGAAGGGAGCTGGGTGCTGCCTGCAGTGGCCCCAATTGCCCACCTTTCCCTGGCGGGCAGGAGTGAAGGCTGCTCAGCTGCCTTTCTGTCCACACAGTTCCCCTTTCGCATGTGATGTTCCAGGACGGTCACCACATTCCTCCCAAGATCTCCAAGCACTTTTAAAGTTCTCATTCACAGTAGGACTGTAAGAGAGATAGTGCTTCATTTACAGCTGAACTGAGCAGCAATCCTTACAGAAATGATGCCATACACAGTAACTCCGGTTCTGGCTGACTTCTGGTGCCACCGAGTGGTCCTTCAGTCAACAGGGTGGCTTGCCCAGGACTATACTGAAGCAGAGCCACAAGCAGAGCAGTTCCTAGCTCCCTGCGGAGCATCGTGCCATGTTCACTGCTTTCTGTGGAAAGGGTAAGGGTGGCTCCTGGGTTTGCCTAGTTCATGGTATTACGCACGATAGACAACATTAAGAACGCAAGTATAGACACAGGTGTACAATATGTGTCTCAGAGGAGAGAATTGGCACCCGCTTGCTAAGTAAGAACAGTACGTGCTGAAAAAATAAACCACTCCACTGCTAACAGACAAGTTGGAACGGTCTTTAAAACAAATCAAATCTACCATCTCCATCAATGAGACTAATTGTTGGACAAGAACTTGTCTTCTTTTTGTATTGTTTCTCTGCAAATGTCCCCTGTCCTTACTTGTTTGCTGATTCTTGCTACAGATGATATAATAATACCTAATTTACATATAGATTAAAAATTACCTTGAAGCTTATTTACCCCTTGATGAGGAAGTGGAACACCATACAGATATATAGGTTCCATTAAGCCCGTGTTGTATTAAATATTAGAATTAAAAATGTTGGGTTTCAGTTTTGCTGAGTGTCCTGGTTTTGGCTGGGATAGAGTTAAATTTCTTCCTGGTGCTGTGTTTTGGATTTAGTATAAGAAGAATGTTGATAACACACTGATGTTTTCAGTTGTGGCTAAGTACCCTGCTAGTCAAGGACTCTTCAGAGGCTGGGAGGGAGCATAGCTGGGACATATGACATCCATACCATACGTCATCATGTTCAGTATATAAATAAGAGGCGTGGTCCATGTTTTCAGTTGTTGCTAAGTGCCCTCCTAGTCCAAGGACAGCTCCCGTGCCTACTGACTGAGCTAGGTACACAAGATGGGAGGGAACGTAATCAGGACAGCCAGCCCAGCTGGCCAATGGGGTATTCCATACCATGTGACGTCATGCTCAGTATATGCATGGTAGGCATGATCCAGGACGTACCGATCGCTACTTGGTTATCGGTCAGCGCGGGCGGTGAGCAATTGCATTGTGCATCACTCATTTTGTATATTCTATCATTATCATCCTCATCCTCATTCCCATTTCCTGCCCCCCCCCCCTTCCTGTTCTATTAAACTGTCTTTACCTCAACCCACGAGTTTTTCTCACTCTTACCCTTCCGATTCTCTCCCCGTCCCACTGGCAGGGGCGAAGTGAGCGAGCGGCTGTGTGGGGTTTGGCTGCCTGCCAGGTTAAACCACGACACTGGGTCAGTATCACAAACTGGACTTTGGAAAACTGCTGTTTTCATAGCAGTTCAGGTACAAAGTATTATTCCAGACACTAACAGCCACTGCTCAACTGTTGCTATTTACTTTAGAGTTTAAAAATTATTAGGCTTCCTCTGGTTATCAAAAATTACTCAGTTTGCTCTTGTGCCTCGTTGCATTAGCTTCAGCACGTTTTACGAAACTTTCCTCTCCGCCTCCCGGTTTCAAACATTGTCATCCCAATATGCTTTCAGATCTGGCACCATGAAAATAGCCCTCCCTCCCTCTGTCTCTCTCTCAGCTTTGTCTCTCGACACTGGTTTCCGTATTAGGACACTTCACCTTGATCCCCAGAGGACGTTAGTCACTGAGGAGAGCTGCAAAAGCCTGCCACAGCCAGTCCCCCAGTGTAATTCAGTAACGGTGGTGAATGCTTTTTTCCAAAGACGTGTGTGGTTGAACACCCAGCTATCACCATGTCTTCAGTAATGCATTCTCTGCATAGTAAACAAGAACTAGAGATGGAAAAATAACATGTAGCAATGTAAATGAATAAAAACTCTTCTTCCTTCGTTTCCTAAGGAAATTATTAAACTTCTCTGTATTAATTTACTGAGGTCTTCGTATCTTCTACCATGCATTAAGCTTCATTACTACAAAATGTTACAGATCTTTTATCATCTTTGACTGCTTGTTTTCAGTTTAACAAGGATAATAAAGGGAGCAATTGCTGAGAATGAGACTGGCATACATAGTGTTCCTAAGCTTACTAATTTTCTTTATGCTCTTCATATTATTGAAACTTTGTAGTCAGCTGAAATACTGATGTTTTTTCTGTCCTTTCTCAGAAAAGGATGATGCATATTTTCCCTTTCTGAAGAACCTTGCAAGTGGAGCATGAACTTAGTTTTTGTAAATGCATTTCAGGTATTGAAAAGCCTCCCAGGATGCTGCCGGGCAGCGGCTCTGTTGGACAGGGGAGCCCGAGGCCCCGACTGGGGCACGTGGCAGCAACCCCCTCCTGACAAATGCCAGCTCTGCTGTCCCCAAGCACAGGCATCCGCACCACTTGCTGGCTGATATTTAGTGACATTAAGAACATGGGTTATACTCAGTTTTAGTATACAGGTGTAGTGCATGTCCATGGACTTCTAGCCATTTTCACTCCTCTGTAACTTTAGGTCAGGATGTGATGGCTTGTGAAAGAAGGGTACTCATAACCTTCACAAAAACAAAATCTAAGTTTGGAGACATTTACCTGTCTGATTGCACAGCCCTACAGCCATGGCTGAGCACCCACAGTTCAACACTTAATCCAATATTCACTTTTTTAATGAAGTTACACCTCCTTCACAGCTACATCAGGTGTAGGACATTGGGCTAAAAAAAAATTGGATGAGAAAAGACATATTGCCAACCTAAGCGCTCATTATTGTGTTAAAAAGGAGACCTAACCTAAAACTTCAGGAAAAAGCAGCTTTAACGATTGGTACATGTTCTGGACAAGAATGCCTTGTAAGAGGGGCATATAATGGGTCCTCTAGCATGTGTAAAAAGGTAGGTTTAGAGCATCCTTAAACCCCAAGGCATTGACTGAGTCTCTAAGCTTGAAGCCCTTGTGCTGATTCTCACTTGGAGCAGTTCGCCTCCAAAAGCAACATTTGAAACCATTGGACTAAATCAAATAAGGAGAAAGAAGACATGAAAAGGCACATCAGTATCGTGAAATGGCTCTGTAGAGGACTCTCCAAGCTCCCAGAGTGGCTGCACTTAGAGCTCACTCAGTGCTAATGGGGTGCCTGAAGCAGGATCACTTTTCTGGGAAGGAGGAGGAGTGGCAGCGCAGCCCCGTCCCTTCCCGGCTCTGAAGACAGAGGCGGGCGCAGCAGCTCTCACTCGCGCTCTCTCCCCCCCCTCTCAGTCAGCATTAACCTCCTTTCCTGGCTTGTTTTCTCCCCCACCACAGCCTGCCCAGGCGCCTCTGAAATACAGCATCATGCTTGCCGCCACGGAATGAGAGGCACCACAGCAGAGAGGAGGGGAGAGGTATTAAACAGCTTTCATTTAAAAAAAAAAATTGCTGCTATTTGTTGTCATGGCTCACAAACATTGCTGAAAAAAAGGGCAAGTATCTAACGCAGAAGACAGGGTGCACAAAAGGGCAGGGTCAGCTTTACCGCATAAATTTTTCTTACTTCTCTGTAAAATGGAAGGTATAATAAAAAAATTGTACCTTGCCCCTTCAACACAGTCTTGAAACCTTAAGTTGTGTGAAAAAGATACATGCAAGGCCAAATTACCAGTTTCATTAAAATCCTTCCACAGAAGAGCCTTTTTTAAAAATTAATACAGCCCCTTCACTGTTACCCCTTCACACCTGTGTCCACTTTGACATACATGATTTAATTTTTTAAGACCATTCACCATGGATGCATTGTGAGAGAGGTAAGGGACAGATTCCCTGTAGAATTCCCACCATTTTTTGCTGCAGTAATTTTTTCCCAGTTCTCTGATCTCTTTGATTTCGAAAGAAAGGCCACCAGCTTTAATTTCTCCTAAGCTTCTCCTTTCAGTGATTGCAGTTTCACTACATCCTCTTACTGTATCTTGCACAATTTGATGTTGTAAGTACAGGAAGGCCATCTATGAGTAAAGAAACCAAAAAAAACCCCGCTCAAATATGAATAAAGTAGATCTTGAGTTAGACTACTTCTTAAAGAAACCTACAAATGCTTAGGTTGCAACATGATTCCTTGTAGTTATTCCAAAATCCTTGCTTTCCTGAGCTAACTGTACTTTTAAGAATTTATGATGGCCTTACATATCCGTTTGATAGCTGGGTTGGCTTTTTTCCTATGTTGATAACCTCAATGTAATTCTGAATATTGGTTTAATCCTCCTACAATCTTTACCCAGACAAACCCCCTCCTTTCAATGGGGCCGACATTCTACCCTTTTTTTTTTTTCATTGTAAGTAACAGTCTTCTTCCCAAATGATATGACCATACCCATACTTACCCTATAACCACACAGGAAAATAATTGGACATTAAGTGTGCATTCTATGAAAACTAGGTGTTCCACTCTGTGTGTGTATGTATGCCTGCATCTTGGTACATCCCCACTCTACGTATAATACTGTGTCATCCTGATATCCATAGAGTATTACGTGCACTGCTCTGGTAGGATTCTGACAAGTCTACCTGGAGTTCAGCTGTGATTGGCCTGCCTTCCATAGGGTGATTTGGCACGCATATTGTCTAACCTTTAGATAACCGATACAAATAATGGTCTTAACCAGAAAGAAGTCAGATGTTTACAAGGCCTGCAGAAAAAAAAATATATGTGGGCTATCTGTGGAAGTAGAGTAGATATTGTGTACCTGGTAGGATGAAAAATACAGAAATGAATCTTGGGATGTTGTTTTTCCCTTGTATTTCGTGATTGGGTTGCTGCCATTTACAGCTAGGCACATACTCACCAAACTCAAGAAAAAGATCAAATGGGTCAGCGAGCAAATAACTGAAGGACGTCCTAACTCACAGCCTATACGTGCAAGCAGTTAAGGAATGAGGATTATAAATAAGGAAGAACAAGCTTTGAATTCACCTGAACTGCTGCTAGATAGGAATAACAGGAGCGCTCCAGTGCTGATCACTTAGAGACAGACTGACTGGCTGACTTGGGTGTCCGTAGCTGAGTGGGGTAATCCCCTGGGCAATGACGACCCGGCTCTCCTGACACCACCCTCGCTTCCCAAAACCCTCTGCTTTCCACATGCGTTATTATTGCCTGCTCCATCCTGAAGCCTCCAACTGACAGTATCATGAGGACCGTACATGTTTCACTGATAGTGCATATTTTGTAGATCAGACAACACTGTGATTTTTTGATGTTAGTGTCCCCGTAGCTTTTCCTTAAATAGGTAACATGATTTTTTTCTTTTCTGTGAGTAAATTAGGTATTAGTTTATGACATAAAACCTCAGCTTTTTAAAAGCTATGGCTTAGAATCATTCTTTTTATTCCTATCTGTTTATCTGTGCAACTACTAACGGACTTGTCCTACAGATCTTTTTCTCCCCTTTGAGTGAGGGAAGGACAAGAGTTATTGCAACAGCTGCAAGAGCCTTTGAAAGGGAAACTTTCATGTAACTTGGGCACTGAAATACTGTTGTCTTGGAAAATGTCTCCCTTAATGACATGCTTTGGCATCTGTTTTAATTTTGGTTGCTGACATAGCAGAGAGGATTTTGTTTCCCTTCATTATTGTTTTCTCTAGGGAGTTTCCACAGAATATATATAACACTCATACCTTTCTCTTACAATACCTGCGAGATGGATAATACTAGCAGCTCCTGTATTCTTTCTATACCTCTAGTCAGATCTATTAAGAACACCTTTGTTTAGTCTTTGAGAAAACAAAATATATTTTTTTTACTGCCATCCTGAGGAACTGGTTATTTCTCTGCATCATGCTGTGATACTGCCTTCAGTCACATCACTCTGGAAAGCGCCCGTGTGTTTTTTCCCTATTATGTTAAGACATAAGGAGATTAAAGATATATATTTCATTTAAGGTGATATTTAGTTTCAGATGTTCCTAATCCAGAGTGTTTATGCCTAATTAGATACTCAGGAGGGCTTATCATTTAAAGTCCTTCCAACTAGCATCAGAAGAGTAAGGTTCATTTTTGAGAACTAGCTAAAATTAAAGTCTAAGTCATTGCGAGTCATTTGAACTGTGAATCATAGTCTCCATGACTGGAAGTTTCCAGATGTATAAGTATTAAGCTCTCTTTTGGAGCTGTCTGAAAGGAAGGGACATGTGTTTAATAGCTACATACAAGTCTGCATCAAAAACAGTCTGCAGTATAGGAATGGTACTGAATAGTACCAGTATTCAGTGCCATGCCTTTGGTCTAAATATATGCAAAAAAATAAGCCATGCATCCAGATCTTGCCTAAATTAAGCACACAACTGATGCAACTGCATAATAACAGTGTGATCTCAGCTGGCCTTTTGTCCACATAAAATAGGATTTTAAAACAATATCTAAGGATAACTGAGTTGCAATAAGTCCTGATATCTTTCAAAAAAATACAAAATCTCATCCACATTTCCTTTTTTTTTCCTTTCATTCTCTTAACTGTTTTGGGGATTGTTGACCTGAACTTGGATGAGACATACCTGCTACTCTTTTGCATGTGTGTATAGCTTTTGCATCCTCTTTCAGATGTCTGTCTTCCTCAAGTATTTCAGTCACACCAAGGGCTGAACATATGAGAACCATGCCATATTTTTAGCCCCCCTTCCCACTTTGCTTCAACAAGACTCCCTTTCAGCACAAACAAAAGCAGGATCTGGTCTCAAGGCAGGCAAGAACCCCTGGATTCCAGAAGAGCAGAAGAGCATTGCCTTTAATCCCTGCTACCTCCTGTAGAGACAGGCATGAGCATGAGGTCAAATCAGCTTTCCTCATGCCAAAATGAATGGGCATATTTCATTACTCCTTAGTGAAAGATTAAGCTCGTTGTCACCAAAGCAGAGATTTGTGACACCTAGAAACTGAGAGTGCACTACTTAGGGTATAACTAACATTAGCTTGCCTTGAACCCAGTAGAAACCTACTAAAAAGTGTAACCAATAGCAGCATGTAAGTATTTTGTGCCATTGTGACAGCACAGCCATACACAATGTGTAGGCATTTTACATACGAGTCTGAGCAATGTGACCACCAACAAGGGAAACAAGTATACATATAGCTGCACACAGGAAGCATCCAACCAAGAAAAAGTTGCCAAAGGACAAGATAAATAAAAAAGGCTGCAGTAAGGCAGACATCCTGCTGCATACACATGAAGGATGACTGACAAAACCAGAACCAAGGTAAGCAATAAGAGAAGCAGACACGATCCCTCTTTCAGGAGGTGGGAAAAGAGCATATAAACATCAGGCAGGGAGAGGAAAGACAGAGAAGGAAGAGGACAGGCCAGCATATGATCAGACTTCCCTTGCTGAAGAGCTCTCAAGCCTGATCGCCTCCACCTCTGTGACCAAGGCCACCAAGGACTCAGCCATCAGCCCTGACTTCACGGCATCAGCTTTGTGGTACCACATACACAGAGGTGATTTAGGATATCAATGTTAAGGACAAACAGTTTTTTTTTTTTTTAGACGATTAATATTGTGTAAGTACTAACCGTTAGCACAAAATGAGTTGTTAATGAATGCATTTAATAAAGGCTTTTGAGTTTAAAATTGGCCTCCTTTATCAGTCTGCTGAAAACTCCCATCATAATGATCTCTAATTCCCTATATGTAAACATATATTTAGTTGCAAGATTACCCTCTTTTTTAGCTTTAATGATCACAAAGTAAAAATGTGAACAATTATCTTTTACGGGTGCCGGGGTCCTTGATTACAAAGTTTAACTCATCCTTGCTGTGAGGGTACTGTGCCTGAATCCCACCAGGACATGTGCCTCTTTCTCAGTGAAAAGAGTTAAATAGAGGCAATTCATACAGCAGTGTGAGCGTCTTAATGATCAGAAAGTGCCAACCTGACTGCAGCTTGTGCTATAACTACTGCAGATAAGGAAACTTTTCCGTGTAATCTGACTGCTGAAATGTTGTTTGCAGGACATGTCCTTCTCTGGTGTAAGCTGGCCAAGCTCCAGGGCAGTCCATGAGACCCCCTGAGATACTGGTCCCACCCATGAAAGCTAATGCTTTGCTATTTGATCACTTCTCAAATACTTGCTAGCAAAACGTACTTGCTGAAAACTTTAGCAGCTCATCTTCTGTCTGTCTCATTTTTAAGGTGTCACTGCTTATATATCTAGTATGGAATCTCCTGCTGCTGTCAACACATGCTCTACATAATTTTTAATCATCTTTAATTTTGCAAAAGCATACTCTTTAGCAACCTTATAGTTTCAGAGGAGATGCATGCATCTTGCTGTCCTTCACTTTACAAAGGTATAACTAGAATTTCACCTTCTCTTCCCATTCCACTGTGATTTGTCTGAAGACTTTTCTCTTTTACCTTCTGTTCATAAACTTCAAATGGAAATAGCAGTGACTGATTACAGCAGCCTTGTGTTTAATGAGCAGTGATGCCCATTTGCCCAAAGCATTTGATTTGCATATTCTTTAGTTAGATGCTACATCTTCTTCAATTTGATATCAGAAGAATATAACCTGGCTAGTCTGCATCAGCTGCCATTCTTATTACATTTCTGCAGCTGATGCTGTAACTGAAAGCCTTCTCTGCTTGAATGCTGGGGTTACAATTTTTTTGTGTTTATCTGAAACATTGCTCAAGCATGCCTCTAACACTGCAATTGTTATACAATTGATTTTCGTCATTTTAATTTTAAAAAATAAAAATTTTAAATTATACTCCACTAGGTATTAGGAAGTTGGTAATATCTTAAAATATTTAATAATGCACTCAAAGTTCAATCAAAAATACCCCTGTGACTTTGCAGGCTGAAATAGAACAACGTTATAAAAGATCCCCAAATTAGGTTTCTGTGAAGTAGAGATTAGAACTAGTTATGCAATACTAGGCAAAAGAGTTCGTTTGATTTTATAAGCTGATTATACTGCTCTCTTGCTCTGATAAAGTGCCTTGGTTGTCCCACTTCAGACTCCACTGATAGTGCAGACAATTTTCAATTCCTAAAATACATATTAATATATGTAATGCCATTAGGAACACACTTAACTTCTCTGAGCATGCATTAATCATAATTTCTGTGAGACTTGGTAGGTGTGTGTGGATCTAAAGCTTGTGACCTTGTGAGACACATGACGTTTTTTCTGGTCCTCACTACCAGTGAGAGTTAGGGGCTGTGTAGGATTCCTCCCTACTGGTTTGCTAAAGCTTCCTCTGCTCTTTCCTACAATCCTGTGCAACATAACGTACAAGAAAAAGCCTAGGCAATAACAGCAACTTATTTAAATCCCTGAGGATTCACATATGCTCTTCCATATCTCATTGTATGCCAGGGTAGCCAACTGAGTCCCTGCAAGGTACTTCTTTCCGTGGTCCAAGGGATAGCAGCTGTCAGGCCAGCCTGCTCTGTTACCCACTACGTTTTCTGCGGCTTATACACATTGCTAAGATAGTTCATTTTTTCAGTTTACAATTTACCACACCGCTCCGCCATGTAAGAAATTGTTAAAAAGCTCATTTAAAATCACCCTTAAAACAAGCCAGTTTGAAATGAAAGACAAAGTAGCATCATAACTTCTAACATAGCATCATTACAAATGTTCTTAATAAAATAAGCAAGTGGAGTTGGGGCAGGGGGTTGTTAGAGTGGATACTGAATGTGTTTGCATCATGATCATACTTAGACTCCTTATGTTTCAGAGGAAACCTCTGGAGCAGGAAGAGCTTCCTGCTCACAGCCAGCTTTATTAGTTTCTTTGGGCATGGAAATGTTCTGTGATTGGACCACAAGACCTCCACTCTGTTAGTTTATGCAACTTTTTGACTCCTTGACGTCACGTAAGACTTCTTCCTCCCACCTGGGTGACTAAGGGTTCTGCTTTTGCAGAGTGAAGTGTCTTCATCTGTTGAGCATAATATTTAACATCATTTGCACATTGACAAAATGCTCAACAGAAATATTTGAATGGGAACATGCAAGTGGCTCATTACCGGCTCTTGACTGAGATTAGATATGACCGTAATTAACCACTGCAGGATGACATTAAGCTTTGTGTGGCTGACCTCCTCCACAATCTTTGAGAGAACATAACAATTACAAAATGTAGATAACAACAGGGTGCGGCTTCCTGTCTTACTCATTTGTGTTCTGCACCTTTAGTATTGTTTGTTTCTTCTATCAACAAAATAACCTAATTGGCTTTCACATGTGTCCTGTTTGTACAAGATAGTTTTCTCAGATATGCATATCAAGATTGGATTCATGCTTTACATGAAAATACCTGGACAACCTCTCATTAATATAGCTGTAGAACTTACGGAGCAAGAGTCATGAGACTTAGGATCATCAAGGATGCTAATTATTGGATATACCACCCCTCACCATGAGAGATCAAATACGGCAATCTTCAGATCTATAGCACACAAAACTCAATTAGATCTGAAGTTGTAAGTGGCAATCAAAGAACCGGTGACTTCGTACCACCCCCAAAGACGCTGTTAACAGACTATAGCTGGAAAACAGGCCAAGAGGGGACCTACTTCACTTTATTCAACAACTTCCTAAATGTTATTATGTTGCAGAAATTCCTGGATTTTTTAATGAATTGAAATAACTCTGTTTGTCTATTCTCTGCCAGATATGCGGGAGTCAGGTAATACAGTAGGGGTTTTTTTGGTCTTTATTTTGAATATACATTCTGAAAGATGCTCTGGAAACTGAACTTTTATCTTCAGAAGAGGTTTAGCAATAAGCATGTCTCAATATTGTTTGAAATGTCATCTCAGAGTAAAAGCACGTAATTTGGTCACAGTCATGCATCGTAGGTTGTGAGCACTGTTCCTCCAGTGGCCGTGGGTGCTGGTGTTCGACACCCAGCCATTGGAAAATCATGCCAGTCCACCAAAACCACGTCACAGACAGCACCAAAGGAGTAGATGAGAGCAAATGGAACACTCCTGGCCTTTGTGCTGAGAGCCCTGAAGGTCAGTAGGGCTCCACCTGCTCCACCAGAAACTGGAAATCTTCTCTGCACATCAAATTACAGTGACCCTTGCTCAGAGAGCCTGTCACCGGCCTCCCGCACCGTAAAGGGGATATCAAATGAAACCACTGTGTTTCTTCTAAATGACCTTCCTGCCATAGACATTTCAAGCATATGAGAGCTGCTAAAGTGCAAGTGCACTTTATATAATGACATCAGTGTGTGCCAAGCATTTGGCTCATATATGAATTCAGTGGCAGAGATGCTAGTTCTCCGCTGTTGTTTGTTCTGCTGTGTATAAGTTCCCACGGCATTTGCACAGTAATTACAAACAGAGATTCAAACAACTGATAGTGGCAATGTTACTGAAAATACCTTTGACCAGACAAGTATCTTGACTTGTGTGTATTCAAAAAAGGCAGTACAATTAAAAAGTGTCTGCTTATTGTAATGGAATTTGAGCAGCTAGGAAAGATGTGAGTCCTGGAAGTGCTCTGGGGCTTGCTAGCAAAAAAAAACCCAAAAGAATGGTTTTTTATTCTTCCTTAGGTGAAAAGCATACTGCAACCAACAGGTCAAAACATACCATTCCCTGCTTCTTTAGCTGCATTGCAGCACAGGAGAGAGTGCACTCAAATTCCCCAAGCCTTGAAACAAACCCTTGAGTGTCAGGTACTAATTGCCATAAAGAGCTGTCACTTACTCGTATCTCTTGGCAGCAGAGCTGCTTTGAACTCATTAGAGCCTCATGAGAGGCATGTTATTTGCAAAGACAGTTAACTCCTACTACAGATTCTGATCTCAAATATTTATTTTAATAAGAGATGAGCTTTTTTCTTGCCACTTTTGCTACATTTCCTGATAGAACACAGTAAACATATGAAAAGGTGTCTTTCAAAGTATTAGGCTAGCATGAGGATTGCAGATTTAGTCTTGCAGTGTGTTAAGTTTGTTGTAAATTGCATTATGAGAACAGGATAAAAAAAACACGGCAATTCTCCTGTCTTGCTTCAGTAGCCATGATATCTGATGGATTACTTACATCTGTCTGTGAACAGGAAAATAACTTTCAAGGTCTCTGATTTTTCTTTTTTAAAAAGCAGAATTTCTGATCTTACATGCTGACTGATTTTGAATAACAAATGGAAATGACAGCCTTTTAATCCTTGCTTCCAAAATCAGTTTACTGCCATTAATAAATCCTGAAAAAAATGAACCAGTACTGAGGAAAAAAATGTGTTGCCTTTTCCTCATCAAATTCAATGCTTCTTTTAGTATTTTTAGGTGTTACTACAACAATAAAAATGTCATTACTTCTCTGGAATTAGTTTATTCATCAGCATCTGAACTTTAATTTCTCATGCTCTAATATCTCTTATTTCTGCCCAGGATACCAGCTACTTTGCCCAGCATTTTGGAAAGAAAACAATTATTAACCTCATCGGTGAGGGTGTACATACAGGGCTTACACTTTGATTGAAAATTTCAGAGACATATTGGACAACTTCCTGTGAAGTTAAGTGTTGCAGAAATGATAAATTCTTGTCAAAAAGTGGCAAAGATGACTGCTCTTAGATCCATATTTCTAAGCCACCAATTTTATTGCTCCCTGGCTGCGCTGCTATTTTTAGATATTAATCCACACTACTTACTCAGGCAAAACTCCTCTAGAAGTACCACCGTTATGCCAAAGCAGAAAGAATGAAGACAGACCCTGTTTTTGAGTCATGTTTCTCTTTGCTTGTGAAGAGGAAACAGAATACTACATGCTCTTTGTTGTTTCTACCTATCTGAATATTTTCTTATATTTCCTAAATACTGGATGTCGTACCTCACTGCTATAACCAGTCCTTAGAAATTCAGAACTTTGCCTGAAACTGCAGATTATTTTCAGCATCAATTAAAATCACAACTGCTTTTTGCAATGAGGCCATGACACATGAGGTCACATCAGGCTACTTCCTTTGCATCAAGCCACACAGCAGAGTAGCTTTAAAATGCCTGATAGGATTTTAATCCCAAGTGGAAAATTAATGTTACCAGAAAAATGGATAAGAAAGTAAGGGTAAGATTCTTCAGTGACAAGACAAAAAAAAAAAATGAAAGCAGACCACGGAATAGTTTGTGTTCCTTAGATCTTTTAAATGTTGATATGAGTAAATGTGGTGGACAAAAAGTACCTTAGATTGTTAACTGGGCAAGAGATAACCATAGGGATGAGGAGGTGAATGTCCAAAACTAAGCTTCTGAATTCTCAAGCACAGGTCTGCTATTTGCTATTTGCTACAACCTATATGGGCTTGCTGTAAAATGTAGTAACACCTGGACTTGGTGACATACACCAAATCCTCCAATTAATAAAAAGACACATGCCATAACATGAGGCAAATCCCTCAATTAAGAGGCAGATCACCTGTGTTTCTACAAATATAATATTTAAATGGAGAAAAACAGGTTTGTAAAATTGGAAAAGTCTCTGGAAATGGGAGAAGTTCCTTGGAAATGCACCTAAAAGAGCCCATGGATGCTTGGGGACTTGGCCACTGACACCCAAGATCAGTAACTGCAAGCACCAGAAAAGCACAAAATCAACACTTTCTCCCCAACTATCCAGGACCAACTACAATCTCCCCAATGAAGAAGGAAGTCAAGACTGAGTGAATGTGCCTTTGGGAATGAGTGTGAGAGTATGTGTGTGAAATTATCAAGAAGGGTAACAGTGCCAACACCACCAGTTCTTAAAACCCCGGTATCCAAACACGCTATGTTTTCTCTGTCATGCTCATGACAGTAAGACATGAAAATAAAGTAGAAATAAAACATCTAATAAAAATGCATTACTAGGTTATGTAGACAGAAGCTTCTGTAAGACATAAACCTACCATAAACTGCTGCAAATTTAGCCAGTCAAACAACACTAAAACAAATACTTGATGAATCACAACACATTTTTTCAGTATCACTCAGAAAGACTCTCTAATATTTGAACATACCAAACAAGATAATCAAGCCTGAAAGATAAGGACAGAGAAAATAAACATTGAAGTCAAGACAGAACGCCACAGATGTGAAGCGTGAGTCTGTTACCAAGCTTCATATGCAACACTTCAGAGCACGATCAAATGAAAGACGTGCAGAAAGCTACCAAATCTTTTCTCCAGTGAAAATAATCATACACATTATGAGGCAGTGTTGAATCGTACCCACATTGTTGCTCTAAGATAAAGCTGTCATTGACGGCTGCAGTAAATAACATCCTGCACTGCCTCAAGGCTAGGTTCTCCTCTCCTGGAAATCTAAAGGAAACTTTTGCCGTTGATCCCAGTGGAAATAAAACCAAATGCAGAGAAAGGAAAAAAACACAGCAGAATAAGAAGAACATCTTCAACACAGATTTATTCCTGCAGACCTCACTGATACTCAAGGTTTGCCTGTGCAACATGCCAGTGTTTGGCTTAACTGTAAGAGATGAATGAGCACCTGTAATCATTTTAAGTATCATGCAATCCTATTTGTATTTCTAAACTGACGTCATATACTGATCAGAATTCTTCACATGTAGCTCAGAGGGCTTGCTAAATGCATTTGACATGACTGCTAGCCAGCTGTGTCGATGTTTGAAGAAACCTAGTCACCTTCAACAGTCCTAAAATTTATGCAGCCAGCAGCCACTTCATCATGTGGTTATGTACTTGGCTTGCACCTACCCATACCGAAAGACACACTCTCACATGTGGCTCCTTCCAGCTGATGATAAAGTACTGAGCTGTATCCGGATTTTAAGTACTTTCCCATATGGAAAGGATATGAGACTTGGCAACTCCTGTGATCCTAAGAAACCATCATTTTTCTTCGCTGCCCTGTCCAATTGTCTGTAGGACTGGCTCCTGAGCCACAGACAGCTCTGGGAGTCCAAGTGCAGTATTTGTGCTGGAGTACAGCCAGTGATGGCAGCAAGGTGACAGGAGGACAGGGTTGCTGGATAATCGAGTGTATAACTAAGAGAGCAAGCAAACCGGCAGGGAATGCCAATGGTGCCAATTCTTCACTGCCTGCAGTCTAGCTGAATATCCAGCTAAGAAGAATGAAGAACTACTTCCATTTTCTGCTTGCAAATTACTCCCAAGGCTTCTGCTTGGAGGTAGGTGGTATCTGTCTTGAGGCTTTGGGAAGACTTGGATATGCACTTTCAGTCTGGCTAAGTGGGGTGGCATATATTTCTTTGGCCTTGGAGCTGTAGGAAAATAGCTGTAGTAATTTTTTTTTAGCTCAAGAGGAGGAACAAAGAAGTTTATGCACCTAAAAGTTCATAAGAATGCTCTGCATAAAATCCAGCTGAGGTGCCTTCTGTCATACATGGATGGAAAAGCATGCTGCTCTAACAACACATGAATTTTGGGTACCACAATATTTTTGTTGGAAGGAAAAATCAGATTTTTCAACACCTGTAAATGCCTTAATAATAGCAAAAGAATTGCAATGTGGAGATAAAATGAGCTGGCAGTGAGACAACGAAGCCACCTAAACAGCTGGGTAGACTACCTCAACATTTATAGCTCCATAAACTTGTGATCACCCTTCAGCTGGTACCATTTCAGGCACAGAACGCACCAGTGTCACTAAGACTCTTTTCAAGTATTTCAACCAAAGACTACATGTTCAAAACACTATCAGAGCACCAAAAAGACATTATCTACCTTGTGGGAATTGCCTCCTACCCCTTTTGAACAGGAAGTTCTGGTTAGTTTGTTTTCCTCTAGAATTAGGAGCTCTTAAATTAGTGACAGAGACAGACAACCTGACCTGGCCATGCAGTATGGGTAATAGCAAAGCTATCCCCAATTAGTTGTTGGATGTTTAATACAGAATGCTATGTCACGCACCTAGAAAGGAGGAGTGATCAGCAATATAAGTATGTGTGGACGTGTTTTCCACCTGGAAATCAAAGCGACAGTGTGTTTTATCCAAAGCTTATGCCTGTCCTGGTTCTAAGGTTCCATGCTTTGTTTTTTACTCTTGTGCACCTACATTTAAATGTAAGCAGCCAGGACAGAATTTGGCTTTTCCAGCTCCTCGTCCTTTCCTTTCAGCCACAAAACTATCTTTATATGGTTAATTCCCTGCTCAGATTTCTGCTAGCTAGAGTATGAGAGTGATTGTTGGGATGCCTGTGAGGCCCCTCACCTTGTTCAAACAGCCAGGTAAAAAAAACGGATCAGATAGGGACATCAGTGTAATGATGAATGTGAATGGGACACCCAAAACTGACTCGGGGGTGTTTGTCCAACATTGATAATGCTAAAGATGAAGATGACTATCAGATGGATTAAACAGTAATCCGGCAATTAAGACAGACTTTGGGAAAAAAAGCAGCAGTCAGCCTGAAGAGTGGTATAAAAGCAGCAGAAACATTGCAGCAGTGGGGAAGACAGCGGAGTGCAGCAGAGTCAAGGCAGCCCCGGGACACCCCGAGAGCTGCTGGTGCTTGGCAGACAGAGCAGCCTTGCTGCAGGGCACTGCTGGGCACCTGCATCCCATCACTGTGAAGGACACAGAGGAGGGAACCCCCATTGGCATGTGCCTATATGGGACCTTCCAAGGGGCTTCCTCAATGGCACGTAGGTCTGGGTTGCAGGGGTGGCACAGCTGCAGGTACAGCTGGAGTACCCTGTCACACAGCGCAGTACTCAGGAGAGGGGACATGAGCTTGTGACCTACATGCCCAATCATCCATTTAACGGGAGGGGCAGCATACATGGATGCCATTATAAATTTTTGGGATTATAGACGGGCGTATAAAAATTTGCAAGTGGCTATTAGTGTTTTGCAAGCATTTAGTATCGGTTTATCTATTATGTTGCTGACACTGATCCTGAACGCGTAATTCATTGATGGCCAATTAATTTCATGTCACTAAATATGATGGAACACTTAGATCCTGATTTGACAATGGGGATTTGAACATTTCTACAGTTCTAGAGCAGCAGATAATTACAAAACAAGTCCAGCAACCTATGCTTAAAAGAGTATTGTGAAATACCTGAAACATGAAAATTATTCTTGTAGTGAGGAGGAGACCCATCTGTGTTAGCAGGTTTTCACGACTTTTATGTAGACATCTGCCTTCTGCTATGTTCCCGAGCCTTCCAAACCCCCTGGAGTTCCTCATTGTAATCCTTCTTTGTAACGATGAACAAGGAACCTAAGCCACATTTTCATGGCTGATCAGGCTGGTGAAAAATCTGTCAAGAGCAGTTCTGATATAGCTGATCCCGCCTCTAACCTGCAGCCTTATCTGCTATGTTTCAAGTGAAGCTGCACCCTAGGGTTCATTATTTTATGCGTGCAGTCATCTTGTGTGAAGTACATACCACACTACCAAAGGTTATCACACCAGCTTTGCACATTGCTTTAACGTGTGGTGGTACTAAGAACATATAGGTGTAGCCAAGGTAACAAGTGAAAAGCAAATAACTTCTTATTGGAAAAACACTTAAAAGCAGGCGCATTAACAGTCAGTGATTCAACCAAACCGACCACGGAAAATTGTATTTACAGAGAATTCAGCAGGAAGACTTATGATGTCTGCTTCTGGTGGCAGTTGCAACCTTCCTCTGAGGAAATTTTAGCACTGGGTCTCAAATTGGATAACACTAGGAGAACCTACTGGATGCTTTCGAGTTTGGGTCTGACCTTGAATGACTCCTGAGGAAACTTTCTTGTCCCCAGTGACCTTTAGTTTACATGAAGTCCTATGGAAACCTGTCCCGGTTTCAGCTGGGATAGGGTTCAATTTCTTCCTAGTGCTGTGTTTTGGATTTAGGATGAGGAGAATGTTGATAACACACTGATGTTTTCAGTTGTTGCTAAGTGCCCTCCTAGTCCAAGGACAGCTCCCGTGCCTACTGACTGAGCTGGGTACACAAGATGGGAGGGAACGTAATCAGGACAGCCAGCCCAGCTGGCCAATGGGGTATTCCATACCATGTGACGTCATGCTCAGTATATGAAGGGTAGGCATGATCCAGGACGTACCGATCGCTACTTGGTTATCGGTCAGCGCGGGCGGTGAGCAATTGCATTGTGCATCACTCATTTTGTATATTCTATCATTATTTATTATCATTATTTTCCCTTTTCTGTTCTATTAAACTGTCTTTATCTCAACCCACGAGTTTTTCTCACTCTTACCCTTCCGATTCTCTTCCCGTCCCACTGGGGGGGTGGGGGGAGTGAGTGAGCGGCTGCGTGGTATTTGGCTGCCTGCCAGGTTAAACCACGACAGTCCCTTTTGGCGCCCAATGTGGGGCTCGAAGGGTTGAGATAATGATAGATCTGACCAAAGTGTGTTAAGGAAAAATTGTTATAAGCATTCATTATATTGATTGGTCACAATGTTGATGTATTGGCTGTCAAAGTTGTGGGGCTGGCTCTCAATGTTGGGTCATGTAATACCTTGCTTGCAGTATGTGTTCCCTTTTGTGCTGTTTATCATCAGTCGGAACTGGGCCAAGAGTATCATTTTGCTGCTGTTTTATGAGGTGATAAGATCATTGGTCATAAGTCTAACCTGGTATCTGTACTCGGTACTGCTGTCATTTCTGTACATCGGGAACCACCTCTTAGAAATTATTAGTAATTGCACTTTTTTCTCCTCGGAGAATGAATTTAAGGGGGAGACAGGATGGGACACTTTCTCCCACTTGTTCATCTTCCCTTCCATGTTGTCAGAAACTCCTTTTTCTTCTATCTTCTTCACGAAGATGTCCACACTATTCCCTGAGAATTTTGAATATCTTTGGGATGTTCAAACAAGCATGTTCATATTGCTACTATGTCTCCTGAATGTGGTTCAGGCCTTGTTTAGGGTTAAACAACTGTTCAGGAATACTGTCCAGAGGTCAACCCTCAGGAACAAGAAAAGAGGGAGGGTTGCCTCATCGGGGCGGGCGGAGCGGCAAGTCTCAGAGGCGGTGGGCAGCAGTAGATCAACCCCAGCAACAGACACGGTAGCTACTCAAAACCCCACAACAGGTACTGCAGCTACTTCAACCCCCACGACAACCCCTGTGGCTACTCAAACCCCGGCAACAGTCACCGTAGCTTCTCCAACCCCTGCAACAGGCACTGCAGCCACTCAAACTCCAGCAACAGTCACTACAGTTACTCCAACCCCCACGACAAGCACTGCAGCTACCCAAACCCCAGCAACAGGCACTACAGCTGAACCAGAGGACCAACCCTTGCTGCTATCCGTTGCCCCTGTACAGAAGAGGAAATCTTGGAAGCAGAGGTCAGGTCGTTTAGAAAGGGATGATCAAAGAGCAGGGCCATCACGAGGAGGAAGAGGAAGAACTCATAAACGAGACGGAAACCACCCGATCCCTATCCCTGAGTGAGCTGCGAGATATGTGGAAAGATTTCGGCCATCGTCCAGGGGAGCACATTGTCACCTGGCTGCTCCGATGCTGGGATAATGGGGCCAGTAGCCTGGAATTAGAGGGGAAGGAAGCCAAACAGCTGGGATCCCTTGCTAGGGAAGGAGGCATTGACAAAGCAATCGGAAAAGGGACACAGGTCCTCAGCCTCTGGAGGCGACTGCTGTCAGGCGTGAAGGAAAGGTATCCCTTCAAGGAAGATGTTATATATCGCCCAGGCAAGTGGACCACTATGGAGAGAGGTATCCAGTACCTGAGAGAACTAGGCGTGCTGGAGGTGGTTTATAGTGACCTGGACAACAACCAAATGCCCAAAGATCCAGATGACGTCCAGTGCACCCGACCCATGTGGCGGAAGTTGGTACGGAGTGCACCAGCCTCGTATGCCAGTTCATTGGCAGTACTGTCCTGGGCAGAGGAAGAAGCACCAATGGAGGATGTCTTAGTTAGCAGACTTCGGGATTTCGAAGAAACTATATCCTCCTCCCTTGTCTCGGCTGTGGAGAAACTGTCCCGGGAGGTCCAGCAACCTGAAGAGGATATGTCCTATTCTCCACCTGTACAGACCAGTATCTCAGCCATTAGGAGTCAGCGTTTTTCTCCTCAAGAGAGAGGATATCGAAAATACACACCACGGGGCACCCTGTGGTTTTACCTGCGTGACCACGGAGAGGACATGAGGCAGTGGGATGGAAAACCTACCTTGACCCTAGAGTGTACGTGAGTTGCAAGGAAAAACAATCACACAAGGGGGTTCTCCCAGGAAAAATGCTGCTCCAGTTTTCAGGAAAAACCTGTCTCATGACGGTCCAGTTTCCAGTGAACAGTTCCCCAGACAGAGTAGAAGGGCTGATCTTACTTTGGATTGTAATGAAGGAATTCTTGACTCACGTTTGCAAGAAGTGAGAGATGGATACTATGACCAGAACTAGAGGGGCCCTGCCTCCAGCCAGGTGGAGGAAAGGGACAACCGGGTTTACTGGACTGTGTGGATTCGATGGCCTGGCACATCAGACCCACAGGAGTATAAGGCTCTCATAGACACTGGTGCACAGTGCACCCTGATGCCATCAGGCTATAAAGGGGCAGAACCCATTTGTATTTCTGGAGTGACAGGGGGATCCCAAGAGTTAACTGTATTGGAGGCCGAAGTGAGCCTGACCGGGAATGAGTGGCAGAAGCACCCTATTGTGACTGGCCCAGAGGCTCCGTGCATCCTTGGCATAGACTACCTCAGGAGAGGGTATTTCAAGGACCCAAAAGGGTACCGGTGGGCTTTTGGTATAGCTGCCCTGGAGACGGAGGAAATCAAACAGCTGTCCACCTTGCCCGGTCTCTCGGAGGACTCTACTGTTGTGGGGTTGCTGAGGGTTGAAGAACAGGTACCAATCGCTACCACAACAGTGCACCGGCAACAATATCGCACCAACCGAGATTCCCTGATCCCCATCCATGAGCTGATTCGTCGACTGGAGAGCCAAGGAGTGATCAGCAAGACTCGCTCACCCTTTAACAGTCCCATATGGCCAGTGCGAAAGTCCAATGGAGAGTGGAGACTAACAGTAGACTACCATGGCCTGAACGAAGTCACGCCGCCACTGAGTGCTGCCGTGCCGGACATGCTAGAACTTCAATACGAACTGGAGTCGAAGGCAGCCAAGTGGTACGCCACCATTGACATTGCTAATGCGTTCTTCTCCATCCCTTTGGCAGCAGAGTGCAGGCCACAGTTTGCTTTCACTTGGAGGGGCGTCCAGTACACCTGGAACCGCCTGCCCCAGGGGTGGAAACACAGACCTACCATTTGCCATGGACTGATCCACACCGCACTGGAACAGGGTGAGGCTCCAGAACACCTGCAATACATTGATGACATCATCGTGTAGGGCAACACAGCAGAAGAAGTTTTTGAGAAAGGGGAGACAATAATTCAAATCCTTCTGAAGGCTGGTTTTGCCATAAAACAAAGTAAGGTCAAGGGACCTGCACAGGAGATCCAGTTTTTAGGAATAAAATGGCAAGACGGACGTCGTCAGATCCCAATAGATGTGATCAACAAAATAACAGCCATGTCCCCACCAACTAGCAAAAGGGAAACACAAGCTTGCTTAGGCGTTGTGGGCTCTTGGAGAATGCATATTCCAGAGTACAGCCTGATTGTAAGCCCTCTCTATCAAGTGACCAGGAAGAAGAACGACTTCAAATGGGGCCCTGAGCAACGACAAGCCTTTGAACAAATTAAACAGGAGATAGTTCATGCAGTAGCCCTTGGGCCAGTCCGGGCAGGACAAGATGTAAAGAATGTGCTCTACACCGCAGCCGGGGAGAATGGCCCTACCTGGAGCCTCTGCCAGAAAGCACCAGGGGAGACTCGAGGTCGACCCCTGGGGTTCTGGAGTCGGGGATACAGAGGATCCGAGGCCCGCTACACTCCAACTGAGAAGGAGATATTGGCAGCATATGAAGGGGTTTGAGCTGCTTTGGAAGTGGTTGGTACTGAAGCACAGCTCCTCCTGGCACCCCGACTGCTGGTGCTGGGCTGGATGTTCAAAGGGAGCGTCCCCTCTACACATCATGCAACCGATGCTACGTGGAGTAAGTGGGTCGCACTGATCACACAACGGGCCCGAATAGGAAACCCCAGTCGCCCAGGAATCTTGGAGGTGATCACGAACTGGCCAGAAGGCAAAGATTTCGGAATATCCCCAGAGGAGGAGGTGACACGTGCTGAAGAGGCCCCACTGTATAATAAATTACCAGAAAACGAGAAGCAATATGCCCTGTTCACTGATGGGTCCTGTCGCCTTGTGGGAAAGCATCGGAGGTGGAAAGCTGCAGTATGGAGTCCTATACGCCAAGTTGCAGAAACTGCTGAAGGAGAAGGTGAATCGAGCCAGTTTGCAGAGGTGAAAGCCATCCAGCTGGCCTTGGATATTGCTGAACGAGAAAAATGGCCAGTACTTTATCTCTATACTGACTCATGGATGGTGGCAAATGCCCTGTGGGGTGGTTGCAGCAGTGGAAGCAGAACAACTGGCAGCGCAGAGGTAAACCCATCTGGGCTGCCGCACTGTGGCAAGATATTGCTGCCCGGGTAGAGAACCTAGTTGTAAAAGTACATCACGTAGATGCTCACGTACCCAAGAGTCGGGCCACTGAAGAACATCAAAACAACCAGCAGGTGGACCAGGCTGCTAAGATTGAAGTGGCTCAGGTGGATCTGCACTGGCAACATAAGGGTGAGTTATTTATAGCTCAGTGGGCCCATAATGCCTCAGGCCATCAAGGAAGAGATGCAACATATAGATGGGCTCGTGATCGAGGGGTGGACTTAACCATGGACGCTATTGCACAAGTTATCCATGAATGTGAAACATGCGCTGCAATCAAACAAGCCAAGCGAGTAAAGCCTCTTTGGTATGGAGGACGATGTAAATATGGGGAGGCCTGGCAGATTGATTATATCACACTCCCACAAACCCGGCACGGCAAGCGCTATGTGCTCACCATGGTGGAAGCAACCACCGGCTGGCTAGAAACATACCCTGTGCCTCATGCCACTGCCCGGAACACCATCCTGGGTCTTGAAAAGCAAGTCCTATGGCGACATGGCACCCCAGAAAGAATTGAGTCAGACAACGGGACTCACTTCCGAAACACCCTCATAGACACCTGGGCCAAAGAGCATGGCATTGAGTGGGTCTATCACATCCCCTACCATGCACCAGCCTCCGGAAAAATTGAACGATACAACGGGCTGTTAAAGACAACACTGAGGGCAATGGGTGGTGGGACATTCAAGCATTGGGACACACATTTAGCAAAGGCCACCTGGTTAGTCAACACTAGGGGGTCTGTTAATCGAGCTGGCCCTGCCCAATCCAAACCCTTACGTACTGTAGATGGAGATAAAGTCCCTGTCGTGCACATAAGGAATATGCTGGGGAAGACAGTCTGGGTTACTCCTGCCTCTGTCAAGGGAAAACCCATCCGTGGGATTGCTTTTGCTCAAGGACCCGGGTGCACTTGGTGGGTGATGCGAAAGGATGGGGAGGTCCGGTGTGTACCTCAAGGGGATTTGATTTTGGGTGAAAATAGCCAATGAACTGAATTTTATGATGTCAATTGTTATATGATATTGTATATCATTATTTCTATGGTTGCTATCAATGGTATAGCAGTGAGAATCACCCAGATTAACGAAGAATGATCTAACTCTGATGAAACCGAGCAAAGTGCAACGATGATAGAACTGAACAAGTGCAGCAGTACCGAAATGAGAACTGACTTCAGGATGCAACAGCCCAACACCACACACCATCTTTCTAGCCCTGAAAGACTGTTATGACAGATGGAGCCCAAAGTTGTGGACTAAATGAACTCAATGGACATTTGTATATATTTATGAATATATATGTATTATATGTATATATGTATGTATATGTATTATATATGTATATATATAAAAAAGATAGTGGTGATTAATTGAAATGTATCGAAAAATGTGAGACCTAAGCACGACGTAAATGGTATGGAATAAGGGGTGGATACTGTCCTGGTTTCGGCTGGGATAGGGTTAAATTTCTTCCTAGTGCTGTGTTTTGGATTCAGTATGAGGAGAATGTTGATAACACACTGATGTTTTCAGTTGTTGCTAAGTGCCCTCCTAGTCCAAGGACAGCTCCCGTGCCTACTGACTGAGCTAGGTACACAAGATGGGAGGGAACATAATCAGGACAGCCAGTCCAGCTGGCCAATGGGGTATTCCATACCATGTGACGTCATGCTCAGTATATGAAGGGTAAGCGTGATCCAGGACGTACCGATCGCTACTTGGTTATCGGTCAGCGCGGGTGGTGAGCAATTGCATTGTGCATCACTCATTTTGTATATTCTATCATTATTTATTATCATTATTTTCCCTTTTCTGTTCTATTAAACTGTCTTTATCTCAACCCACGAGTTTTTCTCACTCCTACCCTTCCGATTCTCTCCCCGTCCCACTGGGGGGGCGGGGGGAGTGAGTGAGCGGCTGCGTGGTATTTGGCTGCCTGCCAGGTTAAACCACGACAAAACCGCTTCCGCTTATGGAGCAATGTCCTTTGGTGACACTAAGTAGACCTCGTAAGGCTGGACCAAAACAGCGGTGGTATCAGAATAACCCTGCTGCTTTCCTTCAACACAGACCTTGACTTCAGAAAGTCCCTACCTTTTTCCCTGGAAAAGCTTGCACCAACCCTATGAGCATTGACCTCAGATACTACATGAGAAAACTTTTTACCCATCTTGGGCTTGTTACCCACCTCCTGACCAGCTTCTGCTGACTCTGCAGCATCTGATCCATTCCAAAGCTAAAATAGAAACTGAATGTTGCAATGTTACTTAATAGTGTACAGTAATGTAAATTAATGAACATGATGGTAATTTTATAAGAAGTTACATACTTCCTTCGGAAACAATAAGCACTCCCTACATCTAGCATGGTATAGTAACACTCCTGACAGCAGTAAGACAGATGCCTTTAAAATCTGTGATCTTTTTCCAAGAGGAAGTGACATTGGAAATAATGAAGTCGAAAATCAATGTTTTTAAAAAGTGTGTATTTTAATATTCTCTTAAAAGTGGAAGAAGAAAGACCTTCAAGTACAGAAATACCATGTCTCAAAAATTTTTATGCCAGGGCTCATGAAAATGCTGTGTATCCATGAAAACAGCTGGGCAAGGTACTGCAAAATATGTGATGTTTTAGATTCAAAGCTTGAACAAACTCAAGTCTTCATTTTCAGTTTTAGTATGAAAATCTTTGGACTTAAAAAAAAAAAAAAAGCAAAAGGATTATAAGATTGTTTTTGCTGTTTTTCCTGATGTCCCTTCTCCAATGAATAAAAGTACTAGTATGTGAGCAAACAGTAGGGTACAAAGTGTCCATGAAACATCATACTTCCTGACTAATTCTGTTCAGCCATACCTGACTGCGTGGAGAATGCAATTCCTTAGCACAGTCTGCTCGGTGATGGCAGGTACCTGGTCTGTTTTGCCATCCAAAGTTCCAGAGTGCCTTTCGTGGCAGCTGGAAGGTCCATGAGAGGACTTTACACTCTTCTTCCCGTTAGTAGATAAAGGCTAATGCACTCATACAAATGATTTTAAAACATTTCCCAAACCTACCTGTCCTAATAGAGTAGTACTGGGCCATTTTCATAAGTCTTGGAGGAAAGGACAAGCTTTCCTCTGCTTGAAACTCCTTTAATATGTCTTGATTGTCAGCAGCAAGCATGGCCATGGCAAACTGCAGGGGCTATGTACAGCTTTTAAAAACAGCGTGTGGCCACAGATTTTCATCAATACATCTTAGAGTCTTCCCCAGTAAGAGAAGTAAAACTCAACAGAAGAAACAAAACTGAGGAAGAAGTGGTTTATGTAATGGTCCTTAACAAGAAGTGCTGCTAGTTTCTCCTGCCTTTTTCATTTGTAACATGTGTTGCAGAAAGCTTTCCATTGAAGTTCTTTTTCCAGCATCTCTCAGACTTGAAAATTTCCCCATATATACATCTCCTATTTTAAAATATGGTCTTGGGTTATGACCAATTTTGTTTTATTGTTATAAAGCTTAATATGACATAATGGTATATGCTTGCTTCTGTACAACATTATGCCCAAAGTTAGGTTTGCCTACCTAACCATCCAAACAAAAAAGAAATTGGTTTTCAGACAGATGAGCCTGATCTGTCGTACAGCTAGGTTATATCATTACACAAACATTAATACAAGCAGAAAAAAGGAAAGTGGGAACACTTAACCTGGAGTTGGAAAGGGAGACCAGACCAGACCAGCTGTTTTCAACAGCTGTGTGAATTTAGATTTGACTTAAGTCAGTTGTATAACTGCACCTGAACAATGCCTTTGAGACTTAGAAAGACATCAGACAAATACATCTAGCATAGTAACTTGGATCATGGAAACTAGCCTTAGTTTCCTACCACTTTGCTAAGTCAAAACTACTCTGGTGCTTATTACAGCAGATCCTGTCTGGCTGTGTTTGGAAAACAACCCTGGAATCCACAAAAAATTCAGAGCTCACGTGACCCCTGCTACATCAGAAATAAAACAGTATCACCTTTGGAATTTTTTATTATAAGTATTTCTAATCAATGCTAGGCATCTTTAAAGACACTGAATTTGGTTTTCCATCTTTTAAATTTGTGGCAGCTTAAGAGGAACTGACAGTGTGATTTCAGCAATCAAGCAAGAGTTAATTATCTTTACTGCCTAAATCCACAGTCTGTCTAATCAACTTATACAAAGCTGAACTGCTGTTTTGTAAAACTTAGGGGCACCGTCCAGACAGAGAAAGCCCAGTGTCCCCCGAGCTCCAAAGCAGCTATTGTCTGAAAGCTCTTTAGCCGTGTATATTCTTCCTCCCACCATCCATTTACATAGATCTTTTGTTGTAATTTTACCACTATCACATGGGCTTGAAGAGATATAATACTTTTCTTTTAAGAGATCAAATCACCCTTTCCATGTGTAAAAAGATCATGAAAAAAAAGAAAAGTCATGGGAGTCTTCTTCGGATAAAATACCTCAGCGTTCCAAAATTCTGGATCCTTAACTTCCGCCTGAAAATTGTTAACTTCCACTGAGTGGCTCCAGTATTGCAGGCTGCTTTCTGCCACAGTAATTAATGGGTCCCTACACTGCCATGTCTGTGCACTTAGTAATGTACATTTAATTAATTTAAATGTTTATCATGTAAGGTATTAACATGATAATGACAACAGCCTGGGATAGCACCATTCAGAAAACAACTGGTGGGATGCAACTAGAATCAATACTAGAATTTGTGTGAAATTAATTTATATTCACAGGACAAGCTCATATTTCCATGGGCCCTAGCACTAACTATAGCCAGCGTTTCTACAAACAAGTTGAAACTCGTAACAAGAGACTCCATAAACATGACAGTGACAGTGCAAGCATACTTCACTGGTTTTAAGACAGATGTGAAACTACGGCCTTAAACCATCAACCAGAGATGCTGCGGAAAGTCCCACCTTTCCCCTGCTGTAGGAATGAATAGCTGGGGATAGGGGAGTACAAGCTTTGTTTTTTCTCGTTAATTTGGCTTTATGTTGCTTACATGTGCATAAAGCGCAATCTCAGCATTGATTTCTGCACCACCACCAAGCGTTCCTACTTCTTGCAACCTCAACCAACCTTTGCCACTTCCTCTCTTTCACCTTGTGCATTAATTTTGTGGCAACCTGATCTGGAAAACATTAATTTTATTACTGTGAAATTAGCTTTCTTCAAGATCTGTTTTTTCCGGTGGTGCAAACTTGCATTGGTCTGAGTGCATGCAGGGTAGCTAGGTAATACCTTGTGTTTCTGTGGCCTGTCTCCACAAGGTTAAGCAGCTGAATTCCACTATGTTTTGTTTCATCCCTTTCCCTTTTTGCCTACGTACTCCCTTATTTTAAGGCATGTCACGATGATGATGATTCAGGATGCCATACTAAAAACATAAATAAATAAAATTGAAATGTGTTTTTGCTTAAGCTCAGAGCCTGAGCTCATTTTCATCTTCTGTGTTCCACACACTAATTAATTTCTTTGCAGATGTGCAGCATTAGGCTTCATAGCCAGACGTATTCCCTATCAGGGGAAAAAAATCTGCTTACACTGCAGCCTGTCACCACTTCCCTGACGTATCCACAAAAGGCACCTGCAGAAATATTGTTAGTCTCTTCAAATCATATGCAATGCGATTGTTACTCTCTCCTCTGCCTGAAGAACGTACTGAAGGAAAAAAACACGAAGACAACAATCAATACTGCTACAACAGGCAGAAATTTCACTCTGCCAATAATACCACTGTGGCAATTACAGACACTCATCTATTACTTCAATAAAAAGAAAGGATTTGTAATTCATGCTAATATTTCTTTGCATAACACAGTGATTTGCTTTTAAACGTAGAATTCTCAAAGCAGTTTCTAATAGGAAAATTGATGCAGCAATACCAAGTGTCTTACGCGAGGCTACACGACAATTCAGTGACAAAATAAAGATAAACCCTACTTCCCCATCCCTGAAGCCCACTTCTCCTACACTATTACTTATCTAATATCAACGCACTTTTCTTACCATAAGCTTAGTGTCTACAACTACATGGGAAGCAGTTTACATTAATTTATCTCCACTGTTCAAATGTAAACTAAATGCACAAAAGCTGTTTTATAAACTGCATAGATTTAGACAAGAAATAAGTAGTGAAATTCCACTGAGTTTGATGCCTAATCTTTGAATTCAGCAAATTAAATATCAGCAGTTTTTAAAACTAGAGTTTAATTCAGCTGTTCCTCCAAGCTCTTGTATAACCATGTGGCCATTTACCTTTTATTGGAGCTCTGCTTCTCGGAAGCTAAAATTGCAATCCAACACGCAGACATAAGTCATTTTATGTTCAGCGTTTGTTTTAAAAATCTTTATTAAAAGTAATCTAAAAGGCAAATTTTAGCTGGCTGAAGACTACATTTGTCAATGTGAAGCTATTCAATTGCCTAACATTAAAGGCATTTTGAGGGCGGTGATTTTTGTGTTTACATTAGGAGGGGATGACTCACAAAAATCACACATCAGGTGTGTTGTGCCCTGTTAAGACTTCCTGTATGGGCCTGTTCAAGCCGCTTAAGACATGACTCCTCAGGGTACAGCAGGTGAGAGAGCCCGCAGGACTAGAGCGGTGTCATTACATCAGAGGGGTCTTCCTCCTTTTTAGGCTGTAAATAAATGCCTCCTCTATGTAAGTGACATGTAGTCACATATGGTGATTTTCATCCAGACTGGATTGCAGAATAGGATGTAAAGGTACGTACCGTATACCTGTAAAACTAAATAAAGCTCAAAGAAGAGCATCTTCAGACTTTTGCATACAGTATGTTTGGATACTAACCTAATTCTGTCATTATTAACTTCCTATCCTTAAAAGCCCCTCCTTAAAACGATGCACCTAGCACAACGCAATCTCCCCAGCTATCTGCAGCTGAAGCTTCTTCTGGCTTCCTTCACAACCTGCACTTGGTGTTCGTGCCAGCCCTGGGGCCCGTTTGGGGTCGTTCACTCCCCCAGAGTGACCTGGCTTACGTGCCATACTCATCTCAGGGCTCCGGTCTGCCCGCCACCGCGGCGGAGGCAGCTGCCACAGCGCCGAGACGTTTCTGTGCAGGCCGCGGCCGCCATTTTCCCTCCGCCGCCCGACAGCCGTGAGGTATCACCGCCGCCCTCCCGCCCCTGCCATCATCCAACACAGCCCTGCCCCCGCGGCTCCGGCAGGCCCTTGGGCAGCTCGGCTCCGCGCCCGAGCAGCGCCCGCCGCCGGCACCGCCCGCTCCCGCCTCCCGCCGGCGAGGGGCGGCGCAGCGCCTGCGCGGGGGCGCTGCTGAGGCCCGCCGCTGTGTGGGCAGGCGGGAAGGGGGCGGGCGCATGCGCGGGGCGGCGGCTGGTGCGCAGGTGAGGCGGGCGCGGGGCCGTGGGCGGCGGGGTGCGGGGGCTGCCGCGCTTTGCGCTCCGGGGGTGCCGTCCTCCCCTCCTGTTGGCCGAGGGAAGGAGCTCGGCCTCCTCGTAGCTCGCCTCCCAACCGCCTCCCCGGGGGGGTGGGTCCTTTCCGAAGTTCAGACCAGACCTGGAGGGTGCGAAACGGGCCTGATCCAGGCCGGGAGCGCGGTGTTTCAGCTCCGGGCGGCCGCCGTGTGCCGCCGCTGCCCTGCTTGGCGGCGGCTGGCTTTTGTGGAAGGGCTGTGGGGAGAGTAAGTCTTCGTCAGCCCATGAGCGTAAGGAGGCAGGGGTGGCTGACGCTCCCTTTGGTCTTCCCTGAAGCCGTGAAGTCACATTTGGAGCCTCAAACGGGCTCGGCTTCCCCGCCGCCATCCGGGTTGGTCACCGGCTGGCAGGGGACGGCCTAGTGGTGTTCAGTCGGGCCTGAGAAGTAGCCAGAGAGAAAGGTGCTTTGCCCTCCTGCTGTGAGGAAGTGCACCTGGACGATCTTATCAGGGACGCTCACAAGGGGAATAAAGTTCAGATACATGAAACGAAACGGTGCCAGAGATCTGGCGAGTTACAGCTGTGTCGGTGGGATGGGTGTTACTGCTCCTTTCATGCTGGCGGGGGGGTTCCCCTCTGCTGTCCTGTGGAGTCCTGCAGGCAGAGAAAAAAGGAAAGCTGAGGTCTGGTCATGTGAGGTTTCATCAAGATAAACGCATTTTAGCTTTTATAGTTTTCCATCCTGGGTTGAATTTGTTTGTAAAGCTTTTTTATTTAATGTGTTCCTGTGACTCTAGCATAACTTTCAGGGAAGGTGAAACTTCCTGTTATCTTCTGCAGCCCCATCAAAATGGGGAAGCTGTAGAGTTGTTGGAAACTGCTAGGGAAAATGTTTCAGGATTGTGTTTACGCAATATGAAGACTTCCATCAATACATTCTATAAAGTGCTGAACATTTGTCTTGTATTGCAACACCCTGCATGTCACCATGATATATCAAAGGATATATTTATTGTATGTCAGTTTTCTTACACAAGTTCAATATTGTTCAGGCTCATCGTACTTGTATAGTGAGTAAAGTATACTTGTATAGTCTGACTGACTAACATTTGTAAAGTATACCACTTCGTTATGTGGAAGGTATGCATATACGCTTCCTTCCTGAATGAAGAATACAGTGAAATCTCAAGTGTAGAAGTCAGGTTATCTCTTGAAGTCTTGGAAACAAAAGAAGATGAGGTAATAATGAGTGCTGCTCTAATTTTGTTTTTTCTTCTATGAAAACTTCTTTTTAGGTGATGTAAGCATTTCAGTTATACACGAGAGGGGAAGCAGGCATGTCAGCTCTTTGTCCACCACCATCTCCTGCAGTTGCTAAAACAGAGATCTCTTTGAATGGCGAGTCGCCTTTATTAGCTGCCACTTTTGCTTACTGGGACAATATTCTTGGCCCCCGAGTGCGGCATATCTGGGCCCCAAAGACCAAACAGGTGCTTCTCAGTGATGGTGAAATAACTTTTCTTGCTAACCACACCCTCAACGGAGAAATACTTCGGAATGCAGAAAGCGGTGCAATAGATGTGAAGTTCTTCGTCTTGGCAGAAAAAAGGGTAATCATCGTGTCATTAATCTTTGATGGAAACTGGAATGGAGACAGAAGCACATATGGACTATCAATTATACTTCCACAAAGTGAACTTGGCTTCTACCTGCCGCTTCACAGAGTGTGCGTGGATAGGTTAACACATATTATAAGGAAAGGAAGAATATGGATGCATAAGGTAGGTTTATTGTTCATTACTAAAAACAGTTGTCCAAGTTGTCTTGAGCAAAAGCAAAACTTAAGATTCTGTGACACCGGTTATGTAGCAATCCAAACACAACAACTCAGAGGAGGCTGACCTTTCTACAAGTATACAATTTTGAAGGTTAGAAGTTATCAATATGTCAGCAAATTCAAGGCTGGGGATTTTAGCCGTATGATTTATCCTGGTAATATTATATAACCAGGCTATCTAGGTGAAATAGGTATCCTGTACAGTTTTTCCTCTCTCTGAATTTGATATAAATTGTTGCTTTTAACTGTGTTAATTACTGTATTTAAACTAGGTAGAATTTTAAATTTACTGTTTCAAATCATTGTTTTCACTGTTGAGGTCCAGACAAGGGAACTGATGCAGTTATTGTTGTCATTGTTATTACAGTTTCATTTTTCAAGACAAGGGTATCAACGAACAGTTTGGCCAGTGTTAAATTGTGTAAAAATAATGGGAGAACCATGAAAATACATCTGCTTTTAGTCCACGTATTTCTACTTTTGAAATTCAAAAACATGCTAAATTTTTCTGAAAAATTGCAACTCCTACCTTTGGGTACATTATGGATATTTCCTTATTAAGTGAAAATTGTTATGTATTTTTGTTTAAAATAAATAACATTCTAATAATAAAAATTAAAATCTCTGTCGTCTTCATGGAGTACAAGTTGTCTTAGAGCAGTAGATTGCATGGCAGCTGTAATGTGTATGGTGGTGCCTGTTTGTCTGATAGTTTTTGTTCCTCTTCTGTTTTGAGACTTCTCGTCAACATACTTTAAACTTCCTTTTTGAGTGCTCTTATGTGAACTAAGTAAGAATCCAGAAATAATAAGCTGATGTTAATTTTTGTGGTGGTGTTTCCTTTTTGCTACATGAACAAACTCCACTGGTTTTTGCTGTATTGCCTGATGATGGCTGGCAGTGTTTTCCATCATGTTGGCTCTTGATACTTCTGGGTTTTATTTTTCAGAGGAAGGATAGGACATAAAGTTCATTTTCAATAGTAGAAACACAAATACTTCGTTCCTAATCTACTCTTCTAAAAGCCTGCTCAATGTTAGTGCTTTTGACGTAACTGAATGCTATCTCATGTTGTTGATTACATTGCTTCTCTGTCATTTAGTGTCCTCTGTACTGACTTTTAATGTGAGTGGTCAAATAAGAATTGTCCCTCATTCTTAACTATAGTACGTCTTCTCTCCTTTTGGACATCAATCCAAATCAGTTTGTTTCCACAGTAGAAATAGCCTTCAACTGGCATTGAGAATGACAAAAAAAATGTTTTCTACTAGTTTCCTCAGAAATTAGTCATTAAGTTCTTCATTCTTTTTCGGATATTCTTGAAGCAGATAGGTCTGCTGAAGCAGATGGGTTAGCTGAGACAGTGATACATTCTGGAATAGACATTTATTGTCTTTTTTTTTTTTTCTTTGGAGGAAGATCAAAGATCCCTGCATACATCTGCAGTTCTGCAGCCTTACCTAGAAGAGAGAAAACTGCTTTGAAAATATAGATTAAAATTTAGGCATGAGTTGTAGAATGATAATATTGAATTAAGACAGGCTCATTTTGTAGTTTGTGTTTTGAGGCAGTTCAGCTACTATGGCTACAACAGAACAAGAAATGTTGACGTCGTATCTGAAGGGAACTCTGTATCTATTCTGGAATTTCTAATGGTCGTGGTTATCAGCTCTCACGAGTTCGGTGTAGAGCCAGACAACAGTTCCAGCTAGACTTTAGAGAAGAAGCCTTCTGAACTCAAGGACTAGCAGAAACATGGAACAATGTTCAGACTGGTAAAGACAGACAAGCAACTCGAAGCAAGTTGTCTGTATGGGATTAGAAAACCCCTTTTATCTACTTCAATTTTATGTTCCAGATGTTTGTCTAATAATTTTGAGCGGTTACATTTCTGAAAAGAAGTGGCTTACACCATTCGTTCAGCCTTATCTTCACATGGAGACTGACTTCTTTTAAAGCAAAGGATCTTCATTGTCAAGGATGTCTTGCTGCACTGACACTGAACTCAAGGATGGAGGTGCCCTGAAGGAATCTGCCTCGTTCCAGTATTGTTTTTCACAGATGCTTCTTTTAGATGGTTAGACAAGTTTTATTACTGTTTTAGGGCAAGTTTCTGTAGCTTGTTCCCTATTCAGCTGCTCAAAAAAAGTTACGTAAACTCTTTTCCTACTTGAAGTTGATCAACTTTGAGTAGTTCAGTCACAGGAAACTAATGAGTAACCAATAAAAATGCAATAACCTGTCAGCATCTAGCAAAAGATATCATTAGTTCTCACAGCATCTTCCACTTTTTGTATATTGTATTGATTGTTCCAGTGATTAATGCCAAATTCTCTTTGTGAATAATAACTTGATTCCATTGTAAGTTGCATTTTGAATGCAGTTTGCTACTCAGATGCTGATGAGTGTTTTGAGAACTTTGTCCGGTTTTTTGTACATTGTGTTTTGTGTATTTTGAGGTTTTGTGTCTCCTGTACTTGGTTATAAAACAATGTTTTGAAGACTTGTCAGTGTCTCAAAATGTGGAAAAAAAAAAAAAGTCCTGTTTTTTCTACCCTCCCCAACCAAATAATTTTTCTCATTCTGGAGATCTTATTTTTCTCTTGCTGCATCAGGAACCATCAGTCTGTACCTTATCCATTTGAAAATAAAAATCCCTACATAAAGTGGAATTCTGCACCACAATCTGATCATTTGGCATTTTCTTGATCTGTAATGAAGAAACTTAATGTTTTGTCATTGTCATCACACCCTCCCTTTCCTGCTCCTCCTGCCCAGGCATGTGAGAGGTTTGGTGGGGGGCAGAGCAGGGAGCATTGATCTGTTTAAAATGACATCACTTTCCACTAATGTCAACTCTGTAAAAGAAAAAAGACTTGAACATCGAAATTTGAATCTAAGAAGCGTGACTCCACAGGGAAGAAACTGTACCATTTGACTGTTGTGTGCATACATATATAAACAAATACCAGAGCGTTGATATTTAACTGCTTCTCTTGCTCAGGAGAGGCAAGAACATTTCCAGAAGATTGTCTTGGAAGGCACGGAGAGAATGGAGGATCAGGTAAGGGCCGTCTGGCTGATGCGTATGGCACACCATCACGAAACTATCTGACTGCATCTGGTGACTGTAGAAGTTGGTGCTGCTTCTTATTTTTGGGATCCAGGAAGATACTTTGGACTGGCTGATGACCTGCCATGCACAGGAGGCAAAGTTTCTGAAGATAGGATGATGGAAGCTGTGAACAAGTTGAAGGAAAATATATTTCATCACTTTATGGGTAAAGTGGAAATCTATGAAGAATATTACCTTTCAGAAAAGGAAAGTCATTTACTTGAACTTGAAGCTCTGTAAAGGTAGTAGCTTCCATAGATTCATGCTCGCCTCCTATCAAGGATGGTTTTTCACTAGGTCGTTACCTTTTCGAGTTACAGAGACGTACGGAGTCTGTCATATTGGAATGTGGTTGGAGACCTAATGTATAAGACTGTGAAAAGAATTTGATTTCTGAAACTGTAAATATGAAATTGTGGCTTCAGTTTCTTGTGATAGATAAATCAGATAAGTAATTTTGTGTGTTAATAACTAATATGCCTGGTTTTGGTTTCCTGTCATTCTTAAAACATCAGACTTGGATCTAAAATGCTTAACAGTAATTGCACGTAAGATGGTATGATCAAATTATCTCACTCCAAATACTTCTTGTCTGGGTCAATCAAACTGATTGTGAAAATTGGCATAGGACCCTGGAAATACCTTTTAGACATGACGTTAAGAAGCAAAGTGTATGTTTCCAGTTCATAATTATTGATGAGCAAAGCCCAAGAAGTCTATGCATCAATTTCCACTCATACCACACTTCCAAATAATAGAAAGTTAAAGACGTTTTGCATGTAATATTGCAAGTTCATGTTAGTAGTAACTTCTAATATCGCATAATGTGCTTTTACCTCAAGCATTTTATTTATTGCGCAGGGTCAGAGCATTATTCCAATGCTGACAGGAGAAGTCATTCCTGTAATGGAACTCCTTTCATCTATGAAATCACACAGTGTTCCAGAAGAAATAGATGTAAGTCCTTGTGTTCTTCGCATCCTGAATAAAAAAAGTGGCTTTGGCACTCTGGTTTGGTGCTCTCTTTGGCAGACAAAATCCCACAGTTGTCATAAATTCTTGCACACTTAAGTTGTTTCACATCAAGGTCTCCTAAGTGGTATAGGGAATGGTTTAACATAACTGTTTTAGCTTAGTAAATATAATAGTACTAGCAGTGATTTTTATGGTCAGCACTTAGCAAAATTGACTGTGTAGGATGATACTGGTTTTAAGAGTGGAGTGGAAAGGCTATTTGATGCAAAACAAATGAATGGGGAGGTAAATGGTTTTAATGTTAATACCTGTTTTGGTGTGGTTTAGTGTTCTTATGGAAGAAGTAGAAGTGATCTCACATGCACTAATTTAAAGTATTCTGGACAAGGTTATAGAAAAAAATCACTGGGAGAAATCTGACTCGTGACTGGTAAAGGACGTTTAATAATCGAGTTATTTTCTCATTTTCAAAGTGCTTTGGCTGAAGTCAGAAGGTCTTTTTAAGGTTGTGCTTTTTTGGGCAGTCTTACAACTTAGCTCAAATAGTTCCCAAACTGTTCCCACCTATCATTAAAAACAAAAATCAGTTAATTGGAATGTGTTGCAGATCCTTGTCTAACCTTTGTTTATATTTACTTGCATTTCAGATAAGTGACACGGTGCTAAATGATGATGACATTGGGGATAGTTGCCATGAAGGCTTTCTTCTCAAGTACGAATTTCAGTTTTGATTTATGCTGTAATAAAATGGTTTAAACTTGTGTGTGCATATATATGTATCTGTATTTGCATGGGAAGATATATATTTATCTCCATGTGCATATGAATATGTATTAGATTAGTTTTCTTTATAGGAGTGGGGAGGATGACATGTATTTGGTTTTTTGAGATTTTTGTCTATAAAATGCTGTAGAAGTTGCTGTCTTTTTAGAAGAATGGCTCTGGGCTAATAGCTGCATCTCTATAGACTGTGTCGTCACAGAGTTATTTGTTTGATAATAGAATTCCTATCAAATATTATTTTCCTTTGACACTTACGTTTAATTTTATGAGAATATAAGTCAAAGTCTTACATTTTTATGAAATACCAAAAAACCTGGGTTGTGTTTACTACATGAACTATGAATAAGAGTCATTAATGGTATGGCATATAGAATACTTATTATTAAATTGTATTTCTCTTTTTTCCCCCTGTTTTTAATGTGTAAGTGGAAGTAGCTGCACTTGAGAGCAACTTGGTCTCTTCCTGTGGGAAAGCATATTTCATAGATTTTAATTGATGTTCTGTTACCTTTCAGAACATCTCCGGTGTAACTGCATTCATTTATGTAGTCCTTAGTGCCATCTATTTATACAGCATCACATACACTTTCAGTACTACAGAAATTCATGTGTTAAATTAACTCATTCTTCACAATAATGTAGTACTTAGTTCCATAGAGAATTTGGGAAATAATGAAGTGAATAGCATGGAATGGATTATTGTAAACAACTAGAGCTATTGATCTTACAATGATGAGCTATTCTCATAGCAGATGGAGATCTATTGGGCAGGTAGTAGACCGTAGGGTGTCAGTTATCTCCTCTTGCTACTTCTTCTCCCTGGAAATTTTGTCCTGAAAAGAAAAGAATAACTTGGCCATTCGTGTGCAGGGTTCAAATGCCTGGTTTTTAGCTTATCTGCAAAGCTGCTCAGCTCATCTGGGTTCACATTTCAAGTCTTAAATACAGTTTTATATGAATTTATACATGTCATTGAATAAAAATTAGATTAAATTAAAAAAATTGCCATATCAACAATACCAACCTCTAAAATAAGCAGTCATGCTTTTTTAGTAACTTCTAAATGAAACTGAACATCTATTTCTGCCCCAAAGGAAGAATTCGTAAGTATTCAGATGGCCTTAAATTGAACTCTCAGAATATACTGGGTAAGATATATAGTAGCAGATCCACTACAAAGTGCACTTGTAGGATTTCAGAGTCTGAGTGTAATTGGTCCTTATGAATTAGAGGTGTTTATTAGAACCGGTTAATCACATACAATGCATCTTTGATAGCATAAATGCACTTCTGTATATTCATAGATTTTGGAGAAAATTTTTTAATAGTATCTAGACTTTCTAGGGTATCTAGACTTTTTGAAGCTGTGGGCCAGGTGTTGTTTTGAGAAAGTGCAAGGGGAAAGAGAAGATGAGGGTAAGAAACCTCAACAGATGTTTCTTAAGGACAAGTTAAGAGTTGTCAAGGTTAGTCCAGGTATATTTACTGCAGCCTCCAAACTTAAGATAAACTAAATCAGATCTGTGCTGCTGGCAATTCACAAGACAAGATCACTCAACTTCCAGCATGCCTGTGTATATTCTGAGGGACTCAAGCTTGCGATGTGCTCTTGCCCATGTAGTTACCAAGAGTAGAACAGTTTACCTGCCAAGTCTCCCAAAACTGGCTTCTGATCCACGGTTTCAGAAAATGAGGACAACCATGGCATAGATCTTCTTTTAGGGTGGTTTCAAATCCTTCATTATTAATACGTCTTCTTTTACTTTAGATGAATTATTTTATACAAATTCTGTAATACAGTTAGATAGTAGCAATAGACAGTCTTTGTTTGCTCTGTAACTGGTGTTTGGAGGTTCTGAGTGCCAATCATTTTATTAATCAAAATGTAAATGTAGATACTGTCGAACTTTCAGATTTCAGCAGTAACGTACACAGCAGTGTGAGGTCCTGTGAGTATGGGCCTATAGCTATTGGCCTATATTTATACTAGCAGCACTTCATTCTTCTTGTGAAGATGATAATTTTTTTATTTGAAAAGTCTGGTTAAATGTATTAACCTATGTTTGTTTTTATTTGCAGTGCAATTAGTTCACACCTGCAGACCTGTGGTTGTTCTGTAGTTGTAGGAAGCAGCGCAGAAAAAGTTAATAAGGTAATGCGCTTTCTAATAAACCAAACTTAAACGCTGATTATTAGGAGTGTTAGTGTGTTATTTGGAACAAGGTTTATCTATAAATATACCTGAGGTTGAAGAAGGAATACTGTTGTCTGGTTATCTTTCTTCAGATTGGTCTAGCAGTTGATAATTCTGCCTGAAAATTACCTTATCAGTTGTATTCTGGCAACTATAAGAAAACCAATGTATTTAATTTGATTGATACTGTATATAAACGAGTAGTAAATGAGTCTGAGCTTTTAAAATTAGGTTTGTTAGCTAAAGTGTACAAATTGAATAGGTCTGAACTGGCTTGCCCAGTTCAGCTATGTCAATGAGTATTGTCTGTGTACTCTTTAAGAAATTAGTATCTGCATAATTTTTCTTATGCTGGGGAATAAATGTACTTCTGCATCATGAACTGCTTGTTTCATGGAACCTCAAAGCTGTGGAGACTGTAGTCACACACACATGTTGAAACAGGCAAGCTTACTAGGACCTTAAACCATTCCAGCAATTCCAGCATTTTTTTCTTCATAGCTGTGTTTGTGTTGACTTCATCTTCAACCTTTTTAAAACTTAATTGGTAAATAAGTGTACAGTTTAACTGGTAGGTCTTAAATTAGGTTTGACTCAGCTTTCCAGAAGAACCAGAAAGAGGCAAAGTACAGATATAAACCCCTAAAACTGAGTCCTGTAACAACAAAACACTCAGTGTGTCATACTTGCTGGAGCACATCAGTAGGGATGATGTTTAGGAGCTTTTAGGTCTAGAAACAGTCAGCAGCATTAGTTGTACCTCTTAACGGGGGAGAGTATATACATCATTATGGTCTATTTGGGACAAAAAAAGATCACTCTTGGAAGCTGTCATTCCTGAACAGGAAAATAATTACATTTTTGTGGTAGACATTTTTTTCCCATGCTGTTATTATTTTTAACTCTCTTGTAAGCTTGTTATGAAATATTTAATTTGAACCAATATGAAACTATCACCTGCACTGCTTTTACTTTAATATTTTGGTGTAAATGGAGAGTTTCTTGATGCTTCTTTTAAGCTTACCCAGTATGTAAAGGAAAAATCAAATGAGGATGTTTTCAGTATTCAGAATTCTCCAAGTACCTTTTTTGTATACAGCTTTTTGATTATACCAAAATGCTAGTTTCAGATAAATTAAAAGCAATTCCTGGAAGAGATACACTTGTGTTTACTGTCCATTGAATTATTTCTTAAAGTGTATTTCTTTTTAGCGTAGTGCCATGTATCAGCGTTTTGTTCAGAGAGATTTCCCTTTGACTTGCATTTAATTAGGGTTTGCTCCATCCCTTCTAATAAAAACACTGAAGTTAATTTTCTGTTAGACTATTCAGAGACAAATCATGAAGAAAATGGTGTTTTCTTTGTGAGAAAAGGTGTTTCACTAAATCAATTGCCTCTCTACATTCACAGCTGAATCCTTTAATAAACCTCTTTGATTCAGAATATCCCTGCAACTGTGAATGAAAAGAAGGGTTTCATAAAAGTGTGCAAATCTAGAGCCTCCAGGTATTAGGCACCACTGCACTTAATGAGTATTCCAATACTGCTGTGAGGGTAAGGTTTTGTGTAGTTATGTAGCATTTTAAGTTTTTAATTTACATTAGGGCCTCTGGGCCATGCAGTAACAATAGTCCCATGTCCTGAGACCACGACAAAGGTCCTACAGTGGTACCTGTGGAGAAGCAGTATATTCACATAACTTCATCTTCTGATAGGGAGTGTTTTTGTGTATTGGGCTTTTCTGTCTGATTATGTTTTTAATTGTGATGTACTAATTATTGAGCTCTGATGTATTTTGTAAGACTGAAACCTTCCTTTGAGGAAAACCTCATCTTAATTTTCCGAGTTCATGCCCTTGTTGAGATAGATAGATAGAGATATATATATGTATCTGTGCGTATTGCTTTAATGTGAAATAAAAATTAAGAACAGTGGGCCTGCTGAATATATTATATATTAATTGTGAACTATACATATTATATGTTATATATTTTATAATATATAGGGCTCCTTGCTGTAATGAAATACGATAGTCTTCTTTTTAAAAAATTCAAGGCACCGCTAGTAAACCTGTGGTTTGAAATAAGCAGTTCGTGATGCTTTATAAAAATTGGGGGGGCCAGGAAATGCATTGTGTATTGGCAGTGATGGTAAAGCACCTCTGATCAAATGAACAGTGAATGCTAGTACTCAAATTAAAAATAATCACGGGGGACAGGGGAACCAGAGAAAACAAAATTCTCAGTTCTTAGCTGAAATCAGCTAACTGCAGTTAATATGTATTGTTTCAGGGATGTAAGATTTGCACATGATTAAGTTAGCATAGTAAAGGAAATCCTAAAGGCTTAAGTGGCTATAAAAAGCTTAAAGTTTATAGTTCGTAAAATAATTAATTAAAAGGCTTTAAGGTCTAAACGGTTATGAGTAAAATATGTAAAATAATGTATTGGTAAGTTAGACTAAAACAGTCTAGAAGAATGTGAGTCTCAAGATACATCCAGGATAAATTTCATAAATTCTGCACAGGTTCTTATCAGCAGCATGCTCTTCGTGTCATGGCGCAACCATTCTGAAGTAATTGCTTTCTTTATGGCATACTTTAGCTTTCCTTAAAGTAAAAAAACACCTATTGCATCTTGCTGAAGTGGCAAAAAGCATTAGTCAGAAACTAAGTTGTCATTGTTTTAGGTACTGCATAAACACATTGTGCAAGGATAGAGCCTTCTCAAACACCTTACAGACACAGGTAGGACATGACAGGTTAAGACTGAAAGATTAGCAGAATGGAATGCATGTTTGTATTTGGAGATTGATTAGTTGTAGCTGTTGCAGCACAGGAGTTTGAAAATGGATAATGAAGTATTTTTGTTGGTTTTAATGGAGAGTTTGAGGAAATCACTGAGGAAATAAGCATGGATACTTATTTAGGAAATTGACTGTGCCTGATTGGAGACAATAGCTGATGTTTCAATATGGAATGAATAAAATAAGAGGCTTAAAAGGCTAGGAAAGTAATTACAGTAACTCTTGTTTATGTAATAGGAAGAGGTAGCAGAAGGCAAAAGTGGTTTGTTCTACATAGTTGGCTAAAAAACAAACTTTGCCAAAAAGTGTTGGATTTTTTCTTCATTTGACAAGAAGTTGGAGTAATAATGGCGTTTTGGCTTTTCTAATAAGCATGATGACCTTTTTTGTTCATCATTTGAAATGCCTACATTCTAGTCAGAAATTGCATTTGAAGATCAGTTCATTCCTTACATTTTCATGTTTTTCAAAACTGTTCTTTTTAATGCAGATTGTGAGAACATTGTGTCTGTTTCTTACGCCATCAGAACGGAAGTGTTCCAGACTCTGTAGAAATGAGTCGTCTTTCAAATACGAGTCAGGACTTTTTGTTCAAGGCTTACTCAAAGTAAGTACGCTTAGGAAGGTTCTATTCTTCTGTAGTTTAAGAACATTCTTCAATGTATGTGTATGCGTGTGCATATGATATGCACACGCATACACACATCGATGTTCAAAGAAATATGTCATTTTCCCTTGATTCCTTTCTGGCGCTATAGCTTTCCCTGTAACTATTTGCATGTTAAAATTCCAAGCCAATCTTTTCTCTGACGCATCTTATTTCTTGAGTATTGTCCAGAATTGTTCCTACACTTTGAGGTACAATAATAATACTCTTTTGCCTGCTTGGGGCTAGACTCCCAAAAGGCATTAAGTTTTTGTGTTGTACCAAAACCAAAAAAGAACAGTCCATCAGTCCTACAGTTCCCAAGTATTTTAAAAGGGCTGTAGCAGTGGGTGAAGATGAATAGAAAAATAATGCTTCTTGCTGTAACGAGCAGTCTAAACTTACCAGATAAATATAATACTGTAATGTTAACGGGCTTACGAACCAAATGATGCAATACTGTAATACACAGGTTACCTCAGTACCTGTTTTCACTGTTATATTAAGGGAATCATCGAGGATGAAGGACTTTTTACTGGGCTACAACCACCAGTTCTCTCAAACAAAACATGTCTAAACAAATGGGATTTACAATTTAGGCATGATGCTTTAATATTGTTTTGTCCGATATAGCTTTGCTTTTTTAAAAAAAATAACTGGAAGAATAATTTTTTTCACTAAAACAGGATGCAACAGGAAGCTTTGTGTTGCCCTTCCGTCAAGTAATGTATGCCCCATATCCTACTACACATATAGATGTAGATGTCAATACAGTGAAGCAGATGCCCCCTTGTCATGAACACATCTATAATCAACGACGATATATGAGATCCGAGCTGACAGCATTTTGGAGAGCTAATTCAGATGAAGAAATGTCTCAAGATCATATTATCCACACAGATGAGAGTTTCACACCTGATTTGTATGTACTTTTCTCTCACATCTCTCAAAGTTACTTGATTTGGGAAAAGAACGTAAAGTAGTACAAAGTGTACTTTCTAATAAAGTACGTGAGGTCTTTTTGCTTTTAAGAAGCTTCTTCAGCTCTGGTGGTTGCATTCGTTTTGGAGGAATTTACCAGTTCCGTCAGTAGTTTTGTTGCATTAAATATTACTGAAATATATTTTCAGTGGTACTTATGACCATCTTATGTCAATTTTGTTGTCTGTTTTAAGTAGGTATATAACAAAGCTAAGTGTATTTGACAGGGCCCAATGGCTTTCCTGGGTTTAGTTCATTTCATCTGGAAGCTTTGCATTAGAATTCTGTATTAGCTTTAAAAATTTTGAATTCACTTTTAATTTCTGCCAGATTGTAAATAGTAATGCTATTGCTGTGTACAACTGCTGGGCAGTTAGTGTCCCTTCGTGGCGTTACTTCACATGTTTGTTTGCTTTCTTTTCTATAGAAATGTCTTTCAAGATATCCTGCATCGAGATACATTAGTAAAAGCCTTCCTGGATCAGGTAATTGTTGCTTTTTCAGAAAGAACAAGAGCTAAAGTTCAGTATTTTGAGCCCTAGTAACAGGAAATTTAACATGAATTGATGATTTGTTGGCTTGGTAGCTCTTTTTCGTAATGGTGTTACAATTCTTCTCTGCATAACTGGAGAGAAAAATACTTGTGTAGTTTGTAGTATTAGTATAATACTGAAACTCCTTCTTACATATGAAAAACAATGCACATTTTCTATTGCTGTGCAACAATGTCTACAATTACAGTATTGAGAAAGCTACCTGGCTGGGCTTAATTTCAGATCATTTTAAAAAGGAAAATAATACTATATCCAAACAGAATTGTAAAACAGCTTAATTTATTGCATCTGAGCAGCTAGAAAACTAAAAAAGAATGTTGAGCATATCTACAAATCTGTTGTTAATGTGCCTGCTTTGCTATAATCAAGGATAAGTTACATATATATGCAATGTTTCTTTATATTCCACATTCTTAAAATGATTCTTGAATTTCCATGTCTACCTAATTTTCTGGTATAATTTTTTACAGATCTTTCATCTGAAGCCTGGCTTGTCTCTAAGGAGTACTTTCCTTGCACAATTTCTGCTAGTCCTTCACAGAAAAGCCTTAACTTTAATAAAATACATAGAAGATGACACGTAAGTGAACAGATAATAGAAAGCAGGCTTTGAGAAACTTCCTCTGTTCTTTTTTACAACACCCTTTTTTATTTTCTTGCAGGCAAAAAGGGAAAAAACCTTTTAAGTCTCTTCGTAGCTTAAAGATAGATCTTGACTTAACAGCAGAGGGCGATCTTAACATAATAATGGCTTTGGCTGAGAAGATTAAACCAGGTCTACATTCCTTTATCTTTGGGAGGCCGTTCTACACCAGCGTACAAGAACGTGATATGCTCATGACGTTTTAAAGTTCTCCACTGCTAATGTGTAATATTGCAGTCTTGCATGGCACGAAAAGAAATCTGTCAGTGTGACCACCACACTTGTGACAATCATTGACTTACTTGATTGAGGATGGAGCGTGAGGAGCACAGTAACACTACATTCTGTCCGAAGCAGGCGGTCTTGTTAGAGGGGATATCAACTTACCTAGGGAAGCATGATTTTAATGAATCCATCTCTTCTGCGTGCTTTTTTTTAACAGTAAAAGTAAATGTTACCAGAGATTCCTTTGCCATATGGGCTTAGCAGATAAATTTGAACATGTTCTGTATATGATGAAGGGAAGCATTTTAATTTTCTTTCCCCAGAGACTTCCTTCAGGTGTGTGTCAGTTTTTCTCTGTTCTGTCATGTTAGTTTTTTCAGTGTTTCCACAGAAAACAATACATACGTCCTCTCTAATCATGCAGGTTGCGGAATAGGGGCCTTCCAAGAGTTTTGAAGAGTTTTTTAAAGTGTTTGTTCTTGTGTATGTGGTACAAATCTGAAATATGTCTTCCCTCATCTCTCTTTTTAACACTACTGGCTCCTTCATTTAGAGCATTTAAAGGTGTTTGGGATTTTTAATATACTACAAAGTGCTGTTCTTGTGTGCAAAATGTTGACTACTAACAGCTTAAAGAGCAGCACTCTGCACGTGGGGACTGGATAATTATTTAAGCAGCTTTGTGCATGTAAATGCCAACCAGGATACTCTGTCACGAATTGCTGGGCCACCCTGCAGTGAAGTGTTCTGTGATCCAGCATAATTGAGGTCTTTCAAAACACAAAACAGAAAACTTGTGTCATTCAGCAGCAGTTGTCAGTGTTTCTGTCTGTAAACTGCTGCTGGTTTTTCCATTGTCAGTTAGAATAAAGTTCAGATTAAAGTATTAGACCTTCCCAAAGAACACTGAGGTTATAGCCAAACTAAAAAATAAAACAGTAATTTTCTTTTTACACTGCCATTAATATATTTAGTAATCATTAATTCAGAGATGAGCACAGCTATGAACTGATGTGATTAGCATTTTACTAAGTGAATTCTAGTCAGTAATCTTGCCAATCTTCTTAGTTCATCTTTGGATGTTGGAGTACATCTCCAACTTTGCTTTGCTCGAAAATAAAACACGTTTTCTATTTGTATGCCTCAACCTTTCTTTCTCAGTAGCATGTACAGCGGTGTCTTGTCAGGTTAATCCAGACACTTTTTTTTGAGTTTTGACACATGGTTGGTGTGTGTTACATTGAAATCAGTGGTACATCTGTACTGTATGTTGTGGTATTTCTTCTCTTTTTGAACAAACACAGGAGTATATTTGTGTCATGTTTTAGCGTAACCTTGTAACTCAACATTCATGGTGAAAGAGCTGCACTTGTGATTAGAGAAGCCACTGTTGCTTTATTACTTAAATTGTTTATAACACTCTTTGGTGAACAGGTTTCTGTTTTCAAAATAGCTTTCTAGTGTCTCTTTCATGCAGCGAGGCATAAAAGTTAACAGAAGTTAGATTCACAACTTTTTCTGAAATGCCCAATACTCAGATTTTAAAAGGAATACTGTCCGTCATTTAGATGCCCAGAATTCCCTTACATTTCCTGAAAGACAAAGACTCACAATTAAATATTTAGAGCTTCTGAAAGATGTGGAATTGAGCCTCAGCTGCACACTGTTTTCTGTGAATGAATATCATCAGCGTTACCTGGTTGAATTAAGTACATTTTGTGGAGCTGTTTTTTTTTCTGTACATGTATGTAGGACTCTTGCAATGAGGTCAGAGCTTCATCAAAAGAACTTGTCAGAATTATGCTGATGTAAGTTACTTGTGCTGAGATTCTGTTTGTCTTCCTACCATTATTATTTCCTTCTGTGTTTTTAATCAATTGATCCATTAGAAAAGAGCCTGATTGTGCTAAGTTTTTACTCTCATGTCTAAGATTGTGAAAAAAATGTAATAAACACTGCTGAAACTTCCATTGTAGAAGTTGTGTTGAAGTCTAAAGAGCTTTAAATGTGCTGCTGAAATTAATCACTTCAGCTGGATAGGCATTGGAAACTTAACATTGACACTAGTAACTAGTAACGCTCTGTTTGTTTACTGAAAATACTGTCACTTTTTGAAATTACTAAAAGCTGGAAACTTTCTCAATTGCTACTTTTGTTGCACAACTGTTCCTAGTGCACTGTCACAAGCGCAGAATGTATAGTGAAGTAAATTATTAAATGCATCTGCATGTTGTGTGGTAAATCTTGCTCAGGAAACAAAGTATTCTAATAAAATTCATGCACAATTTTTGACTTTAGTTGCTGCTGATTTTTTTCATAGAATTTCTGTTCTGATCTGTTCTATCTATAATGATAGAATCATTATCTTTCATCCTTTGAAATAAAGAAGAAACCCTTTTCCTTCTTGTTACATTAAAAATTGTGCTGAGATGATGAGTCATAGAGTGTCATTGATAGAAAGTCGTATGTTACTTAGTTTGTCGATTTCTGTTAAGGGCTTACTCATTTCAAGCTGAGACTGGTGTGACTTGCTATGCCTTTGAAGTGCTCAAATAAGAATTTAGCCTCTGAAACTTCAAAAAGTTTTAATCCCATATGTGAAAATTTAGAAATGTTTTAAGGAGTTCGTTTATATCTAGCAGTCAGTGAATACATTTCTTCAGGATTTTAGTTCCTTACAGTTAAAAGGATAGGGCAAGTTTATTTCTTCCAGTTGGATTTGAAAGGGGAGTAGTGTTTTAGAGCATTTTTAGTAGCACATTTTCCCTGATCTTGATTCTTGGTCTCTGTATACCTATAAAGTAGCATAGAAAGACATCCAGTGGAATGCCTTATTTGTTAAGACCGCAGAGGATATTCCCAGTCTATATATCAGCATGTCATAATGTCAGTTTTACGCCAGAGCAAAATGGGTATTTTGGTAATGTTCTTATCTCTGAGCCACCAGTATGATACACCAATACAGAGGGCCAGGACTTCTACACTTCATTCTCTACTGGGAAAAAGCTGTTAGAAAGATTTATCTTCCTATTCTCAGATCTGTGAAGACAAAGGAAAGTGGTCCAAAATACGAGGGCTATCTCATACAGGCGTGTTGCTCACATCTATTGTCTAATCAGAGCCTACAAAGAATGTACTTTGTCCTCTCTTCAAGAGTAGAGAGGCATAAACCATATGCATTACTATGCAGAACAGTTTTTTGCACATAAATACAACATGGTTGTGTCATTTACCTCTGCCCTGGCATAGAGCTACACTAACTGTGAGCCTCCTACTTTGGCAAAACACCAAGGAAACTTCATGGCAGCATGTCCTTATTTACAAGGTTGTTCATGTGGTACTTCGGTTAAAGGAAGTAATTATCTCACTCCTCAAAGCCACGCTGTTCATATGCACGTCCAGAGGTTTCAAACACAGAAGACTCCAATTAAAGTTCAGAAATATGAAAAAAGGACAAAATTGTGACAATGACCATCAAGTAAGTCTGACTTCACTTCTAACTAAAAGAATAGAACTACCCTGCAGGAACTTTTAATCTTCGATTAGCATAGGGCAGCTTTTCAAAGCAAAAGATCAGTGGAAAGAGAAATTTCTACTTAAACGGCATGGAATGGCAGCTGGTAATTGTTCCCTTCTTTTAGATGTTCCTATCTTTATTATCATGTAGATGGTGGAGGTCCCTGACAACTGGAAAAGGGCCAAAACACAATCTGGGGAACTGCAGGTTGACCAGTTTCAACTCAGGTGCCTGGGAAAGCCACTCTTGGAGCACATGTCTTGCCACATGAGGGAGAAGAAGGTGATGGGGAACTGTCAGCATGGCTTGACCAAGAGCGAATAATGCTTCACCCACCTCATTGCTTTCTGTGATAAAATGACCGATTTGTGGACGAGTGGAGAGCAGGGGATATCATTTACATGGACTTCAGGAAAGCTTCCAGCACTTGTAGCCAAGCTGGATGTTAGGCTCTGGGTGGGTGCCCCACCACGGGGGTAAATACCTGGTTGGGTGGTCAGGCGGGTGACCAAGTGCACCCTGTCAGGTTTGCAGGTGACGCCAAACCTGGAGGGAGCAGTCTATGCACGAGGGCAGGGCTGCTGCCTAGAGGGACCTGGACCAGCAGGAGGAAAGGACAGGGCCCCCATGCACTTGGGGCAGGAGCAAAGGGCAGCCCTGCCCTGGGCAGGCAAAGCCCTGGCAGCCATGCCAGTGAGACCAGGGACAGCTTTGGGGAGAAGGCCTTGGCAGGCAGCGACCTGGCAGGGCCAGAGAGGCTGGAGACGGGAAAGGTTTTTCCCCATGAGGACAGCTGGGCAGGGCTGGGGCCCAGGGAGGTGGTCCCCCCTCCTTGGAGGGTCTCCAGCCTCCACAGGATGCTGCCTTGAGCAACGTGGTCTGACCCCATGGCTGAGCCTGTTCTGGGCAGGGGTCAGACTGGAGACCCACCAAGGTCCCTGCTGGCCCGAACTGTCCTGCGGTGCTGCAGTCTGCAGCTGCAGTCACTCCTGCTTAGACCTAGAGAACAGCTGAGGTGGGCAGTGAGCTCTGGAGGGTAGTAGGTCCAATCCCCCTGCCTGGACCTGGCCAGCTTCCATCAACGTTGCTCATGGCATCGTCTGGTCAGTTCTGAGTATTCCAATGGCACAGATAAAAGCAGGGGCTGAATAAACTCCACTGGGAGAGCACAGGTGTGCAAAAGCTTAGAGGTGGCCTGGATTCACCAGTGAAACTGTGGGTGCGCCGATATATGAATCCCAGAGAGAAAAGTTTAGGTATCAGGAATACAGTATCTATAGGGTCTAGCACACGTGTTAAAATTAATGGCAGCATATCCTTTACTTGAAACATGAGGTCTAATCAGGACTTTTTGTAGAGACATCTATCTGTAGCAAGGAAGCAAAGAATTTTTAAGAGAGAGGAGTGTAGATATATAAGCAAGTGTAGTTAGGTAAAATCACTTAAGATATTTTTTGCTGTGTGTCAAAGTAAAAGCTTGATGCTGTGAAGCAGTGATATCTCAAAGGCAAATACCTGACGCTTCATCCCTAACCTGTATCTAACAATAAGCCAAAACGTTTGTAAATGTACAACAGCCAAAAGCTAATTTGTGAAACTTTCAATTCAATGCCAGCTTCTCTTCCATTTAGAAAATTGTCTCATTATAGTACCACAGAGTGTCTTTTCCAGCTTCAGTTAAATATGACTAACAGTTGCCAGACTCCTGGTTTTCAGTAGAAGCAGCAACATAAGAAATTACAGGTCAGGGAATACTGAAATTTAGTGCCACATACATACAGTAATTCAATATTTCTGCCAAAATGTTCAGTATTATAGCTGACTGATGAAACTGCAGTTTCAGCCTTCCGCATTCATCCATAGGAATGCAAAGCAGTTTGTCCTTGCTGAGATTTCTGTCTGTCTCAGGCTGCCTCTTCACTGGAGATTAGTCCTGCATCACTTAATCCCGCATCGCTTTGTCTCCTGCTGGTGTTCCCTGCCCTGTCTCTGTGACACCAGTATTTGGAAATAATTTCTGATAACCTAGATTCCGGAGGAAGGACCTTCTGGCATTTGGGGGTTTTTTTACCAGCCAAGGGCAGCTGCACAGACAAACCACACAGAGTTCAAAGGACCTGGACGATAAGTAATGACTAATTAACTTCATACCAGTTTTTGGCAGAGAATTGGGCACTGGCAGGCTGAGGAACATTTTGGGTGCAGTCTGCTTTTAGCATTGTCACTGCCAAGGTCTGACACTTCCCCTTCAGGTTGGAGACTCGAGAGGTAGCTGATGCAAACTGATTAACGTGTTTGCTGATTAATGATCACACTAGAAGGAAATGGGTAGAACAGCAAAATTCTCAATAATCTAGGCAATCAGATATACCAGCTTGTAATTAAATAACGATGCAGAGTATTAGGCTTGGCTATGAAACAGTTAATTATAGGTGTGAAGTCTAGCGAAACACATAAACACGTAATTGCAATCAAATTACAATTCTGTTACTGTGGAGGTGCAAATCGATTTCCTCCGACACCAAACCTGGCGGACACAGACCTGATGACGGGTTGTCCAGGGAGGGTCCCTCCGGCACCCCAGTGGGCTGGGGCACGCAGGTCAGCATCACTGCTGTCTGCAGGCGTCGGTGCTCCTGCTGCTGGAGGATCCGCCTTCCTCGGCTGCTGGGGGGCCGCACGCCCCACCGGACCTCCGGTATGCCAAGGCCAAGGGGGCTGTGAGCTCCGGAGTGCGCAGGAAACCGACTGAATGAAGCCGTGAGGCACCTTTCGGTGCCAGGACCTCCAGAATGGGGAAACAGAGAGGCACTAACAGGCTCCTTATAGGGTACAGGAGCATGGGGTAGCGGCACAGCACCTCACAAAACAAGCTTGTGGTTATGGTTGGGGGATCCACGATGCTAGCATGTCTTGACTGCAGTGCACTCATGGGTGTTTGATTTCCTGTGACTCCATCAAATAAAATTGCTCTTTGATGCCAGCTGGTAGTTGCCATGGCGGCTCTCTAAAATGTGAATTGTACTTTAGACTCTTTCACCTTCCCTCCAGTTCTCCACAAAAAGGCAGCGATATCTCTGAATGTTTTTCAGGATAGTTGCAGCCCACTACATGACTATAGCATCTGGCTGAGCTGTATTTACAGCTACCTGTATTTCAGGCAGAATTTTCACATAGATATAAAACGTATACAAATAGAATGTAAACTATGAAGATGTGACAAAAATATAACAAAGCATTCCAGTCACCTTTCTGATAATGCATTTAAGAAAAACAATTAGCATAAAAAAAAATTCATAGCTAATAGACTCCATTAACTTTCAGAATGTCTCTTTTCAAACTAATCACCCAGTTTTCATTGCCATCTTCGCATATTTCAATAGATTTCTTTGTCCGTTTGTGAACAAACCTAACACTCTGTCACATGTGAAAAGAAGTATCTGCCTGTTTGACTGGTCTTGTGGATGTGGTGACAACGTGGTGTCTTTAATTAGTTCCAGAGAAGTGCCAGCTTGTAAATGTCCTTATTACAAAAAAAGTAGCCAAATCTATAGGACTGGCTTTACACATTAGTGTCAGAGTATATCTTGTTTTTTAATTATGGAGTTTTGTTATTAAAGAGTGTGTACACATAAAAAACTGTGCAGTGCTTGAGTGGATGGTTGTGTTGGTGGAGGCTGCATTAAATGTTCCAGCATTTTATGTGGCTTTGTTATGCTTTCTCTGCTGGCAATTTTATTTGACAGTGCAAATTTACAACTGAATACCAGAGGTGTCTTTCATTTTGCTAAGAACTTTCATTTTTTAGTCCCATTGTTTTTGTTAATTTCTGATGCTTAGTAATGTCACATATTACAAAACCAATGCATTGGGATAGATGCCAAAAGGTATGTGTTGGATTAAGCACAACCCTTCTACAAAGGATAACATCTGGAAGTTGCAGCAATTTTGAGGCTAGCCTTGGGCAGCCAAAAGCTACCAGAGTGATGCTGAAGCCACAGGCTGCAATCAGAGGGAAACCTGATAGCAACAGTTTCGAAACAGAGCTTCACACCCGTTTCTGAAAGCTGGGGGCCAGTCCCTGTCTCTGGGAGCAGGCAGGTGCTCCGGTTGGAGCAGTTCGCTGAGCCTCCCGCACTTGCTCTTGGTTCCAGGCAAGACTATGAAATGAGCTTTAAAAAAAAAAAAAAAAAAAGATGCTGGAGTCTGGCACAGAGAAAGAGAGATTGAGTTATTTTGCAGGAGACAGAAGAAAGAATCCAAGAGGCAACAGTTTGGTGCTCTGAGCCCCAGCCCGAAGGTGGCTTAGCCCAGGACAGGAGCCCAGATCACCTCCCACCAGCCCCTCTTACTCAAATTCTGCCTTTTGGCTCTACAGCTCAGTGAGGGACAGAGAGGTTTTCTAATGTAAGGGGAAATCTCCCCATGGCCTTGCAACAGTTTAAATGGGGAAGAATTAAGTATTTTTCACTTGAGGCCCTTTGTCTGAACTCCAAAGAGCCTGACTGTGCAGAGACTGAAAACATTTTTGCTTTTAAACCCAAATAGGGCTACTTCTTTCCTGAAACACAAGCCAGTGTTATTCTGCTGTGCAATGAAAGATTAATTCTTCAGGCTGTGAAAAGGAGGCTTTTAGATAACTTGGGTGCCAGAGGTCACAAAGCCATCTTCTGCCCTGCTCAGTGCACAGAGACCTCCTGTCTCTCTGCAGGCAGCTGCTGGAAACAGCTTTGCTGCAGTCGGCGGAGCCTGTGACCGAACCAATCAAGGAGCAGCTGGTGGGATTTCAAACACTCTCTGTTTGCAGAGAGAATTCACAGAATATTTTGAGGAAGAAGCTGGGAAGAACAGCACAATGACACAGCAAAAGCAAACTGTGTGGTTATGGCTGTGCTGAAAGGGAAGCATTTATTCCAGTGCAAACAAAGGATTTGGGTGGAAGGAGGACTTGGAGTGCTTAGGCACGAAATTCTTCCCAAGTGGGAAGGTAAAAAAAAAAGATCGATCCATGGAGGTCAGGAAAACTGAGCCGAAGCTTTCTTGGAAGGGGAGGACAAAGAACAAAAGGATGCTGGGGAGGGCAGAGCAGCGAGAGACCGTCAGTGGTGTGCTGGGGAGCCCAGTGGTCAAAAGGTGCAAAGGGAGGCTAAGAATGTCAAAGCTGTGTGTGATAACCGTAGCACTGAGACGAAAACCAGCAGATGCATTCACAGGACACGAACAGCCTTAGTGGGTGTGTGGTTACTCCAGTGCAATCCTGTTTTGTTACGTCACGTTAAGGCTTGGTGAAATGCTGTGGGAGGGGTTTCATAGAGCAAAATAGTTGGTGCTGAGGACCCGAAATTGACAGTGTCCGTGTCTCAGCAGTTTCACTTCAGACTAGCTTTAGTTCCTTCCCATACACTGACTGCTCACCAGCTGCTGGAGTGCCTCTTTCCCTTCAGTTTAATGGGATGCAATCCATTTTATGCAGACCATTAGGTGAGCCAAACCACAGTGTGGAGGGATGGATGATCAGGTAAATGATTTTAGGAGAGCATTCCTGGTGTGAACTGAAACACTACTGCAGATGTACCCTTTGACCAGGTAGCTGATCACAAGTAATGGGTATGAGTGCGCAAAAGAAACTAAAAGGGAAGAAGGACAACAGAAAGGAGAAAATGAGAAAAGAAAAAGGAGAAAAGGAAAGGGTAAATTATCCAGGAAGCTCCAACAGAAGAGGAGAAAGGAATACCAACAGGCCTTTATGTTCAAAGGTAGCATGGCATGGGGCAAAAATTAACCTGCTTTGAAATCTGTGCCTCTGGTTAGAAAAATGGTCTTTTTTCATCATAAATGCATTTGAATTTTCAGCATTAAAAAAATCTGAGTGGCGGAAACCAAATAGATATTAGAATGATCATATTTATGTGTCTCTAGTTTTTTCCTCACATCTGGTTTGGATTACTTATTTTATTTCTAGTGGCAGAAGATTGTTGAAATGCATTTATCCGATTCCTTCCTCCTTTCTCCTCCCTCCCAGCTGATCACTGAATGCAGGCAACCTTTTTATTTCTAGCAGAAAATTGATGCAGCATGCATCAAAAAAAGCAGGCAGAAACATGCCGCGGCAAATATTTCTGTATGTGCTTTATTATGAGAAGAATTTTTAAAACTATTGTAATATATCTAAATGCTTGTAAAGACAAACAGCTTGATCAGAGACTATTGAAGTGGACTGAAAAACGTCAATTGATATCAGCCATAGGATAAGGTCATGGAAAAACTTTTAGTATGTTTAAGTTTTTCACAATTTGTTTGAAACACTCTACAGAAAGGAATTCATTACTATGTTCATTGCTCTAGGTTCCTGCATTTCCAATGCAGCCTGATTTAATTCCACTTCCACTTAGTTTTACAGGGTTCCTCTCTAAGGGCTTTGTGTGCTGCAGCATCTCCAGTTTTCAGAAGTTTGGCTTCTCATTAGAGAACTCCTGCAGTACAGAGAAGCAAGGCATCTTGGAGCCATCTCACACTTGCTTGTGGGCAGAAATTGTGGAATGCTGACTATTCTGCATGTCAAATCTTGCCAATGGCTAGAGAAAAATAAAGCCATTATTAAAAACAGCATTGTTATTTTTTTCCAACAAAAGCAAGACCCATCTGGTTCTTATACTGTTTGAGACCATGTCTATACGGTATGCAGTGCAGACTTTGCTGACTTAAGGACAGACTTCAGAACCAGGATATTTTTAGTGTTTCATGTTTGAAATCTGCTTGGCTCGGGGCAGGGGGGAGACTGTAGGTGAGGGGAGGAAAGAGAAGCAAGGGCAAGTTCTACATGTTTCCATGATTCCTGAGGCAGGAGAGAGATAAATGCCATCCACCACAAGCTGGAAGGACGTTGCGTACATCATGGCAGCACCTCAGGGTTTCAGCTTGGTGTGCTGAGCAAATATGAAAAAACAGCTCTGGTGACTGTACAGTCAGCTGGATAGTGTGGGTTTTAGACAGCTTTTTGATGCTCTGAGTTTTTAGCCTTACTTTTCTTGTTAAGAGGTTGCTCTGATGAGTACAAATGACTCTACAGGCAGGCAGCTGCAGAGATAAAGGTGATGAGGTTTATACTTCATTAACCAGTGTTAAGTGATTGTGGTGAGCCACTTGAAGCCAGCTAAAGATGGTCCAGAACAGGAATTATTCAAGGTCTGCTATGTTTTAATACTGGTTTGCTTTAATACGTGATTTCTCTGAAGGAGACATTTCTTCTGCTGTTAAGTTTTCTTGGGAGTGTATGGTAACTGCTCCTAACAGTGTTCTGGGTTAAAGGGAGCAGAAAAAGCTCTTGAAAGCACAAAATCTTAGTTAACAAAACAGCTGGGTTTTTTCCCAAGTGCAGACATGTCCCAAAGTCAGTTTGAGCCAAGTCATGGCTTGTCAGTAAGAAAGCTAGGCTTTACTCTAGAAGACATATCTACAGCACAGTATTTCATAGCCTTGATGATGCAAACATGTCATTAATGATCAGCTAATGACAGGATTGCACATTTGGACAGCCAAAACCAGCAATGAAACCCTGTGGTGTTTCCATAATGATCTTTACTCAGTGGGGACAAAAAGATCAGCCTAAGTTCTTCCCTGTCCTTCTCCCTTGCAGTAAAGCAAGGGAGCCTTGCTGGCTGCATAGCAAAAGTGCTCACACAGTCACTGTTGAATCCTTCTGATGTGAGGTGACATGTATATTTCTGATATCCAGGTTTTCTGTTCCTTTTCCTGGCCTTAGTGGTTTTCAGCAGAAAGGGAAGGGGAAACGGAAGCAGAAGTGGAAGCAGAAGATAAAGGAGAAAGTAAACAAGGCTCTTACTAATTATCTTCCTGGAAATCTGCTGTATAACTAGTTTTCGTTAAGGCACTTAGAAACAGTGAGATGAGAACTGTAAATCTTTGTAACAGTTTTTGTAAAACAATTACTAGCCAAAAAAAAAAACCCGGCATGCGAACAAAAAGAAAACAAATATGACAGAATTCTGATTTTTGAGTGATTCAGTTGCCTGTATATGCAACTAAACAAAATCAGAAAAACAATTATTTGTAAAAGCTGTTTCAGTTGAGATTACTTTGTTTGCCCTTCATTGTCTATACAGCAAGTGCTGAACTGTGAAAGTTGTAATGGAAGTAACTTCTCTTAAGCTTTTTACTCTTTCATTTCAAAGCTTGCAAGGTCATTTTTGACACTCAGTGTTACTCGGTTTTACAAGGAGTGTAAAAATGGCCTGTAGAAGTGGCAGTCTCACTTGCTGAACAGCCAAACTGACAACCAGAATTTCTCTGTTCTTTAATCTCAGACATTCTGAATCCTTGCGTGTTTCTGCATGCAGTCTACTATACCCTTGGACCCCATTCAGATACAATGATCAAAGAACTAGTTGGACTGGAGCAGTCCTAATGGAACCATCTCCCACTTCAAGTAATTCATGAAAGTTATGTAGTGAACATAAAATCAGAAACACCCCAGAATGACATACACCTGGAAAAATATACCAAGAAAACTTTGTCTCTGATGTAATACAAGAGTGAACTCCAACATTTTCAGACTAGGATTCAGCTCTTCCTTTGGTTCCTCCTTCTCTGTAGGAGGTAGAGCCGGGATTTCCCAGTCTGGATCCTGGTTTGTGAATGGACATGATTTTCAGGGCGTTTTAGATACCTCTTCTATCTCTTTACTTTGGAGGTACCTGTGAAGAATGTTTTGTCATCAGCTAGCTCACCGCAAGGTCTGAATTCATGGTTTGATTGGATTTAAAAGACACATCTCTTTGGACCCAGCAGATTCAGAGAGAGTCAGGGGACCACGCATGAATCTGAAAATCATAATGGAATTTGGTGAGCAAAAACAGTGGTCCCATACTGACTTCCTAGAAACTAAAACTGTGAGATTGTAATCTGTGATGTCAGGAACAGGAACATCTTGCATCAGTTTAGTAAAAAATAGCAATACAGTATGTGTGATTAAAAATGCCTATGGAATTTATACATAAGGAGATTTTGGGGCTGACACCGATGGTTTTTCTCTTCACTCTCAAATCTTTTTTCTAGAATATAAAGTCGCTGATTCAGAGGCCACTGGGGGTTTCCAGTACCAGAAAAGACCATCTTCTTTGTGTCACGTGCCTATGGATGGAAGGAATTAAAGCATTACCACACTCTGTACCTTAGCGTGCATGTACTGCATCGTCAGCAAGGACAGAATAGTGTGGACGGAACTTTCTCAGTTAAGGTGCAAAAAGGCACTGGGAACTCAACTTGAGTTTTGTTCTTCACTTCCCTTTTATGTTCAGTATGATCTGAAGTCCTTCCCATTAAACTGATGTAAAAGGTTGTTTGGCCATCTGGATATGGATAACCAGTGATTAGGTTATGTAGTCTGAGAATGCATTTACATAAACATTGGTAATTTAGTCACCCTGAAACCAAATTAAAGTCTGGTCTGGACAGCGCATCACGCTCAGGTCTGTAGAATCCCACTGGAGTTACACCAAGAAGATTTCTGCATGCAGGCGGGGCCCACTTACGCACATTTTATTTCATTTATTCAAACCCCTCTGCTTTTCCTTAGAGAATTATATTTCCTAGGCAAATTATACCACTGCAGATAATCCACAGGGATATCTAGACTAACTCTGTATTTTGAAACGCATTCCCCACTTCCTTCCATTAGTCCTTTTCACCAGCTGGAATGCAGAGTCTTCTCTTGTGATGGATTAGCCCATATTTCCATATTTCAGGGAGATGAAGGGGTGTGCTGCTACCTGCTCTTTAATGAGTAAGCACATCATATTTTACCTATGGTCATCAAATTGGTGCTCTGAGACATGGGACTACTATTAAAGCTAGTAACTTAATTAAAAAAAGGAAGTCGTGCTTTAAGATGAGATTTTAGACTATGAATACTGCCTCTATTATCAAGTGAGTCCTTGATGTTGTCTGAAGGAGACAGTCAGCTTGAAAAATGCAAGCGTTTTGGTTTAACTGTGTTTTGGAGCTGTATTTGCCTGATCCCTCTAGTTTACGAAGGAGTATCTTGCGTACTTTTGAAGGCAGTACTGGGCCCTTGCCTTTCCTTCAACTGCTGTGGTAGGAATAACGTTGCAAAACTTGTAGGACCCAGGTGATGTTGCTGTATGTGCAATGGAGAGTTATTGGGTTCTTCCGGATGTTCCTATAAATCCACTCAGTGAAACAGAGCGCGGACAGAAGAAAACCACACAGCCAGCGCATGTAAGGTTAGCCAACACATCCCTGCGGAACGCTGAAATGCACGGATGCACTGAGGCTGCAGCCTTCAGGGTGAATGAGAGAACCAGGTGGCAGGTTAAGCACGAACTTTAATACTTTCTACTCCCACTGCAGTATGCATGGGTCTGAGCCCTTCTTTGGGGCATCAGCCCACCCATCCTGGCGCCTGCTGTGCAAGCAAGTGCATCTCTTTCCCTGAACTGGCACTTTGTCCATGCTTTGGCCTGTAAGGCAACCTTCATTGTAGGGAAGATGGTAGTGTAATCTTCAGATAGGAGAGTGAATTAAGGGTATAGTAACTTATGTTTTTTTAAAGGGAAACACATGACAGTGTGCTCCATGGTCTGTCTTGACATAACAGTCTGAATTCAAATTTAAACTATTCAGTGTTCTGGATCTGTTGAGCCCTCAGAGAATAACTTCTAAGAGTATATTTTATTTAGGTATGTTTTACAAAACGTAAACACCAGAAATGTCTTTCCAAGGATTGAATACTCTTCCTAATTTACAATAATGTTCAAAATAACAGAATTTCATCATCTAGATATTCTACCAGCTGATGCTACTGCACTCAGCACCTAAACTAATTATATGCTGCAAAGAGCTTCTTCTAACCTTCTCTGTCCCAGTTGTCAGACTGGAAAATAGGCTTTAATAACACATCTGGGAGTTCAATCTGGGGAGAAACAGACCTGAATATCCAAGCGCCCTTGCCACCCACTCCTCTTTTATATCAAGGCTTCTCAAAGTTGAGTGCCTTTTCCGCTGATAAAATAACCCAGATCCAAACCAATTAGAGCCTTGAAAGCTTTTAATTTTCCCTGGAGGCTTCCAGGCAGCCAGTGCAGCTGTCTGAGCAGCAGTGTAATGCTCTCCTGTCATAAAGTCCCACTTAATAAGTGGGCTGCCAGGTTCCAAATTAGCTTTGGCATCCGAATGGTGTCATTAAATAGAAGGAGAGATTAGGGCTAGATGGGGAATAGGCCAGCCTGAAACTGAAACAACATTAATCCACAGCTTTTCCAGTTGCATATACATCTTTCTCAAAAATGCTGAAGTGCTATGCCAATGCTCAACAGGTAAGATTAAGTGCCAAGCAAAAATATTTATCATTGTGTGTATCTTCTAAAGTGTATGTTCATACCCAAACTGTTCTGATGTGTCATTTATGACAAATGGTGTCCAAGAGATACCATGAACTCTTCTGTACCCCATATAAGTTGTCAAGTGTTTAGTGACAAAGCATGGCAGACATTGGTTCACAGTGGGTGTCCCTTCAAAATGTGGTTGAAATATTTAGAGAGTATTGAAATTCTGCACAATTTTTATTTTTTTTCTTTCTTTCCTAAGGTATTCGCCCCGTAATGGCAGGCCAAGCTAATAAAGCATGGACTTACTGGGTTTTGCATGAAACATAGTTCAGAGTGTGTTCAAAAAGGGGTATAACTTCTCTATTAAATACTAGGATCACTGGGAACTTGGGCGAAGAGAGCAGTTTGCAGGACTTTGCATATAGTCCTTTAATGATCTGCTCTAAGCACACTTGGAGGAGGGATCACGGTAGCTTTAAGCAGGCGCTGAGAAGTTCCAGGAGGAACGTCTAAGAGTGGAGGCAAATAGATCAGGAGAAAAACCTGTAGACAGATCTAGTAGCAGCCACGCTTAGGAGAGTATTTTAAGGAGCTCTTGTACATCAGGGAGGAGCCAGACTGGATTCTGAGTATAAGTGATACTCCTCTTGCCTCTTTCCATAGTATTGTAGCTATATCTTTTTTTCATCTCTGTGTGTCTTATGCTAAACAGAACATTTCTCTTTCTCATTTCCTACTGTAGCAAATGCTGGTGGGTAGGTTGGGCCCAGGTGGGAATATAAGCTTGTCTGATGGTTGATGTTACCTGGAGATCTCCTTGCTTCCTCTCCTGAAAAGGTTGTGTCCTCTCACATAAAACACTGCCAACAAGGGCTGAAAGAGTGGGCTCAACTTCGCAGGGCTTGGGTCATTAATTCAGGTTAACCAGCATCCAGCCAGTCCTGTTTGGTCCTTTAAAGGCTATAATAGTTTTCACCTGTTGGAGAGATCACAATTCTATCCTTCAGCTATATGGGATCACTGGGGAAAGCTGTTTTTGACCATGCCTCTTCTGTAATGTGACTTGAGTGGTTGAAAACAAAATCCTTAATCAAATAGCTCTTAATGGAGCTGGAAACTGAACCAAGTGTGCTTTGTGGACCTGAGAAAGTGCCTTCATGTTACATTAATGTTACAGCAATTCCAGGAGGAGATATAATTTTGCCACTAGTTCCAGGAAAGCGTTGTTTCTGCTGTTTATCCTCAAGCAATCTTAACCATTTAGGTGGTTACATTGGCTGAAAAGCCTTGGCATTTGGAGGCTTTTAGGCCTTCTGTCAGTTTCTGATACAAAGAGCAATTTGCTATTTTAATCCTGAGCTGAAATTATACCTTCTTTGTTGGAGGGGAAGGGGAGAGGAAGCAAGGATTCAAAAAAAATAAAAGGAGGGGACTTCTGATTTGTCAAAATTCAGTAAGATTATAGCCTTTTCTGATCCATGCGTTTTTGGCAAATAAATCCTAAAGAGATGTCACAATTATAAAAGCAGAATTCCGTTCAGAGAGCAGCTTGAATACAATCATTGTCCTAAGAGAAGCCTTGAGCAGTGTTTGAGTTAGAGGAAACAGTAATTGGATTTTGCTGTTTACTTTTTGCTGGGTAGGAATGGCAAACAATACTCTAATCTCAAAGGGACAAAGGGCACTGAGTTCCACTCTTGGTCACCTTCATATAAACCTATAATCTCTTCATTGCTAGGAGTGGAAGATTTTCTTGGTTTATGCTGCTAAGATTGGGCAAAACTTGTTTCCATGTACTTCAAGATAAAATCTGGAAGGCATTACCTAATGCCAGCAGAGGGGTTATATTTTGCATTGAAGAGTTCTAGAAGAGTTTTCTTAATGCAGAAGCAAGGCTAATAATTTGTTCACATGCTGCCTTTTCCCTCTAGGTACTGTGCTTCCTCCTTAATTTTAGCATCAATCACACTGCTTAGCGAACACCAAAGAGATTGCGTTACTGTAGAAATACACAAGTGCCTGCCTCTCCCCATCAGCTGTCAGCCACAGAAACCTGTGAGAATACCCCACAGGTGAGCAGAAACAGGTAGGCAGCAGAGGTAAACAAGATGATTCATGCAGGTCTCTTGACCTCAGCAGTGTTTCTCTTTCACTCCTGAAGCCACTAGCAAATGTAGTCTGCTGGTGTTCAGCTGCTCTCCAAACGAAACAGAATTCCTTCTGCAAGACAGTGCCGTGGGTTTTGACAGCAATAACTCTTGAGTACCCTACCCACAGGTTATCACTGGCATCAGACCTCAGTTAAATAGGGGTTATTTTCTTGTCTCCCCTCACCAAATTTTCATCCCAGACACCATGCTCTTGAGGCAGTTATGGCAGACCTGGAGTAAAGGCAGGCAACCAATAGCACACAAACACCAAGACGTGCTCAGGCCTCTGGCACCGCAACGAGGCCACCAAATGTTCTTGCTGATGTCATTCAGCTGCTGGAAATGAATTGTTCTATGGGCAACTATAATTATCAGGACAATCAGCAGAGGGAATAGCTGTCTTTCTGAATCACTGAACCAGAAAATAGGCTTTTGACAGGATCATCATAATCTCCGGCCAACATCAACAAAAACGGATTCCAGCCCCAAGGAAGCTGTTGTGGGGCCATCCAATGGCTTTATTCAAAGTTCTTGTATCTTCCTTCCAGAGTCCTGCCTCTCACCAGGTCTGGGAACAGTGAGCTCTGGTTGCAAGTAGTAGCCATTACGCAGGAGCTAGTTGTGGATGCTCTGTAAGCCACCCCTAAGAATGGCGAAGCTAGTCTTACAGTGCTTTTTATATCACTACATTCACTGCTGATGCTTGCCACCATAATGCGTATGGTGGAACATCTCCAGAACACAGAATGCCATCTTAAGTTTAAAAAAAAAAAAAAATATTGAAAATAAGTCAATATATGAAAAAGCTGATTTTGTGTCCACTCATGATAACAAGGACACTATTTCAAATCCCCCCTGCCAAACCATGTTCTTTTACCAGGTGTATCAGTGGGAGATTTCCAGAGTGTGATGCTTTGGAATAAGTGAAAAATCAGGCCTGGTGGCACAGTTCCTAAATATAACAGAGAGAATAATTACTGCTGTAATATTTCTGCTTAATGCCAACAACTTCAATGTATGTTCACCATATTTAAAAAAAAAACCACAGTAACAAGTGGCTCTAGGGACTTCGGAGTAGAGTATTTAAACTTTCTATTAAGAATATTTACAGCATCTGGAAGCATATTAGATGTATGGACATATTAAAAAAAAAAGAATAGGAATTCTACATCTTGTTTTTTATGGGAAAGAAACAGTCTCTTTCTATTTGTATTCACAGGTGCACATGTGTATGGTGGGGAGGGTAAATTGTCTATCAGTCCCACATGGGAGGGGGTGGAGACCACACTTTTGGGTCTGAGTTGTTCTGGCCATGTAAAGCAGGTGGCTAGGGAGTAGAAATAAAGCTAGGAATAAATGCACAGAAGAGACGCATTTGTTTGCGGCAGCAGGTGCAAGCCATACAGTGGTGGTACCCGCCCCTGAGAGCAGATCTGGCCTCACTGCACACTTCAGACTCTACCTCAGCAACAGGAGGATCGCCTCGCCTCGCCTCGCCTCGCCTCGCCTCGCCTCGCCTCGCCTCGCCTCGCCTCGCCTCGCCTCGCCTCGCCTCGCCTCGCCTCCAACACGGGTGCAGACATCTCGGCAGTGCAGCCGCAGCTGTTTGCAGTCCAAGCCACCGCAGGCCAACCCACTGCCTGTTGTGGCCTTGCCTGGGCTACTGAATACTCTTTATGTTGCCAGAACTATTTGAGAAGCAACTATGCAGCAACATGCCGCCCCGTGCATAGGAATTTCAAGGGCAGAGTACGGCATGGAAGAGGATTACTGTGTTGAATTTGCCTTTATGGCAGCAGGCCTTTACTGCGCAGTAATTTGGGGTTAAATCAGAACTTAATGCTTGGTACTGTGTAGAGCATGGTTATGCTGTGAACGATGAAGAGCTGTTAAAATCATGAGTCAGTCATGATGGATACTGACATGAAGTACCCTATAGGCTACCAACAGAAAGGAGTGCAGGGAGATATAATCCTATAAGAAAGTCTACTTAATTTTGCATGCGTTGTGGCTTTAACCTCTTCAGAATGTCATTGATTGATTCTCTGTATGCGTTGATTTTTTTTGTTTGTCTGTTTTCAATTTTTTTGCTATATCATTCTCCTATAGATGGTACAGGGGAGTCAAGTCATGCTGGTGATTAAAAAAGAGGAAAACTCTTTTAAAGGTCACTATAGAGGAAGATCTTCTCTACAGATATGAAGGGTACATAGTGTTCTCTTCCTTCTTTCAAGATATTCTGCTGCATAAACACATCCAAGTCAGTGAGCCAAAAATGGTAAAAAGGTAGGCATATTCTTTTATGGTACTTTGCTCTAATCTCTCCTCCTTCCTTCCTCACATCACAAGGCACCTTTGTACCCTGGGTATTAGTTTTAATAGCTGGAAAAAATTACTTTAAAAAGAAAAAAGTGGCTTTTTATTTAACTTATAAAAGAACATTCAAACACAATACTTCTGATAGCAGTTTAGTTACATGTCGCTATGCTCAGAGGGCATAGCATGGCATAGTCCTGTGGCTTCAGTAAACCTCTGTAACTTATAGTCGGTAGTAAAGCCAGTTCTAATATACACAGCATTGGGTATTGGTAAACACAAAGGCATACTTACTTCAAAAACAGATTGAGTTGTTTAAGTTGCATTTCCAAGTTTTTTTTAATCACGCTATTTTGAAGCTTCACATGCCTACAGCCCCTGACACGAGAGCCTGCTATAACCTACTTCAGTGCAAAATCAGCTGGTCTGAACTGCCACTGACAGTGGCTGAGCTAAAGGAAGATGCTTTATTTTTAAGTAAAGCAGACCCAGCTTTGGAGGTGTTATCATCACCAAACAGGAGGCAAGAAGCTGCTGTGGACAATAACTTCTTAAATGCCCCAGTTGATTCCGCCAGCCAGTATTTAGCAACGGCCTCCTTTGGCTTGGTTTAAGCTGATTCAGGGCCTTGACATAAAACTAAATCAGTAAGTTCAATACAGGATGGAGTAAAAACTATCTCCAAGTTTAAATTGGGTTTAACAAAGCCACAGTAATTTCTTGTAGATTCAAATCAAAACCATAAGCTGGCCACTTGAAAAAGGAGAGAGGATGAGGCAGGCTCTAATTTTATCCTGCTTTCCCAAGAAAACAGAGTTTATGATAGCATCTTGGTTACATGCATGTTTCTATTCTTCTCACTGTGCCCAGATCAAATTTGATTTTGCTAGCCAGCTTCGTAAAATTGATTAAGGGATACCATCTTTGAGGTTTGTATGTTCCAGCAACTTCTATGCAAATTTATGTCAGGGTAGACAGATGTACACAAATTTTGTGATCTACCAAGAAGGCAACATGAATTTAGTCATACCGGGCACAAAACCCTGAAAGAAAAAACAGACAGAAAAGAGCCATAGGAAAATAACCCTTGTAAGCTCCACTTGCAAGATCTTGGTTCTTTCAGAACATACAAGCACACCTAGCACCAAACAGACCAACATCACAACAGGTTGTTCCTGCTAATTTAAATCGTTTGTACCATTATGATCTGCCCCATCTGTGTCTTTCCTCATTCTGGATTTCCAACAGTAGAAGATACTCAGCAGTCCTCAACCATTTGATGCTGAATTCAATTGCATTTCAGTTCGCTCGTGCTGACAATTAATCTGAAGACCTACTCTTTTTTTTTTTTTTTTTGAGCTGTGTATTTTATGTGGTAGGAAGAGGAAAGATTCTTGACTTCAGCATCTTTGCTGTATGTGCTTAGAACAGTAGGGCATAGTGACTGAATTGATTCCTAATTAAATTCTGCTGAAGTAAATTGACTGATTGGGTTCACAGCCCTGGTTTCTGGCTTCTCTCCCAGCAGCAAAGGAGCAACTTCCATTGAGTGCGCTGGTGAACGTGGCTGTGGTAATGATGTACTGTACAACATGACTACAGAGAAGGGAGGTGCAGGCATCTTCCTGTTTGGAAAGTCAGCTGTCCTTGATGTGCTTTTAAGCACTTTGTCCCTTTCACCTCTTTCTCCTGCTGGAGTACACTATCACCTCTAGCAATTTATGATGGTTAGAAAAGAAGAAAGGGGTTGTGGATTGAAGTTCAGGGAAAAAAAAGTGTCTGTAGTTTGTCCTTTCTGGGCTCTAGTTTGTCACCAAAAATACATTCTTCCTAGGCAAAGCTGGCAGGTTCTTGATACGCTTTAATGATTATGAATCACAGAAAAGAGAATGCTGTCCTCAAAGACGCTGTCCTCAAAGACACTCTCCATCCTTGTTTGAGTATATATAACAAAATGGATGTTGTCAACCACATCTCCTGCATTTTTAAAACATCTTTCTGCGCAGCATTTAGAGAGATGCAAACTTTAAACTTTTGGGGATACTGGGACAATGGGAAAACTACAGCTTGTGTAGGTTGTTCAATTGTTTAAATAGGGAACTTGTTTGAAAATTGGTTTACTGTGTTGCTGGATTTTGACCTGGCATTCTCCCAGTATTATGTTTAAGTCTCTCCAAATACTTTAGGAAACTTTCAGTGTGGCGTTTTCTCTTTTTTACCTACTCCTCCATAGGGGTCTGATCCCACAAACTCTCTGTACCTGTATTTTACTGTCTTCAATTTCCTACATAGGAATATGGGTTACAGTAATGACAATATCAAACTGGGCTGCAGCTCAGGAAAAAGAGAGGACTGACTCACTGCCTGAACGCAGGGAATTGATAATGAGATAAAAAGCAGTTCTACTAGTGACTTAACCTGCTCATTCTGTTATCAGAAAGATTATTTCTACTGCTACTTCTTCAGATAGCTCTGTGAGAAACACCTAATGGCTGCCACACTAAAACTAAAAAGCTGTTTCAAAAAGGGTCACTTCTCAGGCTGTTCTTGCTGTGTTCATGAAGGTACAAGGGTTGCTTCCACTATCTTTATTTGCCTGTTTTTGGAAAGAACAGTTAATCAGTCACAATATGGTATTTCCTCCAAGCAACTCAATCCGTTCCTCCCCCCCCTCGTCACAAGCTGCTGGCAACTTCTTAGTTACCCATTCACCTTTTCTTCTCCGGTTTGGCAGCCAACAGTTCCTAAGCCAAACTCTCACCTAAGAGGCCACAGATCCAGCCTTTCCCACAGGGCAGCTGAGGTTCTGCTTTGCCTCTGCCATGTGGGAGCTGCTGCCCCACTCCATCTCCAGAGAGACAGACGTTGGGCCCTTCTGCAATGGTACATTTGGGGTGCATAGCGGGGAAAAGGAGGCCACCTTCCTTTGCCTTTCATAGTGGGAAAGGAGGCAACGCCAGTCTTCATCAAACCGTGTTGATTTGTGGCAATTTTCTGCAAACCTGTGAAGTGGGCAGCCCTCTCCCCCATGCCTTCTGAGATACGATTCCTCCAGAGGAGGGACTGACCAGTCCCCAGGGACATTTGTCAATGCTTGTCATCCTGTTCTTGTTCTCAGAAGAATGCCTTCAATTGTGCATGGTTCTTTGTCTTGCATCTTCATCAGACTGTACGGTTCCTCGGTTCCTTGTGGGTTTCTGCTGCTTGAAAAGAGAGGGATTTAGTTTTTGTTCATAGTCTTAGTGAAAACAGGATTTCCCAAACTCAGTCAGCATTGCTGTTGGGTTTTGATTTTTTCCATTTAAGAATAAAGAGTTTGGCGCACAGCCATTTTATTTTGAGTTGAGTGGCAGTGAAATGCGTTTCTGCTGTTACTCCCTCTCTTCCTCTGCCCCCCCCCCCCCCCTTTTTTTTGCCAGGGGAAAAGATGTGTCAGCTGGGAAGGTGTAAGACCCTTAAGTCTTTGTTGGCATGAGCGAGCTTTTTGTCCAAGCTCTCTCTATATACTTAGCTGGGAGAATGTGGTTTGTTGGTTTTTTTTTTCCTACCGAGACAATCAAATCAATGCAACTGCAAAGGTGGCTTTAGCTATACAAACAGTTGTGTATCAGCCTACTCCCATAAACGCCATGGATGAGATAAACCAAAAATCCCTTTAGCTGATAAAACAGCAACACGAAAAAGATTATTTATCTTATCCTCCAATCCTGAGGGAAGGCACTGTAGTCTTTGGTCTATGCTGATGCGGTAAAGCGATGCTGTTGTGGAGCTGTGGACGGCAAACTCCTCCAGAGCATTGTGTCTACGAGGAGCCCTGTAAAAGAAGGTCGTGGGGGTAGAGATTTCCCTACTGCTTGTTACAGGCTCCACGATAGGTCAAAGTTCCACATTTGTTGCCTAAACTGAGGTAAATTTTCCCCTAAGCTCTGCTAAGTACAGTATAGGATTAGGCCTCTTCCCGGTAGCCGTGGGGAAGGGGGCTGCCTCTCAGAGGGGACCGCAGAAGAGGGGGGTGCCGCAGCGTGGGCTGGGCGGCCTGGGAGCTGCGGGGAGCCGTCGCCGCGCCCGCGCCGCCCCGCAGCCCCGAGCCAGGCGGGGTGTTCCCCTGAGGGCGGGCACCGGTGCCGCCGCCGCGGCGGAGCCGGCCGGCAGGCGGGAGGGCAGCGCCGCCATTTCGGCCGCTACCGCCGCTGATTCTTCCGCGCCCGCCAGGGGGCGGCCTCCGCCCAGGGCCGCGCCGAGCGTGTGGGGCCGCGCGGCCGGAGCCCGGGTCCGGCGGGGGGGGCGGGCCGGGCGGCTGGCAGTGCCTCGCCGCTGCCGGGGCTGGTGGTGCCGGGGGGCTGCGCCGGGCTGTCGCGTCCTTTCCCTGGCTGTCCGGCGAGGAAGGCACCTGGGCGGGCGGCGGCGCCTGGAGAGGCGGAGGTAAGGCGGGGGCAGCGGGTCGGGTCGGGTCGGGTCGGTCCCTGTGAGGGGAGAGGTCGGTCCCGCCGCCCCACAAACTTCCCGCTGCGAGCGGGTCGCCGATTGCGACGCGCTCCCAGCGCTCCGGCCGCCCGCCCGTTCCCCATCCCGCTCAGCCCGAATGGAGGTACACCCCCCCCGCCCCGCTCCTCCCAGCCCGGCGGGGGGGGGGAGCGGCCCCCGCCTGCTAAACGGTGCCCGCCCCCGCCGGGAAGGGTCTTCCGCTCCCCCGCCGTCGTTGTGCCCGGCCGGCCCGGGGCCTCCTTATTAGTGAGGTAGGTGGGTGGGGTGGGGTGGGGTAGGGAGGAACCCGTCCCCGTCCCCGTCCCCGTCCCGGCCGAAACTGCAGGTGGGCGCCGTGTGAGAGGACGGGGCAGTCCCTGTGAGGGGCGCTTGGCTCTTCGGTCACTGGCACTGTGTGCGTACAGCAGCCCACTGGCCCGGAGCCCGCGGAAAGGTGCATTTTCCTAAGGGCTTTTATTTTCTTTTCTTTTCCCCTCTCTTTTTTTTTTTCTCCCCCTCCCACCCTCCCCTCCCCACCCTGTCTCCGCAAGGTAGGTCGCTGCGTGCTTTCCTCCAGAGCTGCAGGGGTTTGCTCGGTCTTGCTCAGGGAGCTGCAGGCTCTGTAGACCTGTTGCCGCACGGTGGATGCCTGGAAGCTGGCGGGATCAAGCCACAGCTGGGCCGGGCGCGGGGCATCGGGCGGGCGAGGGTGCACGCAGGTTAAGGAGGGAGAGCAGGAGGCAAGTAGTTGTCAGACTTGTGTCTGGATTGTCTTTCCTCCTCCACCCTATTTATTTAAACCCAGTATGGTGTCCCCCTCCCAGCCCACTCGTCCTGCTGCCTTTCTGCACCGTACTCTGACGCGGGGAGGTGAGACGCAGAGCCCTGCCTGCTGGTCCTGTTGTACCCGTGTTGAGCAAAGGGATGGGAGCCTCAGCACCACAGGCTGGGAGTTTGTCTTCTGGCGCGGCAAACGCTGAGGCATAGCCTGTTAAAAACGGCAATTTTGCTACAGTTCTTTTAATGTTGGGGATGAAGTTAGTGTCTCAAGAAACCTGCCACGTATCTGCTCTGCCAGGTCTTTCAGTTGTGGAGAGACAGGCTGAGGGTGCCTGATCTCGCTTTTAGTTTGCAAGGTTGCTCAGTGAAAAATGGTTTGTGTTAAGCTCCTTGTTCACTAGTGGAACACAGAATTTGAAATCTCTGCAAGTTCTTGCAGCATCACGATGTGACAACCTGACAGCTGGTCTCTCAGAGGCTGACCCAGGGCTTGTTATGGAGAAATGAGTAATTGCCGGTGTGAGGACTAGCAAACCCTAGAGGTACCCACTGTTGGCTTAAAAGAGAACAGCTGCAGTGCAAGCACAGAGCGGTCCTGGTTGGCAGGGTCTCCGGGAGAGTCCTGCTTGCAGCTGATGGACCCTGCAGATCATCTGTCTGTCCTTTGGCAAGACTGCTGCCAGCTGGCATTTGAAGGTATAGAGGCCTTCTTGCTCCCACTTGACAGTCAGATCAAGCTGTTCTGGGGCTGGTTGTGGGCAGCTTTCATAAACAAAATGTTCTGATTGATGCAGGGGTGTGTCCTAAACTAAGTTAGAGCACGAACAGGTTATCTGTATGATTATCAGACGGATAAAGGGTGGTTGAGGATCCTTCCCACCCCTGCTTAGATTGCAGTGATTTCTTATATAGACAACAGGATTGTTTCTATTCTCCAAGCCATTTAATTGTGTTTTTTACACACAGAAATAATTTATGTATTATGAGTGATACTTACGAGAAAATCTTCCAAACATTCTTCTCAGACTGGAGAGTTTATGGGCCAGATGCTCTGCAGTAGGTACACAGAGAGCCTGTTTCCCCTCTTCCACCATAGCAAAGCATGTTACTCTAAGATTTGCAGACCCTTGTGAGTGGACGAACATTTGTGACAGTTTTGCCACTCCACTCTGTGGGGTAGAGAAAAGAGCGTTCCTGGCACAAAAAAAGGGGGAAATTGTTCTTTTCTTACAGAGCATGCACACCTCAAAGAGGGGTAGGGTAGAAAGAAGAGGAACACAAGGTAGACAGGGTACAGTCAAGCAAACTGAGTTCCAGAAAGTGCTAAAGAGCAAAAGGAGATGGACGCAGAATAGCGTGATGTTGTTTGGCATCAAGCAGCTTGGAATGATGATTTAATGCTGCTTGCCACAGTGTTGGTGTAGTAGCTGGTGCAGCTTAGAGCGCATTAGTCAGTGATGTGAGACTTGGAACTGGACCAAATCACTTCAGCTCCTTTGCTGATATTTCAATAAATAGAAACAATAAATGTTTCTTTATCAACTGCCAGCAAAGTACTCGGCATCATTTCAGATCCCTCAGGAAGGTACTTGAGTTCTGGAACAGAAACTAAGAGAAGCAGAGGAGGCCAAGTGCCCTGGGAACATGGATCACAGAGTCATTTGGAAGAACAATTGTTTAAAAATGTTAGAAGAAAAATGTGTTACTGTTCTTTGTTTAATATTCAGTCTTTATCATGAGTCAGGTAAACTAAGATCTCAGATGGAATAGTTTATAGACAAAACACAATGTTATTTTGATTTTTCTGTTTTAGGATATTATCTCAGAATTAGATGCTTCAGTAGTACCTTTGACAGATACGAGCCTCTTCTGAGCTAAGAACTTAGGGCTGTGCAGATAAGATGGAGAAGAAAGCTGGAATGAGTGAAACATAACTGGAATTTTAATGCTAACTACTGTACAATTAAATTTACTTCCAGAGAAATTACCAGCTTACTACTGCAGTAAGCTGCTTTGGTGATGGGTAATTAGCACACTGGTATTAAAGGAAGAAGGCTTACAGATGAACTGTGGGTATGGCTGAAAATATAATAGTCAGTCATACACAGAGTAACTGAGAGGCTCTTTTAAAGGAGTTTGGACCAGAAAACAACAGAAGAGGAGGTTTTGCTCACTGTTCTCCTGTGGTTGTTACGTAGTCTTGCTGCCACATTCCCCTTTCTCTTTTGTGCTGGTTCTCATATGCAGTGGGCATTCTTCCCTGCTTTACTTTAAATCTTTACCTTGGAACAAAAGTATGGATTTTAGTTGTTTGTTTTGTTTGGATAATTTCCTGTTGGTCTGGCGAGCTCAGGAAAATGTTCAACAAGTGTTAGAGCAGGACAAGAATGTGGGATTGAAAAGTGGGGGAGGGAGGAAATGAGGGTGTAAAATTGGGTCATCCTGTCTTGTGAACCATAACTTCAGTTTGATTTACCCCAAAGAGATAAAAAGGGACTTAGGCTAATCAAATAGCTTCATGGGAACACACTTTTTAAGAGCAGGGGGCCCTTCAGTCAAGACTTTCCAAGATCTGTTCTATCTAGGAAATCTGTGTTCGGATTTAATCTAAAATATCTGCCACTTTTGCTGTTGAGGGCATTTCCTTAGCACACCAATCAATCAGAAAAAAAGGATTTTCTTGTTTTGCGTGAAGATTGAACTTACCCTCATGCTATCAAAAGACGCAGGTTTTTAATCCAGAAAGACTGTGGCAAATTCTATGGCTAGTAATGTGCAGTATATCTAGGTACTTGCTAATAGAGGACTTCTCCTGATTTAAAAAAAAGTCTCTGTAATGAGCATTGGGTTTGGATTTTTGTTTTTGTAATTTTACACTTAACACCATTTGGGGGTACAAAGAATGAAAATATATCTATCATAATTTGCAGCTCTGAAGTTTTAAAACAAATGCTAACAGATAGATGAGTGCAGTCTCTAAATCAGAGACTGGAGGGAGTGCTGAACAGGCATTTAAACCGCTTGAGGAGGCTTGACACCAGCCTTTGACTGGGTAGTACTCTCAGTGTGCTGAAATCAAAGAAGTGTGGCTGAGGGCTGTAAGAAATGAAGTTCCATTTTATTTCTTACCCTTTGGTCATGCATTCCTTACTCTAGCTCTAAATCTTGGGACAACATCAATTTGTCTTTTCCATCTCACAACTGTCTATATTTCAAAGTGATCCAACCTTTCATTGACCAGTACAATGTGATACAAATGTCAACAGTCAACATTTCAGATGGTGCTTCCCTGAAAAATACAGTCTTTCACTTTTTCTTCTTTTACCCAGGAAAATAGTCAAGAAACTGTCCAGTTAGAGCATCTTGAAATGTAGTCAAATTTTTTCTTAAAAGAAATTACAAGTGACTTTAAATCTCTGTACTAATTCTAAAAGTCTTAGAATACCATTTTTACTTTCTCATTTTAGTGTCTTTTTTCCCTTTGTTCTTGTATGGAAGTACCCATTGACATGGTAATAGAGTGCTTGATAAGGTAGACATTGAAGTGACATTACATCTGCTGAGCAACAACTAAAACATCAGTGTGTTATCAACATTATTCTCATACTAAATCCAAAACGCTATACTAGCTACTAGGAAAAAAATTAACTCTATCCCAGCCAAAACCAGGACAGGATCAAAGCTGGGAGTTGACTTTTCTGGCTCAGAAGGTCTACCCGTCATTATTTTTGAGTTTAAAGAGGTCCAAGTCTTGTTAAATTCTCATCTGTTTTGTAAATTAAGATCTTTGTAGCATACAGGGCTCCAGGAAGGTCTGTATTCCTTATGCATGTCTGCATTTTGTACTTTTTTCTGCAATGAAGTAATGCAAAAGTAAAATCTATGCAGTGTCCACATGCAAGAGTTTCAGGTCGTAAAACGATTGGCCTATTCTGTGGAAAGACCACAAAACTTTTTTACAGTGCAAAAAGGGAATACACAGGAGCAATATCTACTTGTTTTTTGAAGAGCTTATCTTCTACAGAAGCACTGATACCAAATGCCCCTTGACTTAAGTACTCTACATGTCTAACTTAGAGCACTGAATGTTTTTTGAAAACAAGCCCCAATTATCTATTTGAAAATGATTGAAATGTGGAAATTAAAAACCTATCAAAAAGGGGAAAATTATCAGAATCCAAAAATAGAAGATGTTACCTCTTTATGATGTGTGTTTTTTCATAAAACTGTCAAAATTTATAAAACATGTTTTCAGTTCCATTCGGACTGCTTCCCAGGAACAGTGGCTGTATTGCTTATCTTTTAGGAAATTGGTTATTCTTTGGAAGTACTTTTTCATGCTGAATGTACTGCTTTTTAGGATCCATGTTTGAAAGCTGTTTCTTGGTTTTGATAGCTCTTCTGACAAACATATCTCCAATTCTTCAATTTGTTGATGAATTCCATTTTGGCATTTCTCAATCTTGCTTGCATTCCAAGCACCAACAGGAAGATTTTTGCTAAAGAGTTGGAAAAAGATCTGTTGGAGGAACTCATAGATGATCATTCTGACATTCTTCTGTGTGACCTTGGTAATCTCCATGGGGAATCTGAAATCTGGTATTTCGCTGAGACAGTGCTGAGAAAAATAGCCACCCATTTTGCACAGAAGGTTCATGTTGTGGTAGTTCATTTTGATTCGTTGGAAAAAACAAACTGGATGTGAGATTTTGATGTATAATGCCAATGTAATGCAAACTTGCAGTAAACTTCTCTGAAGCAAGATGGTCATGCTGATGAAGTAGTCAGCACTATTTTCCTTCCCTTCTGCAGATCCGTAAGCTTGCAGTTTCTTGGTTGTCTTGTCTGTGCTCACATGCATCTCTTTCATGTCTCTGAATTTATTTCCTCGGTATGACGTGCTGGGTATTGCTCTTTTGGTAGGAATTGCATTTTTATCAACTGTGATCCTGCTGAAGTTTACTGTTGATTTCAATTTCAAACAATTGCCAAGGTTTGCTCATTTCTACTTTGACTGTATTTGATTGAAAAAAGAGTAAGTGAGTCAATCTGGTGAGTCAGAAGACATGGACAGATTAGGAGGTTAGAATCTGGTAAGGGCATTTCATCTTCTCATCTTCTTACTAGAACAGGCAGTCTTGCTTTATGCTGAGAAATTTTATGTTTCTGCTTAAGTTGGCAAAGACTGTGAAAAAGAATCACATCCCCAGCTAACAGATATGCAGATATTGCAGATATGTGCTCTAAGAAAAATGTAATTTTATTGATTTAAAAACAAATGTCTTTTTGGTAGACAGACTGTTTTGTTTGGGGAGTGGCTTAAATTTTATTAGCAAAATAACCCTGTTGTTGACACAAGCATTGACATACTAGGGGCTTATGTTGCTATCACTATGTTGGCAAAAAAAGAAGTATGTGCAACTCTTAAGACAGATGCCTTTTTCTCCAAAATCTGTGATAGTTTGCTGCTCAGAGAAGCTTTGTTCTACTTAATCACTTGATAAATCAGCCTAAATTTTTAGACCCGTAAAGGAAGGCATGCTTTTATGTAAAGAGGAGGAATTCCTTACATTTCAGAGTAAGATAACTTCTGTTCTGAAGCCTCCTCCTGTGAAGACAAGCTGTCAAGGAGACTGAATTTACTTGTTTTGGTAGCAAAATGTCCTATCTTCAGGATCACCCCAGCCCATGTAATGCTGGAACGTGTCTCCCAGTGTCTGGCCAGTGTACTTCTCTGAAGTCTTTAGGCCAGCTCGTAGTAGGACTGCAGGTAGCCACCAGCATGTTAATTGTAAGTGCCCAGAACAGTCTCAGCCTTTTGTGATGACAGTTCTAAGGTAGTGCTGCCTAAGCACTGTGGCTTGAAATCAAAGTGCTTGGTTGGTTCCTGAATATGCACTAGCAAAGTGCCATGTTTCTACATACTGCTGGCTTCCTCTAGTGTGGTACCAGCCCTTTCAACTGGTTCCTGTAATTACAATATGAGAACTCACTGGTGATTGAAAAGGAAGACTGGGTTGAATATTAAGATAAGCAAAAGTTACCAGGCATTTAGCAGGCAGATTTGCTTCTCTTCTTGTGGGAATCTCTAAGGATTGCTAAATCTATATGTGAACCAAAGTGATTTGGTCACTGAAGCGTACAGAGTTTAGAAAGCCAGGGGACATGCCTTTATGTAATTCAGCCTGCATAATTACAGGGGTATTTGAAAAAGAATATGGAAAATGTTAAAGCTCAGGAATGTTTGATGTAAGCAGCAAAGGAACTCCTGGGTGCTCTTGAGATTAGAAAGTATTTTGTTTAAAAAAAAAAAAATCCTGTTGATGCCTGGGAGGACCTGTTATAATGTGGCAGACTGAAAGATTGCTATGGTTAAGCAGTTTCTTTAGCAAGCCACAGGATGACTTCAGCAGTTATACAGTAGGACCCTACTAATACATTAATGTTCCTGGTTATTATTCTTGTTTTGCTACTGCTGATGCTAATGCTGTAGTAATATTGTGGTATTGTCACAAATTATCTACACCCAGAGATCTTCGGAGAAGTTAATTTATGAATGATATTACGGGGAGGATGGTTTTGTGTTTGAAAGACTGGACAGAGAATCAAGAAGGCTGTGGTAGATTTGATGCATGGATTTGCCACATATATCTTTTGGTGAGACATTGAATTACTTTCTCTTTCAGTTCTTAGTTTTTTTAAAGACAGGATTATTACATTTCTCTTGGTTTTTGTTTGCTCTATCTGTTCGTATTCCTTAGCGCATTTAAGATATGTATGAATTCTACTGTGTAAGAGACCTAAACTTAGTTGGAGGTGTTGCCTTTGTTACATGTTTTTTAATTTTTTTAAGTCTGTGCACGTATCAAAGTGATTTAAGCGAAACTGTAATTAGCATGTAGTGTTAACATGTAGTGTTAGATCAGAATATAAAATTGAAATTTAGTGTAATAAAAGGTTACTGAAGCTTGTACTAGAGGGCTAACGGTGAGTTCTCCTCAAATTAGATCTATCACAAAAGATCCCAGCACACAGGATTCATTTACTAGTCATTACACACAGTCTAAAGCAGCAGCAAATATGTTTCTGTGACTTTTTTTTACGTTGACACAAAGTTAATGTTAAAAAAGGCAGTAGAGCATTTCTTTTTTAACTGAGGAGGTTATAGTGTCAGAAAATTCAGCGGGCAGCCTTCAGATCACCTGAGATGATATGTTTAGGCTTGGGTGATCTGATCTTGCTGACCTCCCATGGTAAGGCCTCTGAGGAAAAAAAATTATTTTCTTAGCTTTTAGAATGATGCTGACAATTTGTATCAGGTCTCTTTGCCTTCAGACCTTTTTAAAAGGAGACATGACACTAAGAGGCTGGAAACCTGGTATTCTGAGTTTAGGAGCCTGTACTGTGTAGAATGCAACTTGAAGTAGTCGTGTGATCTTGTCTCATCGTGACATCCACAAGTTCTATTTTGCAGGAGAAGGAAGCATTAGCTATACTGCAAAGTGTCTCAGCTCCTCGTTTCTTGTATTTGGTCCTGAGACTGGCTGCAGAATGGAGAACATAGCAAAACCATTTAAAACGAAACTAATAAAAAGCTAAGAACCTTACCAATTTAACCTGACGTTTCTGACTACTGTATGTGTGCTTACAGACCTCTCTCTTACAGAGTTGATGCCAGATACTAAATAGTCTGTGTTGTATGTTAGCCTATATGAGTATTAGAGGCTACAAATGTGCATTAATATTATTCCATTTTACAATATATGCATGCAGTGATTCTGTAGGCTATCCTGATCATCCTCATAATAACAAATAACAGAGTATTTCTGGTCACAGAAATCGGGTGGAGGGCAACTACTGTTCTGATGTAATGAAAAATTCTTTGTGTTGCTGACAAATCCTTTTTATTTCAGCGTGGCAGTTTGTGAGAAATGTCTTGAACAATGCGACATGACTGTAGGAAGACTGCTAACAGTAGTGATGCAGAATTGCTCAGACATGGTGCAGTGAAGACATAACTATATGTGCTAGGTGTGTTTATTATTTTAAAATTTTTTTTTCATGAGTTAATAAAGCCTGGTTTCTGACCTCCTTTCACTTGATTCTCCAACTCCTTCTTCTTGTGTTCTCACTCAGACGGTAAGACAGAGGACATACTTTAACTAGTTTTCAACTCCACATGTGCTGAGTGATTAGGTTTTTCCTTAGTGAGGTCAGTAGGCTTGTTTTCATTCCTGTCCATTTTGTGAACTCTGGAGGACAGTTTATTTTGAGGTTTGAACTGCCCTCTCAAACATCATTGAAGCTGGATGATGGTTCGGAAAGTTACTGTGGGAAGCAAGATGGACAGTTGGACTATGTAGTGTCTTGTTTCTAGGAAATCGGTTGAGGAGTGTAATACAGATATAATTACATATTTTCCCGTAAAAAGTTTAAAATTAATAAAACACATAGATATCATGTCTTTGGAATTAAGCATTATTGTCAAGTGTAGTTGCAGTGGACTTCTTGTGAACACATGTGAAATAAGGTGAGGACAGAGAGTATTGACATCGACTTCGTTTGACAACAGGAGTAAGAACCATGCCAGTTTCTGCTTGTTTGTCGTCCCCCACCCACCCACCCCCCCCGCGGTAAATGTTAGTGTTTCAGATTAGCTTTGTTTCCCCTGGGGAGGTGGTCACATCATGAAAATGGTCATTACCAGCAGTTCTAACAGCCTGCCTTGCTAATGATCTTGGCTAAAGGATTAAATGTTAAATGGTCACAGAGATGCTTCTCTCTGGTTGATGGATTACCAAGTAACAAAGTTGTTGTTGAAGGCTCTCATAAGTCTTGACAGGAATGTGTGATCACATAGGCTCCTGCAGTGGGGCAGATTCCAAGTTGGGAACAGTTCATGTTGCTCCATGAAAATGCGACTGTATCTGTTCCCTGTCTGCCGTGTGCATAGGAGTGTTTGGGGTACCATCCATTGACACGCTTCACTCTACATCAGAAATAGTTCAGACTTTCTGCTTGAAGACTCCCAATGAATCCAGTGACGTTCAGTTCATTTGCTGTGTAGATTGCGACTCCAGAGTGAAGAACTATTTGTACTGTGTGTTTTGCTACTTAGGATTTTGCAGGAGTTTGTCTGTGAAAGAGCTAGGTGGGTTTCCTAAGCCCTTTCTCAGTTTTTGCTCAATAAGAGATTGTTTGGACTATATGGGAGGAGATGGCTTTGGAATTAGTGAATTGGCGCATGTGCCTTTTAACGCAGCGCAGTTAGTAAGTAGTCTAGGCTTTTCACGCCAATGCTTATTTTGAAATTGCTCAGCACACACGACAGGCAACTGAGCAAGCTAGCACATGACAGATCAGAGTTTTGGGCAGCATCTGAACACAGGAACTTTCGATGTGCCAAAACTGTGAACCAGTTCACTGTAAAGTTTATTTCAAAACCTATAGGAATGACAGCTTTAAAACCCTGGATAGAATAAAGAGTACAGTTGCCGGGTTTCTGTCTGGATACTTGCATGTTAGGCAAAGAGAGGTACTATGGCAAACTGCCACAACAGGCTGCAGTGCTGCTATAAACTTACTCATCTGAATTCCACAGTGACTGACACTGACTAAAGCTACACCCTCACTCCAGAGGCCTAGCAGTCACCTTCTGTAAACCATAATTCTGATTAGCTGTATGGATGTGTATCAGCACTGCGGCTGGAGTGAATGTTGGACGCTGGAAGCAGAAAGCAGCTGTGGGCCCCAAAGCCCACCTATTTCTAACAGCGAGGTTAGTAAGTTTCTGAAGAGATTCATGATTTCCTGGAAAAACTAAAACTGGGCTCAGTAAACGAGTCCCGTTTTAGTCTAGTACTCCTATTGGCTGAAAAATATCTGACCTGGAGACCCTGAGAGCCGCAAACTTCCCTAAAGCTTCTTTCCTAAGCTTTTGTAGAGATTTATAGCAGAATCGTAGCACTAATGAGGAGAGAGAGGAATTCAAACCAATAACAGTATTTTATTGTCAGATGTAAAACACACCTACCATGTAACAACATACTGAAGAGGCTAAAAGTTTTTTAGTATGAGTACGCCCTTGAGCTGCTGTTTATGCAGCAGGATTTATCTGCTGTGCAACTGTTGTGGTTTAACCCCAGCCGGCAGCTGAGCACCCCACAGCCATTCCCTCACTCCCCCCCCCGGTGGGATGGGGGAGAGAATCGGAAGAGTGAAAGTGAGAAAACTCGTGGGTTGAGATAAAGACAGTTTAATAGGTAAAGCAAAAACCACACATGCAAGCAAAGCAAAACAAGGGATTCATTCACTCCTTCCCATCGACAGGCAGGTGTTCAGCCATCTCCAGGAAAGCAGGGCTCCATCACGCGTAACGGTTACTTGGGAAGACAAACGCCATCACTCCAAATGTCCCCCCCTTCCTTCTTCTTCCCCCAGCTTTATATGCTGAGCATGATGTCATATGGTATGGGATATCCCTTTAGTCAGCTGGGGTCAGCCGTCCCAGCTGTGTCCTCTCCTATCTTCTTGTGCACCCCCAGCCTCCTCGTTGGTGGGGTGGGGTGAGGAGCAGAAAAGGCTTTGACTCTGTGTAAGCACTGCTCAGCAGTAACGAAAACATCCCTGTGTTATCAACACTGTTTTCAGCACAAATCCAAAACATAGCCCCATACTTGCTACTATGAAGAAAATTAACTCTATCCCAGCCAAAACCAGCACAGCAACACTTCTTGAAAGGGTGAAGCAACTGAAATTTTTCTTGCAGGTCCCAAATCACAAGGTGTTATGAGGCGAACCTCTGAGATGCACCACTGTTTTGGCAGGTGTATCAGTTTTGATTACCTGTGACATTCAAGTTAAAATAATAAAGCAGAAATGTTCTGTAAGAAAAACTCTTGCAGCAGTGGCATCATTGTTTATACCGTGATAGTCTAAGGACAAGGGAAGAGAATTATTTTCATTCAGTAGATACATTTGAGAAAGTAACAGACAAGCTTTCTGGTAGAGAAGAGCAGAAGGAGTCCACACTACACTCTTTGCTTGTTATGTCATTGCTTAAAATGTAAAAATTATTCTGGTTGTCCTGCATTTTTTAACTGAAACAGGCACTTCTGGGTCTGAAAGCCTCTATTTGAAATAAAAGTCTTGTCTGCTACTGTGCAGTTAGTATCACACCTATTTTTCTGTTCACAATTTGGACATTAGAAGAAGAGGTGAAATGGGATATAATTAGTTCTATGAAATAGAAATTTTAACCCTTTTAATACCTGTCTGAGCTCAGAACAGGTTTCAGTTTAACCTAGTACTGTATGTAGTAATCTTCAAGACTATTGAAGTGTTTTTATAACAAGATGGAGAAAGATCCTTTTTCAGACTGGATTGACACTGCTGTAAACAGAGCAGAGTTCTGGTTTGCACTGCAGATGGGTCGTTTGGTAGGATAGCATTTATGTGGGTCTGGAATTCCCCCACAGTCCAAAGTCTTCTCTGGTAACTCTTAGGAGCGAAACTGAATAGGACCAATTTTTAAAAGACAGTTCCCACTTAGACAGCACTATTCTGTTAGTGATGATAGGAAAGAGGACAGCCCAGTAAGTATGTCATCTGAGAGAGATGAGAGAGCAGTGCTGGTAGTTGCCTCTCTTCTCCTTTGTTTATTTCTTGTTCTGCTGTGACTGCTAGAAAGATGCCTTTATTTTTCACCAGCATTTAGGTCCCAGGCAACCAGGACAGCTGTACGCTGGACTAACCAGTTTGGGAATGGCTGTTAAAAAGTCCTTGACTTGTCAGCTGGGCCTTCCACACTCCATGTCAAAGGAAAACGAGTACTTGCACGATTCTTTTTACTAACAACACATTTTCTGTCTACAAACTCTTGTATCTTGGCAAGGTGATGAAGAGCAGTAACTTCTGGGTAACCTGCATCAAATTTCTGTGGTCCTAAAAGGGTAAGGTTTTCCTTGTGTTATTTTCCATTTTTTTTAAATTAAAGAGTGTTTTGATAAGTGGAGGGAAAATGCTGTTCTGGCTTTATAGCTTTTCCTACCGATCTCATCTCCTTGTTTTGGGCCACCTTTACTTTGTAGAGATGTTTTTTAATCCGCAAAGAGAGTCCATTTGTTAACTTGGTGGGTGGTTTGTGGTTTGTTTTTGTTTTTTTTTTCCTGTAGCTTATGTAGCAGCTTAATTGAAAATGCTCCATGGGAAGGGTGTTGACAACTCTTGCCTACCAAGCAACTAATAATTATATGATGCACCTATTCTCTCCCAGCATGGGGTAAGAAGGAAAGGGAACTCCCAGCCCTGAGTGCTCAGCACTGAAATTCTTTTTTCTGGACAGAATCTGGGCTGAAGGATTGAGTCTTTGCATCTCTGTAAAGAGAGGTGGGATGGGATATTCACATAGACCTTTGGATCTTTAGCAGAGGAGATCAATGGTAAGCTGTTTCTAAGGAGTTTAATTTCTTATAAGGAATGTCCTTATAAGTAGTATACACCCTTGTAAGTAATATCTTTATAAATATAATGCATGATATTTCTAATGGAACATGGATATGTTATAATGGAACAAAGTAATTTCCTGAATTAAAATATTTTTTCCTTAATTTCGTTGTGGTTATCAGCACCAGAAGTGTTACTAACAAATGGAGGCCTGGTTTCTTCCTTCAATGGGACAGTGGTAATTCAGCTCGGAGGAGATGCATTTTGTTCCCCTGATTCAAAGTACTTGGTGCCAGAGAACCATTCACTGTGGTAAAGTCTGAACCTACCTACAAGTTGGAGGTGTACAGAAAGCAGTGATACAAGTTCAAACATAACGAAGCCTTTAGTCTAGGTGTCCCAAGGTGAATGAGTAACTGTTCTCTGTTAATCACAGATTGATGGACCGCTGTGCTGTATTGGAAAGGGAGAGCACAGAAATCAGCAAAAATCAATTTTTACTTGCAAAATCCTTGGGAATTTTGCATTCCTTCCTGACTGCATATCAGGAAAAGGAAGCTTTTCTCTCTCTTTTATGAGGGATTTCGGGGAAGCAGAACTTGCTTCTACTTTTCACTTTGGACAATCTTGAGTCTTGCTGTGTGCTGGTTTACAAAATACAATCACCCAAATGCAAGTGCCAGGTCACTTTTTTAGGCAGAATTGCAAATAATGTTATTAATGAATCATCTCTTACCACTAAGACTGGAGCATGAGCTGGGAGAAGCCTGTGTAACCCAGCCCTCCCACTCAAACATACAGGTTTGCTGCAGAGACAGTCTCCAAAATTCTCAAGGCTGGCTGCTTTCCATTGAGACAGGCTGCAGAATCCACATGGGATGGTGGATGAGAGTCTGCTGTGATGACCTCATTAACTGATATCCTCCTTTCCAGGTACTATCTTCTGCACCATACTGTAAATTAAGATGGTAACAAACCTATAAATAAGACCTGGAGAGAGAGCTGTGCCAGTCATCACCAATAGAAACCATCAGCTTGTCTCTTCCAAAGTCTGGCATAATGCTGTTCTCATCTAGAAACTAGTTAAGATTAAAATATGGTCCTAGCTTGAGGTCTTCTAAGAGAAAGTAAGGTAGGTATATATTAATTTATGCTGTAGTAGAAGGCTTCACATGATAATAGGGAGTGCATATGATTTATTAGATAAAGGATATAGCCTTGAGAATCTGAATTCAACTGGTTACAGCCTTTTAATGTAATGCCTAGTGCCTCATGGCAACCTATTCAATACAATGAAAATAAAATAAGGTGGCTGGAAGGAGACTGTATTTGTAAAGGCATGGGTGGAGGCCATATAAGACCATTTGAATTTAGCGGTCATTTGCCTTGGATAGGTAAGATCAAGAATAGCTTCCAGGGAACTAGCAAGGAGGAGCAAGAAGGATATGTTAGTATCTGGTGTTTTTCAGCAGGGCCAAATTGTTCAATAGATTTCTAACAGTGTTGCTTAAAAATTGTTACCGAGTTCTCACCAGCGTGTTCACACTCAATGGAGTTTCAGGTGTTACACACCTTTGCAAGTAAAGTTACTTTAATGAAGGCCAGGAGGGCTTTCTCTCTGCCATGGTAGTGGCTAATCTGCTTACATTTCTGAACTCTTTGTTATATTTCATATCTATGTGTATTGAGTTAATGGAATTGCCTTGTGTTTGAGAGGAATAAGACTGCAAAGAGTAACTTTGAAGTTTCAGTGCAGTATGTGGGAAGACACCAGTGGCTGCATTAAAACCATAAGGCCCAGTCATGGTTTAACCCCAGCCAGCATCTAAGCCCCACACAGCCATTCACGCACTCCCCCCGGTGGGATGGGGGAGAGAATCGGAAGAGTGAAAGTGAGAAAACTCGTGGGTCGAGATAAAGACAGTTTAATAGGGAAAGCAAAAGCTGCGCACGCAAGCAAAGCAAGTCAAGGAATTCATTCACTACTTCCCATCGGCAGGCAGGTGTTCAGCCATCCCCAGGAAAGCAGGGCTCCATCACGCGTAACGGTTACTTGGGAAGACAAACGCCATCACTCCAAATGTCCCCCCCTTCCTTCTTCTTCCCCCAGCTTTATATGCTGAGCATGATGTCATATGGTGTGGAATATCCCTTTGGTCAGTTGGGTCAGCTGTCCCGGCTGTGCTCCCTCCCAGCTTCTTGTGCACCTGGCAGAACATGGGAAGCTGAAAGTGTAAACACTACTTAGCAACAACTAAAACATCAGTGTTATCAACATTCTTCTCATACTAAATCCAAATCACAGCACTATACCAACTACTAGGAAGAAAATTAACTCTACCCCAGCCGAAACCAGGACAGGCTCCCAATGGGGTTAGATAGAAAATGTCAGGGATTGGGCTTTTTTTTGATTGTCCTGTAGATTTTAAGTCTTGTGTGTATGAGAATATTACGCCTCATAATCTGTTGCAGCAATATCATCTGCCATTAATATAGCACTTCTACACTGCTGTATCAAAATTGAGTAGAGAAGTATTACTCTGTCTTTTTAATGGAGACCCAATACGGTATTTACATAAAAATTATTCATTTCTAAAAATATTTTGCATCAGAGAATCACATAATGTTTTCCTTGGATGTATTAATGAAACCTTGTTTTACATATAAGGATTACTGTGCTTCTGTTAAGACAATAGAATAAAAATGGGCAAAGGAGCGATGCCCCTAATCTAATGGTGTGCTAGTGATGAGGGCATAACGGGATGTTAAGGATGGGATCTGCAGCTTCCAGCTTACACTGTAAGACTTGCACATTTGGGCTCATTACCTTAGGCTACCTTTATTGTTAGAGGAGACAGATGAGCGTTTTTAAGTTTGAGGCATCTGATGTATTTTACATGTCTAGGATGAGATGAATCGTGATGTAGAAATGTGTTTCTCTTCATTAACTATAATGGGAGTCTAGACAAGAACCAAATGTGTCAAAATCCACAACAGAAATACCTACATTTGAACAGAGGATTCCCTTCCCAAAGGTTCTAACTGTAACCCCTCTGTATCTTACCACTACCCTACACCTTATCCCAGAAGAATTAATTCCCTGGGTTTATGTACTTTGCTATGACAATAACCTGCATGGCATACCTGAAAGCTTTAACTTTTGCAATGTACTCAGTCATGGCAATGGCAGCTGCGCTTGCTCCTGCTGGACTACTCTATTTATCCGTGCCAGAGCCACCAGTGTTCCGCAGTGTTCTGCAGGGAGCATTGATTAGCCTGCGCGTACTGATACAGTGTGCCCCAAAGGGCCAGAAGGCCTCCCCGGTTTTTGTGCTCTGAGAAGCGTAGTGTAGCGACACTTGGAGGACTGGGCTGGGCTGGTAACCACAAAGCCAACACATTTCTGTGTCCTAGGTGTGCAGTGATGAAGCATCAGTGCTGGCTAGGTCACGTGGCTTAGGTGATCAGGCTGTGGTCAGTATGAAATTGTCTCCCTGGCTGGAATTGTGTTGTTCCTGTAAATCGTACAGTCAAAATTTGTTCAGTCCTAAGCCCTTTCAGAATTTAGCCCGTTTTAGGCAATGTCAGTCCACAGGCATAGTTGCCTTGCTTCTCCTTTCTCCAGATTTCCCACGCAATAAGCTACTGATAGATAACTAAGAGTTGCTGGAGTTGCTTGTTAGGAACTTTGTTCATGCACTTATTTGATTTAATATGTGTGATTATTTATTATGCCATATAATCTGGCATAATATGGTCCAGAAAGGTGGAGTTGCTGAGTTATTATTTGTCATTATTAGATTTCTAAGGCAGGGCCATTAGTTGCTTTTATGGGCTTGTGCTCAACAATGCAGTAAATTAAGCTGATAGATACTACATTATTGTGTTGTTCATATTGCCCTGTGACTTGTAAATTGTGGGGTTTAATTTTGTCCTGATCACTGTGTTTATATTGCTGCAGTAACACGATCAGGCGTTAGTATTAAATTCAGCACAATCTGTACTGTTTTTAATGATCAAAGCTAAGCTTCTTATTAGACAGGTCAGTCTTGTTTCATTAGTTAAACTGAAGGAAGGAATGTACAATGGTCCAGTATATTTCATCTGATGTGAAAGCTATTTTTCAAACATGTCTAAGATTCTTAAATTCCAAGATTTATTTTCAAAAGCACTTGATGCACACAAAAAATCAGATCCATTAAAAGTATATTTTTGCCATGATTTTTCATGTTGAAAGACCAAATCTTTGTTGGCCCTCCAGACTACTCTCTTACCACTTATGTTAGGTAGAAAGGAGACAGAATTGCCGTTAGTGGGCCAGTTTAGTACAATATTGTAGAAAGAAGCAATTGTAAGTGCATTTTCTGAAATATTAAATCCTCATGAAGAATTGGCTCTTACAGCTTCGTAGTTAGGAGGTCCTTAACATCCCGTTGCATCTCATGGTTGACAGGTATAGTATTTCCAGAGGTGGTTTCTTCCTTTAACAAAAATAGTTAAAAAGGAGTGTTACTACTTATCTTCCACAGGGTCATCGTCATAGTTTTCCTCTGGAACTAATGTACTGCACTACTAGCATATTTGTTTCAGATCTGTAAACACGAGTGAATGTGTATGGGTACGATAGCAGAGAAGGACTGATACTCAGTCTGCAAAAACTGACATGGAAACTGGTTTTGAAATATGAACTCAAGCGGGAACATGTTTTTTCACAAAAAGATTGCTGCTTTACTTTAAGAAGGTGTTAATTTGATCATGGAGTAAGTTTAAGTCCTTACAGGATAGTTTTGTGCTATTCCGTGCTCCTTTTTACCTCTCTTAGGAAAGCAAAGCATGCCTCAGTTCTTATTCTCTGCTTAGAGCAAGTATAGCTTAAATGAGAATTTGTCTTTATACTGGAAGTTTATTCCTGAAGATATTTCTGTGTGCGTGCTAGTGTTTCAACTCAAAGCGGACAGTAGGATAACAGTAGGTGGTGTTTTAGTTTTCAGGGATACTGAGGCCTGAAAGAATGAGTTGATTCCTTTTGTATTCCCCACAGATGTCTCCTTTCCTCAGTACATTTCATTATACCTTCACACAAAAAAAGAAGTGTGGCTGAACCAATTCACTTGTTTGGGTTACTGCCTGCACTCTTGGAATCTGTTCCAGCAAAGTCTCATCTTTTAATGCTCATGTGAACAGTAGTGCAGCAGTGCACCATCTGCACCCTGGACTAACTGTGTTCATCTGATAATGTCTTAGAAACCAAAACATTATGAAGTCTTAAGCAGACAAGAAGTGTAATGCTTGACATTTCATGCGTTTTTTCAGTGAAGCTGTTCTGTAACATCTGCCTGATACTGAAATAAACCATGCAATTAATCTAGCAGTCCTAATGACAAAGGGATGTTACAGATCAGAAGCGAGTATGTAAGGTTACCCCTTACCCTTTAGCAACCATATGTTGAAATCTCTTTTGTGCAAGGCACAGTTGAGGTACAGAGTATGCAGTTTCACAGTCTGGATACAGTATCTCTGCCACACAGATGAAATATGAGTCAGTATATCCAAAGACTGCAGTCAAAAAGCAAAAGTTTTATGTTTCCAGCCTACCATAGGTGACAACTGTTCTGGAGTTTTGCAGGGTATTATGTCGTTTGGCTTAAGGGGTGTTGGATACGTACCTGTGTATTAGAAATTAAGAGTTATGTTCTGCCTTCACTGGTGTGTCTCTTGAAAGCTATAGAATGCGAAGGGAACCTGTTATATCTCTGTAGGCCAGAACAGCTACATATTACATCTGTGTAACTCTCTGTCGATGTAATCTGCTTCACTAAATTACATCGGACTTTGAATACTACAATTTGCATGGGGCCTACACAATTTCAGAAGCACCCTTGCATTTTTATTATATTCTCAAGACTTACCAATATGTTTATAATAAAGTAAATCTCAGTTAAACCTTTAGAGAGATCTGGATAGACTTCTGAAAGTTGTCTGTTATCTTGTGTTGAAATATGTCGGCACGACCACTTTACTGCTGTGAGCTTAATTTAACTCCTTCTGTTCAATCCAGTGATCGAAATATATTTGAATCTGAATGTATGCTTGCATTGCAAGTTAGCTGTTTATTTTTCTATTCAGAACATTTCAGTTTTACCTGTTGTTTTGTATAGTTTTTTTTTCTTTTAGTAAGTAGTGGAAAATGTAGTGCCAGTGTTCATATTTGTTTTCATATAAAGAAGTTGGAGCTGAAAGAAACAGAACAGTGATGATGCTTAGCAGAATTTGGAAACTCCTGATTTCCTGGCAGCAGTATATTATTCCATTGTAATTATAACTGATGTAGTCAGTATTTGAAGTTTTCTCCTATATTCATCATGTTCCTTTATAGTGATCATGTTCTGTAAATTTATATGTTACTTATCCCACACTTTTCATGCCAGCTTAAGCAGGTGTATTAAAGAATGAGTCACAGAGTAGTGGATTTCATCTTGAATTCCCAGGTGTACCACATCAGTCTGGCTCTGACCTAAATGAAGCTAATCTTGTTTTATTTTAGAGCCAGCAGGCGAAGAATTGGGTGATAGGCTCTGGTCCTACAGGTTGTATAACTTGTAGTATGTTGTCCTGTTCTTAAAACAGGAAGTGCGCAAGAAGAATACTTCTCTAATTGCATGTACTCCCACACACATGCAATAATTTAATAATTGAACCTGTCTGCACATGATGATGTAAAGAGCAACAAACGTAGGTGGTTTACACTATCTTTGTATATTTGCCTGATTGTTTTCCATAGTTGAACCTAGGGTTGGAAACTCAATAGAGACAAAACGGGATGTAGCCATCATTTGGTGCCTGCTTCTAAATTGCTGTTTAGCTGGCACTTAAACGAAAGCCTGTTGCAGTTCCTGGACATGACTGTGAGAAACACTAAGTAGAAGAGTGAAGAAGAGGAGAAAGAAAAAAAAAAAGTATAAGGAAAGTTAAGAGTATATTTTGGAACGGAGAGAGGACTAGAAGGGATAGAAATTCGTTATAGAGAAAATACAATAGGGGAAAGCATTTCTGAATCTTTGTCTGATCTTACAGCATTGCTGAGATGTGTGTTTTCAGCATGTGAAGCAGTATGGGGGAAGCTGTCTATAACTACCATCCAATTTGCTGTAATCATGGCATCTGCAGATACACCTCCAGTGATTTGCACCTTGGTACTCCTTGGGTATTATTGGAACTATTACTAAAGATATCTATAGTCTTAAGTTTCAAGTCTTGCTGGAGCGAGAGTAGTGGTCTGCAAGACAGTGACTCCCTCAAATAACTGCTTGCTTATAAACTCTTCTAAAGAAAACTTGGACTTCTGTCCCTGCTGTGTTAGGATAGAGATTTAGCCTTCTTAGTTAGTCACCTGGCTGGCATGCTTTTCAGAGAGCAGATGTATTATTATTTGGGAGTACTCTTGGGATCTATGGTGATTGCCGCCTCAAAAATTATGATGGCATCTGCCTCTCTAATAGCAGATATTGTGTGTGATACAGCTGGGTTTACTCAAATAATTTGGGACTGGATCAAAACCATAATGTATGGAACGCATGGGTGGCAAAAGATGTAATTGAAATGGGATAAAGAATAGCAAGGTAGCAATGCAATTTCCTAACCATTTACTTATGTAGCAACCAGAATGATGAAAGCATCCTAAAGGGCAGTAGGGCTAAGGCTGTTTTGGCTTAATGCCAATTTAGGAATAAATTACAAGTGCTAAAATTCGTGGGAACATAATTAGCATTCTCAATATTGTTAAAGATTCTGTAAAATTCTAATAGATAAATTAAAATGTTAAAATAAATATAACAAAGCCATGTACTAGAAGTGCTAAATATATAGTAAAAAAAAATATCTCAACACCATTACCTTCTGGGTGTTGCAGGACGTGTGTTTCTGGTAGGAAGTAGGAGAGGGAAACAGGTACAGAACCTGGGCATGGAGACATTCAACAACGTAACAGATACTCGTTTCTATTATGATGTGAGCCAGAGTGTGCCATCTAGGCCACGGTCTGGATGAATGGATGAAAAGCGTGTTGCTGATCCAAGTGCTTCCCATTTGGAAGACTGTTCGAAAGTGAGGGGAGGGCTATGGTAGGGTAGAAACCTCAGGTGCTAATCACCTTCTAAGACCAAGCAATAAGTGATGTTTTGGGAGGATATTCTTTGGTGTTGTTTTTCTTCAGTTGAATACAATTAACTTGAATGTACAAATTATGATTTATGTAAGGTTCTCCAAATTATCTGCAAAAACTGTATCTTGCAGCCCTCCTGGGAATACTTTTAAGTCAGTTTTCCAGCAGCGGAATATTAGTGGATAATGAAGTGCCATATCTTCAAATTCTCAAATTGGGAGTGAGCTGTTAAAAGAGTAAGATAGAAGACTCAGAGCCTGAGTGCAGGTAGGGCAGATAGTGCAGGGCTGTTTACCCCAATGACTTTGGTGGCTTTCCTGCTTCTGATCTCACAAAGCCTGTTTTCTCTCTTCAGTGATCTTCTGGGGTTTTTTTTTTGCTATAATTACTCTGAACCAACCTCTGCTTCTGACGTCTTAAGGGTTATGTGAGTGTGTGAGTCTTATGAAATCTTATTTTGAGGGAATAAGAATCTTACTGGTGTATGGGCTATATGCATGTGTTTAGTGATATACTGGAGGTGCTGTGAATTCCTCCACTGCTGTAACCACCTGTTGATTTCGATGTGCCTTTGATAAGACAGCCTCTCCTGCAACACATGTTCCGCAGCATCTACACTCTCTTAGTGAAAAGTGACAGGACTTAGGTGCCCTTTAGCAGTTCCCTCTAAAGCTCTTCTGTCCAGCTCTGCTTTAGGAGATGTGAGGCCACGGGATGAGGTACAGTGGAAAGTGGCCTTAAAGTTTCAAGGGTTCATTAAGAACCATCACTACAGAACCTCTCTATTGACGTTTTAGTTATACCAGCAAATAAAAGTTTGTAACGGTGTTGCTCTGGTTGGGGCCCAAGACAGACGGAGACCTTTCTTTGGAGTCACAGCATGCGCTATACACAAGTGTACAAGTAGAAACAGGAAGCTATCAGGTTTTCTTTTTTCTTGCTCAGAAATTGTTGGGGAGTTGCTGAAATTATGGTGTGGGAAACATGCTGCGTGAAATAGTTCTGTAGGAGGAAGGTTAGCCACCTTGACAACTCCCACCTTCAAACTGTGCCAGCTTTACAGTAAATTTTTGATGAAAATCAGCAATTGGCTTTTAGTTAGAGCTAAACTGAGCAGTGCCAGGCTGTGGGGAACCACTCTGGTTCAAAGCAGAGTCCTTCAAATGGCAGCTTCCAGAGATTGTCAGCTGTGCTTTCCCTATTTGTTGGCAGTTAGAGCTGCACAGACCACAAGGAGTACTCAATTATTTTGTTTCAGAGTAAAATGCTTGCTATAATGGTCAAGAAAGAACCCGTCTTAGCCCTCCCTGCTGGTCATTTTTGCATGTTGTATGAATAATGATTTTTGTTCCCTTCTTTCTGTAGTATTGGGTATTTACTGGACACAGCTGTGGGCAACTTGGTTTGAAAAGCCAGATTGTTAGCTTGCAGTGGAAGAAGTTTTCCTCTTTTTATACTTGTTAAGAGCTTGGTCCTATAGCTCTGTCACAGTGATTTTTTTTGTGCATGGTTAGAAGCAGAGTACTGCATAGTGCAAACCTTAAGGCAACACAAAAACCTGATCTCAGAGCTAGTGCTGGATGAGAGTTGCTCTGACCACAATCTGTAAAGCGTAATCAAATACTGTACTTCTACCTATACCGTGCTTACAGCAAGGACTAATTAAAAAAACACCCAAACCCTCCTTCTGGAGCAGTTTGTGAGCAGAAGTTTTGTTTGCTGTGTTAAATGTCTTCTGAAGCACAGTATGGGTTAAGCAGTATGTAGAAAAGGCTTTGAAAATAGTTTAGTTCACTAGAAAGGTAAAGTAGAATCACAAACTGGAAAATTATTCTTTGGTGTGTAGGGAGAAGAAGGCAGTTCCACAGTTGTTCCCTACAGCATATTGCTAGAGTGTTGCTCCTCTAGTGCTGGTGCATTATGGTCTGTGCAGAACTATTTAGTCAGTATGGTCCTGGCTACTTACTCTCTGTTCAACTGTGTTGAAGGAGAGCACATTTTTTCTGTCCTATACTCTCCCCATGTGAACAAGCCTTGTTACAGCAACAGTTACATCATGAATTGGAGAGCAGGCTGGCTGTCCTCAGGGGAGGTAGTTACTATTGTCAATGTTCTTTCTAGTATTAAGTGTTTGATATATCATGCCTCTGACTTAATTTGCTTGCTTTCATTATATTTCAGGTATCATTGATGGCAAAGAAAACACTTTTTTTTTTCCTCCAAATGAGTCCTGCAAGACTGCTGATTTAGAGCTCTGGAGTGTGGATGATTACCTCACCCAAGGTATTCTGTTTCTAGCCTGGTTTTTGGGGGGGGTGCATACATTTAGCAGATTCTCTCTTTTCCCCCCTGTGCATAATAGTAGGTCATTTTGACCAAATGATAAGGTTGAACGTGGTAAAGTTGCAGGGTGGTGATCAGAATGGTTCTCCGGAGAAAAATCTCTTCAGCCATCAAGTCAGTTTAGTCCTGCAAGTTAAGACCAACATATAAATCAACACGGTGGATGATTTATTTCTCTGAATTTTGAAAGCACAGATCACACAACTAGACACTTATGGCCCCACTACCAACTGCAGAAGCTATGCCTTGTGACTGCATGCTGTTGAAGCACAGTAGTATGACTTGTCAAGTTGCAGGGTACCAGTACACTAGACCCTTGACCTACAAAATCATGACCTCTCTCAGATCTGTGAAATCTTTTGTGTTCTTCAAAAGACACACGTACAAATACCTTGATTTTGTCTCCTTGGTATGAGTTTGAAAATGTCCATAATAAACTGTAGTTGCTGCCACTCTCCCTATCTGCCATACTTTGATCCAAACCATGGGAAACAAAGATTTCTTCTGTTGTTTCACGCACATAGCTTTTCTGATAACCATGGAGAGCTGTGGTTTAAAGTTAATGGATTGGGTCCTACAGCTGCTGGAGCTCCATTTCAGGACAAGGTTTTAGATTTATGGTATAAATAATTGAAAGATATTTGCAATTAACATATCGGGGTTTTTTTTTTCGTATTCCTCCATTTGTAAACAACTATGCATTTTGCCTTGTCTCGATCAGCCCTGCTCTATAAAAACAGATAAATCCTATCTCCCTTTTGTTAATACTAAACTGTCCTCCTACTGGAGTGTTTAGTGCCCACAGCAATCCCACTCAGTTTTGTGTTATTGGCAGCCAATTCGAGGGGCTGCATAGGTCAGGCTTGACCTCAATTACTGACTCCCACATGATTTTAGGCAAATTTTGTCTCTCAGCAACATGGAGTTAAGGGTAATTTTTTGTAACTGAAAATCACCATACCCATGTTGAGAATTACCAGCATTTGTTAGAAAGGGTGCAGCGCACGAACTGAAGATGCCATAGCCTTCTTGCAGATCTTTGCTTTGGAAAACATCTCTGAAATCCTGAGCTGCTTAGGACAGTTGCTGAGGCACTGTGTCACCAATCTGTCTCTCCTGTGTCCACCCTCTCCACGTTAACTTGAGCTTTGGTGGGAGAAGCCAGGCTAAGGCTAAAGGGTCTGAACGGATGAAGCTGACCTTCTTACATCTGGTTTTCAGTATCTATGCTTGCAGTAAGTCCTGTTTTCTCCATGGACTGTTAGTTAATTGTCTCTGCCAGCATAGTATATATAACATGACTCTGCCTTTGTATCTCTGTTTCTTTGCGTGCTTTCCCTGGACAAGAAAATAAACGGTTTTAATTGAAATGTCACTTAGATGGAACATGTAAGTTAGACTTTTTTCTTAAAGCAGAACACATTAATGGTTTCCTAAAGGTAAGATTTAGACCAAAAATAAAACTGAGTTTGGCCACTGCACGCAGAGTAGGGCGCTTGAAGTTCTAGGGGATAAACTGCTGGTTTCTAGCCGACAAGCCATTGTATTGCCTTTTACAGAAAGACCTACCCTCTGGTTGATCTGTACACAAAGGAGGAGAGTAAGGCCCTGACATGAGGTCTGAGATCACATTTTTGTGTGTGCATGTTTTGCTGTTCCCTATCACAAGACCTGACTGGCATTTTTGTCAACAGACTTCAGTGGACATAGTTTTAGGCTTTTGCATAGGAATTGTGTGGATGTTCTGAGAGTGTAGGAGTGAGCAAGAAATCATATTTTAACTCTTTCACTGTCTACTTGTGCCAGTGCTTTTAAATGCCAGAGTGTAGATTTAGGAGTGAATTAAGCTGAACAGAACAAAGAGATTTGTGAAGTTCAACCGTAATTTAGTAAGGAGTTCTTATTGTCTTGTCAAAGGAGAGCGTTCAAAAATTTTAAAGTAAGTAAAGCAACAGTAAAATTTTAGCTCTGTTGAAGTCAGTATCAGAGCTCCCACTGACTGCAACGTAGTCAAAGTTTCACCTTCAGAAACAGGTTGGAGTCAGAAATGAAACAACCTGGAGGAGACAAATGTGTATTGTCACAGAGAATCACCATGTAATTTAATTTGTATCTCCTCTTCTTCTTCAAGGCCATTAAAATTTTCTTACTCCTTTCATCTATCCTCTGTATATTGTTTTCAAAGGAATGAAGGATAACAGTTCTTTGTTGCAGCAAATGCTACAATAAGCACGCTACAAAAGCATAACAACCATACACTGTTGGGGTGAGGACTCCATGGAGAGAGACAAAGATTTTGGCAGAAGCAGGGTTAGTGAGCTGGTTCTGTTGCTGCTCCTACCACAGTAAGTAAGCTGAACCACCCAACCCACCAGTATGGTAACTGTTTACAAGAGCAATGATTGTAACAGCAGCTGGCGAAACAAGGCACATGCATTCATAAAGGCTTTGCTTTATTAGTGGTGGAAGGACGTAGGAGGTCACAGGGCTTGAAAGCAGAGGCTGTTTGTGTACTTACAGGTAATGTGGTTTGGTGACTGTGCACATGCGCTAGCCACAGCTCAGACCATTAAAAGCCTGTGAACCAGGGAGAGGACTGGAAAAACCTGGGTGTGTAACAAAAAACCAGCATTTAAAGGGACTGTCAGAACTGCATGCTTCATTGTGATCTGTCACTCTGTCAAACTTCAGCCTCGGTAGTTGCCTGGGAGTTCCCCACCTGCTTTGAAGGTTTGGGAGGCCTGGCAAACACTGTGATTCACTAAAGTGGCTGTGGCTGAAAAAGCACTTCCACAGGTTTCCTATTCCATTTGTCTCATCCTCTTGTGCCTTCTACACAGATGTTTCCTTATGCTGTCCTCTTCCGTGTGCTGTGTGGCCAAGCAGGGGATCAAAGAAATTGATTGGGATGAAAAATTGGTGGTTTGTTTAATTATTGCAGTTTATGTCTTAGTCTCATACAGCTTCTTGCAAGGGATATATAGACACCTGGGTATCATAGGGAGATGGCAAGAAGGCAGGAACATGAAAGGGAAGGAGGTGAGGCAGGACTGACTTTTCAGAAAAAAATGGTAGCCGTACATACTCCTGCATGACCATCAGCCTGTAGAGGGTCAAGACCTTAAATTCCTGGATGGCAGAGGAACAGAGGTTGAACTTCAGTGTGATCTAAACCATGCATTTTTTGCAGTTTCTTTACTGTAGTTCTGAGAGATACCTATTTCAATTCACCTAAATCTGTATGCTACAGTAAGGCCATGTTCCTGATTGGATTGCCATGGATGCTGTTACAATTTAAACTTGCAGTGAAGAAGTAAGTGCCAGGGTATGCTCAGTATCTTCATGGTGATCAGTGTACCTTTCCAGAACTTCAGATGAGGTGTAATTACATTTAATACTTGCAAAAGGCACTAGAATGATACTGGTTGAGAGGTGAGTCCTCTGTTAAAACACAAACATTTATCCCCATGGTAAAAAGCATGCTTCATTTGGGTTAATAAACAGCACTTATCACCTAAGATTTGAGCAGTCATATCCAATTCTGCTGCTGTCAAACAGCTGATATACTTCATCATAGAAATGACTGCTGTTTAAGTCAACTTCTAATTGTTTTGTACAAACAATTTTCCTAAAAGGAAAGAGGGGCTTCTCCTTTTTGTAGTCGTATAGAAGGGAAATTTGTTGAAAGAAATGGAATTAAATGGTTGTAAATAAAGCATTGGGGTACTAAAATGCAATAGTTCTACCTAACATCGCCTCTGAAATATGCTCATGACAAATATGATGATAATATGATTAATGACATTTGTCTAAAAAGGACTGCAAACATCATGTTTTATCCCCGCCCAAGCCATTGCTACTCAGTCACAACAGAGGGACTGACCTTGTTTGTTAGCCATTTATTATTTTTCAATTTTATCCCCATGAACATTTCTGTATCTTGGCAGAATCATAAAGCATCATTTTATTCCCGTTGTCAAATGTTGCTATAATATTAGCATACCTTAGAGATTTTCAGGCAGAAGCTGATCCAATTTAGTTATTGTTTGTCACATGTTACATAACCACATTCATTTTTAAAGCACCCAGTTTTATAGACAGTTATGCATTGTATTTTGCTTTCCCTTTCCAATCTTTTACCTTAGAAATGAGGTGGAGTGGTTATTAGTCTAAAAAAGTCGTCATTTATATTTACTCCATTAAGCCTCAATACTTCGATTATGAAAATACTATTTATGCTGTTTTCTGTGATATTTTACAATTGTGGCTTTTATTAGTCTCATGAAATCACTTGCTCCTTTTTTTTCCCATGCACAGAAAAAAACAAAGGCTAGTTATTGCATGTCAAATGAATGGAGGTTTCTGACTATGTGAAGGCTTCTTTCCAGTCAGCGCTTTCCACCTGAGTACCCTGAGACTGCAGTGTTGTTACTGGGGTTATCACGTACAGATTAGTGTAAAGTAATCCTAGTAGCTTTAGAGGAAAGGGAAGAACTTGGAGAAACCCTAGGAATCCTTTCTTGCGGACTTTAAGCCTAATTCTGATTTTTTTTCTTAAAGTTTCTGGGACTTCTACCACAATAAACAAAAGCAAATTCTTGTCCTGAAGCATCAGTAAGCTTCCTTTCACTGGATGTTACCATTTACTATTGTTATTTTGTGTATTAATTGACATGCTCTAGCTTTCATGTAAATAACACAGAAACCATGGACAAAGGCTGCAGCAGGACATTGTTTACTTAATAGTGATGGTTCCACCTAAAAACTTTCACTGCAGAAGCCATGGAGAAGCTATCTAAGCCAGCTCCTGGGAAACCAAGACATTGTTTACACGTATCTGCATATACTTCTTCTAAGTCTTACAGTAATAATCAGACACCCTTAATTCTGTGAGCTTAGTCTTTATGGAACTTGCAAGAGTGTTGAGGATAGGATGGAATGTAGGAAAAGATACACTGATCCTCAGAACCTGGTTCCTGTATTTCTGTATGCTGCTTTTAAGAGACGTTTTCTCAGTAACCTAAATTTGCTTTGATCCTTTTGCCTTTCACTTTCAACTCTGGCAAAACCATAAGGCAAATCTTAATCTCCTTGTGTACATTATAGGTTAGTAAAGGGAGGGGTTTTTGCCCATAAAGAATGTCTTCTCATATCATGAAGTTTTCACTATGAATACAAATAATTGCACACATTTTTTTTCCTTGTGATTTCAGGTAAAATTTAGCTGAACTGCACAAATTTAAGTATGTAAATAAGATACATGGAATATTATTGTTCCTACTCACATTTTTACTTTGTGAATAGGAAAGGTGTTTTCAGATTTCAGGACAGGCCTTTCCTTACTGAATAATTCTTTGTACTTCAGTGTGTTAAACGCTGTTTATTGTATTGTATAATACTGGCTTTCAAACAAGAGCCAGGAAGTAGAAAAAGTGTACATTTGCACAATCAGAAAGGAGCAGGTACGTATATGTGCCTGCATATTTGCTGTCCCAGTTGTCTGATGTAGCCATAGTAAAATGGCCCCTTATATGGATAGTAAAGTATGAGGCCAAATATGAGAAGTCTACAAAATGTTGGACCTTAACGGGATTTGGATCAAATGTATGCTTTCCTACAGGCTTCAGCTGGCTTTGGATCAGACTATGCAAGTGCTCAAAATGGAGACTTACATTTTGGAAAGAAAAATGTAAAAATCAGCTAATGCAGAGTTGGTTTTCAGACAGCGTTTTGCTGGCTAGACAGTTTACTCTGTGTTTGATGCTGGAGAAGTCATGTCTCCTCACTTTCTTGATTAATAAAATGGGAATTATACCAGCTACCTACCCAGCAGCCCTCTAAAGCTTGCGTAATGCTCACTACAGTGCTGTGATGAAAGGTGTGTGTTTATAAACGTGTCATTTAACATTCTTATTACCTGTGATTTAATAGAAAGTATGTGACAAAATGGTATTTCATGTTTTTAACTCAGCAGTGACTCAGGCGTGATGATGATCACGGTGTGGGGTTGGTTGTGGGTGGTTTTTTTAGTGGTATCTGCATGGGTAGGACTGGTTTATTATTTCCATATGTTGACTTGGTATACCTGATATTTAGACTGAGTTGCTGTCTCTGATTTGCATACATAAGGCTGGGGACAGCATTGATGTCTGGTGCTGATGCCGTGGATGAAGCTTGTGAGGGTCTGGTTCTCTGCTCTGAGATCATCTCCAAATCTGCGGTTACCATGCTCAGTCATGGCTCTGCCAGCATGGGAATCCACCCAACTGCATTATTCATGCCGTGGAATAGTCCCTTAGGAAAAGCTGTTGGTGACTGTCACACATCTTCAGAAATACATTGCTCTGAAAAGAAAGAAGAGAAGCTGAAGTGTTGGAAGGAGTTATCTATCAGAGCTGCTAATACCAGGACAGACATATATTAAGCATTTAGTGCAGAAGAGCATCCAGAACACTGGCTCTGTATATCATCAAACCAAACAGCATGAGCCACAACACCATTCTTTATGCCCCGTTGTATAGTTAAGACCTGTCATAAAAGATCAGAAGCTGGTTTATATTGCCTTTGACACATGTATAAATCAGGAGCAGTTCTGCTGGCATGACTATGGTATGAGAGGAGACTGCAAAATACTGTTAGCAATAGTCAAATTTAATTTTACGTAGAAGGAGGTGGGTGCTACTGTACCACAGATTTCAAGGAGTTATGATTCAATCTAACCAATACTACAACATTGCTCACGGTGTTTTATCTCTGAAGTAACTCTCCCAAGACCCATTGAGATAATGAAACTGGGAGCGTTTCTCATTCTCGTCAGATGAAAATTGTCATGGAAGTGAAAGTGGTGGCTGGCAAGCCAAGTTACATTCTCAGTGCTTTAAAAATCTGGAGGTTCTGCTAACCGTTTGTTGTTGAGGTTATCTGGTGAGTTTTGCTTTCGCTATTGCTATGCGATTTTGAAGCAATAGCTTTGCTTTGTGAGTCCAACACTACAAAGTTTTAATTGACAGTATGTGATCTGGGATGGAATGACAAATCTCTCATCCCTGATTGTTGATTCAAACACAGTGCAGCAACGTGTTGGAAGTCTAATGGTGAATGAGTTCCTGCAATGGCTTAGTCATTCATCCAAAGCAGAGGAGTGGCCATCCTACCATTAACTTTATTGCCTAAGCAGTAAAGATGCTTTTAGAGCCCACAGACTCTGGCTAGAGCTTTCCCATTAGCTTCAGCCTCTGAAAGATCCAAACCTAAAGTGTCTGTGTTTAACCTCTGCTGAAAATCAGGTGAGCCTGTTCTTTTGTCTCTTGTGAGTAAAGTGAAAGCTTCTTTATTCCAGGGAAGGAATGGTGATGCTGTTTGTAACTGTTTAGAAAAGCCTAACCGAGCTGGTTGCTTGAGTGAGGGGAGTAAGGGCAGCTGTGTAACATGCAGGAAAGCAGTCTGTTTCAGAAGTGAGGGGGTGAGTCTCAAAATTCTTGTTTATTTCTTCATTCATTTTTGTTAGCTTTTGAGTGAAGACAAGGGTTAATTAGATAGCAAATACCCTCAGGAAGCAGGATGCAAAAAAATATTTCAGAGGGCTGATTCACCGCAGTATTTCTGTGAAATTCAGGTCATACACTTTTCTCATTTGTATTCTGGCAGGTGAAAATGCGTAAGAAAGCAAGTCTGTCCATCCCCTGGCTTTGCACAGCCTTCCGTCACATTTTAAGAGTGAAAAAAAAATCAGCTTCTTAGCAGAGCTGAGTCTCTAAGGGAAGTTAAACAGTGAGTTTAACTTCTACAGTCCAGCTTTGCAAAGACAGTATGTAGTTTTTGTATTGTGTAAAGTGATAGAAAGATGAAAGAGGAAGAGCCTTAGCTTTTATTGCAAGATGCTGTACAGAAGACTCTCCAGACAGGAAATGTATAGGAAATTCGTGTTTGTTCTGATTCTGCCTTGGTGGGTTAAAGAAGAATTTCATCTGGCTGCATAGTAGAGTAATCTTTTAGATTAGTCTTTGGGTTGAATTTGACCGTGATGTATGTGTGCTTCCACAGACAATTTCAACATGTGACTCCTGGTATACCGAGGATTTGAGATAATGAGTTTTTTGCTGAATGTTTTGGTTGTTTTTTCTCTGCATTAATTGGCTTTATGCAGACTTACTGGATGTATGGAGAGGAGTCGGAAATACTATGTATTTAATATGATTAATTATGTTTGCATATTCAGTAGAAAATAGCTTATAAAATATGGTGTCTTCTGTTTTCCTTGGAAAAGGTTTAACAGCAGTGAGCACTGTGCTTCAAAATGTGTCTTTTGAAGATGAGTTTGGTGCTCAGCTTGTTGTTTTACATAAAAACTCCTTGCATGTTCTGATAAATATTTACAGGTGAGGAAGGGAGTCAAAGTAGCCACGTAAGAGCACCAGGTATATTAAAGTGGGAAAAAAGTAGTTACCATAGCTGTAAAACTCTGGAGCTAACATTCTTATTATTGCAAGCTGGGACATTGCCTCCATGCCGTCTCAAAGCGCATCAGTCACAAGCTCAGTCTGTGCAGCAGTACTCACCTATTCTTTGAAAGGCTTTTAAATAAACAGCTGACTGCCACAGAGCGTTTGAGAGCTGGAGGTGATGGGTCTTGGCAACAAACAACAAACTGTAAGGCAAAGTTGTCTTTTTAAACTGCCTTCACTTCCTGCCAATGACACTTACTAAATTGTTCCAATGCTAGCTTTCTTTAAAGTCGTCTTTCCCCGACCTTTGTCAGGTTTCAGGATCTCTGGATTTGAACACTCAGGATCTCTGTGTTTGAACATTACTCCAAGGGGCATGTCAGATATGATAAAAGTCTCCCTGGAGTTCATACCTGAACTTCTCATATTTTGCTGGCACAGAAAGAATGACTGTTTATAAACTCATGATTGGAATATGCCTCCATCATGCCATCAGCAAAAGGAAGAACAATCACTTCTCTGCTGTTTTGTTTAGCTGCTGCTTGCTGGCAAATTGGCTGGATGCTAATTTTTCAGCTATTTGGGAGAGGATTTTTTATGGCACTTAGGTTCTATTGTGTGGAGATGGGTCTAGAACACCAGATTTCTCTTTGCTTAGGTACGTGTTGCTTTCTTGTGGTGCTTAAGAAAAAAGCAGCACCTTTTTCTCTTCCTTTCTGCCCCTCAGCAAAGCTTTGGGCAACTCAGAAGAATTTAGTGCTTTCCACACAGAGCCTAGTAGAATTTTCATGGACATGATTTCTGTTAAGGGAAACAGTGGAGCATACATAATCCCATGATGAGAATTCATCAGCCACTGATGAAATGAAGGGTTTTTGTAGTGCTGTGCAAATGTAAAACATATTGTGTTATTTAAATTAAATGTTTACTCTCTGTCTTTAATCATAAAATCTTCACTACTAAAACAAAAGTTTAATTGAGATAGCCCCTATCTACACTATCACCTACTAATTGCCTACATTTACTGATGATAATACTTTTCTGCACATGTATAATATAAGAACAAACAAGACCCTAATGCAGTAATTTATTTTTTCAGTCAGACTGGCTGTTAAAACCATTCTTTGTTGGCAGAGTACGTTAGATGGAACAACACAAAGTCTATGCTTTTCCTTTTGTAAGAACGGCAATGCCAAGTATTCCCTGTGGAGAAGATGAATAGAGCTATAAAGAAAGTGGCAGCTTCACCGTTGCTTTCTTATCATTCTACACAATCCAATAGAAAATTAAGACCAGTACTGAATTCCTGAAGATGGGTCAAGCAAAATAACAATCTCTTTACAGTTCTGTGGCAAACAGGAGTTATTTCTGTGCAATATTGTAGGTTTCACTCTAACTAGGTTTTATGAGATTTGCAAAATTAAAAATAGAGAACAGAAATCTTACTCAGAGATTTTTTCCCTACAGAGAAGAGCACTGAAGCTATGGCGAATGCTTAGAGGCACCATCGGTCACTTTAGGAGCGGTTAGCTAAGTCTTCTAAATTGTAATGTAGTATTTTGTCTACTAAGTTTATACATACCTTGTGTATGGTATGCAGTCACTGTAAAAATGCAGCAAAATGAAAAAGTTGGTTTAAACATTATCTAAAGATGGGAGGATTATACAAGATTTATTGAATTCCCATCTTTATGATAACTTAAGAGCCTCTGGGTAGATATTTAAAAAGGACAGAGAAGTTAATTCCTTAATGCTTTAAAAAATTAGGCTTTTTTTCTTTTAAATGTTTATCAGGTTATGGGTTGGCCAGTTTTTAAGGCTAGCTTGTTATATATTTGCTTTTCAGCTCATAATTACTAGAAAATGATAGTAAAACAGTAACAAACTGACAGGGCCAGACTTGAGCTTAACACTAATGTATATTGTTTCCATATCCTTAGGGACATGAAGCCTTTCGGAAAGGCTTTCAAGAGGAAGAGCTAGTAGCCTGCTCTGAAGTTGATACGGGCTTCTCTGAGAAAAAGAACAGGGCCTGGAGGACCTGTGATAGGGAGCAACTGTTTTCAAATACCTGCATTAAATCTCAGCTGTGCTTTTCTGCCAACTGCTGCAGAGCAGATTAGCAGACATGTCCATAGCACTCAAGCAAGTCTTTAATAAAGATAAGACTTTCCGCCCAAAACGCAAGTTTGAACCTGGAACCCAGAGGTTTGAGCTTCACAAACGAGCGCAGGCCTCTCTGAACTCAGGCGTGGACTTGAAAGCGGCTGTGCAGTTGCCCAGTGGAGAAGACCAAAATGACTGGGTGGCTGTCCATGTTGTTGACTTCTTCAATAGGATCAACCTCATTTATGGAACAATCTGTGAGTTCTGCACAGAGAGGACCTGCCCAGTGATGTCTGGAGGCCCTAAGTATGAGTACCGGTGGCAGGACGACATGAAGTACAAGAAGCCCACAGCGTTGCCAGCACCCCAATATATGAATCTTCTCATGGACTGGATCGAAGTGCAAATCAACAATGAGGATATATTTCCTACGAGTGTAGGTAAGTGCGAGGAAGAAGTCCTAAAGCATAAACTGTCTTTTATTGTGTGTATTAAGCATGTTCTCTTCCCACCCTCATTTTTAGGGATTGTGAAATTCAAGCCTTTAAACAGCAGGTGGGGAGGGGGAGGGTGTCTTGCAGGAATAGTGTGAAATGTACAAAACGTTAACTGTGGCTGCTAGATATGGTGGGGTTTGTTAGCCTAAAATGTTTTCATTCCAGCCATTTGTCCCTGGTAAGCCTCTCAGGTTAATCACTGGCGGTGGTCAGCATTGCATTATTAGCTTGTTGAAAGCTAATCAAGTTTGCATTGCTTTGCACTTTGCCTGGCCACTTAGGCAGATACAGAATGGATGGAAAGCAAAGCCTTATTAGAGTGATATCCTCCCTTCAAAGTGCAGCACAAGGCAGTGGAGAGTCAGGAATGCAGGGAATTCTGCCCTCCCACCCTCTCTTGACTTCCCATCCAAAACTGACAGAGAAGTGAATTATTCTCCAAGTTACTGTTTCTATGACTATATATAACTAACAAGCCTTGCTATGGTTTAACCAGACAGCCCAAATGAGAGAGCTGTTAAGGGCAGCACAATTTTACTTTTATAATACTATTATTAGTTTTCCTGAAGAGTGGGGCAAGTAGGTGGAAGTATCTTTGCTAGAATAGTTCCCTCTATATGAGGAGGACTTTGCAGAAGAGTGTATTGTGTAGTGTAGACGGCCTAAATCTTTAGGTGGCTGCAGGTAATAAAAAAAGACAGGATGTTATACCTTAGAAATGACAGTGTACTTATGCAATTTTTAGCACTTTTAGTTTATGACTCCTGATTCACTTCTTGCAAGTGGGAAAGCTGGGAGCTTGCTGTAGGAAATGTGAGATGTTACATGTAAGTACCTGGCCCAGATGAGTAACAAACAAGAAGAATGCGCATATGTTAAAACTAGTTCAGCTGAATATTTTGCAGTTTATACACAGCTAAGGCCTGGGGCTAATTGGTAGATGATACATCAAGAGGCTGCATCTATCAGTATTTCCTGACCTTTGAAATACCTTATTCTTGGCCTTGACAGCTATTTATCTGGACAAATTTGTGGTTTGTTTCCCAGTTCCTATCACTTTTTTTTTTCTACACTAATAGGTAGGAAGAAGGCAGTACCATATATTTTGTGTAGTGAAAAAGGGGATTGATTTCTCAAGCATTTGTTGTTTTACGTTTCTTCAGGGTGAAAGATTTTTGGAATTGAAGGTGGATTGAAGGTGCAGTGAAGTATGTGATTTTGCTTCCATTGGTATTTCTGCAGGCTTTTGTTATACCAAGTTTCCATCTTGGAGTATTCCAATATTACTCCATGCTCTTGCAGTTTGCATATGCAGAAAATGTGGTCTGTCTGCAAGCATGGGGAACAGGTAACACACTGGCATGCTGATGGGCTTTACTGAACCAACACACAAGCTTTCAGCTCTAGGTGCTCCCCCCTTGGGTTTGTAGTAAGATACAACTGGAGGAACTTTTATCCTGAAGGCTTACCTATTGTAAGCCTAAGAATGGAATCAGTAAATACCCTCAATCTACTGTTTTTCTCCTCCCAGCAGCTCCTGCTGTTGTAGATTAAATCAAATCTGAAGAAACCAAGGAAGGGGAAAGACCTGTGGTCTCTAGAATGGGGCTGGACTCTGATACAAGTCAGAACAGGAATGCTTGACGTCTGTGAAAAATCTTCATCCCACTCTGAATTGACGCAAAGGAAGGAGAGAAGTCTGCTTGTGCCCTCATGGAGTGGTGAACTGTGCCGTGGTTGTGTTATAGGCCAAGATGACTGGACATTCCCGTAATTTTATAGCTACCCTTTGGAGCATTATACCATAGAGCAGCACTTGCATCTGTATTCCGTTTTCCCCTCCTCTTGAGCCTTTGTTGCAAATATCTTTGTGGCCACCTGCACACTTCTCATTATCTTCTTGATTCACCAATCTGTGGTATGAAACTGTTGGTAAAATTGCTTGGGAGGCCTTAGGTGTTACAATTCAGAAACAGATGCACACGGTGTTGAATTTGGCATTCTGGGTACCTCTTCTCTCAACAAGTCCCTGCTTAGGCACCCAGAATGGTCAAAGAGAAGTTTGGGTCTGTTCCTGGGTAAGTAACTTTTCTTTCAAAGAAATCTTTCTGATTCCCTACCTATAAAATGGAGATGATATTACCTGCCAGCCTGCTGAGTAGCGCTTATCAAGCTGTTGAATGAATCGCAGTCACTCAGCATGTGTATTGTTATGTGTTTTGCATTTCACAATTGGTCAGAGAGAGAAGTTTTGTTATTGTGTGGGTACTGTTTGTTCCTACCTGTTCTGCAACAGCCTTTGGTTAGATGCACCATAGGCTTAGTATTAATGCAAACCTCTATTTTCATTCAGAGAAATTAATGATGTTGAAAATTACGATTGTTGATTCTTCAAAGAAGTTGAAATAGATCTTGAAAGATGATATACACAAATGTGGAAACAAAACAGGCTTAGGTATGTCCTTACTAATAGTACAACAGTTTTAAAGCATTGAGTGGCTGTAACTTAAAGAGATTAATTTATTACTTTGAATCTTTGTAGCATATGGTCTGCAGAGAATTGTTCTGGAAAAAGTGTATGTTCAGTGGATGGGATTTGGGCTGACCTTTCCATTAGAAAATGAGCTTGGTGAAGAGATCCAGAGTGGGATTCGTAGGAGCTGTCCACAGAAACTTGAACACATTTTTCTCAGCTTAATCCTATTAAACTTGTCCTCTTTCATTTGACATATCTCCTACAAACTATCTAAAAAGGGATTTCAAGAACTGTGAGTAAGCGCAGCTTTCACTGAGGAGCTACTGTCAAGGAAAATATTTCAGAATAGGGATAGCCAAGCGTTTGGTTTTTTTTTTTTGTGGTGTTGTTGTTCCTCTGTGGTTTAAAACGACAAATGTGGTTGAGTTATAAATTGTTACAATATTTAACCCACTCAGTGTTTACACTGGCACGATGACCTCTGGCCACTTACCAGTCTCTGTACTTCCTGTGGTCTGGTGCTATTTCCTCTCCGCTTTCTCCAGTCGTTCTGTCTATTCGTCTGCTGGTAAAGAGCCTCTTCCTCCAGCCGTTTTCCTACTAATACTGACCTGGCTGTCAGGAGAAAAGGGAGCTGGAATGGGAATGGGAGAGCTGTCAAGGATTGTGTGTAGGTGACAAAAAACAGGTGCTGAATATTAGGAGCACTTCTTTGTATAGCAAAGCTTTAAGGACTGTCTTTGTAAAATGGCCTCACAGCCTGTAGAGGATTTTAAGCATTATTATGTCCTTGTTCTTATTTCCATTATTCTGTATGTCCTTTGTCCATTTTAAGTGGATTTAAGGCATGTAAGAGGCTGATAGCTCTGGAAGCAGTGTCTGTGTGTAACCACAGATACAACTTGACCTGTGTCAGCCCTCACTGAGTGGGAATGCAGAAACAGAATGGAGGAGAGTTCACTCTGTCTGCCTGCTCAGGCTTCTCTGGTGAAGTTATCCGTATTAGTCCCCAGCATGAATTTTTGTAGTGTGCTGGAGTTTTATTTAGCTTTAGGGTAAACTCTTTTTCTTCAGTAAATACTAGTTGCTCTTCCAGGCACCTAGTAGTCTCACTATTTAAACACCTTTCAAGTGTTTCCCAGGCTTATATGGACAACTTAAATACTCCATAGCCTCAAAAGTACCTTTCCCTCCTCCCCGTGCTTTTTGGTAAACGGGCTGAAGAAATCATTTGGAGCGGCAAGCAGTGGATCATTGGGACAGCTGCAGTTTTTGGTAACTGCAACTGTTAGCTTTCACCATATGTATTTGGGCAGTGTCAAAAAAGGAGCCAAGAACACAAGGAACTCTCTATTGCTGTGCTCCCTTCAGGCCCTGATGCCCAAACAAGACAAATCCAGTTGCCTTAGGTTTTTTTCTCCTCCTCATTGCAGCCTTAAATTGGGAGTAATTCTGTCTTGTTTGGATTTTCAGTGAATGGAATGTTTTTTTCTGTTGTAAGAGTCGCTGAGAAAGATATCCAGATATTTAAGGCCACAGGGGATTATTGCATTTATTCTAATCTGACCTCCAGCATAACACAGGCCAGAGAACATCACCACGTGATTTCTTCATCAGGTCTATAGTTTGACATGAGAAGACAGACAGAAGATAGAGAGTTCTGCTAAAATAAACAAGAACATGAACTTCTTTTCTGACTTGACATAATGAAAAACTTTTTCCAGTGAGGACAATAAAGCAGTTGAGAGGGGGCCCAGAGAGGGGCCTCCATCCTTCAGAGTTTTCAAGACCAGGCTGGATAAAGCCCTGAACAACCTGATCTGATCTGATGGCCATATAAAGCAGAAAGCTGGGATGCAGACCTCCCAAAATCTGTGCCAGCCTGAATTGTCCTGTGATTCTTAATTCTAATTTCAGCACTGACAGGCTGCTTCAGGAACAAGAGCTAAATTGATTAGAAACTGATCAAGCAGTTTAAGAAGCTGCAATGTGGCATTTAATGGAAGTACAAAATCACTTCTAAGCTATGAGGGTTTTTGTAGAGGAGGATTTCAAAGGTTATTAAGTTACTGTAATCAAATAGCCTACTTATAGCTGATCAAAATGAAAACATACTTTTAAAGTGTTTAAAGCCTAGGACTTTTGGAAAATTGATGTATCTTTAGAAATACACTGCCTGGTCTATGCTTAACTCGTAAATTTTGGCAGCTGGCAGCTTCAGAGTTTTTGCACAGAGCATGTGTGTGACACTACTTCCAAAAGAGGAGCCCAGAATGTCACCACAATGCATCTACAAAAGCAGACCAAGACTCTGGATGGCCCTCGTGGATGTGATTCAAAACAACCACTAGATCAAGAACTAAACTTTTTCAATTGTTTCTTACTAATATGGTGGTAGAATTTTTCTGGTTCACTAGCCAGTAATAATAGTTACCACCTGGGGCACTTTTCTGCAGGGGCAGGGGAGCAGCTGACTGGTGGGTGTGAATAAAGGCTCCTCAACTATTTTTACTGAGCAAAGGCCTGTTCACAATACAGCCTGTAGAAATGTGGGGAGAGTGTTTGACATCATTGACTTTGTCTTACAACTGTCCCTGTCTTATTGCTCTTCCAAAATATGAGGAGGTGCCCGTGGTGTGGGCAAAGTGGCGTTCACAGGCATTTGCTGTGTATACTTTTCATTCTTTGCAGCCATTGCAATTGCACCATCTAGGAGCTGCCATTGCTTCGTGCACACTTGCCCTGCAATAAAAAAATGTACAATCTCTATAGCTCTATAGGTTTGTTTCTTTTGTTTTAAAACAAAGCTTTGACCGGGGGGGCGGGGGGGGGGGCGTGGAATTTAAAGGGAGGGATCAGATTGCTGACTGTTAACTGGTCATAGCTGTAGGCTACCAGCTGAAGACTGTTCTAAGTTCCAAACAAACCTTTCTGCTTGATCTTTACACCTGTCAGACCAATGCTGGATTTGGGGTAAAGAAGAATTTTGTTTTGTAACGCTTATCTTCTTTTCACTGTTGCTGCCCTTCCTTGGTCCCTCCTTCAGCACATGGATGTGCTGGCCAAGAGCTTTGAGTTAATCTCTTGTGCAAATGAGATAAAGAAAATTCTGCAAGACGTAGACTATTGTATGGCCGTAGCTTTCCTCTAGTCATTAAATGTTGGGAATTCTGTGCATATGTGTATGTTACAGCAAAGTTATAGCAGCAGCACTGCTGTCCTTTTAGAAAGTTTGGCATCTTGAAATATATATGCCTGGAAAATACCAGGTAGATATTTTACAACTACATTATATGTCAGAGCTTCCTCCCTCTTTTTCCTGTTCCTGTGGTTCAGGATCTGACAGGTGCTTCTACGTAAACTAAGCTGGCAGATGAATCAACCCACAAACCTAGCACACTTCAAGAGTACCATCAAAGAAGGTTGATAAAAATTGTGTTGGCCCCATCTGTATGGTGAGTGATGCAGTTTACTAGATAGCTATCTATCTGACCTTCTTATCATTGCATTACTTTCTTGCTGACTGATTATACTTTGGAGCAATTTGATTCCCTATTTTTGTCTGGTATCTAAAATGCCTTTATTAGTCTAGGCGTTCTGCTTATACAAGAATAGGGACTGGAGCTTAGGAGTAATCTAGACAATCCTCAAGCCCAGCCATTGTTGACTGACAGGTGACTGGTCCCAAAGCTATCCTTCGCAGCTGTCTCCCACAATGTACCCTCTTGATCTGATGCTAGATGTGCCATTTGAGGAACATACAGGTCTGCTTCCAGCTCAGAATATAAATTAACCCATGCTTCAGTCTAATTCTGATAATAATAGAAAATATGTGAAATGGAAAGTAAGTGCAAATTCTTTAGCATAATCTGCTTTTCCATGAGAAGGATTTGCACTGTTGGTATGAAGGAATGCTGCCTCACCTGGAGAATGCATATTAGAAGGCTGATAACTCATATGCCAGGTTTTCTGTATCATGGCAATCATTAAGGGCTAAAAAGCACTTTCACTAACGTGTAGAAAAGCAGGTCTCAGCAGATCTCTTCTTCCATTCTCCATGCTACAGAAACTTAAAAAAAAAAAAAAAAGAATAAAAACTTAAGTGGTAGCATGAATGGTGGAGGGGAGGCTCATGGGGAGAGGGATGTGTTAGCTGGCTCTGCAAAGGCTGAAAGATTTCAGGATCTCTGCTCACTCTGATACTGCTGTGGGAGGAAGAAAGAAGTATGGAACACCTGCAAGAAGTGGTATCCCACGTGGGAACTCGAGTGGTCTGTCCTGTAGCTGGCTTGTTCTCGAAGAACTTAGCTCTCCAGCACATTGTGATTGCATACGCTGTGGGACATTACTTGAATTAGTCTCTCAGAGGATCTGCAACTCCGTAACCGCAGCTTCTACCCTAACTGAACTTGTGACCTCTTCCCTTTAGCTACCTTCACAGCAGGGCTGATGTCTACAGTGTGTTAAGTCTGTGGCATACTGGGGCACAGCTTGTGCCCAACCCAGAAGTGTGGGAAATTTGATACCTTGAACATGCTTTGCTTTGGGAAGTGGGTTTGTGTGAAGTGAGTATTCTGCATTCCACAGTGTGTGCATTCCTTTCCCTGATGAACAAGGAGAATAGCTCCTTATTTGAAACCTTATAAACCAGACTTTGTCTCATATGCTGCAAAGCAGGATATGTGTAGGAGTAGCATTTACAGAACATAATGACTTTGCTGGTTCATTTTTTGGAACCCAAATAAAATAAGATTCACAACTATCAGTTTTCTTAATGACTGCTTTTTGCCTATGTTTATTTTGCCAAATTCATGGTAGTCCCTACTCCCGCAAAGTATTTTCATCCTTAAGGTCAATCTTTTGAGGACATAGCTGGTACTTTTGGGGCATGTTTTATGCAGAATCTAGCCAAGGGAAGAGACGTATGTCAGTGGGGTCTTCAGCTGCCCCAGATGTATGGTAATGATCATCAGAATAAAGTGTGGTCATAGAGATATGAAAATAAAATAATTTAGTCCTGTTTAAAGTACAATCTCAGTTTAATTTCACTGTGGAACAGATGGAGTGCTACAGTAGTGTGGTTCTAACACAACTTTTGGAAAGTCTAAAGCAAAGGCAAGGTCTTTGCTCCAGCCAGAGGTATATGCACCAATACTGCCTTTAAGTTTGGCCACCTTTTTTGAAATAGAATTTTGGCCTCTAGATTCACATAGAGTATGTAAATAGAGCAAAATTAGAAACCTTAACTCATTACTTTCTCTTAAATGAGGTCCTCATGTCTTTTATAGATTTTTTTTGGAGTAAAGTCAAATATGTACTTAAAAAATACATGGTTAAAAACTTCTTGTGTTGATAAAAGCCATGTGTGAGCCTATGTATCAAAATAGTGTGGCCAGCCAGACTAGGGAAGTGATCGTCCCTTTGTACTTGGCACTGGTGAGTCTGCACCTCGAATACTGTGTTCGGGCCCCTCACTACAAGAAGGACATTGAGGTGCTGGAGCGTGTCCAGAGAAGGGCAACGAAGCTGGTGAAGGGTCTAGAGAACAAGTCCTATGAGGAGCAGCTGATGGAACTGGGGTTATTTAGCCTTGAGAAAAGGAGGCTGAGAGGAGACCTTACCGCTCTATACAACTACCTGAAAGGAGGTTCTAGCAAGGTGGGTGTCAGTCTCTTCTCACAAGTCGTAAGTGATAGGACAAGGATAGATTAGATATTAGGAGAAACTTCTTCACTGAAGGGGTTGTCAAGCATTGGACCAGGCTGCCCAGGGAAGTGGTTGAGTCGCCATCCCTGGAGGTATTTAAAAGACGTGTAGATGTGGCGCTTAGGCACATGGTTTAGTGGTGGACATGGTAGTGTTCAGTTAACGCTTGGACTCGATGATCTTAAGGATCTTTTCCAACCTAAATCATTCTGTGATTCTTTACTTTTTAAACACAAAAGCAAGAATGACATATTCAGGTAATCTGAAACATTTGTAAGCATAGTTTCATCCTGATAACGGTGCAGAGAAAACCATCAAACTTTCTTATCAGTATTATTTATAAGTGTGATTAAGTCACTTGTGTGCTTACCATTAAAGACAACCGTAGTAGTACGTTTCTGTGCCTAGTTATGCAGAAGTTCTCTGCCTTGAGAAGCTTACATGCTTGGAGAAACAAAAGTCAGCAAGAGATTATGGGAAGAAAAATTATTCCCAGAGAAAAGCTGTTTAGTATGGCTTCTGCTAGAATTGTTTTTTCTGCACCAGATTAGTTTGACCACTGTCTTCAGCTGAACACTCACTGGTAGTGCTGCACATGACATGACTAGCCCTTGTCTACATGAATGCATCTTATCTTTTCTTCATGAGTGTGTTTGCCTGTGTTTACACTGGAAAAGGCCAAACCAAAAAAGTGAAAGCTGGGGATGATGATGGTGATTCTGAAGGGAGTTTATTTCAGAGTCTCAGAGAGGCCAAATGGTTGGGATCACCATTTCTGTGGTATGTGGGCCACTGTAGTCCTTCACGCAGGGGATTGTCAGTAGTCGGTGCCTTAGCTATTCAGTACCTTGAAAAGAACAACTTGAAATCTCGACTCTGATGTGATCTTGAAGAAGGTAGCTGTATTCCTTCTACTGTATTAATTCTTAAGGATGATGAGAGGCCTGGTACCTTAACAGATAGCAGGCATAAAGTAGGAAGGACAACAGTCGTCTTTTTTTTTTTTTTTTTTTTTTAAAATGTAAGTTGGTGCAACCCTGAACACAAACATAAGGTTGCTTAGGAGGTAGAGGAGAAGAAAAAAGCAGAGGACAATCTTTACACCATTAAGAACAATGTTCATCTTGTTCTAACAAGTTTTCTACGGTACACTCAAACCTCCTGCTTATTCACTGTCCCTTTGTTCTCAGCAGAGGGGACCAAGGCGTGTAGTTTCTGTTCTACAAGACTGCATTAGAGCCATTCATTAAAATGGAACACATTTAAGCTTGACTATCTTCTGCATTCAGGAAAAGCTGAATTACTCTTGAAAGCAGGTTCAAATTGTCATTGGCTCAGTAATGGAGAAGAGTTTGGTAGCATCTTTTGTCATAACTACTAAGCTACCCTTGCCACACAGGATTCACAGTTCGTGGCCTCTGTTCAGCTGAAGCAAGCCTAGCAATGGCCTAGCAGAAAGAAATGGAGGTTAATAAGGTGGGGATTGGGTCTAAAGTTGACACTTAAATGATATGATGTTAACTTTTTTTTTTTTAACATTGGAGAGAACCTGCAAAAACTTTGGGTTTATGTGCAACTCACTAATTATTCATTAGACATTGTAATTCAACTAGTTCACATTCAGTAATCTTAAAATTAATGGATCAAAGCCTGGTTTATTACACAGGTGTGAATCTAGTATGATATGAACCAGTATGAACGCCAGTTATCAGAATTCCTCCATGTTCAAGCCAATACAGTTATTTTGCTTAGTAGACATACTTAGTGGTAATATAAAGCATCATTCTTGTTTTTACTGATACTTGTGTACTGAGGATCATCAGGATTTTTGATCAGAACATGTATAACAAGAATGGACCTTACTTCACCTTGTGTCACCATCATGTAATATACCTTATTGCTTTTTATGTCATTAAACCAGGTATGTGCTGCTGATGCCAGCTAGCATCCAACAGTGGTAAAGCAAGTAGTACCCAATTAAATGGTTTGGGACTGTACACAAATACTAGCGTTACTGCTGTAAAACATGTTTCTTCATTTTATGTTTCTGTAATGAGCAAGGCATTTTTCACTGGCTAATTGTTTTCCTGTCAAAAATGGGTTTTGAGCATAGAATTGTTTGTATTAGCCAGTTGTGCTGTAATACTCACAAAACATATTTTCTGTGATATCCTTGCTAATGGAAACTTCAAAAAGTAAGCAGCACAGAAGAAGTTTTTGAAGCGTATTTGTGTGTGTGCATAGATCCACACTGAGTGGTAGAAAATAAAGTAACTGAAAACACTTGAACAACAGAACAAAAATGGATATTTGTCAGCTTATGCCTTATGGGAGCATACATGGAGTGTATGTGTGCTCTGATTCTAACACTGCCAACTGTTACATGCTAGTAGACTGCCTAACTTCAGGAAAACTAAAACAAAAATTAAAAGCTTGGTGGGCTGTTCTTCTCTGTGCTTCTATGGCTCTATCCAAGCATTTGCTTTCATACACCTTTGTTAACATCCTGGAGAAATCTAAGCAGAAGTTGTTAAGTACGGGCTGCTGGCCCTCCACAGCTGCAATGCAAACACTTGTGTAAATATGACAAACACAAGGCATGTCTGTAGGTGGTGAGTGAAGGGTTTTTTTCCTTGATAATTGTGAGCTGTGTTTTTCAGTCCAGTGGTGCATGCAGCCTTGTCTTTCTATGTGACTTGCTTGCTTGCTCCTAAAACAACTGTCCTGTAGCTGTACACGTGACATGTACAACTTTACATGTTCATGGTTTTTAAGCACTGTAGAACTCCATCAAGTCTCCCATCTGCTCTCTACACAGCGCTGTTACCCCCATGTAAATCTGCTTACTATTTTACTGTTGGAATTGCACAGGTATACAACAAGAAGCTGGAATTTCATTAATGTTCTCTTTCATTCTCCTCTTAACAAATGTAGCTGCTGGCATAATTGTTTGTCTTTTTTTCGCCATAAACTGGGCAGTTTTGACTGGAACCCATCAGCCAATGCAGTCCAAGAACTGCTTGCAGTGAAACAGGAAACAAAATGTGCATCCTCCATATGTCTTTTGGCGTTTGAAGCCAAAAGATGAAGGCCAATCTTACCAATGTAGCTGTGACAGGACAAGCTCTTGTCCTGCAAAGAGATCTGATGAGTCACAGAAGTAATGTGAAATAGTTATCTTCACCTTACCTTCTACCAGCCATGCGGACAGAACTGCATAAGCTGTCTTAATTAAAGCAATAAACTTCCCTTCTCCTCCATTGATGGTTAATGTCGCTTCCATGTGCCTAAGCAGTGCACTGTGAGAGGCCAGACAGCTGTTGTTATGCTGTAACTCACATTAACAACAGGGTCCCCGGAGAAAGGCTCTGCAGTCTGACAGTCGTCCTTGGGCTCAGTTGTAAGCTCTGTGTCACAAGGATGAACAACTCTTACAGTAAAAATTCTTTGGTTGTGGTAGGCTGTGTGCCACAAAACTTGCATGTGCAGCATACGGACTGTGGAAATATCAAATAATTTTCAGTGTTTGACACTGTTCATACGAGACCCAAAGCCTTGTGGTTACACATTTAACCTCAAAAAATTGTTTTCAAGTAGAGAAAACCACAAAGCCAAGGTCTGAATTGTTCCATTTTCCCTGAAGACTGACACAAGACTCTCTCCAGCAGATAATAGACCATACTAGCTGGTGGCTCCATATGCAAATGGATATAGGAATTTCCTAAAACACAGATCTCTGTAGTGTTTCATGAGTCTCCCTTTTCAAAAGTTTTGCTTTACTTGGAAAATCCTCTGAGCCATGCTTAGACTCCTGGAATAGGAAGTAATGTAGGCCGTGGTACCTGGGGGTGACTGTTTTTTATGACTGAGCGGAAAAACCCACTTACAGCAAAATCAAAGATTAGAAAAGACCTGACAAATCCTCAGAGCATCTCAGCAATACAGTACAGAGTGAAACAGGCTTTACCGACAGTGCTGACACACAGGATTTTTTTCTTGTTTCCATCTCACAGTGAGTGACATGTCTGAGGAACACCAGGGGGGCTGTGCTGTTTCATATGCTTGAAAATATACAGTGGAAACTTGTATTTCCTTCTCATAACGTGAATCAGTGTCACTCTGACTCATGAGAAACAGAAGTAGGGTTGCTGAGACATCTGGAATCAGAGATGATCAAAAAGGGAATAATCAAAGTCTGTTAATAATTGGAAGGGGAAAGGGAAGACAATGAACAGACATTTTGAAAGACAAAACTCTCATCTGGATATGGAAAGAAGTACCTTTTCTTTTAAGAAGCGGATGTTCAGCTGAACTGAGAAACATTGTAGTTTACCAATAAATGTATACTGTCAACATTGGCATGGTGAAATAATGGCAATTGTTGTTTGTACAGCATCAGTTCTAATCAGCCTTAATAGAAAGAATTCAGCCCTCTAATAGACAAATCCCTAAAGCTTGAAGCTGTAATACTCAGCAACGGAGGCACTTCCAAACCACATGCTGGATGACATCAGACCTTTTAGAAAAGTGCCAGTGAATATTTGGGCATTAAAACAATACATCTGTTTAGAATTTATGTGCTTTAAAATTAGTTGCATACCATGGCTGCCTTTCTCGTGGAGTCTTAGGGCTTGGTTTTGGTATTTTTTCTAAAGATCTAATTGTTGAAGAGCCCTATAAAGCAAGGTAAATGTTACTATTTTATTTGTCAAATAAGAGACCAAAGCTCAGGTAATCAAAGTAGTCTACATAATGTATGAGTAGCTATTCAGATAGGACATTCTGAGTAGAAGTGATTTTTCTTGGATTACACAATGGTTCCTTGGTGAATCCAGAAACAGGCAGTGTCAGTGATTCCAAGAATAGTCTTGATCTGTTCCTAAACCCCTAGCTTTGTGTATGCATTTGGAGTAATTAAAACTGAAAGGCTTTAGAAAGACTCCAATCCCATGCATTTCTAGCCTTCCAGGAGAATGCTTGACAGAGTTTCTGGAGAAATTAAAATTGCAGATCAAACAGGGAAGGGTTTTGCCTAGGTGTTTGTTTACTCAGGACCTACAAGATTATGGTCTTTTGAATATTTGGTTCCAGATCCACGGCTTTTGAGCACATGGTTTGCAGAAGAAAGGCTGTAAAATTCAAAGCAAGGGTCCATCCAGCCAATGGAAGATGTTCATGGGAGAGGAGTGTAAGAAAAGAGGAAGGTGCTATTTCCCAGCTTCCAGCAATCCACATGGTAGAGATTGTCTCAGAGGTGTCAGAACATCCTTTGATCCAGGGGATTCTGGCAAGAATGAGCATCTCACAAGTGGTAGTCCCACTGTTTTACCTTCATGGTGACTCCTTTTTCTGCTCGTTGCAGTTTTCTACTGGTTTGGGCTGCACTGAGAATTTCTGCCCATAAATTTTCCTGGTGAAGAAAAGAGCAGTTGGAAGGTTTGGACCAAAGATATATCCTTCTGTTCTCCTTTGAAGTGAAAATAGGGGATCTAAAACTTTATGCCCATTTTGTCTTTCATTTACACCTGCAGTTCCTTTAAATACTTTATAAATTGTCTTTGGACAGGCATATTTTAAAAACTCTTTATGTCACAGCAGCTGTCACATCCAGATCCAAAATTTTTGAATAAAACTCGGTGCTTGTTTTAGTATTCAGTTTGTGTTGTAACTTGAACTAGTTGATTACCAGTTAACTGACAGTATGTATTTTTGCTGCAGAGATCACAAACATTTGTAACTGGCCCAAGGCACAGCAACAGGTGTTGCTCAAAAAAAAAGATATAGTAATTTAATTGCTAATTAAATTCTGAGAAACCAACAGCAGCCAAAGAGAGGAAAAAACCCACAACTGAAGCTTGTTGATGCAAAGAAATCGGAGCTATTCACTCATGTGAACATTTGCCACCAGGATTGTGATAAAGTTTTAGTTTTGCATAGTCCATGCCTCCTGCAGACAACTGGGTTGCAGGACACTGAGAACATCATTTTGAAGCTGCAGCTGCTTGCACATGAGCTGAGAAGCTTTATAGTAAAGCAAGCGATGATGTAAATATTCAAGATGAAAAAATTGTCACATGGAATGTAGCCTTCAGCTAAAATGAAGGATTTCCTTGTTATCTCTCCTGTCATCTGTCTAAGCTTATCCTAGCATGCCTCCTATTATGAGGGCTGTCTTGGTTTCAGCTGGGATAGAGTTAATTGTCTTCCTAGTAGCTGGTATAGTGCTGTGTTCTGGATTTAGGATGAGAATAGTGTTGATAACTGATGTTTAGCTGTGGCTAAGTAGTGCTTACGGCAGTCAAGGACTTTTCAGCTTCCCACGCTCTGCCAGGTGCACAAGAAGCTCCGAGGGACCATAGCCAGGACAGCTGACCCAAACTGGCCAAAGGGATATTCCATATCATATGACATCATGCTCAGTATATAAACAGGGGGAGTTGGCCAGGGGCCGTGATCACTGCACGGGGACTGGCTGCGCATCGGTTGGCGGGTAGTGAACGGTTGCATCACTTGGTTTTTTTCCCCTGGGTTTTGTTACTCTCTCTCTCTCTCTTGCTGTTTTACTTTTCATTACTTTTTTTTAAAATTTTTTTCCCCCGAGTATTAAACTGTTCTTATCTCAACCCATGAGTTTTCTTACTTTTGCTCTTCTAATTTTCTCCCCCATCCCACCAGGGCAGGGAGAGGGTGCGCAAGCGGCTCTGTGGTGATTAATTGCTGACTGGGGTTAAACCACAACAAGGGCTCAGCTGTTAACACACACAAAACATCTTTTCATTCCATATAAAATACGTCTTCACAGTTCTGCTTTAAATACAAATTTTAAATCTTTCCATTCTCAGAGTAAATGCTGGTGACAATGACACATTCCTTGATTTTTTGCACAGGCTTTTCTTTATGTGAGTTTTTATAGGGCTAATTTACAAAAGTTATGTTTGTTGTATCAGGATCTTGTGTTGTTGGTAGTGCCATTTCCCCTGACATTTTTTATCATCAGGTTGCGTTTTGTAAATATGGAGGGAACAGAGTCAGGCTCTGACAAATGTCATTAACTTCCAGTGAGATTTCTGAATCTAAAATCTGAATCTTTTATAAAACCTTTTAAGGCAGACTGATTCTATATAGCATAACTGGGAGCATTAAGCTAATGATTTCTGTCACTGGAAATAGTTCAGAGTGTGTAGGCCAAAATAGAGAAATAGATAAAAAAGTTATTTTCACCAGCTGCAGTCTGTATTTACTGCTTAGCTAAAACTGTCCTAAAGGTCTGGGAAAATTTCTCCAACATGTGAGGATCCTTAGACGTACACCAGTACCATTGCAATGTACCTAACCCAGTTTAGGGGGGATGTAGCATGGGACAGCAAAACTGGATTTCAGCTGCAGAGATCCTCCAGAAAATTAGAGCCACCTTTGAAAGCTATTTCACCTCTTGTTTTATCCTGCAATCAAACCCACAAAAGCTCACTTGAAGTAGCAATGGCTAATGAACTGTACCTGCCTTTCAGCATCGTGGGGATGTATAGCTATGGAGGCCACACGTGCAGTTAGAGGTCTTATTAAAGCACTGTTCCTTCAGAGAATTCAGAGTCCCCATTTTTTCTAATAGTCCAGCTTTTGGAGTCTTATATTTTCACATTGAGCAACTCCTTTTCAGTCTTATTACATGTTACATATTGTCATAATGTAAACTGTCACCTGCTAAATTTCTGGCCTCGGACTACTAAATAGACATTTACAAACTTTTCCAGTGATAACTAACTTTGACTCTTCTTCCAGCAATGAGAAAATGAACTATCCAGTGTCACAGTCATATTCTGCCTTCACTGAGGTACATAAAAACCTTGCTGAGCACGTACCTAAGTTATCTGCACCCTTGAATCTGTTCCCAGCCTCCAGACTGTGCTGTTGGTCAGAAGTGGAAGTGTACATGCATTCCTCTCCTGCTCTTGGGGAAAGAATTGCTCTCTGAACTTGTCTGGATGCCTGTATTCAGCACTGTTTGGTCTAGGACTGGTACCATAAGTTACTCTGTCAAAGCACTCCTACAGCTGTTGGAGTACAACTCCAGATGGGAGTTGGACGGTACAACTCCAATACAACTCCGGGTTGGCAGATGGGAACAGGCCTCCTCACCTCCTAATGTGACCGAATTTAAATAGTTCCCTAGCAGCTCCAGTGTAAAGGTGTTCTTTAAAGGCCATGAGTGCAGCACAGTAAGACAGTGAGCACTCTGGCCCTGATCCTGCCACTTGGAGCTGTACTGGACAGAACTACAGAACCACAGAATAATTTAGGCTGGAAGAGGCCTCTTGAGATCATCTAGTCCAACCTCCCTGCTCAAAGTAGTGTCATGTAGAGCAGGTTGTCCGGTCCAGGGATGGAGACTCCGCAACATTCCTGGGCAACCTGTTGCAATGTTTGACCACCCTCATAGCAAAAAAGTGTTTTCTTGTGGTCAGATGGTATTTCATGTCTTTTAATTTGTGCCTGTTGCCTCTTGTCCTATCAGTGGACACTACAGAGAAGGGTCGGCCCCCTCATCTTCATTCCCTCTCATTAGGTATTTATACACATAGATAAGATCCCCTGAGTCTTCTCTTCTTCAGAGTGAAGAGTCGTACCTCTCAGCCTCTCCGCATGTGAGAGATGTTCCAGTCCCTTCATCATCTTTGTGGCCCTGCGCTGGACTCAGTTCAGTTAAGTCCATGTCTTTCTTCTACTGGGGAGCCCAGAACTGGCCCCGGCACTTCAGGTGCAGACTCACCAGGGCTGAGTAGAGGGAAGAATCACCTCTTTTGACCTCTGCCAGTGCTCTTCCTAACGCAACTCACGATATTGTTGGCCTTTTTTGCTGTGAGGGTGTATTGCTGGCTCACAGTCAGCTTGGTCTGCCAGACCCAAAGGTCCTTCTCAGTAAAGCTCCTTTCCAGCCACTCAGCGCCCAGAGTGTTCTGGTGCCTGGGTTGTTCCTCCCCAGCGGCAGGACTGCGCATTTACCCTTGTTGAACTTAATGAGGTTCCTCTCTGCCTAGTTTTCCAGCCTGTAGAGGTTTCTCTTAACAGTGGCACACCCATCTGGTCTGACAGCCACTCCTCCCAGCTTTGTATCATTTGCAAACTTCCTGAGGGTGCACTCTGACCCATCGTCCAGATCATTAATGAAAACACTGAACAGTATTGGCCCTTGTATTAAGCCCTGAAGTACACAACTTGTAACTTGCCTCCAACTGGACTTTGCGCCACTGATAACAACCCTCTGGGCCCAGCAGTTCAGCCCGTTTTCAATCCACATTGTTGTGCACTTATCTAACCCATACTTTGTCAGCTTGTCTATGATGACCTTATGGGATACAGTGGCTTCACTAAAGTCAAGGTAAAGAACATCAACTGCTCTCCCCAGCTAGCTAGTGACCTCATTGTAAAGGCCATCAGGTTGGACAAGTGTGATTTCCCCTTGTAAATCCATGCTGACTACTCCCGATCAGCTTCTTGTCCTGCATGTATTTGGAAATGCCCTCCAGGAAGATTTTCTCCCAACACCTTCCCAGGAACTGAGGTGAGACTGACTCGCCTGGAGTTCCCCACATCTTCCCACTTGCCCTTCTTGAAGATCGGAGTGATATTTGCTTTCTCCCATTTCCAGGAACGTCCCCCAATCACCATGACCTTTCAAAGGTAATCAGGAGTGGCCTTGCAGGGAGACAGTTCCCTCAGCACTTTTGGGTGCATCCTTCAGGCCTTATGGGCTTACGTATGTCCAGTTTGTTTAACTTTTCCCTAACCTAGCCCTCCTCCACTGAGGGTAATTCTTCTTTTTTCCATACTTTCCCTCTGGTCTCAGGGGCCTTGGATTTCTGAAGGCCGATCTTACTAGTAAAGACTGAGTCCAAGAAGGCATTGAGTACCTTGTCCTTTTCTGTATCGTTTGTTACCAGTTCCCATGCCCCATTTAGCAGTGGACCCACATTTTCCCTAGTTTTCCTTTTGCTGTTTATGTACTTGTAAAATCCTTTATTGTTGCTGTTCACATACCTTGCCAGATCCAACTCCAGTTAGGAGCAACTTGCTCATCCATGCAGGCCTCCTGCAATATTTGCTTGATTTCCTACTTGTCAGGACAGACCTTTCTTAAGCTCAGAGGAAGTGATCCTTGATTATCACAGCCCTACTGGACCCCTCTTCTCTCCAGGATAGGATCCCCTGACATTCTTCCAAGCAGATCTCAGAAGAGGTTGAAGTGTGCTTTTGTGTAATCCAAGGTTGTGGTCTTGATTTTTGCCCTGCTGTCTCCTCTTAGGATCCTGACCTGCACTATCTCCTTCCCTGCAGCCAAGACTGCCTCTGATTTTCACGTCCCCCACCACTTCTTCCTTTTTCATGCAGTATCAGGTCCGGCAGAGCACCTTTCCTTGTTGGCTCCCCCACTGCCTGTGCCAGAAGGCTGCAATGCGCTCAAAAAGTCTCCTAGATTGCCTGAGCCCTGCTGGACTGTCCTCCAGCAGGTATCGGGGGGGTTAAAGTTCCTGTTGAGGACCAGAGCCTGTGAATGTTAAACTTCTTCCACTTGTTTGCAGAAGGCCTTATCTACTTCTTTTTCCTGAGCAGGCAGTCTATAGCTGATACCCACCACAATGGCAACCATCTTGTTCTGCCCACTATTCTTGATGCAGAAGCTCTTGACTGACTCCTGACCTGTCCCAAGGCAGTGCTCTTTGCATTCCCAATGCTCTCACACAGTGGGTCGCCCCTCTCCTTCCCTGCCCCTCCTTCTTTAAAAGCTGACATCCCTCCATTGTGGTTCTTCAGTCATATCAACCAATGTCTGTAATGTGGTCACTTAGAACAAGTATTACAATTTCTGATGGGTTTATAACTACCTTTTAAATGGAATTTTGAGGTATAATCATAGACAGCAAGTTAGCCTGAAAGAGACCCTGCCAAAATGTTCCTTGCTGTAACTGTGGATGGCAGCCCCCACTTTCAAAACCCTTGGGATGGCGTAGCTGACAGTGATTCAGAAGTGCCGGGAGCAGTGCTGGGAGAGACAGGCAGGTGACTCTCTGGGGAGGGATAACAGAAGGTGTGGCAAACAAAATCAGCTTCTATAAAACCTCCCAGAGTGTAGCTAGTTATACACCCTTACTTGTTCAGAAAATATTTCTTGGATGGTAGACCAGTGTCTTGTAGGCAAAGAGAAAAAGATAGAATGGAAACATAGACTATGAATCAAATCACAGATAAAGTTTGAATGATTTAAAACTGAAAATTGCCTTCACAGTAGTGTGGCTGATTACAAAAAGTATAGGATACTGAAGATCAGGCTTACAAGTTACAGATTAATTTGTCTTTTTTTTTCCTTCAGTGATTATAATGAAGATTCATATAAAACTGTATTTTGATTTTCATAATATTTTCTTCTTGAATAAAATGGCAGTGAATAGTATCTTTCTCGTGTTTATATTTTGGCTCTGTTTAGCTGCTACGTGTCCCCAGCATTTTCCTCTAAAATGTCTACATTCATCTGGTCTAGATTTAATCACCCAGATAGGAATTCAAAGCTGTGAACATCCACCTCCAATCCTGTTCCCCTCAGGTTGAAGTTTTGGCTTATAACCTATTTGCCAGAATATGATCCCAAAAAGGCAAGTAGTTTGTCTTCCCATGTGAACTTCCAATACCCTTTGCTGAGCAAAATGGACACTACTTTATTTTTTAAACTTTCTATTATTAATTCCTGGTGACTGAGACAGACAAAGAAATGAACGTGGGGACTCTCAGCTGCAGACTCCAGCTGCTAATTTTCAGCCAGCCAGCCTCTGCTGGCTTTGGCAGATGGTTCTTAGCACAACATCTTTAATGGCCCACTTCCCCTTGTTGGCCAGGGACAAGCTGTAAAATCATCTAATGGTACTTAAAGATACCTATTGAACTTTCCATCTGCGTACCACATTTGAACTCCACGCAATGCCTTCTTACTAATGTGGTTTTCCCGAGAGGCAGCCACAAAGCTTCCACTTTATATTTCAGTTGTTATTGAACATCATCTTCATTTTGAATTGTTTTTTTTTTACTTAAAAATTCTTTTGAAGCAGAAGCGCAAAACTCTCTGAATGTTTACTTTTAGCTTTGATGGTCTCAAAGGAAAAAGAAGAGCTCAGAAATTATTAATGATTTGAGCATGTCAAGTGTGTGAATGCCAGAAATGAGAGATTCTTTGAAGAAACCTTGCTTCTGGATGCTCAGAATGTGTAAGAGGCAGCACGTGATTCAAGGCAATGGACAATCTCTGAATCTAAGGCCATACTTAGCATTAGCTTCCAGCAGTGTGGTGAAACTTTACCGCCTGAAAGAGTGAAGTAAAAAGCAGTAGACAGTTGTAAGAGTTTTCTGTGAGCTGGGAAGTGAGAAGAGCTGTTTACAAAAGTCTTATACACCGAGAGCACCAGATTAGTTCTCAGTGATGCCATACACCTGTGCACTAAGTGGGAATAGCAGAAAACGGTTCAACTGCCATGGTTGACTGACTATGAATAACTGCTTAAGAAAGTCAAGCAGGCCAAGGGATTATCAGTGGGTGAGCTAACAGAATAAGAAGCCACAAGCCAGAGACAGCTCAAGTAGCTTCTACTCCAGCTTCAGTGGCAAGTGAAATTGTCTTTTCTTCCCAGAAGGATCTAACCATTCCTGTTAATGAGGTGTTACTGCTGGGAATGGGACAATTAACTTTCCTACTGTTGCTTTACTTTAGGAATTAGGTATTCAGTGTTACCCTGTCGATCTGCCTTGCTGGTGTTTTGTTTTGTCTCTTGAATCAATTGACCCAAACATTATTTTTATTAGTGAAATCTATCTCCTTGATTACCTTTTGTGTCTATATTTATCTCCCTCTCCTCACACCCTGTATTTTTTTTCATGTGAGCCTTTCCCAGCCATATGACTGCGTTTTGACAACAGTCTGGATAACTGGTCATGATAACATGGGTATGGCTGTAGCCAGCAGAAGGGGTTTCAAAAAACTATGTCTAGTGGACCCATCATCATAGTCATTTTCTTGTGTACATTAGTTTCTCTTTCTTAGGAAAATTTGTTTCAGGGTGAGTGGATTTGCTTTGACTCACTTTCGGTGCCTTGCCACATAAACTGTCTCAGTTTACCTCTTAATATGTAGAGGGTTTTTCTGTTTTCTTTTAAGAACGAACACAATTGAAGAACACTGTATATGAAGGGTTTTCCCCATCTAGTCCTTGTTCTTTATCCATTTTTTATGAATTCCCTTGAAAAAAGTGGTCTCTTGATCATGATACAATTATGATATTTGCATACTAAAAGCTACTTTGCAATGTTGAGACTGCAGGTGATAAATGCATAAAATACCGGCTAGAAAAGGAAGCAAAGGGTAGGAGTAAATAGTCGAATTCTTCCACTGTGAAACTGAAGAAGATCAACAGTGGAGTTCTGCAGCCTAACATGCTGGGACTTCGATTGCTTAACATAGTCATAGGTAAACTGGAAAAAAGGGTGAGCAATGAGGTGATAACATTTGCTGATGTTGTGAAGTTATTCAAGGTAGGAGGACGAGGACTGACTTTGAAGGATTGCAGAAGGCAATACTGTGAGACAGTACTGAGCAATAAAAAAGCAGATATAATTCAGTGTAGAAAAGTAAGAAGTGATGCATGTGGGAAAACAGTCCTGGTTTCTATGTAAAATCATCCCTGAGGTGACTGTTACCATGCAGATTAAGAAGGAAAGTTCAGTGCCAACCAAATGTTAAGAATTACTAGGAAATAAATTGGGAGCAAAACAAAAATCATAATTATGCAATTGTGTAAATTCCTGTTTCTCCCACACCTTTTTGCAGTTCTCTCATCACAGAGAAGGTAATGTTAAAACTGGAAAAGTTTCAGAGAAAGCAATAAGGATGAGCAAAGGTATAGAAATGCCTCTGCATTAGGAACAGAGGAGTTGACTTAGACATGTCTCCACAGAAAAGAGGCGGGTTGACGAGCAGGATATGGTACGAGATTGCAGGCAGGGTTTTACTGCCTCTTCCAACCCAAGAACTTGCAAGGGAGAATGAGGCATGCAAGAAGCACAGTGCCTGGCAGACTGCAGAGTACCTTGCCAAAGGAAGCTGTAAGTGGAAGACCTACAGGAGGATTTAAGGAGTAGCTGGAGAGACAGTTTGAAGAGAGATCCACTGCAGGCTACTGAATAGACAACCTACAGTAAGCTCAGCAAATCGCTTGAGCAGAAAGTGATCAAAGGCAAGGGGGACATTAGGAGAAAGCATCATATATAGAATACTGGCCTGAACAGAACAATTGTTTTCATGTTACTTATGAAGTAAGTTGCTTATTCTTCATTAAGTCTTTTGGAGGTAATGTATTCGCCTCTACATCTAATTCGGCTTGGACAAACAGGTAGAAATAATTGAAGGAACATACCCCAAGCTGCTGCTGTTATGAGTTGTCCGTCACGCCCTTCTGACAGACAGTGCCTTCCATTGTGGCCTGCCTGTGAACCAGTACCCAGACTGCTGCACATTACAGTAAATCAGCTCTGATTTAACTTTTAGAAGTAGATCAGACATACATACCATAATAATAGCAAAGTGAAGGGAGTGGGGTGACAGGTTGAAGCGGTAACAGCCAATTGATTTGCTGTGCCCCATGGTCTGTCTGCCCAAGCTGTAAGTTTCAGAGAAGACAGACACATTTGTGGATGGTAAGCTGAAAATCTCTATTACGTTTGGCAGTGTAGTAGATCTTTTGAGTTACTGATGTAGTGCTACATTAAGCACTGAGTGCAACAGGCCTTTTTCCCTCCTCCTATTAGCTTTGTTACTAATACTCATCTTAGATTTTCAAGAGGGGTAATTGAAAGATAAAAGATTTTGTAACACTGCAGTGAGAAATGTTTGTTACGCTAGGGCATCCCATATAACTTGTACTTGTCACCTCATGTTTTGCACTGAATTATTTTAAGAAGCTTTACCACTTTACAAAGCTAGGTATTCAGCAGGTGTCATGTAGTGCAGCAGCTCCTCTAGTTTTACAGGAACAAAGCAAGCAACTTGTTTAAAAATTTTTTTGACTTCTTGAAGTACATCTTCGTCCTTTGAAGTATTCAATCAGGCACTACATTTTGCCTCTATAAAGGACCAGCGATAATAATTTTTTAATGCTTGGACAAGTCCCAGGAATCATAGGGAATTCTGGCCATAATTTTCCTGCACTTCCTTGCATGCTAATTTTGTCATTGCAGGAGAAAGAACTGTTCTTAGGCATTTTATGCAGCATCCAAAAGGGAGTCTTTGTGTAGAGTCTTTGTAAAGCTTTATGCAGAAAGTCTCAATGCAGAATAATTGTTCCATTTCTTCCTGGGGCTTGTATTTTTGTGGGAAACTACAGTTGTCCTTTTTGCAAATACTGTGATGGAGCAACCTCATTGTTTTCCTTTCCAGTTCTGAGCAGTGTGCATTTATCTACATGGATCACCCAGAAATCAGAAACCGTTAATTTTCAGTATATTGTAGTAGAAGTTAAACTTCATGGCAATTTCAATATGCACTGCATATTTCTATCTCATTGTGGGGGTTAGAAGGGTAAGGATAACCTGATGAAATCAGTTACAGTTTTGCCAATCCTCACATTCAAAGTATGTAAACCAGACCCAAAAGTCTCTAAGAAAAAATACTGTTTCTTAGTTTTTTCTGTTTTTTGTTAGAGTAAGATGTTCACAGTTTTCTCAACACATAAGAAAATAATACAAGTTGTGGGCAAACAAAAATGCTAAATAAGTTTATAGCCATTAGAAAGTTCACAAAAATAATAAAGCTAATGAAGAAATTTGGTAAAGCATCAAAACCAAATCAGACTGTTAAACGAATAATTTGACTCTCAAAGTTTTCTTTTATACAAGACGTCAAGAAGAGAAGAAGGGCCAGCCTTAGAGGCTGGCAGAGCTAAAGAGAGCTTTGCAATCCACCACTTGTATGGAGCAATGTTTTGGTGTTAACATGAAAAAAATAGAAAGGAAGTAGAGCAAAAGACAGAATGAAAAAAGAAAGAAAGCACAAAGAAGGTGGGACATAACTCTGTGATTCCACAAAGCCCTACCTTCTATATTTAATATTAAGCCTGTGCTTATATCCACCCCTCTTCAGGTAAACACCCAAGAGCAAAGACATAAAATGGGCAATGGTAGTATTAGGGAATCTTGCTATCAGCTGTCCTTACATTATGTGGTTTTTATTTTTATGGACCCCCCCACGCTTTCCGACAACAGGAATGTGATGCTTTAATGGAATAGCATACTCAAAGAATAGTTTAGGGAACTTACCTTCGGAGGTCATGTTATCTCCTCGTTCCCTCTCAAACTATGGGGTTTCTAAAGCGGTTACAAACCAGAATGGCAGAAATTGTCCTTCTTTGTCACACAGAAGTTTTGCCAGAAAAATTAAAGAGAAAGTTTTAATTTTACGTTCTCAGTTGGAACAGCTTAAATTTAACTGAAAACAGTAATTTAAAGGTAAGTGGATCTGGAAGGTTGATCTGTATGCTGACTAACGAGGCTACGTATTTTGCGCTTGGGTTTCTCTCTTTAGTATTTCTAGAGCTGCTGCATGTTCTCCTTTTTGCACCAGAAAGTTCAGCGGAGATACTGCAGCTGCTATTAGTGCTTAGTAATGCATCCTGAAAACATCTGTGCTGTAAACAGATTTTTTGAATTGGCGGGGTGCCACAAACATTTCACATTGATGCAGCCTTAATTCTAACCTGAAGTTTACTGCTAGGAAGTGGAAGTATTACGCGCTGTATGTACTACTTCATAACATATACTCAGGGAGAGCTTTGGTTTTTTAATATCTTCCATGGGCCTAGTTGTTAAATGATACTCTCCACAGTAGCGGCAACGCTTCTGTTGGGACTTGCTGTGACTCAATGATGATCTGGAGGAGTTCTAAAACTATAGTAAAGTTTTTTGTAAAGTTCCATCCATAGCAAATTTTGAATGAATGAACACACAGTGGGGCCAGTGTGATGTTTCTGTCTGCTCTTCAGACATCTTGTATGCAAACTTAAACACAACTTAAAAGGCACCTTTTGACTGAACCTTCAGTCTGTCTTAATAACTGAAAAAGAGCAGATTTTTAAATGAATTTATTTTGTTTAGTCTTCTGGATTCTGTCTTTAGTGTTCATGTTTCAAACTTTTTTCTTGCAGAATCAAGAAGTCTCAAACGTTGCATTTAATTTTGGGATAGATATTAAAAGATTTTGTGTATACATGTATATAAAACCAGACTGATTTTTCACATAGCCAAATGATTCCAGGAGCTTAAGTGCTGCAGGAAAAAAACATCCATGTAGGAACACTTGTGATGGTACCATAAGGGTTCCCCATACTCCCTAAGGCAGCATGTTCTCCTAAGCTCTTGGAGAGGTCTGGGCACAAAGTCAGTCATTTTTTAATGTGTTGCAGCCTTCACAATGTTTGGAATATGTTGACCACTCACCGAGACTGGTAAGCACATTGTCCTGGGCATAGTCCCACTGAAAAAGTGTTCTGAATCAGGAGCAGGAGTGGAAGACTAATCATGGTCATGCTTTCAGGGGGAAAATAAACAGACTAACAATGCCTGCAGGTCTGTGGAGAGCAATGCAGTTGTACCCACCCACTGGCTTCAGGGTAAATTTAACTCAGTTTCCATAAGTAGAAATTTAGAAACTCTACTGGAATGTATAATAATGGACCCTCCATACTGATGCTCTGCTGCTGTTGAACATTTTTTCATATTTACTTATTTTTTTGTTAATACAAAAGGTGACATTTCTGGGAAACAATGAGTGGATTCCTAAACATGGTATAGCCAGAAAGTAACACTTGATGCAGAAATTAGTACGTGAAGTTCTGTGCCCTGCATATTGAACAACACTACACTGTAGTATCAGTCTGTTATGGTCAAATGGAGTATAACAGCCATCTCTTTCTTCTTACCACTTCTATTCTGTCTAGGTTTTTAGCCTCAATATAGCATGTTTGTTGCAGGTGTTTTTTGAACACGGTCTGTAATAATTTTTCTTTGAATGTCATTGTATTTTCCAGCACAGATCCATGCTGAATCTGAGTCGTTGGGCCACAGAGCTTCCTCAATACTTTATCTTTTCCTCAACGTCAAATGTTAATTCTTAAATGTAGTATATTAACCTGCTGGGTCTCAGGGCATGCACAAATAACAGCCTGCCTAAAGAATATATTGTCTAAGTTCACAATTGTTTAGTTAGTGTTTGTAGAAATCTGCTTTTGAGGTTCAGCAAGCCTATGTGTATTTGCAGATAAAGGCACTGTATTGAAACTGTAGACATGTAACGACACATCGCTAGATCCCTTTCCATGCTTCCACTTCTCATGCAGTAGACTCTTGCGGTGCACCAACAGTGCATACTATGCTATTGTTAAAAATTGAATGTTTTGCTCAGTGTTTTGCTCTTTTCCTGACAGAACTATGGGACCCAAGCAGAGAAAATAAAGTACTTGGTCTTTGCAGACCATCAGTTTTATCTCATTACAGTCACTAGCAATAAACTCCTGGCTGTGAAAACGTGTGGGTTTATTGCCATTGTTCTCTGAAAGCCTCACTTCCATGGCCGTGTTAAGCTGTTGCTGTCAGCAGAATCACGACTGCTGCTGCGTTTATCTCTGAGATAGGAGGAAAGAAAAAGGCACAATGCCTGAGCATGTGAATTCTAGAGCCTCTCTGTATCTTCTGTCACAGGTGGGGTTCTGCAGTATACTCATAACAAATTGCACGCCATTAGACATTATTTCCATAACATTCAGCTTCCTGGAACATCACTAAAGGGTGAGTTGGCAGGCTGGCCTATTCACTCTCATAAAGATCTAATGTTTTAAGACACACTGAACTGGAAATCCTGAGGGTGAGAGGAGGATTTGAAAGACTAGTATTGACGCTGTCCTCAGGATTTTAGAAACCAAAAATACAAACAGGTATCCTGAATCAGGAGGAAGTAAGAAATACGTTTTCTCTATGATTTATTCATGTTTTTGTTCCGTGGAAGAGCCAGCTTGAGCCCAGCACCCTCGGGTAGATACTCTTCAAAATGCAAAAGTGAAACCCTTTTGAAAGTCTGTCCTTGACTGCCAGCACACTGACCTGTCAGAACTCTGCTAGTAACCAGGTATCAGAGAAATGTGTCTGTAGTAGTTTGAAGCTCCCCATCCAGTTTCTTGGTAGTCTTTTTTGTAATGCACAGCTGACTTCACTCCAGGTGGTAGTAGTTAATTTGTCTTTGGCAGCACTGTCTGAGATGTAGGTGCTCCGCATCGTACGCAGTTCATTGGTGCTCAGAGCCTAAACACGCAGACTCAAAGCCTGCAAGCACAGAAGAGGTGGCAACTAGCGCCTGCTGTGTGCCTCTTCTTTAAGGATACTTAAGGATGATTGCTGAGCTAAGACCACATTCACCCATCGTCCTGCTTTACAGACAGGAAATTTCAAGTGTCCAGGTACATAAGTCTGCCAGCTCTCTGTCAGGTTTTACACACAAGTTTTATCTGTCCTTCAATGTCTTAGCTTTCAGGCTATGTTATTACAGTTTGACCATATACATGCCTGTAAACTTAAAAGGTGATAGATGTTATACACCATATAAGCCGTGGCAGAGATCATGTAAACTTAAGTTAAAGCTATAGATAAAAAACGTATAGACATTAAAATATTAAACATGAAGATAAATGAATGTTTGCTCCTCAGATGATTAATGTTAAACATACAGATCAATCACTTTCTTCAGCAAGAAACTTAAAAGTTTATGTTTAGCTCTATTACTGAAGTGAAGTAATCAACCTTGCTAGTATAAGTGCACTTAGTCTTACTGTAGGTTTCTAAAGCTGTGCTAAAACCAACAAAAAATCCCTGTAAATCCCATCTTTGGTTAAATTGTCCCTGCATAATAAAAACAATGTGGGGATCTGACCAGTATTTCAATTTCAGATATAAAGTGAAAGGAAAGGCAGAAGTGTAGATGGTATCTGTTGTGCGTCTGAGGAGTGGAGTGGGGGTATATACTGATTTTCTGGCATACATAAAAAAGTATTTTATTAATTTGTATGGAAAGCAGGCACCCTAAAGAAACATTTTATGATTCTGTGTTGGAATTTCTTTAAGCTTTTAATTTATGAAAATTAAGGCCTAGTGAGTGTTTTCTTGTTCTTCTTGGGAATGAAATAAAAGTAATCCCTGCAGAACTAGCTTCTAGCTTCTAGAAAGATATATTAACCTAAAATAATCTTTGCCTTATTTTCCTTTCAGTTCTGTGACATTCAGTAGGCATTAAATGCAAGAACAGAAAATGTTCACAGGTAGTTTTCAAAACCCAAAGAAGAGCTCATGCAGATGAAGCTGTTGCAATGTAGAAATGTTCTTTATGTAATAGTTAAAAGGTCTGTTCATAAGATGGTGTTGCCCATGACTAGTGGGGCCTGACGTGTTTCTTCTAAAGGTAGTGTTGGAGGCTGTTAAAAATCTTTGATATTCCAAGCTTTGGTGAGTGGGAATTGGATGATGGATGCTGAGTTAGGGAAGAATTCGGAGTGTATTAACCCTGTAAAAGATCTGTTAAAGAGAAAATTTTATTCCAGTGAAATCAGGGTGCCTCTCTTTCTCAGCTGAATTTGATAATAGAGCAAATCAACTCATTTTTGGCTAGTTATGATTTAAAATATTCCTTTCATTTGTTCTCGTTGAAAACTTTTAGTGCTGTAGTGCATTTGATTTTTATTGACTTATTTTCATTCAAAATTTTTATTAGCACATGAATCTTGCAGAAGTAGTTGGTTAAGGTCAAGTTAATGCAACTTTTGAAATTATTTCTGTAGTTGTCCATTGCTAATGACATTAAAATAATATTATGCTGCTTAGCTTCATGATGCTTTGAAAGAAACAGGATACTCTTGCTCATTGATTTTCCAGACTCATTTTCAATGATATTAGTGGTAAAGCTGGAGCCCTAGGCATCTGAAGAGAGTCCTTATCTACTCATGACATATTGGAAGAATCTGTTTAAATTATAGTAGCTCCTTTGCGTGGGCAATAGTAGGGTCTGAGTGCCTTGTAAATCCAAACATCATTGGCCTATACTTTAATAGTGAAAATAGTCTTATAGGGGCATATGCAAACAAAATATTCAGATCCTCTTTATATGACTTTAGTTCCTGTTTTAGAATTACACTGGATCCAAAACCTGTCAATCAGTGATAGCTTTTGTTGCAGGCTTCACATATGAGCGTGTGTGGGTGTGTTTGCATGTGTGGGTTTGTGTGTGTGTGCGCATGCCTGCTGACATAACCTGAAATCTCTTGGAAAGTGCTGTCATCTGTGAGCGTAACGTGCCGTGTATTCTAGTTCCTATTCCAGAATGATTTGAAATGGGTTTCCTTTTATAAGATGAATATGTTACTGTGAAATTGTCATGGTTTAACCCTAGCCAGCAACTAAACACCACACGGCCGCTCGCTCACTTCCCCCACCTTCAGTGGGATGGGGGAGAGAATCAGGAGAGTAAAAGTAAGAAAACTCATGGGCTGAGATGAGAACAGTTTAATAATTGAAATAAAATAAAGTAAAATAGGAATAATAATAATAACAACAATATTAATAATAATAATAAAAGAATATACAAAGCAAGTGTTGCATGATGCAGTTGCTCACCACCTGCCGACTGATGCCCAGCCAGTCCCCAAGCAGCCCCGGCCAACTGCCCCCAGCTTATATACTGAGCATGATGTCATATGGTATGGAATGCCAGTTTGGGTCAGCTGTACTGGCTGTGGTCCCTCCCAGCTTCTTGTGCACCTGGCAGAGCATGGGAAGCTGAAAAGTCCTTGACTTAGCATAAGCACTACTTAGCCACAACTAAAACATCAGTGTGTTATCAACATTATTCTCATACTAAATCCAAAACACAGCACTATAGCAGCTACTAGGAAGAAAATTAACTCTATCCCAGCTGAAACCCGGACACAAATGCAGGAGCACTTCCAGGAGCAGGACTTTACCCACTGGGCTACAGAGTCATGCTATGTCTTCTGCTGCCTTCTGACATTGCAAGTCTTCTCTTCCTTTCAGCACAGTGGCTTCAAGATGGCACAAAGAGTGCAGCTGCCCAGATTCATCAGTTTCCTATTGATAAACGTACCTCTCTGCAAAACAGTAGAAAGAGATTTGAGTGTCCTTAGCTCTGGAAACACCAACAAAAAACCTGAGTGATATATAAAAGACAGACAACGCTACTTTCTCTGGCTCTGCTCAGAAATGAAAAAAGTCACCACTGCCTTTGGTACTGAACCAGTGAGTACCAGGGATGTGCTGAGCGTTCCTCAGAGAAAAGCTGGATATCCTGTTCAGTGTTTGAATATCAGTTAGTGTTTATATGGGAGGGAGAGACCGACCTCTTCCAGTAAGGCAGTTCTGAGAAAACAAAAGAAGCAAAACTTCGGGTGCCTGGGGAGGTCCTCGCTTGAGCAAGGGCATGGATAGGCTGCAGCTGAAGACAGAGTGGCTCAGATTGCAGTTACAGACTTCTGAAGAGTGATTCTGGCTTACCTCTCTGATATTTGAGAGTGCTTAAGTGTGCTGGGAGGGGGTTGCTTGGCTCTTTTTTCTACAGCTGATGGGTTCGTTCAATTTTACAACCCTTTAACAGTTGTTAAAACAGAGTAGTAGAAAAGCATCTGTTGTGTTACCCCAGATCCGATGTTATAAAAGCAAAAATAGTTAAACATGTAAAAGCACATTTAAAAGCCCCAACTGGCTCTTGCTTGCAGCCTGCAGAATTCTCTCCCAGGATGCCGGACTTTATTCCAGGCTGCGCTGTTGTAAATCAGGATTAACTCAAGCAAAGTCAGGGACCAGGATTCTGTTCCTGGGTTTTTTTGTTCTTAGTTTTCTGGATCAGAACTTCTGATCTTCCACTAAACTTACCTTGCACACTGCTATATAATCGTCTTTCTCTATCTCATGAAAGAGTCACATTTTACTGGAGGGAAAAATAATTTATTTAAAACTTCTAAATCACCTCTCCAAGGAACTATCGATATGCATTGAGGATATTCTTATACACATAGAGGATTCCTAAGTCAGCACAGATATCAAAGGGCCAGAAAATGACTTGTATTAGGAGACACAAGGGCTGTGATCTGAAGTGTTAGAACTACCTGAATGTTTCTTCTAATGGCCCACTGAAAAGGAATTTAACACAGTAATCCTCTGAATAAGGAACATTTCTTTTGCGATATGAACCTTTCAACTACAGTTACCTGTTAATGTCATACCATGAATTTTGGCAGATGTAAGGCCTCAGTTTTTCAGTTAACTGCTGGAACATCTCTGTCTTGGGGACAGGAGGCTGTTTTGTCTGATTCTGAATGCATCTCCAAGACCATGCTGCTTGTCCTGATAATGTTTCATGTTGCTGCATCTTGCTGCATCAGTAAGCCCGAGAGGGGCCCTTAGAATAGCACGTTTCTTCCAGTGTCCCTGTGAAATTAATGGGGAACCAGAATGTTTGTTTCCTGAAGACATCAGAAGTTAATAACAAAAATAAAAGCCATGCTGGCCAGTAGTACACTCAGCATGGAAAGCCAAAACCATGTCATTACCCAGAAATCGTCAGGCCATGGTAAGTATTGTAGGAACAAAGCTATTAACAAACCTCTGCCAGGTGGGAAGGAAAGTTTCTCCATTGATATCTTGGCCAGGCTCCAGCGTTTGTACATACATTTTCCTTACATTCACTCATCGGGTTAGTAAACTCTCTTTTCCCATCTTAAGCTGTTATACTGGCGAATGGCTGCTATATTTTCTGTCCCAGAAGAGGCTGCATTTTGTTCACCTGTACTATAGTTTCTGCTAAGGCAGGGAGAGCTCTAAATTGTTCTAATGGATCTCCAAGCTTATTTTAGACTATATTAGTGCCATATGAAGTTGTTTAAATGCAATGCTTCAACAAATCTCATTTTGTTACTATGGTGAAGATGGATCTTCCACGGCAGGAGTTACACTGTCACAGAACCATGACTCTGCAGCTCTTTATGTCATTCAGTGTTCTCATTGCCTTGAAGACCTGCAGATCTATTCTAATGGGTTTGTCAGCCTGATTATTGTCTGGGGTAAACCTGGCCTTGGTACAGGCAGCAAGAGTGTTCTGCTCTCTGGCACTGCAATGTTTCTCTTCTGTTCCTCTGCAGCAGCAGATGCAGAAGTAATAAGTAACAGGGAGGAGTCAGATTGTAGTCAGGAAAAGCCATTGTAAATTTTATTAAAATCCAAGAGATCTGGCTTATGCAGGCAAGGATTTAGGTCCCTCTGTCCTCTGATTTCAGGGAGAGTCAATTCAGGTGCTTTGCATATACTTAGGTGTTTCACCGTATTTGCGTTATAAAACACCTCTTCTCGTGAAATTGTTAATTAAATAGCAAAATTTAGTGCCATCACCCAGTTCTTGATATACAGTAGTAGGGATAGCTGTTGTGGATGTTCAAGTAGTGCAAAGCCTCAAACGATTTTCTGATCTGTACCGTGGCCCATTTAGAGTTCTCTCCAGGACAGCACATAAGTACCTTGTTGAAGATCTGACAGTGGGCCTGCCTGCTGATTTATTCACTCAAGAGTAAGATTTAAAAAGAGATAAGGACACCATTTTGCTTAGAAAGCCGTATAATCTCAAGAGTGTTTTCCTTTCTTCTGCTCTCTCTGATATGAGAGCAGAAAGGAGGGCAGTATCAGGAGGATGTAGGTACATGGTCTAGTCTAGTTTATCCCTAATATTTTGCAGCTATCTGCTTATTTATATGAGGAACAAAGACCAGAAAAACTGACATTGTTTTCACTGGCCATTGAGACAGACACTTCCTTGACTAACACACTGAGATAACATTAAACATCTGCTTGGATCAGGATAGGTGTTTTTGCAGCAAAGCTTCCAGCAAGAGCTGAGGGCATCTTTTGCAAATTTTTGTACTTGGGGCAGGGATAGGAGAAGGAAAACATGGAGGGAGGAGGGGAGGGAGGGTTTGGTTCAGGTGCTTTCTCCAAATTGTTAATTTCTGGTAACAGTTTTCTTGCTCCCTATTATAAAACTGGAAAAAATTCTTACTTTACCAGGTTTGTATGTTTTTAAGCTATGTTTGCAATAGTATAGTGTCAATCCTTTTGCCAATGGAGAAGGGAGTCTGTTTTTTCCCACATGTGTATTTTTAAAAAAGAATAAATTACAACTGTGGCCTGTAAAAGGATTTTCAAATGTGCAGCAAAATTTCTGTGCACAATTGCCAAAGGACTTACCAGCTTCCCTTGAGTAAAGCAAGACTTCAAACCACACAAATACAGAAGGTCAAAAATGCTCATGCATCTGGCATCACAGAAGATTTAACTGGGCAGTCATTTTCATTGCATGTTACAAGCAGGAGTGTGAGCCAGTCGAGAACTGCATGTAACATGACAGGCAAAAAGTCTGGGTTGTTCTCTCTGCTTCTTCAGCATCAACTTCCTGGGACCATATACTTTCTGACTCTTGCCTAGAGATAATGAATCAGGCAACAAAGACAAAATGTATCATGACTTTTCTTCTATTTCCTCTGCAACTGACCTACTCCAGGGGAGGTTGTGATACCTATTGAAGTGGGAAGATTCAAGATTGCCATATATCAAATGAGGCAGACTTTTTGCTTGTTGCATTCATCTCAGACCTTTAGTTACCCTCCTTTATCCCCACCTAATTTGGTTTCTTTAACTTTTAGTCTCTGTCTTATCCCACCATTTTTTTGCATCATACAAAGAATAGATTTTGTATCAGCAGGTTTTAAATGAGGACCTTCATCATGGCATTAAAACATCTGTGTTTTAAACCAACAGGCCATTAACCTACTGGTAGTCACTGCAAGAATGGTCAGCATACTTTTCCATGTTATTGTGACCAGCCTTTTGAGCAGATAGCAGTTGTAATACTGCTTTTGGGGAGTGAGTGTCAAGAGATGTCAAGGCCATCACACTGTCTGCAGTTGTCATGTATGTGGAATACTTCATGGTTTAGCCCCAGCCGGCAACTGAGCCCCACACAGCCGCTCGCTTACTCACCCCTGATGAGGTGGAGGAGAGAATCAGAAGAGTAAAAGTGAGAAAACTCGTGGGTTGAGTTAAAGACAGTTTAATAGGTGAAGCAAAAGCCGCGCGCGCAAGCAAAGCAAAACAAGGATTTCATTCACTCCTTCCCATCGACAGGCAGGTGTTCAGCCGTCTCAGGAAAGCAGGGCTCCGTCACACGTAACGGTTACTTGGGAAGACAAACGCCATCACTCCGAACGTCCCCCCCTTCCTTCTTCTTCCCCCAGCTTTATATGCTGGGCATGACGTCATATGGTATGGGATATCCCTTTGGTCAGTTGGGGTCAGCTGTCCCAGCTGTGTCCCCTCCCAATTTCTTGTGCACCCTCAGCCTCCTCACTGGTGGGGTGGGGTGAGGAGCAGAAAAGGCCTTGACTCTGTGTAAGCACTGCTCAGCAGTAACAAAAACATCCCTGTGTTATCAACACTGTTTTCAGCACAAATCCAAAACATAGCCTCACAGTAGCTACTATGAAGAAAATTAACTCTATCTCAGCCAAAACCAGCACAAATACTCAAAGAAATAAGACAACAGATCAATGGCATGATTCACTTCGTTAGCACTGTGCTGTATGTCCGTTTGGTGATGGATAGATTAGAACAGGATGCTCACTCTAGCACAGGAGCAAATCACCTGATAGCAAATTAAGAACATGTAAGGAATGACATTGATAGCCTACAGAGAGCTGTGGGTATAAGGCTGTTTTCAAAAAGAAGGGGAAAATCCCTCCATTTTCCAGCGGAAAAGAATTTCGGATCGGGCAAGTTGAGTTTTGGAAGTTGTAGAGAGTCCTGCTTATGTTAGGAGTACCCTTTTCTAGCAAGTCAACAGAAGCAAAAAGGTCAAGGGAGTATGGGGAGGTTAGAGCGCAGGGGAAACGACGTGATTGTTCCCCTGTGCTGCTGTGGTGCATCTGTCACCAGGGCATATGGGTGCAGCTCTTCTGCAGGAGGAGACCAACGATTAGCACAGCACTGGCAAGTACAGCATACACTCCAGAGAGGCATGGGTACAGTCATGCTAGCTGTGTTTGTTACTGGTTATACCATGCCTATTACCCCCCACTGAATGGTTTCCCAATTGCGTATATAACCCTGAGTTAAAGGAGCTTCGACTGTGTGGCTGGGACGTTTGAAAGCTGCTTGCACATTCTTGGGACATAATGCAGAGCTCTGGGGTTTTGAACACCAGGTTAACAAAAAGGACCCTTCTGTTACTTTCTTCTTGTACAGCAGCACTGGGGCTCAGTCTACAGATGAATCAGGGTTGCCAGGTCACTCATCCAGAAATACTTTTTTCAGCAAGTAGCAGCTAGCTCAAAAATTTCAGTGTCATCTTTGTATTTCTTTGCCTTTTAATAACCATAACTCAGCAAAGTAATTTGGTGTTTTGAAATTCTGTCTCGTTACAGTATCGCCTTGCAGATAGTAAGACAGTCATCTTTCTCTTTGGAAATTTTTTTCACTGTTAAAAAGAATCCAAAGTTTAAATAAATACTTGGACTTTTCGTGGGTTTAGGGTTTTTTTTTCTCTCTCTTCTTCTCCTTTTTTAAGTACAAAGTTCCAGGAAAGGAATTATTAAACCTGGACTCCATGTTAAATGAGGGCTTGGAGGAGGAGAAGGCAAAGGCTACTGTGGCTGAGCTGAAGGACAGAACAGAACAGAATCCTTAACAAGTCAAGGATCTAAATCTAAGCTCGTCCATTCCCAAGAACCAGTCGTAATGATAATGTTCTGTGGCTGATTTATTTATAACTATAGCAGTTGCAATGGGAACAAAACATTAGGCTGAATTCTGACCTCAGAATATAAATCTGGAATCATTTCACTTTGATTTTCTAAATTTTGATGGCATTCCTTTGGATTCATTCTACTGTAACTGAGATCAGAATCTGTCTGTTGTATTAGATTTTTTTTCCTTCGAGACTGCATTTCTACCATCCTTTTGTCTAATTTTGAACAGAAAAAGCAGCAGAGTGTATGTTTAAACTAGTGCTGTTTAGTTTAAACTCCGTATGCTCATCTGTACCTTGAGGCTGACCAGACTTCTTTGAGCCTCCTCCGTACTCCAGGGACAGACTGGTTGGCAGGCTCTCCAAGGCTGAGGAGTCCAGCTCACCGCACAGGACCAATTGCTTTCAGTGGTACAAGGAGGCACTTTTTAACTATTTAGGACACCATGTCGGTTTGTAAACCAGTTTTGCAGAAGGGGAGAGAAGTCAGAGAGAAGTCATTATGGATTCTGTCGTACCCAGATGATAAATCTGTGATAGCAGCAATGTTTCACTTTTATTTAAGAGTAATGAAACAGAGATAGCTTTGCAAAATCTGAGAAGTTCCACAATGGCAAATGTAACTACACAGCCTGTCTGAAAACTTAATGCACATGAAGAGCAGTGGGAATACTGGAAGTTTATTATGCACCCTAAGCTGTTCTGCACCCACTATTTTTTTTCTTCTCTGTATTATTTACGTGTCCTCAAACTGACTGCCTAAGACATCTGAAAAGCTGTTGATGAAAGTCCTCGCTCGCAGCAGAAGCAGTGCTCTATGGCCTTTGCACTTACTGCCTGTAACTGCTTGTTAAGTGGGAACATGGGCTGCAGAGAAGTTAAAGGATTTGTCAGCTTGGTTTATTCAGCTTGTTTTAGTCAGTTAATACAGAAGTATGAGTTTCTTCATTACAGTAACATTCTTCAGTAACAATCATATGTCAGCCCGTGGAAGATGAAACTAATTATTCTCCATTTTGGGACATGCCTGTTCTGGATCAGAAAATATAGTGCCTTCAAGAATTCATCTCTTAGTTCAGTGAACCATCTTGCAGTGTCAAGTGCCAGCTATTCCCCTTCCCCCTTTTTTAAGGCTAGTATTTTCTTGGGTGTACTTTTAAAATTCTGGTTTGGGTAGCTTTTACAAAAATCTGCAGGCTGCTGCTGTAATCATTCCTGAATTTAGCCATGCTCTGATGGCGGAAATGTGATCCCCCTGGTTAATAAGCAACTAGCTGGGGTTTCTGTTACATTTTTTGATAGATTGTATTTATTTTGCCCTTGGAAATAACAACAGTCATTTATTATAATCCAGGTATTGGCTAATTGCATGGAGTTTCGATTCAAATATTGCCAAGACATCTGTACGTATTATCGTTTCTGTAGCTTAGCGATGTCTCAGTTCATGGCTTGAGCATTTAGGCCTCCTCCTCTGTGATCTTCAATATTAGCTTTAGCATTGAGATGAATGGATGTGACAACCAAAAGCAAACATTTCTTAAGGAGATAAAGTAGTTGTGCTTTGATAGCTTCTCTGGTCCCCAGTTGGTACATCAGGAGTAAGAAGGGCTGCTCTGCATTTCTAAAGCTGCTTGAAATTATATCAAAAGGATTTGCCTCCGATGAACCCAGTACAGGGCAGAAAAAACCCAGGACACTTTACCGCATTATCTGCACCTCAGCGATGGCAAATGTGGAGGCAGTTCAGGGATACACTGAGCAGGACACTTCTGCGTGCTGATGTGCTTCCCCACTCACATGCTAACAGGCACAGCGGTGCTCACATCTGCAGTGGAGGTACCCTGCTATGTCCTTGGCCAGGGAGTCCAAACCAAGGCACATGTTTCTATTGATGACACCCAGACTGGTTACAGCCACAGTTGATAATTTAGGTAAGCTGTAATAAAAACCCTGTTTTCAGAATCGAAATTCTCACTGTATGTCCTCACGTCCCCCTTAGTGAAACTGGGAAATTTGTCCTTTAATTCCCACTCTTATGAGTGCTGAGCAGTATTTAACAGGAGACTAAAATTTGAAAAACTAGAAAGCTTGCAGCGGCGTTAATTTAATATCTCCATCTTCCCTCTGCACATAATAAATGTTTTTCTTTTGAGAGGATGAGCTGGGCTTTTAGGGAGTATGGGACTGATTAGCTGTGAGTTGTTTTTTTTTTTAAAGAAGCAGTAACGACACCTATGTAGTTCAAATCTGACTAAAACATGAACTATAACTAAAAAATCAGGAGGGTGTGCAACAAAGCTAAGTAGCAGTAGAGTTTCAAGCGTGACACCATAGTCATCATGTCTGAGGCACAATCATAGAAGGAGATGAACCCTTCAGCTTTTTGGGGCAGCTCGGTGGTACACAATACCATGCAAGATCAGTCTTTAATGAAGGGCAGTTTTGAAGGAATTGTTGGTGCCATGTTGTGTATGCCTGGCTGTTTACTTGCAAGTGTTGCTTTTGCTGCTGCTTTGGGGTCTCCAGCTGCAAAGTGGTGTAACTTCTAAGGTATTTTGGAAGAGCTATTCCTGTGTCCCTTCAAGAGTTTTTCTATTAAAAGAGCAATCAGAGTGGTACACCTAACTGGGAGGAAGGTGAAAGCAAAGGGGCCTAGCCTTCAGTCAGTTATTTCAAATTCGTTATTAAATTTGATGCTGTGAAATGCCACTGTTGAATAATATGATGAGGAGAGTGTCTGTCGCTTGCGTGTTTGGTTATCTTTGGTGCTAGCGGTCAGATATATGCATGCATTAAGTGATCTTCTGGATTGGAAAGGAGGCCTAGGAAGTCATAACCTAGTTTGCAGTTACAAACTCACGCTTTGCTCCAAAGCTGTTGTCTTGAGAGGATGACAGGACGGTTATGACAACCCTACCTTCTCTATTCACAGGTGTTCCCTTTCCAAAGAACTTCCTTCAGATCTGCAAGAAGATACTCTGCCGGCTTTTTCGGGTATTTGTTCACGTCTACATCCATCATTTTGACCGTATCATCCTTATGGGGGCTGAGGCCCACGTCAATACCTGTTACAAGCATTTTTACTACTTTGTGACAGAGCTCAACCTCATAGACCGCAAAGAACTAGAGCCTTTGGTAAGTGCGGGCTCTGGGGCAAAGTTCTAGGAAATTTTCCTCCTCCCTTCACTGAGCCTTTCTCACACGTGTTGCAGTGGATTTCCTCTGGGAATAAGGTCCATGGTTGAACACAGGCAATTCAAAGGGATGAACTCTTGCCTCTGTCCATAGATGCATTCCATCTGCTGCAGTATTTGTTAGATGCTCAGTAGGCTCAGTAGAAAGAGGAAAGTGCAGTGTATTTTGTATGGAAAAATATAAGGTGGGAAGTACTGCCATTTGAAAATAGAAGTTCATTTGTCTTCTGGTTCTTCCTGTGCTATATATTTTATATGTAATTTTATTCTGTCTTTTTTCATTGGTCATTAACAGCATGGTACTCGTAGCAGTCACTTGAATGCATGTGAAGGAAAGAGTGGTCTATATAAAGGTGAATTGTTTTGGGTTTTTTTTAATCTTTAAGTAGGTGTTTGTGAAGGTATTGAGTGTGTTAGATCCAGAGCACACTCTAGGTCTAAGTGAGACAGATGAGGTGAGACAGAGGTTCAGACATTTAGCAGCGTAACAAAACTTCCTTTTGGACTGAAATAGATCAAAATTAAATTCATTGTTTCCAAAAGTAAGGTTCCAGAACTGAAAACACTTTTGCTGTTGCTTGCAAAGACAAATAAAATAGAAGTGTAAGCAGAGAACAAAAAGTAAGGCGCAATTCAGAAAGCAGTTTATGCACAAACCCTCACTGTGGGCATTTAGCCGACTTTAAAAGGGATCAGGGCAACATTCCTCCATGGGTCAGAGTTTGGAAAATATTGTGTCGTACAACTTATTGATGAAGTGCTAGAACCACTGGGATTTTTTTTTTCCACAGAATCACAGAACAGCTGAGGTTGGCTGGCACCTATGGATATCATGTAGTCCAAATCCCTGCTCAAAGCAGTGTCACCTAGAGAGGGCTGCCCAGGACCAGGTCAGGTTTTCAGTTGTTCCACGTAAAGGCGCATTGCAAGGAGGTGTAGAGCATAGTTGGTATGAAACACTTCTGAAAGCGTGATGTTTGCCTGCGTTTCTGCAGGAGTTGGAGCTGTTGCAGGTGTGGTAGATGTATATGCTTATGTGGACTGAAGGAGAGCCTGTAAAGTGAGACAAAATGGATGGTCTCGTTTTCAGCGGTTCACAAGGCCCACTGAAAGACACTGTGTATGGCATGTATGTATCTATGGTTTCTTTCTAGATAGGAGAACTTAATATGCCCTCTAAATGTGTCCTAAGGGATAGAAGGAGACCCTGCAAAAGAGAACTTCCCTCCAGACTAGTGATCCTAGGATAGCTGTAGCTGTTCAATGCTGAGGATGTCTCACAGGCAAGATACAAGGCAGGATATCTCAGAGGCAGGAAGAGAGGCGATCTTAAGGTCCTTACAAGATCCTTGCTTGCTTTGGGATACAGAGAGCACAAAAATGATTTAATGCTGCAGTTGGTGATTAGCAATATTCTGCACTAAGCAGATAGATGAAGGATTGGGGACAGAGTGGCACAGAAGGTGGCCCAAGTCCAGCAGCAGAGTAAGCTAGGAACGTGCTCAACTGGTGTGTGCTTTCCACTTGCATTCTAGCATTCCCTCCCTTCACAAAGTTATCCTCAGGATCACCATATGATGTAGGTTTATTAACTTTGCTGGGATGCAGGGTCTCCCAGAAAAATGTTTCACCTGCACTGGGGAGGCACCATGTCAGCAAACTGACAAAGCTCCACCTGCATCCATCTTCCTGTCCTTGCCTTGGGTGGGTGTCAGCAGTGTGGAAATGCAGGAAAAAAACACAGGTTGGTGTTTTTGTCTTCAGCTGGGCAGAGAAAAGGGAAGGAGTTGCCAAACAAAAGCAGACATTACAAATAATCTTGAATTTTAATGTGGTAGTTGAGGACAACCTGTGTCCTGCCAGGTTCACCATGGCAGGAAATGAGCCCACATTATCTCCCTTAATTAGAAAATGGTCCAAGAGCTGATTAAATAAACAGACTGCCACATGCTTTAATAAACAGGAAGGCAATTGATTTCTCAACATAACTTCAAGAAGGGAGAATAACTGGGGAAGCAGGCAGTAGATGAATAGTAATATTAGCCTGCAGGACTTACGCTCTTTGTTTAAAATAGATTTTATCAGCCTTTTGCAACTCAGTGTAGCAGTTATAAAATCAAATGAAGCAAATGAGTCAAACAGAGTTCCCCCTCCCATTCAGGAGTTGCATAACTTGTCCTTTCTGCAATCAAAGAGGGGGCTATAGTTTAAAATGCTGTGTATCTTTTCCCATCTCCATCACTATGTTAATTTGACAGATCCCCGAGTCTTTCGTCGAGCTGTTTTATGTGGGGACAAAAAAGGAAGCTGGCACAGTCACTGACCCCGCAGGTGGTCCTGAGGAAAAAAACGCATGTCCAGTTCGTTAATTTGGGGGAAAAGAAGTCTGAAAGTGTATCTGCCCCTTTCCTGCAGGACCGCGAGAGCTCTCAAACGACCTTTAAGGCATGCCTCCGTGGGGAAGCTATCGGGAAATAAACTAAAGTTTGAATTTTAAGATGTGGCATCTGCTTTGTGCTGGCTCCCTGTGTGACCGGCTTTATTTTCCTGGCAATAGTTCACCTTAATTCACTTCTGAGTCTCTTCCCATGGCCAAAACAGCGGAGCGGTGCCTTTTACCTCCATCCCACCCCCACCCTGTGTAGGTGACTGCTTGTTTAGGGTGCTTTAAACACTTCATCTAAATGTGCTTTTTAGTGAGAATCTTAATGCAGCTGCCTCAGCACAGTAACTTACTGTTCAAACAGCAGCCCAGCTACAGCGAGTAATGCCCTTCTCCTTCCTTTCTGTGATCCCTTTTCTCTAACAACAGATTTCATAGTATGTAGGACTTACGAAATATGCCAGAGTACTTTATAAGCACATCATGAGTGAAACAGTCTTGGTTCAGGGAATTTTACTTAATTTATTGCCAGTTAACAAAACTTTTGATTACAGATCTAGATATTGAGGAAAAAAAGACAATTAAACAAAATACTTGGTGAAGAAACACCTTTCTTCCCCAGGCTCTAATTCAGTAAAAAACTTCTCTTTCCCCCTTCCCGGTCTCAACTCGCGTTGGTTTTGCTGCATGTTACACTCAGCCACTCCTCATCCCTTTGGTGAGGTGAGGGGCAACGCAGGAGACCAGAGATGTGTGTACTGCTTCTTGCTTCTTGTTTTCTTCCACTCCAGCGTGGGTTTAAGGTGGGGCACAGTCCCTCCATGATGTCCCTGCTCTGGTGTGGGTTGCTCGTGATGCACAGTCCCTTCAGGGGTGTGCCGGTTCTGGCACAGAGCACTTCCTTCCACGAGTACGTCTCCAACCACATCCCCAACAGTGCCACCAACCATATGTCCTCTCCTCTTAGTGGTTGCTGCTTTCTTAAATATCTGTGAGCAGAGGCACCATGTGCTTCTCTGACTGGTTGCAGTTTTGGCACATGGTGGGTTATTTGCAGCAGTTTCAGGGGCAGCTGGAAGTAGCTGTGACTCTCCCAGGGCAGTTCATGGCCTCCTGCCACAAGAAGTCACCCCTGTAGCCCTCTGCTACCAAAACCCTGCCAGTTACGCACAGTACAAAGCATCCTCTGCAAAGTCAATCATATGCAATCTGTTGGTTAAAGCCTTGCTTTCTGTTTCCAGTTTTGTTTTGGGTTTCTTGCCTATCTCTGGGCAATAGCTCTCTTCGTGAGTTTTCCCATGTGGAATACGTAGCATTTGACAGAAGTATTGTGAGCCTGAATTCAACAGTGTTTGCAAAGTACTCTGATGCCATGAAATAAAAGTTGTAGTAAGAGTAGAGCTTGCTCCTAGTTCAACTTCCTACCTTCAGCAGCAAGCTGGATCCTTGACACATACAAAAGGAATGGGAAGACCAAAACTTCCTGCGTTCCTTAACTTGGTGTTCGCTGATTTGCTTTGCTGTTGCTTTAGGAGTTCCGCTGATGAAAACGGGAAGTGTGCAAGCACCACACCGTCATGCTTCCTAGCTCTGTAGACTTGACATGAAACTAGCAGTCTGTTAGTCTGTGTTCTGAACTCCGGATCCAGACCCTTGTTCCCCTTCTCTCCCAGGGTGGAGATTGGATATCTTCAGAACTGCTTCATAGAAAAACCTCATCTCTATTAAAGTGTTCTCAATACATGCAACCATATACTCCATCCCCACTTATGAAAGGTGTAGCTCTTTGTAGTTAAGATATAAATTGAGACCTGTTTTTAACATATTTTACTAGGTCAGGTCACTCATCAGGTTTTTTTACTTTTAAGAAATACAAGCTGCTGTATGCAAGGCAACATAATCCCTTCCAAACAGTTTTTGATTTCTTTAGCTCAACACAACATAAATCATCATAAATCTGATTTTCCCTTAAAGAGAGGTGAGTACCTTCTCTGATATGCATCGCTTTCCATTACTCCCATCTCAGGAAAGAAAGGCTAACTTCCAGGAATAAAATGCTGCTACAGGTAGAGCAGGTCCCCCCTAAAGGAATCTATCATTTCAAAGTGTCTTTTAGCTATGTGGCAGCATCAGATCACAGACGAAGTTTCTCTGGTGTAAATAACACTGTTTCAAAGAAAAAGAATTCCTCCTCCCATTCCTCAGTGTGAGGGGGTAGGGTGTCTTTTTTAGCAGTAGCTGGTGACCACCTGGTTTGGCCTGGTGATTGCAGAGCCTGTTCACTGCTGCACTCCAAACTTAGCTGGAGCCGGCACAGATCCTGTCATGAAACCTGAGGATCAGTGCAGCTACAGCAACGTGACCTCTGGAAAGGGTGGGGGGAAGAAAAAACTAAAACCTTCTGAAAAGCAAAAAAGTTAATGCTGGAGTGGCATTAAACACAAAGTTTGGGTTTTTTTTTCCCTGGCAGGAGGGTGCCTGTCAGACACACAGAGGCAAAGAATCCAGCAGCTATACTTCTCCTTCAGTCATGAAAGAGCCTTCTGATTCAGAGGCCGTAGAGATTTGTGACTGAATCTCACTGCAGAGCATTTTGTCAGATAACAGTTAGTTGGTGATGCAGCCAAGTCTGCTCCCAACTTCTCAGCATTGATCTGTGTGTATTGCAGTATCTTGTTTTGATTTCTAAATCCGTACATTTTAATTTGCCTGATATTTCACTGTGCCTTGAGTTTGTCAGAGTTAAGCGAAAAAAAAAAGCCACCCAAAAATGTGGTGAGATTTCAGTGTTAAATTTGGAGGTCTGAGCACAGTGTAATTCACTTGAAGAACAAAGTTCCCAAGATGCATTTTTTTTTTTTAAACTTGTGGGACGCATGGACCTAGCTCTTTTTCTCACTATTGAGCATTACTCATTAACATAACCTTAAATTTTATATCTAAAGAGGAGAGTTAGGGAAAAAAAAAAAGATATTTGGTCTTTTTGCTGTGCAAATCTGTGCAAGGTCATAGAGGGCCTGAGAATGTGTGCGGGGCTTGTATATTCAATATGTACTGTGAAACTCGTGTTCTAATAAAAAATCTTGGGTGGTAAATGCAAGTATATTTCATCTCTCCATGGTCACCCAGTTACAGAACTGTGGGCAGGTCAAGCATTCATAGCGTGCCAATGAGCAGTGGGAAGTGATGCACAAGGAGGACCCTTTGAGTACATTTGCTTCTCTCACAGCTATTAGGAATTGTCAAATACACAAATCTGTTTGCCAGAGATACCAGTATATGCCATTTTTGTACCTTTTTTCGGTTTAAGCAATGTAAGAGATCAAAGAGAACCTTTTGTGCTCTTTCAGAAATATCAAAAAATATATTGCAAACCAGTCAGATTCCCAGCAGATTCCTACATAACTTTGGAAACTATTCATGGCAGTGAAATTTCCCTCTAAGGACAGGGGTAAAAGACAGCAGTATACGGACATCCGCTTTGCTCCTTCTCCAGAAGTTGTTTTTTTTTAATAGTCCCATCCTGTGAAAACTTTGACCTTTTTCTCAGAAGTCATTTTTTATAAACATTTTGTTTATGAGAACAGAAAGTAATAATTACACTTGAATGAAGAAAAATAGAGAAGGATATTATTTACAAGTGCTGTTCTGATAACTGTTAAAATGCTGATTTCATTTAGATGCAGAGACAAATGGTAGCAAGCGGGTAGCACTGGGGCTGGAAGTGGTGGCAGTCAGTGGAGCTGGGGTATAAAAATGGTGAAGCTGGTAATTGCCTCCATGAGGATGGAGTTCATCTGCAGGATAAGCAACGACAGTAAGGTTTTCTTGCCTTATTCTCCATTATTCTCAGTGTAAAAGCTTCCATTGGCTTTATAGCGTGATTGGCTTCTGATAACATTTTCATTGGAGCTGCTTAAAAGTAACCATCTAAACGTGTTCTTTTTCCCATCTCTGTAGAAAACTGTCTTTCTGAATGGGATCTCTAGTGCTTGTCCAGGCAGTCTACTAAGTAGAGAGATGAGTGTTTCATGCATTAACCTAATCATTAAACTCTGTTCAGTTGTTCGGGGTTTTTTTTTTTTTTCCCTCTCTCTTTTTCCCCCCAAGGAGGCAGTATTATATATTATTTGCAAAAACCTATTATGGTCTGGGGGACAGAAGATTTCAAAGTTAAATGTGTTCAGGAAATTACACATTGAGGTTTGTGTAATGACCATAACTCTGCCTTCCTATATTTTATGATTCAGAGCTGCATTGATGCCCTGATAACACCGACATGAATCTGAGGCACTTTATTTTCTGTCAGTGGAATTATTCCAGATCTTCCCATAAAATTCATAGAAAAATCTAGGCTCTCAGACACAGGTGGTATGTTCATGTGCTGTTTTTCCACCAACACTAGTATTACACAATGTGCTGCTTTGTGTGCTGCTGTAGGGTGCTCTGCACCCCATGGATGTATTAATTGACAGGTTCATAGGCACGTTTAGCAGAAGAACCAAAAACTACAAGGGGAAAAAGGAATAGTTATTTTTGTACTTACAGACAGGATGTCAGAAGTGCTGCCATATGTGTGGCATTGTTTGTGAAAAGACAGTGTTTCCATCTCTGCGCTTTCCAGCCAGTATCTTCCATAATCTGTTAAAAAAAAAAAACACTTAAGGTATATTCCACAATCATTTTAAGCCAAGATGAATGCAGTCTGAAATTGAAATGGTGATCCTGCCCTTCCTGACTGCTCACTGGATAGTCCTCTCTCCTTCCTTGTGTCAGAGCTAGCCTTTGTGTTACCATAGTCAGATGGTGGTTTTAATAGAATTGTAGAATGGTTTGGGTTGGAAGGGACCTTTAAAGGTCATCTAGTCCAACTCACTTGCAATGAGCAGGGACATCTTCAACTAGATCAGGTTGCCCAGAGTCCCGTCCAACCTGACTTTGAATGTTTCCAGGCATGGGGCATCTACCACCCCTCTGGGCAACCTGTGCCAGTGTTTCACCACCCTCATCGTAAAAAATTTCTTCCGTATATCTAGTCTGAATCTACCCTCTTTTAGTTTAAAACCATTACCCTATGTTCTGTCGCAACAGGCCCTGCTAAAAAGTCTGTTCCCATCTTTCTTATAAGCCCCCTTTAAGTATTGAAAGGCTGCAACAAGGTCCTTCTGGAGCCTTCTCCAGACGAAACAATCCCAACTCTCTCAGCCTTTCCCCATAGGAGAGGTGTTCCATCCCCCTGATCATTTTTGTGGCCTCCTCTGGACCCGCTCCAACAGGTCCATGTCTTTCCTGTGCTGAGGACTCCAGAGCTGGACGCAGGACTCCAGGTGGGGTCTCACCAGAGCGGAGTAGAGTGGCAGAATCACCTCCCTCGACCTGCTGGCCACGCTTCTTTTGATGCAGCCCAGGATGCGGTTGGCTTTCTGGGCTGTGAGTGCACATTGCCGGCTCATGTCCAGTTTTTCATCCTCGGCCTTATTGAACCTCATGAACCGCATCACTCAGCTTGGTGTCATCTGCAAATTTGCTGAGGGTGCACTCAATCCCACTGTCTATGTCACTGATAAAGATATTAAACTGTACTGGTGCCAGTGCGGACCCCTGAGGGACACCACTCATCACTGATCTCCATCTGGACATCGAGCCATTGACCACTACCCTCTGGATGCGACCATCCAACCAATTCCTTATCCACCAAATAGTCCATCCATCAAATCCATATCTCTCCAGTTTAGAGAGAAGGATGTTGTGGGGGACTGTGTCAAAGGCCTTACAGAAGTCCAGATAGGTGACATCTGTAACTCTTCCCTTGCACTGATGTAGTCATACCATCACAGAAGGCTGCTAGGTTGGTCAGGCAGGACTTGCCCTCGGTGAAACCATGCTAGCTGTCTTGAATCACCTCCCTGTCCTCCATGTGCCTTAGCATAGCTTCCAGGAGGATCTGTTCCATGATCTTCCCAGGCACAGAGGTGTGACAGGATGGTAGTTCCCAGGGTCCTCCTTTCTACCCTTTTTAAAAATGGGTGCAATGTTTCCCTTTTTCCAGTCTCTGGGGACCTCACCTGACTGCCACGACTTTTCAAATATCATGGAGAGTGGCTTGGCAACTACATCAGCCATTTCCCTCAGGACTCTGGGATGCATCTCGTCAGGTTCCATAGACTTATATATGTTCCGGTTCCTCAGGTGGTCTCGAACCTGATCTTCTCTTACAGCAGGAGGGACTTTGCTCTTCCAGTCCCCGTCTTGCGGTCCATCCACTCAAGAGGTGTGGGAAGAGGGTTACCAGTGAAGACTGAGGCAAAAAAGTTGTTGAGTACCTCAGCTTTCTCCTCATCTGTTGTTACCAGTTTGCCAGTCTTGCTCATCGAGGGGTGGTACGCTTTCTTTGACCTTCCTTTTCTGGCTGACATACCTGTAGAAGCCTTCTTATGATTCTTTGTGTCCCGTGCCAAGTTCAGCTCCAGCCGTGCCTTGGCCTTCCTGACCCCATCCCTACACAACTGGGCAGCATCCCTATACTCTTCCCAGGATACCTGTCCCTGCTTCCACTGCCTGTGCATTTCCTTCTCGCCCTTTAGTTTGACCAGCAGATCTCAACTCATCCATGCCAATCTCTTGCCTTCCTTTCCTGATTTCTTACACCTGGGGATCGAGAGCTCTTGCGCTCTGTGGAAAGCGTCCTTAAAGGTCTGCCAGCTCTGTTCTGCTCCCTTGCCCCGAGGGCAGTTTCCCAAGGGGTCCTATTGACTAACTCCTTGAATAGCTGGAATTTTTGTGAGGACACTTTCCTGAGCAGTTACACACAACCTGATATTGGCACAAGACAGGTGGTGGAAAGGTGGAGCTGGGGGAAATGTGATGGTGTGACTGCTTTTGTGGCAGCCTGCACTTCTGTTGGCACAAACACAGCCAAAAGCGTAGTCCTTCACTGCGTGCTGGAAGAGTGAGTGTCCCTACATGCACGTGGGAGTTTGTGCTTGCAGCAGTTGCTAGTGCTAGTCCTGCCAGGTGTTTAGGGGATCACACAGAAGTCAGGATACCAAATCAAGAAGTCTCCGTTTTCACGTGAGTTTCTCCAAGCACCCAGTCTGTTTCAGGGTGAGCTAATTAAAAGTACTGCAGGCAGATGGTGCTCAGGTGAACACTCAAGGGTTTCTCTTTTATGCTTTTTGCTTTGCCAGGGCTACCGCAAGGCATAAATATCAGTCCCCCAGCTCTGTCACTACTGTGCATGAGGCCCAAGTAGCTGCTGTTACACATCCAATTTACTACAAACAGTACATCTTTTCACAAAATAATTAGCAACTTTGCTGCATCTTTGTCTATATCACAAAAAATGTTTACTCGTCAGGCAATTCTTTGCCAGAAATGACATAAACACAGTAGAAATACTGTAAACATAGTCTGGCTGGCACTAGCCGCATCCAGCACTCACAGTGGAAAAATCAGCAGTAGCAGGCTTAAAAAAACACGGCAAAGTATTGGCATTTTGACGAGGGTGCACTCAAATGAAACACTGCTGAGTTAAACAGGATGATTAAATGAGAATTCTTCTGCAGACAAATTTTTCAAGCATATAGTTTAAAATAAAAGTATACCGTTCTTAATTCACTTGATTTTTTTCCAAATTATTGTTTTGTCTGCTTAGCTAATTTTTTATGTTTATTGTGAAAATTAGAATTTGCGCTTTTCGAGTCCATTTTCTCCATATGTCAATTTACAATCTTCATGAAAGCAGTGATGGTACCCATAAATCAATAGACTGTGAAATATAAATTATTTGCCAGTCAACAGAGGACAGCGGGAGCTCAAAAGGAGAGGAGAACTAATTTCATTGAAGTCACTGTTCTTGTTATCACTATCCTTTATAGATACCCAATTCTATTTTTATATTGCTGCTCATTACCGTCAAAGTATAGCCCTTCAGATCCTTCTGAAGTGTCCTGTATTATATCACTTACAAGAAGCAAGACAACAATAATATTAACACATTGTTTTAAAGATATCTCTGGGTGTTTATCCTTCTAGACTTCCCAGTGTGTTCTGTGTGCTGTCTGGATGGCTTGGGCTTTAGGCAGTGAACACACAAGGTTTAATCTTGTTCAGAGTCATAGGTGCTGCTCATGCTCCAGAAGGATAACTGATCGTTCCCTAATTAATCTATCGTTAACAGATTCTGACCCAAAAATCTATCAGTGAAGCTTTTGTATGAAAAGCTTTTCTTTCTAGTTTCCTCATGCCGTGACACTGAGGCATTCAGAGGGAGAGCTGGCACCCCCCTGCACTCTGGTAGGAACAGACAAGCCCAACCCAAATAGCTCCTTCCAGAGAAGCTGGCACCTAGCTTTCCCATCCTTTCTCTGACGTGCTTTTGTCTATCCTCCCACAAAGCTGCACACCATGCCCTCTACTAGATGGAATTGACTATCAGCCTCTCTTAATGCAAAATTCCCTTGCTAAATATTTACCATGTGCCTCGTAGAAAACTGTGCCCAGCAGTTACACGTGCCCGTAGATGCAGAACTAATACCCAGTGTGTGTGTACATACAGGTAACTGAGTCAGAGGTGTGTGTCTGTGTTCAGTGGCTCTCTTTAGGCATGTAATGTAGGCGTACAGCTATTCTAAAACTGTTCAAAGTTCAGGTACTTGTGTGTTCATAATATGAATTTATCTAATAATTTAGTTTTCCTACAAGGTTGTTGCTTGTAGTTGCTTTAAATTCTGTTACTCATCACAAAGTGGTAGAGTGACTTAGTACTTGTTTGGGTATTATTCAGAATTAGATAACTACTCATTAAGCCAACTTTAAAGTAGGTGTAATTTTCCTTCTTTTTTTCCCCCTGATTGTTTGCTTTAGTAAGAGTCCCCATTCAGGCAAGGCTTGTCACTGCTGCCAACTAGCCAGCAATATTTTTTTCTTCTTAAAAAAAAAAAGAAAAAAAACCCTGCCCCCACCCCAGTTTTTCCACTTCAGCAAGATATGGTGATAATATCCAACAGGATTTCTTTTACATTGTACAACTGATGATTTCTCAACAAACGGATCTGATCACTAACTGAACAAGAAACCAGTGGTAGCTAAATAAATGCCATCTTTTCCATCTCCTCCATTTCATGCAAGAAATTAGGGGGGAAATGAGAACTCTAGCACTTAACATTGCTGAAAAATAGGATTCTCAACTTCTCAAAGAAAGCAGAGTCATAAGATGCACTGCAGTGCCAGAGTTTCTGAGTAAATAATTTCTGGCATGCATGTTTTTAATGACTATTTTTATCACATCAGCTGCTTTGTTTGTACTGAACCCAAGCAGACGCTGCTGAGAACAGGACAGAAGGACTTTGCTACTGACAATTTTCTGTGTGTCATCGACTCATCAGGGGTTTTGGAGTGGTTCTTTTTGGTGCTCTGGATTAACTACTCTGCCGTCTCGTGCTTTGACACAATTTTCTCTCTTTTGTGGGTACATAAGTACAGGTGTCTGTGGTTGGTGAGGAGTACACCACGTCAGTCCTGTTTTAAAGTTTAGCTAATGAATGTAAATTATAGCCTGTTGAATAAAAAGGGCTTCTCCAAATTAATCCACATTTCACAGTCTGTAATAACAACACCATATTTGTACTTCAAAGAGATTCTTAATACAAGAAAAGAAGAGTTAACAGTCCAGAATAAAATGAGAACAGGAAACTTTTGAAGAAACTTATTCCTGCAAATGTCTTCAATTTTGCAAAACATTAAAAGAGCAGAAACTAACTGCAAAATAGCATCCATCTGATACTTTTGCACTTCTTTCTTTTTTTTTTTTTTACAATGAACTCCTATGACATTGCTATAACACAAAAGACATGACACACAAAAAATCTTTTCCGTAATTATTTAATTCATTTTGAGTTTCTGATGAGTTAATGTGAATCTTGCCTAGTCACTAGGTTGTTGCTCTGTGCTAGCTCAGTGTGTGGGGGGAGTGGCTGGCTTGGTTACAGCAACAAGGAGGAAACACAGAGTAGAAAAACCCAGTTGTGGTTGCAAAACCACGAAGAATGACAAGGGCTTTCCCGGTCAGGTGAGATATAAAAAAGGAATTTGAAACTATTTGCTTTATAATGGATGCATAAGTGTTTCTTCTACTCTACTTAGGGGTGAGCTTCCTGCACATGGACTTGCTCCTGTGTTTAAATTCTGACCTGAATCAGACCCAAAATTGCTCCTTAGTAACCACAACGTGATACCTTCCTCTCCCTGTGCTAGTAACTTGTAGCCAATGTGAATCAGAGTTGCAGTTCATGCCTCATCAAGGAAAAACCCTGGAGAATACACTGTAGGTAGAATCAGAAAGTGGTGAAACCTTTAAGAGTTTAATCAAATAGGCTTTTCCGTGTGTAATTTGTATGGGTCCATTTACACTAGTTCTTATACCAGTTAGCAAAAGGGGTCCTTGCTGATTGTCTGTGCTGTGTGTGGAAGGCACATTAACAGCCAGTGGAGTCTGGAAAAAGCTTTTTCACCAGCATTGCGAAAAGTATGATGGGAACTCCTCCACCATGGTTCCTGTAATGCTTTTGGAAATGCTTTGGTCCTATCTGCATTAGCATCTCAACTGTTCTTGTTACTATAGACAGGACTTCTGCTGTTCATCCTCTTTGACAAAATATCACCTTCCCAGTTTAGATATATCTTGTGCTTCTCTGAATAACGTAGATCAGCTGCCCTCACTAGACTGAAACAAGGAGGCAATCCACTGATTGAGTGTCATCAATCTTCACAAAGAAAAGACTGCTTAAAAAAAACAGCAGCAAAACTTGAGATTTCCTAGAACTCAAAACAACTTAAAATTCTGGATAACTATTCAAAAAATATCTATAATTTCCTTTCTGTAACACTTAATGGCTTAATCCAGTAGTCTAACTGGCATCAGAAGGCAATTGTGAAGACATTATTAAGAACAAGTTTCAGGAAAGCTATTCTACCTAACTAAAAATACGTATTTTCATAATTTGAACAGTACTTGTTGAGTGACTCTATTAGTTTTATTGAGTGTTGGATTGGGCTGTTATTATTCTTTCTAAACCCACACGAACCAGAAAACAGAAAACAGCAAGTCCAATTTTTCTAACTGCCAAAAGAAAAAATCTAGTGCCACATGAACTTGGCAGTTTTGTAAAAAAAAAGGGAAAGATGTATGTATTGTTCCATTTAAATAGATCTGTTAGTGTATAAAATTATTTATAGAATCATGGAATCATAGAATCATTAAGGTTGGAATAGACCTCTAAGATCATTGAGTCCAACCGTCAACCCAACACCACCATGCCCACTACACCATGTATGTAAAATACCTACTACATGCAACAAAACTGTAATTCATAGTAGAGAACTAACATGTCTCCTGAGAAAATTTTCTGCAAAATTTTATACTAGAGATAGTGTTACTGTTTCCTTATTCACTCTGCGTGATCTCGGTGCCAAAAGCAGCACATTTAAAGTCCATTTAATAGGGTGAGATGTACTAAAACCAACCACAGAAGGACTTTTATTTTATTGTTACAGAAGACAAAAACATGCAAAGGTGAAAGCACCTCCGTGGAATACGATGCCTTGAAGCAAGTCGGCCATCTAAATGCATGTTCTCTGTATCTACCTGGATCTAACCCTACTGACAGGTGCATTTCACAGTGTAATTTCCTGATCCTGTTCCCGCTTGCAGTCAGTTGATAAAATGCCTTTGCCTTCAGTGATAAGGGATTGCATTTGCAGACAGGAGTATTATCTGTGTCTTGCAAACAAATACAAATTCAGGAGTAATCAACTAGGATTATTATCGGGCCATCCTTAGCTTCAAAATAACTAGCCTGAAGCCAAACAGATTGTAGGAGAGATTAATTTAGTCCTGTGCATCATGATAATTGAGGTTCATTCAAGTGGAAGACATCCTGAAACCTAACAAAGGAAATACCCAAATGATCAATATGGCCATTGAATAGCAATTACCAGTCTGTCATTTTTTTCTGTCAGTATACGGAGACAGGGGCAACTAAAGAAGTAGAGGATTTTTTTTTTAGTAACTTTGAAGAAAACAATTTCTAAATGAAGATTCAAGGCATGGCTTTAACTAAAAATGCCAGAAAAAAGGAGTTTTGCAGATGACTTAACTGTTACAAATCTGGCTTCAGCCTTCCTCTCCTGGTCAATTAGCTGCCTGAATATAGATTAGTGGTGCAGCGCAGGATCTTAGACCGTGTGATCCGTGCTATTCCATAGTCAACAGCCTCTTTTGTGACCAGGGTACAAAGAGCTTTGTCCACATGATGATTATTTGTCAATTGTTGAAATCTTTGTGAGGAAAACAACAAAAAAAATCGCAGCAGTCATAGCCATTTGTGCTTTGAAGAACAGTATGTAAAATGTTCTTTTAAACCTTTTGCTTTTTCATCTTATTCTGTGGTTCTGATTTGAACACGAAAAGACTGTGAACTGGCTCCATGGGTACATCACTGAGCCCCTCTGGTTATGTATGGGATTCCCCTTGCCTGTGGCTTGCTTTTCTGTCTGTGAGAGTAGGGAGGAGAAAGGTACGTCCCAGTGATGCTCCAGCAGAGCCTTCTAATCATGGGCCACGGACCAGAAGGGTTGTTTGTGTATTGCCCAGCATCGTGTATTTATTCACAGGATTGTTACACAGATATTAAGTTCCTTAACCATAAGGATATGGTTAAGGCTGGGCAATGCTTTTTTTTGGGTTGCAGTGTTTGAAGACATGAGTACATGACAAGCTACACATGGAAGGTTGTTTTCTGTAAGTCAGTAAGCTGGGACAAGTGAATTGGGCATGGTGTCCATTGCTGGCATCTCCTTGCTGTCGGCTACTTGGGCTACTTGATCAGGTCTTCCAAGCTGCTGGGTATCCCTGCCCGTCAGGAGGTAATACATTTCCTCAAACCACTTCTCTGCTGAGACACTTGTATCCACATCTTAAAACCTCACCATGTTTAAAACAGTTGTCAAAGGGCTAAAACAAGCTGTTGTCACATCATCCTTAGGCTTGCCAACTGGCAGGAGGAGGAGGTGAGGACGGGGAATGGCAAGCCCTGCTCGGCTGCAGTTTGGGGAACTGGAAGTGAGGGTGGGACACAGGCACTGAAAAAGGATTTGAATCTTTAAAGCAGCCCTGGTTTTAGTGAAGGAGATTGTTGCATTTATTAATTTTTCTGGTGTTCTTATAGACTACTGTTATTTATACTATTTACTCATGTCACTTCACCCATTTTCCCATCAGCTTTTGCACCAGACAAACTGCAGACCCCTTGCTTCCATTAAATGCTGGTACAAAGGTGATGTCTGGGTTTTTTATACCTTATGTTTTGCCAACTCCATGTTTGACTCACGCAAGCATAGAAACACCGTTTTCTTAGAAGAACGTGAATCTTTATTGGGAACTCATTCTTCCTGTAATCCATTCAGATTTGATCAGCATCTCCCCATAGATAGGTTTGTCCTGTTAAAAGGAGATTTCTTCAGCTACTCATGCATGCTCTGAGATGTTGGATTTTTTCCATTCTTTTCCTGCTTTATTTAAAGACGAACTGAGGAGCGGAAATTAAAATACTTAGGTATAGATTTATGTGCTGAATGTATCTGACATGCATGTTAGAGCAGCAGGGCGGGGAGAGGACCAGACATCCATCAGAGAGAAAGATTGATTACACTTTTAAGACTATGTGTTGCTTTTTTCTTTTCTTCTGGGAAATCATATTGGTACTCCCTGAAAAATATTGAGGAATGCATCCTTCCATGAAATCACAAATACTAACGAAGCAGACGGATTTCTGGTGCTTACAAAGTAGCTTGTTAGTGTTAACTCCAGCAAGTGAGGAAGTACTTTAAGGACTTGACAAAGAATAGGAAATGTTTCTCTTTAAGTTACTTAGAAGTAAGTTCTGTGTTAAATTCTCCTCAGTGGCTAGTCTGTGGGCATATTCAACACAGAGATAGGGTCCAGATTTTTTTTTTCTGTTTTGTATTTTGGCTTTGAAAAACAGCATTTATTCCTGCCTTCTTTTTTTGAGTTAATTTTGTAATCCAAAATTGAGAGCAGGAACAAGTCTGAATGCAGCGGTACAGAATAATGCTCTGGAATTTCTTCTAATTCGTTTTCAAGGGGGAGCACATCCGGTATCAAAAGCTCTGGTAGGGAGAGTTTCTGTTAACGATGTTTGGGTGTTTAGTCAGCACAGAAAGACTTTGAAAGTTTTAAGTATCTTTAAAAATGTTTGTGTGTGCCTGTCTGTGTCTCTGGGTCTGATTCTCTAACTTCTCTGTCTAGCCTGCGTGTTTCATGTGATATCCAGCCGGGGCTGGGTATCGTAGTACCTTAAGCCAAAGAGTCAGCGTTTCCAGTCTTTCTGCCTTCTCAGAAGAGTCAGTCGACAGCTAGCTGCCATTTCCCATGTTTGGGAAGTACCATTATGTGCTTTTAATTGATAATTACTAGTCAAGAACATACCTCTACACCTTTCCCAAATTAAAATGAACAGTAAAGTTTTAGAGAAGCACAAAACCAGGAAGACTTGGGAAACACTGAAGAAGACTCAGCTTTGAGTTTGTGTTAAAGGCAGTGTTCACCTAATGGCTGTGCACCACCAGGATAAGGAGCCAGATCTCTGATGAGGCTTGAGGGGGACTTTTTGGCTGAGTTAAGTGGAGTGGGACTGTGTGCTAAGTTCCCTGGTGCCCATCAGAATCAGTGAGAGATTTTCCAGCGGGCTCTGTGAAGAGCGGGTGACTAGTTTTTAAAGGTAAGTCTCTCGGAGGGCGCGTTTGGCAAGTAGGAGCGGTTTGCTCTGCAAAAGGCTCAGCAGTGGGCTCAGCATGCCTCGTGCTGCTGCCCGGCTGAGGTTGGACGCTGTGGGTATGACCCTTCCTCTCGTTCTCACTAGCATTTTGAGTGAAGCTAACTTTTTCTTTGCCAGCTTCATAATTATATCGGTCTCTTTGAGAAACCATTTCCTGTTTGTTTTTCTTCCCTATCGTAAGTTCCTCTAAGAAAAAAACAACTGGAAGTAGGTAACTCTCACAAAGTATGTACCAATTCACTGTTATAAGGATCACGTTGTTTGGGTTTTTTCTAAAAAGCACATCTAGTTCATTGTCATTGGCTGAAATTAGTAAAAGCTTAGGCACATATATGCAGGAATGCAGTGTGACCATATGTCTGTACTTCTGAGTCCTTCATTTACTGATAACAATATAGATCAATACAGAAGAAGTTTCTGTGCATTGGAGATGATGATGGTTTGTAAGTTTTAACATTTATCTGACTTCACAGCTTTAGTGAGCATTTCCAAAACCAAAGCCAAGCAGGTGTTGGAACAGAAGGCCTGTTAAGTAGAAGCAGGGAGAAAACAGCAGAGCCATTTGCAGCAACATCCTCCTGACAGGGTGGGGGGAATAGGATTTAGGGGGAAGACAGTGGATGTAAGGGACCGTGAATATAACTTTATAAGCAAACAAAAATTCATAAATGAAGGGAGGGAGAGGCTTGGGGAGAATTTGTGTTACTGTATTACTGTAAAAAATAAATTCTGCCTTGACAGAAAAGTTAGGAATGGCATGGTAAGTTCACGCTTCATGACTCGTGAGCAGTGAAACACTCACAGCTACACGTAGCGGAAACATTTCAGAAACTCACATGGCAAACTGGTTTAAAGCCCTCTAGTTTACACCTTATGCATAGATTATCTAGGCTCCTACTCTTTCCTTTGCCTTGGACACATTTATCCATGTCTAAACTCCTGCCTCTCATGATATTTTTTTCTTTCAGGTAAGAATGGAGATGCATTTTGCATGTTGAATGTGTTGCTTATGATGCTTCATTATTTTATCGGGAGGCAGTTTGCCTCCCACTGCTTCTGAAGGAGAGTGGCCCAGTTTACGACGACTCTGATACTGTCCACATTATCCTCTTTACTGCTTTTCTAACAGGATAAGATGCTACTGTCTGACTTCAAACAGCTGTTCAGCAGCAGCTGCAGAAAGAAGTGGTGGTGTTTTACCTCGCAGACCTATCAGCTGTCATTATTGGTAGGACAGTATGGGCGTACAGACATAGAGTATGTGTAAATTTAGGGGTCTGCAAAGATTAACACTGCCTCAAGAAGCATTAGCACCTAATTAATCTTCAGAGAAGGGAAATAAAAGAGTAATTTAAAATCGGGGAAGAAAACACAGGCCTTAGAAATGAGTACTGCCTTCCTGAGCATGTTTTAGCTCCTTTCTACTCGCGGCAGATTTTGCTGAGGAAGGTGCTGACCAGCCTCCGCCACGCGTGTGCCTCCTGGGCCCATAGCAAGAAGCCTGGCACCACAAGGCTGGCAGCACCCCGCGGAGCAGCTCCCAGCGCAGACGGCTGGGGAGCAGCCGGGGCAGCACCTGGCATCCTCGGCTGGGAAAACCAGCTCTGGAATCGGTGTCAGGCCCTGTCAGTAAAACTTCTGCGTGGTGTCAACCCACATCAGGGCTTGTGGCCCCTGCCCTGCCCTGCCTTCCCTGGGAAGAGCTTGCTGAGGGCTTCAGATCAAACCGAGTGCTGCTGGATTTTAGCAGATGCATTTTCTAGATGCCTATTTTGGTTGGAGCTAGTTATCATGGTGTTGATTTAGTAGTAAATTACATGCTGCTCCTCAGTATTTCCTAGCATAGTTGCTTTTTGTGATCTCTCAAAGAAAGAAAAGGGAGAAGCATTTTGTATCTGCTTATGTATAAAATAGTAGGAAGCTGTCCAACAGTATGCTGAATTATATTAAGTTCTGCATTTGGTGTTTGTTGCTCTGAAGGAATAAACCCAATTGCAGCTGTTTAAAAGAAAAACAAAACAAAACAACCCAACCCCGCGCCCCCCCAAAAAACATTTAAGAAGAAAAATAGACAGATTTTTCCATGAACATTCACCTTTGTCACCTTTAACAAATTAGAGAAGAAGCAAGTACTAGTTCAGATTACTGTATGGATCACTGTGGAGATCACACATTACTGTATAAATTACTGTACTAATTACCATTGTCTTTATAACTGCTGCAAATGACAATATTCCATTCTATTACATGCATGACAGCAAAATAACAAGTGATGCAAGATAGTTCATGAATCTACAAGAAATGAAAACTAATTAAAGCTCTGGAAAGGGAAAAAAGTCCTACAATACTGCATAGGATTCTAGGTGGAGAAATTACCTGTTAAGCACAGAGTAATACAATTACAAGACTGTCAGGAAGCCCTTTACATTAGATATTAATCATCTTATAAATTATAACAAATTATTCAAGCAAGCTAAGAAGATTTTCAGAAACTTTTGATAACTTGGTAAATCTAAATAGATTTTCCAAGGGAAATGCTGCATGGTCTGGAGGCACTGTGAACGGAGCTAAAGGGACAACCTGCAGAACTGTGGTGACCCTTAGATGCGGCAGCCTTTCAGTCTTGACAGCAAACGGCACACATTAATGCCATGTATGTGGATGGCTGTTGGACGGACCATCTGATACATCTTTCCAGAAAATCTGCTGACAAATATGGAGGGGTTTATAGAATGAGGCAGCCAGTTACCACAGAGTTTGTGCCTGTAAATCAGATCAAATAAGATCCTATATGGATCCCAAACCTCAGTTCCTAATGGAGTCTGTGAATGCTCCAAGACCCCATCCTAGAGACAAATGCCACAGCTCTGATCGAGTCTTAAATATTTGTGTCCATGTGTAGGCAGAATTAACTACGCAAAGAATGTATTTCCATGTTTCTGCTGCTGTTAGCTGCAGGTTCAATGACAACGAAGTTAAAAGGTTTCCTGCTTTTGCAGGTGATTTATTTCTTTTTTGTGGAATGCAGTACCATTTACCTGACATGGCTAGGGAATTAGTAGGGTATTAAAGCTGTCAAAAATGACAAAACGCTGCATCCTAATTGCCAGTCATGTTCATTGTCTTTGAAAGTGACAGGGAGGAGCAGAACCATGGCGGCATATAAAACCACGTGAATTTGCAGAGATGCAGAAATGTTAACTGGGAAGAGGTGTGTGCACACTTTACAATAAATGTCTTTTGCTTTTTAATCTCCCCTTCTTGTTTTACAGAAAGAGATGACAACCAGGATGTGTCACTAAAAAGTTACCCACTGAAGAAAAGCAAAATCCAATTTCCTTCTTATTGCAGAGTTCAAGAACGTGACAGCCCTCATGGACTGAGCCTGCTTGTTAATCCATGAAAGCAGGAAAGTTGGGAACCACAGTTACTTTCACAAATGCTTCCCACCACTGTCAGTGTTCTTAACCCTGAATATGCTGCTAGGAACCTCGTCTGAGCGACATGGATTATTGAGAAAAAGAAGAATCAACTTCATATTGGTTCTAGCTCCTTGTTAGGGATAAGAACCTCTTCAGCCACGAACGATGACAGACTGTGCTCCTGCTGCTAAAGCTTTACTGAAATTCAGATCTCTGGGCTGACCTCCAGATTAGTTGTTTTGAAACGAAACTGTATTGTTAGCTGCAATGTTGTTTTCTTTTTCTTTTGTTTCTTGGTATGTGCTTTGTTTCCTAAGTGCAGCAGAATATTCAGGCGGTCTGGAATCACAGAAGACTTGCAGCCTTTAATGCCCTCCACCCCTCACCAGGCCACCCAAGGCTTGGCCACCGTTCCCAAATGCCAGCGAGCCTTGTGTTTCCAGGAACACAGCCGTGTCCTTCAGCTGATCAGGCAGTTTGTGCTTCATTGTGGCTCATAATTGGGTGACAATGGGACAGTTTCTGATCTCAATTACATGATATAGCTCTGCAGTGTTGAAATCTTTTCATTGTATTCATACTGTGACTGACAGCAAATCTGCTCAGTATCTCTACATTCAATAAAAAAGCAGCTATAGTCAGCATTTTCCTGAAGTACCCTATGAAGTACACCAATCTGTCATGTAATTTGATATACTCCCATCCTCTTAGAGAAAGGATCCCTCTCATTCACCTTAAAATTTCATCTTTTCAGGGAAAAAGAAATTCAATTTTAGTAACTGGGAGGAAGATACAATAAAGATGAGTGGTATGAAGGTTAGAGCAGGAGGGACTAAGCTAAGGTCTCTGTTGCTCTAAACAGTGTCCAGCAATGTGGCTTGCTTGCCACACTGGAAACATTACCACAAAATTTTTTTCCACTACTCAGTCTAACTTAACTAACACATGTATGGACAGCCTGGAAGGATCCGTTGCAGTAAATCAAGTCGTCTATGCCAAATATACCCTGATAAGAGGCTTTGTTATATAAAAAAAATGGAAGCAATACTTAACAGAGAGATGACGAGAGATACAGCTGAATAAATGGGAATCAAGTGGAACACACGTATATATTCTGTGCCTTCTAATGAATTTTGCACATTTGTGTTATTGTGAAAGATTACTCCTTTCTGAGTAAGTGCTGAACCCTGTTGCTGCCTTCCCCGCAAGTGAGTTAGGTATGTTTACGTCTTCTGAGACAGTATCAGAAGCAAATCTCATAGAGTATCCAGTGATTGGAACATTTAAAACAGAGGGGTAGCAGACACTAAAGAATAACAGCAAACCTTTTCTAGCTCATATTGTGATACATTCTGATTTGCTTGCCTGCTTGCTTAAAATAGAGCTTGTAAATATTAGTGATCATGTCCTTGCTGGGACAAAGGGCTTTTGTCTGTGAACATTCAGTGTAGCTACGGTGGAGGCTTTTCTGTGTCTTTAGAATTATGCAAGCAGCATTATCCTGTGCTTTCAAGGGGATGGACTGAAGTGATCCTACCTCCTCCGTGGTCTTTGCAGTCAGGTTAATTCTCTGGGGATTGGAATGCGCACGCAGATAATTTCTGGCCTGCTGGCACTTTTGCAGGATATAACTAGCTTGTGGAATTCATTGCCACAGCTACTGCTGAGCTTAGTTGCCTCATTTTAAAGAAGATGAGAAATGTCACATCTTTGGAAGAAGGTACGTGGTACATGTGGAGACAACTGCCTGGAATTACAACATCAGTTGCATATGAAAGCGTTTCTTGTACTCCTCTGAAGTGCCTGGGCTGTTGCACTGTTGCAGATGGAGCTGTAGCTGATGCAGTGCTCTTCAATTTCACTGTGATCAGTTGCCATCTGGTGTTCTTATGGCTGGGCAGTACTGCAGTGCTATATTTTAAAAATTAACATGAAGATGCAAATGTGTGGAATTTTGTGCGTAAAGATCAAAGTCACTACATTAATTGAAAAACACGGTATTTTATGCATAAAATACTTTATTCTTCCTTTTATTATGCTTCTTACCATATGCTGGTTTGAGTCTGTTCACTGTAGCTCAGTCTGAAGATGAAGCAGAATTTGTTCCCTGTTACTTTGAATTATTTTTAATAACTTTTTTGCAAATGCATTAATTTTGTGAATGCAAAACTTATCTGTTGGAATATTTTCCTTTTTCTAACACTGTTTTTCATAAACTCTTGTGTTTCCTTTTCTACTACAGTACACTGTAGAGGCAAAGGAGGGAAATGCAGAGTTGAACCCTAGAGGATTTGTGTTTGACCTGGCCAGAATTCCTGTAATGGGAAAAGCCCGTTACAACCCAGGAGCTGAACCAGCCACAAAGAAGTGCAAAATGTACTTGTTTTGTTTCTTATTCTGCTGGGGGGAACCTGGAGTTTGCTAGGTGATGAAATAAACTTCCTCCAAAGGGCAGGGTTTGGCCTTCGGCTGAATATCTCCCAGCAGGTACTCTTGCTTCCACTGCAGAGGTATTCACCCACGGCCTGGCCATCTCATGCCATGCGCCATTTCTCCTTTTCCTATGCCTGGTGTTTGATATCCTGGTAAGAATAATGTCTGGAACGTGGCATCACTACATAAAAGTATTATATTACCCCTTCCCATAGAGGAGAGAGGGGCAGCGTCCTGTTGGATCTCGCGCTCAGGGATTGCAGCTTCATCAGTAATTTGCTCGGGGCCACATCTGGACAGAATCGTGTTTTGGTTGTTAATTGCAGGTCCTGATTTATGTGATTCCTCAGGATATGTAATGAGAACTGAGTTTAAACGTGATTGTATGCAGAGGCACCCATTTCACTTACTGAGAAAAACTTTCTACCTGGTCTTAATTATGTATGTTCCTAATCATTCCAGCATTTCATGTGGTTCTGGGATTTGGCAGGGTGGAAGGGGTTGTTGTTTATGTTTAGTTGTTTTTTTTTAATCACCTTTCTAGTCTTTCAATCAGGTCTTGTTTTTCTTGCCTAAAAAACAATTTTTTTTTTAGTCTGGTACGTAAGAGATGCTCTTAGTGTTAAACTTCAAGGCACTATAAGAGGGATCACTTCAGCTGACTGAGACCACAGTCAGCTTTACTTCAGAGTGTGAAAGGTTCCTGTGATACCAAAATTGCCTTCAGTGATTAAAGACTTAATAGCTTTAATTGATTGTCTCTGTAATAAGGGATTTTGTAATGAACTTCTACTTTGTGTGAACATAGACTAGTGTCACTGTAGTGACAAATGTAACATAAAACAAACCTCAATGTAACCTCCCTTATGTTTTATGAAGGATGGAGTTCCAGGGTCTGTCAAAGGGTTTGATTTTTCTTACTGAGACACAGCAGTGAAATTAATGATTTCCATCAGATTTGAGAGAAGTTGAGTACTTACGAAAACTTGAGTTTTCTTCAAGAACTCCAGCTCTAAGCAGCAAAACTTATACCACAAGGTACTTAATTCTCCTGACCAATGGATTCGTTAAGAACAAGGCAGGGAGAGAGAAAGAAAATAGTTAATGTGTAACTCTATGGCGACCTACAGACAACCACTCAAGATGCAGAAACCTAAGGGGTAAACGTGATCCCAGTAATCGCGTGCAAGAAAATTCCTAGGGCTCTGTGGAAAGGACACAGAGAACCGTACCCTTTGTAGTCCGGGAGCCACTATTGCCAAGTCTCTATTAACAAAAGACTAAAAGGGTCTTTTAGCACCTTTGTACTTCGGGTTGAATAAATTACACATTCTGGAGCCCTCTCACAAAAAGCCATTCCTTCCTTTCGCTTTTTACCTTTTCTGCGTGTTCTTCAGGTTTCTCACATTTTCCAGGAGTGAGGTCTCGGAGCTGGCCTTCTGCCTTTTAGTCTTCTCTTTGCTTCCCCAGGGACAATGTTGTCACAAAAAGCAGCTGTCTCGCCTCCCTCTGTGCCTTCAGAAAGGATACCTCTCGCCTACGCCCTCATTGTCGGAAGAGCAGCAGCAGAGAGCAGGAGGTACCTGCAAGCACTGCAAAACAGGATGCACTATGTATAACACAGGAATATGCTTGCTATTATGTAACATGCTTTAAGTGCGTTAGAAAGGGGATAACACTGGGGGACCCAGTATAGACAAGTGGTCAGTGTTCAGACATTTTTTCCTATATATTGGAAGAAATTAAAGACGTTTTTAATTATTATGGAGACTACTCCAAGGGCAAAGTAAGCCAAATCAGTAATAAGAACCTGGTAGTAGTATACATTTACATCTAAAATGATCAAACTTATTTTCCGTGTATTTCATGCTAAATAGAGAGGCAATGTTTTTCAAGATTTAGCCAAATAAGTTGGAGCTATTAAAGTAATTGTTTCTTTTCTGTTTTACTAAGTTTTCCTGTTTTAAAGACAGATATAATATAATAAAGATTTATAATGATATTCTCCCAGGAAAAAAAAACCTTACTTGTTCAGTCTAATACATGCGTGTGCATGTATGTGCGTGCGTGCATATATATATATATATGTATGTTTGGGTGGGGATATGGATGTGGAAGTATCAGTGTGTGCATATGTACACTCCCTGCTCTTCCCCACAGAATACATTTTTTTATTTTGGTAATTTTTAAGGGGGATGCATCTTTCTAAGTAGTAAGTGGTTGATTCCTTTTCCTCCTTCATGCATCAGCACTGTTTGGTATGTTAATTCTCTTTAATGATGTCAGATGTGTCTTAGGCTTTTTTAGTTCTGTTTGTTATTAAATGGTGGTTCAACTGTATGGGAAGAGAGACCAACACTAACTGTTGTAGTCATGAAAAAAAAAGGAAAGATTACTTTTCAAGTCAATCCTAGTGGATGAAGCGATGAAATCCAAATATGAATAAAAGAAACATAAGCTTGCAGAAGTGTTGTGAAGTTGTTTGGGATCTAACTCTTCAGAAAAAATAATGCCTGTGGGTTTCATACTGCGGGGTAGAATTTCCTGGCAGGCTTACAGGACTTAGAAGTGAGAGATCCATCACTGCACCAACTTCCTCGGCCCTCCTGGCACTGATGGACACCAAGAAAAACTGACCAAACGTCATGATAATGAAAACTGGCCAGCCTCTCACCGACACCAGTGGGATCAGACTAGCCATGCAAGTAGCCTTTCTTTAGCTAAGCTGGCCTGCTAGTTCTTGCCTGTCAGTTCTTCGAGCGTGGGTAACTCGTAGGTTTCATCATGTTCTTCAGCTGTGTCCCGATGGGACACTCCAAGACAGGAGGGACATGTACCTAGCACCAAGCCAGTTCAAGGCCAAGTTTCATCTCCTAAACACAGAACTATAAAACCTTGGTTAGAATTTGGCTGCCACAGAAGGAAGTGGAGGTCTAATAGGACGACAGAAACTATCTCCAGCATATGGACTTAGGGCTCATTGGACTGTTCTCTTTGTCCTTTGGCCTGTTTCCTAAAACATATATAACCATATATATACATGCACTATTATATGTAAAGCTACTGTATACTGAATACAAGTCAGTTATGGAGCTTGAGGGGAGCAGCAGCATAGGGGTTAAGAATGGCTGCCAGCTATGTAAAGACCGCACCCAGGAGAAGAAGAGCTGATGCTGGACTTTGGGTGTCTCTCACTGGTGGTGGGGAGGAGCTGAAGATGAGAGATGCTGGAACTAATGGAGTAATTGGAAAACAGCTTCTGAGGGAAGCTAAGGAATTTGGCAGAGCTGAAATAAGCCCAATAGCAAGGGGAGCAGGAAGGTTCTCAGGGTAGCATGTGCATATTGATAACACAAGACGGCTGTGCCACCACTCACAGGGCCCTCAATAGGTTGGAGAAAAACGCGAACAGGAACCTCATGAAGTTTAATAAAGGGAAATGCAAAGTCCTGCACTTGGGGAGGAACAGCCCCAGGCATCAGTATATGCAGGGGACACCAGCTGGGAAGCTGGGTGGCAGGGCAGGACCTAGTGGTCCTGGTGGACACCAAGCTGACCATGACCCAGCAATCTGCCCTCATGGCAAACAAGGCCAACAGCCTCCTGGGCTCCAATAGAAGGAGTGTTACCAGCAGGTCAAGGGCTGGTCTTCCCCCGTGCTCAGCCCTGGTAAGACACGCCTGGAGTGCCGGGTCCAGTCTGGAGCAAGTGCAGAAATGGGCCACAAGGATGATGAATGGACTGAGGCATCTCTCACACAAGGGGAGGCTGAAAGACATGGGACTGTTTAGCCTGGAGAAGTCCCATGGGAGATGTTATCCATAGGTATAGATACTGGACAAGGTGAGTGAAGAAGACAGTCAGACTCTTCTCAGTGGCATCCAATGACAGAAGCAATGGACACAAAGAAAAGTTCAGGTGTTGTGGTTTAACCCCAGCCAGCAACTCAGCCCCACACAGCCGCTTGCTCACTCCCCCCTGGTGGGGTGGGGGAGAGAATCAGAAGGGTGAAAGTGAGAAAACTCAGTGGGTTGAGATAAAGACAGTTTAATAGGGAAAGCAAAAGCCACACACACAAGCAAAGCAGAACAAGGAATTCATTCACCACTTCCCATGGGCAGGCAGGTGTTCAGCCATCTCCAGGAAAGCAGGGCTCCATCACACGTAACGGTTACTTGGGAAGACAAATGCCATCACTCTGAACATCCCCCCCTCCTTCTTCTTCGCCCAGCCTTATCTGCTGGGCATATAAGGTCATGTCGTCATAGGGTATGGAATAGCCCATTGGTCAGCTGAACCAGCCGTCCTGGCCACGCTCCCTCCCAGCCCCCTGCGCACCTGGCAGGGCACGGGAAGATGAAAAGTCCTTGACTAGGGTAAACATTACTTAGCAACAAGCAAAACATAGTATGTTATCAACATTATTCTCACACTACATCCAAAACACAGCACTACACCAGTTAATAAGAAGAAAATCAACTCCATCCCAGCCGAAACCAGGACAACAGGAAAACTCCTGTTAAACGTAAAGAAAACCTTTTTCTTTGTAAGGGTGGTCAAACACTGGAGCAGGTTGCCGGGAGAGGTTGTGGGTTCCTTGGTAGTATTAAAACACCCAACTGGACACAACCCGGAGCAACCTGTTCAAAGTGACCCTGCTCTGAGTATGGGGTTGGACTAGCAACCTCCAGTAGTGCCTCCAATCCCAGTGAGCCTGCGATTACAGCAATGTGTGTTGGCTCTTTAGTCTGCCATTCTCAATTTCCCTGTCTAGGCCAGAAGAGAGACCTATGCTGCCAGGGGAAAGAGCTGCAGTAAACTCTTCCCTCTCCAGCTTTGCTGCATGCTGCCCTCTTTCTCTCCAGCATGACTCCGTAAGGCAATGAAAGCTGAACAGCAGGTGGAAGGCACCTGGGTCAGCCGAGGAGCAAAGCAGCAGGGGCGAAGTGAGACTGGCTATTAGAATCTATCCCACACACCTTGCTACACTGGAGAAGTTGTCTCAGCTGTGTCATTGCGACTGCAGCTGGGATGATGATTGCCTGCTGCTGCACAATATGATGGCAAAGCAGGCTTCAGCCTCCCTTTTCTGTTCCATACTGCTCTTCACAGTCCTCAGAGCCATCACAAAATAAAAGTGAGGCAAACCTAGCAGGTGACACGGTGAAAAACAAACAGATCTGCCTGATTAAAAAAATAGTTCTGACACACAACAGATGGACCTCATGATCTGAACCTTTGGATTGTATTTAATACGTCACAGCAATTAGAGCAGTTCAAGTAAATTGACTGGTCAGCTGAAGGTGTCACCCACGTGGTGCATGCATTTTGGTAAGTGGAGCCATTCTGGTACCATTAGTAGCAGAGTAAAAGCCACACATTACTCGCACCCCTAAAAGCCATCCTGTAGGAATTACTAACCGTTCTCTAATAAATACGGCACAAATATAGTAGCAGTAGTTAGGAGGGGAGGTGGCATCTCATTGCATAAACAGTAAATCAAGCCCCTCTCCCACTGTAAGGCAAATTATATCACGTTCTAACAGTTGAACAGAAAAAAACCTACAACAATGACAACACAAAACCAAAAATAGACCATTCTAAAATTTGACATTTATATTTTATCAGCAGGAGTTGTGTCATGGAGTCCTCCTACAGCACTGCAAAATCTTGTCAGGCTAGTCAGCTCTGCAAATCAGGACACTGTTGTTCAGTTCAGCGTTAAGCACCTGTCATGTTACTTTCTTCCTTAAAATGGCAACTTCTATCAGCTGGCAGTACTTGTAGATGTCATTGCTGTTCATAGCAAGAGGCTGACTTCTGGGAAGTGGTATCGCTCTCACCAAGAGAGTTTGCTGAACACACCCACCTTCATGTGGATGGAGCAAGAAAACAGCAAAGTGGCTGGGGGGGAACTCACTGGACTTAGCTGCCTGTCTTTATTGCTGGTAGCCTCTGGCTCAGTGGTGCTGTCATTTTAGACAAATCATCAAACAATTTGTTTTCTACCCAGTGGCGTCCATATTTATGAGGGAAAAGAGAGTCAGTGGATGCAGTGATAGGAGCAGAATTCAGGCCCAGGTTTGGAAGACCTCCTTGGTCTGCAGACAGGTCAGAAGTCAGCTGTGAGTGATTATCCAAGCTTTGTGCTGGCATGCTGCACTGGAGTGCATTTCACTCGCAGTCCCTGAGTCTTTCAGGTTCTCCTGGGCTCAAGCTGTAAAAATCATCAGATGTTTCCACAAATTGTTGTGTTCTGCTCCCAACAGACAAGTGCTTAGTAAACTAAATGCATGTGCACTTCATACTATGTTAACAGAAGAAAGAAAACCAAACCATCACCTGTTTTGACTTTCTGAGATTTTCTCTTAGCAAATGATCAGAGAAATACGCTAACAGTGCAGTCTAGTAACTATCACACTTACCAGTAGTTTCAGTGACACACATATGTAAGACTTGCACAGTTAAGCCCAAGAATTAAGTCACATGCCCTCCCAGTTGCCACCGTAATAACCATATTAATACTATGCCCAATTAATCTGCCTACTTGCTTGCTTAATTTTTAAGTAGCTATGACATGATCAAGTGTGAGGAGAGAAATGGTATATACTAGTTGACAAACTCTTCAGGGATAAAACCCCCCAAATCCTAATCAACTAATACATTGCATTTATCCTTCTCAAACTGAGTGGTATACAATAAATTTATCAGCTGGTGCGTGTAGCCCGAGAAGCAGAGCTGGTTTTCTTAGTAAGCAGGTTTCACTGACAGGACATCCTTCATCAAGCATTTCTGTGCCAGATTTTCCTAGCAGAAAAAAAAATCAGTGTAAGAAAAGAAAATTACACAGACACTCTATTGTTTTGTTTTAGTGGTGGTGTTTGGAGCTCATCAATCAGCCAGCCTGCTGGTGATGTACTTCTAAGCTGATCATCCATGGCAGTGAAATCAGACTTGCCTAGCCTATGTTTCTAGCTCTGAGTTACTTGGACGTGACAAACAGTTATAAAAACGGGAGGAAGGTTAGGCTAAAGGAAGGGGCTGAGTTGACTCAAGAGACTCAGCTTGTAAGTGGCACTCGTGTCACCGCTGCATGATCCTGAGCTTTGTGATGTGCGGATGGCCCTCAAAATGTTTATTCCAAATAACCCATAGAAAATTGAATTTACTGATAGACGAGTGCCTGAATGCCTGTCAGGGTTCCCATCTCAAACAACCTGAATGGTCCTGCAGATGAGCAGGAACTGTGTTAAAGCTACTATCTTAGTCTGACATAGCATTTTGTTGCTATCAGCTAACATTTCACAACCTGATTTCTTTGGATGGACCTGTATGAATCATTCTTTATGCCAGCTCATTGGAAAAAACAATTCCAAAATAGAAAGTACAGCTGAAAAGAAACATACCTTACAAAGAAGAAAAAAAAAAAAAACAACAACAAAACAACCTGATAGTTTTTCTCTGCAGGCCTGGAGAGTGATGTCGAAGGTCAGCCTGTACTGCTGTTTTTGACACTGCCACTTCAGGGCCTGAGAAACACAATGTCTTCAGTTTGTTACTTCTGGTTTGTGGGCTCTTGCATTTCCACAAGTTCTCATAATGCAAACTAGTCTCTGAAAAGCGATCAAATTACTGGAACAAGAACAAAACAAAACTCCAAACTCACACCTGAATTCAAAGGTCTGAAAGTTTGACCTCTATAAAGCAAGCGGTATAAAAGCCTTACTGCAGCAGCTCACTCATTAACAGACTGGAATAACAAATGGGACTAAACTTCACTGCCATTTCCTGTTCTTAGTTTGGAGGTGGTTTTGCAGGATTCAAAGTTGACCTGATGCATTCATTCAAAACACTTAATTGTTCTAACAGGTTTGCCGTTCCCTGAAGGTGATGTGGCCCAGCCAGAGGCTCATTATTAGATCCAGCTAGGATTTGTTAGGTGCCACCTTCAGAAGGATGAAAAAAGTTGCTGCTTTTCTCAAAAAAAATGAGAGAGGTACAGAGCAGAGCAACCAGCAGCACGAGTGAGTAAAGGAGAAAGCTTTTTGTTTGAACCAATGAAAGAATAAAAGACCATAAAGAGAGCTAAGTATGGTATTTAGCTTTTCCTAGAGCAACAGCTGGAAACTGTTACCGATGAATTTTTTTCAAGTGGAAACTCTGAAAGAGTATTTTTTCTAATTCTAATTCCTATTCTAATTCCTATGTGAATGTACAAATTTCAGCTGTTGCTTGTGTACTTTTATGTTTAAATAAAATGAAATCAGAATGTCTCTTCTGTAGCTGTTTTGACTGTCCAGATATCAAGCACTTCAGGTCGGGTTTTCTTGGGTTTTTTTTGTTTTTTGTTTTTTAAGTGTCTGTGCTGCACTGCCTCTGGCCTGCTGTTCTGAACCTAGGGTGATGTGAAAAAAATGAGGAATCGTCCAGATCCTTTTATCTTGTTCCTTCTGTAGGTTAAAGTCATCGAGCCTTTTTCTTGCTTGTCAGACTCAAGTTCATACAAGCAAATTCCTAAAATTCTGCTCAGAATAAAGCTATGGCAAGGACCAGCATGCTAGAAATGGCACTGGAGCTGCCAGTGCTTAAGGTTGCTGTGCAATCACTATATAGCTTTTTAGTTTTGAGATGGCAAAAGCTGTATTTTCTTTCAAAGTGAAATGCAACATACAGTGTTTGCAGATTTCAACTAAAAATCTAATTCTGTGATTGATGGGCAGAATGAAATAGACCTAAGAGTTTTCTGAGCAGAAATGAGTTCATAGGTTAGTATGAAGTTCCTCACATTATATTCTGTTCTGGGTTTTTGATTCCTTCTTTGTTTTTCTGGTTTTTGGTTGGGGTTTTTTTCGTGTGTGTTTGTGGGGGTTTTTGTTCGTACATCCTCTGGTACTTGTTTTGGGAAAAATCAAGTAAGGAAATCATAGGAAATGACATTGTTTGGCCCAAGAACATCCTCCACCGGCAGGAGGTACTATCAGCTCTCGTGAACACTCAGCTGGTCCCCTCCTGGAGCACTCAACAAGGGTAAAGAGAGGAAGAGATAGTCCTAAATAGAATATATCTTTATGTGTGTGTCATGGTTTAACCTGGCAGGCCACCAAATACCACGCAGCTGCTCGCTCACTCCCCCCCTCCCTGGTGGAAAAGGGAGAGAATCGGAAGGGTAAGAGTGAGAAAAACTCATAGGTTGAGATAAAGACAGTTTAATAGAACAGAAAAGGGAAAATAATAATAATAATGACAGAATATACAAAATTGCACAATGCAACTGCTCACCACCCGCGCTGACCGATAACCAAGTAGCGATCGGTACTTCCTGGATCACGCCTACCATTCATATACTGAGCATGACGTCACATGGTATGGAATACCCTGTTGGCCAGCTGGGCTGGCTGTCCTGATTATGTTCCCTCCCATCTGTGCACCTAGCTCAGTCGGTAGAGCATGGGAGCTGAATGTCCTTGACTAGGATGGTACTTAGCAACAACTGAAAATATCAGTGTGTTATCAACACTCTCCTCATACTAAATCCAAAACACAGCACTAGGAAGAAATTTAACTCCATCCCAGCCGAAACCAGGACAGTGTGGAAGGCCATGACAGGAAATTAACAAGGTGGATCTCATTAACTTCGATCCTGTAGCAATGCTTATTCATTAAGATGGCAGGCAGTATAATTATTTCTTGAAAAATGAATATGGAAGAGAATTTGTGATCTATGGTAAAAGGAGAAAAGTAAGTAATAAGACAATTAGGTTGTTGTAGATCAATTGCAAGACAGCTAAGAACTAGTATCCTGAAGTTAAACCTGTTACAGATTACCTGTATAATACAGAGACGTATACATATCTCTTAATTTTCTCTGTATGGAAGCAAAATACCTACATAACTAATCTGGATAATTTCAGTGTCCTGTTGTTAAAGTCGGAAGGTGGTTTAGGCCAGGTAAATAAAAAAATGTCAGTTTTGAAAATAATTTTCGACATCCGTAATTAAGGGACAATTTAAATCTGTTGTTGGGCTACCTCAAGCAGAGACCTAAATCGCATGTCTGCCACTTTTGATATCAGTACCTTCTGCAAGAAAATAGAAGGTACCTCAGAATCCACTTTGTGAATACTATGCTGTCATTTATTGTTTGCCTTGGCTGGCCTCAATACTCCAACATTGTTACTGTAATAATTAGTACACGCTACACTAAGAAGTACAATCATGTTACTCTAGCTTCAGTTATGGCCGATCAGATGCACGGCAATATTGCCAACGTGTGTTCTGCAGCAAGTCAGTAATTTAAACAGCAGTGCAGATGCTTATACAGCTATTTTACCATGCATTTGCAGGAGATGGTACACTCCAGGCCTCCCTGGCATGGTGTCCATGACGAGGAACGGGGAGGGTACTAGTCTGGGGCTGAACAGGCACCAACGATCTCTCCAGAATGTCCAAGCCCTTGTCAAGAAGCAACTTCCCCCTACAGCAGGCCAGGTCAGCAGGTGGGGCACCCGTCCCCGTGGCAGAGTCTCTCACACTTCCTCCTGGTGCTGCTGCAGAGCTCAGGCTCTGCTGGCTTGCCGGCTTCACTGGACACAGCTCCGAGCCCCACCACTGTTGTTAAGACACTGAACCTGCTCTGTAGCTGAAGATCTACAGGTGGAGCAGGAGTGGTCCTCCTGATGCAAGAAGTCACTAGCTCCCAGCCTTCACCATCGAGGGAGTCTCCATTTCCCAGCTTGATAAGCACAGGCTCTGCCTGCGCCTCCTTTGGTACAGCTGGATGGTCACGCTCTTGTTTGCACATGACCCAGTTAAGCTCTTTCGTGATGGATCTGAGACTGTGCAGCCTGTTGACCTTCTCTTGCTGCTCCTTTACTTGGCAAGAGAGATCCTCCACCAGCACATACCCTCTGTAAGCAAGGGCACCATCACCCCCACCCTGGCCTCAGTGAGGCCCCAGTCTTCTGCACTGCATTCAGCCCCACACCTGGAGACCTGCGTCCTCCTGTGGGAGTCCCATCTAGGTCAAGATCAGGAGCAGTTGCTCTGGTGGGTGCTTGGGACTGTGACCACTGGTGCATCACCACCACTGAGCACACATGCACGGCTCTCAGCAGAGTTCCTGCATCCTTCTGCACAAACTGTTGTGCAAACTGCTGGACCTCTGGGCTCCCTCTGTTAGTTGCACTCATTGAACTGAAGCGTTGAAAGAGCACCACGCTGATTCCAAGGCACCTTGCGTTGCAAAAGGGAAGAATAATTTGAAGCTAGCGGCTTTGGTTTGAACATTGGCAAGGTTTTTTTTTTCTTCTCTTTTTCTCCCTCCTTCTCTACATTCAGCATCATAATCTTTTTCTTCCATTCAAGTTTCATCCCCCCCACAACAGCAATACAAGGAGGATGAGGAGTATTCCTCCAGTTTGGTGATACAACATCATTGGACCCTGGGGTGAAAGACTGTTGATGACCAACAAAAGTTCCGTGTTACTTCTTCACCTCAGTCCCCTCCCTCCAGTATCTTCCAAAATGTTGTTTTAGATGCTTCTTTTTTTCCATAGCCTCCGTTTTACGTGTGTCCAGTTCTGCTAGCTCAACCTCTCAGCTCAAAATCACGTTTGCTCATGTCTTGCAGCACAAACTTCCTGGTAGCTCTTAATGTTGCTTTATGTCCCTGTTCATTAACTAGTCAATCAATCACTTCCAGGCTGCTTTGAATATGAACCCTAATTTTTAGTGCAACCATGCTATGCTTAATGACAGGGCTCCCATTCTGTTTAACCTCAATTCTTTGTGGACAGGTCTGTGCATTGCCTGCAATGACTGTGTGAGCAATTGTCGCAAGCAAGTCTCCTCTGAGTTGTTCCTCCCACTTGTAGTGAGAGTGAATACAGTCTACCTCAGACAGAGCTTGAACCTTTCTTTGTCTCCAGAGAGTGACGCACTTGTCCCTGATGTAAGAAAAGGCATGTCATGTTTTACAGCATCAAGGGTTCAAGTGCTCATGTCCAAATGTAAGTTTGAAAAAGTAACAACCATTACAACCAAAACTGAATGCTTCTAGGAAGGGCAATGGCTGTAAGATCACAGTTCATTTTACTGAGCCAAAAGCCATTTTACTGAACTGCCAAAAGCTACAGATTAGATCTGTATGTGCCCCACCAGAAATGCTCTTCGTTCCCGTCTCTGAATTATTCTATCACCAACTTTTAAATTCTTGCTTATGTGAGTAATGTGGGTCAACAGTAAGTCAGCTTATGTCAGTGTTGATTAAAAAAGTATTTACAAACTATGAACTTCTATTCTCCTGGTATAATTATATTGTTCTCAGCGTTCGGTTTTTCCTCATATTTTTGTTCTGCACTCTCTTTCCTCTCAGTGCCTATTTTTTAATTTACCTTTTAAAAACCTGACTTTTTTTTCTGCAGTCAGCAGAGGGAGCTATGTCACTTACTTATGTAAGACCTTAACAGTTTGTGCTTTGCATTTTTTTTCCCTTTTTTTAGTTCACATAAACTAGGATGATTCTCATGCCTTAAAATTTCTTTAAAAGGCTCTGGCACAGTGGCAGTCACATAGGTAGTTTGACAAACTGTTACAGATCAGGAATATGATACCTTTCCCAGGTTTTTCATTTAAAATGAACCATGCCAAATATTACTAGAAGTCTATATTCTACATTATCTAAACAAACATTGTATTTTGAAGTGATGAAGTCTTTAAAGAGTTTAGACAAAAACCTTGTAATCGGAAACATGCGTTTGAAACAGTTGTAGCTTACAGTCAAGCAAAAATAATAGGTGAGAACTGAAAGCTGTGCTGAGCCTTACGCTCGTAGATCGAGTCACGGGATGTATGTTGCAATAAGACTCTCCCCCTCTCCCCTTCGGAGAAGGCTTTTTTTTTTTTTTTTATAAATAGGATATATTACAAACGACAGTGCCAAATGCACCTCCTCCCCTGAGCAACCCACAGCACGGTTTACCAGTGCAGAGTTACATGGGAGAGGAGCCGTTCAGTCCTTCTACATCCATAGGGTCCTCTGCAGCTCCATTTGTAAGACTAAAGAATCATCATATTATCTTAAGTAAGTGTCCTCTTTAGTCCAATGTAACTGGTAGGGTCTTTCCAGATGGGCAGGCTTACCTTTCCCTCTGACTGTCTTATGACAGCTCTCAGCATGATGATGATGTCACAGTGCCCCACGTTTGAAGGTGTACCCCACTTCTCATGACTAAGAAGAGCTGCGATAGAGACCAGTGTAATCTGGAACACTAGCACCGTTTCCACTATGAAAGTAATTTTGCTTGTCTTTTTATCCTTTCTAATGTCTGCAGAGACTACCAGAAAATTTATTTCACCTGATGGTATGTTCTAGTCAAAATTTTATTCTGGTAAAAATTATTACAGATCTGCTAAATATAAAAAAAGGCAGAAGGTATTTCTTCCTTTCATTACTTTTCAGTTAAATGAAGTTTTTCCTCAGAGAGCTTAATAAGACCATTCCCTTCCACTGTGGTAGCACTGTTGTTTTGAAAACATATTCTACAGTTTGACTTGTTCTGCCTGTGTGCAGGTGCAAAAGCGCATAGGAGGCAAAAGTGCATACAGCTTGTCCAGCACGTCCAGCAACCACACAACATCCAGTCAGAACATAACCATTAGAGCTCATAACACCAGAGCGAAGAGCATCTGCTCACAGTTCTGTGAACCAAGCAACGAGTTGAATTGAGAATTGCACAAGGTTTGCCCCTGGGCTTTCTAATGGTGCAGGGACAGTCAATCCTGCAGATACACGACAGAGTTCAGCCATCAGGAACTGCAAAGCAGTAAGACTGAAACACTCTTGACTGTTCCTCTGGCTGATCCGGCTCAGACTCACTGTTTCACAAAGGGAAAGGGAAAAAAAAGTTGTTTCAAAAAGTAAAAAAAAGGACTGTTGGTTTCCTGACCTTTGCAGCCGTTATCTTACACTCCAGACTCATGACTGGAATATTGTTTTCTTAGCGTATATAATCTTTTGTCCTGAGTGAGAAATATTCTGATTGGCATGCTGTAATGTGAAGGCTGCAGATTAGAGCGAAGTGGGAACCTGATGCAGGAGACAGTTCCTGAATGTCAGTGCATGTACATCACTGTTGGAAACAGGCCATATTTAGAAATATATATCATATGACTATTGAGATATTAATTAAATAATAAGAGCATTTTAAAAAAGTGAATGGTATTGCTTTACAATCTATTAAACTGGTTTTAGTCACTTGTTGCAGCAAACATATTTTGCAGCCTATCAAATCATCAGCAAATACAGTTTTTTTAAAAATACATGTATTTGACTAAGCAGTTATTGACTAAGCATTTTCTGGATTATTCCAAAGTAGCACTACCTGGAGATTATTTGGAAGAGGAGAAGGAAGAAGATGATGATGATGAAAAAACCACTAATATTGAACAAAGTCCTGGTAGGAAGATTATAGAAACTAGTAAAATGAAATTAAGTTTCAAAGTATAGATATTCTGTCACTTCAGGATCAGGTATTCAAAATTTTATGTGAAGTGGAATTCTCCCTTTTAAATAATGTGAACTTAATGTTTGCAATCCCTGCTCATAATATTGTGTTCACATATTGTGGAGTCGCTGCCTCCACAAAAACCTACTGAACGGCTTATACATTCACACAAATTCAGTGGGGAGTTTGTAGTAAGAGGATTAGATAAATGCATCTAGGATCCTGTTGGCTACGTCTTTGAAACAGAACCCTGTTCTTCAATCACGCAATGGCATGCCTAGTATTTATAGACGGGACAGAAATGAAAAGCCTGTCTGCAATGGGACAGGGGAAAGAGCAGATTATAGAACATCTCAAGGACGAAGTCAGCTTGGCTCTTTTTCTGGCAACATTTGAAATACATAGACTTGTAATTCCAGAGCATTATAATGTTAAAGAATGGAATTATAAGATATGCCTGTAAGGAAAAGATTTTAGTTAACTGTTTCTTCCTCTAGTGGATCAGGAAGGGGAAGACAGAAGAGAGAGGAACTGTGCTGTACCATTCACTCCTTGAACTAAGCACATTCAAAATTTGTACTATTCATTTATAAACATGTTGTAGACTGGAAACAAAAAAGGTTATGAATAAAAAAATAGAGGAAGAAACAGGTTATATGTGGCCTTCAGAAGACTAATTTCAATTACACTTTAGGCAGTTACAGAATAGAGCAATCCAAATTTTCAGAGAAGAGAATGGTTGGTTTCTCTGTAAAAATGACTGCATTTAATGAGCCACAAATCAGTTAAAGCACAACTAGGTAGTTTGAAAACCATCTCTCTCACTTGGATGTGACTGTTTTTGTGAATACTCCCGTTGTGCTCTTTGGAAAATGCCAGACTTATATGGCAAAGATAGGAGTTTAACTTAATATGCATTCATTTAGAAATTTCTGCAAAGACATTTGTGTCCCAGCTTGATGGTGGAGAGGATCTGTTAAAGAAGAGTATGCAGAATTTGCAGGAGAAATGTAAGTAGCAGAAGATACCATTTAAGCAGTGTGAAATTATATACAGCTGCCTAAGTAGTAGTAAGGTCCAGAAAGAAGAGCCTCGCACACATACCAGGCAGCTATGCATCTCAAATGATATCTTGTGTTGCATTCATTTGTTACCGATACAACTGTTCAAAGAACAAGACAAATTAATGAGAGGTTAGGTAAAGAAATCCTAAATTAGTTCCAAACTACTAAACAAAATTACAGAATGATAGGTGAGAGAGGAGAATGAATGTCCTGCTGCCCTCCCGCCTTTTAACAAAGTAAGTTCATAGACATAATTTGACTTGTGAGTAATCAGATCCCACGGGTTCCCACTTCATTTTGCTATGTTTCAAGAATCCTCTCATCCTGCCTATTGCTCACTGGTGACCTTTGTGATAAACAACATGGTTTACAGTTCATGTTTAAAGAGAGCCCACATCTGAGTTAATTGCAGAAGGTAAGTAATGCCACAGTGTCTGTCAACACTTGTGGCACTGTGTACAGATTGAGAGAGTCCCTTTCCAGTTCTGCCTGAATCATTCCTTTAAGATATTTCTGTTACAGTTTAGACTTAACAATTGAGGATGATTAAAATGGACTATAATAGTAAGGTACTTTTTTGCTGAGTGACTAACTGCATATAGGAAGTGACATACTGGTGCTGTCAAGCACCAAGAAGCTCTGCCAAGAAGCATGAAAGGTGGTCTCATGTAAAAAACCGTTAACATCCAGAACACCATAGGCAAATGACACATTGCCTTCCATACATGGCCATCAAATATGAACCTGGAACATGCTTCTGCAAAAATAGCTCTGCCTTAAAATTTATACATAGGTTGGGATTTTTGTTAAGTAGTTAGTTTCTATTCCTAGGAGAGTCACTTGCCTAACTTCAGCTTCTTTATTATTACTGCTTGTAGCAAAATTCAACTCCACCAAAGGAGCGGAAGGGGAGAGTTCTCAGGAAGAGCAGGCACTAGGTAACAGCTAATTGGTGTTTTCATCAGGGTTTCTAATATTATACCATCACACTAAAAAAATCTGTTTTGACATGCTGATCTGACATGATTTTCCCAGTTTCACTGAGCTCAAGACCAGGTATTCTTTTGCTATTTGTAAGTTCATAATGTAGCTATTTCAAGTTCTCAATTTTTTAATCTTTGCAGAATTGCAAAGTACTAGAGAATAAAACATAGGGTTTTTTTTCTAAAGAAAGAAGTTCTTACCACTTTTCCAATCATGTTTGCTAGTGAACTACATTAATTTCTGATTTTTCTAGCTTTTAGGCTTTTGACAATAATGCAGCATGTTTCCTAGGCATGCTTCCTCCCCTTCCCTTTCATCTCAGACGTTGAACTTTCTAACTTTCTGATTTTTCTTCCTCTGCTTTTATCTTAGGAATAATCTTTGCAGCTGTTCTTTTTTTTTTTTTTCCCCCAGAATCCAGATTTGGACCCCATTACCTTACCACTCTCACACAGAGCCATGGTGAAGAACCACCTTTGGATGGTATGGTAGAGGACTGAGCAAAAATTAAATATAAGTTCAACACATCTAACTAGGCAGTATAAGAACAACAGCAATTCTAAATTTGGTGGGCAAAAATGAAATGAAAAAGAAACTTGAAATCAAGGGAAATTGAGATCACATTTTCACCTGAGAATCAGAAGAAGTAAAAATCATTAGGCAAACCCTGTCTTTGAGACGCGCACTTATTAGCAGGTAAACAAACTGAAGTCCCAAGACGGTGAAAGTTTGCACGGGCTATATCAGCAAGCTATAGAAAAAGTAATGCAAATAAGTACTCTGAATCTGAAAACATGCTTCTATCCCAAAACCTTGAAGACTGCTTTAGTTTGTGTATCTCTTGTTTTCCTACCTCCAGTTACATTTTATTACTACTTTGCAACTGAGGGAAAATGTTAAACGTATTCACAAATATATGGATGAAGCTAAGTTTCTACTGACCTGAATGGGAGACGTGCATTTATGTGCAAAGGTACAATTTGGCCTCTGAGATTGTATGGTTTTTATCCATATTGATTCAGGAATGACACAGCAATATATGCTTTCTCTATCTCTGGCAAAATAAATTAGCTTGTTTCTACTTCTGAATAGCTAGAAAAATGTACCAACCTCGTTTCATTTTCTAACAAAGGGCTAACAGGCAAAAGCATTTCTAGAAACCAAACTGTAAGGACAGAAATTATCCTAAAAGGTTTGTCTGTTTGTTGTGAGTTTGTATAAAGGATCATAAAAGGTGAAATAAAAAGTAATTGCTAAATGTAAGGTTTTCCTTGTGTAATACTGGAGTATTACTATATCTTATATTTTTCAGATCCAAAAGCCAAATTTATGAATGTTTATGAGGATGTCTCTGAAAGTAATAGAAGACCACAAACACGGAGTTTCACTTTGATAGATAAAAGTAGCTTTATGACTGGTTTGGAAACAAACCTTTTTTGACTGAGAATTAGTCACCATTTAAAAACTATACAGCGCTAAAAGATCTGATTGGTACTGCTTATTAGAACAAATTGCACTTAGGAAAGTTAACAAGATCAGGAGAAACTGAGATGGTTTTAGATCTATACGAACTATAGCAAAACTAGGATACATAGATAGCTGTAAAAAGCAGTAAAAAATCTTAAAATATTAAAAGACAGAGTGACTAGCTTACTGGAGACAGCTCTGAGTTTCATTCCTTTTCACAGGCAAGAGAAGTAACAATGTCGCAATCAAGTGCGTTTTAGCAGTCACACACAAATTGTTTTAAATCCTTCTAGAACAGCCAACTGCTTGCAGTTTATTTATAATCCCACTTGTTTCTCTTGAAACAAAAGAATTAGCTAGGTATTAAAATAACAGATGGAAATGCAGAAAAGAAATGGATTTTTTTAATTGCATCAAAGACATTTTTATCATCAAACGAGCACATAATCAAGTTCCTGATCTCAATGACATCAGATACCATCCAAGCAATGTGTTTTTCCAAGAAGTGCCAAGTAAGACTATAGTATAGCAGTCCTGATGGCTTTTGCACACAGTAAATTAGGAATATGTAGAATCGATAGTTCCACAGATGCTTAAGACCACCCCATCTCCTCATAGGTGGAAAAATGGATTCTAATAAACTCAGGGTAGTAGCATCTCCACAGTCCCAATTCTACTAAACTTCTGTCAGAATTACTCTTTATGATGGATACAAATCATGTCTAGAAAGATTGGAAGATGTGCTTTGGGCCAATTCATCGACAACTAAATGGATTTGGGTTTTCACAGAATTAGTTCTTTTTTTTAAGAAGTGCTTATTTTTATTTGCAAATCACATAGATACAATCAGTTTCTGTATACATCGACTTGTCCAGGACATTACCTGTGTGCATACTAGTGGTGTGGTGTGCTTTACTGTTGTAGTGTCAGACAATGCTGATTTGTTTCAAAGGAAGACAGCTCAAGAAACCAGCCAAGAAGATTTTAAAGTAAACGTAATGCTTGCTGTGTCATGTACAACTCTTGCCTGCTCCTTAATATTTATGATATGCTGTTGTATGGCTTTCATCAAATACAGAATGGAGAAAGGGTAAGTTTTCCAATCATGTGCTGTGCTTTACTTTATTATTTGGATAGTAAAGTAAGGTGCTCCAAACATAGGATTAAAGACTATGCAAAAATGTGGTAAAAGCTCAGAAAGGCTGTACACACATCTAGTTAATTTGCTTACTTTTTCCCCTGCAAATGAAAAGTGAAGGCAGAAATTATTAAAAAATAGGAAATTATATTATTACCAAGAGTATATGTACTAAACATTTCCTTATAAGTTGAGATGCTCCCCTTTGTCAGTTCAAATCTTGAAAAAAAAGAAAGTTCAGTAATTTATTATCCTTCTGTATCTGTTAAGTTTCTATTGGATTCCTCTGGTTACAATAACGTCATGATTTTTGTTTTGTGTTTTAGGAATTTTTGCTGTAAATTCAGATGCTCACGTGAACAACAGACACCAGCTTCTGCATCTTACTTTGACCCTCTGAAGGGAGTTCCTGATTCTTCAGTTTCCAGAGCTCCAGAAAGCAGCCTGTGGGGTGAGAAAACAGCATCAGGCATACAGAGTAATAGGAAAAGCACAAAATCAGAAACACTTCCTATCATAAATTCTGTAGTTGATATATCACCAATTTCTCATGCACCAAGCCTCAGCAGTATTCTTTCGTATGAAGACTTAAATGGAGACCACAACTAAATAGAATCTCATTGACTGTGTCTGACAAGCTCTCTAACTCAGATACTGGTATATGTGCAACTATGTTTATATAAATGGTACTTGTGATTCACTACATTTGTGAAATTTGTGAAATTTCATGACAGGACAGAATAAACTTTATATTCTGGTAAGACAGTGATGTGTAGTTAAAATTTGATTACAGATGTTTGCAGGCAAACATTAGTTGCTTCAGAATCAAGCAGAGATACAACCATGGCCAGAAGACAGCTCCACATTATTCCTCAAGTTAAAAAGGAACAGCTGAAACACAGTGACTTCTGGAAATGAACTCAAGCAATCTAATGTTAGCGGCACACACTGAATAGGAATGTAGTGATGGATCTCTGAACAATAATTACTTTTAAAATTACGATTTCCTTGAGCAATAATTAACTTTTTTTTTTTAAATATAATTTGTTTGGGAAAGTTATGTGAGCATAGGTGCGTTTTGGAATGTTTGTGTACATAACAGGCTTGTATGCTGTTTGTATGTATACAATAACATGTAAGCCCAAATAACAGCAAGGCAGGTATTTTTAACAGAAAAAAAGATCTCTTGGTAGATCTTTTAAGAAAACACTTTTTTTTCTATTTCCTCTGCTTTTTACACACTGCTCCAAACCCAGAATATCATACCTGTCTTTGCCACTCCCAGACAGTAGTAACAATTCTTCAGTTGACCCTACTCCAACATGGGGAAGGAAAGTGCAATGAAGCCCACACAATCAGAAGTATAGACTGGTCTATAGAGAAATTTTAAGCAGTGGGGCACAAAAACCCGGGATTTCCAGATTACAGCCAAAATGTATTGCCTTCAAAGTAATGCAACCGATTTAGAAAAATTGCCTGGCTATGGTCTTCTGAAGCCAGCTAAAATCCTAGGAATCCTTTCATTAACTTTCATGATCCTGTGCATAGAAGTAGCTATAAGGACTTACGTTTTTGGACATTAGGAGAAATTTCTTTACTGAAAGAGTGATCAGGCCTTGGAACAGGCTGCCCAGGGAAGTGGTGGAGTCACCATCCCTGGAAGTATTTAAAAGACGTGTAGATGAGGCACTTAGGGACATGGTTTAGTGGACATGGTGTGTTGGGTGTACGGTTGGACACGATGATCTTAGAGGTCTTTTCCAACCTGTATGATTCTATGATTCTATGATTCTAAGTTCTGAAAAGAATTCGTCTCATAATGCAGAAATATGGGATAGCAATACCAGATTTTTCTTCATTCCTTCTTATCTATAGCTATATAGTTATTATCTTCTTTGGCACCCAACAGAGCAGATTTCCTCTTTCCAGCCACATCACTGGCCAGCAGGGGACAGTTACATTAGCAGCCCGTTTTCAATTAGTTTCTTCATTCTTTTTCTTGTTATCATTTTTCTGTTTTCCATGTTTTGAAATTGTCCTTGACTATCTGAAATTAAAGTTTTGTCTTAGGGGTGGTACTCAAGCTCACCCCACCAGTATGAGTTGACAGTGTAGATGACTCAACCTACTAGAATTAACAGGAAAAGAATACAGAACAGCGTATAAAATGTGATGGTGCTGTTCCACAAATTCCCAGTTAATTCACGTTGTGAATACCGAGTGCAATTCTGGTCCCTTACAGTTAAAAGCAAGAGACAAAACCCGAAAATTTTCAAGTTAGGTTGACAAGGATCATGGGAAGAAAGGACCTGCTTCCACAACAGCAACCATAGAAGTGGGCTGGAAGAGAGTATGTGCTGGAGGGAGGGGAGACTCTCCGTGTGGAGAGAGCGGCAGAGTCTATCTGCCACAGACAGAACTAATAGCAACTGACTACCTATTCCAAGAAAAGCAGGGAGCATCAAATGAAACCCACAGGAGCCGGGTTCCAGGTATGCAACAGAGGCTGTCCTTGCGGTGGGGAGCGAGTAGACTGGGCAAGCCACTGGACGCTGCTCAACAGACAAGCTGGCAAAGCCCCTGCGCAGAGGCCTCTAGGGAAGGCTTGCACACTCCTGCTCTGTTCTTGCGGCTCCCCAGCCACGGGCGCCTGGCCTCTGCGGGAGGCAGAGCACTGGGACGGGTGGACCCATGACGGGAACTCACCCTGGCAGTTGTTCTCAGCGCCGAGCTGCGGGCCGCGCTGCCCGTTCCAGATGAGGTGGATCCGACCGTGGCAGCCCGGGGAGCCCCTCAGCAGGGGCAGTTCTGCTGCAGCTGGGGCGGAGGGGCTGTCCGGACCCGCGTGCTCTAAGGGCAGCCTGGGACACAGCTCACAAACAAACACCTACCGCCGGGGCACCCGCCGCCGCACGACACGGCCCTGCCCCAGGAAGAGCAGGCGCCCCCTCACCCCGGCCGCCAACGCCCCCCCCACTCCCTCACAGCTCCCGGCGGGGGCGGTGCTGCGGGCTGGGGCCCCGCCCCCCTCCGCGCCCCACTCCTCCGCTCCCATTGGGCGGCCGCGGCCGCGCGCCGCCGGCGCAGCGGTGAAGCGAGCGGCTGGGGGGCGGGGCGCTTTCTTGGCGCTTTCCCGCGCTCTCCCTCAGGCGCCCAGCCGCGGCCGGGAGTGGGTGATGCGCCCCGCCAGCTGCTTCGGCGCCTCCCTCTGCGCCTTCGGCGGCGCCGCGGGTGACGGCTGCCAGCGGCCTCGCTGCCGCCACGAGGCGTCACGCCGCGGGGAGCCGCCCCCAGCCGCGCCGCGGCCTGCCGCCGCCGCCCGTTGCCAGGGTGAGGATGGCGGGAAGGACGGCCCGCCCTGTCCCATCCCGCTGCGCCTCTTGGGGGGCGGGGGGCGGCAGCCGGGGGCTGCCGTGCTGAGGGAGCAGGACCCCGCCGGTTCTGGGGGGTTGCTTGCCAGGCGGCAGCGCTACCGTCAGGGCGGCGGTGGCGGGTGCTCGAAGGTGCTGAGGCGTGGGCATGGCTTCGTCCCTGCTGTTTGAGAATGGTAGCTCAATATAGAGCTGTAGTGCCGTGCGTGAGAGCTGAAGAGTGAAAGGACGCGGTAGGAGGTCTTTACGATCTTGCTCTGTCTTTGCTCTTAGGAGAAAAAAAGGTATTAATTAAACACCCCCACTTGGCAAACAGCAGTGCCAATACTAGAACTATAATACAAGCTGGTGTTTGTGCCTGGGGTTAGGCTTCAGGAAGCTGGTCTCGGGAGCATTGCTTAAACTGGTGTGTGACAGTATAATAAAAGCTGATGACTCCTCTCTTTCTTGGTAGGAGGATATCACCTTTCCTTTGTGGTGTGTGACCTTTAGCCCTTGTCATGAAGAGCAGAAGTTGTACTATGAATTGCTTTTAATCTTTGTAAGGCACTTGCTTTCCTTCCAGGGTTAGCAGTCTGCAGAAAGCCTGCTTGCACATCTGAATAACTGGCATTTTCTACTGCAACTTTAATATGCCTCTCCCATGGTGCTCCACTTTCTTCTTAAGTGTAATAAGATTTGTAACTAGCTTTTTTGATGTTTGTCATGTTCCTCTTATGACCAAGTGTTTTCAGGCTACTGTAAGCTAGATCTCATTAGCGGAAATAGTAGTGTTGGCAATAAAGCCAAATGGAGGAGCAGAGTACTAAAATGACTTTAAAATGGGAAGCACAAAACTTATCAATACTAACAGCCTATGTTAATGAAAAAAGCAACCTCCTTCCAAACTGGGTTTGAAATGCTTATAATTAAAAACAAGTAGCTGCTTTCTGATTACCTTGGGTTGGTCTTTTCCACATTGTTTGATGTGGGTTATGTTGATAGTTTTAAGAGTTGCTTGCTAAGTATGTAATCCAGGGAACCATCAAAGTGTCTCTTACTCTATCACGTCTATGTTTTCTGTCTTCACAACTCGGGAGTGCCAAAACTTCAGTCACAGGTCAGGTTATTACTCTGCATGTAGTCTCTTTCTGTGCAGCAGTTTTCATTTCCACAATAAGTACTTGGGTTTTCACAGTTACCTATACATGGTAATGGTTTATTTCTTTCTCAAAGATTTCTTGCTTGAGCATAAAGCATTGCAGCCTGGAAAAAGCACTGGGATAATTTGATGGTTGCTAAGATCTATGGCAGTTGCAGGGGGGGGGAACCAAACAGCGTGGACTCATTCCCTTCCTGACTTCCACTTGCTGATTTTGCAGGTAGTTGTCCAGCATAATGTGACTTGTCGAAGACTGAGTCCATAGGTGTTTCCTTTCAAGTGACCAACATCCATCACTAAATGGCTTCTGCAATTTCTAGCAAATTTGAAGCTTGAACCCTGAAGGTTTGCTCAGGCTCTAGTTAGTCAAAGAATAATCCTATAACATGGATTACCACATAGTCTAAATGGTATCTCACCTGTATAAAAGGTGGGGAAACATTACCTCTCTCAGATTATTTATATTTCTGATAAGAAGATTGACCAGCTCATAGTGGCTCAGAGTATTTCTTTGAGGTAGAGAGGTGTACTGGTTTTGGCTGGGATGCAGTAAGTTTTCTTTGTAGCTCTGTATGGTGCTAAGTTTTCGGTTTCTGACCAAAACAATGTTGATAACACACCTATGTTTTAGTTATTGCTGAAGGATGTTTGCACAGCCTCAAGGACGTCTCTGTTTCTCATGCTGCCCTGCCAGTGAGTAATCTGGGGGTGGGCAAGAAGTTGGGAAGGGACACAGCTGGGACAGCTGACCCAGGCTAACCAAAGGGGTACTCCAAACCATATGATGTTGTGCTTGGCAATAAAAGCTGGGGAAAGAAGGAGGAAGGGGAGACATTTGAAGTAATAGTTAGGCATGATGAAGCCCTGCTTTCCTGGAGATGGCTGAACACTTGCCTGCTGATGGGAAGTAGTTTTGCTTTGCTTGTGTGCGCAGCATCTGCTTTACCTGTTAAACTGTCTTTATCTCAACCCACAAGTTCTCTCATTTTTATTCTTCTGATTCTCTCCCCCATCCTTGTTGGAGGGTCAGTGAGTGAGTGGCTGCGTGGTGCTTAGTTGCCATCTGGGGTTAAACCACGACAGCTCGTGTGCAAAGTTTTGCTTTACTTATTAAACTGTCTTTATCTCAACCCATGAGTTTTCTCGCTTTTACTCTTCTGATTCTCTGCCCCATCCCATGGGGGAAGTGAGAGAGCGGCTGCATAGGGCTCAGCTGCCAGGCACGGTTAACCCACAGGATTAACAGGGTAGTGAGGTTTTGGGTACTGCCCTGTTTTAGTGTATTGTTACTGTGTTAATGCCAAAATTACTTATTTTTGAGTAACCTGGAAAGGATACCATTCACTAATGTAATGTGACTTTCTAGTAATTCCCTGAAATGTTTTCTAATTGCTTATACAGTCACTGTTGAAATCAAATGGTGACACATGTTTTTCAATAACAATGTAAATAGCATTGTTGTTAAAATACATGATTGATGCTAACGGATCTCTTGGATGACAGTGTCTGTATGCAATTAATAAATTGAGAGGGTAATAACCACTACATTTTGTGATTTGCCAGAATATCCATGTGAGGATGGAGATAGTGCCTTGAGAAAGTGTCAGGTTGAGTTTTCGTAAGCAGTCCACAGCCTATAAAAGCTGAAAAGATAATGATTAGTTGCTTAAGTCTGCAGTTGGAAAATTTGACTTTCAAGGCTGCTTAAAGTTTGTGCACAATTATAAATATGCCTGGCATGAAGTGTTACTGGATATTTGGGCCAATGAGACTTGTAGTCTTGTGCATAATTAATAAAATAGATTATTTCTTTTTCCTCAGCTGAAATCTGTGGATTGCAGTTTAGGATGACTTAATTTAAGGTCATAGCTGTCTTTCCTCAAGAAGCAGATGATTTACGAAAACCCAAAAGGATTAAAATAGCAGTACACTCAGTCAAGAATGAAATTGAGGAACAGAAGGAACTCTCACAGTACAGTCTTCCCAATTAAATGATTATAAACACTTTAACCCTTGAAAAATGATCTTAAAGTAGGATACTTTCTTCTAAGTACTTGTAAGATGCTTTCTTCTAAACACTTGTACTACATTTTTTAGCACATACGTGTGATGTGGTTTCAGTTTTCTGGTATACAAATGGTGGCTGTTGCTTTTTAATTAGAAAAATACATTGTTGATTATAGTTGTCGAGCACTGTTTGACATAGAATATAATTTTCTATAAAATTATTTTGCAGGTGTCTCTATCTCCTCAGTAACAAATGAAGATGAAAATGCTAAGCAGCAGTGTAAGCCAACAGAAGTATTTCCATGTGAAAATCAGGATGGGAATTCAAAGATGTCTCCATTTAGGCGTAGACATGTATTCACAAAGAGGTCAAGAAACTCTTCCCCAGTGAAACTTGAAATAAAACTTGAAGATTCTGATGATGAATGTGATCTTGTCATTGATGTGCCACCACAAGCTGTTAATAAAAAGCCAAGAATAAGTAGGAACTATACAAACAGAAACAAGGACAAAGAACTGGCTGCTGTAATATGTGCAGAAAAATTACATGCTAGTGCTATAGCAGACATTCTTGGGTGTACAGAAGGAAAATCGGAGAAAGTTATCACTTTGTGGAAGAATGGCAAAGGTTTAAATAAATCTGAAGAACTAGGCAATGTTTCTCCAAAGGCAAATGAGATTTATTTGCCTGATGTAAACACTGATATATTGAAGGTTTTGGAGGAAAGAGATGCGCTTGCTTATACTGAGGAGAAACGTGTATCTTCAGCTGCTTTTATTGAGGCAGACATGCAGAAGGGAATTTTGAAGCAAGGAAATGCAGAAGCCAATATATTGGTCGAAGCATTTGTTCAGGAGCGTATTACTGATGAAGACTCTGTGAGCAGCGGAAGAGTAACACAGACTGTCTTGTATACTGGTCATTCGTCAAAAGATGAAACCACAATTGAAAGACCTTATAAGGAAATAATAAATACAGAGGAAAGCCAGAGCATAGAAGAAAATGGGGGTAATGATAGCCCAGAAGATACATACCCATATCCAACTTACTACGTAAATAAGAAAGAAAGTGAAATAACTCTGCTGAGTTCATTCGCTGAGGAAGCGGAACCCAGTGGGGAGGACACAGAGCTCTCTGAATCAGATGATCCTTTAGAGGAGTGTCGGAGAATTTTTGATGAGTTTGAAAGAGAAGCACGAAAGAAGGATAGTGATAAGCAGGTATTTTTTCCTTTTCAGTGCTTGAGTGTTTTTTCTGAGCGTATGCGGACAGGATGTGATATATAGTCGAGTTCAAATACTCTTTCCAAAATGTGTATTGTAAAGGTTAAATATTTGAGCCTTCAATGCTAGTAGACAAAGTCATAAGCAACACTTATGACTCTCTAGTCTAGTTTGACAATGGGTGATCTGTATGTTTCCTGAAGTAGAAAATTGCTCTGAATAGCTCCCTGCCTTGGGGTAGCCATTTTTACTTTTACTGTAATAAGCAACATTTTAGAGGCAGTTGTGTATTCAGTAGTCTCCTGTTCTTTTTATAAACAAATGTAGGAACTTTGAGTACTACTGCCTCAGCTTCAAAGCACTGTGGCTTAACTGTTCTGAATGCTAATACTGTTAGAATTGTAATTTTCCTGGTGAGTTTTTTGACTGAACATCCTGAAACATTGGAGTGAGTGGGTGATGAGGATATTACCGAAGTCTAGAGCTTCATAACCGCTGGTCTAAATAGTCTGTTCTTGTTTTTAATAGGCCCTTGGAGGAAATGTAGATCTCAATTTATTAGAAACCAAAGTAAATGTTCCTGGACAAAAAAGAAGAGTTGCACACATGGCAAAATTTGATGTGAGTTATAATCGTGTAATAAACTGATGCTCAACATAGCTTTACTTAATATCTGTAGACTCATGTTGAACTTCAGGTTGGCTGAGTCTTGTAATCTAATTATAAAAAATATTTTGAAATGAATTAGAACAAATGTCTCATCAGCTCTTCTGTTAAAAGTTGTAGCAAATATTGTAGTACTTAGAGTTGGTTCCTGACACAGGTGAAGTAAGCTGCTGCCCAGGGCAGCTGAGGCTAACGAGTATTGAAAAGTCAGTTTGGAGTGGAGGCTTGTACCATGAGATTACAGATACAGCTCTTGGAAACCCAAAGTGGCTGTTGCTTTCTCTGCTTTTACAGTGTTGTAGGTGGCAATGTTAATAGCAGGAATCATTCTTTAAGCCCCCTCCACCAACCCTGAGCTTCCTTCCAGGGACAGCATGCTGAGCTCTGAGTCTGATAGCAAAATTCAGTTTTAAGAAGCAACGTGTTAACTTTAACACTGTCTTGCTGTGATTTGGAACTGCTTAAATGTTAACTCTGGTTTTGTGTTTGTGCATATCAGGTACATAACAAAAATGAAACAGTGCCTTTCAAAGCATCTCCTCGGCAGCAGGGTCGTGATGCAGAAATTCAGCAGGCAGACTGGGAGGCAATGGAATTTGCAGCTGCAGTTACAAGGGGACAAGCTTTTATTGCTACAACTTCTGAACAGAAGAAAACTATGTCTGGATTGTCAGCCACTCAATTTCAAAGCATTGCACCAATGGGTATGACAGCTTGATCCATAGGTTTGAAAAACTAAACTTCATTTTTGTTCAGTTAGGCATTGCTTGAATGTGTTAATTTTGTTGTGGTGAATGTTAGTTGTGAGTTGAATGATGATGAGCACTTAGCTTGTGCAGATAGATGCCCTATCCAACTACAAGGTTATATTTGAAGTCTTGGTAGCTCTAGTGGAAAGGGGACAAGTATTTTGTGCTAAGTTCTCTGAACGTGTACAGTTTTGACCAAAATCCTAAAAAATTTGTTTTATTGAAAGTCTTTTGATACATGAGTTGAAAGCATAAAAAAAGAAATCTGGTGAGTTTCCTGTTAGTACTGATATCAACTGTTAGGATTCTAGTCTGAAGTATTCAGACCTTCTGAAACAATTTATTAAATCTTGTGATTTGAAAATCGTATGTTCTTCTCCCTTTAAATTCTCCTTCATATGTGAAAAATCCTGGAGTAAAGTTATTTTCAGCATTCGATACCAGTTAAACAGTGTTTCCCCTCCAGTTCTTCTACTGTCACTTTAAATATACGCTTGCAAAGTAACCTACCTAGCAATTAAATTAATAGAATACTACTTTGTAGTTTCATTCACGTGTCTTTATTACGCATGCTATAAAGCATCTTCACATAAAGTTGAGTCATTTTGCCAATGTGTGCATTCTTTCTGACTAACAGTAAAATGGATTAGTGTATCTCATGGTGTACAAATGTGTCTTGCTGTATAATAGGTGCTGATGCAAGTAAAGTTAAGCAGGATGACTGCAAGTCAAATGCTGATACCTTGGCTCCAGAATCTCATGACAAATTTTTATTTCTGAGATCTGTAGCTTTCCTGACTTTAAAAAGGCAAAGCAATACTTCAGGGCACTTACTGATTGCATTGGAAGATGAGGGTAGAATGGTGGTTTTCCTGATTTTTTTTTTTTTTTCTTGCTATCATGCTTTGTTGCAGGGGAGGGCAAAGGGACAGGGAAGGCAGGCAAGTAGGTGTTTAAAAATCATAGTCATTACAACTTGAAAATAGCTTTTAACTTGACTTTTGTGGTTGCTTTATTCTAACATCTTCAAACTGATATATGATCTCAAAAATACTGGAAAACACTTTGCATAAAATCTATTGGCAGAAGTGAAGTCTTAATGTGTTTCCTGATGTTCCAGGTTTGCTTCTGTGCATTAGTGTACTTTTACCCTGCTTTAAAAAAGGAGCTGTGAAATATCTGTGTTTCAGATTAATGTAATTTAAATAAAGCTTACCGTCAGAGTTTAGATTCAGTCTGTATCTTCTGTGTGTTTCAGCCTCCTTAAATTTACTTGAAGTTCAGCCCATTGAAACCAGCAGTGCTCAACTGCATATACTACTGGAAGGAAATGTTGCAACAGCAATGCCCTGTGGACTTTCTGTTAGTTCATTTGAAAGGACTACCCTTGTGCCATGCAAGGTACTGTAGAATTACTGCTGCAGAACTTCGGTATATGAATGGGAAGAGAAGTGGAAAAACTGTAATTAATTTCAAAGAGTATTTTATGATGTGATATACCAGTATAGCTTTTTAAAAAAATTGCTTTGTTTCCTGTGTGCTTTTATCAAGTTGCTATGCAAATTGTATTTTCATTTTTCTTGGTTGTACTAACCAGCGTTACACAAATGAAAGGAATTAAATATATAAATTGTTAATCAAAATGCTTGGGATGGGAGAATTAAGTACTAGTTTGTTTTCAGTCAAGTCATGCTTGTACGTTGGTTATTTTCCCTTAAAACTTCCTGCCATGGATAGTAGCAGATGATATCTGATGAAAGGCTTTATTTGGCTTCAGGAGAGATACCTTTTTAAATTAAAGGCTTTCAAGGAACTTGTCAAAAGGTTAATGCGGACGTATTTTGGTTTGTTAGTGCCAACTTTGCTGTGTAATTTTGAGTGGCAGAGTACTGTAAGGTTCTCGTCTCAGAAAAATTACTCTATCCTTGTGGGGTTTTTTTATAGTAGAGGTCACTGAAGATTCCTGGGGTCAGATAAATTACAAGATGAGAGTTTTGCTTTCTAATTAAAAATGTCCAATGTTATGGCTTCAGTCAGTTTGTTTATTGACGTTTTTCTAGGATATTGAGTACAAATTACTTCTTAATTCCTATCTCCAATATGTACGTTCTTGTTTCCTAAATAGAATACTGCATGCCCCAATAATGGTGAAATTAGGTTGTGACAATGATACGCATTACCTTTGTTCCCTTTATGCAAAAATTACCTTTCCTTTGGTAGTAGCACACACATTTAAATGCTGCTTTTAAAGGATCTTCCTTAGTGAATAAATGTGGTATAGGCATATTACTCCATGTTTGATACACCCAATGCATCTTTGTAACTGCTTGGACCTTTTTGGGTGTGATGATATCATGGTTAACCTAACTTACTGCCAGATTTTTGAATGTGATCACTTTAACTTCTGTGCTTAATGTTAAAATAAGCATATTGTGATAAGCAAAAACTCTACATTGCGTTGTCTAACAAAGACTATAGGTTCCTAAAAATAAACTTTTTTTTCAGTCTAGTTCATTGGGTTCTTAGTTTACTCTCTGAGTGAAGTACTGCCTGAAATAAAGGCCAGATGGAGACCATGACTTAAATCATAACTGACCTGCTAGTCCTTGCTGAAGGACTGAAATTTCTCTGAGAAAAAGGTTAAAAAATAGTTTTAACACCTCACATAACTTTGAGCAGAAGACTACTTTGTTTAGTTCAAGCAGGGGAAATCTTTATGACTACTATTTATGATGGTTGTTTCTGGCTCTCTGTCATGTGCAACTCCAGTTTTCTGAATAGCTATTCAGCAATATTTGATTTTTTTTTTTTCCCCTACAAGGATGGGCAAAAGAATGTCTGAATTGGTTTTAGTTTTTTGGGCTATTTGTTACATATTGACTACATTAATATGGGGTTTTTTGTTTGTTTGTTTTAAGGTTTCTACTCAGAAAAGGCCTTCTATTCCAGAATCAGGGTCCAAAGTACCACTTGAGACAAGACAGCGATATGTCGGGTTTTTTTTTGCAGAATGCTTCAAAATTTGTAGTACAGTGAACGAAGCTATTGACAAGGTTTGTAATGTTTTATAGATCTTCACAATTCCTCTTCTGAATTAAGTCAGTAGGTCTTATCTTGCACAATATGTTGGTGGGGTTTTTTTATTTGATTTTTTTTTTAGGGCAAATATTTCAGACTTTTCAGTAAGCAGAAGTTAAAATGTACTTGGTCTTATACTTGCCCGTGTTATCAATCAGTTTCAGTTTTCTCCCAGTAAAAACATTTGTCTTTAGCACTGCTAATTAGCTTCCAAAAAGACATGTTATGTTAGTATTAAAAAAGAAAAGTTTTTCTTTTACAAATGTAAAATAAAAATCTTCTTGTGAATACTGGAGGCTTCCTGGAATGTAATTATGACTTTGAGATTTATTCAGGACAGGAGGAAAACGTGTTTGAAGAACAACCATAAATCTCTCAATTGTTTTGAGCCTTTGATCTTGTATTTACTGTTTACACCACACCAACTGCTACCTAAGCTTATAGCCAACAGATATGGTCTGAGAGGCACAAATATCCTGAGCTTAACCTTTAGATGATCTAAATTTCTTGCATGCTGGAAATCAAAAGACTTTATGGAGGTGTCCTGGTAAGACTCTGTATGTGTATTTAATTATATGTTGAATGAAAGCTTGTAAAACATCAGATGTTACTACTCTGCCATATACTGTGTGTTCTCTATATTATGCAGCCTACCTTGGTATGTCTGACTTTTCATTCTCACTAAGTAACGTTTGTTTTACCTTCCCTTTAAGTTCCTGCTGTGTTATTTCTCAGCTTCATCAGTTCTCCACTTTCTCTTTTCCTTTGCTTAGAGATTTCAACTTGTGAATTGTACTTGCTGTAGTGACTGTTAGAAGGCACTGTTTATGCCTCAAATGAGCTTCTTTTTTGTTGACTATGCAGATAGTGTAAACAGTGAAATAAAACCAGGGAAGAAGCATTTTTCTTCCCCCAGAAGATTAATGAACGTGCACCTTATTTCAAGTGTGCTTCTTCAAAGTTAAAAGGTGCTGGACCTTCCTTTCACTTCTGTTTCTTACCTCTCTACAGAAAGAAAATCAAGGAAACATTTCTTGTTTCCTTAAAAAGTAATAATGCCTCCTTTGAAGCAGGATCAGAAAAAGCTGTCTGTAGCCACAGGAATACTTACTCTAAGAGTGTTCGAATTCCTGCAAGGATTAGATTTAAATTCTGAGTTGTAGCACTGATGTCCCCCACACATCTTTGCTTCATAAGTACTGAATTTGTCTTTCTAGGTGTCTCATCCATCTGACTTTGTGTCTCCTGTTGCACTTCAGATTTAGGACACTACTTGCATGTGTAATTACTCCAGGTTCAGAATATCAGGTTCTAAATGGCAGTGCTTTTTGTAGAACGTACAGTACTCCACTAACACTCAGTATCTTTTCTTTTTTTTAAACATAGGCCCTGATAGAAGAGCAATCTGTTTATGATCGTTGTGGCAGTAAAAAAATGTACCTGAATTTTGCTGTGAAGACTCTCAAAAAGCTGAGAGATCATGGTAGTTTTGTTTTCAATGAAGATTTTTTTTTAATGGGTTGTAAGTGTAGAAATTAAAACAGCAGAGAAATGTCTTAAAAGGATTCTTTAGTTTAACTTTAAAGATATTTCTGCATATTTAAATCCTTTTCTAGAAATAGAATACTGAAATAAATTGGTGTTTTGATTTATAAATATTTGCTTAGGATATTAAGAGGAAATCTAAAATTGAGAAGGAATGCTAAAAATACGTTTTTCTGTGTTCAGGACAACTTAGTAACAGCAGATCTTGCAGTGGTTCTGGATCCATAAAGTTAGAGGAAGAGAAAGGTAAAGAAAGGGGAAGGAGGGAGGTGTCAGTTCTTCACTTTAGCCTGTAAACGGGCTTATTTCAGCATGAAAATGTTGCTCTGTTTTTGGTCAAGCTTTATCAATTAGCCACTGCAAGGGTTTCCAACACAATTTCTTATTTATATCTAAGGCTCATTCTTGGGGGAAAAATATTGCATTTTTGTTTGAAAAGAGCATGTTCTTTAGTATTGCATGCCTAGCCTTTCTGGGATAGCTAGTCAAGTAACATCCCTATTGTTTAGCGTCTTTGTTTTGAATAATGCTTCACCTCTAATCACTTCTAATTGCTCTGAGGTACAAGCATATAGTTTTTGCATGTAAACTATAGTGCACACGTTGTAATTTCAGCTTGGTTTTATTTTGGAAGTACTAGGATATTTAAGTGCTACTTACATTTGTTCTAATATTGCTTAAGCTTTGGATTTGTTTACTCATAGGTTTTTGGTTGTTTTTGTTTTAGCATTTACAGGTGGTGCTCTATATGAACTTTTAAAAGACTATCTTCTGACTGAGGAACAATTGAATGAAAATAACTTCCCTCGACCAAATCCTGAAAAAAATGGTAGTGCTATACTTACTGGGGTTGTAAAAAATGCTGGATATGATGGTGAGTGGCTACTAGACTGCAACAAAATTAAATTTCAGTCAGTGGTTCACAGGACAGTAAAATACACGGGTATAAAATGATACATTACAGCAGTATTCTGTATTTAGTGCCTGGACTACAAGTGTGTTCACAAGCTTTCATAAACAAACCATGAAGCTTCATAGGTCTTTTTAAATTTTTGTTTCAACATAGTAATTGAAGAAGTTGCAGGTAAACTTGAATTTCTTACTGTGCTATAGAGGAACTTGGGTTTTTTTTATACATGGCTAATCTTGGGAGGCTGCTTATGTATCGATACTCTGCTCTCACAACTACTGTTCATGTAATTTTGTTATACTTCAATTCAGCATTTTTTAACTTTATGGCGAGCCAGCTACGAAATATGCTCTGTTATCTTTTTTTAGCTTTCAAAAGAGTGTGCTGTAGGTGTGGCGAAGTATATGCTGTTACTTCTTCAGGAGAACATAGACGTAAAGAAGAATGCAACTATCATTCTGGTAGAGTATTGGAACAAAAAGGTAGGTATCCTTGGCATTCAGTCTTCGTGGAAGCCGTTAAAAGTTGTAACATCTCATGTCAAAACTCAACAAGATCAGAGTATGAAACTTCTTTTTGCACAAGGTTCAGCTGAGATATATTCTGCTGTACTTTTGGAATGTAGCTAGTTAGTAAAGCCTGTTTTCTCTGAATATGCCATAACTTTAGGAAAGCTGATGTTAATAAAACGGTGTAGGAAGGAGATAGAAAAATGTTCATTATGTGGCCTTGCACTAACTTCTAAGTGAACCTTCTCATCTTTTCTGAGAGACACCTTAAATACTCAGCAGCGACATTAAATATTTCCTTCAGGGAGAACCTTCTAGAGCATACTACAACTTTCTCTCTCCCATTCATTGGTATTTCTTTTTTTTTTTGATGGACACCTTGTCTCAGGAGGGAACAATGTAGAGTTTGTCATCTTGGCGTAGGTGGGACCTGTAGATGGGACTTGCTTCTTTCCATAGTGCAGTCTCAGGAGAAAATGGAAAAGAAATTTGAGAGGAGGAGTGAGGGTACTGATTTGTTTTTGCCATTGCTAGTTGCTGCAAAAACTACTCAATTTTCAACTTTTCTTTTTGGCAGTTCCTGGTGGCATGGAAAAACGCTACAGCTGTTGTGAGAGAATAGTTGGGTCTGCTGGATGTCAGATTGCCAAGGTAGGAATAACCTCAGAAGGTTTATATGCTGCAGTATCTCAGTTTTGCTTTCTCTGTCCTTTTGTCTTAAAGCTGGGTCATCGCTTTCTGCGAATGGTTTGGTATAAGCTTTTTAGGTTTACTTACTAGTGTTTAGTAAATTATGTGGCAAATATTGACAAGAAGTATTATATATATGCTCTCATGTCTGTTAGAGAAACAAATTGTCTAGCAATTTGTGTAAGATATATCTAGCAAACTTAAATACTAATGGAAACTTTACAGCTTCATGTTCATGATGGAAGAAGGGAGAAATTAGAAGGCTTCATGAAGACATTAATAAAATCACCGCCTTTTGATGGAAACTATGGTGTATATGCTCTGGACTGCGAGATGGTATGAGCAACCTAAAAAGTTTGGTTCAGTTAATAGAAAACTATATTGCTGTTAATGAAGCAATTTCCTAGCTGTAGTAGTTTGGAACTCATGTCTCCGAGAGGTCTGCAAAACTCTGACTAGTCACTCTACGTGACTAGACCTTTAGTGTTGAATATGCAGTGAGCAAAATGGTTTGGATCTGTTGAGTTGTAGCCAATTCTGCTTTCTGTACAACTTACATAATGTAAGGAAACATCATTGCTGTGTAAATGTTTGTTAAATTTACTCTTTTCTTCAGTGTTACACAACCCACGGCTTGGAACTAACTAGAGTGACAGTGGTCGATGATAAGCTACAGGTTGTCTACGATACATTTGTTAAACAAGATGGTAAAGTTGTAGACTACGATATAAGGTATGCTAATTAGTCTATAGTACTTCAGGATTAGACTTAATAAATTGGCAGATGACTGTATAAGAAGAAACATGCCTCTTACATGTCTGTTTCCGGTAACATAAATCAAAGACCTTCAATCAGGAATTAGGCTTTTGTTCTTACAGGCTCAGTTAAGAAGGATTTTTCTCTTTGCCTAGTTCAATTTATTTTTTTCCACATTTGAAGACTTTTTCTTCCCTTCCTTCAAAAAAAAAAAAAAGTTAAGTTAAACCTCCCAGAACTTGCTAAATTCCCTAAGGGGATAGAAGCAAATGCAAATTTCTAGAAATGTTGTCTCACAGAAAAGCAGTATAGTCATAAGCCATGCATTGAGGCCATCAGACTGTACAGCTTAACAAGATTTGGCTGTGCAAGATCAAGTGCAGATCACCTGTATTTGGTCTTCCTATTGGGTTTTGTCTTTGAGACCTGGAAGATGTGTTTTTGATTCCTGTTAGTTCTTTGAAGACCTGCAACTGCTCTGAGAAGAAACATAGGTTTTGAGCCTCACTGTAAAAAAAGTTAGAGGAGAACCAACATAATGTGTTCCTACTTCTTCAGCAGCAATATTTGTTTGCTCAGAGCCCTGTCTTTAGTCCATGCTTAAAAAAACAGGCTCAGTCGCTTGTAGTGGTAGAGCTAAGTTAAAATAACCTAGCTTAGTTTATCTTACACTACCTAGGTGAAAAGGGAGAGAATGAAAAAATGCCTTATGTTGACTTCAACATTGTGTGATTTCAAAGCTGGCTAGTGTTAACTTGAGATGCTGGGGAAATTACTACTATAAAGCTAGTTCTTCTAGACATTTCTTAGTGTCTCTGTTAATGAAGCTCTTCTGAATCTGTCTTTAGACTCTCTAGAGCAACGGCGGATGATCTGAAGAATACCACAACATCTCTTCGGGATGTACAGGCAATACTGTTAAACATGTTCAGTGCAGATACAATTTTAATTGGACACAGCTTAGAAAATGGCTTGTTTGCTCTCAAGGTAAAATAACCTGTTTGAAACCGATTTTAAGAGATGACTACTTGTCTTTACTGTGTTCTAATTAATTTCAAAAAGGAAAAGAATGTTGAATTTCAGCAGATCAACATGTATGAAAAAAAGAATGAAATGTACTTGATGGTTAAATGATAGCTGTATTAAAGGTAATACTACATTCAGAGAAGGAGGTGTATGTACAAACACAGTGTGGTAAAGATTCTGACATTTGGGCTTCCTACTTTGCTGTTTTGTGCTTCTAGCTCTGCAACCATATATCACCACTGAATAATATTGTTTTTATTTCTGGGTTCACAGAAACCTAGAATTGTATGTTTTCTGATCTTGCTGAACTCATGCTGGCAAATGCATAAAAGGCAGTGACAATTCAAGTAATACTAAGGTATTGCTCTTAGAATCTCTGTAAACAATTATGCTGCCTGTTAGGTAATTACCTTAGGTACCAGAAATGCATGGATTATGCTCTTAAATATCAAAGGCAGCAATATTCCATAAGAAGTATAACCATCTGCTCAGGAAGACTCAGGGGGATTTTATCAATGTGTGTAAATACCTGAAGGAAGGGTATGACAAGACGAGCCAGACTCTATTCAGTGGTGCGCAGTGCCAGGACAAGAGGCAGTGGGCACAGACTGAAAACAGGAGGTTCCTTCTGAACATCAGGAAACATTTTTTCACTGTGGGATGCCCAAGCACTGTCACAGGTTGTCCAGAGAGGTTGTGGGAGTCTTCTACCTTGCAGATGCTCAAAAGTCATCTGGACATGTTTCTGGGCAGCTGGCTCTAGGTAGCCCTGCTTGAGCAGGGGGTTTGGACAAGATGACTTCCAGAGGTCCCTTCCAACCTCAACCATTCTGTGATTATTACTGATGAAGGAATTAGAATTTAGCTTTGATAGGCTTCCCTGCTAGTGATATCTAAAGGCCAAAGCAAATGAGACTTTGCAGTATGGTATTGACTACCTAAAAACAGAATTAGTTATGTTCAGTGTATATATACAACTAGTGAATAAACATCAATGCAGTGTACAGAAGTCACTGCAAAGCACAATTTTTCCACAGTTATTACTGCCCCACAGTTTGCCATTCTATAATGAATAGAGGAACACAGGACAGATGACATAGTATTTGGGGCTTAAGGATTAGTTTGGACATATTATTGAGAACGGAAATGGTTTAGATGCTAGATGAGATTTCTTTAATAAATAAAGGAGGTGCAAGACTGTAACTGGATGTGTAATCATTGCTGTGGTCTCTGCTCTTTTCCAGCTAATTCATGACACAGTAGTGGACACATCAATAGTGTTTCCTCATCGGCTAGGTTTGCCTCACAAAAGAGCACTTAGAAGTCTGATGGCTGACTACCTCAGGAGAATTCGTCAAGATGATGGTAAGAATGCAGATTCTTATTAAGCAATCAGTATATTGCAGCATGAAGTGGGAGACAGGAATAACCCAGAAAACTGAAAAGGTAGTAATACACTTGCTGTCATTTAAAGCTTTGTCTTGGATATCTTTACTTCAATAGTATAGTAAATGCAGAGGATATACCTGAAGGGTAATGTCATTGGTGTTGTGGTTTAACCCCGGACAGCACTAAGCACCACACAGCCTCTCACTTGTCCCCCCCCAGTATGGTTGGCTTGTCAAAGTGTTCACCATACAAAAGTGTTCCAGTTTCTTTCCCTTGTAGAAGGGGCATTCTTAAAATTCTGAAGGTAGTGTGATGAGGCTAACATCTATTTCAAGATTCACTTGCTTATCCAAGCTGATACAGCTCTTCAGCAGGGGTTTTCAGTAGTAAAATTACGGTAAATTTCTTGGCTGGCTGTCAAAGACAAAGCAATAGATCTGTTCTACAGTTGCATATAATACCTATGAAATGTTGCATTTGACAGATATATTTTGCATTGACCATGTTATTCTAAATAATTGTTTTTAATCTCATCTTAGAATCAATTAAATTGAGTATCTAATAAACTGGCAGATTCATATTTGTTTTTACCAGTGAAGCCTTCTGGACAGCAAATAATATTCTGTGCTGCTAACATATCTTCATTGCCCAGGGAATATATAAATTGTTGCACAGAGCAAAACTTAATGGCCTTTGATACCCAGTGGAGTAGCTGGATGCTATATCTCAAAGCTTATAATATCTTATGACTTCCTTTGCTCTGACAGTCTGATGCACAGCACTGTGGTGGGAGTAAGGGGAATGTCAAAAAGTTATTTCTACAGACTTGAAGATGGCTATCTCAAATAGCCAAAACTCTGCCTTTAGACTCTTCTGCTTAAGTTTGGATTTAATCATTCTTTGTTGATGACCACTGAGCTAAAATCCAAGCTTAACCTATAAAGCTAGGTAACTGCCATTTCTAAAAAAAATGAAAAAAAACTGACGCATGACTTCTACTCCCTATGTTTATATTGGCTTGTGCTGCTGCTTTGTGCTAGTTTGTGTTAGTTTTGTTCTAGTACTGGAGAAAGGTAATAAACTTCAAGTCTAGATTTGCTTTTTTGTAAGCCTAGGGATTAGTAGAATGAAACACCCTTTGCTATCAGAAAGCAGTAGGTCTGTGGTGATTTAACTCGTCAAACTCCAGTTGAGATGGGTCTCAACTCCAGGATTTTTGTCTAAAGTACAAGAACTGCAGCTGCTGAGGTAGCTTGACTTACAGTATATCATATACTTGATTTGACTGAAAAATTGAAGAATATGTAACAGAGCTAGAAGACTATGGTTTCAATAGTTGAGCCTTTTATAGACTACTTGAAAAACATGTCTCATACAGGTTGTACTTTCCTGAGCAGTTAAAAATAGCAGCAGCCAAAGGGTGGAATGGCAAGACAAGAGCACTACTTCATGGGTTGGAAAGCAAATGAGGATTGGAACTTTCTCTGACAAAAGATAGTAAGGGCGGAGGGATCACAGGTTCACCTCCGTTTTCTTATCCAAATGACAGAATAGTTTCTATTTGATTATTGGCGACTGTTCTCTTTTATTTCTTAAGGTACCTTTAGGAAGGGAGAAAACTAGAACCTGCAAGGTTTTTGCCAGCTGTCTTCTGATTCTGTGAATAGTAGAGGTTACTAAGTGGTATAAACTTCTCTGCCACAGAGAAAAGCTATGACTCTCTTCCATTGGGTTCCACAGTTCTTTATATGTTCAATCTAAATAGATATTGCGCGGATAGCTGTTATAAAACATGCTGGTGAAAGCATTCATGTAACACACTAATGCTGTTGCAGATGACTACCATGACTGTGTAAATTATGTGTTCACTGAGAGGGAAGTATAACCACTTCCACACTCAAGGAGGTACTACACTGCTTTAAGCCAGTAGGTATCTGAATTGCAACTACATGTCTGTAAATGTCTGAAGATCTTTGCTTCTGAGTCTAGGCTGCTACATATGAAAAGTGATCTCAAGTCACTGGCATTTAAGTTTTACAAGAGAAAGCTAGAAGCCTGTTCTTTCACTATTGAGTCATCTTTTGTTGTGGTAGCACTTAAGTCCTCTGCTTCCTTGGGGAATGGAACATCTCAATTAAATTTAAGAATACTATTTTTCTCCCTAGTATCAACTTACTATATTGTAGTGTTCTCCCCTGCCCAAAGCAGTTGTGGAATCAGTAGATGTGGAATCTATGCAGTAGTCCACTGCTGTAGGGCAAAGAAGCAATACCTTTTTCTTTTTGAGGAACTAGCTCAGAAACATAGAATGGGGAGGGGATTTTGCCATCTTCAAATGAAAATGCTGAACTGTATGCTCTCAGATTTTTCTTCCACAACTTTTTTGGTTCCTGAATAACCAGCCCCTGTCCCAAACCTGTTTATCTGAGATCTTCTGTACCTTTCTTGAAACTTCTATACTCAAAACAGTATCTTTCTTTAACATAACTTAAACCATACAGGATTTAGATTTCCCTTGATCAACTCATATAGGATTTACTGAGGGACACATATTCAAATTAGTCAATGTGACAATTTGACACTGTGTCAAATTTCTGGTTATGAAGATGATGGCTGAATATAGTAGGTCTATTCTCCACCTATCCTGAAGTTGCTAGGAGAGCCCCAACATGCCACTTTGACTTTCAGTAAGGACCGCACAGAACTTTCAGTAGTTAACTACCATTATCCTGGTAGCCAGCATTTTCTTGTGTTGACTCAATGTTAGGAAGGGTATTCTGATGCCTACGATAGCTGCCAACTAATGAGAGGATTGTATACATTTCTGGTTTGGATGACTACCACTATTTTCCAGCCAGAATACATTAAAACCTTTCTACTTTTTGTAGTTATGGGAATTGTGTAAAACATGTAGACTTGTAAGTTGCTGAGTTTTTAAGCTTTGACTAAACAGGTAATAAAAGTGTATAACCATATATAATTTAAGTCTTTTAACTCCATTCTGTTCAGATTTTGTGGAGCATTTCAGTAGATCAGGACAAGTAGATTGTCCTTAATTAACCAAGGTAGAAATTTACCATCTAGTTGCAAAATCAACTTGTCATCTGTTAATCTTCCAACTCCTGATTTGAAAGTACATGACTTGGGGAGACTGGTTTTCCAAAGACAGTTATGTTGGACACTCTAGGTTACTAATCCAGGCTCCATTGGATCTTGAAGCTGGAGAATGCGGTGGGAAATTGAATACTGCCAGACAATACTGGACTGCTAGAAGCATGTGGTTATTACCTTGAATCCTGGTAGCGAGAAGCTGCATCAAAAACTGTCTGAATACCAAGTATTGTCTTAATATTCTCGACAATTGTTCAGCTTAATAAACAAAGCTACCATTCTTTTATAAAAAAATACATAATCTAACTCTTCAAACGGTTTTTTTTGTTCTTCTCTAGTTGGTGGTCATGATTCCAGGGAAGATGCAATTGCTTGTATGGAACTAATCTTTTGGAAGGTCAAGGAGGACAATAAAAGGAGAAAATGGTGATTATTATGGCTTTGGAGGAACAAGATGGGAGGGAAAAATCAACCTCAGTTTGGCTCACTGTTCTGTAATGCTTCAGTACCAATTATTTTCTGATATAAAAATGAGGACAATGGGAAAATCTAATGGGAAAACTTGACTGTAGCTACTTCTGAAGCTTAAGATATACAAGGAGGAGAATACACAAATGCACAAAATACACACAAGAAAGATGCACAGAGTAACTTCTTGCGTTAAACAGCAAGCTCAGGTGTTGTTTTTCTGTTCTGTTAAAAAAGTATTATTTCTGTAATCATTCTTACTACTCTATAGCTAAAAACTATCATTTGGAGTAAGTGAAAGTACTGACTGTTTAAAGTTCTGGATATAACTTTTGATTTCACCGTGTTCAGTCTCTGTGAAATAAAACTTAATCACATAGCAGAAACTTAAGATTATTGTTTTCTTTTTCCCTTTCCCTTCCTGCTTCTCTCTACCTCTCCATCTGCTTTCAGAGAGAGAGAGAGAGAAAGAAAACAAACTTAGTCCTGTTTAATGTACGAATTGACACAAGATTGACATAATGGTAGAAATGTGACCTCTTCTGGAGCAGAATAAGCTGGTCTCTTTTAAATAAATTGAGCCTGTAGAAACTTTTCAACTGTAAAAGCAATAAGCTTTGACTTACAAGGGTTCTCAAAAAGTAGAGTATTTCAAGAAGTAAATTTGTTCATTGCTTTAGCTAAAATTGGACTATACTCCAAGGTATAATGAATGCCCTGTCTCCTGCTTAAGATAGTATTCAGCATCTGCTGCCTTCAGAGAGGAGGATTTCAGTCTGTTGCCACTTATTTTTGTGTGGAGGAAACAGAAGGAAATGAAAATGTAAGAACAGACCACATTTTTTTTTGTACAACACTAGCTCTGAGCTGAAGTTATGCTTTGCACGAATTTGTCAAAGAAAGCTTAGACTGGTGAGGAAAAATGGTCCTGACTGAGGACCCTGTAAAAGAAGATCAATAGAGTATAGAAGATCTCTCAGTTCTCACAGATGTGCCCCGAAAAACGAGTATACTGCAAAATTAAACCTGTACTGAAAGTTAAAAATCTCTGTAGCTGCTTGTTACGCATTAAAGTACTTGGAATGTGTCCTGTTCTGTGAGGTACTGACAAGTGATAGCTGTGGTTAGAAATAGCTTTCAGTATTTATTGTCCTGTACCTGCTGCACAGAATGTCAAAAACTGTGCAGAATGTCAAAAAAAACCAAAGCTTTGATTTTTTCCTTCACCCAAAATAGGTAATACTTCTTTCTATATTAGTAGAACAGTCCTGTATACAGCCTCTGCTACAGCTTAGAGAAGGGGCTTTGACATGTTCTTTACAAAGGGGATAGACTTGCTTATGGATTCCCCCAGTTTTGAAGTGAAGATTGCCTTTATTTTTTAGTGAAGATTGCCTTTATTATTCATCTTTTGAATAAATCTGAGGAAAGAGATGAATGTCTACTCTGTAGAATCTGCCCTGTTTAGCAGAGAAACCTGTGTTAGTTCATTCAACAAGCTATTAGCAGTGACCAAACTGGTAATTCTGAGGCTCTATAGGCTAAGGAACCTCCATCATCTGACTTGTCTTCTTCATAACTTCTTCATATAGTTGACTATTGAATTATTAAAACCAAATAGATAAAACACTATGCACAATAAGTAAAATAATTTTAGATACTAACTTTTTGTAAAAATAGAAAAATAAAACAATCTTCTGATGCTGGAAGTAAAGAAATTTCAGCAAAACTGAAAGCTGGTGTGAATATAGGTGCAGTTAATCATTGGAACAGTGACTTAACTCTGAATCATACCTCTGTTATCTCTCTGCTGCCACCTGCTGTAAGCATACTTTTCTCTTTCCCACATACATTTATGATATAGACTTAGCTACTGCAAAACCTGACCAAGCATCTTCAGAAGCTGGAAGCTTAGTTCATGTTTTGGAGATGTGAGGGGCTGGTGTGGTCTGATTGGACCTCCACAGTTTAGAGGGACTTGCTGAAACCATTGGCTCCTCCTGTGGGAATATCACCACCTGTGTCATATGTTGTGCTATTAAGTGAATATGTGAAAGAGCTCTGAAATATGAGGAAACATTTCTCTACGTTTGCTTGATTTGAGGATTTTGGCTTACAGCCTGGAAACACTTTGGCTTGCTTTGTTCCAACTGTTGTTTAATCAGCGTTCCCCTGTGTCCAACCAGTTGCCTTGCATGTGGGAATGGCTCATCAGTATGTGACTTGGGGAAAGACCAAATGGTGCATTGGGAGCAGGGAATGTTGTGTACCAGCACAGGGAGGGAATTAGCAGCAAGAGGGAAAACTTGTGTTTGACCACAGATGAACTATTCCCGTACAATTTAATTGCTCATGCTTTTTAGCTGGGCCTCTGCTTATTTTCTGCATTTCCCTTCCCCCATATTGCAGAGTTCACAGAATCACAGTACAGCTGGGATTGGAAGGCATCTGGGGAGGTCATCTAGTCTAGTCCTCTGCAGTGTCCAGTCAGGTTTTGAATATCTCCAAGGCTGGAGACTCTACAACCTCTCTGGGCAACCTCTTCCATGGCTTGACCACCCGCAGTGGAATTTCCTAGATTTCGGTTTATGCACATTGCTTCTCATCCTGTCACTGGATACAACTGAGAAGAGGCTAATTCCATCTGCCTTACCTCCTTCCATCAGGTATTTATACCTTTTGATGAGATGTATGTAATAGTCAACATTTTGTATTTTAGTTTCAGCAAATGCCCAATCATATTGTGGGTAGTGGAGAGGGGTTGTGTCAGGCACAGTCTGTCCACAGAGAAGTAAGAATTAAATATCCCCATCATTTAAGACCAGATGAGTGCTTCCTTTTGGGTTACTGAGGAGTGGGAGAAATGCAGCCATTGAGTGGATTATCTAAATTCAGACATCTTTCAAGGGTAGTTATACCTTACTTTTCAGCCAATCTAATGAGGTTAAAGATGCCTGTTTGGAGCTTTTGTTCCCCCTCACCTCACGATGGTATCTAGTGAACTTCACCTTACGCTAGCCAGTGATACCTGTTCTCAGATCACTTCTTATCTTTCCTGCCAAGCACACTGTGTTCTTCTGTAGCTTTTGAGTTTTGCCTGGACATATTAAGGACTTCTTTTTTTTTGTCTGCACTCAAGCTGTTGAACAATCAGAGCTGTTGCACTAAATAGAAGTTGAGGGTGGTGAGGGAGAAGGCTTGGGGGAGAAGTTGTGTGGGGGCTTTGCTTCTGACTTTTATTCTTAAAGGCTCCACTTCCTCTGAACAGGTGTCTGATAATTTCTTTTTAAACTATGGATAATGCTTTACTGTAAGCAGTTACCTGCCATTCTGCATCACATACTCCTTAAAGCATGGCCAACTCCACTTGTCTGATACTGTTCATTTCTTTCCCAACCAAAAACTTGTACGGAGTATGAACTTGATAACTATGTGAGAGAATATGGGAAGACTAATGCTGTGATACCAAAAAAACAACATGGAGAATAGCTGATGATACTCTAAGCTTGTGCATAGATGTCGGCAGGTGTAAATAGGTGGAGGTGTATAAAGAATGTTAGGACGCGGGGTATGTGCAATAATGGAAAACTGTTGGTACTGGTAGCGTTATGCTCTTGACAGCAAAGAAACAAATAAAAGACACTTGGGAAGGAGGGGACATGGGATCTCATGTATTGTGCTGTGGAAGGCAGAACATACAGCCTGCTCACGGTTAAGCTGAAAACCTTTATATGCCACCTACTGCCATGAATTGGGCTTTCCAGCACTGGATAACAGACAGTAAAGTCTAGCGATTGAACCTGGGATACCAGGTGCATGTTGCAAGTATAGAAGTAATTCGTCTATCTGAGACTCTGACAGAACTAGTGGATGTTTGTAATAGCCGTAGTTCTGTTATGTATAGACTGAGTAGAGACATCTCAAGCTATGTATTGGAGTTATTGTTTTCTTTTGTGTATTTTTTAAAGCGACAATTTAAAAAAAATTAAATTTCATTAGAGCAGATTAGAAAGTTAATGCATGCCACAATGTTAAGTGAAGATATGAAGAACATTTATAAGGATACATAAATGACCTCCAGCTAAATTTACAGTGCGGCTTGAGCACTTAAAATGCAGACAGTATTAAGACCTATTGGGTTGATGAATGACCCTCTGATTGTTTCCTATGTGGCATATTGGGCCAAGTAGAAGTTTGCCACAGAAGAAGGGGTTTGCATCAAGTAGGAGAATAGTCAGTTGTATCTGCTTGTTAGAGATGTGTGAGACAATGAGCTGTTTTGGACCTGTGAAAAATTCTGTACAGGAAGTGGAGCAGTTCTAGCAGAAGTTGTTAGCTAACTTTGCGTAGCAGCCTAGAAAACACCCATGGAGGTCCATTCCTGTTCACTTCCCTGACCTGTAGGAACCCGGTTGGACTGCAAAATGCAATGCCCATGCTTCAAATGTGCCCGGCCACATAGTCTTTTGTGAAAAATATAGTGGAATTTGTTTCTCTTTTCCATTTTGGAATTGTTCCTTGGTCCAGTGAATCTGTTCACTCTTTGTGAACTCAGATTGTAGCACCTGTACTTGCAGTGCAAGTCCTGCCTATCTCAAGGCCACACAAGTCATCTCAGCACCCTTGTTCGTTGACTTACTTTCTTTTAATAAGGATCTTGGTGCTTCTCTTATTTGAGTCAACCTAGTGTATGCCGTAATGTTACTCTCGTCTGCTGTGATAACCAATCTGCCTTGTAACCAACCAAACACCCACCCACAAACTAAGTATCAGAAGAGGAAACCTTTTTCTCTTTCTTTCTCTAGCATCTTCCTCCAAGTCTTGGGGGGTGACCTGATCCACCCAGCTAGAAAGTCACGGTGGTCTGATGGTCAGTTATGAGCTGGTGAATCATGGGGGGATGAGGGGAACATACGTGCAAAGCATGAGGTTAGCTGATGTGTGAAGTTTGAAGAGGGTAGATCCACAGGATCCCACATGGTTGACTTGATACCAGAAGCTCAGGCCAATCCTGCCTCTATTTGTCTAACATAAGGACTAGAAGATCTTTCTGGCGGGCCAAATATCATTGTTGTGAAGCATTTCAGTACAATATTTTTAAGAGGCCATACCACACTACAAACTGCATAAGGGATAAAAATAAGCATAAGTAAGCCAGCCCTGCTTGTACATAATACGTAGTGATTTATAATTATGCAGTGAAATTATTAAATGAAATACAAACTGAATAAGCCTCATGTATATCCAGGCTAACTGTAAAAAGGTATTTTACAATATGTAGTATGTTCCTCAATCCTGTGCTTCATGATAATTGCTGTATGGCTGCCTTCGATAGGATTAAACACTTCAAAATATATGCATATTTTGCATATAGGCAAACACTGACTGTTGAACTGGATTATGAAAGAGCAATAGCATGCCTTATATTTTACAAATGTCAATAGAATTTTTGAACAGGTTATTTCTACTAGTTCACTTTTACATTCAACTAGCAGTCTTGCTTAATAATTAATTATCGTTGGTGAGCATACTGGATTGACATCTGCTTGCAACTCCCATTGTTGCATTGAGCTTAGCATTTTTGTTTGAATCACAATGAAATGTCTATGAAATACTGCTATAAGATACCGACTTTGGTATCAGTAGCGCTTGGAAAGTGTAAAAAATATCTAAGATGGCAATACCTAATGCACTACAATAATTTTATGTATACGCTATATCTACACGACTAGGAAAAAAGAAAATCCTGCATATGAAACAGCAGATTTCATGACTTCAGTCTATTCCTACCCTGAACAGTATATACACTTCTACAGCCTGTGGAGGCAGAGGTTACTGTGTGATATACACATACATATCTGTAGTAAAACAGTATTACTGTATTATATACAGTTAAAGCTATACACAGTTCTACACAGCACATCACATTTTGGGCTCCAGCAGATTAAGTTTTGGTTTTCTTCAGTACATCATTGATGAATGAAGATTTCTCCTGTCTTAAGCAGCTTCTTCAGCGGAGCAATCGATGCCTGCGTAAGTAAACTTCTCGTATAGGGTAGTATTCACATAGGTCTGGGAAGGAAATAAACAGAAAGAGTGTGATGCAAGGTGCATTATCTCAAGAATCCTAAACTATACTGAAATTATTCATGGCCTAATTCTTTTCTAGGGATTCATTCTTACCTTCCTTTCTTCTAACATCCTGTTCAGTGACACCAGTATCTGAGCAAATGATGGTCTTTCATATGGTTTCTCTCTCCAGCACTGTCTCATTAGGTCATACCTTTAAAAATCAAACACCAACATTTGATAGTTTAGATACATAGGTTAAAGCTACAAATTCACGTTTATTGGAAGATTGTGCACATTCCATTTTTCAAAGGAAAATGGATTTATACAGAGCTGGAGTTACATTTTCCACAGCTGGTTGCTGTCTGAAAAGAATTTTCTTTTTCTCTGAAATAATCAAAAAGCTCTCTTTGAGCTAAAGCCCAGCCATGTTGTGTAAAGAACAGGATATCTGGCAGGAGCAGAGAGCCTGAGAAAGGGTTCATGGCAAATAACAGTGCATGCTGGGTGCAAAAAACTTAAGTAATTATTTCCACTTGTGCACCCTTTTAAAAATGTTTTTTAAAAATGTAGTTTTTATGTTTTCCTGAAAAAATGTTTGTCTTATTAGTTTCTGGTAGACCTGATATATTTTCTATAGCAGATGTTGTGTTACTCTGTGTCGGGTTTTTTGCTGAGGCAGTTACTTACACTTCATCATCACAGTTGAGAGGCTTTTCCAGTCTGTACCCTTGAGGCAGTTTTTCATAGAGTTCTGCACATGTCATTCCACAATACGGTGTTCCACCTAAAGCAGAGTTTAATCGTTATAATGAATGCAAGGGCTTTTTAACAAAAGACATTTTAATTTCATAGCAGAAATGAAAAAGAACAACTGACTTAGTAACAAGTGAATTAGTCCAACATTAGGGAATATTTTGCAGCTGCATTTTTGTTGTTAATGTTTCCATACTGTTCTTAATGCCCAGTATTGAAGAGAAAAATGAAAGCAAGTATAAACTTCTATCACCTGTGGGGCTCGCCTAAATTTCTCTACAACTCTGAGGGCCTGCATATGATTGTATTTGAACTGATTTTGCAATACACTTGATGGCAATAGGCAAGTCGTTCCTTCATTAGTATGATATTAATAAGATCCAGTATGGACTCATGGAGCTATTACTGTCAAGTTGATGTTTGGTTGCTTAGACTCTTGATTTTTCACACTGCAGTGTGTTAGTTCCCATCCATATCTAGCACAAATCCATTTAGTAATGAAAGCTGGGAACAAATTAGAAAGCAAAGTTCATGATCAGTCCAGTACCCAATGTGCACCTCAGTCAGTGTGCATCTCTTGGCCAGCAGGCCATGGGGCACACTCCAAGGCAAATCGTAAGGGTGGTGTAACACAGTAATTTTGAATGGTTTGAGGCTGTATCACGTACATCATGAATAGAGGTGTGTGCAGAAATGAACTCTAAATTTTATTTGAAGATTAATGTTCAAAAATTTTCTTCGAGAATACTTGGAGTAGGAGGTGTTTGCTCCCCCTCCCAGTCATTAAAATATAAGTCTTGATTTAAAACTCAAGAAGCCTAGGGAAAAGCGACCCATCAACTCAAAACATATTGGAATAGGGCTATAAATCATGTGATATGCTGGATTTCATATTTAGATATAGCCTAGGTTTTATAGTGCAATGAAAACATGGTGATTATGTTTTTCTCATTTAGAGTGGTACGTGAATTGAAAATGTGACAATTGCATTTCCAAGCATGCTGAAGCTAAATCAAATTTAGTAGAATGAAACAGAAAAATTTGAAATAGGTTGCAAAGGAATAAATTTTTAACAGACTGAGTGAACGGAGCTAGCTTGGCTCATATTGGTTTATTTGTGCAGTACAAAATTCAGATACTTACCTAAACTAACAATTTCCCATAATAGGACACCATATGACCATCTGCAACAGAGGGATATTATGGAGGGCAACAAGAATGCAACAAGATTTCATATTTTAAAATGGTAGATAGTTTTGCTAGTATTCAGAGAACACAGAGAAGTGTGATTCATTCTTTTATATTTTTTTATTAATTTTTGTGTAATGATAGGGTTCATAGAATCAGAAAGCAGGAGTGAAATCTTTAGCAAAATTAGTTCACTGTGAGTCCATCAGCCAGAGTCCTTTACTAGACTGTGAGCTTTCAGCAAATAGCGCTATTACAGAATTGCTTTGCCAAATATTACTTCCATTTTCCTGACTAAAATACTGAGTTCCTCTGGGTCTCCCAAGGATTCATCAGGTTTCTGATTTCAAGTGAGAAATATAGTTAAAGTAGTGGCCCAAATCCAATTAGCTTGTGAGCACAGAACTTGTTCAGACACCAATGATGAAATAAAGTCACTTTTTTATTGTGGGTTTTATTTTTGCTTTCATTGCTCACTCATGCTGACATGGCTATGGAGTTTTTTGAGTTAAGAGAGGATGTCTCATCCTGGCTGTCAAACTTCCCTTGAGATTGAAAAATATTTCTTTATTAAAAAAAGACTACTTGAAAACATACTTACACATCACTGTTTGTGGTGTAAACACTGTAATTCAAAGATTCAATTGCCATCCATCGCACTGGAAGCCGTCCCTGAAAATTATTTCATGAAAGTTTATTTGTTGGTAGTTGGAATAGCGATATTGCAATTTATACCCGAACAATTGTTCTGTGTGTTACCTTAATGAAAACTGACTTTATGCAAGTAAGCGTAATCAGGTGAATAAACTTATTTTTTTAAGTTGTGCATTTACTTCTTAAAGGGACAGTTTACACTAAAGGTAATAGAAAATTTATCCAACCAGCATCGAGAGGAAATGGAAATAATTCCTGACTGATGTCTTATGATGCCTTTAGCCAGTCCTGTTCCCTTGACCACGCGGAGTTGTTCCTGGTCTATGACTACAAGATGCTTATTACACACCTTCCTCTTCCAGATCTTCCAAAGCATTAGCTTTGGACAGCGGTTTTTTCAGCTCACAGAATCTGACATGCCTCTGGTTACCATCTTGCCAGCTTTGGCCTTGTTCAATAGAATTAGACCAGCTTGCCTCAGCTGGACAAATTCTGGTACGAAAATATTGTTTTCATAGCTGTACAGATCTACCCGCATGCACATATCCTCTTCATATGTCGGATGTATATTATATAGTTTTACTGTATAATTTATTTACTATATAATTACTTTATAATTTATGATACGTTTTTACTAAATCTCATAACTGGCTGCAAAATTGGTTATTTTACTGCCATACATATTCATATAAATAATTTTTAATTACATTGTATATTATATTATAAACATGGTATAGAATGGATTTACAAGTAATGTATGTATATTAATAAACACAATATAAATATTTATACACGTTAATATATAACATTTAAATAGTCATTTCTGTAGTACCCATGAGTTTGCATTTTTGTTCATATGAAAACACAAAGTAAGAAACAAGAAAACAAAAAATGAGGAAAACAGACTATATCAATTTGTTTTGATCCTTACCATGGTCTTCTTAACATAAACTTCTTGACCTCTTGATAAGCCAAAGTCAGCTATTTTTGCAACATAATTTTCTCCAACCAATATGTTTCTTGCTGCCAAATCTCGATGAATAAACTAAAATTAAAAAAATAAATATTGAAATCACCACAGTATCTATGAGGTTTACATGAATTATTTTAATGCTATATTGAAAATTGCAAACATTCAGAATAAGAACAAAACCCAAAACAAACGGCTTGGTATGTCACTACTGAGAACATTTTAAACTTTATCTGAAGATGACAGCAGTGAGTTACCATGTCGTTTGTAAGTTTTAGTGCCTCTTCCTTGATTCCCCGTGACCATAGCATTTGACAGGGCTAAGTGAACACAACAAAATAAATCTCATCCAGTAGGTGCTATAGAAGCTAAAATTAAAACCTTATTTTGATTTCATTAAAATGCACAGTCCCTGAGAAAATGAATTTCTGTGCTTTCAGTGGGTAGAGAGCTGAAGACTGACCTGTTTCTGGCTCAAGTAGTCCATCCCTCTAGCAACATCTGCTGCAAAATGCAGAAGTTGCTGAGAGGAAAGTGTAGATGCAGTACTGTTGGCAATAGCAAATGCTGGGTCTGTCTCTAGCACTCTGCTTTTCCGAAGGAAGTCCAGTAAATTTCCATGGGGGGCATATTCAATAGCAAGATAAAGATATCCTAATGAAACATCAGATAGTGAGCATATCACAAAGTAAGATATAGTCAGTAATATTATTTGGACACTTTAAGTGAAAAAGAAATGAACATAAAACAGACTGGAGGGGAAATACCAAACAGTATAATTCCTAGGTGCAGAGAAGAATTTAGAGCTATTGATGAACATCATTTCTGAAAGATCAGTGTGGGCTTGTAGATCTAAAACCACGTTTATTTGGCTTTTTAACAAATGTTGCAGAAAGACCTGCTTATAAGCTAGTGTTTCTATGGACTGTATGAGCTGTACTGTGGGTTTTTTTTTTTAAACTGATGTTAAAGTACATGTATTCAAGAGTTATCTTACCCCGATGTTCACATGCTCCCAAAAGATTTATGATGTTGGGATGATGACCAAGTTTACAAAGAACTTCAAGTTCTCCAGCAAAGTCTCTGTGATCATCTTTTGAGGCATACTCTGAAAATCAAATAAGCATGCGTTTATGTTTTCCTTTGAACTGAATTTATGACCATATTGTTGTTAATTATGAGGACTCTGGGCTGCCTGGGGCACTACTGCTTCAGCCTCAATAGAAGGAGAAAAACTCTAAGATACATTAGTATTTACTGAAAAAGTAGGACTTTTCAATCGAAGGAAAAAAAGAGGGAACCTAATGTCTGTAGCAGCCATCTGCAGAGAAAGAAAGCACCTTAATGTACCACATCACTCCCCTTATTATTTGAGAATGTCAAATGTCATAGCAGATCATATGAAAACTAGCTGCCTAAGAATCTTTCCATGTGTGTGCTGTTGATTATTTCTGCCTGGATGCAGGCCTTGGCTCTTTTTAAAATTATCATCATACTTAAGAGTGTCTCCCAGTCTGCCTAGATAATGATCTAGTGCATTGCAAGAAAATATGTACATTCTTGCAGTATTCTATGTATTGTAGTTCCCTCTGGAACGTGGCAGTCATGCCAATGAGTACAAATAAAATGAGTGATCCTCACAGTATGTATATATATAGATGCATAGATACAGTTGTCTCTGAATGGCTAAGGTAAAGCAAGGTGAGCAAATGCTGTGCCCCAAGGCTAGCTCGGTGCTCCTCTCTTTATTAAATGCATCTTTCAATGGCTCCCACTTTGCAGGTGAACTCACACATGAAGTTCATACTGACCTATGAATTGAAAAATACATAATAGTTAATGATATAAGCAATTAGAGAGAAATATAAACCAACTTGACTGTGAAGAAGTACAGCCTTGCCAGGGCACAAATCTTAGCCTAGTGACAGCTGATACAATTTCATGAGCAACTTTGAATATTTATTTTAGCTTTAGGAGAGGGCTACTAAGCATTTGTTACGACACAGAAATACTTGGAACAAACAACCAAGAAAAGTCGTTAGTCTCAGAGTCACCAATCTTTACTACCTTTCATCCTTTTAATCGCAGCGTCCATGCGTAAGCCATCTTTCTTAATGCGTGCTTTCAGGACTTGCCCAAAGTTACCTTCCCCAATCACATCTTGAAATTTTATGTCATTCCACTCAAGAACTGGATAAATAGTGGGATCTGGGCTGTTTTTGGCTTTCCTGCTCAGGGTGAGAGTACCTGAGTTAAACTGTACAGCTGGCTCTTCCCTCTGTAACAGAGTTAAGCAAACGACATTAACTGTGATTTCTACTTTACTGAGCAAGTAGAGCGCAATCACTCCCCGAACACGTGTGCTCACTCATGTACACACACACACGGAGCCTGATCCACCTCTTGCTTACGCAAGAGTGAGTACAGTAGACAATTACACCTACTTCGGACACTAACTGCATCAAGCACTTCTGCCCAGATCCACAAAATTAATCAGGCTCCTAATTTATGCATAAGTACCTTTGTAGACCTAGGCCTCCTGAACAGTTTTATAATCATCTTGAAGATGAAGGAGGTGGACAGAAATCATTTGGTAAAACTGATCTCAAAACCAGTTTTAAGTCCCAGGTTTGAGATATATCTCATACTAGGCTTGACTAAATCCTGTGCTGATCAGGCTCAGTAGGAAGACTGAGGAAAGAAGAAGCAAGGAAATGAGAGAGGAAATGATCTTCCTCCATACTTGCGGAGACATCTCTACTTCAGTTACACACTCCTATTAAATACTTCTGTGGGAAAAGTTTCAGGATAAGGAGCAGGAGCTATTCTGTGTGGCCTGGGGACTGATCATCTTTTTGGATGAGCCCCCTGGCCCCCTGTTTATGAAACAACCTATGCAGATCCATATGGAGGAGCTTTTTGGCCCAGCTTCGTTCTGCTTCACAGCTTCCCCTCTGAAGTGAGAGAACAGCACTGGAAAGCAGTGTGATAAAGAGACTACAGCAGGATACAAATCTATGCGTGTATACATAGAGAGAGAGATCTCTATGTGATGTTACAACCTTCAGCAATTTCCTCACAGACAGAACGACGATGTTGCCATTGACTGATCCCTGGTGTGCTGTCCCCAAGTTGAAAAGCCATGACAGAGCAGTCGCTGATGCTCAAAAGCAACGTTAAAAAATACTGTAGTTTTCAAAATCAGGCACAACTTCATAGAGGGAGAACACGCTTCTCCATTCTGTCTGGCTCGGAACTTGTCATACACAGGTGCGACAAGGCAGAAAAGGAAGAAGGATAAATGGTGTGCAACTTTTTTCAAGCCAGGTTTTCTACTTTATAGCCTGTAACTGTGATTGCTTCAGCTCCGGGGTCACTAGCAGAGAAGCTTTACAACCACAGTACTAATTGCACACGTGAAGAGAAGTATTTGGGAAGGCCAAAGAAAAGGAATTGGAAAAAACAGGAAAAGACGGGGCCAAAATTAATAACAACACTGACACAGGAAAGCTGGAGACCCACCACCACATTTTGGAAAGCCTGAGCCATTCGGCGCTGGAAGTTGGCTCGCTTTAACTGCAGCATGATGAGAAAGGCCAGGAGAATTGTTACACAGGTCATCCCTGCAGAGCCAAGGATAGCAATTAGCAGCATTTTGCCTCCTTTTGATTCATATGGAGCTGTTGAGGAAGCACATAAAGAGTTCATCATTATTTCCAGCTAATTCTGAAAAAGCCATGAACAACGTATAACTAAATACTCCTGTCTTGTGAACTGTATAAAGACGTAGATATACATCCTTTGTGTTGCAAAAATGGCACAGACATTGGATGCTCTGACTTTCACATGTATGAGTACCTGCAGCTACGCTGCTGAATTCAGGCAGAGCAGAGCTGAGGTCACATTCAATGATCTAATAGTCCTATTATATGCAGCTGCTTTAATTTATGAGCTGTTGGGCACTTTCTGATGTTGTATGTTTTCACTTCACCAATGCCATGCAGTGAACTGAAAATCAAATTTTGGTGATGCTGTATTGTGTGTGTCAAAATTAAGAGCAAAAGAAAACTAATATTAAAAAAATAATATTATGACTTTGCCTTAGCTAACTAGTTTATACAATCGGCCCTGGTTTGTACAAGTCCAGCATGCTGGAGTAACCAACCTTTAGTTTCTGGAAGAGTCTTCAGTTCAAACGATGTGTTTGGGTTGCTCAAGCCAATGTTGTTCTGAGCATTAATCTGAACCTGGTACACAGTGTTTGGCTCAAGGCCCTTGAGATGGTATTGAGTAATGCTGGTGTTCTTTATGATAATATCAATGTGGTTGTACTCAGCCTTGCCATAAATTTTGTAGCTGATGATGATGGAAGAGATGGAATGACCCTCAGCAGTCGTCCAAGAGATGACTGAGGATGTGTCTGTGGTGTTAGAAAACCTGATGTTGTATGGTGCAGGAGGGATTCCTGAGAAAAAACACAAACACACACAAAGCGTTGGAGCGTACATCCACCTCTTTCTCCTTCCTGCAGTGAGCCAAATACTTTCCTCGATGCTTTTGCAGTACTAAACAGAAGCAGAATTTTGTTGACGAGCTATGGTAACTGAATGCAATAGTTTTATGAACTTGATGTTCTGTCACCCGTATTGCAGTACTCCATACTTCCAGCAAAGGTTGGAGTGGCATTCAGTATAATCCTGTCCTTGGATGAAGACACGAATGCTCAGCTGTATGCAAGGACAACATGATTGCTTTCAAGTTAATGCAGAAAGGGTTAATTTCTTTCTATACTGAATCATCGTCCCCATGTGATTCCCAGGTCCCGTACTTTCACTGCTTCAGGGAGCAATTCCGTGTCAGGATACAGGCTGTTAGGAAGGAGGGAAATCAATACCAACATTTCCATAAATTTCATCAGAAAACCACCAGCAGGGGTGAGTGCTGGACTTGTGGACACACCCTTAGCTATTACGCTAAGTACCTTCTCCTAGAGAACAGTACCCTTATGTTTTTCTTAGTGCAGTTTGGCGTCAGAGCTCAGGAAACTGGCGTGTCCCATGATAGCCATTGATACTTCCGTTAATACATGTAGGATCTCAGTGAGGGCCTCCTCACATGACCTGTAAGGAGGAGGAAGCCCACCTTTCCAGTGTGGAGTATGGGCAGTGGCACCCATCAGCCATTCAGATGGACATCTGCTCAGATGGTACTTCATTCAGATAGGGCATTTGTTGTGGCGTTAAGAAAGGACACTACTCACACGCAGGGAATTCAAGGTCTTCAGTGTAGCACACTTAACTACACTTTGCTCACAGGGGTTTTACCTTGCACTGTATCTTCTCTTCCTTCTTTAAGTGCTGACTGTTTTTATATTGACATAGCTGAATTGCAGGGTCTGAGTGGGTTTTTTTGAGTAACAAAAGAGCTTGGAGTAGGGAACTCTGTGGGTTCATCATTATTAGGAGGAAAAAAATGCATGAATCACACTGAAATGAAGATGGGGATTCCCAAGCTTTTAATTTGTTTTTCCCTTTTTTTTTTAAACTCATTATTAGTTCCTGATAAGAACTAAGCATAAGAATTTCTTTGGACACTGAGCTATCCTCATAATAATAGTAATAACCATAAGTGATCATCAGGAATTGAGTGTTACCAGAACAAAGGATTACATTTAATGTAGTCATTAAGTGACAATCATTCTGATCACTGGGGGAAAGAAGAATTAAACAGAAGGATGTGAATCAGCTACTTACTGTCACTGAAAGTCCATGCATACAGATAGTTGCTCCATTCTCCTTGGGACCTGGTGTTCACCCGAACCCTGCACATGTATTGCTGTCTAGGCTCAAGATCTTTAATGATCAGGGTGGACATATTTCCTGGCACTTGAGTAATAACACTGCTCTCGTCACCGTTGTCATTCACGCTCTTCCTTTCTACTTCAACACGAATGTCATCCTCTGTCCTCAGTGTTAAAGGATGCCATGACAAATTCAGTGATGTCATACTTTTTGGAAAGAGAGTGAGACCTTCTGGTGGAGGAAGACCTTGGAAAAGCCACAGTGAGACAGGGAACAATATTTCATGTCTGGTATGCAAGCTAAAATAGGGGTACCACTTATTCCCAACCGCTTACCCTAGCTTGGAGTGACAAAGGGTAATTCTCCCCACCACCCCACCCAATTTGGCAGAAATTACATCTAAAAAGTATCTTATCAACAGCTGTTGTGTCAACAAAAAGGTCTCTTCACTGAGCTGGTGTTGCAGATGCACTTTTTAGACGTGAGAAGCCAGCTCTTTTGCTCTCTTATTAGATAGTTCCTGGTGCAATCCTCATTTATTTTGTATGTCAGTATTCAGTTTGGGTTGTATCCTCAGTGGACTAAAAGCTTTTCTGCTTGTTCAGACACCTTCATTTTTAAAGTAAACTGATCTAATACAAAGATGAAGGACTGGCATGCAAAAGAAGTGATTTCTATGTCCAACTCCTCTGCACAGCCAGCCAAAATATGTAAATTTCCCAGTTCCCCCATCTCTAAATCAGAGAGAATAATAGCTCTGCCCGTTTCTGGTTTTCTTCACCTCTGATTTTTTTTCTTCTTTTTTTTTTTCTTTGCCTGAGATTATTTTGAAAGACTCTACATAGTTTTCATGTCCAGCCACCTTTGCTCAAATGAAGGTGCTCTGGCAGAGATCAGGGAACAGACCACAGAGAAAAACAGCTGACACAGCCCTTTTGTGAAAAGCCAAGATGATGACTTACCAAGTGCAGCTGTTGTGAAGCTAGCCTGTGGTCCAGGATGGCCTTCCCCACCTTCCCCTTGCCGACTCAGCTGAACACAGAACTGATATTCTGTTTTTGGTTCCAGATTGTCCAGTCTTTTGGTTGTGCCTTTTACTGACAATGAAAGGAGAAGGTAAAGCCATAGCTCATGCTGAAAAATGTTAAGGAAGAAAAGGTTTGGAAAATATTCCCGAACCACTAACCATGGAAAGTAAGATACTCAGGTTCTTCTTTTGTTCCTGATTCACCAAAGATACATTATTTAGGCCAGGTTGGATGGGGCTTTGAGCAACCTGGTGTAGTGGAAGGTGTCCCTGCCCATGGCAGGGGAGTTGGAACTACATGTTCTTTCAGGTCTTTTCCAACGCAAACCATTCTATGATTCTATGATGATTTAGAAATATAAAATACTTATTTTTAAATTGAGTTCCAACCCAGCCCAAAGGATGTTTCCATCTGCCCTTCCTTCAGGACAGAACAAGACTGGTTGCTTAGGCAGCGTGCATTGTGTATGCAGATCTCGAATTAGTATCTTGAATTAGTAACAACAGTTTGTTACTTGTTAAAGTTCCTGTAATGTTCCTATAATATTTTAGGCCTTGCATAAAATGTTAACACAGTGCTGGAAGAGGTCATCTAACTCACAAGCAGGCTTTGTTTTGCTCATACCATTCCTGATAAATATTTAGGTAAGATATTTGTCTCACCAGAGGGCACAATAGACACGAAGGAAGATTGTAGATATTCCAGGATGTTTTCATACTGCTCACTACTTTTGAAAACCTGCTATTTACATGGGAGTTTTCAACAGCTGGGCCTAACATTGAGTACTGTTTATCTTAAGGAAGGAGGAGAGAACCCTTTGGTTACTGAAAACTGAATATATACTTTTGACTACTGTTGGTGTACCACATCCACATTAACATTATACATAGTGATATACAAAGAGCCAGTCATAAAAGATTCATGACGCGTCCAGTCATAAAAGATTTAACTTTTATGTGTTGTAGAGTCTTTTGAGTCTAGTCAAGAGCAGACACTACATTATGTTTCAGCATGCAGCTGAAGTTTGTGTTTAAGGGAACTGAAGAATGTCCTCTTACCTTCCACAGACATCCAGGACTGATAACGTTTTGCTGGCTTGTACAGGAGTTTGGTTGACACAACAGGTCCATCTCCAAGATGTAACTCAGCATTGATATCAATTATGAGAAAATTATGACCACTGTCTGTCAGCCTTGGGGCATACTGTGGCACAGGAGGAACTGAGCAAGAACGCAAGTATTAAACCAGCCTTTTAATTCCCTGTATCAGTAAAACTCTGGTATCTTCCTATATCTACAGAAAAATAGGAGGTGTTCTTCAAAACTCTTACTAAGCAGACAGAGGTTTACCCCCTAAAGCTGACAGTTTAGATCTTTCAAAAAAACTTCGGGTTTTCTTCTAATTCTTACCATCACACTTATTTTTTCAATACACATAATTAGTATGTTGCTTATAAAAAGTTTCTGTTCACATTCTGACTGTAGATATTTATTCAGACATTTTCCTGCAGTGCAGAGAACAGAAAGCTCTGCCATGTTAGAGTATAAAGCTGGCCTTAAAAGCTAAGAGGCAAAGACATTTGAAGAGATGCATGATTTTACCTTTGACTGTAACTTGAAATGGTTTCTCTGCCATTCCTGCTACTGTCTGCACACTGCAGACCCAGGTTCCTGTATCACGGGGCTGGATTCGATTAATTGTAAACATGGCTTCAGAGCGATTACTGGTAACAATTAGGGCAGGCTGAAATGACAGAAGAAGTACAGGGCCCAAAAAATGTGGGCGTTAGGAATATTCCCATGACACTTTCTCACAGTTTAGAAATTCATCTAGAGTTTAGTGATACCAATAAAAAGGGTCTACAACGGTCAGTTCCATAGTTTCATATGTGCTCCTGTTCCTAAGTTCATGAGATATCTCAGAATATTGAAATTTCACACTATGCTTGAAAAACATAGTGTGCATTAACTACAGATAAAGTCAATATAAACATCAGAAATAATAGGAAGCAATTAATCAGGAGCCTACCCTTAGGACAGTTCCATCTTGCTTCAAAAGTTTAAATTCTTCAGATTTAGGAAGTGGCATTCCAGTTGCTATACAAAAAGGCTTGAACTCGACGCCAGAATTGAGTTCTACAGGATCTAGTAAGTTTTCTATCTGAGGTGAAAGATCTGCTGAACCTACAGAAGATATATAGTATTTTAATGTCAGCCTTCAAACAGAACTTTAAAAAGGCAGCACCAAAACAGGTTTAGGTGTACAATGAGCATAGGCAGCATAGGTGTCTGGTTCTCCCTTCACTCATGTGGGCACACACAAGGATCATGCTGACCAAAGTCAGCACTGTTATACCCGTGTAAATATCATGCGAGAAGGAACAAGCCCTCTGTCCACTCTTCTTTCTTTTCCGCTCCCCTCCCCTCTCTTTCTCGCTGGCATTCTAAGTTTAGCTATGCCAAAATCATGCACACAGTTTGTACTGAATGTATAGTATCTATTTGCTCTCCATTTTGTCTGTTTATAAGAGCAGTAAGGTCACAACGATATAGTTTGGCTGGTTGGATCACGGTTTTATTTCTCTGCTTGTTTTTGCGCTCGAAAGCTTTTACCAGTTAACAGTGGATTTGCCACTTAATTTATCATGCAGAAATAATAGATGCTGAATGCATCTTATAAAATACTGTGTGTGAACCTTGCCTGAATACAAAGAGATTCTGAATGAGGTATGTTCAGCTTTGCAAACTTAACTCTCTCTCAGAGAGACAGAGCTGGGGTTGTCTTGGTGTCTCAGTCATCAATTTCAGATCATGAGGCACATGGTATAGGAGTGTATGCAGATGAATAAGAGGTAGGTAATGGTAAAGTACCATGAGCCTATCCAAAAGCTGATCATGCAGGTAGGATGTGCAGCTTCTGTCAGTAATTGATGTTCAGGTCAGTGTCAAATCCTGTGGAGTAACGTTTGCAAATCTACCGCTAACGAAAGCAAAATCAGACGAAATGGTAGCATACCGGCCTGCTAAATGCAGCATATGGGGCAGAGGCTTAAAAACACTGCATTGCAATAAAAATGTAGAGAAGTGTCTGGGCCCCTGGAATGTAATTGGCAGAGCAAGGACACCAGCCTGGAGAGGAAATGCTGTACCTTCAGTTACACTGGGAAAAGCCATTTACTGTGTTACCTTGCTTTACCTTCTTTTTCACATTGCAGACCATGCCATCCAAGGGAGCAGATGCAGCCCTTAAATCTGTCGCATGTCCCTCGATTGTGACAATTACATTTGAGTTTGCAATCCGACCCATAAAAACCAGGCTTGCATTCTGCAAGTACATATGTTTCCAGTTAGTTTAAAGGTACTAGAAAATGTCTTCTATTAGTTTTCAATCTCATGCATCAATTCTCCAGTAGGGTTTAGTTCCCTCAGTTGGGTTGAGTTTGAAACTATATGTATTAATACTAAATCATCCACAGAGCATCCTGAGAACACACTAATGTCAAGACAGTAGAGCACATTTGTATCCACGCCTGTCATTTGTAGACTAGATGCCAGTGTGGAAGCGTCTTCAATCGCCACTGTTGTTTCACTTGCACTGTGGTAGTATCCAAAGGCTTCATCAGTGTTATGTCACCATTGAACAAGATGGCACATATTCATGGAGGAAGATGTGCTTCATGTCCCAAAGAGATTGCAGTCTAACTGAAGTGAAGAAGGCTGATTACGCTCAGTATTGCTCAGCAATGGATATATGTTTGGCACCGAATTGCTGAGTTTGACTTGTAGAAATACAGCAGGACTGTAGCTGTTAGAGGATTTTTAATGTCTCAGTAGAACATCAATTCATTTTGCAGAACAATTTGAATAGTTTTTAACTTAGTATGTCCTTCTTCTAAGAATCTGACATGGTCCTCTGAGACGGGTAAATATTATTATCCCTCTTTTACTGTAAAAATCCTGTCTTTTACTCTCCTCTGTTAGTTCCTTTCTGTATTTGCTATGTGCAGCACTCTAAGGACTCTTCACCATTCCTCGTATTTTTTACTATACCTTTATCACATTCCAGTCCCATCCATCCTGTGGCGCAAGAACAACCATATGGATCTGGTAGACAGAACATATAGTTTCTGCAGCCATAGTTTTCTTTACAGCTCTCTTCACATGTTTTACCAAATGTATTGGCTCCACAAGCTATTGAAGAGAGAGAAGGATAGAATAACTCTAACCACAAAAGAGTTAATGCTTCTAATGATACAGCTTTAGACAACAGAAAACATGAATTAAAATAAAAAATAGCATTTTTACCATTCAGATGCCACATATATTAACATCCATAACTACTTAAGGCACGGCTGCACTAATGGTTAAGTTCAGGCAGCAGAAACAAGCATAACTTTCTCCCATGTGAGGATACATCAGCAAAGCACCCATTGCTTTGGATATGTGGGAACAAAGCTTCAGCATAAAACCTTTTTATAAGCCTTTTTAATATAAAATGGACAAACAGTGCCATGGAAACCAAATATTCTTCTTAGAGGTCAATGCATATGAAACTGCCAAGCTCAAGGTTTTGCTTTTCTGATATGATCATACTACTTCAGAGTACTTCAGATGTCAGCTATTCCGATAGCTTAGCTCTAGTAGTTGCAGCACTGCAATTCAGTCAAAATATTAGGATACATATTTAGCATTGGACCCAAAAGTTGTTTGGAGAGATCAGAGCAATGCGATGCCTGCTGTAATTATTCCAGAATCCAAACTAATTGTCACAGACACAGATATGCACAGACAGACATATACTGTTGATATGCCCCTACAGAGACAAGTCACCCTGTGAGCACGTTAGCAGCTTGTTCAGAAATAGCCAGGGAATCTCTAACACAGGGCTTCATTTCCCAGTGCCAGTGTATCCTTAAGATCTCCTATTCTACCATGCATTTAACAGTCAGTAGCTTCAAGCATACTGATTTCAGGGGAATCATAGAACAGCCCAGGTTGGAAGGGATCATCTGGTCTCTTGTGGGAAAGGGAGCCTAGAAGAGATTATCTAGCACACTGTCCAAGTGCATATTGATCAAGAAGATTTGGAAACATTCATCTTCCCTGGCAATATAATCTCTGCTAGGAGAAGAGAAGGAGAAGTTAAATCACAACTACAAGAACAGCCTTACTAATTCAGGGTTCATCTCACCCAACACTGTTCTGTCTCCAGCACCAGCTGTAAATGCCTTAGCTATAAAGAGTAAAGGCTACTCCATTTGATGCTTCCCTAAATAATCTGCCAACTTCTGCTGCTGAAAACAAATTAATAAGCAATCTGTGAAAATAATATTTGCTTACCTTTCTCACATGTTTTTCCCATAAAACCTGGAGGACAGATGCATTCCCCAGTATCTTCATGACAAATGCCATTGTTCGTGCAGGAAGGGCAGTGGGAGCTACAGGAAGGGCCCCATTTCTGAGCTTCACATCCTTTTATGCAAAAATATAATGACATATTTGTTGTCTTCTTATTCAGTAACCAATCAAGTAGTAAAATTCTTTTTAATTAAGACAAACAGTAAAATACATAAAAATATGACCCATATGGACCGCCTAAAACCCCAGCTGACTGACCTAATGTAAGGAATCACTTTTTTCATTGTGGAAGTGCCCCTATTTCTGGAGCAGAACCACTGCATAGTACGCAATAATACTACATAACGTTTTCAAGGAAGGAACTGAAAAAGTCTTCCATTTTTGAAACTAGAGAGAGATTTTTTTAGTTTGGAAGAGTAAGTTTGGAAGTTGACAAAGATGTTATATTTAAGATTTCTATTCTTGTATCAGGGATCTGAGACCTACAAAAGGTCCAGGCTTCACCTGGGGCTGGCTGTGCTGGTAGTAAGCCAGCAGAACCAAGCTTGGCATCACTGGCATTGTAACAGCATTTGGCAAGACATGATTTTTTTCTGTAACAATATTTTTCTTGAAAGTTCATTAGACTGGATTCACATCTGTTGTATCTTTACTGTCTTCACTGGGTCTTTATAAGAAGGATCAATCAACTAGTGGTGACCTGTTTCTGGAATAAATGGACTAAGAGCAATCAGTTGTTTTAATACCTGTCACGATTTTCTTCTTTTCCCACTTCACAGTTTAAAAAGATACTACTACCATTAATCCTGCCAGTGAGAGTTTTGATACTGATTTCATGGAAGCAGAGCTCAAACTTTAAACAAGTATATAGGACTTCATCATGCAAATGCTTAATCTATCCCTACAAGATGCAAAATTCTCTGAGCTGCTTTTGAAATCAGTGGGAGCTGCGAGGATTCAATAATTTTCTGTATTTGATTTGTAACAATGTTTCTTACATCACAGAAACTGACCTTCATGACTTCGTCTAGTGTAAAGCTAGGACTGAGAAGATAATAAACTGGAAAGTCCTGGGGCAGGCTCAGTAAAAGTGGCAATCCAGACTTGGATCGGCTTTTTCAGATCTCAGCAACCATTTAATGAATCAGCATGGAGCCCTATCTCTTCCTTCTCCCAGAATGAAATTCTTACATGTAGATACTTAAAAAAAAAGGTTTGCTAAAAATCATCAGTCTATGTCTGTACCGCTAATTCAAAGAAAGACAGGACGTATGTTTGAGCAGTGGCATATAACCATCCATTCTCTTTATTGTTAGTGTGCTCCCTACTGCTATCCCAGACTCTGCCCCAGGAGTTTTCCCAATAGGCAGGATGGGCAAGACAAAAGCCTCTTTCAAGGCAGGGGGCAGAATTTATGGATAAGCCTTCTGCTGTGCAGCTTGGCACTAGAGCAGAGAACAGATCTTGGGCCATTTCATTTTGTGAGGTGGCAATAGCTTCAAAATCCAGATTTGGGGCATTATATTGATTCATTTGTGACTCCTGGAAGTATACTGTGGACGTTAGCAAGTAAGATGATACGTTTTACCACTGGAAACATTTTCTCCATAATGTAAGATATTTGAACAGCTATTTATTTTTACATGTCAGTTTTGTATTTCTATCCAAGTTAATAGAATATAATTTTCTTTATATCTGATGAAAATGGACATAGCAGCATGAGCTACAAGACATGTAGAATACTTCGTGGAAAGTATCTGCCTGCATTGTAAACTGGTCCTGTCATCCACTGGGAGGTGAACTTTAAGAGCTAATTAAGGCTGGGGTAGTTTCTGAAATTACAATAATGTATGCTAAAGATGAGAAATCTCAGGATAAATGGGGTTTGGATATAGCCCACCATAGAGAACAGAGACATTTGAAAATTCCTATTTTGTGCTCAGACCCACATCTCATATTCATGGGACACCCAGTGCCACCTTCTTCATTCATGCTTAATTGCTGTTTGAAAAGCTGAGATGCTGAGAAAAGAGCTAGCTGTCCTGGCAATAGCTAAGATGAATTGAACCCTAATCTGAATTTTTTTCTCTCTCAGCTGCTTAAATCAGTATAAGCTTGTACCAAAGATCCTTGGGAAAAAATTTCTTCTGACATAATCTGATGGCACCTTATACCAAGAAAGATTTTGACCTTTATTTGGGCACAGTGTAAGTTTCATTTCAGATTCATTACGACTTTAAACAATTAATCATCAGCACACATTAATGGAACTTACGTCTTACAATAAGCCTTGTATAAGCAGAAGTAAAGAGGTTTCCTCCTATATATCTGGCAGAGTAAACCCCTGCATCCTGTGGTTGAACTTGAGGATAGGAGACTTCCAGCTCCCCTGGCACTTCATGCCTGGGCACAGAGTGGATGAAGGAACCTGGGGAAGGAGCACACAGATACAACAGGCAGAAGTCATTCACCCTATATAAACAGAAGTGAGTTCATATTGGTTACTGAGGAAGGACAGCTGGGATGAGCTAAGCAGCAGAATCTATTTATCAGTTATGAATTTGCTGTCAGCTGTTTAGCTATACTAGTTTTTGATAATTGGAGAGGTGCAAGTAAAAAGGAAGCTAGATTTTGGGGAGATTTAGTAGATGGATGGGACAAACTACTTCAAGTTCCGCACTGCTTTACAGGAATGTTGCTAAGAGTCAAGTGGCTAAAAGTGTTCATTTTGTTTCTTGGCCTTCCCTGAAGTGAGGGGTGATCATCTGCAAGAGTCTAGTGTGACTAGAAGGAGTCAAAGAGCAAATGCCAGCCAAGTCCTATTTAATCTGAGTAGCACAAAGATTTACTCAACAGACCAAAGCAGGAAGAATACAGCACAGCTTTATCTTCTCTTCTTATCTTCAAAACTTAACATGTTTCTGTCTCTTCTATTTTTTTCACCAAGGGAGCTTATCGATGTTATTCTTTGCTGTAGTTGGTCATACATGCTTGCTAAGTAAGGTGATAGCATTTGGTCTTCTCCCATCCTCCGGATCACCAGGTAACAACATTTGAACATTGATTGCTGTCAAAGAGAAGCTGCATGCAATGGACTTCAGGACTCCTGGGAGTCCTCCCACTCCGGTCTATTAGAGCAAGCCCACTGCAGTCAGCTAATGCCAGGTCCAGCCAGCTATCACCAAAACATACATGCACATGCTCACACACACTTTACTGATGAAGTCACCACCAATAGACCCACACAGCAGAACTGTGCCTTTACAGGTACTGCATATGCACACGGGACTCATGTACACGTGAACAACGCAGACACCCCGGTCCTAATCTCCCTTGGCAGCTAGTCAGGCTTGCTGGCCGATCTTATACACTCACACACCAAAAAAGGGTCTTAGCTGGCCTGGACCTACAGTCTCTCTAATAGCTGTCTCTCAGACTTCTTATCCTACTCGCTGGTTAGCCTGGCTTCAGTGTGTCACTAGTGTCACTCATGCACACACACAGACACAGGTGCACACACAAATGGGTCCCTGCCATAGCTGCCCTTAGACAATTAGTCTCTCTGGTTGCTGGCCCCAGACGTACAAGACCCTTTGACCCCTGGCATGTGTTTCCAGTTACTAGGAGTCAAACCTGTTGTGCCTCCTAGTCTGGCCTGAAGGTCACTACCAAATTATACATATGCATACCAGGTAGAGACCACACTTATGCTGAAGAATAATTAGGAATCCAGTTTAATAAGGTCAGACCAACTATAGTGCAGTGCATACCAGTGTACTGGCCTGCAGCTTGCACAAATGCAAGTTGCACCTTTTACCTGCCTCCCCCCCATTTTCCCATGTTTGTTCCTTTTCCATTCACTTTGAGCCCTCCCTTTCTCCTGGTTGGCTTTTTCTTTAAATATCCCATTATTTCACACATGCTTGCAGTCCCCCTCAACCACGCCATAATAAGTTTGCTCTTTCTCCCTGAGACCCATGATAATCCTGCTCCCTGGTTCTTGTATGAGAAAATGCTGACAGGAGATCACAAAATTTCCCTGGGGACCCTGAAAGGACAAGTGATGGCAAACTTTCTCCACTGTGCACTGCCATAGCTGAATCTCTGAAGAGCGAAGAAACAGGTCTTTAAGAAACTGTGCTTTGTATATTGCCTTTTTAAAAGACACCTTTTGGTTATTTTTCTCTTCCAGCCTGTAGAGAAGTGCTCCAATATTCAGTAACTGGGGCTGAGGCTGACCCACTGCATGCGTTCTTTTGCAGTGTGCTGACTCTTCCTTACCTCATCCTGCTCTATTTACTCCCTGTTTCTGGTAGCTCGCTGTAAGCTAGACTATCGGTTGACAAAGATGGACCAGTACATTATGTGTGCTTTCCACAGCTATAATTTCTTGAGGTCTAACATTCTGATTAAGTATGAAGGCACAGTGAGTTTAGCGACTGGTAATTTACTACATTTCTACAGGAGATAGATAGCAAACTGCACGTATTTCCAAGCGTCAAGAGGTAGCAACACACAGTTGAACAGTGAGTGACATGTGAGTGAGGTGCCATGCTAGATAGAAAAGTTGGTGTCATAAATTTCACTACCTGACTAATTTTTGTAGTTGAATGAAATAAGAATTAGATTTTGTTGACAGTTTTGCCCTTCTAATAGCAGATTATTAGTGCTTAATTTCTTAGCCTGAAGAGCGTCATGGAAGCTAAGTGGCCTCTAAAAGCCAATTGAAGAAGGAAAGATATGCACTTGGAAAGCAGTAGAAATGCAAAGAAAGATGCAGTAACTAGGCCTTCAAAGTGGCACAGCAAAAAAGAAAAAAAAAAAGATGCTAAAATCAGCCAGGCAAATATATGAGGGGATATAGACGGAAATCAAAAAGGAAAATGAGAAACAAAGCAAAGGTATAAACAGGACTTGGCATTCTGGTGGAAGAGAAACAGATCAGCTCAATATATTGGATATGGCAAATGGCTCTTTAGGGAACATTAAATGCATGAGGAATTATGTCTTCTCCAGTTGCACAGCGTGGGCTTCATCAGCAATGACTTTAAAACAGCTACAGGGCACTTAGCTAAGACAATGATAGCAGGAAGAGAAAATAGAAGAGAGAAAGGTTAATTACCATTTTTGTAGATCACTGCATCTTCCTCTTTTGCTGCCATTCTGATGAAGGAAATATTCACATGCTCTCCCTTATTTGCTGTAACAGTTAATGCCACTGGGTGGAATGAGGCTGAAAACAGAACAGGACAGAAGTAAGGGATAAATAGCAGCAGTTACTGTCCCTATCTGGTCTCTGGGCTGAAAGCTGAGAAGGGACCTGGACTCAGATTTTGACTGACTCTTTATCACCAGCAACCTCAACCCTATGTTTTGGTAAAGACAGAGGACTCACCTATACCCTGAAACAACAGACTGCCACTAGAACCTGGGGCATGAAATTTTAAAAAAAAATTTATTTTGGCTGAGTAACTGGAAACACTTCCTAAGTAGGAGCTCCAACTGGCTGTAAAACACTCCCAAGTTTCTTCATCCCTTGAGACATTTTTAAAGCAGACTGGATAAAGTACTGGAAAATGTATCGTAGGGAACAAGCTGTCATTGGCAGACAAATACCCTGAGTGACTCAGTTCTTTTCTGTGTAAGCTTTATGATGCAGAACAGTCAAGATAGTTCAGGAGACCACAGTCATGCAGGGTCTGGGGGAGATGCAGTAAGACAGAGTAGGTCTGTGCTTGTGTTAGTTCACCATGCTCTCTATAAATACTGAGAGGGTTGGCTTGCACTAAGAGCAAAAGAAAAAAACGTATTCACAGCCAGTGGTACTTTTACCAAAATATTCTTATCGAAAATGTGTCTTAATTAAAATAAAAATTCTGTGTGGAGGAACTGTCTAAGATCAGTGATATTTTTCAATTTTCCAGTTGGGAAGTTGAAATTAATTTTTCTGCTTAAACAGAAAAGTAGTTTTATATATTTGTTTATAGTTCTTCATTTAAGAGAAAGAAGAAAGTAGTAGATAGAGGGATTTTCACAAAAGTTTTGCCTTTTCCTTATCATTATTATTGGGAAAAAAGATCAGAAGATTGGGGAAGGGACAGAAAAATCTCAAGAAATAGTACTTTTTGAAACCAATTAAGCGATAACTTTAATTGCAACATTACTTTGAAAAAAGTTAGAAGTTGAGGACGCTTCCTTTCATGTAGTTGGAAAATTCCAAGGGAAAGTGAGGTTTTTTGAGGACAAATTCAGGTTTTCTGATCATTTTTATCTCTGAGTTTTTATGTCACACTGTCATTGATATGTGGTATGGTAAAAAAAATTACGAAACTCTTCTAAAATTAGGCAAAGTTAACTTCCAAACTATTCAGCTCTTTATCTGAGTGAGAATGTTACACCTTTGTACTTTCCCTTTTAGAGCACCCAGGGGAGTGAGGCATTGATTTTCAGCAGCCCCTTCTCTCTTTCTGTTTTTGAGGCTGCTCAGGCTTGGAGTTCCTCCTGTGCAAGTTCCTCTTGGGTAATTCTGTCCTGCATCTTGTTTTTGTTCAGCTCCTGGGAGCCCGGTTCTGCTGCCCCTGGCCTCCCCAGCAAGGTGAGCAACCTGAGCCTCAGCTGGAAGGAATCCTTGAAGAGTCTTTCGTGCTCCTAGTCGGCCCTGCATTTGCACAGGTTCCATTTCTATTAAAGTCGCATTTATTTCACAGGGAATATTTTGCTTAAGGAACACATACACAAGTTAGTATGAACAGTTAGACAACTTATTCATAAAAAATGCCATTTATCTATAGTCATGCCTCTTTTTTTGATTCATTTTTAGAAAACTGTCGATAAAGTATACTTTGGTTCATACCAATGGTTGCAGAAAACAAATTTGGAGTCTGTGGCTGAAATTTGGTGGTAGAGAAATACACAGAGATAGGATCAGAAAGCAGACAAAAAATGATGAACTAACTTTCTGTTATATATTTAATAGAGCTGTAAAAAACTAGCAGGTAGGTGCTACATCGAAGTTCGCATGAGGCTGAAACTGCATTAGTACCTCCACACTGTTATTTTGTAAAATCTCAGGGGAAAAAAAGGGTAGTATTCTTGCAATATTTGAGGAAAGAACATTTTAATACTTCAGTTTCAGAATGACATTTTAATTAAAAATCAAAATGTTATGTGATGTAAAATTAAAGAAAGAAAATTTGAGTAAAAATGAAGACATTTCTATCAATCCATGCCAACATCTCTCCCAGAATTTTATTTCCTTGAGAATTTTGACATTTTAATGTTTTATTTCAGATTGGAAATAAGACAGCTATTGAAAACTCACAATTCTTTGCAGGATGGAATTTCCATCCCTTGTGCAGTTCTAGTGTTTATGCTCTGAGCCTCTGCCACATGTTTTCATTCCTTTGTAAGTGCTATCCGATTGATTTCAGCAGGATTCTTCCTGCATGTTACTAAGCACATGCATGGGAATCTATTGAGCATTTGCCCTGTTACCTAGGCACTGGTATCTGAACTTACATCTTGGAGAAACAGAGAATTCTAATATAGAATAATGAAATAAGATCTCATTAGAAACAGGCAAACAAAAACTGTCAGCTCCCGAGTTAGAAGTTATTCGTGAATAACAAATGCATGGTGAAAATCATGATCTATTTAGGAAAAGAAAATTCAACAGCTTTCCCAAAAATGAATTGTTAGCTACAAATGATTCTAAGTGTTTTAGTTGTAATGTTTTTTGGACCAAATTTAGTGAGGCATTACTAATTGTTTTAACAAGATATTAAACTTTTGTATTCCCATTTTTTTTTCTTTGTATGTTGTTTAGCTTAACCACAAGACTTATTCTTCAGAGTATTGTTGCAATGGAAAGGAACCCACACTCCCTGGTGGGCTTAGTTCCAACGTATTTTTAGATTGTGACTTGTATTTCATGATTTCACATCTCAAGTGTGCCAATTCCTTATAGAGACATAATGAACTGAGTTGCAGTGCAAGTGCCATAACGCTCTGTTGCTAGCATTTCCATTATTGTCCCTTTGTCTGCTCTAGAGAGTTTCTGTGGGGGAAACTCAATCATATATATGAAAATACACATTTATTGTGTAGAGAAATTACATAAATTATATTTGACTAGATGCAGAACAGGCTATATAGTGTTCTATTCTAGATACGTGTGCTGTGTACAGTGTAAGCATTACTCCTCATATATATATATATTTAAAAAGCATAATCTGTTCCCTCTCATTGCATGTATGAATATTACACGTGTAACCGTAATGCTAAAATATAAAGAATTCAGGTGAACGGACTTGTTACTTTCAGAATGGCACGTGTAGAGTAAACCAGGAAAATGAACCTGTTATCTTTCCATATTATACAGCAGAAATCTTCACTGTATCTGCATATCTGATAATAGGTAGGTACATAATCAGGCAGATGACAGTTCCCACTAAGTCAGTGGGGCTACCCAAATGATTAACGCTTAGTGAGTGTTTCAGCAGCTTCTTGCCCTTAGGCTGCAAAACAGTGGCTGGATTTTCAGAAATGCTGCTCCTTCCTGTGCCTTTTGTGTCCTCAATGGGAAGCTGCACATTTCAACTCTTGCTCCATTTTTGGTGTTGAAAAACACACTTTGCCTTTAAAAGTTATTCAGACAACAACAGTAAAGGGGAAAAAGGCCTGTTTTCCAACTACAGATGCTTTGCCAAACCTCACAGTCCTTCACTGACCTCTTCTTCCTCTTTCTGTGCACTTTAATAGCTTTGAGAATTTCTGTCGCGCCTCTTTCTCACCCATCTAGTCTGATTAGATTATACGCTTTCACCCACGAGTTGCTAGCTCAAATTTTGTCAGTGAAAGCTTTTGCAAGAAAATCTGAGAAATGGATTCAAACCCAGAAATTATTCAAAGAAATCTACCTACCACTGGCGTGAATGTTGTGTTATTTCTGGTTAGAACAGCTTCTGTCATGTAGGAAACTCTCAAAGTTTGATTACTTTAGATTCTCTGCTCCTAGGTCCACAGTTACCAAGTGCAAAAAACTGATTGATTCAGAAGACACTCTTCCACCCATGGAGGTTGTTCTACACGCCAGCCAGAGATGTGCTCAGCTCACTGGCATTCTGCCACAGGCAGGCTCACATTGACTTGTGCATGGACTGTGTTCTTATCTCCTCCTCCTCCTCACTGCAGCCTCCTTTGAAACAATGGAGTTGTCAGCCTGCATCTGCAGAGCTTTCTTGGTGTCGAGTCCAACCCTTCAAAGATGACTTTTGGTCAGAGAAAGCATAAGCCAAAGAAAAATGCACTTGTCCTGCCCACCTTGCTTCTAACGTTCCCATACTAAAAGAAACAAATGGACACTAGCTATAGCTCAGACAAATGGAAAACCTCTTTTTCTAAATTTACTGTATAATTTCAGGAGGTACCAACAATGATAATTCCTCTTACTAAAACTTTATAAAGAAAGATTAAAAGTGTCAAGTCTCCTCACAGACCAGCTGCCATGACACAAAACATTAGCAACACAGTGAAGTCTACTAAAAATTGGCTGACGTTTTGAAAACTTGATTTGCTGCAGAAAATTAGCCAAAATTTCTTGCACTTTTCTGTAGTTTATGGTGGTCTCTTTGCTTTGGAACTTGTCCCAGAAGTCTAATCAGGTCCAGAGAGAAGCAAAATTTTGCACATAAGAAAATGTATCTTAATGGCGACAGTACTGGACCTTGGAAATTCCACCTTCTCATCCCACCACCTCCCTGCCATGTTTGTTTTTTCTACTGTGCATAGCCTTAAAACCAAAACCAAGTCAATAGTGAAATCCATAGTGGATTTTTGTGAATAACCTTCTTAGATTTTGGGAAACTTCTCTGGAGTTTCTTTCCAGTGTTGAGCTGGATTGGTTTTTTTCATACTGACGCAGACTGTGTAGATGCAATGCTGCTGATCTGTGGTTTTTCTGAACCTTAGGCAAGAAAGTAATTTTCTAGGCTTAGGTTGCCCATTTATTAAAAAAAAAAAAGAATAGCAATATTTAACTATCTACATCTCAGACCCGCCAAGACTTTAAGATGGAAGCATGTTTAGAAATCAAGGGTCTGGGATGTGAAAGACCCGGTGGAGGAGTATGTGTGATTTCATGGGTTCAGTGAGGCCAGTACCTACCTTATTTGCCACCTGACTTTGTGTTCCTGGCAGTAGCCAGGTACAGGCAGAATACCTACAGATGTCTGACTAACTTCCACAAGGAAATGACTAGCAGCTGGTACTGACCAGTTGTCTCTGCACTTTAGAAAAAAAACCACGGGCTTGAGCCAAGTCTATTTTTCTTGACTCCAGACTGCCTTGCCTGCTCTGGAGCCACGTTTGTGCCCACTTGTGTCAACCAGGGATAACTGCCAGTCTGTAAGCAGTGACATGCATGACCACCATACAGTACCTCCTAGCGGCATCTTCATGGTATGTATCCTTGTCACCTCATCCTTGAGTTTCCCTTCACAGTAATACGCTCCAATAGTTTCACTGGCCTGTTCCCGCTTCCACACCACCGTTTTGGCGGTTGCTCTCTTTGAATCTTCATTAACTTCCAGTGGTTCCCGGTGCTGGTTCGTCACATCCTCCTGGTCTCGGTCTATCGTGATAGACTCACGGGAACGCCATTTGGAAGTGATACAGATAAGTGACGTCTCGGAGTTGCCCACCAGAGGGAATGAATTGATCAGTATGAGGTCCAGTGCCGCTTCCACTTTACCTAAGGAAAAAAGCAGCAAGTGAAAAAATTTTACTGCAGAGTTTGAGTATGTGGCCGATCAAATCACCAGATAAGCTGCTTCACCCAGCACTCACAGACTGTCGGTGTCTTGCACAGCTTTTCTGCAAAATAGGAAGACTGTAGATTAACTATTCTGCTACACTGACTTTAGGATTTACTTTTTATGTCATGAGCAGATGGAGTTTGTTCTTCGCAGAAGAGGAAATAAGCCTCATGAGTTTGTGGAATTTCTTTTAAGAGCTGTTGCAGAAGCCCAAGGAAAACCATGGGTTGCAGAAGCAGATAGATCCTTGCATAGTTATACATGTACATAAATGCCTCAAGTATGGTGCTTTGCTGGTAACAGGGTCAGTAGATCATAAGGTTCTCAGTTCAATAGTGTTTCTTTTATGTTCTTTACATGGATTTAATACGTATGAATTGACATAAAGCAGATATGTCTTTCCGTTATAGGAATTGGTAGTACTTTGAACACTTGGAGTATTTTTTTCCAGCTGTTTTATGAATTTGGATTAATGATTTCATAATGATTCACATGTTAACGATTTGAAGCCGTAGCAGACAGCGGCAAGAACCATGGCACAAAGAAACTGCCTCAAAAACAAAGAGCAAGTCAGCAGCACTAGTTAAGCCATTTTTTATGAGGTTAGGTTTAAATCAATATAAATGGCTCCCTTTGATCAATAGAACTGCCAGAAATACATGGAGATGGAAATTCTTTGAAAATGATAGATACAAGCCTAATTAAAACAATCTCTGGCAGAGTGTTACAGATTTAGTTGTTCAAATGCACATAGCAGGAGGGAAATACAGCTCTCCTATAATCAACAATTTGCAAATAACAGGCGTTTCCCTTTACTTTTGAAATTCAGGGTAAGGAGAAGGGAAACAGTAACATTTTTTCCAGCTGAAACAGGAAGAATAATTGATTTCTTTTATTCATCACATCTATTTTCCTGCTTTGGATACAAGCATATTTTGTATTTACACAGAGAGACCCAATATTTAGTGCCGCTCAGCTTCCAAATGTTCCTCTGATTAGAAGGAAGGGGTATAGACTTAGATAAGGGAGGCCAAAAGGTCTTCGCGCTGACTGCAGTCTTTGCCTGTGTCTCTGCAGTGCTCGGGGCCAAGGGAGGAGGTCCTCCTCTGCTTTCAATGCCAGCAACCACTCTGGGGACTGAAGTATCTTGACAGCACGCTGACACTCGCCACACCCGGCCAGTCTGCCTCAGTTACCACCCTTTAATGTGCCAGCCCAGATAACTTGCAGTTACATAATGGAGAAATGAAACCTTCTGGAAAGGATGCAACGGCAGTCAAAGTAAATATTGCATAAAGGTGTGGGTCAGCGAAGTCAATTCATCCTGCTGCACGTTACAAAAATAAATCCTTTGAACAACGTTAAAGAAGTATGTGATAGAAATGAGGCCAGGCTTGTGCATTCATTTTACAAGGCATTTATCTCAACACTTTTACTTTTATATGAGGAACATTTGTGCTCTTACTATGGATCTGATGCATCAGCTGAAGGCAGATGTAATTCAACAGTCACTAACATTGAAAGCAGAGGGCTTCAGTTTGTATGAGCAAGAATCACATGCCAGGTACAGGTATTCTTAAAATCATAAATTGCAAGATCCTGATTTCTGCAAACTTTTGTGAAACTCGGAACCAAATCTGGATCCAAACTCCGCAGCTTGATGTGATTATCTGTGTTGAGGTCAGGCAGGGTGCTGCAGATCAGAACTGAAATATTTTGGTGTTTCTCCCTAGCATCTACAGGGCACGGAGCTGCAACTGTCTTTCCAGTACAGAGGTATGGGCCCAAGTTGCTGGGGTCCTTCAGAGGATGACTGCTCGTCCAGGGCTCCAGTCCATTTTTCTAGCATTTCTCTGTTCCTCTGACTTCCAACAGATTGAAAGGTGAAAATAACACCTCCTTCCCTGCCCTGCATCTCAACCTTTTAATATGCTGAGAAAAAATAGTAGGAGAAGTCTGAGTTTTAAGGACTAGCTTTCATGTTGCCTTTGATCCCTATACAAGAAATAGCAAAGCAGTATTGTATCAGATTCAGGGCATTTGCTGCATACTTTTCTGTTTCATTGTAGTAGTACAAATCGTGTAATCAAGGTGTAGAACAACCATAACTCAGGCATATTTCTTATTTATACTTGTGATTATTCCAGATGAATCAAAATCTAGCTACTGGTGGATGGATAGTGTTCTGACTGGTTGTCTAAATATAGGTGGTTTTGTGTCGTATTAGACACTGCAGAGTAACCACACACCAGTGTGAGGCAGACAGAGCACAGGTGGAGTTTCATGTCTTCCTGGAGAAAAAACACTAGAAGGCCTTTCTGTGTCTAAAAGGGAGTGATATCTATGCATAAGTATGGAATGATATGCCAAGCATGATTTGGCAGCTAAGGTTTCAGAGCTGGACTATATTGCAAGCAGAAATTAAAATATATCCAAGTGAAAGCTTTGCACTAAGAAAAGCCATGCTTTAGGTGCATTTTGAAAAAAAAAGCACCCTAGTAGCACATTGACTTGAAGGCAACTCACTCGTTCGTTCAACTCGGAATCTAGCAGGACTGGCATTTTAAAGTCAGGCTAAGGCCTCTGAGGTGATAGGAAGGCTTTCTTTGACGCCACTGGGAGTTGCTGCCCTCAGATTGTGGAAAAAAAAATAAAACCAGAAAAGTGTAAAATGCACATATGCTTTATGCTTCGGGATTCCTACAGCATCTCTTTCTGGTAATGCAACTTAAACTAACCCAACTGTCCTTGCTAAACAGGATTTACCTAGTCTGGCAAAACTTAGGCAAATCCTACCCTTGATGTTAATGAAGACTTTGACTATTTAAGGACCAAACAAGGACAACAGGATTTAGCTCTCTGAGAAAAGCACAACAAATTCAGACAGGAAACAGCCTGCCTCTGTGTCAGTGACAATCCTCTGTGCTTCCTTGAAAAAGTCCTTTGACTCCTGCCCTGGTCCTTGAAGAACTGACCTTATCAGGAAAGCAATTTGCTGTGTGTGCAAATACATTTTGAGAAGAGAGAGCACTTGCAGAAGGCTAATGCTGGAAATGGGAGATACCATGCAGAGAGGATTCATTGCCCACTATTTATGACACACACTCATTGTGGTGCAGTGCTTTGAGCCCTTCCAGCACAGGGAAAATGGCATCCACTAAAGCAGTAAATTTAAATAATAGCACACCCACTATAACCCAGATGGCAAAATGAATGCAGGGAGACCTTTGCAGTTCCTCTTGGCCCGCTCTTAACTACAGGATTGTGCTCTCTCTTGCTAGGTGATACCTGGCTGTATCTTTCACAGCTCTTCTATATATGCATATACATATTCTCCTGGGGAAACTGGGCTGAACAAAGAATAAGTGTGTATCACGCTGTCTCTGCAGCCCCTGTGTGTTCTCTTCTCATTCCCTACCAAATATTGCCATTCATACAGGCACAGAGTCATCACGTTTTCTGTGCTGTGTTGCACCAGCAAAACTCAGCCAGGACCAGCTGCAAGAAACAGCTCTCAGAAATTCCCTGGAACACTTCCCAGACACTTGCAAAGAAGAGCAAGAAAGAGCAAGAAAGTCTCTGATAAAGTTTAAAACATCACTTCCCTAGATTGGAGTTGTGCTAGATGCTAGTTCGGGAATAAAACAATACGGCAATCTCAAGCTGAGATAGTTAATGCCATAGATGAGTACACATAGCAAGTCTTATGAGAATAGAAAAGTGTTATGATTTGTCATTTCATCTCAGAAAATCCCTGCCCAAATACTTCCAGATTTACACTGTTAACCCTTGTCTCTCCCCAGGAAAACATGCAAATATTGAAGACAATTTCTACCTAATGTGAGACCTTTGCAAAGTCGCCTGTTAATTGGAAAAGTGTTCAGTACTGTGGAGAGGCTAACACTCCTCTACCATAGCAAGCAAAGTGGTCAGCTCCATCAAGGGAAAGGACAACCATACCCCACTGCCCCCTAGACGCCTATTTAATCACTAGTCCGTATTTGCAAGGTGTATTGAGAATGCAAAGTTCTGAGTAAATGTTTTAGCTATTAATTAATACTGAGTGGTAGTGGAAGGAAAGAAATTGTTTAGACATTACACACCTAATGATGTATTTATTTTCCTTACATTTGTAGAGCTTTACTATTAATTGCTTGAAGTGACTATAAGCTGGAAGTCCTTCTCTTGGCATTTGGAGCATGACAGAGGAAGAAGAAGAGCTGTGGTAAGAGGTAAGTGGAAAGATTAATACTTTTAAAGTACTAATTATTTAAGAGAAGAGGGGAGGGCAGAAAATTCAAGTAAATTCCACCCTTTTTTCATCAGGTGAAGCAAGGGGAATAAAAGGTGATGTAATTTGAAATGCTTAGGCAGTCCTTATTTTTTTTACTCTTATTGCTTGGAACACAAATTATTTCTGCTATTAACTATCTGGGAATATGAATGTAAAACATATAGATACTATACTAGCAAGGAAAAAATAGAATTTGTGCTTAGTTTGGGTTTGGTGTTATGCTTAAAGTAAAACAGTCAGTTGTATATGACATTCACTGCAGGGTTTAAAAATCACTTTAAGACTTATGGAAACATGTCCCAGACTGTCAAGTCACCAACCTCCTCCTTCAAGTCTCTTAAAAAACAACACCAAGCACTCCCTCTGCTTGAAAGAATAAGATTTTGATTTAGAAGAAACATAAGTTGCTAAATAGCCTGCACCTCAGTATTTCTTATTGTGTCTTTTTTTGTAGTTACGGGTTCAGCTGTACCCTCCTCAATTGTATTTTTCTGTATAAAAACACACACCAGATTAAAATAATTTAACTAATCTATTTAGGAATACAAACGGCAATCATAGAAACAATTTTGCTGAAAAAGTATAGCATTTCATTAATTCTTAGTGAAGTACTGAATAAAGTACATTTTTTTTTTTTTTAATTAACTAATTAGCCAATTTGGAAGATAATCAATCAGGATGGAAATAATGCAAGTGAAATACGAAGAAGTTAACAGAATAGAGACCCAATCCCCATGTCTCCTCTCCCTTGAAAAAAAAAAGGAGAAGAAATAGAGTACTTGTTACTTAACATTAAAGCTAGTTAGAAACTAACCCAAAACATTAGCTGTTTGGGGATATTTTTCATATGTGCACTCAAAATTTCTCTTATCAATCATGGTTATTTTTTGTGATTCTCTAAAAAAGTAAATAATTTGGGGGGGATTTGAAATAACATATTCATTTTATGGGCTCAGTTGTCTCCTGGTGTCCTGGAAACTTCATCTGGGATGCAAAGATAGCAGCAGCTCAGGTAATTTCTCCCAGTGAGTCAAGTTCTCCTCTGACAGCTCAGTCCTCCACAGGAAAACAAGGCTGAAGTTATTACCCAAACAGATTAAGATTCTCTGCCACACGGCAGCAGCAGCAGGGTGAAAAAAGAGAGAGACAGAAGTGCTGCTGAAAAACAGCTCATAAATGAGCAAAAAGTCAGGTTTTCCAATAAAACCTTTCTTGTTGTCCATGTAAAGAATCTTACTGCTTGTATCTTACGTGAGCTACTGGGCAGCTGTGGGATGGCTCACAGCTAAAGAATACTGAGACCTCTTGCCCTTAGAAATAGGGCATTATTTATGGAGGGAAGGTATTATGAAACTAATAAGAGACAAAAAATTAGTGACAGAACATCACTTTGCTACTTAGTAGTAGTGGGAAGACCACAGCACAAGTGTGAAAAACAAAGTAGTCTGTCAAAGCTACCAGGGCTAATCGTTTCTTATGGGCCCTTGGGTACATCTGGAGCAGCTGAAGGCAATGCAGCTGGTTACTTGTAAAACAGAGTGAAATTGTTTTCTCTACATTTCAGTTGTTTCACAACCCATCAAAGCAATCTTTTAAGATGAAAAAGCTAGAAAAGACACACTGGTGCAGCTTGGTTGGGGGTTTCCCAGTAAGGGTGCCTAAATGTGTGTGTGTAAGTAACCAAAATGTTGAAAGCCGCTTTCTCATGACTCCTCCTTAGGCCTGGTTGACCATAAGCAAGAAAGCGGAAAGCAACATACCAGGAAAGTACTTGCAAGCAAGAATAAATATGTCTATAACAAGGGTGGTCCTTGTAAGTTGCATTATGAAGCTACTATCTATACTGTATGTTGTTTGTGTGCATATGCCAAGCTGAAGTATGCAAACTAACATAGGTAATCAACTAGTCTTCATAGGATATATTCATAGGATATATCAAAGGATATATCCAGATTAACTGTCTGGAAGTGTCTGTGAGCGCTGGCTGCTCGACGGACATACTCTAATACATTCTTGCCTGTACAGTAGTGTACCCTCACTTTGCCACTTAGTGATTTTTCTGAGCAGAGTAGTGGGAGATGTTTCTGGTGCTAAGCACACTATGTGACTAGCGAGGCTAAGGTCTCTGACCAGTGGCAGGTCTGGGATGAACAGCCATAAAATAATACGAGAGAAAATCATCAGCATGATCAGAAGTGCAGATGGAACTGCCTTGTCAGGAGAGACTTGTTACACTCTGAAGGGGAAATTAACCAAGCCGCTTCATTAGACAGGCTGACACAATGCAAAAAGTAAATAAATACCGGGCAAGCAAAATACTGACCTTGAAGCAAAAGTTTACATATATTACCCTTGAATGCAGAAATGTCATTTGTGAACCTGTCTTTCAAAAATCCTTTCAGAACTTAGTAAATGCCTAATGTCGTCACACCCTAAAAGTGCTTGCATTTCCTAGTGATGGATTACAAAATGAATTTTAATGGGGTTTTTTATTTCTTTATGATATGACCCTTGTTTAACATTATTAGTGCATGTTATTAGTTTGGGTGTTAGTTGGAGAACAGTTATCAAATCTGTACCCTAAAAAACAGTTACCATCTTAAACCCCTTACAGGAAAGTCTCCAGTTCAGACACGGGCTGGTTCTTTGCTGTGTGTCTCCACTGAAAACGCAGTGGAACAGCATCCTAAATGAGATCTTGCCACTAGCATGGGGTAGATACTGTCTTTGGAGGACAGTCCTTCATTGCAATTTCTCTAAGATTTTCATCCCTGCAGTCCCAGATAGATCTTGCATCACGTTGGGAGCTGACCATGGAACCATACATCTATCTCACACAAGTGGTAGGTGCATACATTTTTTGTTCGTTTCTTCTGTGCCTACCCAACACCCTCCACAACACAATGACTTCTCAGTCTTCCACGGAAAGCTGAACAGGGTTTTTGTGTGTTTAAGAGACAGATCTGGGCCAAGCAGGCTCAAGTCTACGTGACTGACACAGAGCAGGTTTCCAACCCACGTAATTCTCATTGTGGGCACATGAAGCACCAAATCCACATCTTCCCTGCCCTAAAGCCGGCTTGCTCAGCTGCAGTCGGTCTCTTTGACTTCTGTACTCCCTCTTGTCCACCTAAAGCTTTCCAGATTGAAATTCTTGTGGGTATCAGACCATCTCTGCAAAATATTACAACTTCATTTTTTTTCCCCAAAATGAAATTTCAGCAAAAAGGTAATCCATCCAACCAGCTTAATTATGACTAAATACCCAAACAATCTAGTGTGTGTGTGTATATATATATATGAAATCTGTATCTAAAACAATAGCATATGTTAACACTTGTGAATGTAGTGTGATTTCATTTCACCCTTTTAGATTTGATTCCTCCGGGTCTGATGCAATGCCTCTTCACTCCTGACTAATCCCAGCTGCTGAAATGGCCTTTGGGAATACAGGCTTCCTGAGAGCTACTCTACCTCTCACTAGGTCTGAACCAGGCACACACCAAAAGCAAACTCTAAAGCTAAAAAATAAAAGAACTGGAGGGAATCAGCCCACTTTTGTAATTCCAATTAGGGTAGGTGCACAGAGCTGCCTGCACAGTCTGAAGCTGTTGGTTTTGGCTTCCAGCTGCAGAGTCAGGCAGCAATGAATTAGGTCACAGCTGGAACTTTTTTCTTTGCAAATATACATCCAGCAATGTAACTAAAAGAGAACAGCTCTCTTTCTCCCATAAAACAGATCCATCGATTTTCTAGTCATGATCGTCCTAACAGAACTGTGCAGAAATACCAACATTCAGCAGGTCAGAGATTCAACCAGTGATTCCTGTGGCAGACCCATCATTTCTGGGTTAGATGAAGGCTACATCTCAAGAAGAGTCTAAATTCTGTGTAAATTTCAGACTCATGAAAAAGGCACCAGAACACCGTTCCCTCTGGGTAAATAACCTAAGTGTGGCAGGCAGATGCAATTGCTGGGTCTCACAAATCAAATACACTTCGGGAACAAGGGATGAAGTCTCTTTTTAAATTTCTTTTGCAATTTATATTAATAGTTTAATAATTTAGATGTCTGAAAGGTTATGTGTCAGTCTAATGTCTAGTCAGCATAGTTTTGAAATACCTGAGACTGAAAGCTCAAACATGGTTTGTGTCCACTCCTTTGGCTGTGGGAGGCTCGAAACCCCAGCATTGCAGCTGTAGGACAGGCTGTTTGAAGTTCAGGTGCCATTTTGGTCTGACAACAGCATATTTGAAGATACTCACAGAGGCCTAGTCTCTAATTATGGGAAGAATGACATTCCTGTTCACTGTCACAGGCATGTATTAACCAGAGGTTAATACAGATTTTCTTTAGGTTAAGTTAAGCTTCACAAGGGAAAAACAAGTCTTGAAACAGAATTATTAGAACTTTCTGGTCTAACTAAAAATTATGATTTCTTGTAATTTTGAAGAGCCTACAGCATCATAATGGTGCTTATGTGTCTGGTAATGTATGTTAAAGGCTGCATAACTTTCTAAATATGTAAATGAGTCACATAATAATGATTATATATATGATTTATGTTTTTTTTATAACACCTACTGATCCCAAAGAAAACGCAGCCATCAACAAGGATGATAGAGAGCTACCACTGAACACCACTGCACTGTTAACTCCACTGTTACCCTTTCTTAAAAGGCTAGTATAACCTTTTGAGTCTTTTACCTTATATGGGTCCAACAGCTAAATCACAAAAAAAAAAAAAATTTCTAGTATTTTTAGAAACCCATTGGATCTAAGATTATTGGTAGAGCAAAGCTATAGCACAGAAGATTCTGTCTGTCTTGGAGAACGGAGACATTTGACAATGTATTTGTTTCCTGCCAGAAACAGTCAAAGAAATGTGCTTGAAACTGATTTTAATTGTTGCTGGTTTCCACAAATATCTTACTGACGGTGGCCATCTTTCTAAAATAAGGCCCACACATGAACGTTTCTGAGAGTTAGCCCACTGTGAGAAGCTGCAAGCAAGTTTCCAAACCATCTGAGGATGTTGTTAAGAGGCAAAAGGCAAGTTCTGACACTCGTTCCTTGCTTTGTCCTCAGCCTCCTGAGGGAACAGGTGAGCCTGCGGCTCTTCTTTGGTGAGGACTTAACAGATAGTACCTAGCCACAGCCTTGGGATTTGAATCCATACTTCAGGATGGATGCCAGGATCATTTTGATTCTACAGAATGTTGACTGGAGTAGAATCAACCAAAAGAAAAACACGTGGTGATGCTCAGTCTAGTTTCAAGAATCCCAACATGATTAAGTTCAATCCCTTGTCGGTTTAATTGAACATTTGCTATGGCAAGCAGGGACCGTATATACAGTGCAAAACTGAGCATTTGTGTATATTTTTAACATTACCTTCCAAATCAGATCTTTAGTTCTAACTGCCAATGGAGTACTGTTATCAAAAAACCAAAAAAGTAAATCAAATGCCGTTTCTCGTAATGGGAGCCAAGCTGACGGTCTTCACCTTGGGAAAGGGTGGAGTGGGCTTTGTGCCTACCCAGCAACACACCCAGAGAAGCCCACGATCATCGGGGAGAAGGTTAAGCCAGTTCACTGTCTGTGCTGAGTGTAAAGCCTCCCCTGCTTGGGGAATGTCAGTCCCGCTTTCCTGAACTCCGCCTGCAGTATCTAGAGGAAAGCGGGCTCGCATTGTCTTCCACCGCTCGCCCCAGGAAACATGATATCATTCTCAAACAAAAGCGGGAAAGCTGACAGATCTATTGAGATGGGTGTGACTACAGCACACACCTCGCTGGTCAGCCCCTGTGGAAAAGGCAGTGACGGGCGGCTCTTCGGGACTGAGCTGTCTGCACTGACCATGTTTATAGCTAATCTCCGCAGCTGACTTCTGTTTTTCCATACTTGTGACTTAGTGAACGTTGCTTGCTTTCTATGTCAATTAGGTATACGTTACCATGTAGAGAAACAGGAGAGACAAAGAAAAAGAGTTGGGGTAACTGAGCTGTCTTTTCTTCTCCATCCACAATGCTTACAGTACCAGATATCTCCTTAAAGTGAGAAGCTGGAAGTGATCCGAGGGCTAAATAGGTTGAATCAATGTGCAGCTAAACAATCAAGACGCTTAAGCCACGAAAGAGGAATTGGTAAACAATATGCAGCCTATTACAGCAATGGCTAGATAAGAATACTTCCAAACATGCATTCAACAGATTTTAAACACATTTTTTTGCCTGCATTAATCTCTAGCTTGTTATAGATGCCAAAAGTAACATCTCAAACTCATTTGTTCGTAATTTCACTTAGCTATTAACATGCTGCTAATCAAGAAGATCTGGAAATTGTAAAGCAAGTTACACGGCAATGAGGACTTCTGCCTTTTCTTGCTACTTTCTGGTTTTCATTGCAGCACAGTCTGCAGTTTTACAGCACATTACCTTTTTTCTGTGAGATGGACTGGAACAACCTATGCACATCTCAATGAAATGGTTAGGAGTGAGTTAAGAGTCTAAGGTTATTGTGTGAGTTGTATTTCTCTTTTACAGAATTCTGCTTGATATGTTACCCAGAAGAAACTGTCTAGAAAATCAAAGTATGGATGGTGAAAGCAATACTCAAACGCTGAGCAACTAAGAATCCAGTGGGAAGAGCACAGGCTTCCTCAGGGCTCTGCTTGCGATAGCTTCAGCAAAGCATCTCTAACATTAATGCTCCAAATACTATAAACTAAATTTGCATTAGTATAATCTTACTGTATACCTTTCTGCAGATGTCTCTTATGACTAACTTCTGACTTGCTGAACTAATGACATTTGCTGGTAATACTGAATCATTCTTTAGCTGTATTTGAAGTGTTATTAATTCGTCTTATATAATGTGCATTTTTCTGCCCTTTTTGTTCTCTGACCTTCATCTAGATTCCAGTTGTGGAATCTTGTCTAAGCACTCGTCTAAAATCAGATACTGAAATACCTAGAAACGTCAACATTTCCTACCACACAGCCAGTTCATAATGTCAGTCACAGATAAAGTCAACATTTAATCTGTATTTAGAGCAGATATTCTTGGGGAAAGACATCAATAGTTTCAAAGTAATGAGCTTTACGAAAAAGTTAATACCATTCGACAGAAGAGAAACCCTGCTGCAATGTACGTATGTGTCAACAAATGACTTCAACAATTAAAAAGAGGTAGCAGTGGATTCTACATGTAGCTAAACCCTCCCCAATAGCTTGGCCACAGTCTTGCCCTCACTCTCTGCAGGAGCGCTGCACAGGGATAAGTGGTCTCACTGAAACAAACACAAGTACTTAATAAAGATAAGTGCTGGAGTAAGGAGCAGGGAGTCATGCGTTTTGTCTGCACATCATGTGAGAAACAAGAAGGGCGTGACGGGTCGACTACAGATATTAAAGCAAAGGCTTACCTGAAATCATCAGGCTGAATCCATAGAGAACTAGGTGTGCTAAAGGGTCCATGCTTTCCAAAATATATCCATCCAGTTCTTACAGTCGCTCATGGAGTATCCTTTTCTCGGGGTAGACGTTTACCGGTTACTCTTCTCCTGCATGGTACGCTGTTTACAACTCACAGGCAAGAAACCGCAGCACTGGAGCAGGCTGGAACAGTCTCATTGCTGTCTGAGTACAGGGAGTTTAAGTTCCTTTTTCCTGTTTCCTTTGTAGATTAGGATGGGAAAGGCAGGATCTTAAAGGCATTTTTGTATCAGCGGGACTGCAGGGCAGCGCAAGTCCCGTCCATCCAGCCATACATCAAAACAGTTATCTGGAGCTGCTGGAGAAGCAGGGGACTGCTGTTGGTCACAGTCAGCAAAATAGGAACAATGATGGCATCCCCCAGCAGGCGGGAGCGCGCGAGTGAAAAGTCCTCCACCTAGGTACAGTAGGTGGAAAGTGTCATCCCCTTCTCAAAGGGCAGCTCTGCTAATTTCTCAGGGTGCTATCATCTTTTCCCTTATTTATTTAATTCACGTGTAAGCTGCTGGCTGCAGCGCATCTCAGCACACAGTAATAAAATTATGAAGTAAACAGTAACAAAGCAACCAGCTGAATCCAGTATAGACCAACGCCAGCCACAATCCAGCAAACTGCTCCATTAGTTCATGTGCTTTACTGGAAACAATTTTTCTCTACGTTTGACAATTGGAAACAGACTGAAAACTTGTTGCAATAATAAATCGCACCCAGAGTTATTATGACTTCAGTGGGATCAAAATGCCACATCATTCAGGGGGGTCTCAAAACTCAGAAGCTAAAACAAAACATGAGGCAAAAATACAAAGAAAACCACAAAAAAATAATGAAATAAATGGGAAAGCAGCACTCAGATATATAAACAGAATTGCAAATAAAGAGCAATCTTATTTACCACTTGACTAAATATAACCCATGACAATGTAGCATTTGAAAGTCCTGTAGTTCTGCCAAGATGCTAACACCCAGAATGACTTTTACAGAAGTATAGAAAAGTGAATGTTCAGCATCACTTTGGAAATGGGGTATGCGTTGATCCTACTTTGATTTAATTTCCTTATGAAGGCCGTTTAGCCTTCGGTTGGTGTAGATGTCACAGAGGAAGTCCTTTACACCCAAGATCTATTGCCGTGTGGACAGTAGGGTGTCACCTTACAGCAGATTTCAATGCATTAATGCAATTACATGCCGACTGCCCCCTCTCCCCGCCCCCGCCCCCGAAAATATAACTGAAAGGCAAACCAAGTAGCAACTTAAATTGAAAATACCCTCTGGGTGGAAAAACACACTGTGAGGTCCAAACGCTACCAAAATTCTATTTTGAGGCTTAAAGGAGGCAGAATATAAGATATTTAGCTGGTCTGGTTCCACACCAAAATACACACATGTATTTCATCCATCTTTGATTTCTGAGAACAGGTTTTTTCTACTGTTAGACATGAAGAGGCAGTGATTATCCATACTCCAGTTGCACATTAGCCTTTTTAAGCCTGCCGGTATAGGACCCTCCAATATCAGAATACTTAGTGTATTACCACATACTAAGTATTATCATAATTCCTATCATCTAGTGGGTAACTCTGTTCTGTTGCTCATTTAACCTACTTCTTACATGGCCTATTCTTAATTTTTTTTCAGTGTCTTTTGATTTGTTGAGGGGTGAGGGGTCAAACAACTTCAGTCCGGGCTGGCGTTCTCCAGATGTTATTGTTTTTTAAGGGTTTTTTAAGCTTTTCACTTAAATCTCACTCCCCAAGGCATAAAAAGGTCACTGAGGAGAAATGCATCATGTCTCCATTTTTAATGCACCTAAATGCAAAGCAATGCATCTGGACTGCTGCTGATACTGATTTTGCAGTATGCATAATTGGCGAGGTCAGTTATTCACTATTTTTTGAAGAATCAGTTTGTGCCTACTGGCCATTTAATCTGCCATGACAAGGTAACTATCTCCAGGATGACAGCGGACAGCCTAGATATGCAATACTCCACACATACATGAAGGTTGCAAAGACTTGCTGAAGCCAGAAAAGAGGAAGTATGTACTGACCCGAGTCAGAATTTGGTTGCGATACCAGCCTCAGCAGGCTCATGTATTTGTTTTGTGTCTCATTATATAATTTCATTTTTGAAGAAATAGAGAATGGCATCTATGATTCAGCAAACATTTAAGTACTTGTTTATGTGTAGTAAGTTTTTAAACTTAGATCTGTTTCTACTTGGAAGGTGTTTAACTGCCACAGTTTGATTATTGCTCCTGCTGAAGTCAAAATTAATCAGGAAGCTTTTGCTAGGCTGTGGAATTTAAAGGATTTCACCATTCTGGCTTATTCTAACTCATATTTAAGTGTCTCCCAGCCCCACCTTCCATATTTTGATCCTTATATTTCATGTTATTAGAATACGAGTCTTCCTAAAAGTAGGTCATATCAATTTTCTATCCTGTGAACTAAAAACTGTATGATCTGATCATCCCTCTGGTTACTAAACAGCACAGAAGTGCAGTAGAATTGCCTGTCCCCTCCACCAAGCAATAACAATACCATAGCAGGATCCCATGCACAAGCCCATCTCTTGCGATTCCATCCTCAGGTTGTGTTGAGGGATCTACAAACAAGAGGATCCTAAATCTCGGCCTGCATTCACAATTACAGAGCAGACAAATTGGAAATAGCCTTCTGGCAAAATCAGATTGCCAGTAAAAGAAACTGGACTAAAAGTGAGGATGGCAGGAAAAGTAAAATACGATACCGAGTTACTCTAGCTTTTGTTGCATGCAGGACTAATAGAGGCTGTTGACTACTGGGCTGGCCAACGAGCATGTCCATGGCACGATCTCAGGTGAGTGTGTAGCTGTATTTGGGCCCCCTAGACTACACCCTTTGTCTTTTCTAAAAGTACTTGGAAAGACTCAGAAGGGCTGTCCAACCCCATGCCATTTCTAAAGTGTTCCCCTCAGGAACATCAGTTTTGGTGGTGGTTATCTGCCGATTAATACATATCAGCACTAACATCTAGCTGAACACCCGTCACAAAGGCATGCATGAGTTTTTAAATTAGTTACAGCAGGGAAACAAATCATCTTTCAACATGTAAATATAGTCCTAGCATTAAACATGGCTTTTCATAACTCTGTTTGCTGAAAGCTAATTTTATGATATGTCGAGTGCCCTGAACTCCTGACACCAGGCTTTCCTCTTTAGATAAGCAGCACGCTTGTCTCAAGGACAATCCATTCATACATGCTGTAGCGCATGGAAATATGTGAGGAGGAAAAAGAAACAATGCCACTCCGCACTTCTTTAATCAGGTAGATGTGTTAGCAGAAAGCACATATCCTCTTGCAGTGTCTGGCTGTATTATGCTTTTTGGAAACAAGCCATTACTTTGGCCTTGACATGATGTTAATATGTGTTAGTAGGAGGCAGTAAAAGAACTTTAGGAATTATTACTCACCGCAATCAGCTAATGTGAAGCAGAGGCTCATAAATGATGGAGTTTAAGCTTCTTTTCTTAAACAGATCCTGTTCTCCCCTACAGAACAGTCTATGCCACTGAGGGCAACCATAGCCCCTAAGCCATCTATTTTGGATCACCTGGAAGTGACAGGTAGCAGCCAGGTGGCCAGTCAGAGGACACGTGCTGTCGCTGGTCTCAGCGGTCAGGATGAGGAGTATCCCTGCGCAACGCAGTGGCAGTGTAGAAACTGGAGGGAGATAAAGGTTTCTGTGGTACATAGTTAAAGATAATTCATACTAACGTGGAAGGGACAGTGTGGAGGAGTGGTGATACTGTAATAGGTAAGGTAGAAAAGGTAATAGCGTCTGTTTTTTGTTGCAGCTCATTCTCTTGACTTGGCAGCTCGTGCTGAGGAGGTGCAGTTACTTCTTGCTTGCAAACATAGCTATGATCAGGTTTTTTGCTCAGCGTTTTTGTTTTCTTCTCAAAAAAGAGCTTCTCTTGGGTTTTCAGGAGACCATAGTCTGGAAAATGGCTGAGCATTGTGCAGTCTACAGAACAGCCTCAGCCAAGGCGAGCTGTCGTTTTCCTTTCTTCCTTGCTAGTGGAATGAAAGGGAATTTACTACAATTAAACACTGGATCTCATGGGAATCTCAGGTTTCTCTCAAGGGGAAAGTTCAGCTCATGAAACAGCACAGGAGTACTTCAGGGCCTCTATCAGTAAAGTCATTGTGAAGGACATCAGGCTGTTTGACTAAGGTCTCTACTCTGGAAACTTTTGCTTTGTGAGTCACTTGTATTTTGCTGAAATAGGTTTTATGTAGATTTTAGAATTGTCAGCAGAAGGACAAAAAAATAATTTTTGTTTCCCAATTCTTTGCTGACAAAAGGGACTGAGACTATTTTAAAAAATGCTTGGAGAAAGAAAGTGTGAGAAGTGAAGAGCCAACAAGAGCCACTGATGATGTCAAACACGTATATGAAGTCACATGAGTGAGAAGTAAGCAAGCTAGTTATATCCCACTTAGTGTGTATAAAAAAGGACAAAACCGCATCCTTGTTGTCATTGCTTTTTGAGCCCATTGTTTTCCTACTTTAGAGCATGTCTGCCCTGTTTTTTAAAAGATCTAATAAACATTCTGATCATGTGCTAAATTAATCCCAAATCAAGCTTTTGTTTCTCTGCCAAGATTGGGTCAGATTCTGGGAGCACAAACATAAGTGATGTTAATACTCCTGCTCTCCCAAAGTCAAAAGAAGTCTGGAGATGAATGAGATTCTCCAGCCTGAAGGAAGCATCATCCAACAGGAGGTAAGCAGAGCTCATACAGAAGCTACAGAGTTCACAATTTTTCTCCGCTGTTCTATTACTGCTTTTCTACTTAATTTTTCTACAATACGTTTTGAAGGACGGATGAGTCTGTGTGTTTATGTTTAATGGTAACAATGGTATATCCAAATGTTTTTAAGATATTAACATTAAATCACCCCAAGTAATGCACAGCAATAAAATATGACTGCTTAAAGTAGCCCTGCATTAATGAGGCAAATTTCATACGGGTGCAATTTGGAGACATAAAGACTAATTGTGTAAGCCACTTAATGCACGTGAAGTTTGCAGATCTGACTATTGCTTCAAGGACCAGATCTCAAGGTTAGTATTTTCATCCTTAAGGTTACAAAAATTCATTCTTAAAATCGTGTTTGCAGGACCCGCTATCTTCCACTGAACTAATCTCACACCGTTAATGTGATTCTAATGGGGATTTTTATTTGATGACTGCATCATTTAACTTTATTTAACTTTAACCAGCATTCAACAAGTGCAACTTAGTGATAAGTTTGCTATCTACCTGGCTGTGCTTCCAAATTCACGTCACACTGGGATTGGCTAAAATCTTGTACTGATACAGGAGAGCCACAAGTGCACTGTTGGTGAGCTGCAGTGTAACAGTTCCTTCTTTGAATGCTTCAGTCTTCTCTCTGTGTGAGAGAAAAATTGCTAAATGGCAAAATTTTTTGAGAGTTTGAACAATATAATTTCAGCAATTCTTGAAATATGGAAGCGTGAAAGACATGCACGTCTCATCTTAAGGTGAGAAGTTAAAATGTAGATTTGCGTATAGGTAAAGACCCTCAGTAACTTTCAGCTCAATACTCCTAAAAAATTATGAAATACAGCAAACTTGAACACAAGTCCAAGCCATTAAACACCCTCTTTTCACTTAATTTGGAAGAAGAAGAAGGAACAGGAAGGATACTGAAAATTTGAAGGCTTTATTTGGAATTTTCTCTGTCATGCATAACTGTTGGGGTGACTGATACTATTGATAATTTCTGCTATAATCATTATTTTCTTTTTCTTTCTAATTTTCAGAAATGCTGAGTTCCCCTCACCCCACTTGAAATAGTATTTGTAGGCAAACTCATGTTGTATGTTGGAGAAAGCGGTCTTGCATCTTACTTATCCTTTGCTGCACAGCAGAAATCTTGGGCCTGATCCAAAGATCAGTGCTCAGTGAATCAAGCCCAGTCACTTTGAATGTAGCTTTCAAGGAATTAGCTTTACAAGAGGAAACAAGAGCGGATCATTTTACATTTCTGGCTCATTTTTTTTTTAAATGTGGGAGGCTTCCTCCATTTCACACATTTGGCATATTGTCCAGTTAGTCCTCCTTCCTGAAAGGAGAACTTGCAAGTGTAGACCACAAGTCAGGGCAAGGAACATTTCTTCCTCCGCTCCAAACTTCTGCCAGTCCCAACGAATGATTGATCAAAGCTGGGATTTGAATTCAGATCATCTCTGCAGTTAAAGGCTTCCTTCCTCTTTACAGAAGAAGAAAAAGATGACAACTATTTTGTTTGGGAGTAATTCAGTTCCCCTTCCCGGTGATTAACCTGCATTTCGCAGCATTGCTCTGGCCGGAGTTGTCACCTACAATATATATAGCGTTCAGCATTCAGCTAGTATTCACCGTTGTGCATGTGTTCCAGTGAACTCTGATTTTATGATCCCTTTCAGAGTCCGAGTTGTTTTTTTTGCTCCAGACAATTGCCATATCCACCCCACCCAGATGCCTTATCACTATGAGACATGTTTCCAAGGAGTTCACTCAAAGCAGATATTTTGCAGAATAGTTATAAAGTAAGCATTCTAATATCTTTCTCAAACTAAGATATTCTTAAGACTCGTGCCTCATCATAAAGTCTGCCTTATGCCTTGTATTTTTGTTTTACACTTGCAGCAGAAAAATAGAAGTATCCTGAAAGACTTTACAACCCCTTCACTTTGGAAACATATCCCTCTGATTGTGAAACAGCACACACACGCACTAAGAAGCGTTAACATTAACTAATGTCATCAGGCAGAAAGAACTAAAAAAGAATCTCAGTGTTCTGCCTGTCTGGAATTGCTCACAGGAATGGTGCATGTTATCTTCTAAGCTCACTAACGCAAGGAAAAAAAATCAACTCATTTTGAAAGAAAAAGAATTTGATTGATTTTTGATCACAGTGAAAAGCGGTGAAGGTAAGATGAAGCAGGAGGACCAGCAAGAGCATTAACTCTTGTCTGTAGCAAAAATACAGTTTGCCTGGAGATGATGATATCCCTGAATAGGGGAACAAGGTTGGTGCAGTGTCATCCCATCATGAGCTGGGAATAAGGACAGTCTTTCCTATGCTCATCCTCATGCAAAGCACAAACATAACATAGAAATAACAGACCCTTTGGTTGAAGATTTTGAAACTGAAATGCTTATTTCCATGCAATGTGCCAGTGAAGTGGGATTTGGAGTGACAGACACTGTCAAACCTGGTATCATAATGCCTCAGTGGCATCTTCCTGGAGGAGGACCAAGTTAGGGAACTTTTAAACGAACTGGACATACATAAGTCCATGGGGCTTGTTGGGATGCACCCACATGTGGAGAGGGAGCTGGCTGATGGCATTGTGAGGCCATTCTTGCTTATCTTTTTTTTTCATGGTGATAGGGAGAGGCTTCTGAAGACTGAAAGAAAGCAAATGTCACTCCTATCTTCATGAAGAGCAAGAAAAGCCAGCCATGGAACTACAGGCTTGTTAGCCTCACCTCGATCCCTGAGAAAGTGATGGAGCAACCTACGCTGGAAACCATTTCCAGACATGAAAGATGGGAAGGTGATAGTGAACAAATAGCATGGTTTTATGAAGGGGAAATTATGCTTAACCAACCTGATGGCCTTCCACAATGAGGTAACTAACTGACTCAGTGAGCAAAGAGAGAGGTGTGGATGTTGTTTACCTCGACATTAGCAAGGCATTTGACACCATTTCCCATAAAATCCTCAGATAAGCTGACAAAGTACGGGTTAGGTAAGCGGACAGTGAGGTGGACTGAAAACTGGCTTGGGGCTCACTGTGTGATCAGTGGCCCAAAATCCAGTTGGAGGCCAGCCAGTAGTGGTGTACCTCAGGGGTGGATACTCGTGCCAATACTGTTCAACCTTTTCACTAATGACCTGCATGACGGGTTAGAACGCACTCAAGAAGTTTGTAGATGATACAAAGCTGGGAGGAGTGGCTGAAGTACCAGATGGGTGTGCCAGTGTTTAGAGGGACCTCAACAGGCTGAGGAAACGGCAGACAGGAATCTCTTGAAGTTCCACAAACGCAAATGTGTAGTCCTGCCCCCGGGGAGGAAAAACCCAGGCACCAGTACATGCTGGGGGCTGAGTGGCTGGAAAGCAACTTTGCTGAGAAGGGCCTTGGGGTCCTTCCTGGTGGACACCAAGCTGGCCATGAGCCAACAATGCATGGCAAAAAAGGCCAACAGTATGCAGGGGTGTGTTAGGAAGAGCATCGTCAGCAGGCTGAGGAAGGTGATGCTTTCCTCTGCTCAGCCCTGGTGGGACAGATGAGCAGAAAAGGTTTTAAATTTCTGCACCCCATAGATGCTGCCACTTAGTTAATGTCCTCCCAGTTTGAAGTCATAGCATAAAATGCATAAAAGATTGCCTGGGTGGAGAGACCTGTGTTACTGAATTAGTGTCTTGATATACACACAGGAGCTTTGGTAAAAAAACGCCATGTGTCTGGTAATTAATCTTGTATTAAAAAAAAAAAAGATAAAAAGAGTTAAAGAAAAGGTTATTTTACTGAGACTTTAAGAGCTAGATACGGTTACAGTTTACTCAGCTCACTACTGGGAATGAGTTATTAATCTCCTAGAGGGAGATTAAACGCCTGCTGTGTGGCTCACCATTTAGAATCCGTACAGTTCTTTTCAGCCACGGGTACTATGACCATGATCCAGGACCGTATGGATGAACTGTTAAAAGAAGGAACGATTGATGAGATTCTCAGACAGAAACAGGTAATCTGGAGATCCTTCAATAGAAGAAAGAAAAGAAGAGCATTGCTGGAGAGAGGGCCTTTAAGACAGGCACCTCCTGGGGAACACAACAAAAACCTGTAAACTTTACCATGCTATCGTACAGAAGCACTACCAAGGAATAAAACCATCCCCTGCCCCGAGTGAAAACGAATTTAAAGCAGTTTGTTTATTCAGTCTGCAGCTTTTTTCCATTGTTCATTAAAATATGTTATTGTAGCACAAGTGGAATTCAGGAGGCGATCTCTCCAGCTGATGGTTTGATTGGTGAGAATATTAGACTTCAACTTTATCTCAGCAAATAATGGGCTCTCTCTGGAATAGCTGAAACTTTGACAGGAAGGAAGAGACATTAGCGGGAATTTCCCCTAGATAACAGTCCTTGGTTTATAGAAATCCTGTTCCATTATCTCTAAATATTATACAGACATAAATATACAGAGCAACAGCATTTACTGTGTTGAATTTGGAAACACAGTGCTCTCTGCAAGAATCTTCAGTATTTTTGTTTTACGTACCTCTTTATACTCAAAATGACAATCATAGATTTGGAGAAAGTTAGTGACAAAAATACAGAACTTCTATTTTAACAGACTCAGTGTATTTTCTAATTCTTTGTCTATTCTAGTTCTATAAAGTGAAGCATATAGTCTACTTCTTTTTCAGAAATCTTTTCTAAGAGAGCAAAACAACTATAAATCCGGACCTTACTGTTTTTTAATAATTTTTGTAAAAGGCTAGATTACTGTCTGGCTAAGATTCCTATCTATAGTCAACTGTGCTTTTTTCATACCAGGTGGAGGAAATTAGCAACAGGTAATTACTTTACATATAGAATGTGAGGGAAATATATACGTGGAAATTTTGTTTTATGTAAACATTTTCTGAAATTTCTGTATCATAAAGCACATTGTTATTTCTGTATCAGTCCTGGTTTTGTTGTATGTTGAATCTCTGTATTTTTGTCAAAGTAGAGGTTGCATATGACACTGCAGCTTGAAACATGAGGAAAAAAAACTGTGGAGAATACAAATAATTTTCCGTTACTTCCTTTATTGGTGAATACTACAAAAGTAAAATGCTCTGCACAAGGTCAGTATTAGCTATGTTTCACTACTTTTTATCACAGTTCTCTCCTTATAATGACATTAAAAAATATAAAATAAGGAAGTTAATTAGTTCTCCATTGAGAAATGAAAATTTGCTGACAGATCCAGAGAACATTTGCTTTTATTATAAGACTTTATACTATGAAGCAAAATCAAAAAGGATGCTTGTCAGCCTTAGATGTTTTCCTTACTTGTTATAAATTGCTACTTAAATAGGGATGGTATGCTGATATTACCATTTATCCTATTACACACTTCTTAAGATAATGTGTATGAGAGCCTGTGTCAGGCAGTCCTTATTCAGGGAAAATTCCTATTCTGTTTGGCAGGGATAGGACTACAAGACAATTAGAGACTCATTGTGTAAAGCAGACTGAAATTTCACATTTGAGATGCAATCCAGCAATGGGCCTCAGTAAAATGTTCTGATGATTTTACACTTATTGTACAGTATTTCTACAAGTTTCTAAAATTCATAAGTTCATTTCTAGAATTTTTTAATGTTGCAAAAGGAGGCATACTACTAAAACCCGGAAAAATACTTTTACGAATGTTTGTCACCGTAGCGGTGAGCAAATGGGCTCAGTAGTCCAGCTTTCCGTGCCGCCTGTGCACATCTCTCATTGTTGGTCCATTGGGGCAGGAAGGAAGTGCCCGGGTTCAGTTCTTGGTGTTCTGTAAAGCTTCTATGAGAGCTTTGTTGTATTCTGTGACCAGCTTTCTCACGTTCTTCATTATTGGCTGGTAGTCACTCTCCTGACTTTTTGTTGCTATGACTGATTAAAAGAATTAAGGAAACAAACTGCCAGTATAAATATTAGCATACTTAGAGATCATAAGGGACCCACAAAACAGTAAGTTTCCTTCTGTGAAAACTGTCAAGGGTTGCAAATAATGGAAAAAACTCAAATTGGGTCTAAAAGATTTACACCAATTTACTAGCTGCCATCTCATGCCAAGCATGGTAAAAAAAAGAGATTACATGGCTGAGTCAGTTTTGTTTTCATATGTAGAGGCAATAGGTCCCTCTGGAAGACTCTGCCCATTGTTACACTGCAAACAAAACCATTTCAAGGCACTCAGCTATTTACAGCCATACAATTTGGCACTTTAGAACTCTGGCTGCAAAAGTCCCAGTCCAAGAAAGCAGGATCTTTCTTTCCACTAGCCCAAGCAGACATAAAACTCTATATAAGGGTCTGCACTTGTATAGGTAATACCTTGTAGCTTGTTAGGAGGCGCTTTTAATATCCTGATCAACTTTTTCTCTTGGTTTGTTTTAGAGTTTTTCTGTTAGAAAAAATAGGATCTAAGATTCTTGCCTTAATAAAATATTCCTGTAGAGCCTTCTTCATAGAGAAGGTGGCTCCAATTACATTACGTTGTCCAAGACTTTTTTCAGATTTTTTCTAAGAATTATATATTCTATATATCTATAGAATTATAGATACGAGAAATGCGATATTTGGTATACGAAAAAGATAACGCTATATGCAGATCCTATTTTTTTTTTTTCCCCTGATGGCTAGGCTGTTACAGAATTGCCTAAAATACATTCTTGTGCCATTTTCTGAGATATGTAGCAATGTCCGTTGTCCAACACACAACGCTGGAGGATACAGTCTAGTTTTGCTTTTACTTCTACTGATTACATTTGTACTATAATCATGTAAGAGTGATTCTATGAATGTTTGAGATTTCAAATTTTTTGCTTCCTAAATCATTTTAAAGAAGTGAATTTATTGCAGTGAATTCAAACTCCCCAGAATATAAAATAAAAGTGCAACTATGCCCTACTCAGATCTCTACAATAATTACGGAGAATAGTACAAGATAAGAAGAACCATCAATTCTAACTAAAAAAACTTCAGTACTTTTGCTAATTTCAAAAACTACCTTATGGAAGTCACTTGCAGCAAATAAGATTTTGCTGATGTTTTGGAAGGTCTTATATGATTAGTGGAATGTAACTCTTTAATTAGTATCACATAATGAGAAAGCTACAACGCACTTCCCCCATCCCAGCCCATTTTGCAGCTAAAGTACCTCCTTGTCATACCTTACCACATTTATCTGATTTTTTTCCCTCTAATATGCAATTCCTCCTTTATTTGATAAGAAATACATGAAGCATATACAATTTGTTGCATTTTACTGCAAAATACTAAGCCAAGTCAGCATGCTATACAGCTTTTCAAACAATGCTACACGTGCTGGATAATTTCAGATACGACTGGACAGATGTGAAGATGATCTTCGTATGAAACCTAATGGCAAAACTGACCCAACAGGTAAAAGCTCCAGACTGCAAGACAAATCTTATGTTTTAGGACTCCATAAAATTGTTTTAGACAACACATGCAAGTTTTGCTATATATAATATCTATCAGCTAACCAGACATTTGCAAAGCATCACCTTTCCCCTCCTCTTCTGTCTCCTGTTCCCCATTCTGTCCTGTCTTATTCTGCTGGAGGAAACAGACTTCTTCCTCAATTAATACAGTGCGTGAATTTTACTGTATTTCTTAAAGAAAAGGATACATTCCTTCATCATAAAGTTATTTTGCTCATGGTGCTGCCACTTCCTCTCCAAATTTGTAAGCTGAAAACACAAAAAGAGCCAAAAATGAAAATGATAATTATTACACATGTACTTTACACAAAGAATCTCCCAAAAATGTTGTGTCAATACCTTATACTCTATCACCTGGTAAGATTGAAGTTATTTCACAAAAAACCCACAGAAATGAGAAACAATGGCAAAATGATTTTTAAAGCTGCCAATGATTAACCTGTATATAATTTAGCACTTCATACATCTATTTGTACAAAAGCACTGCATGCAACTGCAGTGGTAGATGGAAAAAATCAGATGAGAATTCAAGACTTGTCATCTAGGGAAATGTGTAAGCACATCAGAAGTAAAAAGGTGAAGACTGCAGGGAGATACTAATTCTCATTATACTTCATATCATTTAAATGATCTCTTCTTAAAATCAGTAGGATCTAAAATCACCAAAGATACAATATTTCCTGACACTGTCCTGGACTTTGAGCTATACAGAAGAAACTTCCTTACTTCCATAGTTAAGTTTCCTGTCTGATGCCAGAAGCTGTGATAAGAACAGAGCTGCAGCAAGAAGATTGTAGGAGTGTGGGTTAAGTGCTGGCACTTCTTCAATACTTTCAGCATCAACAGGAAACTAATGTGGACATTATATCGATGGCTGCTTCCTTACAATACAATTTTATAATATTTGTTTTTCTGATGCTACTGTTCAAGGTTCTGCATTTCAAGATATGCAGATGTTATTTTTAAATGCAAAAACTGAAAATCATTCTGAGACTAAACTTTCAGAGGAAACTAAGGTAATAAATTAGGAAAATATTGCAAACCATTTTACTTAAAAGCTTATTCTTAAGCTAGCAGATATGAAAATAATGGCTATATTACTCAAAATAAACCTTACCATGAAGAATCAGTTATCTAGTATACTGGTTCACAGCAAACATGGCAATCATTTATTTCCAAGATATGATATTTCTGACCAATTATAATTTTTATTGCCCCCTTTGTAGATGTTGCTACATGCAATACAGCTGATAAAGGAACCTAGGTTTAAAATACTGCCTGATATATACCAAAGGAAATATTCAGTACATTTTTATAGTAACTCCTTGAATGCCACAACTCATAGAGTCGACTGCTTACAAAATCGGCCAAACCCTCAAGATATGTAAATGCTATTTGTACTTCAAAATACTTGATGCTTGTCAACTAATCAGCTATTTTAAGATACACCTTTATTCACCCTCATGACATTTACACTCATGACATAAAAGGCAAAGAAACAAATCCTTTTTGCACACATTGAAATACAAATGCCACAGCTTAATGAACTGAAGAAATGCTGTACAACTACTATTTTATATAAACTTTTTAGCATCATTATGAAAGTATCTTAACACTGGCTGGGTATCCATTTCTGATTTACATAATTTCTAGGAATAAGAATCTGATCTTGCATAAAAAATATACAATATCTGAAGTCTTGAAGACTTTGGCATGCAGCTTTGGGAATTTATATTATCACCCTAGAGTTAGCCCACAATGATCATATGCTACGAGTGTATACGTATATCTCCTCATTTCGAGCTATGCTCTCTCATCCGCTTCATAAGGTTCATTCCAGAAGAAAGTTAACTTAAACATGTACAAATATCATCTTCAGCTTTTAACTGAATTAGAAGAAAGTAATCGTTCTAAAGGATAAAGATCTCAACAACCTGAAACAACAAAAATCAGAAATGCAGAGAAAACAGTCAATTTCCATTTTTCAGCTTATTTTGAGATTATCCATTTTCCTTCTGTGCATTCAAACCTATATGTCAGTAAAGTTCTGTTGCCAAAATGACAGCGATTTATGGGTGTTTATAATGGAAGAATCAAAGCTGCTCAAGAGTTTATAAACATCATCTTTCCTCATTCACTTTTGAAATGTAAATGTAAATATACTCATATACTGAAGTTCCTTGTGTTTAAAGAAATCTGAACAAATCCTATAACATCAGTGGTTTGCAAGGAGCAGAAGGATTGGAAAAAGGGAAATGGAATTAATAGTACAGGTTGCAAGAAAAAACTTACCACCATAACTTTAAAAGCAAAAGGGATCTTTTCTAATTAGTAGTGACTTTTTCTTCCTGCAGTTTCTTTCTAAGTTGGTCCACAAAACTCCTCAAGCAAAGGAAAGGCAAAAGGGGGAAGAGTTCTGAACAAGATTAGTACAAACACTTAAGCAAAGGATTTGCACAATTTTTAAGCTCAGAAAGAGCTCTGCCTAGTAACTTTGAAATCCAAAGCTTACAAGAAATTTATTGGCACAATATTAACTCCTGTTTCAAAACAGAAAATATGGCTATGCATTGATAACACATAACTTTGAAAACTCCCTGAGAAGGAATAAACTGATTCCGTCCATACAATGCTTCATGTGTATGAGAAAGCTGAAACTGCAATAGAAACAACTGAAGAGATAATATGTAGCTTGACCGATACCTGAGAATGTGTCTCATTCTCTTGCAGCTCTTTCTTTAGTGCCTCATACTCTGTATTCAACTGTTCCATTATTTTCTTGAAAGCATGGCTACGTTTTGTTAATTTTTCTTTATCATCCTGGAGTCTCTAGTTGGAAAAAAAACAACACAAACCGATTAATGGATGAGTTCATGTGCTATGGGCTACAGACAAGTTATTTTAATTCAGCTTTTTCTTCCTTTCAGAACAAGATCATATGCATAAAGAATTCATAAGGCTTTTCTCTAGCAATGCATGCTCTGTCCTAAAGATGATATTCAATGGTTATGACCAAGTCGTAGGTTTAGACTATACTATATCAGCACAAATGGGAATGCTGATGTTAAGAATTTGTAGGAAATTTATCACATGTGAAATAGGAAGTGCTCTAGATGGAGTTTGTCTTAGAGCAAATACATGCAGAATAGATTTTTCTTTTTTGTTTGGATTCTGTGGTTAGATTGCTAAATTCAAACTTATGGGTAGTCATAAATTACAGCAGAAAAGTTCAGATGAATCACTAAAATAAATGGGAAATTTTGTGGAAGGTATCCAGCTGATAGCCTGGTACATATACCCAATTAATAAGTCACATATATAAGCAGGGAAGCATTTGGATTCATTTGCACTGGTGTGCAAGCCCAGTTTTCAGCTTTCAGTCAGGGTTCCTAGTCATAGACGTGGATTTGCATCCACTACATGCTCAAAACCACAAAAATTCTGCATAATCCAAGGTTTCATTCCTTTCATTACCTTTTTCTTCTCTTCTCCTGATGCTTTCAGAGCTGGCAAATTATTATAGACCTCCAACTCCGTTTTTGTTTGTTCAATTTTGTCTTTAAGAGAAGCCAGTTCATCAACCATCTTGCCCTCCAAGAGTTCCATCTTCTGTAGGTCCATCTGCAGTTTTTGACTCTCTAGATCACCAGATACACAATCTCTAATTAACAATACTTTTTATTTCATAATACATTGCCCAATATATAACGGTTTATGCTATACTTAAGCAATACAAACAGCTCCTGGATATCTTTCTGATTTTGATATCCATGAGAATGTTAATGTGAATGAAAGGAGAAAAGTGATCTTCACAATCATCCCATAAGTCAGACTCCTATATTACAACTACTGTTTTATACTCCTTAAGTGAAAAGTAATGAAAACGCCGTGATCTTCTATATCACAGTGTGATATTTCTATTGTTAAAGTTGCTTATAGCATCAGTCAATTTCAAGTTTTAAAGCAGTGGTGATACTTAAAAGAAGTTGACTGCAATAATGCAGACAATTTAAAAAATATATTTTGTTAGTTTTTTAGCATTATGTTGTTTTTATTTATGTTGCTTGTATATGATAAGACTTAGTTTTATGAGAGTAAATAACCAAATTTGCTTTAAACGTTCACTCTGTACAGGAAAACACTTCCATATCTCCCCAGAATAAGAACTGCCATAGCTTACAAAATGAGCATGTGCTACAATACACAGCATTTACTTCTGACAGTCCACTAAAAAGAAACAACAGAGATACAGGTAATTAAAGGAGTTAGAAGTATGGATGGATTCTTATATGAAGAGAGATGTAAAGACTGAAACTGTTCAGACATGAGATGCTTAAGAGAGGACACAATAAAGACAGACAAAATAAAAAATACACTTTGAGCCAGTTTTGGGAACAAATTATCCACCCTGAGTGTGGAAGGACTAGATGTGGCTAGACTTGTTTTGGATGGCTGGCTGACATGCAACCTTGTCATTGTATTTTCTTCATGTTCCTGAACATTTACACACAAGGCTACATAATCTTATGTTTCAGAGCTGTGTCTAGCTCGGAAGAATGATTCCAATAATGCAGGTTTTTTTCCTACATTCTAAAATATTAGGCAAAGTGGGCTATTGGGAGGGATGAGACAGCACAAAGAAACTTCTCTTGCCATAGACTGTATATTTTGCTCACACAGTCAGATTTGTACTGATCACTTGGAAAAAGGGTAGGAAATTTTTCCCCCAATTTAACCCAGGCAGTATAGACCCTTATGGCAGAAGGGAGTGGATGTGCATATGTGGCAGAGGGAGAGTTCACCTCTCCAAAAACTATGGTTTCCTTAGTGGAATTATTTGGGAAAATCTCACCTGATCAAAACCCTGTCATAGCAAGATTTTGGTACTCATCTCTCCTCTTGTGTATTTATGCCATATACTCATTTTTTAGAGTGAAATACTAGCTTTAATCAACATTTCTGGCTTATTACAGAGTGCTTTGGTGATTTCTTTAGGAACCTCAAAATAAAAAAAAAGGCAAGCCAAGATTTTTGTGTACAATATGTAATTATCCTGAGGAACACACTTCCATAAGGCAAGATTGAAAGAGTTCTGTAAGCACAAAGAGCATTTATATAAATACGAAAAATTTCCATACTGCTAAAAAGAAGGGTTTAAAAATAAAAGGTTTGGAACTGCATTGCATGTCTGCGATCCAATGTTTATTCTGCCTTCCACCCTAAAGGGCTTAGAAAACACCTTCCCTGTGCCTAGAATATTTCATAACTGCCCATAGTTTCACTTTGAAGTTCCTGGTATTGGTCAGTGTCAGATCCTAAGACACGACAGCTCTACTTCCCTTGTTCCTACGGCACTGTGGTTTAAAGACAGACAAATGCTTAATGGACCTCAATAAATTAGGGTTTTAACATTAAAAACAGTAAAAAATAGAATTATTAAATAAAAATACTTCAAATTGGAGAGAGATAGCAGAGAACAACTTTAGATTTCCCTAAGGATTTATTTAGGCCTAATCACAGCATTTTTGCTTTTTATATAGTTGTTCTAATATTTATATTTTGTTATTTTAAAATAATACATAGTTGACTAATTGGGATTTATTTTATGTGTAAAGAGTAATAACAACATAAATGCCAAAAAGCCAGAAAGGATTCTTAGACTGTTCTATCTATACACTGATAAAAACTATGGTGAGACAGCAATGGACTATTCCTATCCATTCACATTTTCTGGAGGAAAGGGAAGAAACTGGAAGGGGTTGATTTTATCCTTATCCAGCAACAGCATCAGTGAAAAAAACTCAAAACCAAAAAACCTCAGAACTTCTCTAGGGGAAGAGACAGGAAGAGGATGCAGCCCAGTTCCTTCTGATACGCCATGAAGTTGCAGCGTCTAGCAGGCAGTGTGTACACAGTAGCAAACTCTCAGACCAAACTACAGTGACCCAGGGAAATGTTTTTGGGAAACTATGCCATCAGCACTTTTGTTTACTCTTCATGGTTTCCTTTTTTTTTTTCTTTTTTTTTTTCTTTTTTTTTTTCTTTTTTTTTTCTTTTTTTTTTTTAAGGCTTCTGTTGGTGGACTTTTTATATCTTTGTTTTGGCAAGAAAACATGGAAATCCAGATTTTAATCACAACAAAACAATCCTGAAGATGACTGTGCTATAATTCAAGGGTTAGGAAGAACTTTAACTGTGCAAACTAAACATTCACTGTATTTTTGAAAGAATCTTAAGTTATTTATTACAGTATCTGACTCCTTGCTTTCAGAAGTTTACTTATGAATCATTAAATGATCTGCTGAAAATTATGTACTGTAACTTCCTTCTCTCCCCTTGTGAAGAAAGAAACATGTCTTTCAATAATGTCTTTGTAGCAGTATGTGCTTCTGGAACATCCTTATATTGTAAAGTAATAGAATTGATGCTTTCACGAAAAAAACCGAAAAGTCATTTTTGAACTTGTAATGTATGGCTCAGCTTTTTAAACTACGCTAGAACTGCAAAATGAGTATTTGCAGACAAGCTAACACTAAATGTTCAAACACACAGCAGAACAATCAATTTCTGTAACATTTTGCGCATAACAACTTCTTATTTGCACATAACTACTTTGAAGTTACAACACAGGCTCCTATTTTGAAAATTACTACCAAGTACAGCACGTAACAGCCTTCTAACAAAATGATTTATGGTTCTTAATTCCTGCCCCTTCCTTTCAGCCAAACAAACAAGGAAAGGCTTGCTGAACCAATAATGATATTGGCAAAGGATTAGAATTATGAGAACAATTCCACTATAAACAGTGCAAATAAAGAACTAAATAGATATTTGTTATGGAAATGAAAGAAAAATACTGTCTGCTTTTTGAACTTACAGGCGAGATACTGCAGATTCTTACACTTAAATTTAAGTATTTGAGTATTTCCAAAATGAAGTCAAAATGAACATTCACTTTGCAGAATCAAAGCCTGAGAATATGCGAGCTATTCACTGTTGTTGCCAGTTGTTCTCCCATGCTACATACCCCTTTAGAAAAGCACAAACCATAATTAAGTGATACTAAGAACTACATTTACAAATAATACATGGTTAGATAACTGTGGAAGTCTCTACTTCGATATATTAAACACTATTTTAAGATTGTGAAAAACGTTTATTTTGAGGTGAATATTAGTAAAGTCAAACTTCTAGCTCAAAGAACTTTGTACTCCTGTATTAAAATACATCTGTTTAATGTATATCCGTGCAAGTAAGCTGATCATTTGCTGATAATAGTAAGTGGAATACCCCTGAGGAATATAAATAACTTGTAACCCACAAGAGTTTCAATCTGTCAACTTGCCACTGTATTTTAATATTTGGAGATCACTGATCCTGTACTTGTTATTAGTGTAACAACTCAGGTAATTTTAATTTTTTTAAGGAATGAATTTGAAAAGTCATTGCTGATCTCACCTGTAATCAGATTCCTAGCAGTGCTCTGTGATTTCTGCATTTCATTTGATTTGAAAGTGAGGTCTTCCTGCATAATCTTCAGCTCTTGATTGGTGACAGATGATATTTGTTTCATACGATTCACATTCTGTGTGTTACCAATAACAATAATGTAAACATGCTGTATCTTTGAAACAACAAATGGTAACTGGACAAATAAAAAACTCTCCTGTCCTAGTACATTGTCTATTATCTGGCTTTTCTACTACAAAGACTGAAAATACTGGAAATACTCTGAAGTTATTTGAATGTGAACAATTTTTATTCTGCCAACTTTTGATAAAAGATGTACTGACAGGCCAGTGAAGATGAAACAAAAATGCAGCAAGTATAAACTGTGTTGCTATATCGATCTCTTCTAAAGTCATTGCCTAAAATATATCTTATGGTATGTCATACTAAAAGAGTTAGAAGACAATTAAAGTGATGATATAATCAAAGTATTACTCAGCTGAAAGATTTCTGTAAGAAAAAATTCCATGGGAACCAAAAACGTTGTAAGAAAAATGTTTTGAAAGTGCAAAAAAATGGCAGACTGCAAATGGGAACAATTTCTAAAGTGTTTACATTAAATATTACACAGCAGAGCATTCCAGACATAATTTTAGTAGATCTGAGAGACGACTGGAATATTGTCAGTTACCTAATAGTAGTGACAGAATACCCATAAACTGAGATTTGCAGATGTTAGGTAAACAAAATATTGCAGTAGTTTTATTTGCAGTATTCTGAAATGTTTATCATGTATGGTATAATGTTCCATGGATGGAATATTGGAATATTCCAAAATGGAATAATTATAGCAATGATGACGAGTTACAGCAACTATGCTAACATTTCTTTTGTTCCGGTCACAAGTATTATCTAATATTCAAAACTCCCCAGAAATAAAGAGAAATTAAACAAATCTTTCTTTTTTTTTTTTAACTACAGCTGTACATGGTTTAATGTTTAATCCTCTTGAGAGATTATTATGCAGATACCGACTGGATAATATATAAAAAACACCATCCTTCTTTATCCATTCATTCTCCTGCTCAATGTTTCTAAACTCCTGGCTTGCCACAGTGGGAGGGAAATGCATTTACCCTGCTTGAGTGCTCCAGGAGTGCAACAATGTTGGCTTCTGTTTGGGTCTTTCGTTCCAATTCCTGATTCTTCACCTCTTCAAAAGTCTCAAGAAAATCTAGAGATCAACAAACGTGATAAAAAAGGCTGCTATTTGCATGGGTACAGCACAAGCCCTTGTTATCTCCAGTCAAAACTTTGTATTAAATTGATAAGCTGTACAGTTTCAGACAGGTTACTTTAAGATTAATAGTTTACTTAAGAGACAGGTGGTAGAGTCCTTGAAACTTGTCAATTTATGGGTTGGAATGAAGAAGAAGACAGTTTCTCCAGAGACACATATTTGACTGATTTGACTGACATGAGGTCACCACCCTCCTGGATACTGTTTGGGTGAGGGTTGCCACCCAATGGGAAAGGAGTTTCCTCACCATCATTTCTGACACCTTTCTGAATGCCTTTCCCAGCAGCTGTTGGTCTTCATTTTTCTGAAAGCTATCAAAATGGGCTACTAAATAAAGGAAACAGGTGACTTCACTATCTCTAATGGCCTGGACTAAATGTCAAACACTGCTAAGGACCTGAGACCAGTATTGACCTGGTATCATCTCTGTCTTTCTGTATGACGTCCCTTTGCTACATCTCTAATTTATGTTCATTTTAGTAAGTATCCAACTGAATCTGACAAGACAGTTTTAATGGTGGTATGCACTCTGTATTTGTGTCCTAGGCATACTATATTGTTATTCCTGGTGACAGATATATTGAAAAAAAAGTGCTAGACCCATCACATGGAAGTCAGAGGTCCATCAAGATGCCACCTAGGGCTATAAGTTATAATCATCCCTCTCCTGCTGGGTCTTCTCCTGAAACATGGCTTATATACACAGGAGCATTCTCGAAATGTAAGGATTTGCAAACTTTCTAGCTGGATGAAAAAGGGGAGAAGTGCGTGTTTAAGCAAGAAGGATTAGATAATAGTAGATTCAAGATGGATTATTTGGGAAAAGAGAAAGAAGACAGGGGGAACTACTTAATGGAATTACTGACAAATCCTGAAGGGACGAGGAATGACTAGATCCCAGAACATCCAGGATTTTTAAAAAATATCTAATGTTTAAATTCTTTACTGATAAAACATTTATGGATAAGAAAACTACAGTAATATCTGACATCATCTGCAATGCTGTCCATGAAAGACTTAACAGAGACGCTTCACAGACTACAGCTTCTAAAACTTCTAGAGGGGAAAATGTTCATTATTTGAGCCAGGGGACAATACTAAGGTAGAACAAAGACTGTCTCTGAGGCACAGATTTCAGGATGAAAGACACTTGGAATTCTTAGAGGTCAATGAATGGCATTAGACAACACATTTGGAAGGTGCACAGCTGACTGCTAAAAATAATGACCAGTTCTGATGCAGATTCAGTTGGCTCAAAAAGTTGAAATAAAGTTTCAGTCCATCTGCCACTGACTAGTAACCGTAGAGAACAGTACTTGGCAAGAATGTAAGAAGGTTTACCTTTTGCCAACACTGCTGTGAACCAGTAACCAGAAACATAGCTAAAACCAAAGCTTAAACAGCCTGCAATTGAAAAAAGCTAGTCAAGTCCCAAGTGCTGAATAAGACCATTGCCAGGTCTGTTTTTCTCCAGTACCCAGGCTGCAAATGAAGTTACCCTCAGAAAGGGAAGTTTTATTTTCTCTCTGTGATGTTCTTTTCCTTCAAATGAACTTGTCTTGTTTTACCTTAAAGATAATACAATTATACTTTAATAAGAGGAGCAACAATGACAGCTCCAAAAAGAGTTCTTTCGTCAAAGGAAACTTAGTGGATATTTCATACCATCTGTTGCTGTGAAATACAAACAGGAATTTTCTACACTAAGAAAATACCTAAGGACAACAGAAGTAAGAGAAAGGGCAGTAAGGAAAGTAATAGTATTGAAATTCTCACTTAATGTTTTGTGTTCAAAACATTGGACCTGTTCTTTCCTTTTTTGTTTAAAAAATTAAGTGGGTAATTTTTACAAAGAGAATCACTCAGATAACCTAACACAAAACTTTCAATCACATTTAACTGTTTAGTGCGCTAGTAGTGAGCAAAGGCTTCATTAACGTCTGTCTCTTGTGGGGGTCTGAACCACTTCTTTTCAACATAACAGATGATGCCATGGCCTTTGATGCATCTTAGCAAAAGGTCTCAAGTAAGTTGATTGCAATATTCTTGTAAACCTATTTATTTGCTTCTAAGGAAACTGTAGGCAATGAGGATATTGAATCTTCCAAAGCATATACGTAGGGAAGACACAGGAGTGAAACAAAACCACCTTCATGAAAGAAAAGCATTCTCACATATTCAAAAATATGAAACGAGAACAAAACTAAAGCACTTTACATCCACAAATATGTAATCCTATAAAATGAGCCCGAAACAGTGGAATTAGGACCTAAGAATCGTACCTATATGATTTGACTAGTATTTTGCTCCGTTGGCATTCTGGACCTTTTTAGTTTTTTTTTTTTCCAAATCTTATTCAAATTTATTTAGAAACATTAAGTAAGGTCCATATTTACATCTCACCTCATTGTCTTTCTGCAAGCAACTCTCCTTTTTATCACACCTGTCTTACTGACCTTGTTTCATTTGAGCGCTACGTGTTTCACAGATTCATAAAAAATTGAATGGAAGAGACTGCAAGAGGTCGTCTAATTAATTCACTTGCTCCAGGACAAAAACAACTTGTCAGTATGTCAGTAATTCAGATGTTTGTTTATACTCTTCTTACAGACAGCTCATGATAGATACCCTACAATCCTCCTGAACGATCTATTCCAACGCTTGGTGAGTTTTAATGTTAGAAAGCTTTTTTAAATATCCAACCTGAAATCTTTCTGCAATTATTTGTGTATTACTCCTTTTCTATCCTCCATATATATGCAGAGATAGATTATTCACTTTCTATTTGAAACAGGTTTTTTACACATTTGACGACCGTCATAAATCCTCTAAAATAAAAGACTCATTCTTTAATATTTTCTTGCAGGTCATGCTTTCCGCATTCCTCATCAGTCTCTCTTCAGAACTGCCAACCTCTTTCTTTATGTGCAGAACTAGAGACAATACTGCAACTGAAGCCTTCCTCAATGCAGAGAGAACAAGATTACTTCATGTGTCTGACAATCACACTCCTATGTATACCTAGTGCTGTGGTATTTTCTCTTCCATATTAGTATGATACTGCTGAGCCACGTTCACTTTGTCTTTCACTGTAACTCTGAGCCATACCACAGAGCCGTGCCTAACGAACTGCTCCCTATTCTGTATTTTTGCTGTTGATTACTCTGTATAAACTTACACTTAATCCTTTTTGAACTTTTTGTACTTAATTTCTAATTTGCCAGAAGTATTTTAAAGTTTAACCCTGTCCTCAACATGATTTCAGCTTTTCCGATGTAGCATTTTCTGTGAAACTATGTATTTACTCTCTCTCCTGTCATCCAACTGATTAATAAAAATATTGACTAACCTGAACATCCAACACGCTGCAAAACTCTACTCAATACATCCTTCCGTCTTGGCAGTGGATTCTTCATAATTAATAATTTTTTAATCAAATGCACACTATAGGTTAATAATGGACAATATTTCCCTAGCTTGCGTCTAAAAACACAAGACAGCAGTAGAAGATGTACTGAAGTCAAAGTACACATCATTTGCTGCTCCTTCCCTTATTCTGCAATATTTTTCCGTCAAAGAAGGAAATTAGTTGTTTGTTCTTGACAAATCAATACTCGTGTTGTTCATATTCCTGTTTCTGTAATGTTTACAAATTGTTTGCTTCCTTATTTTTTTCACAATCTTTCTGGAAATTGATACTAGGCTGACTGGTGTATCTTTCCCTGGCTGCTCTTCTTCAAGACAGGTACCATATTTGCTCTTTTCCATCTTTAAGATTCCTGCATGTTCCCCCGAAACTCTCAGTTAATCTCAAACAGCTCTGCAACTGCATCAATATCCTCTGATGAAGGGCAGAAACAGAAACAAAACCCAAAAAGTCAGAAGGATCATGAGGTCCCAATTTCATGGTCTGTATTTGTACTGAAAATCAAGATCAAACAAGCTTTTGCCCTTCCGCCTCTCAGGAAATCAGGTAATTTGAAAATGCAGAAACTCTCTAAGAATGCTCTTATCCACCTTTCCTTATTGTCAGAGACATTTCTTTCAGTATCATGCTAGCCCTAAGTTATATTGAACATTTTTAGAGAACACTGTTACAAAAAGGTATTATATACTTTGGCCTTCATGGCATATTTATTGATTGTTTTCCCCTTTTGCTGAGTAATAGACCAACTTTTTTTATAAGCTGCCTACTACATTATACTAGCAATATATTTGAAAAAACAGTTCTGTTTTCATCCTCTGTTAGTTGCTGCTGAGGTCTCTACAACATTAGAACCTTTTAATACGGAAGAAGGCTTTATTAGCATTCACCTTGAATAAACAGATATGAGAAGCCTTAATTTTAAAGAACTACATGATGTCTATGCTTGTATATTTTGAAGTTCAGCTTTTAATCAGACCTGAACAGCTGGTTTTATATATCTTTTATTTAAATTAATTTTAAAATTAATTTCAGCCTTGCTTTCATAACATAAAGCTGTGTTCCTAAGACCTTTAATGTTTAATGAAAAGCCTTGAAAGATGCTCCAAGTATCTTTGACTGTCCTTGTGATATCAATTGTGATATCAATTATCTTGTCCTGAGGTAGATCACAGAAACTTTATGCAAAGATCAGGATATCAGTTCTTTTCAGCTCTAAATTAACTGAGTGTTAACAATACAAGAAAACCTGTATTTAAGTGGAATTGGCCTAATTAAAGTATATTAGACAACTTACTGTCCATGCTTTCTTCCCTCTTCTTCAGCTCCTTGTATTTCCAATTTTCCTCTCCTGCAAGAGATGTAATATTGATTTAACTTTATATTGTCTCAGTCCTGGATTCCTTTAGGTAGGCAAAATGTCAGTTTTAAAAATAAAAATTCTACATGCCCATATGCCTAGAAACTACAGGACTCATCCCATGTCATTTAATGTAGTCACTTCAACTGACTATGTCATACACACTTTTATATTAAAAAAAAATATATTTAGCTTAATAAATCAGCCTCAATGCAATTTTTAGAACTTTTTAGAGGTTGGAATTTTTGATAAAAAAGACTGGGATAAATACTTGGTTTGAACAGAGGAAGTTCATAGGATTTTTCTGAAGTCAGGTGAATTTCAATAATAGGGAACAAATGCTTTTGCATATTTATTTGGGCACCATGCTTAACTAAAACTTTCTGCAGCTCTATTTAACATATGGGCCATTTCAATGGCACTTTCGTGTATTAGAATGGACTTTCATACGGATACACAGCTTGTAAGCAACAGGGTGACAATCTCAGGGAAATAAACAGGAAAACTGTATGAGCAATGGTATAGGAAAATAAAATGCACAGAAAGCTTTCTACAATTAAGTTTAAGAGAACATTTCCATACACATTCTTTATAGTAGCATTAGGAGTAACGAATAACATAAAATACATAATTGACTCTATCTTTAAATCCAACTACTGACTATAAATAGCTCTTAATTAATTAAAATGTACTAGTAAAATGGGAGACTTGATATATTTGTCACAAGTTTCAAGAAGATGAGACAATTCAGCTCCTAAAAATAATTTTAAGTTTCAAACATCTAAATTTTTAATTGTTTGAGTCTTGGTCATTGATAAATTTTCAGCATAATCTTGTAACTTTAAAGAACACAAAGAAAAAGAATGAAGTAGATACAGATATAATTGAGCAAGCAAATTTCTCCAGGTCTTTTTACTTGTACATCCCCGTGCTTTTTTTTTTAATCTACTATATACAAACAATAAGAACATCCTAAGGGACTGTGATTCTGCTTCAGCTTCCTTGCAGCTGTGGCTTTGTTCCTTGCTGGACTCTCTCTTTCATTTTGCAAGGCAAGTCTCTAATACTTAATAACTCAGTCTGTTCTACTCTTAAAAATTCTAGTTACAGTGAGCTGTAAAACAATGAGGTACGTGATCTGGCAAGTATTTAAAGAAAAAAAATATTTGAAATAAAGACCACAACCTTTAAAATGTCTTTACAGAGAAGTTTTCTTTAAAATATGGCATTATTACATCAATAACTTAGCCTCTCATGCAATTTATGAAGTGTTAAGTCTATTCCAATATGAGTTAATGTTGATTTTGACTAATCAGTTAAAGGCAACTGCTAATATATGGAACATATAATAAGTGGGTGAATTTTTTACTTACTTAGATTTTCTTAAGTGAAAACTAAAAATAATTATTTCTATTTATGATCTGTTCATTTTGTTTTTCCTGCTCAAAAATGTTCCCAGCACTGAAATATTAATCCTGAAACATTTAAAAAATCCTTAATTGTAATTTTTTTTTTTACTGGCTATTTTACCTTAAATTTAACTAAAAAACTCTAGAAGCTGAAGTTTTGGGAATGCTTTGTAATAAACAGTTTAAATACTGAGCCATAAGTAAGCTGACCAGGAAGGGAGGGAAGACAGGAATCTCAAGGACACCCCAAGATGCTGATTTAGAGCAGAAGTATGAATGGCCCCCCGGGATTCTCTCTCCATTCACTAGAAAAGTTGGGAGTTTAGATTGCTGTGTCTTAAAGCTACTCCTTATGAATATCTTTGTTATTCCCTCTATGTTATACCAACAGGTATAACTCCCTCTATATTATACCACAAGGTAACTTTATTCTGAATATCCTGACTGTTCCTGATACGTTGACAGAGCGCATGTGCTTTCTCCAACATATGCTTTAAACCCTCTTATTCAACAGAGGTCTTTTTCTAAAACAGTGAAAGACATACAGTCCAGCAATGAATGATTCTGTGTGTAAATCTAACCATAAAATGTGAAAAGCAACTCATTGCTTACCTTCTGCATTTCTCCAAAGATTAAAAAAAAAAAGTTGCAAGCCAAACAAAACAGAAAAATTAAAGCAGAATAGTGAAGTTGGCAATGATATTATCTGGAAACAAGGAAGCTAATAAAACAGTCTTAATAAATTATTTGCACAAAAATAATGAAGTATCTGGAGAAATATGAAATATTTCGTAATGCAAAAGATGAGAAACAAATGTATCAAACATTTGCTTAGGGTCAATTTTAGAAATATTTGTTGAAGAAATTTACAGCTGAATTTTATTACACTGATTGCCTGAGAATAGGTATAAAGTAAAAAGGACACAAACACATTAATTCATAAGTCCTATAGAATTTAAATAACTTGTTATAAAGTCTTCCAGAATGTATGCACATATTTATGTAACTCCTATCTATAGATTCCGTATAATTAGAAGAAAGTTTTCCGTGGGATGAATTTCCATTTTAAGGAAAATCTTCCCCAGCTGTTGAGGGCCTATGCTCACACTAAGTTATTTCCTCCAGAACCATAACTTCCAGTGCTAGGACAAATCCCAACCTAACTTAGCCTATTGTACTACAGCAGGTGTTCGCTGGAGGTAAGTTTCTAAGCTAATGCCATTTCTAGGCAGCTCCCAAACTCTTGTTGCAAAGATCAACCCAAGAAGTTTCAAAGACAGATAAAAATAGTACTGAATTCTGTCTGCTTACATATTATTATTAAACATTCTCAATTCCACATTCACTGACAGTGTATCAGATCATGTAAAAGGTAAAATAAATAAAAGCTTTTGTAAAGCTAAGCTGGTTCTGCAATGCTGCCAGTAAAAGAAACTTCTATTCCTCACCGAGCCCTAAAAATAAAATTGGGACACAAAACCTGTACACAAAAGCTGTACTATTATTTTATATGGTAGTTTTATTACTCAATATGAACTTGATGAATGCGCCGCTAAGAGTGGCTACTCCCCATTTCTCACATTTGAAAAGAGAAGCCTGCACCCTTAGACACAAAACCTTCTTCTGATGGTGAATAATGGACATTTGCATAAGCCTAAAAGTTTCAAACAACAAATGTCCATTACAATATGTGTTATAATATGAACAGATGCAGCTCTGCATAGACTCTGGAGTCTACAACTCCAGACATATTACCTTGATGATTCTCCAGATCCATATCAAGTCGTTGAATTACCTTTTTAAAATGGTTTGTTTTTTCTTTTACTTCTGTCAGCCTGACAAATAGATAATGAAATCCCAAGTTAAAAATGTGTTGTAAAATACCTATTTTGTTTGACAAAAATGGAGAGAAAAATCAAGAATAAAAATACCAAACCAAAATACCAAAGTTTATCAAAACCAAAAGAATATCAGGAGGATTGGCGTTATTATAAAAGGTATATGTAAAGCACCTGTCACTTTAGTCCCTATATCTATTACATATAAGTACTTCTCCTTTTTATTAAAAACATTTTTTGTTGAGTCATCGGTAGGTCTTAACTTACTCAACTGGTCCCTCTGCTGGTTGCTGTACAGCTTTGCAGAAGTACAACATACTTGGTAAACTGCAACAAGGAAGGGTATTCCTTAAATATTACCTACGTGTTCACTAAAATCCATTAAGAAGTTGCCAAGTAAAACACTGTATTACATAATCAATCGGAGTGAGAAAGGAAATTACCTTAAAAACATTTCTATGTAAATTCTCAAATACAAGTCTCTGTTATTGTTTCTTTCAAAAAACCCTGTTAATCAACTTATTATCCAATCAAAGGTGCCAGTGCGTTAAAAACTAACCAATTATTACAGTTTGGAATACTGTTTAGAACAATTTAAAATTGTTTCTAGGAGATTTCAGGAATTATCTCAAATTTTCTGTAAAGAGAGAGAAATCAAAAGGCTCAAAATCACAAAAATATTGTACTGTTTTATCTTCCCCCCTAGTACATTACTATTTATTGTAACATTTACCAAAGTTTCTGGCAAATCTTCAGAAAGGTCCAATACCCAAGAATCAAGAACCAATGCCGTTACTCTTTAGAACTGAACTCTCTGTAAGCAACTTTGTAACTCTTAAGTTTTAAGAACACAAAACAAACATTAACTCTTCAAAATGTGACTGCAGCGTAATGTAGGCTCAACTTCATAAACGTCCCAGATGAATAGCTCTTACGGATGAATGTCTTTTTCAGCCTTAAAGAAGTTTATGTCAGTGCTATTACCAATTTATATTCTTAAGGCATGTTCATAAGGTTAAGAATTATGTTATTATGCAGATCTAAGTGTCCTATCACTATAAAAGTTGTTTAGCTGAACCAGAAGGATATATTCCATTCTCTGTGGAAGGTTAACACTAGCAGAGACTCAAAAATGTGGTTCTAAAAGTCCATAGAAATATGCGTTGGAATTCAACTATCTGTCTTTAGGGTCTAAATGTAATTTGTAGCAACAGTATAATGGCATTACTCACTGTCTTTCCATGCTTGCTATTTCTTGACTATCGTCCTTAACCTATAAAAAAGTATAACAACTTTAACATATGAAATAAAATCTACAAATGAAAAAAGGAAAAATCAAAAAAGATTTCTTAATTTAGTATATAAGGAATAGAAACTCAGCATCTGAAATCACAAACATGCTGTCACATTGTCCAACAGTGGCTCTTCACTGAAGAGAAGAAGTGATACGACTTAAGTGTTATGTCTTCCAAATGTTCTCCTGCTTTCTCAATACACATTTAAAAATCAGACACACATCAGTGTCGTTCCGTCCAATAATCCATATAGTATATATGGATAGTTACATAACATAGCATAGACCCTTGTAAATGGACTAAATTGTTCGTGGATTAGTACATCTGCTCAGTACCCCACAAGGATACTGTCTGGAGTTATGTTATAGAACTGTTCAACAGGATCAGTTTTCCCATACCAACATGACAGATGAATTGGAGCAAGTCAATCAGTTGAAAAGCTGACGGCCAATTTTGCTTTGGCTGAACCTGAAACATCCATCCAGCCAATTCATTAACTGTTCTTAATTTCAGATGATTTGTGCTGCTTAAAGAGCAAATAAAGGCAAGATTCAAACCCAATTATTTTAAAATATTATCATCCCTTAAAATACTGACTCAAAGAACCTTTTACATGATAACATTTTATGTTCTTGCCTGCTTTAGTAATCTCTCTCTTTCTTCCTGTGGAGATTCCATGTTCTTATCCTCAGCAATCATTTGATCTCGACGTTCCTCGAGCTCGTGGAGCTTTTCATACAGCTGCACAGCCTCCTGCTTCACCTGGGAGTGTGCTATTTCCTGTTGGGAAAAGCAAACACCTACTAGTTATTTTCAGATGGCAAGAGAGCATTGCAGAAATTATGTTTTACTTAAGCAACACATCTATAACTGAAAGTGAAGCTTATTGGTTACAAACAGTACAGAGATAGTATAAACAATAAAATTTACAATCCATATTCTCAATTTTGCATTTTCTGGAATGGAATATTCCAGTCAGCTACTTCTTGCTTTCTGAGTTCATCCTCAGGCCAATTTTCTGAGTAGATTTACTACTTCATCATTTCTAGGGGATCACAAACACTACACAGTATTCAAAAGAACTGGAAAAATGTCCAGTAGTATTTGAAAATCATACTTTCGGAATATATACATGACTGTATGTTTGAGCTCATAGAACCTTTTATCCATGGGAGACCCAATATGAGAAAATTCTCCTCACACATCCTGAAAGTTAAAAATATATTGAAAAATCAGGTCTCACAAATCCTTAAGAAGGATGTGAATAATAATTTCACATTTATTTCAGACAATAATTCCAAATAAATCAAATGTCACACAAAACATTTGAAACCACATGAGTAACTAAAGCTAGGAAACCTCATTATTGTTATCAAAATTTGTACTTGGCATCTAGCAAAAACAATTTTTACCCACAACTGATTAGAAATTATTGGTAGAAAACAAAAAGGCAGCTTTGCCTTCCTATTGTAAGGCATGACCCTACAGTATCTGAAAATTTAAGGAGAAAGATTATAGGTATTTTTCTACTGTATTATTTTTTACACTAGAGTTCAGCGAAGATTGGTACAGAGATCACTTGTTATCATACATACAGCTCTTAGAGCCTCCTCCTTTACATTTAGTGCGTCCAATTCCTGCTGTTGAACAACCAATTCCTAAAGAAGAAAAAAATGCAAAATTCAAATAAAAATTACACTTGATGAGATTACTTTTTTGTTCTGCAACTTAGTATTACAAAATGCTGTAAAATATCTCATTGCTGCTCTTAAAAATTTAAAAGACAAAACGATGTCCAGCTTCTCTAAGTAACTCAGATATAGTATCTACTTACTTTCAGCATCCAACTTTTCCAATGAAGTCTTACCATTGTTTTTAGCAGTTGGGCTATAACCAAAAAATTGTTTGCCCTTTTTCCACTATTTTTCTTAAAATCAGTACTGGGTGTGGAAATCACCATTTCTACTTCAGAAGTTTAAAGTCAGATTTTAAAATCTGAACTAGCCACCACAGTTTCTTCATAGTCCAGAAAGAGACAGGTAGGCCCTGACTAGTGATTCAGCTCATCCTAAGACGGCTGGGAAGCACTGGCCTCAAAGGATGCCTATCTCTTTGTACAGACCATACAGAGAAACTTTCTAAGGCTGTATGCCTGAAGCTAGATGATCCCAGAGAACCTAGAAATCTTATTGCTTTTGTTAACATTAGGATTAGTGAAGTCACAAAATTTTTACAAAGCCCAGTTCATTTTTCTGATTATTCAACGTACAACAAGAACAACAAAAAACCCCAGTCAGATTCAGCTTTGTACACAGGAAGAAAACTTTCTGCTCAAGTGAACTAAAAAAATTGTTGGGGTTGTTTTTCCCTTTTGGTTGCTTTTTACACATGATGAAACATCTAAGCACCACAGTGGCTTTTAAAATCTGCATGTCAGCCCCCAAATTTAAAAGGAAAATGATGAACATTATTTCTTCTTAAATAAGAAATACGAAAAGACAAGGTATTTGGTTTTAGTCAATTGCTCTATTTATTTTTCAGGCACTTCTATAATTGATTAAGGTACCAGCAAGCTTTTTTATTGTTTTTATTTTGTTTTTATGACTCCATTCTCAAGCTCTTTAATATTGAAATTCTATGTGGAACCAATGGAAACAGATTGAGAAACATTTTAGGTAAGTACAATGAAACGAACCAACCTGGGAGAGTTTTTCATTTGCAGCCTTCATCTCCATATATTTAGCTTGATTTTCCTGCGACATGTCTTTTATTATGTCATCTGCTACAACCTTTTCATGTTCAATATCTTCTTCTACACCTTGAATTAACTTTTCTGTGCTGTAAAAATAGAATGTTTTTGTAACTTATACTAGTTGATGTTTATTTTAAGCACCCATTTCAAACTCTGGTGTTCCTTCAGCCTCACTGAAATGATCCTTTTACACAAAAACTCCACAGACTCTAAAAAAAGGAGTTACCTACTTGTATCTAATCTTCTTGGAGTTGGATTAGCTACATAAACAGTCACACACGGAATACAGAAGATGCAGAATTCTTTGCCCTTACAGTACCCACATAGTACTCTCCAACACTCCCACCCTGTCTACCTACATAGCCCCCAACACTGGCAAAAGTATACTACTCCCTCTCAGTTGCTCTCAATCAGTGAAATCCTAGAATAAGAACAGGCAGTCTGAAATAAAGAAGCTGGTATGTGATTTGTGAATGCACATAAAGAAAACTATTATATAGATACCAGGACTTGACAGTACTGGATAACGATGATAAGATGACTTTCTTTTAGCAATGAATTGTTGGATTCCTTAAGAATGGAGAGTGGCTTCAGTGTCGTAGGCAGTGTGGAGCTTCTTAACCATGCAAGAATTAAGAAATTAGCCATTCCTGACATTCTTGATTCATGACTTTAATCTCGTTAGGAAATCAATGGGCTGCAACCATAAAAACTTCTCTATCACTGCAGCTATATTAAGGTACAAGCAAATGTATTAGCAGATTCAAGGAAGGCATAAAGAGTTGTTCTCACACTGTCTCACGTAATGTCTAGTAATTTCTATGGAATTCCTGAAAGCTGAAGAGTCTATTTGAGAATATAGCTAAAGGTAAAGGAAATTAACAAAAACTCCTGAGACCCTAAAGAGTATACCCTCCTTCCCTTCACAGTTCATGAAAGATTGTTTGAACTGTTTGTTTGTTTCCAGAGTGACTTCTGCTATTAAGAATGACAAAATCAGCTGGATACTTCCTTCAGGATTTATTTTTCTTCTATTTTTCGTTAATTCTTCCTGAGTTGCAAGATGCCAGGAATTTTAAATTATATAACTGACACTATCAGTTCAATGATTGCAGCCAAGAATGCCCTAAGGCTTAAAAGATGATGCAAAATAGTCTAACTGCACAAGGATAAAATCAGGGTAAGGGAACAATGAAAATTTCATAGAAGCAGAATAGAGCTGATGTTGGAATGGACTTCTGAAGGTCATCTAGTCCAACCCCACTACTCAAAGCACAGTCACCTAGAGCAGGTTGTCAATGTCTTGTTCAGGCAGGTTTTGAGTACCTTGAAGGATGGAGACCCCACAACCTGTCTGGGCAATGTTTCGATGTTTGGCCACTCTTACAATAAAAAGCTTTTTCTTACATTTAAATGGATTTTCCTGTTCTCCAATTTGTGGCCATTGTCTCTTGTCCTGCCCTTGGGAATCACTGAGAAGAGACCAGCTCCATTTTCATTACTCCTACCCATCAGGGATTTACTTCGATAAGATACCCACTAAGCCTTTTCTTCTAGTGATTAAACAATTCCAGCTCCCTCAGCCTGTCCTCATAGTTTTCACCACTTCCAAGGAATTCTCAAAAGAGATTCAAAAGAGTAACCAGTCTTCCAGCTGGCTTCAAGAAAGATCTATAATTTCTAGGAAAATGAGGATGCTAAGTAGAAATTCTGTCAGGTTAGCAACCCATGCTGCGAAGATGCTTTGGGACCTGACGATGAAGAAACAAATCAAAGTGATGATCTCCCACTTTCTGTAGCAAATTTGTCTGCCCAAGAAATACCAGATGGTTGTAACATGACATTAAATGGAACACCCTCCTGAGAGTAAAAATGGTTTGTTCAGACCCAGTCCAAGGAATGAAGCCCTCACTGTAAATACACCAGCTTATGAATGGATAATTATGTTATGCTTGGTAGTGGAAAGGAGTAATTTTTTAAGTGAAGCGTGTTCTTAAGCTATGAGAGTAGTTTCATTCAAGACCCTCTGGAAGACATGGAACTGGGAACTGGCAGGGTGCTTTCATGTTACTACTTTATTGGAAGCTCCCCATCCCTCCATCGGGGCCTATGAAAGCTGTTGCAAGGTCTCAGCAGTGACAGTTTCTCTCAAATCAAGCCCAACTGAAGAGACAACAGAATGAAAACAGAGAAATTGCAATGAAGAATTCAAGAAAATGTTAAGGTTGCTGATTTCCAGAATAAATCTCCACACTAGATGTAATTCATTCATTCTTGAGACACTGTCAGTACTGATCACAGGGAGCTTGTCTGAAGTACAAACAGGGTGCCTGTTCCTGGAGATCACTGGGGCATTTAGGGAGGGAGAGAAGAATACTGCCTGCTGCATTTCTCCCGTGTTCCAAAACACCACGTGTAAGCAGCTGCCACTGTTGAGGGCAGTTATGTCTCCAAGCTCTACTGGATTTTTCTCATCTATGCCCGAGACTGCAAGTACGCATGACAGAGTAAGGAAAGAAAGTCTACTTTTCCAGCCCCACCGATGTAAAGTGTGTGTGGACACGTTCCAGAACAGCCTCTTTACCTGAGGCAAGTCTCTTTTTGTGATATGGACTCCTGTCTAAATACTTCAAGGTGATGCAGTATGCCCTTGAGACTATAAATGTCTGACTTAGCTGTGACGCATCTTCTGTGGTAGAAACCTTTTGACAGAAGGTTAAAAATCAGTGATTTTCTGAGAGGCAATAAAAATATCAGCAATGGCTATCACAGGAAGACAATTCACTACCACAAGTAATTTGAAGATTACTGATGAAGCTGAATCAGGGATGAGGCTTGGAAAAGCTGCAGAATGTTCTGAGATACTAAGCAAAAAATCAAAGTGGCAATAACATCAAAGAGGCATAGTGAAATAAAATGGTTTCTACAGCCACATATTCGAGAGGAATGAAGGAGAGGAGACTGAACTGTTTTGTAGTTTGATGCTGTGCATTGGCCAGAATGAGGCTTAGAGAATGAGCACCAATGCAAGAAAAAATTTATTGCACATAGTGTTTGTGTATCGATATAATCCCTTTTTCAACATACAGACATGCATGCATATAGACATACTCTCAAATCAGAGCAAGTATCATCTGTTTTTAGAATTTCTTCCTGAAATATAGCCCATGTAACAGACGTCCTTAAGTGCTTGTAATTCTTTGTAAATAATGAGTTTTATATATCACACCCTGCAGCTCCTCTGATGCCGATGTTTCCAAAACACAAGAATTTAACACAGATTTAACTAACTGCTAGAGATCTTTAGTTTAGTATGCAAATATCTTGAAATTTTCTTCATTTGATGACTGATCACATAAAAAATACAAGTTTTTTTCTGTCTCCAGCATTTCTTTAATTGATTATAACCCAACTTGCTTGTAAATTCCTGCTGGCATTTTAACTCAGTGCTTCCTATGTGATCTGGAACTTGACATTTGAGCACACTACTATGAGACTTCTCTATTGGCTGCAGATCCAATTAAACCCAAGATGATTATAAGAAGTTGCTCAACCTAGTCAATCTTTTGCTAAGGATTTTCTAGGTTTATTATTTTTTACACTGCCTGCTTATTCATCAGGTACAAAGGTTGAACAAAAACAAAGTGCTGTTGCACCATATTATTTCTTGTCAGTGCACTGAAAAACCTACACATGTGTACATATGCTGCCTCTAAGAAGCTATAGAAAGGTAAGACACTTGGCACATCTTTTTCAAAATGTAGGCAAAGATTTATTAGTGTAACTTTGTTGCCAGACTGGAAACAAATACATCTTGAGATACCTTAAAGGTTCAGGAATTACTACGAACCTTGGACACGCTAAGCTGTTAAGTAAATTGTACTTCAGTAAAAAGCCAGGGAACAGTCCGTTTCTTCTCTGAAAAGCAGACTACCTGATTATATAAACCCCATTACCACCCCAAATCTGCCTTTTTCTTTACAAATGCAAGAAAAACAATAGGAATTACATTACTATTAAACAATAAAATCTTTAAAAGTTCACTGAGGAAAACTTTAAGAAAGCGCTTCTACTTACAAGGAAATGTCAAGGTATTACCAATGTATTGCCAGGCTCTGTTTCTTTCCAAAGCAATTACTTTAAACAGCAATTCTTAAAGACTGGTTCTAGTAAAAAGCTAAACTGCAATTAAAATTACAGATGCTTTCCTGTTCTTCTACTGATTATACAGGTTCCCACACACACAATGCAGGAAATCGAATTTGTAAGAAAACCCCTACCTTTTCAGCAGAAACTAAAGTAAAAAATAGGAACTATGTTTTTGACTTAGACACATGTAGAGTGAATTTTTACACAGGAAAAGGATTTTTCCAGTTAATGGCATGCCCTTCATTCAGACGTGTTAAATTTTTTCTTGAAGTTCTGAAAAACTTTAAAATTAACTTTCATTTTCAACTTGTTATTGATTAACTTACAGACTAATTTTTAAAATAATATTTTAATATATTTTCCCCACTCTATTAAAGACAGTATTTTTCCTGAAATCTGCAAACTACAATAATACTATTAATTCTTGTTTCTAGATTGCCTGGTTAAGGCCTGCTCTGTTTCTGAACATCTTGGAAGTGGTATCTTTAAGGTCCAAGTATGCCATGAGATCCAACTGTTAACATAGTCTACATCAGGAGTTCTCAAACTGCATGTTTTCCATGCAATATAAAACTGGCTCCATCACCGCCAAGAACAATACCTAATACAGAACATAATACTACAGTGGCTGCTGCTGCTAGTATCCCTTGTCCCTGCCACTGATAATGTCTAACAAAAAGGTTTATTAACTCTTTTTGTATTTAATGTAAATTTCCAACAGCAGTAGAAATGCACGATGGATCAGAGCAGTATAAGTGGCATTTATCATTTTCTTCTTTGCAGGGAGTTAGTAAGTTTCCAGGCTGACTCAGTTAGGTGAATGAGGTCAGTCTTCAAACACACAAATGTATAGAAGCAATCAATTAGACTTGACCAATTTGGTCTGTCACTTCATCTACTCCATACTGATCAGAAAAGGCTTCCTGGCACTCTTTTTAAGGATTGGTGGAGTTTTTTCAAATCCGACTGCCTGCCTATGCTTAGCATTGTTTGTGCAATTGAGCTTCCTTATGTAATTTCCCCCACTCTTCTCTGCTAAATTCAGCGAATACTCTCTACAGCTCAAGATACAATAGGCACTTTAAACAAGTATCTTACACCTTATCTTTTGGGCCTTTTTTAATCTGGAAGACAGAAATCGGGGAAGGAGATACTGAGGTTCACTTAGCTCACGATCTTTTCTCTTCAGATGCTTAAGAAAAAGTGTAAAGATGAAGGGGTAATCTACCTTTTACATAACATTTTAATTCAAGTCTGGCATAAACAGGGACTGATTTAACATCTGACAGAGATGGTCTAACATTCCTGTTCAAAATCAGTAGATCTTGCAAATAACACCTGATTCAAAGGGGGTGGATAAGTGACACTTTCTCTGAGAGAAGTTAATGTCAGTTAATGTCATTAAGTGAATACCATTTGTCAGAAAAGCTTTCCTGACTCTCAAAAAATAAGGTTCAAATCTGTACAAAAACTCCAGCACAAGAGATTGAACCATGTTTACTTCATTCCAAAGATCAGAACAACAACTACACTTTCATAATACAGAGGTCCAAGTTTATGTCAGATGATATATGTTATATTATGGATAATAAAAAGATTAGAAGATCAATCTACTAATTAAAAATTCACAAAAATTGCTTAATAACTTGCATAAGAACATACGAAAAATCTGACTGGATAAACCAACAATCCATCTAGTACAGTATTCTGCCTCTGTCAGTGGCAACAAGAGAAATTATTTAGGGAGAGCATACAAGCCTGAATACTTTCTACAGCTTACTCCTATCATAGTCTTCCAGTATCCACAATTGCTTTAACAGGGATATTAATGAGTACATCCCTGCCTATTTGTTTTATCCATTTATGAAACTGTTGCCTATTAACTTGTCTGATCAATCCCTTTTCTATTTGCTGATACAGTCTGCTCACTGGATTTTAGGTTTGAGTCAATTAAGTGAAAGCTGAATGCATTAATTTTGACAACCTATGTTTTTCCTCTTAATTTTACATTTTGTAGTACCTATGTAGAACAAAATTTATTAAATTATCATTGAAATGACTGTATCTATTAATTTGTTAAACTACTCTACAGAAGACACTGGTATGCTGGTCTTGGTGTACAAAAGTATTGTTTTTTTGCTAGGCTCTAAACATGAAACTCTCTTGGCTTGTGATGTGGGCTGGCACACTGTTTTTGAATCCAGTCACTGCTGACTGCAACGTTACTTCTCAAACTGTAAGTTTTATATGTATGTAAATTACCCTTATTTTTGAAAGATACACTAGAAGCTAAAGGCATTTTAAAAACTACCTTGTAAACATAAAATTCCTGAAGAAAGAAGCATATAGAGACAAATAAGAAGATGTGGTTTTCTGCACAATGGATAACTAGCTGCTGGCAGTCATTGTAAATGGGTGAATAACACCAAAACATATTTGAGATGGTTTTATATTTCAGTCAAATCTCTCGCAAATACAGTGCCTCCTTTATCTTTTTGGAATAGACCTAAAAAACAACAGTTACTTGAATAAGGCCAACTACTGCTCGAGAGATTTACTGAGGTAGCGCTTGCCCAAGTCAGGTCCAAATGTATGTAAGAAATTTTAAAGTTTTTTTTTTTCCCAGAGGTTAATTTAATGGATTTTGTATTTATTGGGGAATGAGGGGAAGGAAGAAGTCTTGTTTAACAGTCAAGTTGGTACCGTACTATTTGCTCTAACTCACTGCTTACAGGTCCAGTGCTGTATCTACTGCTTGTTCACTTTGGGACAAACACGAAGAACAAAAAAACCACACAATGGATATATACAGTGTAGAAAAGGCACTCCACCTACATTTGTTTTTAAATAAGCTAGCTAGACTCAATTCGGTCACAGCAGTAACAAGCTGACCATAGACTACTTATTTAGGAAGAGGGATATCGCAACCACTCTGTTTTCAGTACTTAGAATCTCCTTTAAAGCCAGTTCAAGTATCTTGACACTAAACATCATCTGCAGTAATGCATAAATAGACATATAAAGAAATCTACTCTTTTCAGAAAACAAAAACGTTTCAACATATTGAGAGTAAACACTCTCAAACCTGAAAAGACTGCAGCTATGCTAAACTTCAACCCAGAAGACCAAAATGAATTTAAGTGCTATATTTATAATAAAAATATACACTAAATGTTTTGTTGAAGGTCTGCTCCAAAGATGTTTTAAAGAGTAAACATAGCTGTTTTTAAAACAAAAAAAATACATTCGAAAAAGCATCTCTGAATTAATTTTCAGTTTTGAATCCACTTCCTCTATGACACCTTCTTTCCAGATTATGTGGGAAAGGAATCCTTCTTCTATCCAGCCAACCTTCCCACAGAATTTTAAAACAGACAGCTCTACTAATTCCAAAATAGCATGCCAAACTGGTAACGTTTTGGATAATCATCACATACAGAGCCCTGCATCTCAAACAGCATTTAAGCACTAAGTTGATCTGGAACTTCAGGTCTCTATACACTAGGAGGATTCATTCCCCTGTATCACCAGACCACAAGTATATCAAGAAAAACATAAATAAAATTGCATGAAGAGCAGTAGAACTTTTCCTTTAAAGTGCTGTCATTAAAAATCACAAAAGATTTTTCACGCCCTTAATAGTCATCACTGAGACACCTTCATCACTGGACTTCCCTACAGTATTTAATTGTTATTTTCTTTTTTTCAACAGGTCACGTGTGAGGAGTCTGGAAAGAACCTCTCTAATATCCCCATTAACCTTTTCCAAAATGTTACTAAATTAAGCCTCAAAAATAATAAAATCACTTTAAAAGATAGTGACAAAGACATTCTTCAAAGTTTTATTAACCTCACTGAACTTTATCTGAATGAAAACATGATTACTGTACTGTATAATAACAGCTTCTGCAATCTGACAAAACTCGTGATTCTGGATATCAGCAACAATCATATTAGCACAGTTCATAAAGCAGCATTTGCAGGATTAAATCAACTCTCAGTGTTGAATCTGTCCTATAACGCAATTACTCAACTAGATTCAGATGTATTTACTTCTCTAAAAAGTCTGACAGTTTTAAATCTACAGTATAACTTTCTGAAATCTTTTCATATCAAATCATCTTTTAAATTGATTAAAACCATTTTAGCTGGAAACCCATGGACCTGCTCCTGTGACCTCCTTGATTTACAGAAATGGCTAACTGCCTCCAATGTGACAATGGGTAAGTTTTGGTAAGAGCAGCATTTCATTCTTGTTTATATCAAACAGCCTTATCTTGTTTTTTCCTGAGCTGGATAATATCCACCATCAACTTATCTGTATTTTGCAGTAATACATTAGTTATGCATGAAAATTTTTTAGTGCCAATTAATTAGCAATATCTCATAGCTTTTCCACGGCTCACATTCACAGAAAATGAAAACAGCACTACATGTACATTCCCAAACAGCACGGAAAAATTGTCCATCAGGATGGCGGCTATCCAACAAGCTGACTGCAAAATTGAAAAAGCTTCTTTAGAAAACACTGTAACTTTCACTGTTGCCATTAAGCTTAAAAGTAGTGCCTCACTAACACCTCCGACTCCAAACAACATCACTGGAAGCAATGGAACACATGCAGGTAATATACTGATGTTTCGCTTTACTGCTTAAAAGCTGTTTGATTTGCTGTTCCATGATTTCATACTGTTTTGTATTCCTAGCACACTGTAATGCTTCCATAAAAGCCAAGGCTATGGAAAAAGTGTATTTCCAGGTTTTGGTAGACCGTATACACATTATGGTGAATGTTAAGATCTACTGAGTAAGTGTTCAAAAACGACAAACCACACCTGAATTCTCAAATGATACTACAAGCTGATGACGAAATTCAGGCTTGAAATTCAGATAATTGCCCAGATCTCTGGATAACAGAACTAGGGAAGCATCTTTAAAAAATTCAATTACTTCTTCCAAATTAACTGCTTTGTAGATGTAGCTGTCTTCTTAAAACGTGAAAGAGTGAGCCTATTAATTTTACTCCTGTCCTTGACTGTGTTCAGTGTAAAGGACATGGATGTGCCCATCCCACATTCTTTGAAAATTTCAGCGATACTCTCCTTACTTTTCTTCACCTTTTGTTGTTAATTCCACCATAACTCTGTAATACTCTAGCTTTTCTTTTGGTAAAGTCATGGGGTTTTTTATTAATTGCATTAATAACATTAATGCAAATTAATGTTATTCTCCACTCTTCCATACTGAAATGCTTTACTTCTTGCTTCTGGCTAAAGCAGAAGAAATACCAATCTCCAGATACATACAAAAATTGTATGCCACTACTGCCACAGGCTTCTTTTGCTGTAGCAGCTATAACCTATTTTAGGACAGTGGCCAGCACACAAAACCAGCTTCTAAATAAAGACTACTGGCAACTACAGTCTATTGAAATTTTTATTATAAAAGAAATACAATTGAAAGGATATGCCAAACAAAAGATGTAATCTTTTAGGGTGCAGACATCATCACCATACAGAAATTCAAGCCTGGGAAATAGAATTTGAAGTCAATTATTGATTTTTTTTTCAAAAGCCCAATTTTGGAATTGATTCTATCTTTCGTATGTCCCCAGAACTTTATCTGACTTTGAAACTATTATTTAATTTTGATAAATACGCATGGCGGATTTATATTGCTGGGAAATATGAGATGTACATGCATTTTTGGTCTTAGTGATGTTTCTGACTCCCTAATAACATAGCAATAACATTCTACTAAAGCTTTGGAGATACTCAGTAATTCCCCTATCATTGTTTATTTTGTGTGTTCTCAATCCAGCTATGAAAAAATGCATACTAGAGTTCTTGCTGTATCCTCATGAAGATGACTCTTCTTTTTTTCCTGTCTGTTCTAAAGAGTTACCACTTCTTGGCAAAAGTTGGACCTTCCTAGCAGGTGTCTTAGGGTTTGTCCTAAGCACTACGCTCCTGATTTTTACTGCTATAAAATGCCCGACATGGTATCACTATTTGATCAGCTACAGACACCGTCGTCTGGAAGAAAATGACTCAGAGATGTTTGAACGGGAGTTCTCAGCTGACATGAGTTCTTCTCCTACAGTATCGGGTACAAATTATGAAGATCCCATAGTAATATTTGAGAAAATTCAGGCATTTGTGCCTGGGGAAGACGGATTTATTGAGGATAAATACATAGATTCTCATGTAACTGAGGAGAGTTAATGTCTTAAACAATGGATGATGAACTGACTTTTCAAAACTGTAGTATACTTATACTTCCATGTTATGCTACTTAGGTACAATACAAAATGAAGCTAAGCAATCCATCTCCCTTCATCTCATCAAATCCATAACAAAGTATTGCTGCATGGATCATGAAGCTAAAAAATGTGGTGATGTGCATGGATTAGTGTCACAAAAAATATTTCAAAACATGCAAAAAATACTCATAATCCACCTTTCACAAAAACCTATTTTGTTATTTATGGCAGGGGCAGGGAACTTACTGTATATTGCTTAACATGAACAAGTCTTTACAAAGTAGCTTGTGAAACTGGTATAATCACTAATGCTTTATATGTGAAAAAGTCCAGAAAGGAAAAATAAATTCTTTAAAATGTTGAAGCAGATCACAGCCAGACTGGGGACCGAATCCAAATCAATGGTGTCACAGCTCAGTAGTCTGTTAGGCAAAACTAACACAATCAGAGAACACAGCATTTTTTTTTTTTTCCTGAATTAGCAGAGCAAGAAACACCAACTGCTCCATTCCCTTAAATGTGTCTACATAAAGTACAATGACAAATTATCATTACTGCATATCTAATGCTTTTATGCCTTAGTTTGCTACTGAACCAAGTTTTTCCTCTTCATATTTTCTTAACACTTAAAAATGCATTCAGGGGTAGAATAGACACATCTGCAAGCTGTTGAAAACAGCAGTATTGTTGAAAAGTGACTTATTATTAAATGGTGAATTGTTTTTTAAAAGTGCTTATTTATATATGAAATCTCATCGTTGAGATTGTTCTTACTGGCAACACGCAGGATCATCTCTTTCTCCTGCACATCCTAAACTAAACGTCAGAAACTCACCCTCTCAGCCTATCACTACACAAGCCATTCTCAAGGCTTACAAATTCTTACTGCAAGCATCTCACTGTCCTCATCTTCCCCTCCACACACCCTTACCTTATCGGACAGGAATTGCAGTTCTATTCCCACTTCTGCTTGCTTTCCCCACTCTGCTACTCCACAACACAACCTCCAAAACTCAGGAACTTGACAACAGGTTGCCAAAAGACAGGAGTCTCCACTGCCACCTAACTCCTCCTGGATGACATGGTAAGTATCTCCACAGCAGTTACTCAGAAGAGTTTAATGCCGGGAACTCCAGCTGCAGCCTGGCACTGATGTATCACCTTGAAATTGCTCAGATATCATTTGTGGCATGCATCGCCCTGTTAAGGAACTTCTGAATTAGATGGCACCTCAATTTTGCCAAGTTCAGTTATGATTTTAACAGCTTTGGAGAAGCATACACTTCATGTACTTACGCTTGTCTTTCTGTGAAAATTTTATCCACGCTCTGAGCATCTCGGTCATTCTGAACCTTTAACTTAAAAAAGAAAAAGGTATTTTTATATCATATGTAATAATAAAGATACAGACTTTATACACAAATTCAAAGTTTTCTTTAAATGAGCAAGAAGTTGCTCAGAATGCAGTAGAGGAAGGAGCAGCAGAGGCCGCCTGCTCCAGAAGTTTTTCGCAGTTGATACTGAAGAAAGACCTTCTGAAATTGCAGTCTTCCACGGAAACCAAAGGAAGTAAGAAGGCATCTCTATGTTTGAAAAAGAAATACAATCAAGTTTGTAACAAATCAATTCACTTACTATTACTGTGGGAGTAAAATACTGTTTAAGCCTACAAACAAAATGAAAATCTAACACTTGCAAAGCATTCTTCTTTTTATGACACAGACATTCTGACTTTATTTTTCAATCAAATGCAGGGGGAAAAAAAATATTTTGACCAAGAAATACCCAGGTGGTTTTTCAAGCTACCAAAATAACCTTTTCTAAAATTAGTTTCTTTTGCTTATGGACAAAGTGATTATAAAAAATGGAACCTCCTTAACGCCACTCATGCCTTAATGCTTAGAGGAACACTAAATGTGTTAGAAAATAAAGAAAGAAAATAAAGGAAGAACAAAGCTCATTGATTTTGGGGTTGGCCATGTCAGAGACCTATTTAATATATATTACACTGGAGTCATTTAAAGGCAGAACACAAAACAGAACTAAATTTTCAGAAGACCAGGCAGCTTTACAAAGCAGTGCAGCCTAGTGAATTTGCTTTTCATAAGACTAGTGTTCTGTGCTTCCAAGTCAAATAAAGAATATATTTTAACACTTATAATTTGGGTTGGGATGACAGCCTTCTCAAATCTAAAACACAGAAAACTACCATGGGGTTGTTAATGCAACACTTCAGACAATTCTTTCACTACAAACACGTTGCCAATATTACGGTTAATTTAACTGGAAAAACCGGGTAAGTTACCGGTAAGGTAATTAGTGCTATGATTTTTTATATATGTCATACGTTCAAAGCACCAAGAATGTAACACACACCATTTCTCTGTTCAAACATAGCAAATATCCTAATTCTTACCATGTTGTAATCTCGAATCACTTCTGCCATATCCATATTGGTGTTAAGTATATCCACAACCTGAAATGAGACAGAATTCCAACCTGTTATTACTCTCCTTTTTTTTAATTACACACAAAAAAATCAGACAAATAGGTAGCAACTCACAAAGCGCTGATGAAAACGCAGCAATGTTCTGTTATTGCAAATGGAAAAAACATGATTTGGGAATCCTGATAGATTACATGCAGTTTTCAGAAGTAATCATCATTATATGTAGCTGTACAAAACACACAAATATTATGCAGCAGTGATTTCTTAAATCCGTATGCAACTGCTTCTACTAATGTATAGTACACTTTCTTTTTTTTTCTTTTATATTTTCCTTAGTTTCCATCTTTTTCCTTTCCAATAACTGAATAAAAGCCAGTACTAATCAGTATATTTTTACAGAGAAATGTCAAAAAAAAGATGCTGAAGTAAAGCAAAAGCACTACAAAGTAAATGAGAGAAGGGAGAACATTCAGTATCAAAAGCTGATGGCAGCATACCATGTTGTAGTCTGCTAGCTGACCTTGAAATTCTTTGATTTCACCAGCTAAAGCCTCTGCCCTAAATACAAAACAAAAAGCCAAACTTAATATGGGAAGATCTGTATATGTGAAAATAAAATAATGAAAAAAAGAATTATTTAATGGTTCCTTGAAGCTTGCACAATACCCGAGGATAGTCTTGTGACTGAGAAAGTTAACACTGCATTAGCTGCAATACATCTCACCTTTTTTCATATGACAAATAGACAGATTTCTCTTGCTTGTGCATTTCTACTTCTTCCTGCAGCTTGTTAATTTCTGTTGTGAGTTCATTTGTTTTGCTTCTGTAAAAAATAAACAAAAAAGAATCATTAACATTTGAATGTACAACTAAAACACAGATAGAACAGAAACTATATTTTACTACAAGAGATGTGCAATCAGTATCTTTCTCACACTGCACCATGTTTCAAATCAGTATTTCAACGAAGAGCTGGATAAGTAAGGAAAAAAGCAAAGTGGTTCTATCAGATAAAATCATAAGTAGTCGTTAGAAAACCTGGATATGAAATTAAATGCTTTAATTAGCTTTTTGTCCCTGATGGTGAAACAGGTGTGAATTATTCTCAAATGGACGGGAAAAGAAATCATAGTATCATTTCACAGAATGTGGATATCATCCATATTTAAAATTACATCTTTTAGGACTGATTATTCAATACTACAATATGATCAACTGACAAAGTAGTGTATGCAATACAGTTTCCGCAAGGCCTTGCCTTTGTCAGTGTTAGCGCAATGTGTAATCCAAGTAAACCACCTGAAATGTAAAAAGTGCTTCGTTTGTGGTGCTACTTCTTACAAATGGAGCTATCAGACCTATCAAGCATTACAGGTGGAAGCTCAAAATCACTGACCCTCCATTTACTAATGCTGTGGGAGTGCATTTAACTTAGCAGGCCTAATAACAAAATGTCAAAGTAATCTACTTGTATTTGGACATAAGCATAAAATTCCTTCCCTCCTACAAACTATACGCAAAACCTTAACTCTTGTAACAGGACAGATTCCATTGTAAGTGAACACCACTTATCCCACGCTATTGTTAAACACAACAAACTTCATGTCAGAAAGGGAACAGAGCATTAAATCTTCTGCAGCTTGAATGTGTTGTTAAGACATACCTCAGCAGTCCAAGGTAATATGTTTTATCCATTATCTGTCTCTGAGGACCTGACAAAGGGGAATAAGAAGACATTTTGTTAGAAAACAAATTTTGTAGGAAACTAATTTTGATGAACTGTAAATTATGAAAACAATCTGCAGAATTTGCAGGCAGAGAACTGTCATCTTCTCAGTGTTCTTAAATAGATTTTACCTCATTAAAACAAATGAAAGCAGAAATTCATTTTAGACTGTTCTGAAGATAAACATTACTTTTTCAGCTATATGAATAGTTACTATATAACAAAGTATTTTAATCGTTCTGCCGTGATGGAAGAAGACACAGTTTATCCTATTCTATTCTTCTGAATGATCTTTAAATACATCTCAGGCACAGAAAAGCCTTTGTCTTCTCTGACTGACAAGAGCAAAGAAAATAAGAGGAAAATCCTTTCTCCTACTCCTATTAATCATAGCTATTCACTCTGCAATTTATACAGCAATGAAAAGTTTTCCTTTAAAAACCTAAATATTTCTTTAAAATGTTTGCAGACACTTTGATAGCTATTTTCAGTAAAAAATACCTTTCATTGCAGTTTTCATTCCACTTAATCCCTGTTGAGTCACTGGACGGTCTGCAACTTTAATCTGAGATGATAAGACTCCTCCAGTAGTCAAAGAACCACTACGAGAAGCGGGTCTTGATGTACTAGGAGGCATCTATAAAAAAACCAAAACACAAACCTCCCAACTCTGAATTACGAATTTATTATTGTTATGCAATTTCTAAAGCAATTAAAAACTTAAGTTAGTCTCTATACTGTTCGTATAAGAATCTTTTAGCATTTACACCTCTTCAGGTAAACAAAGCTTCAGTCGAATGTCTGCTGCAAAAGGGTAAGAGATTATCTTTGAGCAGCTGTTCATTGTTCCCTCAGTCTGCAGAATAAATGCTATTAAGGTCTCCTAGGTGAACTCTTGATGCAAGACCTCCTTGACCCCCTTCAGTCAAAATTAGAAAATAAAACTCGCTACAAAATTAAAATCTTAAAATTCTTCCTGAGAAACTATCACTTCAGTCACAGTACTAAAAAAATTACAAAAAAAAGGATAAAAACCAAAATATATCGAAGTCAATGTTCAAACTTTTTGACATACCCCTGTTCCTATTCTGGTTGCTGACGGAGTCCTTGATGAAGAGGTAGGCCTTGCGGTCAACCCTATTCCTGCTCTTGAAGAAGGACGAGCTATTGGAGGTCTGTGACTGCTGGCCATATTTGTTCCCTTTTGAACTTCTCCCTGGAAAGAAGGATAGAAATAGTCCTTTAATTTGCACAAGTTCTTTAAAACTACCAGAGATCAACTCTTCAAAGCTTAATTCTTCCCTCTATTAAAAGGACTTTAGTTTTCTTTAGAAAACTGCAAAGCACTTCCTTACTGGAAAAGCACAGTGCGAGATAGAGACAGTGCTCAGAAAGGACCACAGAAGGTCCATCAGCAAGGAGAGAGACAGCAGTCCCTCTTCAGTGCTTAGTCAGTTCTCAGTTTATATTGTTGAACAGCCAACTCCTGCTAATTCTTGTGGCGTTTATTGTTTCAGCATCCCCCCACAGAATTCAAGTCTCTCGTGAAACAAACTGAACTGAACAGCTGTTGTCAATATCCATTTGGGTTATCTGGAGACAAGTCCCTCAGGCATCACCAGTCACCAATGCAACCCCAGACTGCGCTACCCCGGTAAATCCGGGTAGCTTTCACCAGCCCCTTGCGGAGCTCCTCCCCAGCCGCGGCACACAGAGACAGCTTTTCGATCGCTGAAGCTGCCAGGCAGCTGCCAGGCAGGGCCAGAGAGACGTTGGTACTGCTGGCCATAACCCAGACAGGCAGGAAGTACCCCTGTTCCCCCGAGCGATAAAAACCCGCCCCCAGAGAGGCTGAGGGGGTCTGGAGCCGGGAAGGCGCAGAGCTCGCAGCGCCAACGGCCCCTGCTACAGAACCGGGAGAGCCGCAGACAGGCGCGGACCCCGTTTCCCGGGCGGCAGCAGCCCCCTCCTCTCACCGTACTCCCGCGCCGCCATTAAGCCTCCGCGGACAGCGGAGCCGGTATCGCAGCAACCACCCAGCCAAACAGTGCAGCGCCCTTCTATCGCGAGAGTCAGAAATCTCGTGCGGCCGCCGAGGGACTGCCACGCCCGGCGGCCCGCGGAGACTACACCTCCCAGAGTGCCACGCGACGGAAGTGCGGCGGCCCTGTCCCCGCTATGGGACGAGGTGCTTGCCGGGACATGGAGTTCCCCCCCCCCCAGCGTGCCCAGTGACACCTCTTCCGGCGCGGCGCGTGGCGGTTTCCGGTGGCGGCGGGCGCGGCGGCGGGGATAGTTGCTGTGTCAGGACACCTCGGCGGCCGCCCGCCATGGCGGGTGAGGGCGGCGCCTACCGGCTTCGCTGCTCCCTGGTGGGGCACGGGCAGGACGTGCGGGGCCTGACCCGCGGCCTCTTCCCGGAGGGCAGTTTCGTGTCCGTCTCCCGGGACCGAACTGCGCGGCTCTGGGCTCCTGACGGGTGAGTGCCGGGCCGCGGCCCTCGTCAGCGGAGCTGCCGGCGCTGGGCGGGCCTGGACGGCCGCTGCGGGTTGCGCTCTGCGGGAGGAAGGGCGCGGAGGAGGTGCAGCTGCTGGGGCCCCGCCCGAGCCCCGCCGGGTTGGTCCGCGCGGCCGTGTCCTCTCCTGGGGCTCCCCGCCGAGTCGGCGGGGCCTGAGGGGTGGCGGTGGGAGTCTGTTCGCTGGGGGCGTGGTGATGAGTTTGGGAATAGCGAAGGCGTTACCGCTTGCATGCCTGCTTTTGGGGAGGTTGTATTTGCTCAAAGAGTTAACTGTGTGTCGATATTTTTAGCGTGCTTTGCAGACGCTAATAATGTCTATAAATCTGGGCGTCTTTTTTCGTGGTGGTATTAATGGTGTTACCGCCTTTTGATACTTTGTACCAAAGTAATCCTGCTAGGTAACAATGCTGCATTTTTGACAGTAAGGCGGTACGCTTTGAATATTTTTAAAAAATTCTTTTTTCGCCCTTGCTGAGTAAACTTCTTTGAACATAAAATGGAATATGAACCAAAAACTACAGAGAAAATTTAAATACACAAAAGGAAAAAAAACAATATTATTTTCTCTGATATTCGTGTTGTAAAACATTGTCTCCTACTGGATTTGTCTTGCTGAATTCACTCAATGAATTTTTCAATATATCATTGTGACCAGAAGAGGTACTTGCTAAGCGATGTGCATAGGAGATGGTGGAGATGTAGGGTATTGCAGGAAGCCACAGGACATATCTCCTCACCTGTCTATAGTTTCAAACTCTGAACTGCATTCTGAAGTTGCTAGGCATGGATGGTCTTTCCACTGCTTTCCAGTGAAACAGAGATAATTGGCAAATTTGCCTGAATGCTCACATGTGTGTTTAAGTTGATCTCTGTAGCTTTGCAGCTGAGGGGGAGGAAGACTAATCTCATTAAGTGTGTCTTATTAAATCTCTCATCACAAGGGGAAGAACTTGGAAAATTGCATAGAAATTTATTGTAGGAAAGGAAGTCTGAATTCTAACCCATAATTCTTGAGGGCTGTGTGAGGAAGACATGGTTAACTTATGTAGAGTCATAGCGTTGGTAATGATTATCTCTCTCTGCTTTGAAGTCTCTGGGATTAGGCAGAGTTCAGTGGATAAGCAAACTTTTGTATGTTATTTTTGTTATTTAAATTTTACAGGAACATATGTTACCTTCATTTGTTCTATGTACCGTCAACAGAGAAGATGTTTTAGAATTCAGAAGAGCATCATGATTTCTCTATATATCCCAAGCTTTCCACGGATTAGAGTATGAAGGACGACAGTGTGATGTGATACCTTTTTTTGGGGGAAAAAAACAAACACAGAAAGGAAGAAAACCCAAACAAACACCACCACCACAACCCACACATTTATTGTGTGGGGATAAGTAGCTTTTTCCAGTTAGCGCTATAACTATTGAGGCTGGATCATGATGAAGAAATAAGGGTGCTGCTTGAATCAGTTATAATTTGTTTAACTATTAAACCTCTACAGTGCTCCTAATTAAGAGCCAGTGAATAGATTGGCAGGCAGTAAACTTTCTTTCATTTATGTGCTCTGTTATTTTAGGGTGTATTGGGGTACACATTTGAGACTTGAGACAACAAAAGATTTTGTAGAGGCAAACTGCAACTACTTCTGATCAGATTGGGCAAGGTGTTTGCCAATGAGCAGGGAAAAACAAAACTAAGTCCTTCCAGCCTATCATTACTGAAAAATAAGTGGAAAGCTTTAAATATTGCTTACTGGTTGGAATGCTAGAATATAATTTTCTTTTAAGGTTTTCATAGGATTTATTCAGCACAGTGCAAACATAGTTATGAATTCAAGAGTTGGAATATAAAACACCTGTTGTAATTCAGTGCCTCAAATAAGTACTATTTCTGTCATGACTCTGAACTGACTATCATATATGTTTAGTCTTAACAGGGGTTTTACTGAAATGCACTGTATGAGTGGCCACTCAAATTTTGTATCTTGTGTGTGCATCATACCTCCAAGTGACCTCTATCCTCGTGGGCTGATTGCAACTGGTGGCAATGATCATAATATTTGCATTTTCACAGTTGACAACCCAGCTCCTCTTTACGTCCTTAAGGGTCATAAGAACACAGGTATGTAGTAATTTTGTTTTGGAGTTTGTAGCATAAAGGCTAACGTGATTTATTAGAGAGGAAATTAAGCTGAAGTTATAAAACTCAATTTTGATTTCTTTGGTATTCAACATAGCAAATTTTTAATTATGGCCTCTGCAAATAGGATTTTACAATCTCAATTCATGCAGTGACTTCATTGCAAGGGCTTCCAGGTTTACACTGATGAATGCTTGAGCTTTTACTGTATATGTGAATACATGGCAATTTACAGAATGATTACCCTTTTGCCAAGAGTTACATTTTTAAGAAGCGGTTAGTTTAATTCTCCATGTATTAAGCTTAATTTTTATGTCAAAGTTGACAGAAGTAGAAAAAGTGAGTTTCCTAAATAAACACACTTTCACTGCCCAATTTGTTACCTAGATGGGAACCTGATATTAATTGGTGCTTTAAATACATAGTGAAGACTAAAAGCTCACTGCAGAAATTTCATCTCTCTTTAGTCAGGTCAGTGCAACATGTGACATATTAAACCAACTTTGTGTACCTTTTCTTGAGCTATATAAGAAAAGATTCAGCAATTTTCATAGTAGCATACTAAGTTTGTCTTTTTGTGAGCTAATCTAGTATTTAATAGACCTTTGAACAGTCTAATCATGTAATTATAGGGTGTCAAAAATAAACATTTCAAGTCTTGGAGGTTTTGGGGCTCTTTTTAATTTTGTTAAAGAATGGTTGTGGAGACTAGTTTGAAAATACCTTGGACTGCTAAGCAGCACCAAAAATTTATTTTTGTGTTATAAACCTCTTGGCTTTCTCTGAGAAAGAAAGAAAATAATGTCACTGCATAAAGAGACATAGAATAGCTTACGTACTTTATCGGTAACCTGGGATGGATGAGTAGTTAAAATTACATATGACATGCTCCCTTCAGAGGTGTAAAAAGGGATGAAATGTTCTAGGCAAGTTATAGATTCCCCTACAAAAAAGAATTTGTAGCAATTTTTACAGTAATGTAAAATATTAAAAAATGTAAAATTACATGAATTGTAAAATCTGTTTTAAAGTGGGCAAAAAAGTAGGACATGATAAGTGACAGGGGTAGAATACTGTCCAGTTATCACTGTGGAGTCATAGAAGCAAGAAGCATAAGGCCATACTTTCCTTTTATGAACAGTTAGATGGACAAGTTACTCTCTGTTTATGACTTAGCTCTTTTTGTAAATTTACTAGTATAACCTTATTAGCACCATGTGTCTTCAGTTTTATACTGGAGTCTATTACTGGAGCATTTGCAGATTATCTTTTTGCTGAATTTTTAAATGTCACCACAATTTCTTGGTAGTAGTATTTTGCCTTCCAAGAAGATGAGCTAAGTTTTTTTTGTAGGAAATCTTGCTTCTTGAGGACATAAATTAATGCACGTTGATGAAGTCTTGGCTTTCTCTGTAATCTTAAAACTAAACCTTTGCATTAATTCTGTGTCTTGACTAGTTACCTAACCTGCTTGTCAACATATTCTAGTCTGAGGAGAAGAGATCTGGTATTAAGAGAAATTTAAAAATATGAATGGCAAAAAGATGTGAAATTTTGTAATCTAAGGTGAAGAGATTTTTAAACAGCTCTTTTCTAGATTGCGGTGCAACTACAGTTCCACTTAATTCTTCCCCAAACTCCTCAACACTAAATATGCCACTAATACCAAGTAAATCTCCTTAAATACATCTCTCTAAATTGCTGGCATAAGATTGGTGGCAATGCAGGAAACTTTCAGTGCTGATTTGAATGTTCATTCCAGTTTGCAGCCTTTCATCTGGGAAATTTGGCACGTTATTAAGTGGATCATGGGACATGACAGCCAAGGTCTGGTTGAATGACAGATGTATGATGACATTACAGGTATGAAGTTCCTCTACATGAATATAAAATAGGTATTCTGAATTTAATTCTGTTAAGTCTAACAATGTTGTTGTTTTGCAGGGTCATACAGCTGCAATATGGGCAGTGAAAATACTTCCTGAACAGGGATTAATGTTGACTGGTTCAGCTGACAAAACTATTAAACTGTGGAAGGCAGGCAGATGTGAAAGAACATTCACTGGTAAATGTTGCTGCAGTTGTAATTTCATCAGGGTCATGTGCTCTTTTAAAAATAGAAAAAAATTAAACCCCCACAAAACTGTAGATAAATTGAACAATTTTTAGGCAGGATTTCTAAATTATTTCAAGTTGTATGCTCAGAAATCACATCACTTCTAAAGGAATTAGATTTTTTTTCAGAGATTAATGAGCAATGAATTGCCTTTTTTTCTTAAACTGCTCCCATAATGAAGATTGGTTGCCAGGATTTAGAGTGAGCTAAATAGAAATGGTATACTGCTGCTAATGGAAAGAAAGGCTGCATTAAAAGTTTTCCTTTCTTTTATAAAGGACACGAAGATTGTGTGAGAGGTTTAGCTATTCTCAGTGAAATGGAATTCCTTTCCTGTGCTAATGATGCTAGTGTTCGAAGATGGCAGATCTCTGGCGAGTGTCTGCAGGTGTATTATGGACATACAAATTATATATACAGCATCTCTGTCTTCCCTCAATGTAAAGGTAAGATTATTTTTGTGACTATTACCCGATATTCTTCCAAAATGAAATGACAAAGTAGGCATTCTGTAGTTCAGTGGAGCTGCCACAACTAAAGAACTCAGGTAGTCTTTAATTGATTTCTTTCCTTTAGCATAAATAATTAAAAAAAAAATTGTGATTGACTCCCAATCACACCTCCAGCAGAATTGCTCTGGCAGTAGGTGAGATGAAAGGTCCTGAGTTAGGCTCAGTTGCAACGCTTAAGTGAAACTTTGGCGAAGCAATAGGCAAAGCTATCATCTCGGTTGCCACCTGTGTTTCAGCAGTGTTGCAGAGTACTAAAATGGTAATGCGTGGCTTACTAGTTTGAGATAATGTAAATTTAGATAATTCCACAGAAAGTTTTCAAAGTACATTATAAATAGTTTAGGTTAAGAATTTTACGCGTGGGGCTTAAATGCATTTGTTTTCAGAGGTAGAGGTTTAGAGGTTCAGAACTAACTGTTGCAGGCAGTTGCAGAAGAAATTCCAAGTCAGTGACCTTTGTGTGGTATATGGGACACTTGCGCATTTGTTCAACAGGTAAAGTGCATGTATACTAGTGGATGTGTATGTCATAAATCTCTTATGCCTTAAAATTCCTCGTTGAGGAGTTTATAGACTTTTAAGAGTGCTTTATGCATGTTTCCTGAAAAAGCAGGCCTACCTTGCAAAAAAGCAGGCCTACCTTGCAAAAAATCCAAATTTAAAACAAACGTGAAACTATGCAAGTGTAGTGTAAAATAAAACAGTGATGGTTACAAAATTGTTCAAAGTTCTTTGTTTAAACTCTTGAAAGGAGAAAGGAATCTTTTGTTTGTCTTGAGCATAATTTCATTCCCTGTCTGGCTGCTTAGTCTGCAATTTATGCACTTCATTTTTTTTTTGAGAAGACAGTTATGCAGTGGCTTTCTTTTAGCTCTCTTCTTGCAATTGAGAGAGGTATTAAATTGTAGAAAGCTTCTTTTATTGTTCTAATTTTTAGATACCCAGTTGCAGAACAGCATCTAGTATCACAGTACACTAAAAATACGCTTTAAAAGTTTATATGTTTTTTCTTTTCAGATTTTGTAACTACCGGAGAGGATAGATCTCTTAGAATCTGGAAACAAGGGCAATGTGCTCAAACAATCAGACTCCCAGCTCAGTCTGTATGGTGCTGCTGTGTATTAGATAATGGTGACATCGTAGTTGGTGCAAGGTATGCAGGTTTTACTCTCAGTGTATTTTTAGATCTAAATCTGCAAACCCTTGATGAAATTGCAGGCATCACTTTAGATATCAGTTTCATCCATATTTAAAAATACAGCCATCAAAATGTGTATGGGGATTAAATTTAAACATGTGCTATACTTCATCCAAAAAGTCATTCTTTTGTTTTGTGAATCTCAGAGGCAGAGTGAGTTTTTGGGAATGTGATAAAACGTGAATAGACTGAGAATGGACTTAACAAGTACACTATAAAGAACCCTTTTGATAGGCATATTCTACCTTGATTTTAAAGTTATACTAAGGTAGGGTTACCTGCTTAAGTCCTTCTCTGGGTGTTTTTAGCATGAGAGTGAATTCCTTTCATAAAAATCATTGGGAGGGATTAATAGAAATAATCATGGTTTCTCCTGACATAGAAGTCACCATTAGAATGTATGTAGTCATTCTGACATTTAAAATAATATTTCTGTTTGAATGTTTTCTCTCCATTCAGTGATGGAATTATAAGAGTGTTTACAGAGTCTTTGGAACGTACAGCAAGTGCTGAGGAGATTCAAGCTTTTGAAAATGAGCTTTCTCAAGCATCCATTGACCCTAAAACTGGTGATTTAGGAGATATTAATGCTGATGACCTTCCTGGAAGAGAACATCTTAAGGAACCTGGTAAGTTATTGTACTTTTGTCGTGTTAGAGATCCCTCTAAATCTTGGTTCTGAGGTATTGAAACTTTCCATAGTTTCCAAAATTAAGGCTTTGATCACTTTCAGTAGAGTTGCTGAAGAAAACAGCTTAATTTTGCTCTACTGTCCTTTCATTGATTCCTTTGGAGGCAAGGCTGTAGTTTAAATATATGGGGTTTTTTTGTTGACTAAAATGATAAATATTTCTATTCTGAGATAATTTAGAAGGTGGGATTCAGGATGCTGCAGCATGTTCAAGATGTTTTGGATCTGTTATGCCAACTGTGCCAATAGTATATGAGAGTTATGTAATTTGCAGAAGGACTACTGAATGTGGAATTTTTTTTTCCTAAAAGAAAAGTAGATGCAAATTTTCTGCTTTAGCTTTCGAATTGAAAAATAGTTTGTCTTGATTGACTCAGTTTACACTTTCCAGGTACTCGGGAGATTACTGAGAATACAGTGGAAGCAGTGGTAGTTCAGATTACTCTTAAATAGACAAATACTTTTTCCCAAGGCGAAGTAACCAGTGACCTCAGCCCTTGGCTCTGATCAGCAAGTGGCATAAATGTTACAATCGTATGAAGCTTCCCATCTTGTTAGACCATGGGAGAATATCACCTTTCTTGATTGTCATCTCCCTGGGAAAATGGTAAACTTTTGAAATACTTGACTTAAGGATTGCTTTTGCAACTTAGTCTGGTGGCAGATACCATTACCGTAATTGCAAAATGCCGCTGTCAAGATTTCTGCTATTCTTGTTGCGACATGTAGTATCTAGTTACTTCTCGTGCTGTGACTTTAAATGTTGGTGAACTACCTTTTCATCTTTAAATTTGAGTGCTATTTGAAGACTTTTTTTCTCCTAAAGTAAATTGTATTCTTGAATTTGTTCAAACTCTTAAACACTCCTGTCTACAGGAACAAGAGATGGACAGACACGGCTTATTAAAGATAATGGGAAAGTAGAAGCATATCAGTGGAGCGTTAGTGAAGGAAGATGGATAAAGATTGGCGATGTTGTTGGTTCTTCTGGAGCCACACAACAAACATCTGGAAAGGTTTTATTTGAAGGAAAGGTATATGCAAACTTTAATTGGTTTTATTCCTTCCTAAGTAAAATGCTTAATTTCCCATTAAAAATTTATTCCAGTCTTTGCTTGGATAAAATATAATTTAGAAAATAGGTATTTGTTGTTACTTCTTTGTCTTCTTTGATCTATTAAAACTCAGAGGTAGAAGTACAAATAAGTACTACTTTTGAAACACATTTTGTAAAACGAGCAAGCCGATGGACACAAATTATTTTGGAGAAAGGTGAACTGTTAGTAGAGAAATGATCAAGTTCTCTAGTATTTATTGCTAATATCTTGAAAAGTTAGTTTTAACTTCCTTTCCAAAGGAAGTGAACCGTACAATTTATAATATGAGGCTTGCCTAAAATATTAGGCACCAGGCTTTCTGTACCCCTTTTCTATAGTAACTTTTGAACCTAAAGACAGATAAGCTGAAAAATGTTTTCTTTACTGAAATATACACAGAAAAGTCTCTGTCTAGTGCCACCACAGAAGGAACGCCTTTGAGATACTAATTTTATCTCTCACATGGTTTAAAGAAACCTTAGGAATTTGTTGTTTTCTAGTATTAGAAGTGTGCTTTTGAGATTGAAGTTTTTTGAGGCATCTGACTGTCCTATAGCTTTGCAGGCAGCCAGAGCTGTCCATGAGAGTTACCTGGTGCACCTGTTATTTTGTAATATATCTGCACACACTTTATCATGATGTGTTGTTCTAGCCTGCTGTTCTTGAGACAGAATTCTGGAAAACACAGGGTATGGTTTACGTATTTTTTTACTTGCAGCCTGTGTAGGAGAGTGTTATTGATACAATCTGCAAGTAGCAGTATTAAAGTTTTTAGGCTTAGCCCTAGGCCTTTATTAGTCTGCAATTGATACATTCTTATGTAAAAAGTACTGGCAAATTTCTAATTTGTTTTTATTTTTATTCTGCTTAAAGGAGTATGACTATGTTTTCACTATTGATGTAAATGAAAGTGGGCCTTCCTACAAACTGCCATATAACATTACTGATGATCCTTGGCTGACTGCATACAACTTCCTGCAAAAGAATGATCTAAATCCTATGTTTCTGGATCAGGTGGCCAAATTTATTATGGACAACACTAAGGGGCAAACACTGTTGAGTACGAGTGATCAATTTTCAGATCCGTTTACAGGTAAAAATTTTAAACTTAAATAGTGACACTCCTCCCAGTTTTGTGTCATCAGCAAACTCACTGAGGGTGCACTCTGACCCATCTTCCAGATCATTAATGAAGGTGTTAAACAGGACTGGACCCAGTACTGACCACTGGGGTACACAACCAGTGACTGGCCTCCAACTAGATGTTGTGCCACTGATCACCACCCTCTGGGCCTGGCTGTTCAGCCAGTTTTCAATCCACCTCACTGTCTGGTCAGGCAGACTTCAGTGTTGTAGCTCCTGCACTTCTTGTACAGGACTTTCACGTCCTCAAATGATTGAGGGCAAGGCACAGATAGATCTGACAAGAAAAATATGAAAACTTGACAAACTTGTGAATATTTGTCAGAACAGATCTTCAACAAAATGTTTATCAAGCCAGTTGTATTTTTCAGTCTAGTCTTTTTTTCCAGTGGAAGAAAACTCCACTTTTCATATTACTCTAAGAGGTGGCTGGGTGCTGTTAAGGCAATTAAAATACAAAAATTTACCTAGACAATAAACTGAAACTGAGTGAAATACATAAATGACCCTTCTTCAGGCAGGAAATGGAACTAGAACAAGTTAACTACTCGTAAGTTGAACCATGGTAATCAATTACATCCTGCTTATCACATTTACAAAGTAAACCAGTCTTATTTCAATGAGTTTCACAAAGATGAAGTTAGGAATAAAATGTCATTAAAATAATTGAGCTACATCTTTTTCGTGCAATGAACTAGAAATGAGAATACAGGCCGTTAATCAGGTTCAGATGTAACTCATGGAGCTGCAGTTATCTGAACTTATGTACACACTTGATTTGGCCAAATGTGTAATGCGTATGCCCCAGAAAACAAATTTCTGACCCTCAAATAATTAGGAAGAATTTGTTCACACAGAAGTCTACTGATGCTGAATAGGATCAGGTTTCTTATAATGCCACAACAAACAGTAAGATGTATTTGATGTTTGGCTTTATTTTTGAGCTGCTTCTGTCTGAAAAGTACTGGCATTTTAATAACATCAAGCAGTGTATAGTAGTCATTGCTTTTCTTACTGTTTCACTAGGTGCTGGACGTTATGTTCCAGGCTCTTCATCTGGATCAAGTACAATACCTGCAGCAGATCCATTTACAGGTAATGTAAAATTAATAATCTGTCTTGCTAGCGTTTAAGATGCGTATTTTATCGTGTTCAGTTGCATTCAGCGTTCGTCTTCAGACCACTGTTTCTTGCAGTTCTCCATTTGGGGCAGTAGTGTGCGACGAACTAATGAGGTGGACTCCGCCACTGTCAAACCGTGTCCAGATCTGTTCAGTGGAGGAGAGCCCTCTGCTGTCTGGTCTGCTTCATGTCACTCTGTCCTCTACAGCAGAGAGTACGGTCTTACACCTTCTGTTTTGTCAAACTCTCATATGCATGGCCAACACAGGAATGGGTATATTCATAGAAGTAGTTTTCTTCTTTTCCTTATTATTCCTTTTTTCTTATTACATGACCTTTATTGGTACCTTCCACCCTAAATTTTAGATTCTAACCCTCCCTGGCATAGCTAGTTTAAAGTCCTCCTCATTAGTTTAGCAAGCCTATTTGCAAAGACATTCCAGCCCTGCTTTGTCAGACTTACCCCATCCCAGCTTAGTAGCTCTTGCTCCTCAAAAACGGTCCTCTAGTCAATAGATGCTGAAGGCCTGCCTGCAAAACCAGCCGTGCAGCGAGTTGCTGACCCAGTTGATGAGTCCATTTCTGTTTCTGCTTTGCTGGCAGCATCAAAGAAGCACCACCTGGGCCCTTCACCCTTGCCCCCAGAGCTCTCTAATCACTCTTGATACTCTCCAGGACTTCCTTGGCTGTATCATTGATGCCCATGTGGAAGAGTAGCAGGGTAATAGTCTGAAGGCTAGGCAAGCCCTGCCAGTCTCTCTGCAGCATCCTGGTCCCCAACAGACACAAACCTCCCAAGATACCAGGTCCTGTCAGTAGATGGGTGCCTCCATACCCTGCAGGAGGAAGCCTCCCACCACTGCTGCTTGCCTTTCCCCTTTTTGCAGACATGAGGTGTAGTCTCAGCTGGCTCTGATGCATCCCCTGTTGGGTGTTTGTCCTCACCAGTGCCAGGGCTCTGTGCCTGTTCTGCAGTTGCAGATATACAGGTGGAGCAGAAACCTTCTCCATCTTGACAGTCTTTCTCTGTTCTACTGTGGTCTTCAGCTGTGTCTCCTCCCTTGCTTTGTGTGGCTCAGGTTGTGGTCTCTGCAGATGCAAAGGCCCTGCAGCTCCTTCACCTGAGGCCTCAGTGCCACAAACAGAATCCACCTACCACAGGAAAGGCCACTGTTGGCTCCAAGCAGAAAGAGAGGCGAGGCCTGGGCAGTGGTGCCCTAGCCCTGGAGCTTGTCATGGGTAAGGTATCTGCTGTACTGAGGGCCTTGCACCAGTGGGTGCTGGAGACCATGCCAGAATGTCTCCCAGCTGTGGGTCACTTAGCTTGTGAATACCATCATCACCACCAGCACCACCCTCACACATATGCATAGATTTAATCCTTAAATTTCAGGAAGTGTTGAAAGACTTCTTTTGAATTCCTTTAGTGCAAAATAACATCTTTAATAGTGGTGTTTGAAAACTAGTAACTAAATAAGGTATACATTACCTCTTTACCAGTGGTGGTGTTTAAAAAGCGTAATGTCTCTGTTCAGGTGCTGGTCGCTATGTTCCTGGTTCAGCATCAAATGCAGTAGCTCCAGTGAGTGGGGTTGACCCATACACAGGTAAGAGATGATGCCTACCAAGGAAAAGCATCCTTGATCTTTTGCTTTGTTTTTTCCTTTGACGAGGATTCTATATTGATGCAAATTTATATTAACTAAAAATAATGAGCTGATTGAAGCTGCTTATACTATGGAAATTATTCAGAAAATAGGGATAACGAGTCTTCCTTTACACGCAGGAATCATGCTCAGAAGCTTTAAAATACATGATAGTAATCTGTTTTTGAGAGGATCGTTCGTTTCCTACTAGTTACCTTGTTGATCAAATAAATTGATATATGTACTTAATGGAAATTACACAATATCAGCCACTAATTCAGCTGTGATTCTGGGAAATCATTATAGGTCATAAATTAAAGCTTTTTATTACTCTTTTTCTGAAGAGATTTCAAGCTACTGTTGCATGTGACATAACTTGTTCATATCTGCAAATCTGCCAATATATAAAACCTCATTCATTATGAAAATAATCAAAAGATAAGATTTCAGGGGCAGCAGGGATCTTTGTTCTAAAACAACCCCTGCCATTTTCATGTCTTAACTGCAATACCCATTCCTATGAATGACTGTGTGTTTAGTTCATGTAATTCAGAAATCACTGTTAGTAATTTACACTTGTATAGTAAATTTTTACATTGGGGAAGAACAGTTTGTGAAGGTATTGCTTTAAGCTTTGAATGTAAAAATAACATAAGGAATGACGGCTATTTGCATAACTCAATTTCTTTTAAAGTTATTTTTCTGAGTGATGTCCAGCAGGAGAGACTTACTGGTAGGATATTGTTCTATGTCAGACACTTTGGTACACTGTTGAACTTTTCTATTTCCTTTATGTAGGAATGGGCGCCTACCAATCAGCTGCAGCGAAAGTTGAAAATATTTATTTTCCGAAGAAGGATGCTGTCACCTTTGACCAGGCCAATCCTACGCAGATACTGGGTCCGTGTTTTCATTTCAAGGATGGTTTTATTTTTCATCTGTCTGAAGTAACTTCACTTTTAATCTTTTCAAAAAGCTAAGTGATTTCCCATAGCTTTCCTACTGTTTCTTGGTTTTGACCTTTTAAAATTGCATTCATCACTCTAATGCTGCATGTATTTAAAGGCTTAGGAGTATGAGCAAATTTCACAAGAACTCTATCTAATGCAGGATATCCTATTTTTTTCCCCTCGGCTTATGTCCACTGTTATTCAGCATCTTTTTTATCAAGCTGGTACATTTGAATACTGTACTTTTTTTTCACTTAGCTACTGGGTATGCAGGTCACGTGCAATCCCTTTCTGATTTTGCTCATGAAAGTTTTAGTTCACCAGGTAGCCATACAGTGTAATCTATGAAGTTTTAAAGTAAGGCATTCTGCAATTTCACAGGTTGTAATAGCAGAACACTCTGCATAACAGAAAAAAACAGTGTACAATATTTAGTAATTATACACATTTTTGGTAAATGTTATTGTTGGCTTGTTTTTCCCTCTCTTTTCCCATGTTTCATTCCTATTCTACTCTCTCTTCTACATTTCTGTAAACGTTCCACAAAATCTCTATCCTATTTGTCATCAGTTTATTTCAGTATGTTTCTGTAGAGTGCCTCAGTACATCTATGTTTTGTAAAACTAGTTTCTATTCACAATGTACCTGCCTTAAAGATCTCCAAATTAAAATTCTCTCGCTTCCTTCCCTCCCCTTTATATACAGAGCTTGAAAATGTTGTAGTTGTCTAGATAGTGTGACAAGGAAACATAAACCAAGAGATTCTGCTTTTTAGAAAAAGTATACCTTCACCTTTATCCAACTTCTTGAAGAGGGCAAGCTCCTGGCCTTACAGTCATGGAATCATAGAATGGTTTGGGTTGGAAGGGACCTTTAAAGATCATTTAGTCCAACCCCCTTGCCATGGGCAGGGACACCTTTCCCTAGGTCAGCTTGCTGAAAGCCCCATCCAACCTGACCTCAAATGCTTCCAGGGATAGGGCATTCACAACTTCTGTGGGCAACCTGTTCCACACTGTTCCAGTGTGTCTTTTGGTTTAAAACCATTACCCTTGCCCTGTCACTATGGGCCCTGGTAAAAAGTCTCCCTCCATCTTTCTTATAAGCCCCCTTTATATATTGAAAGGCCGCAATAAGGTCTCCCTGGAGCCTTTTCTTCTCTGGACTGAATAACCCCAACTTGCTCAGCCTTTCCTCTTAGGAGATGTGTTCCAGTCCTCTGATCATTTTTGTGGCCTCCTCTGGACCTGCTCCAACAGGTCCATGTCTTTCTTGTGCTGGGGACTGCAGAGCTGGATGCAGTACTCCAGGTGGGGGTCTCATGAGAGTGGACAATCACCTCCCTCGACCTGTTAGCCACACTTTTTATGCAGCCCAGGATACAGTTGGCTTTCTGGGCTGCGAGCGCACATTGCCGGCTCACGTCCAATTTTTAATCCACCAGTATCCCCAAGTCCTTCTCTGCAGGACTGCTCTCAATCCATTCATCGCCCAGCCTGTATTGATACTGGGGATTGCCCCAACCCAGGTGCAGGACCCTTGCACTTGGCTTTGTTGAACTTCATGAAGTTTGCATGGGTCCATTTCTCAAGCCGGTCAGTGTCTCTCTGGGACCCTCTGGGGCCTTCTGTCTGCAGTATTGCTCTTCTACGTATTGTTCAGGTCTCATTTTCTGTTTAAAAATACCAGTTAGAATCTTCAGTCAGCCTCGTCCTGTTTCCCTGAATGTTCTTGCGCTCTGGTATTTATTTGTTCAGGGAGAAGGTAAAAGATTCACAAACTAGAAAATTTTTTTCGGGAGGTTGTCACTACTAAATAGATTTAGCATCCTCTTAGTTTTGCACAGATTTTACAGTAAAATTTTGTCCAGAACTTACTAAGAGGGAGGACGGCAAAACTAGCTGACTTTCATTCTGCTACGTTATAGCAAAGCAGACACTTCTATTTAGTCTTAAAAACATACTGCATCAGTTAATTTTTGTCCAATATTCATGAAGGATAACCGTATTAGCCGCAGGCTTAGTGGGTTGTTTGGTTTTTGAAGCTTAGAATCTGAAAACTAGGTTTACTGAGTTTCCTTAAGTTTTGTAACAGTGCATGGTTAAATACACTTGTAAATATTATGGCTGGACTGAGACAGATGTAATAGCTGTACTTTTTTTTCATAAGTGGCCCATAGTTGATTTTTGTCCACACTATGAAACTCATAAGGGTGTACTAATGTATTGCTGCCTGCTTGTGTGTTCATTGATGTGGCCCTCATCAATTCTGGAAGAACCATGATTGGCAGATGCTTAATTCTAGATCCATTTTAAGCGAAATGCTGTGCATTAAAATACCTTTTCCAATACTTTTATTTTTAAATTACATTGACATTTGAATATAGGACATGGTGCAATCATATTTTGCTTATGGCACTTAAATAATAAAAATACAAGAACTGTGGTAACACTAAGAACATGTAGTTTCTGTATTGTTTTTACTACCTAATAATAGAAAAGAGCAAAAAAGGAATCGTGTTTCAGTTATGAAAACTAACGGTCGTGTGATTCTTTTCTGCATTTTTGCCTGCACGTAGGCTAAGATGTGAATTCTGAATCTGTCTGTGGCAGTATTAGAGGGGGCTTAATAGTAGCAATCATTGTGATGATTAAAAACTTAAAATTAGAAGGATGATGAAACTGGGAAAAGTAATGTTTAAAAATCGAACGCCCCCCCAGAACAATTACAATAGTTGTAACTTGTTTGTAGAGTGTTTTTTGTGGTATTTCACTCACAATCTGGATTTGTGAAGTTCTAATGTCAGAAAGCCATGCCTCTTCTATTGGTCTTACAGGCAAATTAAAGGAACTTAATGGCAGTGCAACTGAAGAACATAAGCTTACAGAAGATGACTTGATAATCCTAGAAAAGTTACTGTCTGCAACATGCAACACCTCTGCAGAAACACCTACAGCACAGCAGCTTGAGACTTTATGGAGAGCAGTCAACTGGCCAGAAGGTAGATACTTGCAATTATTTTTTGTACTGTCATCTCAATTCTTCACCATGAACCAAAAGTCTTGTTATGGTAGCTGATACACAGAGTCTGTCCCAAAGAGTTTATAACCCAAGTAGAAACCAGAAGATGATAAACAGATGCTAATAGCACTGATGAGTAGCAGAGGCAGTGGCATGAATTGCAAAATTGGGAAATGGTTGTCAGGTTTTGTTGTTGGCACAACAAGTAAACATAAAGGAGAAACTTGATATAAACATCAGTCATGGTTATTTCATTAGCAGGAGCATCCTCAAGAAAGAGGTGTGAGGTTTGTTTGGAAATAGAGCAAAGAAGTGTGAGGTTGGAGTCCTAAGTTGTCACCAAATGAGAGATGAAATTATGGAGATAAATTATTAAAAAATCTCAAAAGTAGCTCCTGTTTAATATAGTAGAAAAGAAGTTGTTACTGAAGCTAGGTTATGTGCTTAGAACTGCACTAGTGAAATGACATTCTGAATGAATGCAAGTGGAGGTGATACAATTTCATTTGATAATGTATCATTGTCAGCACTGATGGATTGGAAAGTTTCTCTTGGTTGTTACTGCACATTCTGGAAAAAATGGATACGTTGCATATACAAATACCTAAATACGCAGTTAAAACGAACTGCTTTCTTGAAATTGCAGTTAAAGATTTATTAATGGGAAGAATATTTTGGTATTCATGTTTATTATATAACATCACTTAATCAAACTATGTTTTGCACAGGTGGGAGCTGGTGATGGCTAATGTCTTCATACCTTTCAGACTCTTTGTATTGTACAAAGTGTTAATTCTCAAGATTCTGCATATCCGCAGGAAAGACTGCTCAATAAGTAGCTAAGCAGGTTTAGCTTTGATTTGGTTATAAGCATGGGATACTGATAGTAGACCCAAGGAGCCAGATATATTTTAAATTTGGTAAAGTGAGGGGGAACTACTGAACAAACTCTTAAGTTCAATTTCCTTACAATGATTTCCAGCTGATGAGTTGAGGACATCTTTTCTTTTTTTTTTTTTCCTTTGCAAATTATGTCTGAGAGTGGAAGGTAGTGTAAAAATTTTTTTCTCATGTTTCTTTCTGTAAGCAGTTTTGTAGATATCCTAAACTGTAAGATACGGAGTGAGGACAAAGGGAGATGCTGCCTGTGTAGGGGTGTTCAGTCACTGAGAAGCTTTCAGAGACCTTTTTGGATTATCATATTTTGTGCTTGCCTTCAGTGTTATCAATTAGAGCTTTTAGGAAAGATTTTAAGGTTTTTTGCAAAGCGCTCCATTTATCCTAAATTAAGAAGCAGGTTTTTTGTGATTAATTGAAGTGTTATTAGAATGGGTTTGTCAATACTTGCCTATGAATTTCAAACAACTTGTGCTTTACCTGAATCTCCTCCCGCATGAAACTGTTACTGTCTGTTCCCAAAGCTAGGGGTTTAAGAATGTCTATATCTGAAAGAAACTCACCAGCACATTTGCACATAATGCAATATTAACGCTAAAATATTTTTTTGTTTTGTTTCTTAGATATTGTCTTTCCAGCCCTAGACATTCTTAGATTGTCTGTCAGGCATCCCACTGTGAATGAGAACTTCTGCAGTGAAAAGGATCATGTACAATTTATCATCCTTCTTCTTAAATTTTTGAACCCTAAAGGAAAGCAAGCAAACCAGCTGTTGGCACTTAGAGCTCTTTGCAATTGTTTTGTCAGCCAGGCAGGCCAGAAGCTCATGATGGAACAGAGAGATGAAATAATGACACAAGCAATAGAAATGAAATCAGGCAATAATAAGAACATCCACATTGCTCTTGCCACACTGACATTGAACTATGCTGTATGTTTACATAAAGTCAACAACATTGAGGGCAAAGCTCAATGTTTATCAGTAATCAGCACAGTTATGGAAGTTGTTCAAGATCTTGAAGCCATTTTTAGACTGCTTGTGGCTCTTGGGACGCTAATTAGTGATGATACAAATGCTGTACAATTAGCTAAGTCTCTTGGAGTTGACTCTCAAATAAAAAAGTATGCCTCTGTATCAGAACCGGCTAAAGTAAACGAATGCTGTAGGTTTGTTCTTAATCTGCTATAATTGTTTGTTTTTCTTAGCACTTGGGAGACACAGTGTATGCAGGAAAAAGAAAAGATGCTTTTGTCCATATTTTGTGACAGACTATAATTGAGAAAATACTGTGGATGAATTAAACTTGATTTGTTGCAAGATACAGAGCAAATAAAACTTTTTACACTGTTTGTCATTTGACTGCTTTTCTGAAGTCTATAGTGTGCAGGATCTTTGCAGGAAGTCCTTCTGACATAGATCAAAATAGATCACCAAGAAGTCAAACCGTCTCAGTACTTAAAGGTCATCTACATGGAGATGTAGGAAATGGCTGTGATTCAGTGACTGTCAACTCCGACACCTGCCTCAAGCACATTTCTATGTTTCTTGACGGTGCATTCTGTCAGTAGAGAAGGGGCCCTGAGAACTGTTAAGTTCAGTGGTGCTTTTCACAAACTTATAGTTAACATTGGTTAGTATTAACTCTGGTCAAATATGCTGGTAAGGAAATGGCATTTACCTAATTTTCCATCAGTCTTTTTCCACTTCCTTTTTGAAACCTAGCTATTTTATGGCTCTTACTGTTTTTAACCTAGAACTAGGTGACTTTTTGAGGGGTAGAATCTTTAACTGCCATATAGATGTCGTGCTTCACTGATAAGTGAATATCTTGTAGCTTGTAAAATGGCTTGAACTTCTACAAAAGCTTCTACATGACTTTTAATGACAGGAGTACTCCACCAGTTGATAAAGTATGTTGTAAAATATTAGATGATTTTAAAAAGAAGTCATCTTGAAGAGTGGGAGAGAAATTTAGGTGCAGAGAACAGATTGAGCAGCAGAAACTGGAACAGGCTTCCTAGAGAGGTAGTTGATGCCCCAAGACTGTCAGTGTTTAAGAGGAATTTGGACAATGCCTTTAATAATTTGCTTTAACTTCTGGTCAGCCCTGAAGTGGTCAGGCAGTTGACTCGATGATCATTGTAGCTCCCTTACAACTGAAATATTGTATTCTAAACTGTACAAATGTAAAGTCAAGTTTTATGAAGTAGCTTAACATAGTAACTGTGGTGACTGTGAAAAGAGAAAGCAGTATTTTACAGCTATTCCACCAGATCCAAGATGTTCAGCTCAAAAGGGGAATGTTATTTCCTACTACTCCTGCAAATGCTACACTTTGGTTTAGAATTAAGATGAAGTCAAGATGGTCAGTGTTCAAGTTACATTTTTCATTAGTCTAATAGAATGGAAAACATGAAAAAAAAATGGGCAAGCTTTTCTGGCACATGAGCTCTTCATCACATGACACCTCTCTGCCTCATCTGTGCCAGATGTGAAAGATTTTGTGACCAAGAGCTCTAACTTTTTTTGCTCCATCTAACTGAACTGTCTGAATTACTACATTACTTCCAGCAAACCTTGTTTCTCAGATCCTTAGTTGCACACTTGCACTGTTACACTTCTGATGAACTTCCACACACATATCCTCTCAAACAGTCTTGGTCACGGCCTTAGTCACTGTTTTTGTCATTTCATCCATTGCAGGTTCATGTATAAGGCAGTCCAAGAGATTATTAAGGATTTACAGTGCTTAACAATAGTTCAATCCCTTCCTGGGAAAACATCTAAGAAGCTACCTTTAGGAAACGTGTCTGTGAAATAACGTGCCTGTCTGTTGAATTTTGGTTGCCTACTATACAATTGTTCCTGAAGCTTTAGCTTTGTAATGTTGTGCACTTTAACTGTGTTTGTACATGTGATATTTTAAGAAATCTATACTCATCTAACATTTTGGTTTTGTTATTGTGGGATTGCTCTGTTACAGATTACCTCTTTATGTGAAAATTGTCATTAACTTCCCAGACCAAAAATTAATGTTTATATTAATAAACATACTCTGGCAACTCCAAGAAATGGTATATTAAGAGATATTACAAAATTAACTTAAATTTGCAGGGAAATGATGGGGCACAGCAAAAAATCCTTCATCTGGGGGCTGCAGCACTACATGTTAGGCAAGATACACAAAGCAGGCCAGGAATATTTGGATAGAAGGACAGTTGCTGCTACAGGGTACTGTGATACCTGACCGTTCCATGACGTAGCATTGTCTGAGGGAACAGAGGGATTGGGGGACATTGGATTCCATCCCCAAGGAATTGGCCTTGGAGGGTCTGTCTCCACAGAGACATTAAGTGGCAGCATAGGCAACGGAGGTAATGTGTAAAGGAGGTAATGAAAAAAAAAATAGTTGTAGCACACAGCAAGATCTTGCATTATGTTCTAAGATCTTACAACGAGGTGGGTTTTTTTTAATTGACACAGAAGCATGTTGGTGTTCTTTTGCCTTCATGCATTTGTGCAGTGGCTTTCAGTGAGGATTTTCCCAAGCTAGCAAAACTGGGTACGTGCTAACACAGGTTGAGCACAAAAAGGGGAGAAACTCACATCATCTACAAAACGGTGGACATTTTTTTTCTGTTTTCCAATGTATGACAACTATATATCCTTTTTTTTTTTGTCAGTATTATCTTGAAAATGAATAATTGCAATTGCTCTTGTTTTAAATGACACTGTTCTAAAACTCCATTGTGGTACATGTAAGCATGCATGTACATAAACACACAAATATATGTAAGCGTACCACAAAATCTGCAGCTGAGATCACCGGCAACCAGAAAACCTTAAGGATGTCACCAGGATGAAGTTTCTGTTTCAGTGAAAGGATGTTAAATCTATGCCTAGGAAATGTGTCAAACAGGAGGTCCACGGTGTTTTGAGACCAGAGGACACTGAGAACAGTATGTGTCTAGCACAGAACTCAGAGCTGGCTTCCTACCTACAGCAATAAACCTCAAATAAGTTGATCTGTGTGCTAAGTGCTCCTGAACTGATTGGTAATGGGAAAAGTATGGGAATGGTAAAAGTATGTTTCAGAGATGTCAAGAGCCCCTTGAAGAGAAATTGTATCTTCTGCTAACAATTCAAAGCTTCTCAGTCAATGATATAATTCTTCTGTTGGCATCTTTTTCTAAGCTAGAATGGAAGCTCTTAGAACAGCAAACGGTGTGTAGTAGCACTTCACATGGAACCTTTGTTGTTGGGCCTGCCTTGAGCTTTATGAAGTGGAAGTACTTAGACCAGAACTCAGCATACAATATAAAATGCCTTACTAAAGAACTGAACAAGGAATCAAAACTGACTTAGGTCAGCACCAACTGCTGTACTTGCCAAGGCAAATGGAAACTATAGTCACATAGCCTGAGATACATGAATCAAAAGATTTCTGTAATTATTATTATTATGATGCACCTTGCTCTCATCAGGGCCTAATCTTAAGCAGACTTTTAAAAACTACTCAGTCATGTTCAGGTTGTAGACAGAAATAAACTAACTTCAGTCTGCAAACCTATTTCATTAAAAGCATCGTGCATTGAATTAGATATTCGTGAATCATTGGATGCAGTCACTTCTCTATAACATAATATGCTAAAGCAATTTACTATAGAAGAGTAGTGCTATAGATTGGTACTAAAGAGGTAACTGTAAATGCTTTAGGAAATGTTATAACCTGCTGGTTCCAATTGTATGAAGTTTTTTGTTTAAAAATATTTAGTTACACTGTCTTAGCTGAATTTGATCCATTACTATATACTGTGATCACTTCCCTTTTTTTTTTCTCTCTCTCTTTAAACTATCAACAAATCCAAAGTCTAGAATTTCCCACCTTTTCAAAATGTGTACTGAATAGACTATGAAATTAAATGTTCAGCAACGAGATGCCATATGCGACTGTTGAAAGCCTAAAGGAATATCTGGAATATTTTCAGATTTCCTATTCTTGCAATGGATTTGTGATGTTTATTCACCGTAGAGATTGAGCTTGGCATTTTGGTGGGAAATTTTTTTTCTAGACTTGCCAATTGCAAAGATGAATTTGCAAATGTGGACCAAATTACTGTTGATCTATATCAAACACATGGAAAAAAGAAGCGTTAAGTATGAACTACCCCTTTTTGACAGTAAATTTTGAAGCCTGTGACTACATAGGTGCCAATATTGTTAGAAATCATTTTATCAACACATCCAGTTAGCTTATGTACTCTGTAAATAGATGCTGCATTCATTGCAAACACAGTCCACACAAATAAAGGTGCAGGTTTTGTATAAAAATAGCAGCTCGGGCAGTTATTAGGTATTTGATTGTTCCTGATTCATCTTTAACACTTGTCCTGTTTGCATGCCTAAGCATATACTGCTTAACCTTTTATTTTCCATAGAGTTGCTCAAGGGATCTCATTTTCATGTCAAACTTGTACACCCCTCATCAACATCTCTTAATTATCTTACCTCTGCCATCTTCAGAGTACACTAGGGCTGTCATTTTGTGATGATAAAGATGAAGATCTATTCCCACCCATCCAGGTAATCGAACAATACAGACTAATCAGGATCAGTTCTGACCCTGTGAGTGCACATTATCCGACTCTGCAGGGACTCACGCCTACTGAAAAAAGAACAGATGATACTTAATAATTTCTTCTAACCCTTTTGAAAACTTGTCAACCACTGTGTTACCTGTATTGGTTTATTACTTTCTATCATCTGGTCACAATGCTTTTGATCACCACTAGCTTTGTACAACTTGCATTCAGTGGACCTCTACCTCATTGGGGCAGTACCACCAATGCTGTTTGAAGATCCAACACAATGTGGAATATATCAAACTGGAAGGCAACGTGTTTGAATCTGGGAAAAAAACAGACCCAGAAGAAAGACGAATGCTCACTCTGTGCATTAAATAAAGAAAAAAGTTGTTGCATGTCTCTGCACAGAAAAGGAGGTTCTTAATACAAATTCTTTCTGTGTAATGATAGACATTTCTCTACCCTGATCTTTACTTTCGGCTAACTATCCCCTTTGATTGGCATTTCCCTCTATAGCTAATCTTGGCGTTGGTGGCTGAAGGCTGATCCGTGTCTTACTGAATTGCTCAGAGAGGTCATCTGCCTTCAACCAGCTTCTCTGCCATGATTCATACTTGTTTGCATCCCGTGAAAAATCATTTGTGTCACACTTCTGCAATACTCATATACAGAAAAACTAAATTTATTGTTGACATTAGCAATCACTGGGATATGCATATTTGATTTTTTATTATGGATATTTCCATGCTTGAACCTTTTTCAATGGAGCATATCTCAGTAGAAGTTAGCAATACATCAACTGAATCAGTAAGAACAAGTTTCTGGGGACAAAAGGTTACATGAGAAGCAAGTTAAGGTGATTACTGTGATGTGTAACCTGTTGCTTAAAGCTTCAAACCAGGGGCTCAAAACAGCAGCTCTAACAATTTTTAAGCAAGTCTGAGAGATGACTCTGGAACAACAGAGAATTAAGTCGAATGTCTCTCTGCTGGGCAGACTACAGGGACTATAGCAAAGACTAGAACCAGACTCATCAGCATTAAAGATTTTTTTTTCCCCCAGGCAGAACACCTTACGAAACCTACTCAGGTGTTTTGCAGGTGCCGCTGAGCACAAAGACAATGTAACCTGGATAATGCGGTTTGCTTGGATTTTATGTCCTCTACTTGGGTTTCCAAAAGGCTTCGGACATGATCTTTGGTTCCAAAGAGCTGCCAAGGGAAGAGAATGAAGGTCCTCACGTTGTTGAAACTGCTTGAAAAGGGAGAAAGATCAGGATTAAATAGTAACGACGGAGGATCAAAGCCATTTGTGTAAGTGCGTGGCTTGCTTATGTCTGGAAACACTTTTACTCCCACCTCGCCACCCGAAAAAGAACAGGCAACGAAACTGAACAGCAGCCCCAGACCACCCACACGCAGGCGGGCGGAAAGCCGCGGCGCGGCAGCCGCCGCCGGCAGCAGCACCCACGGCGCGGCACCGGCGCGGTGCGGCGGCCCCGGCCGGGGCCCGAGACGCGCGGGGGCTCGGCAGCGGGCCGCCAGGCACAGCTCCCAGGGGGCGGATCCGGAGGCCGGGGGCCACCCCCTACCCGCCCGGGGGCGGCGGGTTCCGCGCGCCCCGCAGGCCCGTTCCGCCCGCGCCGCCGCTGACCGACGGCCCCAACGGCCCCCGCAGAGCCCCGCCCACCCCGCCGGAAACGGGCGCTGACGCCTTGCGAGGCGGCCTATCGGGGCTCTGCCGGAAGCACGCCTCGCCCTGCGCGCGGGCCTGCCCGGCGCGGGGGCGATCCCCTGGGCGCGCGGATGTGAGGGCGGCGGGCGATGCCGGGCGATGCCGGGCAGGAAGTCTTCCAAGGAAAAGAAGCGGCGCCGCTCGCGTTCCTGCTGCCCGGGGGGAGCCCCGGCGCCGGGCGGCAGCGAGAGGAAGCGGCGGAGCACCGAGTCCAGCCACGGCGCCCTGGAGGTAGCGCGGGAGCTGCGTGCTCTGGCGGCCGCTTCCCCCCTCTCCGCTTCGGGGCGGCGGGGCTCGGGCCCGCCCGCGCCTTGGGGCCGCGACCCGCCCCTCCGCGCCACCGCCGCGCCCGCCTTCGTGGCGCCCCGGCGGGCGAGGCCCGGCCGTTGTCGCTGCCGCGAGTCGGCCGCGGGAGGGGCCGGGGGGCAGGCGGCTCGGCCTCTTCTCGGCCGGGCGGCGCCGGCGCCGGCGGGTTCCTGTCGGTGGCACAAGCACGGGGCCGGTCAGAGCTCGTCCGCCTGCAGCCGCGGAGAGGAGAAAACTCGGTCGGAGAGGCGGGGGCGTGCGCGGCAGGGGCACCGCGGCGGGGCCGGGCTGGGCCGGGCCGCGGCGCTCCCCGTGCGCGCCCGGGGAAGAGCGGCCTGTGTCTGTCTTCCAGGGGTGGGAGGTGCGGGGCGCGAGCTGAAGGTGCCCCGGTCGCTGGCAGGTGGTCGTGCGGGCAGGGTTGCCGCTCTGTTCTAGGAGGTATCGGCGCGGCAGTGCAGACGTTCACGTCACGCGCACTCCTCAGTGAATCGTGGGGCTGACAAAACGTATTTCTAGCTGGCTTTTGTAACTGTAGAGGTCTTCCACTGATGTATGGAAGATATATTTTCTGCTACAAAGCCCGCTTTTATTCTCAGAAGATTGTGCCACGCAGGGAATTGTGTGCCAATTTCCTTCGTAGCAGGGTGGCTGTAAATTATGAGATTAGTGATTTAATTGCACAGCAAATCAGAGAGAGTAACTTCCTCCGCCTTAAAGCATGCTTTCGTGTATAAGCAGCAGCTAGGTATTTGCAGAAATATTTTCCAGTTAATATTTAAAAGTACTTTTTGCCTCTTGAAGCTTTTAAAATTTCCCTTAGCATAAGAATGGTTTCAGTAACCAAAAATGTAGCTTCTGTTATGCAGTTACCTTGCAAACTAAAACACTATTTGGAAGCTCAAAAGTCCACCTGGAGATGTATCTTGCAATTATAAAGGGAAAACTATTGCAAGCACAAATGAAGCTGTAACTTCCCTTCTTCTCTAGTTCATTAGAAAATGTGAAAATTGTACTTGTTCTCCTTGATTTTAGGAAGAAAAGTGCAATGTACCATCTGGAGAAAAGGTGGAAGAAGCTGAACAACCCAGTGATATAGAAGAAGGAGGATTAGATCTCAGCGTGTCACTCAAACCAGTCAGTTTCTACATCGCGGACAAAAAAGAAATGCTTCAGCAGTGTTTCTGTGTCATAGGAGAGAAAAAACTACAGAAAATGCTGCCTGATATTTTAAAGGTACTGACATACACTTACCTTTACAAACTTTTTACAAGCTTGAATGCTTGTGTAACAAAGCACATTTGTCTGAAGTCTGGTGGACTTCCAGCTTAAAAGCTGCCTGTATATTTCTTAAAGAAAGATTATATCAAGTCTCTGAAAGTGAGATTTTTTAAGATTTGATACAGTTATTCCAGCGTACTGCTTTTTCCACTGCTCAGCCATTGCTGAACTGCAGGCTGCTTATTTTTATACTGTCTGTCTGTACTGGTTAGTTAAATGCAAAAGGAGTTTCATAATTGCATGGAGTAAATTCAGTAGTGTTGTTCACTAATATGCTGATTTGTTAATAAAAGTTTGAATTCTGTTTGTATCAGCTCTTTGTATGATATTAAACTGATGTCTGAGGTAAGGCAATAAAACTCCTTGATAAATAGCTTCTGAAGCTGTAACTTCTGTGGACTTTAGTGGTAGTATCACTAGTGTTTTACTGGCTTAGAATGTACGCTTTTTGAGGCTTGTGAACTGCAGGACTTGGTGATAATAAATTAGGCTAGCAGCCTGTACAGAAGAAGAGGCTGCAGGTGAAATGCCGTTTGTGTGGTGTTTGTTAATAGTTTTAAAATTGTTGTCTTTAATTTTTATCTTTATGAGTCATATTATTAATATAAGCGAGTCAGGACTTCTTCATTTTAACCATGTAGTGAATTGCAGACAATCTCATCCATTTCTCTTCTCTGGGAGAAGAGGTCTGGTGCAGCTGGAGGCAAAGGCATTACTGAGTTTGAAAGGAAGTTGCCTGGTGCTGTAGAACCAAACTTACAGTAGGATCATCAAAGTTACAATATGCTCAGCACTTTCTAATCTTGGTACGTGAACGTGGTATCATAGTTCATTTGAAAGTGTGAAATTATCACTTTATTTCACCAGGAGGACGCCAGGTAGTATGAAAGATGTGAAGGTAGCTGGAATACCCATAAAATCTGTGACAGCGTGTGGTAGTATCAAGCATGAGAAATGGATCACAATTTACGTATTTCTTATGTTTTCTTTATTATGATATACAACTGTTGGTGTGTTGTCAATAGCGGCGTTAGCTGCAGTTCTTGAACTTGGATCCAACAGTTGGCTCTGGTCTTTGCAGGCTTAATAACGTAATCCACCTGCTCCCGAGTGATGGGTGGCCCAGTATTTCTACTGCTCTGTGTTGGAGCTGCAGTGAAAACGCCAAGCCATAGGTCAAGTAACTGATAGTGTGTATTGCTTAATTTTTCAGAAAAAATTCAGAAAAAAAAATTTCAGAAAAAACCACACACATTATTTCTGGTAGTTGTCAAAACTGAAATGCCTAGCTGGTGTTCTTCAATAGTTGCATCAACGCAAGTCAGAATAGGGAAGGGACTTGCAATCTGAGTTAGCTCTTCATTCAGTACAGCCGGAGTACTACTTAGCGTTCATAATTACTCTGTCCTCAGAAATTTTCAGTAGCTCGTGGTCTGTCTTATCTGTCTTCTTAGAACTGTTCCATGGACGAAATCAAAAGGCTTTGCTTGGAGCAGTTGGAGCTGCTATCTGAAAAAAAACTGTTGAAGATATTTGAAGGTATGAATGAAACTTTTAGGCACCACTGTACACCAGAGAATAGTCTGCCTCTAAACTGGATTTTCACTCTGTTTCTAGCTACTAGTATATATATAAACACACACACTAGTAAGTATATATTAGTATGTATATATATGTGTGTACGTATTAGCATTACGTATATACACATACTAATAGTGTGTGTGTGGAGAGAGGGAGAGAGAGTGTATCTATATATATATATGCTGGTTTTGATCTTTTAAGCTTGGATGAAATCATTCATTGATTTAGAAGCTAATAGGGGCACATTCAGAAAACAGTAGTATAAGCTTCTTTTCCTTAGTACCCAAACTAAGAACAAAGCTTTTGACTTGATGGAAAGAACAAAGCTAGGAGTGTAGAAGTATTGTTCGAAATCCATTATTTTAGGTAAACTGACATTAAGTTGCCTCCTGGTTCTCTGCACGGGAAATCTGACATGCCACAATACCAGTTCAATTGTATTAGCAATTGCAGTAGCGTATTCGGTGTAGTTAAAGGATTCTTGGTGGATCCCTCTGCTCTGCTAAGACACACAGTCCATGTACTTTGATGAAGGATATGACATTCCAGCTTTTCAGTATCTTACTGAACTCCCACTTGATATTTAAGGACTCTAGAATTTATTTGTAAACATATTGTTGTCTTCTCAATTAAGTGGAACTCTCTGAATCTTGAATACTGTGGAGTACCTTCTGTTAATTCTACCTCCTGTGCTATAGTATTCTACCTTTAGTGCCTATAGTATTGTACTAGCAATAACTATTCTGTTTTTTTCGTAATACAGTGTAACTGAAATAAGATTTTTGGTTTTGAGTAAGTCTAATTTTAGAACATCTGCTTTAACTGGGGAAAAAACTTCTTCTGCTAATTATTGCAATAGAGTTAATTATTAAGAGTAAGCCTAACTATATAGCATTATTTATATTTCCTGCCTAAATTTTCATGTTTGAAACTGTGTATATCTAGGCAAGATTGGAGCTGATTCTGATACTGACGAGGAGGCAGATGGAGGAGACAAGGCTGGAGGTGAACCAGTCAGTCAGTGAGTAAAAGACAAAACACTTAAAAACTTAAATTAAGAATATTGAACAATATAGGGATTTTTCATGAGAAATGATCAAACCTAATTAACTTCTGAGTCAATACAAGACAATACACCAGTGTTGGGCAGATTAAAGTACCTCTTAGTTGCTGGTTTGCTTAGTTCATCTAGACTTACTAAGTAGGAACAAATGGATGGAAAAGGTAGTGATAGTATCCAAATTTCACATTCTGGTCAGTATTTTTGATTTAACAGAGACCTGGGTTCTGATCCTGTCATTGATTCAGAACAACTTACGAAGTTACTGAATGAAGTAGTTTTCTTTGATCACATCTCACCATACCTCATACAAATACACTAGAAAATGGAGTGATACTAAGTTAAGTGATGTTTCATCATGTTTTTCTCATGTGATACAGTTTTAATACCCCCGACACTGTTTCTTCTAGGGTTCATTTGGAGCTGATTTGTGACTGTATCCCCCCTTTGCTCTTTGTTGCCTACATGATCTGTGAATGGTGTCAGCACACCCGTTCATGTGGACTAGTTTTCTTATTTTGGACATTGCCCTCTGCTGGCTATTTAAAAAAGGAAAATAAAAAATTCAAAACCTACAAAATACACTAAATATCAGGTCTCTTTATGTAGAGGAGCCTTTGTTAGATGATGGATGTTTTGCCAGTGAACTTCTAAATAGAATGAGAAGACAAACTTCTTGGCTAAGGAAACCATGAAAAATGCCACAGGATTTTGATGTGGAGAAATTATATGATTTTTTTAAGGCCTAATTCACAAGCTCTTTACTATTGCAAAATACATGAAATGCTCTTCATCTTAAAAAGGTATGGAGGATTAGCACTGCTAGATTTCAGGAAGGTAGCTCCATGGCTGCAAGGTGTTTCAGAGCTACTATTGAGACATGTGTTTATGACCCTCAGCTACAATAGATTGAATAAAGTCGTGCTTATATGCAAATAAAGTGGTGATTTGAGCTAAAATCTAAAAAGGGGAAATTGTTATTGTCAATTAATGAATAAAACAACAAAATAAGGAAAGCAGGCAGGATTTACCATTTTTCAACTAGTGGGTATCTGAAGACACTTAACCCATTTGCCCATGGCAAGTAGGAAAGTTTCAGGAAAACAACATCTATAGAATCTAAATTGCAGTTTGGAAGTCTACTGTTTTTACACTGTACAGATAATATTCCAGGCATAAGCAGTGAGTAAACCAAAGTGTGTTGGTGTTGTCTACCTTTTCTCATAGCTGTGTTGAAGTACAGCAGAATTAAAACTGACCGAGTTCTTTAACCATTGCTGCAGTTACCAAAAACTGACAAAGTTATGTCACCTTACGTCGCTGATGAGAAAGATGTGAGCAGTAACTGACAGCAAAATCTAGAAGAAATTGTGTTTAAAAAAAAGTAAAAGAAACTAAGAGGTGTTGATCAAAGTTATAGAGTGTTTTGCTTCCTTTGGCAAACAGAATGGTCGAGGTGCCCCTGGTTTTTGTATCTCTATCTCCATCCTGATAGTTTGATATTTCAGACCCCTCCAAACTGACCAGGCAAAATATGTTGGTGTAGGAATTGTGGCTTTTCTTCTCCTTTTAATGCAGTGGGTTAAAAAATAGCATGCTACACAAAGGGTGCTATCTCAGAACCTTGGCTTATCGGTTCAGCTGTGTGCTAGCTTAAGAAACAAAAAGGGAAAGCTGTTTGGGTGATAGAGAGATAAAGGGATAGGAAGAAATAGGTGAAATAAGGAAAATTAAGGTTTTATATTAATCGTTAAGCCCAGCGATCAGTAAGTAGAACAATATTATGCTTTTACAACTCTAAAATGTCACAAGCCCTTTTTACTAAATAGGTCTGATCTTTAGGCATTTAGGTTAACTTTTTTGCAACCTGTGTGTAAATAAATATAAATGCAAGTTCGCAAAACTTCAGAAAATTGTGCTTCAGCCAGAACAGCAACAAGTCAGTCAGTAGGCAGGGAGGCTAAGGATGCAACAGTGAAGAAATAGTGAAAACTGCATTGCTGAGCTAAACTTTGGTTGTAATCATGAATATGTTTTTAATTATCATCTGAGTTTAAGTGGGTGAATTTGTTTGCCCTGGGAAGAGAAAAGACTTTTCAGAATGAAAAAGTTTCTTTGTTTATATTCTCACTGTTGGTTCTTCATAATTTGTCTTCATTACTTATGGTTTTCTTGTAAATAACTACTTTTTTCTGCATTCTATTAATGATGCAACATTAAAGCTTTTTTGTTTTAAGTCTGACTTGTCTTAGTTGTTTTCATGGATATGTAAAGGTGGGAAGGGAAAATGTGAATAGCAAGTCTGACTCTAGTCAAAAATTTGTTAACTGATTGGAAACACCAGTTTGTTTCTTTCAACCTTGTTCTTTAAAAAAAAAAAATTGAAAAATTTATACTTTCAGCAATATGCATATATCAATAGAAATCCTGAAAGCTTAAATCAATATATCTGAAGAGATTAAAAGTGTATCAAAATATACAGGTTTTCTTAGAAGGTGTAGTTTGTACTGTGTCTTTTTTTTCCTAAAATATGGAAATACTTATCTGTCTCTAAAGACCTGTTTCCTGTCTGTACCTTCTAAAAGTAGCAGGGATTTAGAGAAGTTTCTCCAGGTACAGGGAAGATTGCAAAATTCAGATTTTTATCTGAAACTTTTGGATAGTATTGCATCTGAAATTGTAAATTGAACCTTCCTTTTTCTGATGCACATATCCTCATTCTGCTGCCAGAACGGAAGGCCTGAGGCTTTTCCTAAGCTCTGTAAAAGCTTCAGATGCTTCCATTAGCATGTAACACACTTGCTTTGTTACTTTGTCACCAGCTTCTTCTGAGTTAAACACTAGAAATCCTGGAATAAGCATGCAGAAGAACTGAAGAAGCAGGGCCTATGTTTGCCAATAACTGGAAATTGCTATTACAATGGATATGCTTCACTACTTGTGAGCTCTGTGTAGATTTTTAACTATGCAGTTCTCAGATTTTTGTTATTGTTTCTGTGTTACTGTCTGCAATGGAATACTGTTAAACCAAGGGAATTGCTGTGTCCCAAGCTTCCAACTAAATGACAGATACTTAATTGACAGGAGATAGCCAATTAACATCCTGCAAAACCAAGTAGGCATTCTTCCCATCTCATTCAAAAGGTGTTACCATGTTCTTGAGCTGTTTCTTTCCTGTTCCCTGAATTGGCTCTTTAAATACCCTCCAACAGAAGGACTGAGAGTAAATTATTTGCTGTAGTAATAAAACATGTATTAAAAGCACAAGCATGCTAAATATCATTATAGTGATCATATGTTCACGTGTATAATGTGAGTAAATGATCTTTTGCTTTAAAAATCTAATGTACTTATTTTTTCACTGTGTAAAAATCTGCAGTTTAATATTTGCTCTTTCAAGAATTTATAGACTTTTTACTGCTTTGCAGTCATAAGTGCAGTTTTTGCTTGTTTTGTTTTAGAAAGGTTAGCAGTTTAGAGGCTTGCCGTATTTTAACATGTTTTGCTCTGGGGTACTGGGCTGTTCACAAGCATGCAATTGCCATCTGATATTTACTCCTCTAGGACAATTTGGTTACCTTCACCACTTGGAATCACTGAAAGAATAGGCTACATGAGTTCACTGAACAGATACATTAGCACTTGGCATCTGTTCATTGTCTTCTGTTCTTGTGGTGTCCTCAAACTTCTCCTGTAATCAGACTGATGGACATTTCATAGTGCATTAAACTATTTGACTAGCATCTGTCATTTGGGATACCTTTCCTGAGGAGCACTACTTCATGAGAATTTTCTTCCTTGTTTCCTTGCTGTTAATTATTTTAATTCTCATTTGTCATGAAAAACTACCCTTGCAACCAAAATTTGCAGGAAGCTTATAAGGACTTGGGACTTCTAGAAATATTTTTTAGACTTGGAACTGCAAAGGCAAATTTTAATTTAGAAAGGTACATGATCTTTATGTCAGAGTAGCAGAGGTACTGATCTCAAGCCTCTCTCCAGAGATTTAGGTGAATGTTTCTTAACGACAATTAAAAGCCTTATAAGGAAATTATCAGCATGACTGTATCTCATGTTGTCAGACTGTCTTCTAGTCCAGCACATTAAGATACTCTTTTCTGTCACAAAACTCTTCCTGCTGTTCTTCAACCCCAGTTACTGCTGATGCTTGGAACCCCAGCCACCAGTATTGCAGTGCTATTGTCTTAGTCCTTAGCTGTCCACTCCTCTGACCAGTACCCCTTTTCCTAACCTGGGCTGCTGTCTTACCTCAGTCTGTATAATCTGCTGGAGTTGTGGTACCAAATCACCCTCAATTTCTTTGACAGCTATGCAGATTCCTGAAAGTAATAGGTTCTGTACAGAATCCACATGCATGAGCCCAGGTAGGCATTGCACTAGCATGGAGCATGCCAACATGAAAAGCTAGCATAGGGCAAATTTAAATTCACAGCATTTGTCACCACCAAACTGTAATAGTTTGTTCTTTTCAGCAGAAAGAAGCTTACTGTGCAAATGTTGTTCTATTAAAAAAAGAAAAAAATGATGGGTTTATCTCTTGGAAAAGTGACTTTGAACTTAACTGTCATCCTGAGGGAGAAGTATCTTTAAAGACTGATAAAAAGAGGCAGCTCCAAATTACTGTGGTCACTTACTAGCATGGCATGAAAGAAGGGGGTATTAAATTTGTATACTGTGCCTTAATTTTAGATTAGCATATCTTCTGCTCCCGTTGTTTGGAGACATAATGTTGTGCTACCCTTTCTTAAAGCTATACCACAGTATAGATAATTAGGAAAAAAATATTTTTTACTAACAAACAAATTAAACAACAAGTTTGAAAGCAAAACTGAACTGTGAGCTGAAATGCTTCTGCTTGGCCGCAAGATGGTGCAAAATGCCTGCCTGTTAAATGAAGTAGTGAAGCTTCACCAGCAGTACAGTCCAATCCAATCAATTCTGAAAGAGTAAAACGTGCTGTAAAAGTACTTTTGGGTTCTAAAACTTCTTTTGCTGACAGTAGGTAGTCTTTAAAGGAGTGTGGTTTTGTTGTAATCAGTGATTGTGTCAAGGCAACAGGAGAAAACTTTACAACAAGTTTTGATGTGTGATTTTTCAGTTGGTAATTTCTTTTTACGTAGCTGTTAAAATGCGTGTGGGTAATTTCACAGCCAGTGTTTGAACCATAGAGGTCACTCTGAGTTTTCTGTCAAAGGGGTGATTATAAGTTCACAGTGGAATTTGGCGTTGGAGCTCAGGGTGATACAAGAGATGTGAAGTTTCTTGCCTAGATACTATTTGTGCAAGATCAGACTTTCTCAAGTGATACATTGCTGTCCAGTGCAGAGAAGACTACTCAGTTCAAAATGATGAAGCGTATGAGTGAGGGAGGATAGGGTAGCAGCAGCCTAAGCAGCTTTTGCTCTTAGTGACAAGCAGGGTATATCACAACCTTATTTTGGTCAAGAGTTGAGGGACTAAGTATAACAAATCATTAGGAGTTGCTTTAAAAAAAAAAAAAAGTGGATCCTTCCAGAGCTGTTCACCAGTAGCTGGTCCCAGATCCACTGCTCTCCCTGGTTGCTGGCATTTGGACATACAAGCTCGGAAGGTTTGCATCCCCACTCCAGTTGCCACTCAGTCCTCCTTATGCACACGTGTGTCTCTGGTAGCTGGTGCAGATCTATGATCGTCCCCAGTAGCTGACACTCACTGTTGATCTCTTGGGTATCTAGCAGACCTATGGTCCCTCAACTTGCCCTCTTGCAGTCCCTGGTCTCTTTTAGGAATTTGGTCTCTGATCTTACCAGCTGTCTGGTACCTGACTCCCAGACCTCTCATCCTACTTGCTGGCTAGACTAGCCTGAGGTTTGCTGGTGAATTACAAGCACCTGTATGCACACTGATGCTTGACATTTAAGTTCCCGAAGGAAGTGTGCATGTTTTTCATTCTGTCTAGTTTCTGGCAACACAATCCTGCAGGCCCCTATGACCTTGGTCCCTCTTTGCAGTTGCTGGCACTTAGAAACACACGCATACATGCACATGCCTATGTACAGAGAATAGTGCCCTCTCATTTGGAAAAATAGTATAGCGATAGAGTTCAATAAGAAGGCAGGACAGACTGTGGTGATTGGGTCCAGGGCTTGGCCAGACAAGTGTACTGACCAGCAACCTGCTTATGCTCTGCTCACCCTTTATCTTCTTTTTTTCTCTTTTTTTCCCCATGCTTGTTCTTTCTCAATCTGCCTTGATCTCTCCCTTTTCCCACCTTTGTTTTTTTCTCTAAACATCCTGTTGTGGTTTAACCCTAGCCAGCAGCTAAATACCACACAGCAGCTCACTCACCCACCCCATCTCTGGTGGGATCGGGGAGAGAATTGGGAGAGTAGAAGTGAGAAAACTCGTGGATTGAGATAAGAACAGTTTAATAATTGGAAAAAAGTAAAATAGTAGTAATAATAATAATAGAATATACAAAGCAAGTGATGCACAATGCAGTTGCTCACCACCCATCTACCGATGCCCAGCCAGTCCCCGAGCAGCGATCGCGGCCCCCAGCCAACTCTGCCGGTTTATATACTAAGCATGATGTCATATGGTATAGGTATCCCTTTGGTCAGTTTGGGTCAGCTGTCCTGGCTATGGTCCCTCCCAGCTTCTTGTGCATGTGGCAGAGCGTGGGAAGCTGAAAAGTCCTTGACCAGCGTAAGCACTACTTGGCAACAACTAAAACATCAGTGTGTTATGAACATTATTCTCATCCTAAATCCAGAACACAGCGCTATACCAGCTACTAGGAAGAAAATTAACTCTATCCCAGCCAAAACCAGGACACATCCCAATCTGCCTTACACGTTCCTACACTCCGCTTAAACACATCCGCCAGTATGTTTTATGCAATCCTGAAATGCTCAGCATTTCACCCCAGCATCCTATACAGACCTCCTTGTTCCTGTAGGCAGTAACACCCTTTAGCCTGTAAGGCGATTTCTCTAGCTGACTGCTTTTCTTAGGTTTCACTCCAAGAAAATGGGCTGGTTGCTCTCCTTTCACAACCCTAGGAGCAACTCAGGCAGGGTGGTCCTGCTGCACTGATGAAGTGTCTAGGGTCCCTCTGCTTGCAGTTTTCCTCTGCTCCTCACTTGGCCTTTGTGCTTATGGTGACTCACGATAACCTAATGGACAGGACAATACAACGGAGAACACTCCTGGCAAGTGACCGGAGAGCAAAACCTGAAATTTCTGGGAAGATGTGCTGTGACAGCATCGTGGACAGATTTAGCCAGATGTGCTGGCATCTGGCCTAACCCCACCTGGTAATGGAGGTGGGTGGGGAAATGTTGCTACCAAGGAGTCTGGCACTGTCTCAAAGCAGAGGACCAATTAGGCTTTGGTCCTCAGCTGGACTGGAGCCTGGCAGCCTGGCACTGAGAGTGCTGAGAGGGTGTTTCCCCTGGGCTAGGTTGTGCAGGAGTGGTGATTGGGGTGGATCTCAGTTAACTCTGACCTTATGGCTGTGTGTATGACTGCAAAACTCTTCCTTGCACTCTGTTCTCTGCTTGATCCAGTTAACAAATTGAACACGGTAATGTCATGTTGTCCGGTGTTCCTTTTCCCCCATGAAAGCAGGAAAAAGCAGGAACATTGAGACTCTGGTTAACATATCTAAACCATCACATACAGTAGACCTAATTTTATTTGCTGAATTCCTGGGCTTATTTTACATCTAACAGGTGAGGGCTGTAATCCATCTTGCAACACCTCTGGCCTTTGTAGTACAAGACTGATGAATGGAATAGAAAATAAATGAGCAAACTCTCTTTGTTTGTGAAGAGGCAAAATTTAAATAATTTTCTGAAAGGGTTAGCCATATATACAGAACTTCCCACTCAGCATAGCTATTTGAACATCTAGTTTGTATCCATCCCTTGTCTTTCAGCCCTGCTTGGTAGTGGAAAGTCCAACAGAAATTAAAAGGTTGGGAGAATGCTTTTTGAGTTGACCAAGTAGGAAAGCAAACTGAAAGGATACATACCACTGAGTTCTGAGGAGAATGCATCACACTAAATAGTCTACTCCTAGTTTATTATAAAGGCATTGGACAGTGCATTTCTTCCTTACTTAAGGCGCAGAACATTTAAAAATCTTTTTTTCAGGTGCTCTGTGCTTATGAAAACAGCTACACATTTTTCTTAATCAATTATTGTGTGCTGCCATACACATTTATGTTGCAATGGGTACAAAAAGTGGGAGAAACAGAAGAGTCTCTTGGTTTGTAATCCTTGCTACTACAGAAAAGGAAATAGCAATCAAAATAACTCTGTCTCTCAGACCAAGATGGCGAGATGTATTACGGTGTTCTCACTCCTGACATAGCCATTGGACACCTGGAAAAAAAAAGATCTTTGAGAGCGTGGGGAAAATAGATCTGTATTCAATTTTAGGAAAAGTCTTCAGGCCATTATTGAAAAACAAGTTGTTAAAGTCATCATATTTACATCTGTGATACCAGAATACTGCTATCCTTTTTATAGTGCTGTTTAGCTCCCACAGGCAGGATAGTTGCATTGATTCCATATTAATATGTACGAAGCCAATGCCACGCTGACCTTCAGGGTAGGAAATTGGCAATTCTACTATCAAAATGCTCACTAAATATGGCAGTTGAGCTCTTCCTGTGATTCTGGGTCCTTCTGCCTTCCTCCTTCCTGTATATTTCACAGTATTTTCACGGTTTGAATAACTAGTACCTGCGAAATGTCTAAAGGACGTGAACATTTCACAAAAGTGTCTCTTCCTTATCCCTTGTATAAATCAGTTGAAACCTTGCAGGTCAGGGATAGAAATGTTTAAATAGAAGAGATAGAGAAATGCAGATACTGAATACAATTTAACAGTTGAGTTGCATTTCGTTTTAAAAAGTGTCCCTTTGTGAAACTAAGAGATTGTGATGTAGGAGAGGTGGATGGTGGTGGGGTGATGGTAACTTCATGAAAATAGCTTCTTAATTTCAAAAGAGAACAGAAAGTAGTATTCGAATGCAACTGAAACTATAGTTTTTTCAAATCATTTATCTGTGTGACAATTTATTCTGAGTTTTAGAGAAAAGCTCCTAGCATTAGGGAGTGGCTACCAGTGAGGATTGTTATTCTGAAAGGCTAGGGTGTAGTGGAAATATTTGCTTTATCCTTGTGTATCAGTAGGTAAAGGAAAAAAAGCTCATTCTCAAGTGCTTAGCTTAGCACTCTGTGCGTTCCTTTTGCCTCTATACATACTGTACTGTAGCTGGCCTATTGGCCTACTACCACATCATTTCTTTAGTTGAAGTAAACGTTTCTTAGAGAAAGTTCTCTGAAATTGTAGAAGACGTAGATTAAAATGTCTTCTTATTTGTGTCCAGACAGGACAACAGTATAGACTCTACTTCTTCTCTGAGAGAAGACAACAAGCTGGAAGGTCAGGAATCAAAACAAGGTATGTAATGGGGAAAGCTGAAATTTTGTTTTCTTGCTGTTGGGCAGTGACTAATTCCAGTTAACGGATAGCTCTCTTTTGAACAGTAGCTGCAATAACAGAGAATCATCCTCTTAGAAATCAGCTGATGTAGGGTTACAGCCTCTCCCTTGGGCACAGTTCCAGAAAAGGACAGGGGTACATTGAAGAAGACATTGTGGGAACTTTTGCTTCTTAATTCGGTGAGATTGGAGAGTTTTGTGGCTAGAAGCAAATTGCAGCTCTTCAAAATGTGCTAGTTTAGCTTCTGGAAAATGACTGAAGCTCTTGCAAGGCTCATTTGGCTCTTCATGTCTAGTTTTTCAGCTGAAGAGGAACTTCAGTCATTTCAATTTCTTGGTATATAGTGATTGTTAATACTATTACCATTTGCTGAATTCTTTGAGAGTCAGTTTTACTTTCTGTTGAGATGATCATAAGAGTCTACAGTACTCTGTTTTGGCATTGATAGAAATCTGTTATAGTAATTGTTTGCCAAAGGACTGCTTGTAATTTAATAATTTTGTTCGGTCTTGGTATATGATACCTTGCTTTGTTTGATTGTGCAGAGCTGAGGTCCAATGGAATGGTGCTTAACACCCACCACTCCTGATAACTGGCGTATTTTACTTGAAGTCAGTGCCAGTGGAAGTACACACTCAAGTCTTTGAATCTCTGAGGATGAATGTTTTGTCTTGTATATTTTCGTTGTTTAAATGCAAAAATGTAGTGGGTGAGACATTCAGGTACTACAGTGATTGGCAGAATAGAAAATGCAAAAGCAGGTAAGTTAGTGGTACACATTTGAGTACCTGCTGCATAAAGAAACAGTTTTCTTAACCTGCAGCAATATTTGTTTTATTCCATTCATTAAACCAGCACCATGTAACAACTGCCAGTATTATTTTGTACATGAAGCACTAGAATTATAGGTGTTTCTGTGTCTGTCTATTTATTTTCATTTGGACTAGCTGTATGCAGTAACATCAGAAATAGCTTTTCCAGTCAAAGAATGTTGCAAATTCTTATAAGCTATATTTCTCTTCTGTGAAGATCTAACATTATTTGCAACTCCTATTTCATGATTCAGAATATTGTCTAAAAGATGTCTCCTGGAATAACTTTGTGAAACATGTTTTTTTTCTGAAGTAATTAGTGAAGGGAGTTAAACGGAGAAGTGAAGTGTGGTAATAAAAGCATCAAAACTCTTAGGAGCAGGTTGCTATGGCTTTGTGAGGAATGCTTTAAATTATTTGTTGTACTATACGGAGTGACCTTAGAACTGACAGATTTCCTGCGGATCTCTTCCACTTTTGTATTATGGAAGGGAATCGATGATTGTTGCAGCTGATTGCTTCATTGTTGTTTTTTATGACTTAATCAACCAGAGTATCATGATGGCTTTGGGCTATAACAGTGACTTCACTGAAGATGTTAGCTTTAAAGAGCTTTTGAGAATATCAATATAAATTTAAAAATATAACTCTAATCATTTTGCTGAGCTGCAGCCTGTGAAGCTATGGGGAAAAAAGAGAGAATGAGAGGATAAGCAAAAATGGATAAAATAAAATTAAACAATGGAATTAAGTGTGCTAAAATTAATTTTGCAACTGTAGCTGAAGGAAGAAGTAAAAGTTATCAAAATGAAAAAGATAATGAGAAATGCCAACCATGTTCTTTATTACTGGGTAAAATTACAACTGCAAAAGAGGGAAATAAATATGCCCATCAGCTAATTAAACATCTGTAGGCCAATGAGCTTGTATGAACACTGTATTATACAATTTTGGAGGCTCCAAATTTGGAATGGAACCCAAGGCGGCTTTGCCCAGCTTCCTGGTCCATACTAATTCTGGGACAGACATGAATGACTGTTAATATTTTGTTTCTGCTTAATATGTGACCAATACCAAAAGGATCCTGTGGTGGGTTGACCCCAGCCAGCAATAGGCACCCACCAGCTGCTCAATTACTCCTCCCCCTGTGGGGTGGGGAGACGATCAGAAGAGCAAAAGCGAGAAAAACTTAAGAGTCAAGATAAAGACAATTTAGTAAGTGAAGCAAAAGCTGTGCACTGAAACAAAGCAGAATAAGGCATTTATTCACTACTTCCCATTGGCAGCCAGATTTTTAGCCACTTCAGGGAAAGCAGAGCCTCAGCACGCATAGCAGTTACTTGGGGAGGCAAATGCCATAACCATGTACATCCTTCTTTCCTTGAGCTTTTATTGCTGAGCACAATGCTGACCCTTTGGTCAACTGGGCTCAGCTGTCCTGGCTGTGTATCACTCCCAGCCTCTTGCCCACCCCCAACCTACTGGCTATGGGGTCAGAGTGAGAAACAGAGAAAGCCCTGAGGGTGTGCGAACACTGCTCAGCACTGGCTGAAACACTGGTGTGTTAACACTGTTTCAGAAACAAATCCAAAATACAGCACCATGGAGACTGCTGTGAAGAAAATTAACTCCATCCCAGCCAGACCCAGTACAAAGTCAGCGTCTCTTTGGCAGTGAATTAGGATGAGTATGCTTAGAAGTTAACTTTCAGGCTTTGAACTATGCTCCATTGATGCATCCTGTTGATTCCCATTTCTTTTGATCTTTCACATACTTTGTGTCTTACAAGGAAAAGTTGAAAAGATAGTATTCAAAGTGGATTTGATAGTATGGGAAAGAGGTAAAACTGCATCTGAAACTGAAATATTAATCTTGACGTTACTGTCACAGTAGGAACAGGGCAAAACTACTCAGGATTGAAGAAGGCCCTGGTATGTTCATCTCTTATGAGTACTTTTTATACACACTGCTGTGAGGAGGATTTTTTGTACCTTCAGACTCATTCATGTTTTAGGCTTTGCGTTTTTATTGCTTGAAAATTATGATTTATCTTACAAAAACAAAGACCAAAAGTTCTCTGTATGACTTATCATACATATTCCAGAGTTGAATTTGCTTTCTTGTCAGCTTTGATTAGAATGTTGGAGGTGCCACATACGTTAGCTGTATTATGTTCCCATATATGCTGTATTTACCAGTATGATGTCCAGTTTTTGCAACCCAGTAAACCAGTGTTACGAGGTACTGGACTGATAACTATGTAAGATCCTAAATGAGGAGTGCATTCTCAGTCAGGGTAACATGCAGTATTCCTAAATCAGGACTTAAATGCTGTGACAAATCATAGCCTGTGATAAGGAGTGAATATCTGAATATATTTTTTAAGTGTATGTAGTAAAAAAATCTTTAATCCTTAATCAATAAAACTCTTGGATTTATGTTTTAAAATGTTACTATTGTTTGTAAAACCAATTTGAGATTTTTTTTGACCAGAAAAAAAATTATTTCCTTCCTTCTTTCCTTCCTTCCTTCCTTCCTTCTTTCTTTCCTTCCTTCCTCCCTCCCTCCCTCCCTCCCTCCCTTTCTCCTTCCCTCTCTCCCTCCCTTCCGGCCTCTCTACTTTCCTCCCTTCCTCCTTTCCTTTTATTTTCTTCTTTGTTTTTCTGTTTTTTAAGCAGAGAAAGTGCATTTATAGCTTTATTAGTAGTCAGTATTGATTTTTTTTTTCACACCCGCAGGATAGCAGGAATGTTGTAAACCCCAAGAAAAATAGGTCTTTCCTAAGGTTTTTCTACACTGCTCATGAATTAAAACCAAATGCATGCATGTACCAAAAGGCATTTTAAAAAAGAGTAATATTTTTCTAAAGCGTTATTTGTTTTTCCTTTAAAAGTAAAAGTGGTCTCTTTTAAGGCTGGTAGGTTGGTTAAACTGATTTTGAATAAGAAATGATTTAATTTTTCTAATCCATACTCTACTGCTAATCTTTGTACAGAACTTCAACCTAGCATGAGAGGTTTGCACAAAAACTCAAGAAGAAAATACACATCATTATGTGGATGGAGAGTTTTTTACACTTCACACTTGTGTTTTCAAGAAGTGTCTCACATTCTTCTCGTTGCATTTTAAAATATTTCCTGTATAATAAAAGACACTGAAACATTAATAGTGTAAAAATGTTGTTTCAAAGATGCTTTTTTTTTGAAAGGGGAGAGAATTGTTTGCATTGGATCTGAAACTCACGTCGAAGGAACATTCTTATTGAGAAGAATTATTAAAAAAATATTTCCAGAAGTTTTCCAACAGTAAAACGTTAAATGTGAGCATCTTGAGCAAAAAAGCCAATGATAGGAAGATAATTAGTTAAAGGTATTAAAATCCTAGGTCCCTGCTGTGTTAGACTGCATTATCAATGTTTTCTTTTTTATAGTTTGAATGTCAGTAAGATTCTGATTGCCAGATATTAAAAAAGAGCAATTCAGAGAGGAAGCGTTTACTTGCGTTTCCAGTATATTGGTGGTTTTGTTGTTGGTGAGCAACCCTTGCAAAACCCCGCAGATTTGAGATTCAGGAACGAAAAGTATGGATGATGAAACCAGCAATTCAAAAAAAAAATTAACAGTTCGATGAAAGAGAGCCTTTTAAAGCCAGATGTCAACATACAAATTTTAGGAATCAGAGTCACAGGATTGTTTAGGGTAGAAGGGCTGTTTTGAACAGGGGGATTGGGTTCAATAATCTCAAACCTCCTTGGGGAACCTCCTCCTTGGGGAACCTGCGCCGGTGTTTGACCACCCTCCCAGTAAAAAAGTTTTTACATGTGTTCAGATGGAGTTTCATGTGTTTTAATTTTTGCCCATTGCACTAGTCCTGTCAGTGTGCTGTACTGAGGAGAGTTTGGCTCCCTTGTCTTAATGCTCTCCCATATTTTTAAACGAGAATTAAAGAAAATTTAAAAAAACAGATTTGCAATACTGTCTGAATATATGTTAAATATAGAGTATTTTTGATGTATAGATGATCATTATAGACACAAGTAGCTTACATAGGAATGTAAACTTTTTTTGAATCTTCATGGTAAGAAATAAGATGTATTTCAAAACCACAGATCTTTAGCTCTAAACCCTCATTATTAATTAACAGGGAACACAGCCATACCTTTGGATAGTGGTACTACCAAAAGCAATTATAAAGCCTTTAGAATCAGTAACTTTACCATCATCTGAGTATAAATTGTTCATTTTAAGCAGGAACCAATCCTACTGTAAGTTTCCACAGATACAAAGGCTGGTGAAGGACTAACAATTTCTGAGGCCAATGTGTCAAAAGCAATAGTCTTTCTGTAGCCAAATTCTGAGAACAGTTATTCAGGTTCTGTTACATTTTGCTTTTATTTTATTGCACTGCCTCTTCTAATTTTTTTTTTTTAAATAAACTCCAACTTTTAGCCAGCATTAAAAGCTAATGCCATAACTTTCCCCATGTTTTTACTGAATTAAATACGTCTGAAATGCTTGTGATAGATTATGAATGGTTGCACTATAAGTGGAGTTTCTGTTAATTTTTAGTACGGTGCCTGACTATAGTGTCCCACTCTTTTAAAATATATAAAATAGTTTTAAAGTGTAATTTTTAAAATTGCATTTTGAAAACTAAGTTTACTTTAAAGATAATAAACAGTAATCAATTTTGCACTGCAGAGGCTTCCTTGTGATATAAAACCTTATGACATTTTAATTAGGAAAATAGATCATGTAGCTCTGTAGGATGGAATAAATTTTCCTGGTACTGCTGCTTTGGTATAGTGCATGTTCTTCTAAATTGGCATAAAAATGCATTAACACTTGTCTAAATTAGATCAGCCTTAAAAGTTGGAAGAAAAGAAAAGAGGAATTAGTTCTTAAATTCATAGATCTTTTTGCCACTCTCTTAATCTTCAGAGAAACACTTTAAGCAGAAGTGATTTTGAAAGTTGAAAGAAAAATGGTTGTTAGGCAACTATATGATTGTTACATTTGTGTTACAGGCAAGGGAGAAGATAGTGATGTCCTCAGCATAAATGCAGATGCATATGATAGTGACATAGAAGGCCCATGTAATGAAGAAGATGGCCCAGATGTGCAAGAAAACACTGTCAGAAGTGGAGCTGGTCAGATAGATGACCTTCAGAAGGACATTGAGAAAAGCGTGAATGAGATTCTGGGGTTGGCAGAGTCGAGCCCAAAGGAGCCCAAAGCAGCAACCTTAGCCGTTCCTCCGTCAGAAGATGTTCAGCCATCAGCACAGCAACTGGAGCTTCTGGAACTCGAGATGAGGGCCAGAGCTATTAAGGCTCTGATGAAAGCTGGTGATGTAAAAAAACAGCCCTGAGATTGTTTAGATTTAATTTTCAGTATTTGTTTTGAAGGATGTGATGTCTGTTCTCTTCAGTGCTAAAGTACATTTGGGTTGGGTATGACATTCCTCATTCAAACCCTATTGTGTATCCTGACCTGTGGCTTAAGTGTTGATAGTTGGTTTCGTTGCCTTTAGCGTGCTGCTTCCATGACAAGCACAAACAGAGTGGTGTGATGCTTCGCTAAGATCAGGTCTCTTTGTGGTGGGTTATCTCCTCAAGGAGTCACACAATGCATAGAGCTATGCCAAGAACCTGGTGCCTTCCAGAAAGGTTAGGAGAATCAAGTTCTTTATAACCCCATGGTTAGAACTTACCAGCTATTTTATTTATTAGCAACTTGTTAAACTGCTTGAGAAACTTGATTTTATGTAATTCATTAAAAATACCATTTTGAAGAGGTCTTTTGTTGTGTTACTGCCTTCAGCATTCTGGGATGGGATTTGAGATTGCTTATTTGTCCTTGGGGCCTGTCACAAATGAGTGGTTCAGAGGCCACCTAAAGAATCACCATCAAAGGTATTAGCAGAAGGTGATTTTAATAGACATTTATAAAAGCGCGACTTAACATTGAGTTCGATGGCAAGGTTCACTCTTATCACTTACTACATGGATAAAGTATACCAAGGAAAATCATGTTATAATTGAGCGAGAATGATTTATACAGAGACCGAGGACGAAAAGGGTAAGGGAGAACCTGATCGACGAGGTTCAGAGAAGACCCAGCTGGATCCAATCTTAGTCTCAGACTTGGACCGTGGCTTATGTCTAATACAAAAAGGGTAAGGAGACCCTCCCGTCGAGTCACGAGATTGAGAGAAGAGCCAGCTGGATCCACTCCTACTCCCAGGCTTGGTCAATGGTTTATATCTAATACAAAAAGGGTAAGGAGACCTTCCCATTGAGTCATGAGGTTCAGAGTAGACCCCCCCCCTTGCTTTCTAAACTTCTCAGAGAGGAGGCTAGGTACAGTTGGATCTACCCCAGTCTCAGACTTGGTCAGCGGTTTATGTCTAAGGGATTATATGTGTTCAGCAGCAGTCTAAGGTTCATTCACAGTTTTAAGGTAGATCACAAGATTTCAGCAGCACTTAATCATTAACTAATTTAACATTTACAAAGTAAGTTAGTAGAGTCTATTACAATCACGACAGTGACTTAATTACAGATTATGCTTACTAGTTCACGCACACAGACACACACATAGAAATAAGTATAAATGCACAAAAGATATACCTGTTAAAAATTCCTCTCCAGTTCAGTGAAGTACATCAAATGTCTTGGCATTTCTCAACGGGTGAAGGGTTGATCCTCGAGGAGTGTTTCAGCCCAGGTCCCGTGCCAGTCGGTGACGGTCCTCCGAATATCACAGACTCGAGAGTCCGCGGGCTCTGAGAGGCGTCCCACTCCGAGGGAGATGCTGGGCGCAGCCAGCTGCCGTCCAGGAGACCTCAAAGGGTCTCACTTGGGACCGCTGTTGATAGGTTCGCAAGATGATTGGCTTTAGTCATCCGTAAATTTCCACCCTGACCACAGTCCCAGGTGGTAGTTACTAACATTCTCAAGGTTTCAGTGTTGTTCCACTTGAGCTACGACTAGATAAGGGTGTCGGGATGACACCTGGGCCAGGCAGCAGGAGTACGTTCCCAGCCTCAGCCATGCAGAGTTTCTGATACGGTCAAGGAGCGCTTCACCGCCAGACTCAGTGCACCAAGGCCAAGGTTTCACGGGAATTTCTGAGACCAACAAGCGGCCCAGATCAACAGGCGGAGAGCCCGGGAGAAGGGGCGGGGAGGCATGCACCACCACAGGGCCCCGCTCATCGTAATGTAGCTATTCTAGTTAAAATGAACGATGATTCACTTAAAAGCATACTTAATTTTTAGAAAGTTGACTTCTTAAAGGGAGGGATTTTTTCCTTTCAAATAAACAGTTGAACCCTGTTATTTTCACAGTTACGAAAGTGCCTGAAAGTGACAAATACCAGAGTTTTGATTCTGTTGGTTATTTTATTTTGTCACTCTCCTCTGCTGTTTATCGTCTGTGTCATAACTGAAATAGAGTTTTTCCTTGACTATGAAGGTTTTTGTTGAATATTTGGCATACTATTTAGGGCAATGCAGCAAATCAGACTATTTAGAAGACCTTGAGTTGTTAACATTTAACTGACACAGTCATTTAATGTCCCCAGAAAATAGGAAAATCCACTTAATTTCAGTATAAATGTTTTTTAGAAAACACATTTAATTCGTTTATTATACAAGGTTTTAAAATTATAATTCTGCTTTTATCCATTTCAAGGTATTTCTTTGTAAGTAAATTGTATTATAGGATTAATTTTCCTGCTATGATTTCTTACAACAATTAAAATAATTCAGATTTTGTTTAGAATTAGTGCTGGTTTTATACTTGGCTGCTAATCAAATGCATATTAAAATATTTCTGCATGTGTTTGTTTACATACACACACACACACATCAATTTTTTTTAAGGTATGAAGTTTAGGAATGTGGTCCTGGTAAAGTAAAATAATATATATATTGTTACTCCTGATTTTCTCTTGGTTGTTTCTTAGAAACCAAATTCGATTATTTGCAGCAGTAGCATAGGTAATTTCCACATGCTATTTTGTGATATTACTGCAGACCTTGTTCTATTTAAATATTAGGTCTTGAATTCTCTTGCAAGGTCTACAATTTCTTTTTTCTCCTTCCTTTTTTCCCTTTATTCTCTTTCTTCCCTTTCTTTTTGTCACCTTTTTTCCCCCTTTTCTTTTAACCCCTTTTCTACCCTTTTCCCTTTCTTTGTTGGCATTGTCTTTAGTAGCAAGCCTCTTATGTATTTCTTAAAGTGTGATTGATTTCCTCTAGAATCAACAGTATTGTGAGTAAAATGTTAGCAAAATAGTGCAGTGTAAATTTGATTATGAACTAAAACGTTAGTTAAATACAGCTGAGAAAATTACAGTGTGCGTTCACTAAATGATGGCAGTGACCTGAGTAAATTTCACCTGACTGTGATCAGTTATCCGCGGCAACAACAATTTTTTAGCAAATGGAGGATGTAAGTTAGAATATATATATCCGATTCAAAAGGTAACTTAACTGTCTCAGAATACGTGTGTGTTGTCTTCAGGTAATTTCATTTGGCTGTTTGGTGAACCTGTGATTTGAATACAGAGAAACAAAAGCTGGTGATGAAGAAAGACAGTTGGCAAAACCTAGATGTGCTGTCTTGTTCTTTGTAAAGTCACAGGCTAGTGGAATTAAGTTAAGACTGTAAAAACTTTTACTGCTCCTATGCTTAGATCCTTAAGGCAGTGGATACCTCACGTTGCCTGCTGTGGAAATGAAAAAGCTCACCTGCAAGGACATTTGCTTCCTAGTCCTGCTGTGCAACCTTGTGTATCTGGACCAGTAGGAAAACTTGTTCCTTATTGTTTGCCTCTCTTCTTTCATGTCAAGGTTCATTTGCCAGTTCTACAATCTGCCATAGCATTGATGAGGCTTGCAAAATCCCAAGCAATATGAATAAACAAAAATCAGTCCTTAATATTGAAGAGAAGTGTACAATACAGTAATAGTTGATTGATAGGACAAATGTTTCTAGACCTGTATCTTTCCTTTTTTAACTGGTAGTCCCAACACCCGCGGTTTTGTCACCAGCAGAGGTGATTCCTCGCTGACTGCATACTCCTGGGTGGCTCCCATATTTCTGCCAACGACTTCCCAGCAAAAGGCTACTTCATGCCGAAGCCGTGCCTTAGTAAGGCAAAAAGGTAGGAAAGCTGAATGTAAATCAGGTTTAATTAGAAATACGTTTCCTACGCCACCAGAAGAACTGATACAGTCAAATGTACAAAGTCCATTCAGTGGTGTCGCAGAACGATACATTTGCAGTTGTTTGGCAGCAAGGAAATACTGCTAGAAGTAATGATAAACTAGAACGTAGCTTTCTTCTACTGCCTACTTGCTGGAGGTATATGGCATTTATTTCTGCACTGAGCTTCGTTTTCCTATTGATTTTCCAGGTCACCTTTAAAAGTTCGTTTTGTAGTGTGTTGATCTGTCAGAGGTTATTATTTCAAGGTCTGTATCAAGAAGTTGCATATGCTAACTTTAATATGTAGTGTGACAAAGATGAAACAGGTTTACTATGCATATGACAGAGAAGATTTGTAATTACAGCCCAATTAAATTTGAATTAAAAGAGGCGAAGGATTCCAAGAAAATTAAATTAAGCTGTTTACAAAAATAAAATAAAATATACATATATCATAAGAGAGACTTCATGTGATTGATTACACAAGTGCTAATTCATTTTTAAGGTATTGTGCTATTCCTGCTTAGGTTAAAAACAGAGCAGCTAAATTATATGGGTTCCTGCATTGATTTGTATCACCGCACAGTTAAAAAAATCCAGTGTATTTAAAATATTTATTATACAACTGTTTGTTGTTCATTCTTAAATATCTCTTTGCTTTTTTCTTTGAAAAATAAATTTAATATTTCACTTGGCGGAAGAGGCAATTTGTATTTAAAATGCAGTCATGAATTATTTATGAAACCTTAAAATAATTTTACCGGTTTTTGATCAGCTGCTTTGTTGGGAAAAAATATTATACACTGGCTGTTGGTCAGCATGAGGAAGAAGATCCTGATTATATTCTGGACTGCAACAGAAATATTTTCTAATGAATTTTGGCTGTCCTTATAGATGAAGCACAATGATTTTTGAGGAGAAGGGTTGATTGTGTTTGTATTAGGTAAATAAAAAGGTGTGATTCCCCAGAGAGCCAAAAGTATCTATAATTTCTGTTTAGAGGCTTTGATGTTATTTTTATGGTGGTTTCATAGAGAATAATAATTAGACTTCAAGATGCCACTTTTGAGAGACAAATCACAGGCATTTCCTCAGAAAAGAATTAGTTCTGTTTGTAACACTCTTTTCATTACAGTATTTGCTCTCAGAAAAATATTTTGCCTAAGAGACTTAGTGCCTTGCATAACTTCTTTTTTTAAGCTATGTTATAAAATATGTTCTTTGCCGTTTAAAATTACTGTAATTATTAATCGCAGTGAATGGAAGTTTTGATCACTGACTTCAGGTTGCTTCTAAGCAGATACAAAGGTAGCACATAGGGAATCAAATCATCTGTGTAGATGATTTAAGATGCTGCTGTTCTAATGGGATGGTTGAAATGCCACATTAAACATGAGCAGTACGGCACTGTGTTGTGAATCTCGCCAAGCGAGGCAGCTGGATAGCAGTCTCCTGCAGAGTTGTCTGTATTTGAGGGAGCACAGTTTCACAAACAGCAGCCTCCGCGGGGCTGTGATGGGACAAAACATCTCTTCACCGTATGATTCCTTAAACGGTCAGAGCTATAAAAATCATAAATGGGTGCTTGGATATTACTATTATTTTTTAAATATGAGTCTACAAAAGCGCTCGTCTTAACTAAAGTTACTTCATTTTCATCTGTGGATAAAGCACGTCAAGGGTTTTCTAAAAAACAGCAACTGAAAAAAGGTTTTATGCACATGAATGTGTAGTAAGTTGTTATATGGCATTTTACATGCCCGTCTTAAGATTATAAGCACTAATTTAGCTTTATGAGATCACTGATGCTGGTAAACGTGCCCTTTTCACAGAAGATAACTGAAGATTAATTGTCAAATAGGCCCTTTAGTCAGGAAGGGAGCTGAGGTGGTTAATTTATGCAGAAACATAAAGAACAGCATAACGTTAGCAGCATAGACGCCAAATTAAAAACTGATTATGAAGCCCTGCAGTTTAGTCCCAGTAATATAAACCTTCATGTTTATTGCTAAGTCAATCCGCAATATATGGAGAGAAAAAAATGTGTGTTCACCTTATTTATGGCCAAATTTAAATGTTAAAATACTGGATTTTTTTTTGGTCAAGTCTCATGTTTCATGGGCCTTTCTTGGCATTAATATTAAAATATGTAAACAGAGTATGTAAAAGGTGAAGAAAAATCTGAACCTTGTAAAAAGGTTTAGCCACAAACCAGTTAAGCAAATTGACTGTAGTCAGACAGCGAAAGACCCCAAAAGCATGAGTGTAAATATTGCATTGTTATTAAATTGTAGAGCGCAAGTAATCATCTCTGTTAAAAAAAAAAAGCATGTTATTCAGTGCATCATCACTTTCTTAAGCACATGGGAAAATGTTGTCTTTTTTCATGGGATCTGTCTTGATTATTGTCAGACTCAAAACTGAATTTTCATCTTTTGTATCTAATGGCTCGGCAAAGTTGTTTTAGATTAGTATTTTACACCGTGAATTGTCGAATCTATGATCTTGCATCCCATCTTCCATCTTCAGACTCCAGTCAATCTTACTTTACTTACAAAATCTCAGCTTTACTTCCCTGGAATACTGTGTGCAATTCTGCATGGCTGTATCAAAGACATATCTATTGGGAGTGGAACAAATGCAGACAAAGACTTCTAAGATCACCAGAGGAACAGAGGACATGACAGAAAAGCTTGTTTAGTCTAAACATGATGAAACTTGCCTGTAAAGGCAGGCAGAAATAGAGTACTGGGAAAGACATTTTAGCAGAATATGAATACTGGTGAAGAACTACGAATATATTTTGGTTAGGTTATTTGTTCCTAGGCTGCCTCCTTGTCTCTTCCCTCCCACACCAGTGTTGTGCGGCTAGTGTTTACGTGGGTATGTGGAGAACCACATCAGGAAGCTCATTTGAGCAGAGAATCCTGTCCATTTGCTCCTGCCAACTTGGATCAGCATCCTGATCGAATTTGCTGTGTTGGCACAACAGAATGAGTAGTGAAAATCTAACTGCTGAAAATGGCACTGGATTATCTCACACAAGTGATACCCCAGGTTCTTCCAGTCCTTGAGATATGAGGCATCAGAATTAAAGTCCATGATTTAATTCCATCTTATTGAAGTGATGCAAAAATGAACTGCTCCAAATGTAAACTATTTCAGCTATTAAATTTGCCAATCTACATACTTCTGATTATTAGTATGTTTTTTTAAGCAAAGTCACTGTGATTGTTACCATGTGTAGTCTGGTTAAAGTTAATGTCTCATAATTGTATGGAAATCAAACTTTTGAATTGCATCCACACTAGGGGGCTGTGTTGCTTTAACAATGTCTGTTTCAAAGAGCTGTATACTAAGAGCAGAACCCAAAATCTATAAACAAGTTGTAAGCACTACTTTTCCCTGCATAAAAAAGGGGATGGCAGCAGAAAAGTAAAGGGGAATGACTTGCAATTTAGACAAATAAAAGGTAGGAGCAAGGAAATTTTGTTATATGTATACTTAGATGAAATGTTGAAGTTTAAGAATGAAGCGATGCTCTCATTGTCTTGAGATGAGTGGAAAGGCTGACAAAGGCACCCTCGTTACTTCAGCCCTAATGTGGCGCTTCAGACCTAGGGTGCATAACCCATTTTGCTGGAATTGGGGACAGGTAGGCTGCTTTTCATCAAGATTTAACAACCTAGCATTTTTTTCCTCCATAAAGGGGAATTTCTGTACACTGCATATCCCAGTGCTTCTGCATTAGTGTTCTATTTCTTCGGCTGCACCAGTTCCTGTATCACTACATGTTGTAGGATTGCTTTGTTACAAATACAGGCACTCCTTAAACTATCTTTTTAGGAAGCCGCCTGCTCTTTATCCCAAACAAAATTAAGATTAATTGTTTAATGTCTTCTCCAACTTGCTTTCCAGGCCTCATCAGGACATTGACGTAGAGGCATACTGAAACTCGAGTGGATGCAGTATTGGAAAATTAACTGAAGGGACCTCCTGCCATTGTAAAGGCAGGTAATGTATTTTCTGTCTTCAACCCTTTTAAATACTCAGTGGATCTAAGCAACTCTATTAACAGATTGCCTTCTTGGTTAACTGTGTGAAAAAGGGTATTTTAAAGAAATAGGTTTCTTATGGAATTTATATTTGTACTAAAATGCCATAGAGCTATTAATATTGTTCCCAGGAAGTTAAAATAGGTAGCATCTACCATAGTAGGGTCCTATGTAGATGATCTAAGTTCCTTTTCAATTCCTAAGCCTATTCTTTCATATTGTGTAGGCATCTCTGAAGAGCTAGAACCCACTAATAGGAAGAGTTAGGTATAGGTATCAGGATGTAGGTAGAATTTAGACCATCTTGCCAACTATTGGCACCAGGTCACATAATAGTAGAGCTTCATCAGTTGTTTCACTGATTAATCTGCATATTCTTTTCAAAAATACAATAGTTGTATCTGCTTTGCAGGAGAGCCCATTGCGACAATTTCTGTGCTTTCATTGTTTTAAGAGTATGCCTCTATACATGTCTTGGCATGATAATGTTTATCATCAGTAAATTACTCATTTGGTGAAAGGAACTGATACAGGAATTGGTAGATCATGGTTTTACTAAATCTCCAGTTGGTAAATCTGGGTCCTGTAGCAAGAATAAATCCTGTTCCTTGCACTTTTGCTATGTTTTAATAAAAACATTGGCTGCCTGAGAACTGAGAAATGAAATTTTCTGACATTTTTATTGTCTCTTGAAAAGTATGACATGTCAGAGATGTGAATGACTGAAATGCTTTTTAGTGGACAAGTTTTTGAAAATATGTTTCTTCACTGCCACAGCCCTAAATTAACACTGAAATTTGTACTGGGAAGCCAAGCCATAAACAACAGAGGGGGAGAATAGGGAGCCACTGGGCCCCTAACGGTACCTCCACTTGCTGCAGAAAAAGGTAATGTTGCCAGTAGTGTTCACCAAATATCAGCAGGCCAAAGGGAATGAACTTAACCGAAGTGAAAGCTGTGGTCAGTGAAGAATGGCAGCTCCTAAAGCTGTTGGGGTATAATACATGCCTATCGTTGAAAACAGGGTCAGGAGTCAGCGGGCAGTGTTTGACACGGTCAATATATAAGCCCGGTTAGAATTGCAATTCAGACTATCCCTTTAATGTTGGAAAAGGGTCTTGGGTAGAGTAGATTTAATTTATTGTCCCTTTAGCAATTATATATATTAAGCAAATCTCCAAATGCCAAATTTGCTATGGACCAATAGATTTTATATTTATATTATTTATTTTACATTTTATATTTATATTTATGAGGAAGGATTTCCATATTAACGGTACTGTTAAGCAAAGAACAATGAATCCTCTCATGAGGAACAAAAATTCTGTTATCTGTCCTCATCATGTCTTAACCTAATAAGTGACATATGTGCCCATATATAAAAATTAGTTTTCATTCCTTATTCCTTTGTATGCAAAAGAGAGAAAATGTTTGCTGTTTGCAGCTCCCTGTATTTTTATTGATAAAATGTTGTAATCAACACTTTGTCTCACTACTTCATTTCATTTTTTTAATGTGTATCTCAGTGGGGAACTCTAAACTGTACTTTTATAATGTCCTCTCTCTCTGCTAACTTTTATCTTTAGCTGCTGAAGAAGATTAATAATCTGCATACCTTAGCTGCAGAAGTTTAATAAACAAAGCCTTATTAAAACAAGAGAAGCACAATAAACCCAAAGGGTTCTGCTTTAGCACTACAGATTCATGTCATTTTTCTTGTTTGCTGTGTGTTTTTAAAAATTGGGGTGGGGGGAAGGCTGGAAGAGAACTTCAGGTTTTTATATTTAACTGAACTAACAGCATGTGCTGATAAGTAATAAATAACAGTGACACAGAGTGACTAAATAAATTGGTTTCCTCAAGCAATGATTCATTCACTGTCTTTCATTGCCATCAGGTTAAGAGACAGCTTCTTTTTGTCAGCCTACGGGAGAAATATTTGATAGTGTAACAACACCCTTTCCATTCCAGCCACAGCAGCCTTTTAAATGCATTGAATAGAAATGCAGCAATTAAACAAATCTTGGGCTGCTCATTGACTTACCAAAAAAATCCCTGCGGTATCAGTTATCAAGAAAGCATCTTGCAGTGATTCAGTGCATTTTGCAGGAAGGAAACACTGCTGATAGGCAAGGTTCTTGTACTTTTGCAGAAAAAGGATTGTTGGTACCGAATCATGGATAAAGTCCCTGATCTTAGTAGGCTTCTGCTAAGCACTCATCATTCAAGAATAGGGTAAATACAGACCATGTTCTTGTAAAAATTCTTTGCTGTCAGACCTATACCCACTTATGAAACAGATTGATCAGTTCTTTAAGTGTGCACCATTTGGAATATTTTCTAGTAGCTTAATGTATCATGTGGTTTTACTAACCTTACATGGGGTCATTGCTACAGAGAACGAGAAACTAAACAGAAAAACTAAAATTCAGCTTTTCTGACCTTCCCATCACATAGTCCAGCAGTAGGATGATAGAGTAGACTTGGAGGGATACTGCCAGAGTGAAATTTATGGGGCTACTGTAACTTGCACATGTAATTCAGACTGAAGAAGTCACTGCATTCGTCGCACTGATACTCTGCTCATTTCTTTAACTGGATTCCTTTCAGGATTTTGGGTCTGAAGAGCCTAGCTGGTCAAAAGACCATTTTCCATCGGAGATAATTGGGGCAGCTGGAAGAATATGCTTAAAGAGGAGATGGTGGCAGTTCAAGAGTTGCTCATACAGCAGGCTCCTTGTTGCATGGCTCTTTGTTAGGAATCTTACCCTGACCATCTGCATGGCGTGGTGACTGACGTGGTACTGTCTGGTGTCCGCAACAGCTCAGCCTCTGGCCCACTGGATATTCATGCAGCACGTAGGAAACAGGAAACATTAATGAAAAGAAGGGAATTAAAATGTACTAGGCTGTTTAGATATAATGAGTTTTGCCACTTGGCTGCATAAGCGTTATGAAAGGCATTTTCAATGCCTGGAAGGCATCCTCAAACTTTTTCACACCGGAAACCACACCTACTAGGAATTAATTTTTTTGGATCAGCTCTACTGTTTCCCTTGTCAGAGCATTTTTCTCCACTCACTTACCATACTAACACCCTCTAATGTAACTAAAGCAACATCCATAGGCTATAATACAAAGAGAAATATTTGCTAGTTATTTTCTATGTCTTTTTAAAGAGTGAATCTGATTTGATCAGCAAGTACACTCCTGATCACACTGAAAACTCACTGTTTGTAATATATTCTTAATGCTACTACGGTATTAGGACAGGTGCTGACTATAGCTTCTGCTTCTAGCTCAGCAACAGACCTGCATGCAGTAATGAAATTCCTCATTAATTATGCCATTTCTCCCAAACACGTGTGCTTTATACCTACAAGTATTGTTAGTCCATTTTTAGCTAATTATTGCTCTCTTCTGTTGTGTTTGTACTAGTTAGAAATAAATATTAAACATGCACAGGCTGTTATATGTATATCATTTATTTAACCTTCTGATTCACCTTTCCATCCAGTTGTCACGGAACTGTAAAGTGCGGTTCTGCCCTGCACAGCATTGGTTTAAGCCCGGGACCCAATAAAGGACTGCTCTGTGTGTGCATCCAGAGTCGGGTATGCTGCTGTTATGCCTTGACAACAACCGTAAATTGTATTCCTGTAATGGTGCTGACCAGTGGCAATACAAGTGGCATAACACCCTCTCAACACAGAAAGATGGTTCCTGTCCCACATAAATTTCCTTCTTGTTATGCGCTGCAAAGTTATAGACCTACGGCCTGGTTTGCTGATGATCTGTGTTTTTGTTAACCCTGCAAAGCTATCACAAAAAAGCCAGAATGAATTGAATTAGTGCAAGTCTCTCTTTTTTTAATTTTCCGTATAATGTCAGCTTATAGTTGTCACCTGTGCATCTCCACACTTTTGTTTCCTTTGGACTTCCTTTCCCTCCATAGGCTCTCTTCCTACACCTTATTTTTGCATCTTCTCAGTCAACGGCTGATATGTATCTTTCATTTTTTTGGTCAGAAAATACCCTATCCTGTGTTGTTCCTTTTTGAAAAAGAAATGTTATTCAACGCTCAACGTTCCCAGAATAAAAGACCCAAATGCCAACTATAATTGAGCCTACTTACATTCTGTTGGCACTAGAGGATTTCCACAAATTAAATATGTAATTATGTTCATTTAAAAAAAAGTCTGTGTTTTTTCTTTACGAGACTTTCTTTGTCTCAGTCATTGGATCCTGTTATACCTTCTCCTGGCAGACTGAAGAGCCCTCTGTTATCAGGTTTGTGCTTCCTAAATGGTACTTAAGGACAGTGATCAATGCATCCACTAACCTGCTTCTAATGAGGTAAAAAGATTGAGATCCTTAAAACCTTCCTCTGCACTGCGCCTTTTCCAGTTACTTAATTCACCCTTAATTAGGTCTTCCAGGAATCCTCTTCAGCATTCTGATGTCCTCCTTGAATTGAGAACATTGGATCATCATAAGATACTTCAGACTAGCAGGGACCTTGGGTGGTCTCCACTCCAAACCCTGCCCAGAGCGGGCTCAGCTGTGGGGTCAGACCAGGGCTCAGGGGTTTAACCCATCGGGGCTGGAAACCCTCTGAGGAGGGAGATGGCACCACTGCCCTGGGCACTGGCCCCACTGACCCCCATTCTCATGGGGGAAAAGCTTTCCCTTATCTCCAGGCTCTCTGGTCCTGCTCAGCTGGCTGCCCACCAGGACCCAGGACCTTCTCCCCAGAGCCACCCCTGGCCCACCGGCATCGCTGCCTGGGCTTTGCCTGCCCAGGACACGGCTGCACGGTGCTCCTGCCCCAAGCGCATGGGGGTCCTGGTGAGCCCTTCCTCCTGGTCCCTCTGGGAGGGACATCAAGACTAGAAAGATTATTTTGTTATCATTAGCACTCATGCCAACTAGAGAGTACATCTCCTTTCTCCACTCCTTGATAATTTCTTGCTTTTACTACTGAGGCACGTCCTCCTACAGCAGTATCCCACATTCTGAATTACAGCTGTTCTGGATGTGGGATCCCCAGAATCTTTTATCAGCTCTTTGATCTTACTTTTGGGTGCCCATGGTGAAAAAAATCACTCTACCTAATTTCAGCCTCTTCATTTAGAATGAATGAGAATCTTAATGAACTGCCCTGTGGAGCAGAGCAATCTTATGATCTCCTTTACTGAGGTGGGCAACTGAGGCGTAGAGATTTGAAGTTCAGTCCACAAAGCTACTCGGTCATTGTCGTGCTGACTATTAGAGTGACTACCTTTTTTAGCTGCTGCTCTGGGTTGGGCTTAAGGTTCCCACCTTACTCTTCATTTTCCCAAAAAAATGGGCATCAGGCATCCTCTTCACTGTTCCTTGCATGTTCTCTTGCTCTGCTCTCAGTCTAGTGTTTGGTAGAGGTAGAGATACCTCTTTCATATCTATGGGAGAAAACTGACACTCTTTTATGGGCAAACTCTGATAATCTATAAAACTTCTTGGTTCAGCACATTAATTTTTGTCGTGCAGACTTACCTCCAAGGCTAGAGCTGTTGTGCAGTTACAGTAAATATTAGTGAGGTTTTCATAAAGACAGAACTCATGCATCTTCACAGAGCGGTTTTCTCTGCACTCGTGTTCAAATTAGTTTTTCTTTTTTTACTTTTCCTGCACCTGTTTGTCATGCCTCCTTGCTCCTATCTCTCCGGTTTTAGGCTGTGGCTCAGTCTCCCTGTGAAGGTTTCTGCTAGCAGTGTTTTTCTCTCTTGGACCACATTATACGCCTTCCCAGATAATTAGAAATTTCTCTTTTGTCTTTAAAAGTACAGCCAGTTCTTCTGGTGATCCTGAGGCTTATATGGAGGAAAACAACTACAAATAGCATCCTTACCTGCCAGGCACTTTTCCTGACCCTGTCCCTTTCATATCCTTTTTCTCTTCCTTCTCTGCTTGTGAAGCACAACCTAGTTTAATGAGCCAAATCTTTCCCTCAGCTAATGAGAACAGAAAGGATCTGTGTTGTTCACAGCCAACAAGTGTTTTCTTGGCAGCAACTAGAGGTTGTTAACATACTTTTTGGTCTGTGGGGAAAAAAGTATTGAACAGGTGCTTTATATATATTACGAAAAGAAAGAGGGAGTATATATTATTTTATACAGAGAATTGGTTGGTTTTGTGACCTAGGTTATTAAATCCAATGAAGTTGGTAATCTGATTTCTTGGTGTTTTGATATAACGTTGTCCTTAAAACAAAACTGACAAAATCCAATATGCATTTACCTTTGGAAAAATATACTTTCATAAGTTCTTAGGGCAATAGAGCTTTTCTCAAAATTGAGTATAGAAAGTTTTTCTACAGTAGATATCTGACTTGACAGTGTTCAAAACATGTTTCAGTACTCAGATGGTGCAAAGTTCCAAGCTAAGAGAAAAGCTGATCATGAAGTGCATAAGTAATGAATAACATTAAAAATCTCTTTGTTATTGAAGGGCCTACATTGCTACTAGTAAAGAATGGAAAAGTGAGGGAGAGTGTTTACAGCAGCTCAACACCCTTCTTTTTGAAGGACTGCATGCTCTACATTAGAGTCTTTGTATTATGTCACCCCACTGTAGTACATCCTCTTATTCCACGTGAGACCAAATATTTCCAAATGATTAGCCTATTGTTCTCCGTTCTGTACGTATAACATGCTTTTATCGATTATTGAATAAAAATAAAAGAATTGCCTGAACACTGTTGTGCCTGTTTATACCATATGATGCTCTGACTTAGTATTTCTTTTTCATTTGATGTATTTTTGTTATTGAAAATATTTATTTTGCTAACACTGCTAATGAATGCACTGCTGTCATATCTGGATATGAATTGCAGGGGCCATCTGCAAAGAATGAGGAACAGCTCTCTAAACAGTTTATTAGACTGCCTAAATTTGTATGCTAGTCATACTGCAAAATTTAATTGAGGGGTGATTTCTTCTGTCAAGTATTAGGCTTGCTGTTATTGCAGGGTTGCAAGTTTTTCTGACTCAGAAATGCAGCAAAACCGTTGGCTTGTGAAGGTTTTACCATGTATAATAGGCTGTTACCATGTGAATAAAGAGAAATAAAAGCACCCTGCTACTATTTCCCTTGTGTGCATATATGCGCAGCATGTATGTATGTGCATAAATAAGAAGCCTCTCTTTCTCTTTCCTTTTTTACCAGCAGGTGGAGGTAACAAAGGCCATCCTTGGGAAAGGAATAACTGGAAAACAATATGGGAGACTGGATGGATGAGGTCTCTGCATAGAAATTCTTGGAAGAAAAATCACAGATAAATCATGACAAGCATTAATGAAATCAGTGGCTGTCAACATTTTCCTCAACTAAATGTTTTCATTCCATGAAAAACCACTGCCAGTGTACATGAAGGCTGAATGGACTCATTCAGCTAGTGTGCCTGAACTAAAAGCTTTTTAGGAAGTCGGGTTCTCTTCTGAATCCCTGCCTTTTGGTCAGGGAGTTAGTGGGCATTGTAGATTCCATGCCAAATTCTGGTTTTTCCTAGCTGCTTAATATGCGTCTCTCTATAGCTGTAGTAGTGGGGTGAGAGGGAAGTATAGACAAGGCATTACAAGGGACTTGGTGGACATTTTAATTTCATTTGTAAGTGCAAAAATTCTAAGTAAGGGTAGGAATGAAGTTTGCTTATGTGTTTTTGATGGGAGGACATGGTCAAAGCAGGATGTATTTCTTTAATAATAAAGTAATTTTATGCCGCACCAATTCATGCCGAACTTTTTAAGAGCTAATCAAAGATTAAAACAGTGCTGAAGCCCTACTGAGAAGAAGAATTTCTCCCCTGCAGTATAGACCTACTGCATAATCCTGCAGCAGAGCTCCAGGTAGCCTCTCCCTGGACACAGCGGTGGCTGAGGCCCCTCTGGTGCTCTGAAGCACCCCCCCACCTGAAAAGCCAGGCTCAGCACATTACAGCAGGCGTGTTAAACTGGTCAGTGAGCTAAGGGAGTTTTGAGGTACACAAGATTTTCCCTTTTGGCAGGGTTGCTTTTAACCCAGGCGCTGCTCACTGTACAGCCTTACTGAACAGTTGTATCAGTGTAACCAAAGGGCAGCACAGGGGGAAGAAAAAGACCCAGCCTCTGGGGCAGGAACTACTTACACTGACATTTCCTCTGGGCCAAAAGCCCATCACACTGTGTTCTAACATCTGCAAAGCTCTGTTAATACACGTGTACTTCATGGAACATGTACATGCATCTATCTTACCCGATGACAGCTTTTAATGGAGGAATTGTTAGTCCATTTCTTGCACATATCATTTCTGTAGCATACCAAGTTGCTAAATTATGGGTAAAGTTCCTGAAGTAATTCCTTGCTAGGGTGACCTGAGTGAGAAAAGCCAAAGTCACTTTTGTGAAAACTCTGAGGTCATTGAGGTCTTTGAAAAATGGTACTCCTGGCCATGCTTTAACCAGGTCAAGTCTTGGTAAAATTTGCATAGAATCTGAAGGTGTCTCTTGAAGGAACAGACCCAGCTTTGTCATCAGCCAAAACACGTCAGCAGTGGAAAGGGAAATAACAACAGGAAGAGAAAAATGGGGAGAAGAGCAGGCAGGTGGCCAGGACCCACAGATGTTGAACTGCATACAGAGGTGTTACAGCTGCGCGGTCCAGCCCCGCTGGAGGGATGGGGAGCTTTCATCCCTGGCAGCTGTGGACGGCCAGCGCAAGCGGGCTGCGAGCGCAGGCTGCGCATTAGGCAGCTCTGAGTCACTCCTGGCGAGGGCAGCGGAACACAGGATTTAGGCAATTCACAGTGTGTAGCTGGAAAATGTGTGCGTACCTTGACTGGGAGCCCGTCCTGGCTTTGCAACGTTATGCCTGAGGGGCTTTATTGTACCGTTGCAGGATGCACTGAATGACTTTGCAGGCTCTATTTGTAGTGATGCTCCTTAAGCATTAAGAGAAGAATCCTGGGGCTGTGTCTGACACTGAGTCTCCTCACCGGGCCTGATCCTGACCCCTACTCACAGGCCGATGTCCTGGCCCAGCCTCTCCCATCACTCTCCCCAGGGAAGTGCCCGATGCCTGGGGCAGGGGCTGCCCCTGCTCCCTGGAGGGGTGGTGGGATGGTCCTGGCTGCCAGGTCCTGCCCTGCCACCCCCAGGGCAGCCCCAATGCTCCTGTCCCCAGCAGCCCCCAGCCCCACCAGCACCCTGGTAAAGGTGATTTTTTGTCTTTTGCTTCATTTTTCTTTAGCATTATTTCCTTCTGTGACTTCTGGCTGGACTGTACGATCACGTGGCATTTATTCCTGCCCACGCCTAAGCAGCATATGGGATCCAGGGGAAAGCAAGTAATTATGTCTTAACATGAATAAAAATCAACAAGCTGTTCTGTGCCCATCACAGTCATTTTAGAAATGTCCAGCTTCCTCTTTCCATCTCCTTACCAGCACACCAAGAGAAATAATTGTTGAGAGCGGGATCTGAAACCCACAGAAGTCAAACCAAGAAGTCTGATATCAGTCCTCCCATGACTAGATTAATGGAGGTGGCTTCTCAGGTCTTTGTGGTGGCACATTTGCAGCCCAGGAAAGCCTGTGACCCTGAGTGTGCTGCCCCGCAGAAATACAGCATATAAGGAGCTTTGTACTAAAGGGGTCTCTTGGGAAATTGGCTTCATTCTGTTATTCTTATCAATCCTTGTTTCTAATCTCTTGAAGAGACTTGACTTTATTCTGCTTTAACTGGTGTTTGCAGTTCCTCTATATTCGGTATAATTTGCAGCTTTTGCAAACGTAATATTTATTCCCTCTAAAAAACTATACAAGGGAGGCTTCGAATAAAACCAAACCTGACACAGTTCCTTTTCCCTGAATATATCTGTGTGCCTTTGAAAATTTACACCACTATCTTTCACTTTTGACTCTGCCATTCAATCTCTGTAAAAGATTGTCTTTTATCCAAACAAATTTGAGTGAGTTTTGAGATAAGTTTTCATAAAAACGCTGAAAGCTGTACTAGCACCCAAATACAGTTAATCTAGTCCCATATTCCCTTTATCCCCTAATCGTAGAAGTCAAATAACAGGAAAAAACAGTTCAGTTTTTTGATCATATTTGATCTTTAAACTCTCTGTCTGGTGCTAGAACCAAGGAGACATAGATATGAACCTCTGTGCTAGTGCAACCCATTGCTTTCTGAAAGCAGAGCAAAACCAGTGTCCCTTCTCCGAAGAACTGCTAATACAAGGAAATAAAAAGTTCTAGAAATCCCCTAGTTCAGTGCTACCAACAAGTGTTTTGCACATGGAAGCCTCTATACCGTGAACCAAGACCTTGCTTTTTAACCATCAGTTCTTGAAGTTTTAGAACTTTTTGCAAAATTTTTTTTTTCTCCGTTTTTTTCCATTTATCAGATGTATACGTATGAGATGGTGATTGGCAAGTCAGCTTTTTATTCTGGAAAAGCAGTATGGCACTTGTTAGCTTTTCTGTCCAGGAGATTTGAAAAAGGAGTGAAACTGAGCTCAAGCATGATGAATCAAGATTTCCAAAATCTTGAAAGTGATTTTCTTTAAAATGTTTAAAAATATGTTTTTTAAACATGAAGTTCTTTTTATTTGCTTTCTGCTTTTTTAACCTTGAGTTGACATCTTCAATCTTTTCTCCAGAGAGGGGAAGCTGAAAAGCTTACTTTTGAAATATGAACACAAAACAAGAATTTCCCTGTGTCACATGGCTCCAGGAGCAGAGGCTTTATGAACAACGCATTTTGTGCTATTCGTGATAAAATCACACATATTCCAGCAAGCTTGGCGGTTAATTCCCTTAGTGCCCAGACGTGCATATCAATATCATTAGGCTGATACTCTGTGCTGAAAATCATCTGGGAAGATAAAATCAGTGAAGATTCAGGAGAGAGGCATTTAAGGCAGTGGTTTGTCCATCTGGCTCATACTGCTGCTTTGAGGGCTATTTCTGTCTTTTTTTTCCTTTTCACAGTTTTCTTTGTGTCTGTTTGCTGAAGGTGCATTTTACAGAGAGAAGAGCATTTCTGCTACTTTTACCGCAGGATTAGTTGGACTGCCTGTGCACTTGTATGAAAGCCACACTTCGCTGCGGTCCCAGGACAATAAAGTACCTTTTCCTCAGTTCAGATTTCAAGCCACCTTTACTTGTTGCGTTACCTTTACTCTTTCCCCTGCAAGCTTAAATTAACCTTCAATAGTTGTGGCTATTTCTCCCATGTTTGGTTTTTTTTTTTTATTTGCTTGTTTTTCTTCTTGAACTTCTGGATCTCTGAGCATTTCACCCATGGCTCTTGTGTTGACTGCCCCTTCCCCTCCTTTTTTTCCTTTTCTTTTTGCATTCTTCTTTTTCAGAAAAGTTGGTGTCTGCTGTGTTTTAATTATAGAGGTTTCCCCCAGCTGCCTTCTGCACACCCTGCTCCCCTCCACCTCCTACCAGTGTCTACCTAAGGTTATCTTGCTTTACTTATTGTCCACTTGACCAACACCATCTCCCTCTGGACTCCTAGTCATGTTCTCTGAAATCACTCCTGTAAAGGAGGTGTGGCAGAGTTTCTTTGTGCTGTAGTCTGTTTGGGGGACTTGACATCCCTGGTGTCCCTCTGACTGTTGCAAGCAGAACTGATGGGTGCAGGGATGGGGAGGCATTAGCTATTTTATGCTTTTACTCGTTTGTTAAACATGTACCTCCATCTGTCCAGTCAGGGCTGCTGGAGGTTGAGCAGGATCACAAGACGTTACACTAAAACAGCCAAAGGAGAGGAATAACATCTAGAGATCACCACATCTGGAGTGCTGTGCCCAGTCCTGGGCTCCCCAGTAAAAGAGAGACATGGACATACTGCAGCGAGTCCAGAGCAGAGCCACAAAGATGATGAAAGGACTGGAGCATCTCTCCTATGAGGACAGGCTGAGAGAGCTGGGACTGTTCAGCCTGGAGGAGAGAAGGCTCAGGGGTGACCTTGTTGATGTGTATAAATACCTCATGGTGGAAGTAAAGAAGACAGAGCCAGACTCTCCTCAGAGGTGCCCAGTGACAGAACAAGAGGCAATGAATACAAACTGAAAGACAGGTAAGTCCATTTAAACATAAGAAAACACTTTTTTGCTATGTGGGTTTTTGAGCACAAACCCAAAGAGGTTGTGGAGTCTCCATCCTTGGAGATATCCAAAACCCAACTGCACACTGTTCTGAGCAACATGCTCTAGCTCAGCAAGGGAGTTGGGCTAGGTGATCTCCAGATATGCCTCCAGTCTCAGCCTTTTGGTGATTTAGCAACATTTCTAAGCATCCTCAGAGTGGGATTTATCATGCTTAGAATTTATCACAGTGAAATCATCAAGGAATTTTGCTTGCAAGCAGAAAGGGATTCCCAGATAACTTTATTATATCTGCATATTGATCTCAGATGAAGTCCCTTTGCCCTGCTACCCTGATCTGCTGTTCAGATATGCTGTAAATGATTCCTGCACATTTCTCCAGGGAATCCTGACACCTACACCCACAGTAAGCCTTGTGGTGAGAAGAGGAAGGGTCCACAGAGCTTCTGCAGAAATGTGTGGATGCCTTCTGCATCCTTTTGAAAGCAGCTAAAATGCTTGGTTGGCTGGTGATCTTGTTTTTTATTCAGTTCCATTATTGATAATGTTCCACGTGGCAATAACTTCACCAAGAGATACTTAATGAACTTAAAAAAAGTTTTGAATATAAAGGTTATATTATCAACAAATGGTGGTTTGAAAGAACTAAATAGGATTATGAAGATTATCCTTCTTTAACAATGCCTTAAATTTTTATCTCCTTATCCCTTCCTCATTGCTTTCTCTCTCAAGACATTATGGTTTATTGTGTCTCCACTAGGTACCTTGCATATGATTTACACACTGATTGGCTCTGCTTTTAGAGCAAGGTAATGATATAATATCCCCATTTATATTCAGAGCAGTCAACACTTTCTAGCTCTCTGAATAATAAAACCACCTGCATTTAATATACATGGAAAAATGGGAAGGCAAATAGCAGATATGGCACAATCAGATAAGTGTAATCAGATAAAATATCACAATATTATAGCAGATCAGCATCTGGTAATGACTTGAATTTTAAAAGACTGACAAACACCATGGCCTAAAGCAATCAGGCATACCTCATTCGGAGCTACTTATCCCAGATTTGATTGCTCTTCTCATATGTTTCTGGCAGATTAAACATTCAGGCTTTCTTATTTTAACTCTTCCTGTGCTATGACTCTTTAAGCGGAAAAACACTAAGTTTTTACCTTTTTCTCCCAGAGTGAGAAAGCAACAACAAATTACGCAGTGGAAGAAGGAACCCAGCTCCCCTCAACGGTTGCAGTAAACTGAACCAAGCAGCCCTTCTGCAGTGCGCGCAGTTGCACATCAGTCTGTGTCCTCTGTCTCTGCAGCCGCTGCCAGGGCTTTGGCTTCTGTCCTGGCTACTGGAGAACTAGTGGAAACCGAAGGGTATTTTTGTATCTGGCAACCCCTGGATGAGTAGCCTGTGGAAGACTTTATTCGTGCATGCTACTGCGGCACCCCGGTCCCCTTTGAGGCATCCTGCAGTTACTGTAACACAAACAACACAAATCAAGCAACATCATGGTAGAGCTGGTGCTCTATGGAGGTGGGCCATCACCTGTCCTCTAGTTATTTCTATGTCTCCGTCAATAGCAAGTCTCAGTTGCTAATGTGGGTGCTGGAGTAGCACCTAAAAATGATGTTAGGAGCATGTTCCTCTCTCCTCCCCTCTCCTTGCCTCCTCCCTGACCTTTTTATGGTATATTCTCCTCTCATTTGGACAAACACTTCTGATTCTGTCAGGACCGCTGATTACGTGCAATAAAATACAGCTGCAAGCACTCTGTTGTACTGCTTGGTTTAATATAAGCATTGGTGGTGAGGAGCGGCTCTAGTTTCTTCTTTCTGATTTGGTGTTCCAGGTGATACTACTCCTGGAAAGCATATCCTTTGCCTTACGTGTGGGGTATGGGGAGTTCATTTGCTCCTGACTACTGAGCTTGTGATTGGACTTTGCACACTGCAAATTGAAACACTGCATCTCCAGAGTGTATTGGGAGCTACGTGCTTGCACTTGAACTAAATGTTATGCAAGTCTTTTTTTTTTTTTTTTTAATTACATCACAGGACTCTGTGCTTACTGTAGCATCAGAAAACTTTTTACTACAGCCAAAAACATGCAAAAATAGAGCATCTGAGGAAGAAAGGCAACAACCTACAGCTGTGCTTTTTCCCTGTTTGATCACACCTGAGATTAAATAACATCTCAGATATTTTGCATGTAACTATGAGAGAGATTCTACAGTCAGAGGATATCAACATGCTTTATAAATGTAAAATCTGAAAGCTAAATGGTGCCATTGGGTCCCACGTGCACATTTGCACCAGCCCTGGAAGAAATCTTATCCAAAGAGGGGTGTGCACCTTGGGGAGGGACCTGTGGAAGATATTATCCTAGTAAAGGCAAGGCATTTTTAATATCAGCACAGGTTAAGTGCTCGTTTTAACTCACCAGTCCTCAATAAACAGTAACAAGTGTTACTATTGCATCAAGACTTCTTTTAATGAGGAACTGTCTTGGCATCATCTTGGCTCCCATGAACTGGACCATGTAAAATAAAAACACATGATCCTCACAACTAACTGTGGAACTAGAAAATGACACTTTCTTGCCTTTGTTTCCTCTCCTGCTTTCTGGGTGTTATAGGTGGAAAAAGCAGATATTAGAATCGGACATACAGCTTAAACACAGCATAGCTTTTCCTGTAAAATCCTGCCCCATGGTTTCTTCACCTCTTTGTTCTCTCTCCTGGAGAGTCAACAAACGGTGAGTGGGGACGAGGTTCTACCCTCTCACTCTACTCGTACAGTATCAGCTAGAGAGGAAGGAATAACAGAACTAAACACGTGATCCAGAGAGTTCAAGAAACTGGTACTCACAACGCTTGGTGTATCCTATGCAAACTCGCTTCATCTATGGGTAAATATCGTGGTTTAACCCCAGCCGGCAACTCAGCCCCACACAGCCGCTTGCTCACTCCCCCCGGGTAGGAGTGAAAGAGAGAATCAGAAGAGTCAAAGTGAGAAAACTCATGGGTTGAAATAAAGACAGTTTAACAGGGAAAGCAAAAGCCGCACACGCAAGCAAAGCAAAACGAGGAATTCATTCTCTCCTTCCCATCGGCAGGCAGGTGTTCAGCCATCTCCAGGAAAGCAGGGCTCCATCACGTGTAACGGTTACTTGGGAAGACAAACGCCATCACTCTGAACTTCGCCCCGTTCCTTCTTTTTCCCTTAGCTTTATATGCTGAGCATGACGTCACACAGTATGGAATATCCCTTTGGTCAGTTGGGGTCAGCTGTCCCAGCTGTGTCCCCTCCCAGTTTCTTGTGCAGCCCCAGCCTGCTCGCTGGTGGGGTGGGGTGAGGAGCAGCAAAGGCCTTGACTCTGTGTAAGCACTGCTCAGCAGTAACGAAAACATTCCTATGTTATCAATGCTGTTTTCAGCACAAATCCAAAACACAGCCCCATACCAGCTACTAGGAAGAAAATTAACTCTATCCCAGCCAAAACCAGCACAGTAAGAAACGCATGGAAGACATGACCAAAATGTCACAGCAAATCAGGAGCAGAACAAGGAAAAAATGTTAAAAAATAAGTGTTGCTTCCTGTCATATGTTTAAACTTTATGAAACACAAATATAGATTTTTTTTTCTTTCTTTTGCAAATTACACAGATTTCTTGAATTTGGAGAAGGAAACTCAAACTATTCCTGCCACTAAATTCACTCTTATAGGTGTATATTCTTGTACTGCTTCATTACTGCAAGGGATCAGTGATCAAATATATTAGGCATCCATTGTGTACAAGGAAAATAAATGAGGGATGATTTGTCATGAGTTCTTTCTTTGTATTAATGTGTGGCACAGAGGTGAGATATGATCTGTGTTTTCTTTTGTCTTCCATCCCTTAATACTTCTGATCGCCGTTTCATTGTCCTCACATCTTTACTAGGCTTCTTTGTTTGCAGTGTTTTGTTATAATGACTTTGACTTTCATAGGTCAGTGCTGTTGGTGGCATTACAGCTGGCCTGGACTGCAGCTGAATCAGTTTTGGGGGAACCAATAAAAAGTCACTGCTCTTGCTGGCCACAGCTTGTTCTTTGGCAGAAGTATATGTTGTTGCCATTTAAAAACTGACTAAAGCACATACCAATCAGAACATTAAATGTGCTTGCCAGGGGCTACCAAAATTAAGAGTGTGAAGCCCTGGCTGCAGTGAAAAAAGAGACAAATCTTTCGCTTTTTCACTGGAGACAAGACTTTATGCAAAATGTGTGTCTGTCAGTGTAATGTGGCTTTAGAAAGGTGGTCCAATGAGTATCCCAGGGACCTTGCCTCTAGACCTATTTCATGTCGGCATTGTGGGGATGAGGTGAGAAACATTTTGATCTCTAACAAGTGAGAAGTTCTGATTTTCACTCTATTTTTTTGTCTAAAGGATGGAAAGTGAGTCAAACTCCAGCAAAATTTTTTCTATTTGTAAGGCATACATGGCGAATGTATCCCCTTTCACAAGAGTTTCTCTTTTGCCTCCCCTTTACAGGTTGAGAAAATTAAGTATGTGTTTAGTTTTACACACAGCTTGGAGCTAGTTTTAGGTCTTGAGTTAGGGCTGATTCAGAGGTCAGCAGGATCACTCATGAAGGAAAGTCCTCCAGTGGGGCAGGAATATGCTTACGTTGCAAAGCATAAGCTTTCCAAAGACATGGGACATGAGAGATCTTCTTGCAGCATCTGATACAAGCCTTATCCTTCACCCAGTGTTGGATGCTCGCTGTCACCGCACAGTCAGGCAGAAATCCCGTTTGAACTCCACGTGGAGTATGAATGGTTCAGCCCTTCTCAGCAGGAGCCAACAAGCAATTTAAAGTCAATTTCAGATCAGTTTTATAAGAACCTCTAACACATTTGCCTTCCCAAGCTAAGGTGTAACAACAAGTAATCCACAGAAAGATGTTATACCTTTTCAGATACAAGTCACCAGCACTGTCTGGTTGGGCTTGGGAGTGCCCTGAACTCTGTAAATTCATTTGCTCTAGCTGTCAAGGCCTCAGACTGAACTCTCAGTCTGCTGGGTTTGCTGCTGGTCTAAGACCACAGGTGAAATGGCCAATTCCCTCTTTTTCTCCTGCTTTTTAGGAATTTCTTCTTACTTTAGAGCAATACCACATACTGCTATGAAGACGCATACAACTATGTGGACTGTAGTATTTATACATGTGGATTTTCTGCCTCTGTTTTCTGCTAAAAATTATGTTGAACTTCAGGTTTATTTTTACAGATATGCAGAGCATCCCTTATCTCTCATAGCACTAAGAGTTGAGAATATATTGAATATCTTACATGCAACTTGGGAGGATTTGAGTGCCAGATCACCCAAAGGTTTCTTTGAAAATCTGAGCCTAAATGCTTACGTTGCAAAGAATTTCTAGGTTACGGATACAGATTTCTTTTGAGAACAACTTGAGCAAAAGCAGCAAAATTCCCCCCTCTTGAAATTCTGAACCCATATTCTCCTCTTCCATCTCTTCCTCAGTTGATTTTTTTTTTCTTCTTCTTTGTCTTTGGCTTGTGATCTGGAGTATTATGTACATGAATATGTACAAAATGAGTGTGGTTTGGTGTGCTAAGAAGTGAGATTTATCTGCACCTCTTGGATAAATCATTTCCTCCAGTGCCAGGGAAGGGTGAGGTACAGAAACTTGGTGAGGAGTAGAGACAAAGGAGTTACAGCCCGTAAGATGATTGTCACTCATTTTAAAGAGAATACAAGTGGTGAAAATGATCAGCTTTGGCATGTGCATGCACTCTCCCCTCCCCCCCCCACCTCCTTTGTCCCTCTCTTGCTCACTATTCACTATTAGGGAGACATTTCCTGATTTATAACTTGAAAGGCTGCCATCTCTCTTCATCACTTGAAAGGGGACTTTTTTTTTTAAATGTGTGTAGATAAGATCTCAGGCAGTCCAAAAGATTGACATCTAAATGTCAAAAGAGCTATTACTCCATACACATCCAAAAAACGCCCACTCAGTGTCCTCCCAAAAGCTAAAATGAAGTAGGACCCTCCATAGAGAAATTGGAAAATGATGCATTAAATCACAGTTAATATTAATTATGCTTCCTTATATGCACTGATATGCTGTAAGACTGTCAATTTGCAGTCTGGGGGGCATATAGAGTCATTATTGCACAGGCATGCCTATATTAGCATTAATAAGAATCACTCAGGCTTGCTAGGGAGAAAAATATACTCCCTTGCTTACTTCCCATCTTACAACTACCAAAGATATTTTGCAACAGAAATGTGACTGAACGATTTGCAGCTGTTCTGAACCCAGGTTGAGAACTGCTGTTACTGAAAGCTAGTTAGCACTTCTGCTGAGTTCAGATAGCTAATTTTCGTCAATAATTGAGGTTGAAAAACAGTCGATAGTGTGTACCAAATATACATTAACTTCTATCTCTGATTGGTGATTTCTTTACAAATCCTCATGAAAACTATTTTTCAATTAGTAGGAAAACTCTGGGATTTCAAAGGAACTCAGATATGGTTTTAAAAATGTTAAAATATCTCTTGTGACTTGTGTTTAGGAAAATAGTAGGCTGAATAATGAGAAAGACAATTAACATATTTTCAAATGCGTCAATATTATGGCTTGGCATGTCCTTTTTCCTGTTTAAAATTAGCAATGACAGATACTGAGACCTTATTAATTTCTTAATGGGCTGATAGGCATAGCCGAGCATGCAGCAAAAAATAATATAAATTAGTACTTGGGTTTATAAACCTGTAAACCTATCGGGGGTGATGTAGCATAAAGCAAGATGCAGAAAGAGAGAAGACATAGGTCAAAGTCAAAGCCCTATATCTCAACTTTCTGTTCACTTTCTTCCAAACCCCAGGGACATTGGAATCAAATTCCAAAATAATTCCTTAGTTTTTCTCTAAAAATGATATTGAGCCAAATCCAAACCCCATGTTGCAGAACTATAAACCTAAGTTTCTTTAATTTTCTGTTCTGAATTGAGCCTCAGGAGATGTTCAAAAATTAGAAGTTCCTGGGTGTTTTTGTATCCCTAATTCAAGATGTGTATTGTGATGTCACAGTAGGAAAGTATGTGCTTGTGGGAAAAAAAACATTCACATACTTTATAGAAATTGTGAACATATTTATTTGGGCTTTCATACTGCTTGTGTGTATCTGCCTTCTCCAAGCTGTTCCTCTCAACACTTAGCAAGAATTTTGAGAGAGGTGAATGTATTTTGGTTAATCTTGGAGACCAGCAGTAACAGGTGAAGAAAATGAAGTCTAACATCTTGTCCATGGAGACAGTGAGGGGGCTAATTACACCGGCCTGCATTCATAAAAAACCCTTTATTTCATAAAAATTCTTCCTTTTAGAACTCATATATTTTTCAAAGTACAATGTGGGGGGAGAAAATGGTTTTAACAGAGAGGAGTGGAGGAATAAAATTAAGAACAATGCATCAAATATTCCTGGGTCCCGGTGGGGTCATAGTGGACACCAAGTTAACCATGAGCCAGTGATGTGCCCTTGTGACAAAGGTGGCCAACCACATCCAGGGCTGTTGTGGGAGGACTGATGCCAGGAGGTCAAGGAAGATGATCCTTTCCCTCTGCTCTGGAGTGCCGGGTCCTGTTCTGGGCTCCTCGCTCCTCAGTGCGAGAGATCAGGCATACTACACTGACTCCAGAGGAGGGCCACAAAGGTGATGAAGGGACAGAAGCATCTCTGAAACGAGAACGGGCTGAGAGAGCTGGGACTGTTCAGAAGTGAAGGCTCAGGGGGATTTTATCCATATCTGATAAATATGTGATGGAGGAGCAAAGAGGATGGAGCCAGACTCTTCTCAGTGATGCCCAATGACAGGACAAGAGGCAATGGGCAAAGGCTGAAATACAGGAAAGTCCATTTAAATGCAAGACAAAACTTCTCTACTGTGAGGGTGGTCAAAGACTGGAGCAGGTTTCCCAGACAGGTTTTGGAGTCTCTGTCCCTGGAGGTATTGAAAACCTGACTGCACACAATCCTTGGTGACCTAGTCTAGCTGACCCTGCTCTGAGCTGGGAGAGTTGGACTAGATGATCTCCAGTGGCGTCTCCAACCTCAGCCATTCTGTGATAGTATCATCCATTACTTGCCCATAAAAAGAAGTGCGTGACTGAATCTTGATAATTCTTTTAATTAAAAGAAATAATGTACAGCAAAACTCCCCAAATCCTAATAGTCTAAAAACCTCCAAAAATCCTAACAGTAAAATTTCTTTTGGAACTGAGGTGTAATTTTTTAATAGAAAAAAAAAGTTCTAAAAAGGGAGATAGATACATATATATATATATATATATATATATATATTTATTCCTGAAATTTCCACGATAAATAGAGATCAAGCACATATGCAAATAAATCACTGTAATGAACAGGTTCAAAACAGCATCTATTTTTAACCAGATACAAGAACCTTCTATTTATTTTAACTGGAGATTTCAGGGAGAGTCTGAAGTTAAAGCTGATTTTACCTTTCACTCTGAGTAGTGTAAGCAAACTTGATATAGGTGTCATTTCATTTAGTTATTTAAGAAGAAAACTTAAAAGTTCACTATTCAGCACTTATGTTTTGTTTTTTTGTTGTAGGACCGGTGGACATGTTTCATTCTTCTGAAAGCCAATTCAACCCTGAGGTCTGTTTTCAACACATTTTGGTTGCAGGGACACAATGAGCACCTCTATAATTTTCTTATGTTTTGATTTAATTTATTCCAATTTTCTATAGTACTGAACTTAAAATCAGATCAACTAGACAGAATGTGTATTTGAAAAGTGATTTGGGGTTTTATCTTCTTACTCCTGAATCTGTCAGAAGGTGCTTCTAGCAGGCACAACATACACCCCATGCTTCATCCACAGGGGTATTGCCCCTTGTCCAACAACTAGTGTAACAGCTTTTTGTCTGCAGCAAGATCTTCCTTTTGTTTTTTGTTTTTATGGCATGCAGCACAAAAGTAGCCAGGTCCATTATGGAGAATGTGAAATATAGCCACTGAACAAGCAATAAATTAACCTTAGCATCACTGTGAATTAGCTGGAATACAAGGTAATTCTGCTCATTTCTGATTTGGGTACCTCTCCAAAAACCTTCTCTCTTCTTTCAGTGCTTCCTTTCATGCCTTTATTGCTGCTGCATGGGAAAAGCGTCTGATCCCAGATGAATATCATATGTCACGGTATTTTACTACATATTTATGTTAACTTTTCATTCACTCCATCCTGACCTTTTTTCTTTTTTTTTTTTCTTGGCAATGTGAGAGCTGAATAAGCTGGAGGCCACATTCCTATTCCTTATGTTGACAAGTGACTGATTCCAAGGAAAAGATCATGGCTGGTCCAAAGTGCCACAGAAGACGATATGGCCCAAGAATAATCTCCATAATAGACTTGTGATATAGCATTAGGTAGTAGCATGATATCGTTTCTGCTTCTACTCCTTTTCTGACCCCTGTAAGAGATTTGGGTTCATAGTCATTCACTGATTTCTCTCAAGAGCTATGCCCTGTAATTCAGCAAGGTGCAGACCCCTTGTTTTACGAAGCTTTTCTGATTTAAAGATGTTACTAATTAAGGTGAGGATCAGGAGTCACATGTGAGTCAGTGCTTTATTTCAGCTGTGGTGAAACATGAAGGTATTTGTGATGCCTGCCATAAAGCTTCTTGGGAGTCACTCTAATCCTGTTTTGTCCATTACTTGTATCCTCTCATTCCAGGTGACAGAATCATTTTTTAGAAGTACATGTCATGTGAGCTGGTTGAGTGGAGAACTGTGAAAGACTTTAATAAATTATAGGTTGCCTTATTAATTCTGCTCAGGGCCATGCTAACAGGGCTGAATTGAAGGGAAATTGAACTTGTCCTTTTAGACTGGAGAGAACCACTGGTTTAAAAAAAAAAAAAAGAGAACATAAAAGTCGGGTCCATTTCGGCTGCATCCCAATTTCAAGGTTAGAAAACTTCATTTTCTCATCTAGTGAACAACTATAGTTACCCTCCCCCTCAACAGGGACAGAGAAAGCGGCCTTTCAACAAACTAAAATAGCAGAGGAAGAAAAGATGTGATGGGCCTGACTGAAAGCTAAGAGAAAATGATGTCTTGAATATTGCAAAGTAGCATGCAGTTTCTTAAAACACTTTCTTCTGAAACCCTCTGAGGTAATGATGTTCTACTCAAATAATATTCGGACGACACCGATTGTGAAGGACCAAAGTGAAAAGCTCATATCCCCTCACCAAAGCGTCTGTCAGATTTGAACAGTAACGTTGCACTTTGCTTGCAGTAGTAAATTAGATGAGGTATATAATCTGAGGTGCTTTTTCTACTGGGTATAGTAAGCAATTTATTTTCCTTTGCATTAATTTCTCTACATGAGTAACTACCAGATGCATTAAACTGTTAAATATAGACAATTCCCAGTTGATTTGTTGCAAAATAGAAATGCTGGGGGGGGGGTGGGAAAAATCTACCTATCTATCAATCCATCTATAAACTTACCTATCTACTTACCTTCCTATCTATGTGCATATACAAAAATCCACTTAATATAGATGTTATTAGTATGTCAAGTGGTGGAATTATGCTAATGGACCCTGTTATTGGATTTTTTGCAGTGGACTGTAAATGTTTGAAGTTTTTTTTTTTCAACTGATGCTGTGTTAGTGACACAATGACTGTAGTATTAGGAAACAAAAACCTACACCAGGGTAATCCCATTGCAGGATTGGGAGGGCAGTCAGAAAAGTCCCTTGCATTTCGTTCTGAAACATATTTTACCAAAGTCAGTAATGCTCCATTTAATTTATGCATTTCATTGTCACATTAATTATATCTGTTTATATTTAAGTTGAGTATTACTGGAGAAGGCAGCTAAGGAGCAGTGTGCTGTTGTAAAATAAAGTAAGTAGGTGGTGAGCAGATTTAGTAAGGAACCCATTGTCCATGGACAAATGAGACTGTTACAAAGTCTGTGTTTAAAATGACAGATAAGGTTAAGCCACAGAGATCAAACCAAAATTACAAAACTTCTCTAAGATTCAGGGTGCAGAATTTGTATTGAGGAGGTGAGCTTTCCTCTATTAAGACACATAACTTATTTAATTGGCTTAGAAGATACAGTCAATGAGATTTTTGATCTGGTTTTATATTTATATTTAGTCTTGCTTAAAGAGTAGCAGTAAAACTCTTTGAGCCACACATTGATTCCATGGATGCCGCTATAAATTAAAAAAATGCCATTGGTTTCCTTGCATTACTCTGAATTGACATCAACAAGAGTGGAATCTGACCTGCCAATTCTACCAAATGCACTTTTTTCCTTCAGAGAAACTAACTAAACATGAAATTGGCTTTGAATTTATCTGTGAGTATTATTGACCTATAGAACGAATAGAGATTTTTAAGTCAAGATCTCTGTGGGACAAAACGTGTGCTGATATAGTTTAAAATGAGTCTGAAAACATGTTTAAACTACTAATATTTACTGAAGGAAACTAGTGGCCAAATACCCTATCTCTTGTAGAATTGAAAGTCTAAATTGTTGTGCAAATATGCAAATTGTTCCCTGCTTTTAAAAAAAATAGTCTGGGGAAGTCTTTTCCAACATCACAAGTTGAAAATTAGTTATGTTTTATGCAGAAAAAATACTACTTGGGTTTTTCAATGCAGCAAGTAGAAACTCTGTGATTGTACAAGGCTATTCTATGTTCTGGTGTGTATTGTTCTTCGTTAGAAATAGTTGTACTCTGTTGAGTATCCATGGAGCTATTCTGATTTTATGGTTATATAAGAATATGGCATGTACATTTTTTCTTCTTTATTAGAAGAGGAAAAAAATACCTTTTTCTTGTTACAGAAATGCCAAGGGTTATTCAACTAACACCAGAAGCCAATAAAACCAGACCTCATCTTTAATTAATGAGTTCTGTCTTAATGTGATCATTATAGGTGGATGTCATTCATCTAGAAGCTATCTCCTAACCTAATAATACCAAGAAGAATGAGTTGACAGGACATTCTTTTTTGGAGACTAGGGTATACCTATAGGATACTCTGTTACCTTCTTTTCTTTTTAAAATGTAATAGAATGTAACATTTTAGAATAAGAAAAGCATACACCTCTTTTCTAATAAATTTATTACCCTCAACTGAGTAGAAAGTATTAGTTTCTGAAACAGCACGTAATGATTTAAAAAATGATGTTCATGCTTATTGTCACACCCACTCAAATATTAGCAACCATGTATTTCCAAAAGGCAAACATTTTGTGGAAATCCTCTGGACAGTGTGGAAACAAGCTGTGTTATCTGGGTTATGTTTTGACCCACTTTATCCCCATATGTTTTAGTTGTTACAGTCTTTTGTTTTAAATTCACTTATGTAGGGTTATTTTCACTGGATTGCAAACTTGTTTTTTTGAAGTTGGTTACAGTTTGAGGTGGAAATGTGAAAGAAGTGATTTCCAGTTCTAGATGACCTTGGAAGGGTTGTTTGGAGTTTGGTTCAGCTCCCACTGTATTTAATGACACAAACTGTCCTTGACTTCTGCAGTAGGATGAAGCCTGTAGGGTCCAGTCCTTCTGTCTATCGAGTATTTCAAGTTAGAGCTAAGCAGCCTTACCTTCCATTACAGTCAATCAGAGTTAAAGATGAGTATTTGCTCAATGTAATAGTCACCTAATTAAGACCTATTGTGGTGATTTAAAAAATACACAGATTTTTTCCTGCTCCCCTGCATCATAGTGAATATCATCTCAGCTGCATTGTAGCATGAGAGGTAGAGCTGACAGACATATATATCGGAGGAAAAAAATGTTTCAGATGTAACCATCACAGAAATATGGGAATAAAAATCTTACACAACATGCTGAACTGCCAAGCCAGACAACACTGGGAGAGGTATGAAGCATTGTCTTAAACCTCATTTCCTGAGGTGATATAAATGGATCCAGTGTTTTCAAGCTGACTCTAGCTTTATGTTGCTATAAGTCAGCGGAGAACTGGAATAACACATAGGTATGCACTTTGTTTTGAGGCTCAGCATGTATTAGACCTAACAACAAATGGTCACTTAGTGTTACAACAAATAGTATCTTGCCAGCACAGTCAACATCTGTATGCATTGTGTTAGGTGTTATGATGACTCAGAACAAAAAGAAAAAAATCTGCGGTGAAGGGTTTGCAAGCCAAGCATAAGATAAGACAGCAACAGAAAGGATGTAGTACAAAAATGCTTACTGGATTATAAAACTGGGCTTGGCAGAACTTGGGAAGTGTTATACTACATGCTTCCTCAAACAGTTATTCCCACAAACAGTTCTCCCAAGAATCGCTTTTTCCTGTTGTGCTAGGTTTTGTATATACTTTTGCAGCTTTTGTGGTTTTAGTTTTTGAGTGCATCACAGGTTTGTACACAAAGCGTAAAGACCAGTCCCAGCTACGTGATTTGAAAGCAATAGCCTCCATATATTCCCATCACTTGACCTACTGAATGTGTACATATACGACTGATAGACTAGTATCAGTGCACATGTATGAATCCCTTTAAGAGTCCGGTTTGGTCTCATGAACCCAGAGCATCCTGGACCTGTTGTGGGTATATCACAGCAGTAGGTTAGAGCAGAATATCATGTGTGCAGAAGAGCTCTTATGTGTGCAGTGGCCATTTCTGGGCACTGCCTGACGTACAGAAACCTGGTAAAGTCCACGCCCCCCCCTCCCCCCGAAGTGGCAATTTAGCAATGAACCAACAGTCAAAAATTATATTCTGCTGCCAATGCTGTTGAGGTTGGTGGGTCTGGAGAATTACCCCTTCAGGCAAAATAGATAAACAAGGACTTGACAGAGAGGTGAGCAAAGGACAAACCTCTCCTTCCTTTCTTTTTGAAGGGAACATGACCTATTTAGAGCCAACTTTCCTGTTCCACATGCATATGATGCCACTGGAATGGCTGCAAGTTGTACTTACATTGGAAGATTAAAATGAAGGACCTCATGATATAGGCATAGAGCTGTACAGTGGAGAAGTCACGTTCTCCTCTTGCATGACTGGGATATATAAGTGCACAGGTGTGTGTCTCTTAGCCTGTGTGCATGTGAATTTTGAAACCTTGAGCCCTTCTTGCGGATCTTGTGAAGGTTGTGAAGAACTTCTCAACTATTCAGAGAAATTTTCTCACATGTGAATGGAGCAGAAGGAATTGCAATCAAAAGGATTCCCGCAGCAGAGCCAGAAATTTTGACTTCCCTGGTCTTTAAGCTACTGCCTGAGCCACACCTACAGGAAAACTACACTGAAAGCACAAAAAAAGAGACCAGGCAGCATAATATAGCACAGTATGTAGGTAGCTAATTACCTACCATTAATTTTCTGAATACTTTTTCCTGAGATTCATTCATTTTGTCCCCTCTTGACATTATAATTGCCTTAAGAGTAGTGTGCAGAGTGCATATTGTGTTTGTCACTATGTCCTTTCTTCTCTTTGAACCAGGGGTAGAGGTATCTGAGGCTGTTTGGAAAAAAGGATGTTTAGCCAAATTTTCAGGTTGTCTCCTTTAATGCTCTGGGAGGTCAAAAGCTTTTAGTTGTGAAGGGAGGCTCTGACTGCAATGAAGAGACTCTCGGTGGTAATCACAGGAGTGTACATGGTGTGGAAGGCCAGTGCCTGCCCCCTTCGTTTCTTTAAGGTTTGTTTCAAAAATGAGGGTGTGCTTATTAGTCATGCTTGCTGTGAACTGCCGACAGTCTCCCTCCCTGGAAGTTGCAGTTTCTTGCTCTCTCTGTGGTTACATTCAAAGTCAACTAACAGGAGCACACACCAGTTTGAAAGCCATGCACTTCATTAGCCTGACATGGTGTTCTCGGCAGGGTTTTCTGCATTACCTTAAACACAGTGTTTTCAGGGCCTAACAGTATTGGAGCATAATGAGTGCATATTTGTCTGCAAAAAAATGTGAGTGCAGGATTGTCTGTAAAGGCTGTGCAAACACATCAGATGTACAATGTCAATGGTGAAGTCTGGCTGCTCTCTATGCACTGATATTTTTAATTTTTCTACTTGAAATGGAGGGCAGATTCAGTGTTGTAACCCGTATGTGAAGGCAGCTATAGTTGGATCAAATGCAATATTTGTAGCTTTCTGTAGTATTACTTGTTTTATGGTACCAATTGTCAACCTGATCAGAGCGAGCTACTGTCCAAGGGTTTTCACTGTTGTACTGCCACTGAAAAAACCTGTGTCATCAACCAGGGAGGAAAGTCTCTCTCTGAAAAGTGATCTCTGCTCTGCTCAGTGGCACCTGAATGGCTGTGAATATGGGAAATTCCAGATTCACACATGATCTTAAAACACCTGAACTCAGCTGAGAAATTCAGTGGTCACTGAAATGATCACAATGTCATATTGTTTTAGTAGGGCCAGGATTCAGTGTGTCTGACCGTGGTGTATTTACCTGTTGCAGAGGCTTGCAGCTGGCTAGTTTGGGTCCAAGATTCTTGGCTAGCAGGACTGGAAGTGTTCTCTGTCATATCTTCATTAATTTTGACACTATGCTTAATTTTATTGCCAACAATCGGCCAAGAGTGCTCTCTAAACACACCTTGCCCACTTTTTCTCCATCTGCTGAGCGACAAAACCTAGTCAGTGGTTCTAGACCCTGCTCAGCTAAGCTGAAAAGAAGGTACAATGGTTTGATTTGGTTAGCATGTACAGATGTGTTGGAATAGGAGCCTGTATTCGACTCACTCTTAATGACTGAAGTTGGATAAACTTTTCCTCAAATGAGCATGGAAAAGTTTCTTTGTTTTTTAAGATTATGCATCCCAGCTTAAATACTTGTGGGGAGGCCATCTTTTAATTAGGGACCATAAAGATCAGGATGTTCAGCTTCTGAGATAATAATGGATGCAAATTTTACTTTTAACTTCTTATGGTACATCTACTTGCTCACAATCTCTTGGCTACCCATACTTGCAGGCATCTGTTTGAATGGCATATTGCGCACTTTCAAGTAGGTCAAGTTCGTGACATAAAGCATAACCTAGGAAACATAGCTGATGTGTACAGTTTTTATAATGCTGCAGAAAACTTATCTCCGGGAATAACCTTTTTAGTGATGCTACTGCCAGTTCCAACATGCTTTCTTATACTCGAGTACATCTCATGACACTTAAAATAATACCTCCACAGCCAAAACAGGCCCACACGGAAGTTATGCCAAAAGTGCTTGCTATAATTGGAAGCCCTCTTGAAAAATGATGTGGATCACAGAAGGTATTAAAGTGTGTGTTAGAAGGTGGGTCTGCCTACAGGCAACCAATAGTACATGCAAAGGTAGCTCCCCAGCCAGACCTCTCCCCCCTCCCCTCCCCTCCCCTCCCCTCCCCTCCCCTTCCCTCCCCTCCCCTCCCCTCCCCTCCCCTCCCCTCCCCTCCCCTCCCCTCCCCTCCCCCCTTCCATCTCTTTTCCTTCCCTTCTCCTTCCCCTCCCCTCCCCTCCCTCGCTTCCCCTCCCCCCCTCCCCTTCCCTCCCTCATCTCCCCTTCCCTCCCTCATCTTCCCTTCCCTTCCCTCCCCTTCCCTTCCCTTCCCTTCCCTCCCCTTCCCTCCCTTCCCTTCCCTCCCCTTCCCTTCCCTTCCCTCCCCTTCCCTTCCCTTCCCTTCCCTTCCCTTCCCTTCCCTTCCCTTCCCTTCCCTTCCCTTCCCTTCCCTTCCCTTCCCTTCCCTTCCCTTCCCTTCCCTTCCCTTCCCTTCCCTTCCCTTCCCTTCCCTTCCCTTCCCTTCCCTTCCCTTCCCTTCCCTTCCCTTCCCTTCCCTTCCCTTCCCTTCCCTTCCCTTCCCTTCCCTTCCCTTCCCTTCCCTTCCCTTCCCTTCCCTTCCCTAATACCCAACTGCCTTTTGTACTGTCAGGTTTCTTCCTCTGAGTGAGGAAAACCTGGTCCAAATAACTATGTCCCCACAAAGTGCTTAGGCTTCCAGGAAACATTATGTAGTCACAGTCATCCTGAAGAATTCAACGCAAACCCCACAGCTGGATCCAGCTTCCCCTGAGGAATCAGCAAGACCATGGTCAGAGTTGCAGAGAGGGAAGATCAACACATTTTGTGACCATGCTGCTCATGCAAGTTCAAGAAGCGTAGTCTTCAGCACTGGCTCAGGATGTTGATAAGCCCTTCTGTGCCCTCACCTACCCATACACACGGAGATGTGCAAATTCACACAAAACCTGAAATTCTTTTTTGTTCTGCGCAGGCTTTTTTTCTAAGACTAGCATATTTTCAGCTGTGGACAGTTCAAATATCTTACTAGAAGTGATGTCTTTTAAAAATATTATTATTTGGTATGACCTTTGTTGCCTTTGCTATTAATTTTAGTACCTGCATGACAATTACATTTATTTTATTTCTTAATATGATTTCCTCTATAATGATGTATTTAGTCTCTTTACTGTGGGGACAAACTTGTTACCTCTTTCATAATTAAGTTCAAGTAGTGCTATCAAAGCTACATTATAAAGTCCTAATTAACTGTTAAGAATTACAGTATTCTACTGAAACTACTTTGTAATTAGCAGGCTACCAGCAGAGAATTGGTTGCCTGCCAGTGTGTTGGCTTGATTTTCACAAATACTGGAGCCCCTCTGTGTTGTTTGGATGGCAAAAATTTCAGCTGTAACTGGGCCTGAAAAAATTGTGGTTGTCTGGGTTGTTTTTTTCCTATATTTTGCAGCTATCTGGTACTGATTTTTCAGGAAGATTGGCCTAGGATCTTTTTACATAGTAATTTATGGTGTGGAAATTTAGGGAAGTTTGTTATAAAAAATATTACTTCAAATGCCTCACTAATGTCTTAAACTAGCCTTGTTTGTTTAAAGTATACATTGAGATACATGGTCTTCTTTAAAGCATACATTTAAAGGATACGTTTTTTAAAGTGTAGACCATTATCTGAACTGATAAAATGCTGTTTACCTCATGAGAGGAGAATCTGAAATTAGAGCATTTATCAGAGATATGAACTCAGTACCGTTTTCTTGGGCTGAATGCTGACCCCTGAATCTAAAGATTGTATTTTGAATATTAAGATTGCTGTCATTCTTGGGGATGACCTTATAGAAGATCGAGCTAGATGATACATTTCTGCCGTAACCTCACATAATTTCTGCTACCTTCTGTGTGCCTGCCATCTACTCTGCAGCTGCCAAAACCTTTGTCTATATCGTGGTTTGACCTGGCAGGCAGCCAAATACCACGCACCAGCTCGTTCACTCCCCCCGCCCTTCCAGTGGGGCAGGGAGAGAATCAGAAGGGTAGGAGTGAGAAAAACTCGTGGGTTGAGATAAAGACAGTTTAATAGAACAGAAAAGGGAAAATAATATTGATAATGATAGAATATACAAAATGAGTAATGCACAATGCAATTGCTCACCACCCGCGCTGACCGATAACCAAGTAGCGATCGGTACTTCCTGGATCACGCCTACCCTTCATATACTGAGCATGACGTCATGTGGTATGGAATACCCCGATGTCCAGCTGGGCCAGCTGTCCTGGCTGTGTTCCCTCCTCCCAGTCTAGCTTGGTAGCAGAGGGTAGTTGTCCTTGACAAGGTCCTTAGCAACAACAGAAAACATCAGTGTGTTATCAACATTCTCCTCATACTGAAGCCAAAACACAGCACTAGGAAGAAATTTAACTCTATCCCAGCTGAAACCAGGACAGTGTAGTATCCAATATCTTCTAAGGTGTAAGCAATGAAAGCTTCTTCAGGCTTATGTTGTTGCTGCCGTTAAATGTAGGGGCAGTGTTAACACCTTTTCCAGCTCTGGCTTATTGTTTCCCCTTGCTTCTTATTCATTATAAACTTGAATGGCGTCTTTCTCTTCTTTGATTACTCCCTAGTCAGGGCAATTTTTTGGTTTTCAGAGAAATCAGTTGGACTGACACTTGTTTAGTACCTTCTACAGCCAGCACAACGTGATGGTTGTCTTTCACCAGTTCCTTGGAAGCATGGTGACCTTAGCTCTTCAAACTTTAACCCAGTAATCACATTGATGTCACCCAAAATAAATACATAAAAGTAAGAAGTTTGCAATAGAAACCTCTCTTTTGGGGGACCGGAGGAAGAAGATAGTGCAGTGCATAGATCTAGGAGTGGGACATCTCCCAGCTCCATGCTCTTCCATTGTACCTCTATGCTTTGTTTTCCCCTGCTATAAAACAAGCAGAGTTTCAAAGAATTTCTGCAGAAATCATAAGTCACACAAAACATTTTCATTGCATGGAGTAAGGCAATAGTGAAGTGATTACTTTCTAGAACAAAGTGGCTATATGATTGGTTGCTGTTTTCCCATGCAGCAGAGTTTTAAGGAGGTAAAAAGTCCATCCATAGAAGTGTGTGACAGAGTATCAGCTTTCAGTCCAGAGGCCATGCAAAGAACATGTTATTTAGTGGAATGAATTCACTCTTTAACAGAAAGTAATCCATTTCAGCAAAACTATCACATATAATTTGGTGCAATTGAACTTCGTCTTTAACCTTTTACTATGATTTATGTGATTAGGTCACCAAAGGAAGTGGTTTTGGAAAGCATGATTAAACACTTTAAGGAAATAATTTCTATGTTCAAGCACCTTGCGTAACTGCACTTTTCAAGTGTTTGTCCTTCCTCATCAGCCTGGCTGCATTGAAAGGTAGAAACCTGTCCTTTGAAATGCTATTTTATTTTCTTAATATAAAACAGGTGAGAACAACTGAAGCTGCAAATGAGTTATTATTCTGATACTGAATTTTTTCAGTTTTTACTCCGTAATTTGAGTTGCAATATCTGTTTAGTACATTGCTACTCATTGTAAGCATAGCATAATAAATATAATGTCTGTGCAGTTTATCTGCTGCAACTTACCATTTTAAAAATAGTATCTGAAATTATAGCCAGTAGATAATGCCTGAAGAAACACAGACACCAAGGCACAGTTTGGAAAGAAGTAATTTTTGAATCAGCTCAAATTCTGTGCTTAATACCTTTACCTCTGTAATGAACCTACATTTCTGAAGAGGATTCTATGCTGTCCAAACATGTCTTACCCTGTTTGGCTTCTGGCATCAATGCCAACATGCAGTGAGAGCTACAAACTATTCCAGTGGTGAGCAGGTTGTGACCCATCAAAGTTCACCAGCTCACTGAACAGTGATTAACATTTAAAATGTATGCAAACTAGTCTCCTAATTAAAGTTCAATAATGTAAGGCTTTGACCTGTTCGTTGCCTTTGGAAATAATCAGAGAAGAGAAGCAAGGTGCTTATCAGCAGAAGTCATTATCATAAAAGGCCAAATTCAGCACATCTCCATTCCACATCTTCACCATGTTGGCTAGTCATCAACAGAGACAGACACAGGTCACAAAATATGAGTGTGAAGTGGGAATATAGAAATTTCCCTGCGTCGCTGAAGCTTGTTTCCATCTGGTACTTGGAATTTGTTCCTTACAATTGAGGGATCTGGTTGCAGCTCTGTTGTCAGGTTCATGTTTAAACATCAAAGCAAAGTTAATTTTCCTCTACAATTTGCATAGCCTATCACTGTTGAACTTCAGTGAGTTCAGCTAATAATTTTAATATTAGATCTATAAAGGTAGCTTAGCAACTCAAGTCTAATCCCTGACCTGAAACCTCAACTCTAATCTAGGATATCTTGCCCGCTTATCTGTACCCCTTTACATGACTCCTATCCAGCTATACTCTTTCTCTCTTTCAATATCTCTCTACATGCAGCCAATATCACTTAAGTTTCTCCTGCTGCTAACATTGGGAAAGGAGTATTAGTCTGGCGAAGAGTATTTGCAGGAAATGGAGGAAGGTGAGTAGAGCTATTTTTAGAGTGCCTGTTCTGTAGTGCAAAATTCATATCATTAGTGTCCCTTAATTTTCTTTATCTCTGGGAGATTACCTTATTTTCTTTTGTGTCTGTGCATGTATACAAAGATAAAGACTAGCTGCAAAATCAAAATCCAAAGTTGAATTCTTCACATCACCATACAGCATGGCAGAAATTGAGGCATAATGTTCCATAAAGGGTCATGTTTTGTCTGATTCATCATTTGCATTGGAAAAAATTTAATCTTGTTTCTATGTCGTATTGCTTCACTGTGAAACTTAAAAAGAACACATTTTTTTGTTTGCTGTTACTCAATTAACTCAATAACATCTAGGGATATTTAGCAGTTAAACTAATGTTTTTTGCCTCTTGTGACATTTGAATTTCCTTATCTTACTATCCCTTTGCAAGATATCTACTGTATAGGACTTTTATTCTTCTCTGGAAACAATTGAATACCTGAGAGGAAGAAGCGTAAAGACAGATGTTTAATCTCCTTGCTCCTTTTTTATTGATATGTTCATGTAAAGGATTTGACAACTCAAGAAAGGAAAGGAGTGTAGGCTCAGTGCCCTGACTAATACACCTTCCCTCAGTAAATCACAGCAGTTTAAATGCCAGTAGTACAAGAATTCATGATAGCCTTGCTCTTTTCACAATAGGGCTGGCATGTATACTTACAAGTCAGTGCATTTCAAGAACATAATGCATTGCTCCATAAACTGCTTTGTGATAACATGTTTGTGGGATATTAGATGTTATATATCAGAAATCCTCATAAAATGTTCTCTGTGTTTATGATTGTTGCATTAAAAGAGAAGGGATGGAAAGGGCAAGGAGCAAAAGTTTATTCTGCAATCCATACAACACTATACAGAACACAAGGACAATGAACATCTTCTCAGACATCCTTTTGTAAGATCAGTGTTTAAAAGCCCAATTTCCTTCACTATGATGATGGGATTGATTTACTCCATATCTTTGTTTTTGGAGTGCTCAGTTTGAGAAAGATGGAAAGGTTGAGGTGGGAAACAACCCCCTGACAGAAAGACCTCTTAAAAGTGTCACCAGTTCAGGAATCCAGAAATTACAGAACTTGTTTTCAAAAAGATATTTTAAGGCAGTTTTCTCACAAAGAGGTATATTGAACTTTAAATTTTTCATTTGAACAATCACTGTTTAAAGCAGCAAGTCCAGCTTCATCACCCATTTATTCTTTGCAAACAAGATTATCCATCAAAAATTCCTTCTGAGCGCATGATCCTCAAGGTTAATAATTAATTGGCCATAGTGTAGGAGTGCCAGTCAGTCAACAAAGTATAGGACTCCAGAAATGATCATCAGCAGGGTGGTGTTTTAACTTGTTTTGTCTAAGAACAACAAATCTGAATGTTTATCTCTCAATTCTGCTTGTGCAGGTCTTAAGCAAGAGACCCCTGGGGATTTGATGTGGTCTGTGTGCTCTGACACCAACAGGGGCAGGATGGAGACTGTTCCCTCCTCAGCCCCTGCTTGGGATCTTGCCTGTTGGCCTTTGCTGACTTTAACAGATGCCAGGCTTTTGACTTCTTGAAATCAAGCATAATAAAGCCCCCCTGCCCAGCACATGCATACTGCCTGTTATTAGGGACACAAACCTCGTCAGCTTGTCCAGTGAGATTGACAGCAAGTGCCAAATAGAGGACATCTTTCTAATGAGACTGGCCCCCAGCTCATTTTTACAAGCAATTTCTTTTCTATACAACCCATCCCCATGGCAACTGACTATTGTGTTGAGGATCACATGTATCTGCTGGTAGCTAAATTTTGATTGTCTCTTAACCAAGCTTGATGTGAAAGGGAGCTGATGTGATGTGATGTGATGTGATGTGATCTTCTATTTGGTGCTTGTTTACAACAAATGACGCAGTAATTCTTCCTTCCTAATGCACAAAATAGACATAAGATCTGCTAAACTGTGTCAGATCATTGCTTCATTACAGATTTTCCATGGCTCCAACTTGATATCTAAATTACAACCTTTGCAAGCAATTGCTAATTATGGTATGTTTCCCCATTAACAGTTGTTTGTCTCATATTTTCAGCAAATGTTAATTGTGTACTGAGGGACTAAGCCAAATCTGTCACTAAGTGTGACACTGTAATAATGTTCTCCTAAAGAATGAGACCACTTAATCATAAAGAGTCAAGTGCCTAGTCTTCTATTTGCTTTCTTCAAACTATTTGCCATCGTGGGTGAGTTGGCTCCTGTGACCACAGCAATGGTCACAGCTGGTGACAGAACAAGACATGTCCCACTGTCATTAATGTTAGCAACTATTTTCAGGTGTTTCACAGTTCCTCTACCACAGCCTGCTCCTCTGAGGATCATTTGCCTGCATGGCAGCCACTCTGAAGAGGACTGCTGCTCAACGAGGCATACGTGCTTTCTTTACCCAGGCTCCAGAGTGCAGTGTTTGGTAGTCGTTAGATGGTTGCAGTTGTTGTGGAAGGTGTGGGATCCAATTACCCACTGTTACCACTGTATATTGAGATAATTCAGAAATGTGGTGAAAAGGGGGATCTGATTCTTTTGGCATTGTTTTGTCAGGTTTGGAAGAAAATTTGGTATTTTAGAATTCATAAATTAAATGACCCAATTTAACTAACATAACCTGGCAACCTTTTATCATTTGGCTTGGCAACTAATGCTTATATGCTCACCCACGTAAGTTTCATCATCAGATCCTTTGTTTTTCTTTCAGGAGGAAGGTTCATATAGTACGCATTTATTGCTCAGAAAGAATGTAGAATAGCTATAGGAGGACCAAGAGCCTTGGTGTGATATAGCCTGTTCACCTCCCACATTTCCCCTCTAACAATACCCTACTCCTAGAGTTTACCTATCCATCCTGGTTGCCATCATATCTGAACAATTGACAAGGAGGCTTCACGTGTTTTAAAGACTGCAAGGTCCTTCTAGTTGGCAGCAACAGGTGAAAAGGACTGCACAAGTCCAAAAGAACGAGAGGCTTTCAAATGAATCACAGCCCTCCAAATTACCTGCCGCTCCTGTTGGCGCTGGGAACATCTCAGCAGTCCTCATGGCAGAGAGCTCCCCTGTTAGCCTGCCCAGGCTACTGCTGCCAGTGGGTTAAAAACAAATTCACTCAGACAGCCATTTAACAAGGAGGTGATGTAGAGATTAGAGAAAACTTTGTAATGCTCTGATCTGAGACTCTAGATTTAGGAGATAGTGCCATGTACCACACATAATGCTTGCATCATTAAAAATTAAATTTCATAAGTATGATTACTCAAACATAGGCCATGACAATATCTGCCTGATGACGAACTACTGTATGTTAGAGAACAATTCAGTAAGCAATGCTACAATATATTTACTATTTAGACCAAATTTAATAGGAGAAAGAAATTACATTGCTTCAAACATTTTCAGTTAGATGCTGGCCTAGGGAAAAAGAAACAAATAATTTAATAAATTTTTGTGAACTTTTCACAGGTATCATAGTCTTTAGATACTCAAAGGAGACAAATATGCATAGTATGAAAAAGTGTCTGTAGTATTGTTATTAAATCTGAATGATATGTTCAGCACAGTATAAGAAACAAGTGCAGAGACCACTGCTATTCAGTTATCAAATCTTTTTTTTTTTTTTCTTCCCAGGACAGCATGTGCATCACAGCTCAGATCTAAGAGCTATAAAATATCTAAATTCATACTGTGCCAATGGTTCCCATTCCCTGCCGTCAGTTATTTATAGCAAAATAAAGCAAGATACATTGCTTTTCACTCACACATGTATTTAAACAATGCCTCAGACCCGGCTGAGTATGAGCTTTCTCCCTCATACCTCAGTCCTTGAACCTGGAATATATTCCCAAGAGGAAATGACCGAGGGTGGGTCCCTATAGTGGGTCCCTATTCAGGTGATGTGTGCTGGCCATTTTTACTGAAGTTTGCATTTTCAAAGAGGGAAATACAAAACAGAAAGAAGGAGGAAGAAAGCTCCTGAAACGACGATTACTTGTTAACTATAAAAAATGAAGAAAATAATCAAGACAGATGACCAGATTTAGTAAAAATAAACCTCACCATTAAAAACTAATTAAACATTTGCATTTCAGAGGTAAGTTTCTGTGCAAAACTTTGTGGAACGGCAGGTTGACAGTGAAGATTATTGACTGTAATTTGCTGAAGGTTTCTAAGTAAGTTATGTGCAATATATGAAGGATTTACTCAGCTTTGCATAGCTGCTTTATTATTCTTTTAAAGTGAATAATTTATAACTGTTCTCAGAGATCTTTTATCAGCCACTTATCTCCTTCAGCTGGACTTGTGATGTGGAGGGATAAAATGAATTGCTGTTTAATATTATAAGAATTAATCGGACCAGAACAGCAGGAGAATAATGAATGCCTTGATGGTTAAATATTTTACATTTGGCAACAAAACTGCAATTCAAAATATAAGGAATTTAACCTTTATCCCTTATCTGAACACTGAAAAATGTTGGTGACACAGTGAACTACAATATATTTGCTGCATATTGTAATTTTTGTTGTTGGTAACTAAACAGAACTATTTATTTTAGTGGAAAAAGTTCCTTGTTGTCTAACAGTTCTCCCTCCCAGATGTCCTGTGGTATTTTCAAAACTTTCATCCATCAGATGGGCTATATTCCTTACAGCTTTGGTCTACTATTCCAATCTTTAGAGAAATTAAAGTGTCCTTTTATGGATTTTACCTGCTAAATGATAACCGTGTGTTTATCATCACTACTTTAACTACAGCACCAACAGAAAAACTGTGAAAAAACTACTTTTGTGTGGTTGGAATTAATTTTGGTAATGTACCCATTCCCCATATTTTCTTGCAACATAGTCAGTGTTTTTCATATCTCCATAACCCTGCAAGGTTAAAGAAGTTGAACTAAAGAATGCTGGAAGGAGGAAAAAAAGGTATTTATGGACATCAAAACATAATCCACAAATGTACTGCACATTTATAACTTATTTTCCATAAACATTGTGTACTCTTCTGGGTGAGAAATTATATGTGAAATGTATCATAGACAGAGCAACAAGTATAGCTTCACGTACATATTCCTGCAAGAAAAGCTTCACAAATATTTTGCAGCTTTTTTCATCCTCAAATGATTGTGATGGTTAGGTGTGTGTTACATGTATGAGTAACATCAGGCACAGCACACTTTTTCTGTATTTACAATATTTACGCTACTGACAAGGAAGTATTTTCTCCAGATTTTATTATTCTACTATACTGCAAAAGTACATGGGTCTGTGACTCAGATTCACAACACACTTAGGCTCTGCTTAGTGAAAGTTACTCGTAAGTTTCTTTCTGGACCAAGAATCTCCCTTTGCTTTATAAATTTGGATCCCTTCATTAGCAGCTATTCTGTACCTTCCAGGAGCCTGTATCTCTGAGTGCTTTTTGTTGCAAAGCACCGTTTAAGCCCAGCCTGCTCTCATATATTCAGCTCTGCTGGACAGTGAGACTGGCTTTTCTGCTGTAGATCACTTGCCACCATGTTGTGTGTGCTGTCTTTAAATACATCCCTGTGCTTGCTGTGTTTTTAGGTGGAATACAGTACTCCACACTCTTCTGTACTACACAAGTTTCAGTGGTAATATCTTCCACCCAAATTAAGCCTCAACTAGCAAGAGTATCAAGGGCTGCAGAGACTTCAATTCTGTTGTTTTGTATTACTTTCCAGTTTGCCTGAATGGTATTTGTTCATTGACTTGTGAAAGTCTTGCTTATCTTATCCATTTTGTCCTCTGCATTCCCCAAGAGTTTCAGCTCCGGAGGACTTTTAGCTTTTTTGGTTGTACTCTTTTAAATTTGCCTTATGCCTGCTAGCATATGTTGCTCAGTGATCACTTAGAACAAAGGAGTCCAGTATAAGCTGGCACCATTATTTATGTGATTTCTAGTGAGTCTTGTAAGTTGAGTTTGTTAATAAGACAAATTGCTTATTCCAGAATCTCACCGAAGGTATGGATCCCTAAGATGGAGACAAGGGTCCTTCTGTCTGAATCTCTTCAAGGATGACGCAAAAATATCTGGTTTCTGCTATTTTTCCAAGGTGATTGTGGTCTTGACTGCTTTTGAGCTTCCTTGAACTGTTCCTTGAACTGTTTGAAGCTGTAATTTGAACCCAGTGAGACATTAAATATTTCCTAAAAATGTAGTGACAAGTAAGCACTCATGAAGACACTTGAAAATTCCAAGTCTTATTTTCTCAGTTTACCTGTTGACAGAAAACATACACATAAGACATTAAGCAGATGTTTGGCCATCACATCAGAATAAACTACCTCTTAGTCTCTTCTAGGTGAAAGGTGAATATTTTCTGTAACCACAGATCTTCTCAGCTGCTTGAAATGTCCAAACTGTGACTCTTGCTCCTTCAATCTTTATTCAGGCCAAATCCCAATCAATTTTAACAGAGGTTTTGTACACGTTAGTTATATAGGATTAGACTCTTTCTGGTTTTTTTTTTTTTACCAGACTGTGTCGTATAAGGAACATTTTTATTAGTACATTTCAAGATCCATAATGTATTATTCTTCTGTGTTTGGAGTATGCAGCAGAATGTAATAAGATGTGATTTTATGCTTGGAATAGAAAACATCCTAGACTTGTCATAACTATTATAGTGTAAAATAAAATTATTACAAACAATGGCTAATCGTGTTGGTCTTTGATTACAGTCAAGTGTTTTATAATATTACAATCTGGCTGTGCTATGAATAAGTCAGGGTAATTTACTTTGAACTGTAAATGCTCAGATAAGAACTTTCTTGGGTTTTATTTGTTCTCTCATATTCTGCTCTTCCTTTTAACTTATTTTTTTCAGTTTCAGGGAAGCTTCTGCTTTTATTTGGACTCTCTAAAACCAGAATATATTTACAGATTCTCTCATTTCCATAGATAAATGTTACAGCAACAGAGGAAAAAGCATTCTGACGAGAAAACTTTCTTGTATCATCTGCAGCAGGAAATATATTGGTCAAGAGAAACTTCTCCCTACTGGGTTACAGTACATAGATTTTACTATGCAATTTTGTAGGTGCAGATGAGAAGGCTTTTATTGTACAGCAATATCCACAGATAATTTGCTTTTCCTAAACAGTTTTGTAGGTACTGGATGGCTCAGGAGACCAGTAATGAGATAACCTTATGGTAATGGGATGAAGAAATTTTCACTTTTGGGTCACCAGTTTGAATCTAGTCTATCTAAAGATCGTTTAAAAGTCATTAAAATTCAGTGGCTGGGTAATAATTCAGGGCATGGGAAATCAAAATTCAGTTCTTCCTCTGCTACAAACTTCCTGTGTTACCTTGGGAAAGTCACATAGGGTGAGAGTTATGAAGATATTTATCATTGAAGTGCCTCCATGGATCTGATCCTTCACATGGAGACTGGCAGGTATTCACAGACACGATGTTTTAACATATAGTGTTGTTGGACATAGCAAGGAGCTAACGAACTGGACATTTCTATCCAAAAAAGTATGAGGCCAGGCAGGATGAAATGACAGATGTTTTTATCGCCCCTCCTAGGCTAAGTTGTCTTGCCCATGGACTTGATGTTTTTCAAGGACACTTCCAGCTCCATGACAGGGTCAAACTGCTGGTGGCTGTCCCACGTCGCACAGTATATGAATATATGGTCTATAAGAGGCTTAGGTGAGACTCAGAGCATCTGAAATAAGGAGCCAGGTTTGCTTATATATTTTTAATGAGGACAGATAAGGACTAGGGAATTGCTTTCTGGACATGCTGTAGTTAAATGTCACAAATACGCTTTGCCTCCTTGTAGGGAGCATGCTCATTTTGCCCCTTTATAAACTTTTAATGGTATTTATCTAAAATTAGATGTGCTAAGTTATATCAATGTCAGGAATTTTCATAGCAAACACCTGCCAAACCTTCCACACAGTGAAGCAATGCTCTGCATTAAAAATGACCTCGGATCCCAGCTGGGAGCAGCTCCCAGCTAGTGCTGAAACTTCTGCTGGTTTCAGGATAAAAGGGAATTGAGCCATTGTCTATGAATTCAATCCTGCACAACCATGTGAAGAAGCGAAGACAGACAGAGGGTTTTTATTCACCTACTTTTGCTGCTGCTTCGTGTAAATAATGTATGCAATTTCTCAAACTCCATGCAAGTTAAAGGAAGGGAAAGGCACTCCATAACATTTAAAATAATGCAATAAGTATATAAATAAATAAATAAACAGGAACAAATAATCAAGCCAATACATCTACTTTTGTAAGAATGGTCAGACTAAGTACTTTACAAATGCTTGTTAAGCTCTTCTTAATTACAGATAATAGCCTCACACTGTGCCAAAAGGAACTGCCACTGCCATTTTCAACTTAGGACACAAAGTTATATAATAAATATTATTTGGTGGTCATCACTAGAAATTTGAGTTTTGATGTATAAATCGGACTGTTCCCACACAACACAACCTATGTGAGAGCTGATTTTCTTCTTGAAAGCATCATTTTTTATAAAAAGATTCTCTTACCAGTCTAAATGCAGAGCACCTGAGTGGGTATACATTGACGTCTGGCATTTGTCTTATGACTCAGTGCTAGACAAAGCCATGTCTCTAACCAGCAGCAGAGACAGCCAAGTAAATGAGCATTTTACACATTTTATCGCTCACTTTTCAAATACAGCATTATAGCTTCAGCTTTCCCCTTTTGAACCTGTATGATATGCGAGTGCTTACCGAACACTAGAAGCTAGTTCTCTTCCAAGCATCAATGTGAGTTCAGTGCCTGATATTCAGATTATATTATGGAGATTCCAGGTATTCCTAAATAAAAGGAAGAAAAGCCTAGTCACAGCATGATTCTGGATCAGTGGTAGGCACAATCTGCCCTGAAGTGATCCTTATCTGTTTGGATTGGAATTTTAGAACAACTCACACTTAGCAACCTAGGTGTACTGAGCAGGTAATCCTATAGCGGAGATTATAAAATTAAAATATTAGATAGCCTCATATAACCTAAGAAAGTCTATAGAACTAAATATTTTCTGCCTTTGCTAAAGGGAAAAGATGCACTGTGCACCTGATTGACAGCAACACTGTTGTTATTTATGTTTGTTATTACATTTATAGTCATGTGCCCATTGTGCCCAAACTGCTATATATACTCACAACAAAAGGATGGCCCTTGTCCTAGGGAACCTTCAGACTAGGTAAAAAGCCAGGAGCAAGAAAAATGTATTCCCTGACTGCTAGTTTCCAAGGAAACAATGCTATATCTGTTGGCATAGCAGACAGTTGCCACTTTCAGGGCCTTGGTAGCATAATTGCTGGCAGCTATTTTTCTATTGAGTTCATTATTAAAATGAGGTTTCATCCCCATTTCTTGAAGAACACATGAGAAATCTGTTATTTCCTATCTTAAACTCTGGAAAAATAGCCTTTATATAGTATCAGCAAAGCAAATGCAGTGACCTTAATGATATATTGCAATGTAGCAGGTTTTTTGATTACCAGGTCTGTACTCATCTTATATACAAAGTCAGAAAGTATTACTGAATAATTACTGAATAATTACTGCTCGTTTACGTATGTTGCATTAAACTAGGTCGCTAGGTCCCAGCCTTTAAGTCTGTGCCAAGGTATTATCTTGTCTGTAAGTCAAACACATTAGAAATTGACATTTCACTTGTGTTAATTCTTTTTAAAACATGAGCGTGATCTATTTCCCCTTACACTAGAAATTTCAAAGTACATTTTTGTGCAAGTTCAAAACCAGGACTAGTGATTCCTTTGTGTGTGGATCAGGCTTGAATCAGAAAGAAATGAGTATGGGTCTTGCAATGTCCAAGAATTTGAAGTTGCAGAATATCTGTTTTGAACAACAATGGCTTAGCCTCCAGAGTGCTTGGGTGCATTAAGAGCTTATTTAGTGGATATACAACAATGCCTTTACGAAAGTAGATAGTGAATAATTAATTATATTCTAAATATTGTTCATATTTGGTATGGGACCAGAATAATGGAGGAAAAAAAACCCAAGGTTTTTGAGGGCTTTATTCAATGAAAAGACTCCAAGATGAGAAGATATACCTAACTGTCCCCATTCTACAAGGCACTGGAGAAAGAGCATTTTCTGTGCCAGTGTCTCCACAGTGAGATTTCCAAATATGTCCCAATTACTAATTCTGGATCAGCTGATTCTGGACAGTGTATATTGCTTGCCCTTCAGCTGGAAGGGGAAACTTGAAAATAAATGGAGTAACCATGAAAGAAGCTAGGGAAGACATAACAATATCAGAAATGGAAATAAACAGATTCACACATCAGATGGTAGGTGTTGCCAATACTGTGATGCAAAGTGTCCTAGAATGGGTCTGTTCACAAGACCAGTTAAGGTTATCATGAAGGGTGAATGCAATAAATTAACTTAATCCTTATTATTCATGAGAACAGGCAGGAGAATAGATATGGCATCCAGACTGGAGAGTTTTTGTAAAGTTAGTATGAAAGTGGCTTCAGAGATACCATCACTGTTGTAAATCTAGGAAAAGGTATTGCAATGAATGCCAAAAACATTATAATGTCTTTTATAAGGTCACCAGGGTACAACTTTATCACTGAAATATCAGTGAAAACCCCAGCAAAGTACATCTGAAAATCTTCAGTGAGAGTAGTGTTATTTGAATGGCAAAATGGTATTAGAGCCAGTGCTAAACCCACTTTGATCCTATCACAGCTCTGTATTAAGATCATCCCTAGTGGTGATGTGAATTGCTTTCCCTCTGTAATGCAACATAAAACTGAGCTCCATCTAGGTCTGGTTAGATAAAAATTTCACATTCTATGCAGTCCTCTGTAGCCATAAACGAGCTTTAATATCCCTTATGTTTGGATATTACAGTGTTTGTTTAGCTTTTAGGGAGGATTTTCACAGCATTTATGACTGTGTGTTTTGTTCCTTTGGCCCTGTCTTAAATTTAAACGTCTTGCTTGACATGTCAGATTCACCCGTGTAAATACAATACAAACTCCTCTACTTTCTGTCTTAGTCCTGACCTGGCAATCTTTTATAGAAGTGAGCTGATGTATCAGCTTGGTTTTGCCCACTTGCTGAGGAATAATGGCAAAGATGTTCTATAAGCACAGACAAACCTGGTGTAGTAAAGAACATAAAAGAATCTTAACATAAGCATAGGGAGTCCCCGAAATGTAAGTCCAAATGTTCAGCTGGATGCAGAGCACCATAAAGCAATAGTTGAAAGGATCCTGTCTGAACCTATTGAACATGCGCAGATTGATTGTACTTTACATGTGCAGTAGAAGTGTGTTCAGCTGCATACTCTGTAGTTACAGCTATTGCTGAATGTCCTGCTGCCAATAAAATATTTCTGAAACTGGTAAAGCAATAGATTACCTGGCTGGCAGGTCTACAGTTGTGAGTTTGTTTCACTTCACATGAACTACAATGAATGAACAACATAGGACAAAAATGCCTAAGACCTTCCTGAATGCCCACTGGTAACTTACAAGTGTAAGGCTCTGTAGAGCATTATTATTCTGCTAAGTCAACTATCTTTTGATGAAAATCTCTCTTTTGTGAAATGAGAAGATAACAAAGTCTTGCTCTTTTGTTTCCTTTGGGAGAATCTTATCCCAAAGAGAAAGCTGTCACTGTAAAAATTGTGGTGTGTGTTCACTCTCTTTTTGGTGCAGCTGTAAGACAGACTTTACAAAATGTTGAACAAAAACTGTGCATCAGGCCACTTTCAGGTTGTGGATCATCTAAAAAAGGCTTTAGGGTTTTCAGCATAAGTGTCCCTGTAACCAGTACAAGATTAACCACGTGGAAGTTCACATCCTGAATAGCAAGAGGAGCACCAAAATTCACATCATATAGTTAGTGTCGAGCTTTTTTTTTGCTGAGGATCTATTAGGTGCTCTTCTGAAGTTAGGGAGCTATACTAAAGGAAGTTATTAGTTGGTTCTTCTATTTTTCAGAGTTTTGGCTTGGTTGGGAAGGAGGTAGCAGAAATCTTTTCACTCTCTTGTGCTGTGTCAGCTGTGATGTGAGGACCAGGGCAATTAGGACTGAATTCCCACTGGCTGCAGGCTCAGAAGAGATCATTGCTATTCAGTCATGCCAGGCTGAAGACACTGCATTTTCTTCTATGTTGTATATGTCACTTCTCATTAATTCTGAGAGACCTGCTACTTTAGAAACCAGGGTAAACAGAGTCATGTATTGGATTAGATCTCTGCCGTGAATAAATTTATTTCCCGGCAAGTGTAAAAAATGAGCAAGGCCAAAACCCCTCAGAGCAGAAAATGTCACAGTGATTGCTAATACATTACCGTGCAGAGAAATGCCTAATAAAACCCCTATTAGGATGTCATACCTGCTTACTACTGAATTTTCCAGAAAGTTTATTTGATATGTCTAAGCTAATTATCAAAGTCTTGGTGATAAGAAGCAGCTCACTGGGCCTGAATGTGTCAGAACAGAATGACTAAATTGTGAGAATTCAAAGCACAACTGCTTTGAATAATTAACTTGACTCTTTGTAGAAAGCACACACCTTGGAAACTAATTTTCTCTTTGCACAAAGCAATTTGTCCTTGTGTTGCCTTTGAAAAGTAAACTGTTTAACTATGAGGCTATTCTCATCTCCATTCTATTAATCTCTGAGCTTTCTTCCTTATTTTCCTCTCGGTACTTTGTGCATTGCTGCTCTTGCACTGACAAAGCTCTGTTCTTGCTAAAAACTGAAATGTGAGATTGTGTCATTTCCCACCAAATAGAACAGGTCTATCCTTTCAGCTCTGGCTTTGTGGCACAGGGCCTTCCCCCCCATGATGTTGATTATATTCAAAGAAAAACAACTTTGTACTGGATTGATAACAGAAATAAATGATTGTTGGGATGCACAGGGAGTGCAACTGACTTAGCAAGAGGGAACAGTCATAGAGGGTCCTGCGTCTCCTGGGGGAAATCCTGACTGCACTGCAGTTAACGTCAAACCCCTGCTGACTGCTGTGAGACTGGGATTGCATCGTTTGGATCACAGGTATGTTTCTGTTCCTGTTGGGTCACTGTTGCCAAGAATAACACTCTGTTTGCTATGTGATTGCTTGGCTGAAGGCAATGGTTCCCAGTCTGCTCCCTAGTGAACTCCTATGTCAGAATTTCAGAAGTCATCATTGCATTTGTCAGTTTCAGCATAAGAATTGAAGTATGGAGGCCAAGCAGTTTTTTCATCTTTGCTCTTCACTTCTTAGAATTGAAGAATAACAAGCTTGTCAATGACAAATTGTGGTACCCAGCCTCTGCATTAACAGGTCACTCAGATCATGCTTTGGGGAAAAGAAGAGGACTGCACAATGTCTTGGTTGGTTGCAACCTCATCTCCTGTGACTATGTGACATGACCTGTAGCTCCAGCTACAGAGCACTGGACATGGCCTATGGGCTCTTTGGTCTCTTGGTGACCTTAGATGAGGAAGAGTCCATGTTTTGAATAGAGCTGACTTGTTCAAAACCAGGAAAACAGCAATAATGTTTGCAGATGAGGGTTTACTTCTTCCAGTCAAGAGAGTCATGCATCCCTCCAGAAAGAAATGCTGGTGTGTTACAGCCTTTTGCTCAGATTGTTTTCTGAAATGGTAGAGTACCTCAGTGTATTTTGAGCTGTCTCTAGTGGCACATTCCCACAGTACTATTCCTCTGCTGATTTATTCTGGAAAACACACTTTCCCTTAAGTCCTGATGGAATGCATTATGAATAGGAGCTAATCAGTCTCTGATGCCAGCGGGAAATGCTGGATGTGTTTTGTCATTCCAAACACTTCCTCAGCTCCCTGGTTCCCTTGAACTCTGTGAAACTTAACAGGCATCCTTCTTTGCCACCCTAGTAATGATACTTTCAAGATAAGGTGCATGGCCCTCCACAGCCTTTCGTACACCAAGCAATACAGTTTTTCTGCTCTAGCTTTGATTAAAAGAGACAAGAGAGATGTAAAGCTATCTTTAAGCAACTTTTACATGGTCTGTTCTGGATCTCATCTTTAATTATCATGGTTTAAAATTTGCTCAAATTACATTAAACTATGTGAAAAGCCAGGGTTTACTATAGCTAAGGATAAGATGGAGTCTGGATTGCCTGGCCCAGAACTCCTGCAGTAGATATAACTATAACATTAGGTCCTGCAGTGGGCCCTCAAATTTGCAAGTAACCAGGGAAAACCCCCAGTGTAGTTTGGTCCAGACAAAAGCCTGCTTTGTAAGAAGAGGCATGCTCCTAATGAGGTGCAGCTAAAGGACCCTGTCAATGCAACACAAGCATTATTCATCACTCTCAGTGTGAGCAGGGAATTTGTCCACTGCTCAAAATGTCCCTCCCAAAACTATTACTTCCATACTGCTACAGGCTGTAAGGATTGAAGTCCATCTCTTTTTCCTATGCTGCATTTAGAAGCGCTGTTAACTGTTGCTGTGGATAATGAAACTTAATAAATCACGTTCCTTTCAGATCTTGAGGTTGCTTCTCTAAAATCTGTACTGGGCTGGGATGGGTATTAATTCTGGGTTACTATTTAGTAAGATTTAAAAAAGGAACAAATATTTCTTTCCATGGAGGAAAGTGATGAAATATGCAAGGTATTCAGTGGTTGTGCTACAAGTTATCTGTGAAAAATGTTGCATGACCTTCAGGGACCATTAGTAAAATAAGCAGAACCAGTATCTTTTGACTTTCTTGTGTTACTTTGGATGTGAAACAAAGCTCAGTGATTCAAAATACATGGGGTTTATCTGTGTATCTGACCCTTGTTATGGAAATCTCTTTCCTCACATCAAGAGGAAATGAATGTAGAAATGCAGAATGTATGCAGGAAAACTTTATCTTGAAGAGCTCTGTTCCTCTTCCAGTCCTCTCCTTAGTCATAGATCAATGGTGCTGGGAGAGTACACCAGTAAGGCATCAGTATTATGTCTGTCCCAATATAAATTTCTTACCCTGTCTTCAGCTGTGGCCAATGTCACAGCGAAAATCCGAATTGATTGTTGGCATGATGTGGCATGGGATAATGTTATGCCATATGTCTGCTGTGCAAAACCCAAACTTTTGAAAACAATGTCCTGAATCAGAACAGAGCAATCTCATATAAAAATTCCACACCACTGAAATTGCTGAGCATTTGTTTGGTGGTGGTGGTGTTATTTATTTCAATCAGTCAAAAGCTTCCTTTTCTGTGGAACAAAAGCATTCTTCATTTTTATATCATATCCTGTATATGAAATAAACATTAAAAAGTAGCTTCAAATAATGAACTGAGATTTTTCAACTCAGCCATATCAAAAACCTTATTCCAGACTATTTCAAAGCTACATATTTTCTACATTGATTAGTAGTTGTTGAATATTTGGCGTTTTTTTTCCCCCCATTTGAGAAATATTTCACCACAAAAATTTTATCCTATTTTAATGGTGAATTTCTGATAAATGACTTTATAGCAGAAGTTGTAATGTTCAAAAAACAAAACAAAGAAGCTGACATAAATTTTGGTTCTGACATCAGCTTTAATTGTGGCCAGTTTGTGGACAAGCCATGTTTTTGTGGGAATACAGCATTCCTTTTCTTGTTCGAATAGGATAAAATTGTCATGTTTTGAGATTCTTCAATGAGCAGTAAGTTTCAAATTAAGTAGTTTTGTTGTAATTAGACATATTTTTATGCTTACTAGAAGCACCTCCGTAGCTTTACTTACAGGTAATAAATTTAGATGAAATTTTGGGTAGCTCGCTTAATCCGTTCCTTATTTTCATTACAATTTTTAAAATGGGCTTTTCGACATAGTGTGGTGAGTAGGGATACTTTCAGAACTATATGAATTTTACTCATTTCAGGGAAAAAAACCCCTATTTGTGTTTTTTCTAATTAATACCCTGACTGGATCTAACCCCCATCCATCTTTACTCTCCTTTTCTGCTGCATAGGCCAAAAAAACTAATTTGAATAAAGTGTCAGAGAGACAGTGAGAGAATATTCAGTTTATTCAGCAAATGACCACTGACAAAAGTAACAAGAGGAAAACCAGTATCTGTCTTCTTTTGGCTCTTAATGGAGGAAGCTCATGCATGCTTCCTACAGGATTCACAGGGCCCTTTGCTCTCACTGGGCACGTCCTGGCAGGCAGGCACCAGGTGCCTCTGAATTCCCCCCCACAAGTGCTAGGGCTTAGGGGTGAATAGCCTCAGTACACACTGGGCACTGAACTATACTATTTGCTAGAAAAAAACAGTCTCAAGCTGCTCTTGATGGAGCTCATTGAGTTCAATCCTTCACAGGGCCATTCCCCCTCCTGCTCGCTGCGAATTTAAGATGTTACACGTTGCGTACTTCTCCATCAGTGAACCACATTGTGCTAAGTGAGCTGTGAAGGCATCAGTTGGCCGTGATTTCTTGATAAGTTGGGCTGGGCAGAAGATGTCTCTGGCTTCACGTGTTTGACATGAGGGAATGGCTTCTGCTCACAGGGCATAGGTGGAAAGACCCTGTGGTCCTCAGTAAGACTGTCCAACTTGCCTGCCAGCCATGGAAAGATGGAATTGAATTTAGCCCTACAACTTCTACAGCTAAGAGCACACTAGTGAGTAAATATTTGAAGAATATAGGTTCAGCTTCTCTGTCATCTAACTGTATTTGGGTGGATAACACGAAGTATAAAAGTCCGCTGCAAAGGGGCATTAGGTGCTTGAAAGGAGGTTGTAAAGGTTAAATGCTTATTTCCTGAGGATCCCTTCCCTATGCTAAAATTGTAGCGGACAAACTTTTGTGAAGAGTTTCAACTTGGCTGCATGACTAAGTGTTCAAGAGACAATGGAATTGTTAATATACTTTTTATATTCCTGTGTAAATAATTTCTTCATCTAAAACTCACGAAGTATAATACTTACAGACTTATCAGCCAGTGATTCAGAGGAGATAAAAAATAATCAAAGTAAAGGAGAAAGATTAAGGATGTAATTGTGGGAGATGATTGATTACAATGCCATTCTTCCATCCTGGCTTTTACTGCAGGAGTATAAATTATGAAGCAGAAGAGCTGGGGCAGGGGAAGTTTGTGGACACTGTTGATGGAATGACTCCAGGTGGGACATCATAACAATGTTCTATCTAATTCTCTTTTCTTTATATAAAAACATATGCTGAAGTCAAATGGAAAGATAAATGACATGACCCCAATTTGGGTGGTGTTTTTCCACTTTTCTGTTTTATGTTATTGGGCTATTTTGTACTTTTGTGCTATTCTGCCATTCAGGGACAACACATCAAAAGAATTTGTGCATGTGAAACAAAGAAGTTTGTTGCTCTTGCAAGTGTGATGGATGCTGCCAAAATTTGAGTTACCTCCATGATCTTCAGTGAAGCAGATCTGATAAACAAAATTTTAGCAAATATCTATAGTCTAGTTTAGTTGGTCATAGGTGACTGGAAAAGGAATTTCTGAAATTCATTTGTAACAAATGAGGAAAAGAAGAGCTAAGAGAGAAAATTTTGAATATCCTTTGCAAAAATACAAAGAATAGAGGAATTACCTGAGAGCTAGAATATATTTGTACCAACTGTGTATTACATCTTTGCTATACATGGAGAAATAAGGATGTTTTGAGTGATTACTTATGTCACTAAGGACTCTAAGTAAAGCTTGATTTTTGCCTGTCTTGCACTATTAAGTATAGCAATATACACTAGTACAATTTCAGATTTCTACTCTGGTATCTTGGTTTGGGTGCATTTTTACATTCGCTTTGCTCTAGCAGGAGTGATTATTTGAGTGATTATCCAAGTGAGAAGATCATAGTGAATAAAACTTTGCATGACTTGAACATAGAAAATGATGCAGAAATTACCAGTTGAAATTGTCTGGTAAATTATGAAGGCTTTCTGAGGAGAAATGTTATGAAACTGAGGTCATTAAATGTTTTTGCAAATTTTTTCCTGGTTGCACTGGCAAAAAAAAAGAAAACAAGTAATCCTGTTTTTTTTTTCTTTCTGTTTGTTTTTTTTTTTTTTCCTCTTTCCACTTTCCCTTCATCTACTGTTGATGATTCAAAGAATATGAGCTCTTGAAATGGAAACATTACTGAGTTGGCTGGCTTTTGTTGTGTATTTTGTGGTTTTGTTTCTTTGTTTATTTGTTTTGTTAAAAAGGAAGAAACCCCTAAAATGTTTTTCTTAAATTGAACTTTTCTAGAACAGACTTCTGGGTCACAAAAAGCAACTCCATGCCAGTAAAAGAAAAACTCAGCCTCGATTTTATTTTGTCCAACTCCAGCGGCTGTATGGCTTTGGGACTTTTCCATGGGGATGGTGCCAGGTTCAGTGTTTTGCTTCTAAGTAGATGCTGTGAGTGTCCTCCGAAGCTCAATCTACATGAATTATCCCTAAAATGTTGGCTTTGTACTCCCAACCTGAAAGCAGTGAAACCTACTGTTTCCCCCGTGTAAATAAATTTCTGCCTGTTTCGACAGAAAGCTGTGAATTGTTCTATCAAGACAAAGCCAGAGGTAGCTCAGTAGATGTTCTTAGCTTTTGAAGGATCAAGGCTTTGTAGGAACTCAATGCTTGTGACAAAATCCAAAGCACGTGAGTTTTGTATAGTTACTGGTTTTGCTGCAAATACCTTCAAATGCCTCCAGATTGCAAGCATTTTCAGACTTTTTAGTATTCTGTCCCTGTACCACCAGAATAACTAGAGCTATCTGGTGTGCAATATGGAGGACAGGCTGTCTCGTCAGAGGGAAGACAGTTTTAAGTTGAAGAGAGTGTGAAGGAAGCTTATAGATGTGCTTCTAGGTTGTAAGAACCTTTGCTCTGAAAAGAGGTTATAAAAAGGATTTTTTTTTTTGACTTGTCAGAGCAGCACTCTCCAGTGGCCTCAGCAGTGCTTGAATATTGCTGGGGACTGGAAAAGGTTGATAGAAGGAGGGTGCAAAATAGCAAGTGACATGATTTAAGAAGCTGGAAATAAGATATGGATTCAGCAGGAGATGGTTCACTAGCCATTGGATGGCAAGTGAGCCATGCAAACAAATCAGTTTAGATGAAGACCTGACAGTCTTCAGATCTACTTACAGCAGTGAGCTCTACATGGAGCTGCATCTTAAAGCTCTTCAGAAGCTGCAGCTTGTGCAGAATTTATTTGCCACTTGATTAATAAACAGGACTTCTTTCCTGAGCACCATAAAGCTGTGCACTACAAAAGGCCTGGGTCCTCCCTACTTCAGAGAATGCTTTTTCCCCATGGTGCTTGGCCATGGTTGCCACCAGTGGTTGCCTGTTCATGGGGTTGAGAAAGAGGATTGTGCAGGTTCACGTAGCCTATAAGGGATGTGATTACTTATCAGATCTTTTGTTTCCTGGAGCGTCAGTCCTGCAGAATGGAGTCAAAGCCACTGTCCTGTTCTCTCTAGTTCAGGCTGCGGCTCCAACTAAGCCATGGAAAGGGCCAGGGAGTCTGTTGTTGGGGAGAGCCTGGGAGGGGAACTGGTGCAAGGTTGTGCTGACTGCACGGAAAGAATGAATTTCCTATCTTCTGTTTTCACTGTTTTAACAGACAGGGGTTTCAGTTGGAGAAACTGATGAGCTGGCTGTCCTAGTTTAGCCAGGATGCAAAACCACTGGCCATCTTTATTTTAAGATGCACAAACAGGATGCATAAAGAAATGGCTCATGAGAGCTTCAAGAGTTCTCTGATGAAGCAGAGGATAGACCAAAATAAGCAGAGAGAGATGGCTTCCCTTACCTGAAGTCCACTTTCCCCTTCTAATCATCTTTCTTCCCTTTTGCTTCTTCAGTCTATGCCATATCTTGATTATCTTTCTCTGTAAGTAATTTTACATATTGAAAAATATGTTTATTTTCAGAATGACCTGTGCTACTAGTTTATTGTCATTGTCATTGTCAGAGCACCAAAAATAAAATGGATTGAGCAAGCTTGATTTCAGAAAGGACTTCCTGACCCATAAAATACTATTGTTCACATTGCTTGAGAATAGGCTGTACTTACCCTCTTGTCAGCTTGTTGGTTTGAGCTGATGTGCAGGTAATAAACGTCAACTCCCATCCCTGTGGCTACCTGTACACCTGAAAGGATATGTTTAAAGATCAATGGTTCTTGCCTCTATAAAGAGCACTGCATATAATTGCATGGTGTGTTCTAGTAAGCTGTATTTCTAATTTTACTCTATGTGTACAGTTCTCTTCACAACATTGCAATTAAAACAACAGAATAAATTTTAATTTTTAGTAAAAGCGTCAATAATTTCATTAGCCAAAAAAGAGGAGGAAAATAAAAATGAAGAAAAAGATCAAACATTGGCATAACACAGTTGTGGTATTTTATAAGCTTTTATAAAAGAAATAACCTGAGGACCTAAGGGTTGGTATCAGATTAGATGGCATAGGACACTTATTTAATCTTTTTTTAAAATTTCTGAGTATGTTGGTCTGAGTAACAAAATAAATAGAATAGAATCATAGAATAATTTAGGTTGGAAAAGACCCTTAAGATCATCGAGTCCAATTGTTAACCTAACACTGCCAAGTCCACCACTAAACCATGTCCCTAAGCACCACATCTACACGTCTTTTAAATACCTCCAGGGATGGTGACTCAATCACTTCCCTGGGCAGCCTGTTCCAAGGCTTGACAACCCTTTCGGTGCAGAAATTTTTCCTATTATCCAATCTAAACCTCCCCTGGTGCAATTTGAGGTCATTTCCTCTCGTCCTGTCGCTTGTTACTTGGGTGAAAGACCAACACCCACCTCGCTACAACCTCCTTTCAGGTAGTGTTAGAGAGCGATAAGGTCTCAAGATGTTGGAAGAGAAAGAAATTTGGTGTAGTGGTATAATTTCCATGAACTTGGTGTTTGTTAGGTACAAAATACAAGGCCAGTTTCCAAGAAGAGGGTAATTTGAGAAGGAACACTGTCTAATCTTTGTGGAAAGTGAAATATAAATGTTCAGTAGTGCATTCTGCTTTCTGACTGTACATCAGTAACCTTTCTCAGTTTGCAAACCAAAGAGATATGAAGACCCAGCTAACTATAACACCCTTTTATTCACACATCATGACACGTGTGCACTTGTCACCCAGGTATGAGTTTAATGGGAGGTTTATGAGTCCTGTGATCTTCTTGCTGTCTTCCTGCCCCCAAATTAGAACTGTCTTATTGTAAGGCATGTCCTCTGGCAGCTATCCAGTCCCATCACTTAGACTATGCCTGGCCCCAGTATAACTTATGCTTGCTTTTTTATCAGGGCCAAATTTGGCTTTGAGATTTCCTTGCAGGGCCTGTTATGAGATTCTCAACTGGTTTAAGCAGTAGACCTCAGCAGAAGTTGTCCATGCTGTGCTGTTTAGAGTAATTAAGAACCAGTTGTGTGTCTGAATTAGAAGGGTTGCACTGAAAAAAACAGACTATAAACAACATCTCTGGTTCCTTCACCGCATTCTTTAGTGATTATATTTTTGTCTTTCTTGGGACTAGAAAACTATATATCTGTGTGAATTGAAGACTTGGGCTGGCTCATGACCACAACTAATAAGACACTGCAAAAATAACATCAAATATCCAGAGGTAACTCCAGTTAGACATGGTATCCTGTTGAAACCTTAATATAGATTCTCTTTTCCGCAGCAAACTTCTTGAATGAATTTGGGGAAAACTTTTTTGTCAGGGCTGACATTTTTTCTGAAGATGAATCCTGCTTTCAAAGCCGTATAGAATTTGTGAAGTTGTCATGAATATGGCAAGTCTGATATGTTTTACATTTGTTTGCATTAATAAAATATTCTAATATTTGAAATAATTTTGGGTGTCTCTGAATATGAAAAGTGTTTTATCAGCCCAGCTACTATCCTGGTTTTTTTTTTAATATCTCTCCCTACCGAACAGTTAAATTCTCACCTCTTTCTCTGACCTTTTCTTACTGAAGTATATTGAACCAGTTGCAGTCTAGTGACACAAGATGCAATAAATTTCAGGATTGCAACTGGCTAAAAACACATCCTTCCCTCCTGCCCTTTTTCATTTTTATAGGAAGTTTTATCTTCAGTGACCTGAATGAAATTCTCCTTTAGAAACAATGTTAATTTTATATTCTGTAGGTAACTTTTCTGTGTGCCTGCCAGCATTTGTGCATTCACATGCGTGCTGAATTCAAAAGTCACCTCTCTTTTGCTTATGATTCTTTTCCAATCATACTTGGGAAGAGGATAGAAAAGATTTCTAGATTAAAATACAGTTATTACCTTTTGATGTAATGGCACAGATTAAAAACACTTGAATATAGCTGAGTTACAATAGACACAATTGGAAAAACTTCATCACTCTTGAGCTGTCTTTAAGGGTAATGATTAATGTACCATTGCAGGATGATATATATGCCCATAGATTACTGTTTGAATTACCGTGCTGGCTTTATGACTTATTGTTTGCCAGAGATCTCTGAACATTTCATTTAAAGATCAGAGAAGAATTAAAGCATTTTCTTTTTCTTCCCAGCAAGGCTTAAAAAATAAAAAATAAAAGGAGTAGGATGGGGGGAGACAGATGACTCATTCTGGCCTGAAATTAAGCACCTTGAATCAAATCAATCACTTGTCACTGAAGCTTACAAAGACTTGAACACGATTGCTGGAAAACAAATTCAAGGAAGAGATATAAGATGGAAAGTTCTTATATTTACTGGATGTAGTGCTATGTCTGGACATAGGGCTATACGTTGCTAGATTTCCTGGCATGATTTCGAACATATCTTCTCTTACAGCAGAGGTCTATAGAGACACAAATAGAAGGAACAAAATGTGTACGCTGTAGGGTTTTTTTTAATACTATTTTTCAGGCCTTTATTACTGTGACAGTGAAGTAGAGAAATACAGAAACAGTCCATGATAACTGGAGCATGCTTCCTTGGGAGATGCAGGTCTCTCTTTTCCAGGAGCTGCTGTAGAAAAAACCAGCTGGGGTAACACAGCTCTTCTGGACAGGAGGGAATTTTAGGAATTTTTAACTTTGGGATCTGTAGTCTGCTTAGGTGAAACTGGCTTGTAATCCTGTCCTGCCAGGGACAGGAAGATTCAGAGATGTTGCATACTCTTAGTTTGTTCCTGTGGTGTTTTGCTCTGGTTGAGTTTTCTTCTTTTATTGGAGGACATGGAATGGAAGAAAAGGAACGACCTGTGAAGCCGATGGCTTTAAGAAAAAAAGTTGCAAATCCTGTAAATACCCCATGCTTGTAAATTATGTCTCTTTTTTAATGGATATTTTACTGGAAGTATTTATAATGTTTGCTGGGAGAACTGAACAGTAAGTCACTGGCACAGTATGGCCCAGAGGAACAAGTTTTTGCAGTTTCAGAAAGCTTAAGTCACTGTGTGGCTGCCCATTAATGCTCAAATTACAGCAAGTATTGCTGCCATATTTACTACAGGGTGTCGAGTCCCAGTCTGGCCAGGGCAAATATTCAGGTTCTCACGGTTATCTTCCCTAAGGGCACTGTGCTAAGATTTATCCTGTTCCCTGAATCATGTCAGGGAAGTGGGGGTTCAGAGCACAGAATTCTGCTGGAATTCTGTGTTGGACTATTGTCCTGGACCCAATCCAGCTGGATGTAATTTATATTAAACTCATAAGGCAGATTACTGATTAGAATAAGTCATTGTGGCTGCACTGACTTCAAATGGACTAGGAGAGCTGACACAGGCAGCTCCCATTCCTAGGGCTTGTAGAGGCCACATGAAGAATCACTGCCCCCCACCCTCTCCCCAAGATTATTTAAAAATTGTTTTGGAGTACAACAGAAAAAAATATAGGAGGTTTTTATACTTAGTTTTAAAAAGTTGCTTCTCATGAAGCAGAATACGTTTTTAATTTTATGTTTTAATTAATTATTTTCATTAAGATAACTGAATAAAAGTAATTATAATAAACACAACATTGACACAAATATGAGGAAAACCTGTGAAACGTTCTGTAATATTTCTCAAAAAAAAAATTCTTCATGTTTTTATTAGAGGAATGTTAATTTTGTCATGGATATTAATTCAAGAAATAAATGGTAAGATTTACAATGAAAATAATGAAGGAATTTTAGGAAGTATTTACAGCGGTGTAATTTTGAATCTGTGGACATAATTGTAAGATATATATCCATTATAAACAGGGTACAAAAAGTCCACTACGTAATATTTCTGGCCAATGAAAACAAAGTCATCTTGACTTTTGAATTCTGAGCAGTTAGACATCCTTGTGGACAATATTAATTATTAAAGAATAATTATAGAGGTATTGAGTGAATCCATTTTCAAAAATCTTTCCTCACTAAAAGTGGTATTGAAATGGAGTTTCACCCCTGCAGTAAATTCTAGCATTTGAAGAATGATTATCATTATCAACTGGATCTAAAGCCAAGAAGAACGAGGGAACAGAACAGAAATTAGAAAAAGAGTGGAAGAGATGTGATATCAATGAAATACCTAGTTTTATATATTTTTGTTTTCTCTATATTGTCACTTTAATATGAAACTGGTGATGTTGTTTAATAAGATAAATTAAACTAGAACACCGGAATAAAACAGAAAATGTGACTTTCAAAAGAAATAAGCTGCAATATGCTCTGTCTTGAATTAATTTGAACATTTTGCTTTGATCTTGATGCAATCAACATATTTCAATGACAAAATAACAGGTATATAGTATACTGTTTTCTGTTGGGAAAATATTGCTTTGAAAATTCTCCAATGAATTTAACCTTTTTTCCTGACAAAGTAGGTAATCAGCTAACAGATTCAGTATTTTGTCTCTTGTTCACAGTTGCTTAGCATTACATGCAGCTCCACTGCAGTACCTGTCACTTGGTGTTCATTAGTCAGCCTTTTCTCAGGTCCAGTCATTTGTAGGATAGTTGTGTGTGATTTGATTAGTTGTGTGATGTGACAGCATCCATCAAGAAGTAACCAAGAACGACCCCAAAAGAGTTTCCTCAATTACCTATTTAGTGGACTAAAAACCTCTGCAAAGCTGTTGCAGCTAAAAAGAAAATTGTCCAGATTGAACTCCTCTGCTTTTCTTCTGGCTGCAACATTCACTATCAATCTTTTTTACTTTCCTTGTAAGGTTGCAGAAGAAGCCCCAGTATTCCTTTCCTGAGAGCTGTCACTTGGAAAGTTTCTGAAGTAATTCCTCCCAAATACCACAAATGATTGTGCCATCCAGGACTCTCCTTTTGCTTTTCTCCTCGTTGCTCCTTTCCAGATCCTTGCAGTTGTCTGCCACAGGTTATAATATACCCATATATGTATGATTTGGAGAACATTTTTTGTCAGTTAAGACTGCTGTGAAATTCACAATTTAGGAGCCGAAATCATCCAGCTTTTCTGTTTTCACATGTGGAAAATCTCTGGGGTTGCTTCTTATGAGATAAGGTGGCTCTCAACCACTGGTTTTATTTACTCTGGTTTGTTAATCACAGAATCATAGAATCATAGAATCATACAGGTTGGAAAAGACCTCTAAGATCATCGTGTCCAACCGTCAACCCAACATCACCATGCCCACTACACCATGTCCCTAAGGGCCTCATCTACACGTCTTTTAAATACGTCCAGGGATGGTGACTCAACCACTTCCCTGGGCAGCCTGTTCCAATGTTTATCCCTTCTTTCAGTAAAGAAATTTCTCCTAATGTTCAATCTAAACCTCCCTTGGTGCAACTTGAGGCCATTTCCTCTTGTCCTATCGCTAGTTACTTGGCAGAAGAGACCAACCCCCACCTCGCTACAACCTCCTTTCAGGTAGTTGTAGAGCACGATGAGGTCTCCCCTCAGCCTCCTCTTCTCCAGACTAAACAGTCCCAGTTCCCTCAGCCGCTCCTCATAAGACTTGTGCTCCAGGCCCTTCACCAGCTTCGTTGCCCTTCGCTGGACACGTTTCAGCACCTCAATGTCCTTCTTGTAGTGAGGGGCCCAAAACTGAACACAGGATTCGAGGTGCGGCCTCACCAGTGCCGAGTACAGGGGCACGATCATCTCCTTACTCCTGCTGGCCACACTATTTCTGATACAGGCCAGGATGCCATTGGCCTTCTTGGCCACCTGAGCACACTGCAGGCTCATGTTCAGCCGGCTGTCAATCAGCACCCCCAGGTCCTTTTCCTCTGGGCAGCTTTGCAGCCACTCTTCCCCAAGCCTGTAGCGTTGCATGGGGTTGTTGTGGCCGAAGTGCAGGATCTGGCACTTGGCCTTGTTGAACCTCATACAATTGGCCTCGGCCCATCGATCCAGCCTGTCCAGGTCCCTCTACAGAGCCTTCCTACCCTCCAGCAGATCAACACTCCCGCCCAACTTGGTGTCATCTGCAAACTTACTGAGGGAGCACTCGATCCCCTCGTCCAGATCGTTGATAATGAATACTTGATAGATGGAAATGTATATTGTCATGCAACAGGGTTTGTCTTATGCAGTGGAGGTGAAGTTACATGTCCACAATATTTTGTTTACTATAGCCCCTCAGTGTTAAGGTATGACATTGTATGTATGATTCTTGTGATACCTATGCTAAGTCTCTGAAAAAGGATAATGTGTTTCTGCTATAAACTGTATGCTTATGTTGAAACCCTACCGGATGGGAAATTTTTCACTGAGAAGAAGCATTAATTTTCATTAAGTCCCAGCTACTTGTTCTAATTAGAATTGGAAAGCTATGTGGGATATCTGTGAAGAATATTATGAGTAAATGTCAATTTTGTTTTTTGACTAAAAGCTTTTGTTTTGGTGTCCTTTTACTTTTCCTCATTGATTCGTTTCGCCTGTTAGTTTCCAGTGTGACAGATACAGAAAAAAGTTAATGCACTGATAGCTTTTTCTTTTGCTTTCTCTTTCCTATTAGACCTTAATTTTAAACTTTTCCTGAAATTTCAAGTGGCTGTTCAAGCATGAGAGTAGACACACACATGTGCACACGCACACATGCATGCACGTGCACACACACAGACAAACAGGCTCTCCAAAATGGGAGAAAACTGGCTTAAATTTGCTGATGTAAATGTGTAGATCTTTGGATATGCAGACCACAAATTAAAGCCATTCTGCTTAGCTGTAATTCCATCAGGATCATTTATGTTTTGAAGGATAAGAAAGAATGAATTGAAGATCAAAATCATCAGCCTTATTTGGCTTTATCCAAGATTTATGGCAGTGGCTTTCAAGGGCAACTAAAACCAGTCACAGAATTCATATCCATATCGCTTTCTTTCTTCTCTTTCAATATTTTATAAAAGTTACAGGAAAAGGCAACTTTTGGAGACATTAAAATTAAACATTCTTTTCCCTCCTGGTCTCCCTGAAACTTCAGTGAGATTTTCTGTGTTTAGCAGCTTCCTTGACATCATCCCTCTATGTTTTTTTTTTTCTAGTCCTAAAATTTTACATATATTTTCTCGTCTGTTCAGCAAACATGATTATGGTGCTTGGGTTTTTCCATGGTTTCATATTGGAAAAGATTATGTTTTGGTTTAGATTGTTAATAATACGGTATCCATTCCTATTGGCTTTTGACTGAAATTAATTTTTTAAACAAACATTTCAGTCAGATGTGTTAGATAGATGAAGAGACATAGCCAGTTTAAACACAGACATGCAACACTGAAATACCCCAATTATTCTCTGTATGCATAAGAAAATGGTTTTCCTGTCCTGTCTCTGTAAGTAAATAAGGTCTTTGCTTTCTTTTAGATTCTTTGATTAAATTTGACAGCAAGAAATATGTCTCCCATTCATATGATAAAGGAGAACAATACATGTGAGGCTGATACAGTGACACACAAATTATCCTGAAGATCAGGAACAGTGAGTAAGAATTGATAAAGCAAATTAGTTTTCTGCTTGTAAGTTACTCCAAAGTTTTTTGTTTATTTGTAGCAGTTTCTCTGAAATTCCAAGGTTGGGCAACTTTGTGGAATAAGATTTATTAAGCTGTTGGGCAGAATGGCAAGGGGTTTACATAGTAATACTTGGGAGATTTTGGAATTAGTTGAGTGAAGAATGCGTGATCAGAACCACTAGTCATTCCATCAACATCCTTGATCTGTACGAGCCAAATATGTTATGTACAATCAAAAGAGAATTAAAGTATAGGGTTACTCAGCCTTCATTCTCACATTCATTGTCGTAGATCCTGATGCCCATATGTTATAATCCAAGTTTAGAAATGTTTTTCACTGCTTTGTTCAATGCCAGAAAGCTTTCCTAGCTGGCATAAGCCAATAGGAAGGGCTACGTTCTTTCAGGTCTTTGTGTCCCCAGGTTTCAAGGAGCCCATGAGACTTATGGTGATAAAAAACTAATTACTTTTGAATCCCTGGAAGGGTTTGGAACTATTGTTATGTTGACAGTACATTGTCTTTTGTACCAGTACAGTCATCACCATTCTTGTGAGAATGGAAAGTCTTTGGGTTTTCTGAGTTTGCTGTGTCTTCAGGCAAGATATTAAGGTAAAAAGTTAATTAAGCTCAAAATAAAACAAAAAGATAAAATAGAAATGCAATATCTAGCTCATATTTAGCTAAGGAAAATCCGTATTAGTAAGATGTTAGGGCAGCCAATTAAATGACTTAGTAGTTTCTACAATTTATTCCTAATAGATGTTGCAATAATATCTATTGTAATATATATTGTAATATATATATTGTAATTTTAACATTTATACCAGTTATACCCCTTGCCTTACTGGGAATAAGTATTCATCAAGATGCATATCTTGCCAACCATTGAAATAGGTCTTTTCAGAACTGTTAGGGCTTGGTGTGTTCCCCACAGATTCACTAGATCTCAGAACATTAATGGATGGTCACAGGGAAACTTTTTTTTTCATTCTCCTGCAGAGAATAATCTTATAAGCCTCTGGGACACACATTAAAACATCTTTTCTACATTAATTAATACAGTTTGACACACAACTTTAATTCCCAATTCATATGATATAACCTGTGGGACACACAGGGAGGGGTTGGTCCTTTCAAGAGAATCTATAAGACTTATTTTTAGGTCTGCCATCTCAAAGGAACAGAATTACTTATGATTCAGAGCGTTACTCTGAAAATGTTCTTTAAACAAGCCAGATTAAGCAGAAAGAAAACACAATTTTGTAGTTTTAAATGGGTTATCTATCTTAGATTTTGTGACGTTCACAAAAATAGGTGAATGGAAACGAACAGAAAAATTCCGAACACGATCATATCTAGTTTGCTACTTAAAATGCTCTGTCACTACTTGTAGTTCCATTAGGAAGCTAGCAGATGCTTCATAACATTCATGGATGATAATTTTGTTTCTTCTGTCTTTAGAGACTGTGTCTGTGAGATCTCTACTTTTTTTTGTAGTCCAAACCCCTTTAGCAGCTACTCAGGTTCTTCTTTTTTCCACCTGTGTTAATGAATACTGAGTAGTTCGGGCTATTGGAGATTCACAGGGAGATTGGAGATTCACAGGGCTCAGTTGGACAAGGCTCTGAGCATCTCACCTCACTTTAAAGTCGTTCCTGCTTTGAGTCCAGAGTTGAACTAGATCGCCTCCAGAGACTCTTTTAAATTATTCTGTGATCCTTTGAGCACAGCCCTAATGACTCTCAGCTGCCCACATATGCAGTTAATGACTACTTGCATTCTTTGTTAAGCCCTTAAGATGGTTGACATATCATGAAGCACCAGAGTTCCTTCCAATTTAATCTACGACATTGCTCAAAATCCCAGAGTGAATTCTTTTTCCTTAATACATAGACTGCTCGTTCCTAGTGTACATGTATAATACTGGCCAGACAGGTGAACAACTGAGATGAATGCAATGAAACAATTACAGACTCTCACGTGAAAGCTGATTTTCTCCTCAGGACTGTATGTTTTAATATATACCGCCATAAAGTTTGACACACATGCAAGTTGGAACTGACAACCAATTATCAGAGTTCCCCACTTGATGGCAGAGTGCATTTTCATAGACTTCAAATATTAGTTAGGCAAGTGTTTTTTGTTTATTTGATCTTCTGGGTTTAAGGTGCAGAATGGACTTAAAACCTTGGGTACTGGTTCTCAGACACTCTCTGAATTTGTAAAGTTTTGCAGGAAAATGCAGAAAGGAGATGTATTTAAACGTCTCCACCATTTCAGTTTTCATATTAAAGTCTCACTTGGACAAGTGGTCCAGAGTAGAACTTTGTGCAATTCTAGCAATTCCAGTGAAGGTGAAGCAAATTTGCCTTGAGGCAGCATGTGCAGATATGTTATAGGAAGCTTTTGGAAGGGCATATTAATGAGTGACCCAGGTATTAATGCTGGGAGACATTTGGAGGCAAAAGGAGAACTGGGTTCTTAGGACCAAAAATACATTTTCATGTTTTTATTCAATGTTTTTGTGAAAAACTAAGAGGTTGGTAAGAACACAAAATATGTTGTAGGTGAATTTAGGTGAATGGCAAAGGCACGTTTATGCTGAAGCTGAAATAGAACTGTTGTCTTTTTAGGAAAGGCAATGAAAAGGAGTGCTCTGTCTTTTATATTTTTCTCAGTTCTTGTGTCAAGGCCATAAGGTTTCTTAAAACAGCTGACAGAGAGATTTCTGTATTACTCAGACTATCAGATGCACATAAATCTGCAATATGTGCAGAATTTAGAAACACCATTGGTAAAACCCAATGAGAAAGGTAGAATGAGATCAGGTTACCTGGGGACCTGAATAATACAGACACCAGAAGTGTGTCTGGTGGGTTGGTGATACAGACACCAGAAGAAAAAATATGGAAAAGCTGGAAATGGTGGCTTAGTGTTCTGGTCCAGTCTTACAGCGCAGAGAATATTGTTCCAGTCATGTTTCTTTACCAAGCCACTCAAACACATCAGGTTTGGAGAATAAACAGGGAAAAGGGAGATATAAATGGAGGTGACGTTATGGGGAGAATATACAGAGTAGGATAATAGAAAAGAGGAGGGAAAAATTAGGAGAAGAAAAATGGAAGTAGGGAAGAAAAGTTAATGCACAATTATTCCACCAGAACCACATCTCAGCAGAACCATTAACAACATGTGACTAGAAAGGTCCCACACTTCCCTCTCAACCTCGCCTTTTTTCGGTAAGAAATACCTATCTGACAAAATATACCTAAGCTTTTGTTTCCTTTGCTAAGAGGTGTTAACAGAAACCTTGTTTTGTGCTTGTTGAAAAGTGAAGTCTTGCATTGTTGGCAGCTGCAGAACCAAACACTCAAGGACCAAAAAGTTTTGAAAAATTATAAACTGAAGAAATGACAAGGTACACAAGATAAAGGAAAATAACTGTGTCCCATTGAAATTGTTTCTCTTTTGAATCTGCTGATTGTGATGATGGGGCTTACTTTTCAGCTCTTCCTTCTGAAGAAAGAGACGAGATGGCTACTTCATCTTTGACCCCCATGGCTGAAGGAGAAGGTCCCCTGTTACTTACAAATTTCAGAGCTATCTGAAAACTTATCTGGTTCTCGCTGATTGTCTGCTGTGCAAGAAAAATTGCCTAATTTGCAAAGACAGTCAGTGCAGTAAGATCCTCTGACCATGGTAAAATGCTACATAATTCTTGCTACATTGGCTTCTTCAGACACCATCTGAAGGCGTCATTCTGCTCTATGGTTTGGCAAGGTGATTAAAGGGCAGGATGAATTCCTCTCAATTTTCATACATTACAGGTAAACTGAAAGTCCTTTAAATCTTCGGATACCTTTAAATCTTCTGACACACCCAGAACAGGCTTATTTTTCAGAGAGTGCTGAACTTTTCATTCAGGCATTTTCTGCTGTTATTCAAATTTCTGTGGATAAACTTGTAGTTATTAATTTGTAAAATAATCCCCTTACAACATTGTCTGGGATGCTCTGTAAAATGCATAAATGGTGCTTTTTATAAAAGAGACTAAGTGACCAGAGTGATCAACACAGGATCAATCCACTGAATGGAAAAGAGAAAACTGGTAAAAACGAAATGAGTGAGAACAGATGATTTTATGTAAAAGTCCCTGCCTCAACTATAAAGCCTGTACTAGGGAATTCCTCATTAGAGGGAGAGAGAGAGGGACTCCACAGAGGGAGGTGGGACATATCTTTCCATGACCTGTTTGGATGTGAAGTGCTCAACACAGCAGTGCTGTCAGAGTCACTGATTCCTTGGTTTCAATGAGTCACATTCCAAGAATTAATTGCAGGTATTTTTCACAACATAACTTGAGATAACAAATGCAGGTGCAAAAGAAAAATCATTAACCAATTGTACAGATTTCCAGCGGAAGAAAGAGTTCAGGTTTATTAAAAAAAAAAATCAATACAGATCATCTACTTTGCCTTAGAAGCCCAGTCTTGTATTGTCCATCCTTCTAGCAGCATAGCAGATTAAGAGAATGGGAATTAAAAATGACAGAGTAACGACAGCTTATTGTTTGTAACAGTCAAAGATTCCATTAAAAAAGAACTAGAAACTTGGTCATATTGTTATATTCAACTGTACAGAATTATTGAAACATAAACATGATTCCCCCACATAAATACGTCCTTACCATTTTCAACCTGTGGTATCTGTGAATTTCATTTTTTCTGATATGTAACCCAGCTGATGATTCATAGTATGTTGTCATAAACATAAATAGTAATAAAAACAGTCTGGACATTTGTAAGAGAAGCATATACTATGAATGATGACTATATCTCACTTCTTCAAGTAAAGAACGGATTATGTCTTTTGGCTTTGATAAACTCAAAAGAAAAAGGGGTAAATAGTTTGATATCACACAAACAACTAAATTCTGGATGATCTATGCAGAAAACATTAATCTTCTGTTATCACATAAACACTCAACAAATCTGGATTTAGAATCTAAGATGAAGCTCAAAAAAATTTATCATTTTTGATAGGAAACCATTCATTTAGTACAGCTATATTCAATGTATGGCTTTGAGGTATAAGCTTAGCTTTAATATATATACACTTCCCACCTGAACAGGATCCCATTACAGGTCTCCCCTTGTTCCTTTAGAAATGCACTTTATTATCTGAAGTACAGAGTTTCCTTCACTCTAAGGAACAGTATTTTATGCAGAAGGTGTGCATGTCAAGCAAGAACAAAAAGTTTACTTCATTAGAAATTTTCTCCTGGCTCTTTCAGAAACTGTTCATGTTCTCTGAAAGTCCTTCCAGGCCCTTTAGGAAAGTGTCTCAAGTATATTTGTTACATTGTCTTGATCACTTAAGGTGCTCAGAAACCATCATGATGAGTGTGGCAGACAACATAATGAATGAGATTGCATGATAGTGGCATCTGCTATATTTAAGAGTCTGTCAGTGTTCCCACAGGCGCTCTGTGGTGTATCCACTGACACACTGACGTGTCACTGAAAAACACATCACTTCAGGGCATTGAAGTCACCCTGGAATAAGCAATGAGTACAATGCACAGCCTAAGAAACTGAGACACAATGCTCACTCAGCAACGCTGTTGTGGTGTAAGCTGTCAGAGCTTATGGTGGAATTTATTTTGCGGAGACATGATCTGTGATCATAATTCCAAAAATATAAAAGGGGTATGTTGTGAAAAGATATGACTTTATAGACATGGATTGCTTTCCTCTCACCTAACAATGGGTTTATGAAGTTAATTTAAATGCAGATTTTCCAACTCTTTTTTTCAAGCCCCCAGAAATAATCCAAAACAACTTTGTTAATTCTTGACCATAATGTAGCATTTAAATGCACTGAAATCTAGAAGTAAGAGGTTAAGCACCCCATGTACTGTGTTGTATCAGAAGGAGTATTCAAAATCTAGTAAAACTGAACTACACCACAAATAAGCATAGCTTGGTGATTTCAGTGAGAGCTTTGCCTAAGTAAATATTTGAAGGGCACGTTTCTCTGCTGTGAATATACAATTAGAAAGCATTTTGATACCTGCCTATGATACCCAAAGGAAACATAAGGCGGTTGTTCTATAAAAATACTTTAAAATAATATTTATTTATATATTTCTTAAATAATTATTGCTATATCATTATAATTTTATATAAATATATTACTTCCTCCTTGACATAAATGTGAAAACAGATATAATCAGGGCTGCTTAGCACTGGTAGCAGAATCTGAAGTGAAATCAGGGTCTCCTGCAGGCCAGCCTAGTGCTCTAACCAAAAGGCTCAGCAGAATGGACCTCACATTAAAATTTGTGTTTGTTCTACCCAGTTCTCATCTCCTTCATTGCTTTACTATTGTTATGATTATAGTGATTTGGCAGGAGAGTGTCAGCAAAGAAAAAATTTTTGTCCTTTTTTTTCTTTTTAACCAGAATCTCTGTGTTTTTGACATGACTGCAAATAAACTGGCAACACACTTTGCTTTTTGTCTTTGGCTGTTTTCAAGAGTGACAATATGGGTTTTGGAAAATCAAAATGCCTCCTTCTCAAACCAAAAACTGCATCTTTTGAACATAACTTCCCTGGACACAGTGTATTTTGTGACTTTTTTTTTAAAAATGACCTGTTGAAAACTGCCACTATATCACATATACAATCTAGAAGCACTGAAGGGCTCATAGACAATGAGCTGCACAGCATAATACACTGGGCAAAATAGCATTGAGGAAAGAACACCAAAAAAACAGTATAAAGGATTTTCCCACTGTTTTCTGTCTTTCAAATAATGGCCAATTTTGGAGGAAACTATTTCTTTGACTAGTAAGTAATCAAGTTTCTCTTTGGAGGGTTAGAAATACAGCTGGTAATTGCCCTTCTATTCTCCAGGTGTTTGAATTCTGAATCTTTGCAGGAAAAAGGCAGCTTCTTTTCACTCTTTGCCATCACGATGAACTTGATACAGTGAACGAAAGAGAAACTTCACATAGTAACTTTGTTCATGGAGATGGATGAGATCACAACTTTTTTGCCATGCCAACAAATTCCAGTTCATATTTCTTTTGGGTGAAGGTTGCCTTTTCTTAATTTTTAAAATTTTAAATTTTTTTAAAATTTATGTTAAGCTGAGCAAGCAGTTCAGGCAAAATTAACCCACATATATACAATAAATTTAGACAGCTCTGCATTGGCCCTGAACTCCATTAATCTTTTTCTGCCACCACTATAGCAATATTTCTCAGTTCTCATTCCTTCTTTCTCTAGATTTTATATAAGGCAGCCAACCATAGCTGTGTCGGACGAGTATAAATACTGTGCAGCTTCGTATGCTGCAAGTTTAAATGCCATTTATCTTTGAAAGAATTTGGATGGGTTAAGGTGGAGGAATCTGCAAAAGGATCTTCAAACAAATCCAAAACAGCCCATTTCCTACAGTACTACAAAACAAGTAGTGCATACTGTTGTAGATTACTGCAATTGTGTTTCTCTAATAGCAAGCAGAAAGGAAGGGAGGATATTGATTTCACTTGGCTGTGATTCAGAAAAACATGCAAATCTCAAGTTCCCTTTCCTGAGAGCGGGTGCATGCAGGCCAGGACTCTATTGATCTAGGGCAAGTTGTAAGATAAGGAGCATTTTGATAACATTTTAATGTAAAGAGTTGTTAGGTTTGTCATCTTCTCTAAACATAGGGTCATTGTGTTGCAATGGTAGGCTTCATAGTTCTTGTGTCTTCTGTGACATGTACCTGTACTGTTGCAAATCCAGAATTGTCTGAAAAATAAAAAAATAATTTTATTTTTTTAATAACTCTTTAATAACTGTTTAAAAATCAAAATATCAAAATAAAAATATATATTAAAATATCAATATAAAAATCAAAATACCATGTTTGCTTAGTTTTCTGATGCTTTCTTGCATACTTTGAGCATCATTAAACTGAATGTGTAAGTCTTTGAATCAAAACTGGTGAGTACAGATGTGAATGGCAGTAGGATTGTGCGCTACCAGAGTAATTTGAGCAATGTACTTCACAACCACTTAACTTCACAACATTCATATAAATTAGAAAATAACTGTTAAGTCCATTTCACATGTTGGGGAGCTCAGGTGCAGCTTAAAGGTTGATTTATTCTCACAGTAAAAGTTTATTCAAGAACTCACTCCTACTCTCCTAACTCCTTGTCTTAAGCTCTGATACTTCCATCCACTTCCCTTTTATCTGGTGAGCACACATTTGCCAATCGCTGTTTCCTTCCCCTTTTCTCTTTCTCAAACTTTCTAAAGTGCTGATCCCAGGATAGCTATATCTATCCATGTGCCAGCAACTTAAATTGGAAACAAAGCCTTCTTACACAACTGTATGCTGTCCCCAATTCAACATAGCACTTAAGGAGGCACTTAAATTTAATCAAGTGCTTGGACATACTTTAGGAGTTTAGGGTGTCAATTGCTAAGCACACAAAACTCCTACTTACGTGGCTAAGTACCACTTTTCTTTTCCAGTGAGCAATTTCTTTTTGAAGATGCTAATCTGAGGCTGATGAGGACATCTGAACATGAACATTTGGAGACTGGGCTGAAGTCTTATCTATAAATTGGCTTGCAAGGTAATAAAAAGATGCAGTTTGTGAGATTATAGCTTTAAAATACTCTTATTATTGCAGATTTTTTCTAACATTGTAATTGCCCTGAGAACTTCTAAGCATTGTATAATGATGTGGTGGGTTAATCTTTGCTGGCCACCAAGTGCCCACCAAGCCACTCTCTCACTTCCACTCCTCAGCAGGACAAGGGGAGAAAACGCAATGAAAAAGCTCATGGGTTGCGGTAAGAACAGGGACATCACTTACCAGTTACCATCATAGGAAAAACAGGCTCGACTTGGGGAAATTAATTTATTGCCCATTAAATGTATGTCCCGGTTTCGACTGGGATAGGGTTAAATTTCTTCCTAGTGCTGTGTTTTGGATTTAGTATGAGGAGAATGTTGATAACACACTGATGTTTTCAGTTGTTGCTAAGTGCCCTCCTAGTCCAAGGACAGCTCCCGTGCCTACTGACTGAGCTAGGTACACAAGATGGGAGGGAACTTAATCAGGACAGCCAGCCCAGCTGGCTAATGGGGTATTCCATACCATGTGACGTCATGGTTTTACCTGCGTGACCATGGAGAGGACATGAGGCAGTGAGATGGAAAACCTACCTTGACCCTAGAGGCATGTGTACGTGAGTTGCAAGGAAAAACAATCACACAAGGGGGTTCTCACAGGAAAAATGCTGCTCCAGTTGTCAGGAAAAACCTGTCTCACGATGGTCCAGTTTCCAGTGAACAGTTCCCCAGACAGAGTAGAAGGGCTGATCTTACTTTGGATTGTAATGAAGGAATTCTTGACTCACGTTTGCAAGAAGTGAGAAGCGGATACTATGACCAGAACTAGAGGGGCCCTGCCTCCGGCCAGGTGGAGGAAAGGGACAACCGGGTTTACTGGACTGTGTGGATTCGATGGCCTGGCACATCAGAGCCACAGGAGTATAAGACTCTAGTAGACACCGGTGCACAGTGTACCCTGATGCCATCAGGCTATAAAGGGGCAGAACCCATTTGTATTTCTGGAGTGACAGGGGGATCCCAAGAGTTAACTGTATTGGAGGCCGAAGTGAGCCTGACCGGGAATGAGTGGCAGAAGCACCCCATTGGGACTGGCCCAGAGGCTCCGTGCATCCTTGGCATAGACTACCTCAGGAGAGGGTATTTCAAGGACCCAAAAGGGTACCGGTGGGCTTTTGGTATAGCTGCCCTGGAGACGGAGGAAATCAAACAGCTGTTCACCTTGCCTGGTCTCTCGGAGGACCCTTCTGTTGTGGGGTTGCTGAGGGTTGAAGAAAAACAGGTACCAATCGCTACCACAACAGTGCATCAGCCACAATATCGCACCAATCGAGATTCCCTGATCCCTATCCATGAGCTGATTCGTAGACTGAAAAGCTAAGGAGTGATCAGCAAGACTCGCTCACCCTTCAACAGTCCCATATGGCCAGTGCGAAAGTCTAATGGAGAGTGGAGACTAACAGTAGACTACCGTGGCCTGAACGAAGTCACGCCGCCACTGAGTGCTGCCGTGCCGGACATGCTAGAACTCCAATACGAACTGGAGTCAAAGGCAGCCAAGTGGTACGCCACAATTGACATCGCTAATGCCTTCTTCTCAATCCCTTTGGCGGCGGAGTGCAGGCCACAGTTTGCTTTCACTTGGAGGGGCGTCCAGTACACCTGGAACCGCCTGCCCCAGGGGTGGAAACACAGCCCTACCATTTGCCATGGACTGATCCACACCACACTGGAACCGGGTGAGGCTCCAGAACACCTGCAGTACATTGATGACATCATTGTATGGGGCAACACAGCAGAAGAAGTTTTTGAGAAAGGGGAGAGAATAGTCCAAATCCTTCTGAAGGCCGGTTTTGCCATAAAACAAAGTAAGGTCAAGGGACCTGCACAGGAGATCCAGTTTTTAGGAATAAAATGGCAAGATGGACGTCGCCAGATCCCAATGGATGTGATCAACAAAATAACAGCCATGTCCCCACCAACTAGCAAAAAAGGAAACACAAGCTTTCTTAGGCGTTGTGGGCTTTTGGAGAATGCATATTCCAGATTACAGCCTGATTGTAAGCCCCCTCTATCAACTTGGAAGAAGAACGACTTCAAACGGGGCCCTGAGCAACAACCAGCCTTTGAACAAATTAAACAGGAGATAGTTCAGGCAGTAGCCCTTGGGCCAGTCCGGGCAGGACAAGATGTGAAGAATGTGCTCTACACCGCAGCCAGGGAGAATGGCCCTACCTGGAGCCTCTGGCAGAAAGCACCAGGGGAGACTCGAGGTCGACCCTTAGGGTTCTGGAGTCGGGGATACAGAGGATCCGAGGCCCGCTACACTCCAACTGAGAAGGAGATATTGGCAGCATATGAAGGGATTCGAGCTGCTTCGGAAGTGGTTGGTACTGAAGCACAGCTCCTCCTGGCACCCCGACTGCCGGTGCTGGGCTGGATGTTCAAAGGGAGGGTCCCCCCTACACATCATGCAACTGATGCTACGTGGAGTAAGTGGGTCGCACTGATCACACAACGGGCCCCAATAGGAAACCCCAGTCGCCCAGGAATCTTGGAAGTGATCACGAACTGGTCAGAAGGCAAAGATTTTGGAATATCCCAGAGGAGGAGGTGACACGTGCTGAAGAGGCCCCACTGTATAATAAACTACCAGAAAACGAGAAGCAATATGCCCTGTTCACTGATGGGTCCTGTCGCCTTGTGGGAAAGCATCGGAGGTGGAAAGCTGCTGTATGGAGTCCTATACGCCAAGTTGCAGAAACTGCTGAAGGAGAAGGTGAATCGAGCCAGTTTGCAGAGGTGAAAGCCATCCAGCTGGCCTTGGACATTGCTGAACGAGAAAAATGGCCAGTACTTTATCTCTATACTGACTCATGGATGGTGGCAAATGCCCTGTGGGGATGGTTGCAGCAGTGGAAGCAGAACAACTGGCAGCGCAGAGGTAAACCCATCTGGGCTGCCGCACTGTGGCAAGATATTGCTGCCCGAGTAGAGAACCTAGTTGTAAAAGTACGTCACGTAGATGCTCACGTACCCAAGAGTCGGGCCACTGAAGAACATCAAAACAACCAGCAGGTGGACCAGGCTGCTAAGATTGAAGTGGCTCAGGTGGATTTGGACTGGCAACATAAGGGTGAATTATTTATAGCTCGGTGGGCCCATGATGCCTCAGGCCACCAAGGAAGAGATGCAACATATAGATGGGCTTGTGATCGAGGGGTGGACTTAACCATGGACACTATTGCACAGGTTATCCATGAATGTGAAACATGCGCTGCAATCAAACAAGCCAAGCGAGTAAAGCCTCTTTGGTATGGAGGACGATGGTTGAAATATAAATATGGGGAGCCTGGCAGATTGATTATATCACACTCCCACAAACCCGGCACGGCAAGCGCTATGTGCTCACCATGGTGGAAGCAACCACCGGATGGCTAGAAACATACCCTGTGCCCCATGCCACCGCCCGGAACACCATCCTGGGCCTTGAAAAGCAAGTCCTGTGGCGACACGGCACCCCAGAAAGAATTGAGTCAGACAACAGGACTCATTTCCGAAACACCCTCATAGACACCTGGGCCAAAGAGCACAGCATTGAGTGGGTCTATCACATCCCCTACCATGCACCAGCCTCCGGGAAAATCGAACGATACAACGGACTGCTAAAGACAACATGGGAGTCAAGAGGGCAATGGGTGGTGGGACATTCAAGCACTGGGACACACATTTAGCAAAAGCCACCTGGTTAGTCAACACTAGGGGGTCTGTTAATCGAGCTGGCCCTGTCCAATCAAGACTCTTACGTACTGTAGATGAAGATAAAGTCCCTGTCATGCACATAAGAAATATGCTGGGGAAGACAGTCTGGGTTACTCCTGCCTCTGGCAAGGGAAAACACATCCGTGGGATTGCTTTTGCTCAAGGACCCGGGTGCACTTGGTGGGTGATGCGAAAGGATGGGGAGGTCCGGTGTGTACCTTAAGGGGATTTGATTTTGGGTGAAAATAGCCAATGAACTGAATTTTATGATGTCAATTGTTATATGATATTTTATATCATCATTTCTATGGTTGCTATCAATGGTATAGCAGTGAAATCACCCAGATTAACGAAGAATGATCTAACTCTGATGAAACTGAGCAAAGTGCAACGATGATAGAACTGAACAAGTGCAGCACTACCGAAATGAGAACTGGCTTCAGGATGCAACAGCCCAACACCACATGCCATCCTTCTGGCCCTGAAAGACTGTTATGACAGATGGAGCCCAAAGTTGTGGACTAAATGAACTCAATGGACATTTGTATATTTATGTATATATATGTATATATGTATATATGTATGAATATGTATTATATATGTATATATAAAAAAAAGATAGTGGTGATTAATTGAAATGTATCGAAAAATGTGAGACCTAAGCATAACATAAATGGTATGGAATAAGGGGTGGATACTGTCCCGGTTTCGGCTGGGATAGGGTTAAATTTCTTCCTAGTGCTGTGTTTTGGATTTAGTATGAGGAGAATGTTGATAACACACTGATGTTTTCAGTTGTTGCTAAGTGCCCTCCTAGTCCAAGGACAGCTCCCGTGCCTACTGACTGAGCTAGGTACACAAGATGGGAGGGAACTTAATCAGGACAGCCAGCCCAGCTGGCTAATGGGGTATTCCATACCATGTGACGTCATGCTCACTATATGAACTGTAGGCGTGATCCAGGACGTACCGATCGCTACTTGGTTATCGGTCAGCACGGGTGGTGAGCAATTGCATTGTGCATCACTCATTTTGTATATTCTATCATTATTTATTATCATTATTCTCCCTTTTCTGTTCTATTAAACTGTCTTTATCTCAACCCACGAGTTTTTCTCACTCTTACCCTTCCGATTCTCACTCCATCCCACTGCGGGGGGCGGGGGGAAGTGAGTGAGCGGCTGCGTGGTATTTGGCTGCCTGCCAGGTTAAACCACGACAATGGAGTAGGATAATGAGAAATAAGAAAATCTTAAAACACTTTCCCTTCACTCTTCTCCCTTCTTCCCAAGCTCAACTTCACTCCTGACTTCTCTGCCTCCTTGCCCCAAGAGGTGCAGGGGGACAGGGAATGGGGATTGTGGTCAGTTCATCAGGCATTGTCTCTGTTGCTTCTTCCTCCTCATGCTCCAGTGTGGGGTTCCTCCCATGGGAGGCAGTCCTTCAGGAACTTCTCCAGCATGGGTCCTTCCCACGGGCTTCAGTTCTTCACAAACTGCTCCAGCATGGGTCTTTTCCATGGGTTGCAGTCCTTCAGGAATAGATTGCTCCAGCGTGGGTGCCCACGGGGCCATAGGTCCTGCCAGAAGACGTGCTCCAGCATGGACTCTGCTCCACAGGGCCACAGGTCCTGCCAGGAGCCTGCTGTCGTGTGGGCTCCTCTCCACGGGCTGCAGTTTCCTTCAGGGTATGTCCACCTAATGCAACATGGGGTCTTCCACTGGCTGGAGGTGAATATCTGCTCCACCCTGGTCCTCCATGGGCTGCATAGGGACAGCCTGCCTCACCATAGTTTTCTCCAGGGACTGAATGTCTGCTCCGGTGCCTGGGGCACCTCCTCCCCCTCCTCCTTCACTGACCTTGGTGTCTGCAGGGCTGTTTCTCTCACGTATTCTCACTCCTCTCTCCCAGCTGCTGTTGCATAGCAGTTTTTACTCTTTCTTAAATATGTTGTCACAGAGGCACTACCAATGTTGCTGATGGGCTCAGCTTTGGCCAGTGACGGGTCTGTCTTGGAGCCAGCTGGCGTTGGCTCCATCTGACATGGAGACTGCTCCTGATCTCTTCTCACAGATGCCTTTCCTGCAGTCCCCCCACCACTACTAAAACCTTGCCACGTAAGTCTAATACAAATAACAAAAGTCAGAACTGGACCAAAAAGCATAAAATCACAAAAGATAAAAAAAAAAAAAAAGGAAAAGACGTAGAATTCTGTCATTTTGTACATGTAGGTGAGCGGTACCTGAAGACTGTAGGTTATCCAAAGGTACAAGGCAACTGCTGAAACATCTAACTGAAAAGGCATTTTCTGAGGTCCAGTGTAACGCTTTAGTCATCCTTCTTCTCAGATGAAATGAATGTAGTAAGATAATAATTTTGTTATGGGAAATATGAGCTATTGAAAAAGGAGTATAGCACAGGCAATCTTTGAAAGGGGCGTGATGCTTATGTGCATGAAGTGTACGTATGAGTACAGAGTATTAATACGGGCCAAATAAAACAAATAAAACAGCTTTACTCTAAATCTTGTAGCTATTGCAAAGCTTCTTACAAGGCTTTGTCTTTACAATCCTGTAATATAATCTGAAACCTCAGTACATTCTCCTAAGAAGATTTAGCTAGTATATCCAATTTGCATATCCTAGAAAAAAAAGCTTTGCACAGTGTGTTCTGCTAATACAATTATTGTTCAGTTATTAAAAGGAAACTTTCCAAAACTATTAATGGAAGGGCATGAGAATGAAAGCTAACAGAGGGCTTAAAGTAGGTGTTTTAACAGAAAATGGAGTTTTATCCAGTTTAAATACAGTTTATAACTGAGTCTGGGAATAAAGCGTATTGAAACATGGGCAGATGGCCAGTGGAAAGATGGTGATATTTCAGATGGGAAATGTCTGAAAAGAAAGAAAACAGATCTCAGCATATCAGGACAAAGTAGATCTCACATCTGATCAAAGCTGTCCCAAAGTACACCTGGAATTCCATAGTGAGCTTGGACAGCCTTTGGTGAAATGTTTTTTTATACGCAGAGATTTCAACAACTTTCCAGAGTAATCTTTGCTATATTTTCGATCCACCTCCTACTTGTCTATGTATTCTTGTAAGGTTCAAGACTGGTAAGATTGCTGGGAAACAAGGGAAAAAGAGCTGCATATGGGAATTTTACTGGCTTCAGGCAATGCAAGATCAAATCATGCACATGAACTGGACTATATCACTAAATGATGCACACACCTGTTTAAGTAAAATCAAAGGCATTAATGACTTGTACATGTCTGTGTGTAGGCAACTCGTACTTGGTTTAATTTCCTTGCACACTGTTTTTTGAAACAGTTAAATTAATCACACAACATCTCTACCTTATATTAGAAGCTGGCATAAATTATGTTTGGTTGGCTTATCAATATTCTTTATATCTGTCCTTAATTTTCCCACTCTGGGCTGTAGGGAAATTTTCAATGAACAAGGACTTCATGTTGTGTCAAGCCTTCTTCCATCCCATGTTGAAAGATGTAATTTTGAAGGAAACATGCTTGTATAGGGGCAATTTATTTAACTGAAACTTTGACTCAAGTGTGGATGGAAATTCTTCCAAAACCAGGCACAAGCCCAGCTGAATACATATGTTGCTGAAACGTTTTTGCTGTATGTGTCAGATTATACAATTGACATGTATATATGTTGACAGTAGTAACAATTTGAAAACAGCCAAGCTTTTGCTTTTCTTTAATAAAAATACAGTCTCGGAACTCAAGAATATTCAATATTTTCTGAATTGGAAAGAAATAAATTTGATTGGTTTTGCTCTCTTTACTCGTAAAAATCCTTTTGCTTTTAAATAATATGAAAGCTGAATGAATTTTAAATGGAGGGAGCAGTACAGACAAGTACTATTGTCTAGCTGTCCAAATGAAGACGTTTGTGTGGTTATCAGTTACAGACTGTAAGGGAATTCTGTAAATCTATCAGAAAGTGGGAACTAAACTAGGTAAGCTAGATGGTATCTTGACCGAGCTTTATGAAACGAAATCTCTCTTGTGTCACACAGGCTGGGACTATTGAAACTAGATTTTTTTAATTCAGTACTGTGTCCTGTATTTCCTGTAGTGTCCTGTGTCCTGTGTTTCCTGGAGCAACTGTTAAGCAAATAAGCCCTAAAAACCCCACATTATTTCTTAATTCTATTACATTTTCCTGTTTGTGAATTGTCCACAGGTAGTCATGGTTTTATTTAGTTTGCTTATTGCTCATGAAATAATTCCTGCAAATACTTCATCTTTCTATATAATACTTCTATAGTTTTTTTCTGATAAGCCCAGAGGAAACATCTGATAGTCCATATTTATGCTGATTTTTTTCCACAGACTGCCTTACAAATTAGTTTTCCTAGATACCCGTGGAGAAGAAGACTGTTCTCAACTGAAATGCATTTGATTTACTTAGGGCACCCCTGATCTACAGAGTTGGTCATAGACATTTTTTTTGGTGTTTGGTAGGGGATGAATACCACTGTTAAAATCAGCTATTTACTTTGTAAATAGTTATTTTCTTCATAAATAGCTGATTTTAACGTTCCCTCAGCAATCTTTATTTGAAACACAACATTTCAGCAAATAATCCAGCCAGTACACTTTTCTGCTAGGAAAATTGCATAGGGGCAACAGAAAAATGTTATGAAAGTTTGATGAAAAATGTGACTGTTATTTTATTGCTGTCAAGACTGTGCTTTTTTTTTTCCAGGATAAGGTAAGTCATACTTGGCCTGGCTCTGCAAGCATAAGGTACAGCAATACACTAGGCAATGTTACTGTTAATACGGGAGTTCAGCTTTGCTTTTAGGTGTGTTTTTGTGCATTGGGGGGAAAATCCTAACTTCAGAAGAAAGGCATTTCAAAATGATGATATCATTGACACTGGGCTTGAGGAAGAAATCACAATATTTACACATGCAGGAGGAAAAAATTGGAGTGGCTTTTCATTGGAGGAGTTAGCAGCTGGACAAGGTTTGGTTTGATGTAAAAATCTCTCAATTCTGACCCAGAAATTTCCCCAGATGCCCAGAGTCTGTGTGGACAACAGTACTTGGAATACAGAGAGGAAAAAGCTGATCCATTAAGTAGCCTATGTACTACAGCAGCTGCATTAATCAGAGCACATAAACCATACCCCTATGTGTAGTGATATACTAGTTGACTATTTGATCTGATGGTCTGGGTCCACAATGACTGGCAAGAGCCTGGGGGCTCCTGGTATGGTGCCACAGGTACAGCACCATTTTGTTGTTAAAAAAGCCAAAAGTCACGAAAATTAGACAGAGAGGAACATAAGTCTTGTTTTTATGGCATGATTGTGAGATTGGTTTTTTTGCAGATCCTTGCAGAATTTGGCCATTAGTCCTGCAGAGGCCAATTTGATCATATCTGCAGCTCACCCAAGTTAGCACAAAGTTCTGAACGTATAAGCAAGATGGAGTCTAGAATGAGCTGATTATCTGGCTCAGATTATTTCTTTTATTGACATTCATTTTAGGCCAAGCTGTGCTATCTTACAATATAAATTTGGATTGACTTTAGTAGTGATTCTATATGAGGAAAAAAAATGGGAATGAGCTTTTTGTAATGTGTAAAAAATTTCCTTCCCTACACACACATGGAGACCCAAACACACACATACACACACCTGTATATCTCTTTCTTCACTTTGGGGGTGAACGTTAGGTTTGTTCTTCTGTTATTTTAGATAACCTTGACAAAAATGTACAAAAGGGACCTTACTTTCTCCTCAGAAGGCAAACTCACTCAGCAATCTTGGCTTTAATCATTAGTAGTACTAGGTCACTAGTGGGTCACTGTGGGCAAATGCATTTTATAAATGACTATGTTGTATCTACAGGGAGACCTCAAGGTTTTATGACAGCAGCCTCTCTTCTTTCTGGAACATAAATATTCACCCCAAATTTGTAAAACCAGAATCATAAAAGAATGGGGGTTTGAATTTATTTATTATTTAGCTGAGGACATTTTTATGGGGTAATAAACTCCTTTTCAGCCAAAGGCATATTGTACAGACAGACCCTGTTGATGACAAACACTAAACCAAGAAATACCTTAAACCCATTAAACCAAGATAATTATCTACTATAAATCAATGCCATAATATCAAAAGGGACCATTTAATGGATAAAGGACAGAGAGGACAAAAAAGTTGCAAGGGGCAGAGCATAACATTTGAAAAAGTCAATAAAATTCTGTTAGAAACAAAAAAGCTCTATCTAACTGTAATTTTGTGGTTTTCCCTCCTTTCGCTCTAGATACTGCTGTATTTGAAAAATGTGACTATTCCCTTGCTCTAGATTGTACAATTGCTCTAAGCAGCTGCATGTCTGTAGTCAGATTGCTCTATACGTCCATTACACCCTGCACTGGCCACTAAAAGCTCTGACTCAAAATCTGTCCAGGGCAGTGGAAAGATTATTCTTGACTCTAATAACCTTTAAAGAAGCAGTTTTTCATTAGGACTAGTACTTATTTTATCACCTAGGAAAGCAAGACCAAAATGGTTTGTGTCTCTCAGGTGTCTGAGCTGTACAGCTGCTCCCTTTTGTTTCAGTCAAAAGCAGCAAAGGCAGTGGACAGAAAACAAAAGGATGCTGCATAAGCAAGAACTAAATTGGCTTTTCTCTGCAGCGCTCTGCAGCAGCATGGACATGTCTGGGTTTGGCCATTGGTCCCCAAGATGGAGGCAGCTGAGCCCGCAGAGGAAAGGCAACACAGCACCGTGTTGCTTCGTCTGGATGAAAAGGGATGAGAAAACAAAGCTGGTGTTATGGAGCTGGATACTAGATGAGCTAGAGGGTCCTAAAGCAGAAAGGTTGAAAGGCTGGATAGCAAAAAGATCATGGCAGAAACATATGAACTCTGCTGAACCTGGTGGTCATGTGGATAGGGAACATGAAACGTGGTACAAAACCTGTTTCTTGGGTTTTTTCCTTGAAAAGACACCTGGATTAAACTCCAGTTTTTCCTGATTGAAGAACTTTGGCCTCATCCCTTTTTTAAAAAAAGATCCTTTCCATTTATTATCCTCTCGTTCTCTGACAAACAGAGCAGTGTTTCGCAAGGTGATACTGAAATGACACTCAGCACAGAAATGCCGAGCCTTCCAGTGATTCCAGCTTGCTGGACTCATCAAAGTGTTTGTAGCAAGGGACAGTGTGGCTTCATTCACAACTTTGTTCTGCAGAAATCTTCAGAATCAAGCATAAAATAAAGTTTCCTTTGCTTACCAAAATCATGTACTTATGAGCTCATTTTAAAATAAGTGAATTTACCTGCCACTGTTAAAAGATTTCTAATTTACCCACAGTAAAAGTATGCCTCCATGTCACAGTTATAGGGCAAGCTTCTTCAGATTTCTGACAGACATTGAAAAAACTTGTCCCCTGCAATGGGTGATTCGGAGCTTATTTCATCGAATCATAGAATCACAGAATGGTTTGGGATGGAAGGGACCTTTAAAGGTCATCTAGTCCAACCCCCCCTGCTGTGGGCAGGGACATCTTCAACTAGATCAGGTTGCTCAGAGCCCCATCCAACCTGACCTTGAATGTTTCCAGGGATGGGGCATCTACCACCCCTCTGGGCAACCTGTGCCAGTGTTTCACCACCCTCATCGTAAAAAATTTCTTCCTTATATCTAATCTAAATCTACCCTCTTCTAGTTTAAAACCATTACCCCTTGTCTTATCACAACAGGCCCTACTAAAAAGTCTGTCCCCATCTTTCTTATAAGCCCCCTTTAAATATTGAAAGGCTGTCATAAGTTCTCCCTGGAGCCTTCTCTTCTTCAGGTTGAACAACCCCAACTCTCTCAGCCTTTCCCCATAGGAGAGGTGTTCCATCCCCCTGATCATTTTCATGGCCCTCCTCTGGACCCGCTCCAACAGGTCCATGTCTTTCTTGTGCTGAGGGCCCCAGAGCTGGATGCAGTACTGCAGGTGGGGTCTCACCAGAGCAGTGTAGAGGGGTAGAATCACCTCCCTCAACCTGCTGGCCACGCTTCTTTTGATGCAGCCCAGGATGCGGTTGGCTTTCTGGGCTGCGAGTGCACATTGTCTGCTCATGTTCAGCTTTTCGTCCACCAGTACCCGCAAGTCCTTCTCAGCAAGGCTGTTCTCAATCCCTTCATCGCCCAGCCTGTATTGACATTGGGGGTTGCCCCGACCCAGATGCAGGACCTTGCACTTGGCCTTGTTGAACCTCATGAGGTTCACACAGGCCCACTCTCGAGCTTGTCCAGGTCCCTCTGGATGGCATCCTGTCCCTCAGGCATGTCGACTGCATCACTCAGTTTGGTGTCACCTGCAAACTTGCTGAGGGTGTAGAGCACTTACATGTGCCAGGTTACTCTGCTGGGAGCTGCCAGGCACTACCCACCTCAGGTAGATGAGGCGGCTGTCTCTGTGGTACCCGGGTATCTCTGGGATAGCTCATTTTCTCTTTTTTTTTCTTATCCTCTGCAACATGCTGTGTGCCTTTACAAAAAGAGCAGCTCAGTTAAGCCCCTTCAGAGGAAGGGAAACTGTTTCTGTTGTGCAAACTCAGGAGAAAAGCTGTTGTGATCGGCTGGGAGATTGTTGCATTGAGAGGCAGAGTAGATGAATTTCCAGCGAGGAGGTAGAAGCCTGTTGCTTCTGCAGAGAAACTGCAGTGAGGAAACAGCAGTCAACCAGGGCTTGAAGGGTAAGGCAAGGAGAATGTCCTAGGACTAATCAGGGAAGGCGCAGTGCTTGCTGCAACAGGTTGCGTGCCACTGGGCTGTCTGGGAGCAATGCTTGGAGCAAGAATCTGCCTGGCATGGTCTGTGAAGTTGTTTATAAAACAATACTTTTTTTCTGCCCTGTCTGATTAAGTTGCTCAGAGTTTTGCTTTTTAAAAAGTAAATTTTCCTAGTTTGCACTAGAATAATACATAACTTCTTTGAGTAATAAAGCCCTTTGGCCTTCTTTAGAGCATCTCTGAGCCCTGTGTGACTGGGGTCCCATCACAAATCCCTCAAAGAAGGAGAGCATAGGGGATTACCATTATCATGATTCAGGGGTGTGTTAAATGAGTGTCTGTACAAAAAGCCAGGTAGGGGTTGTGGCTTAGGCAGTCATACTGCTGTATTCTTTCTGAGAGCCTGACTGGATGCACCTCGCTGCCCTATGATCTAGAGATGTCTCTGAGCTCTCCAGAAGAATCATGTTTCAGTCTGGTAGTTCTGCTCTAAGAGAACATACACCTGTTAACAGGTAAATGTGTTGACACTCAGGATGAGCTTTTCCTCTGAAAGAAGGAAAGATGCAAAGCTTTCAGTGCCCTTAGGTTCAGGTGTGTGCTGCCCTTGCAAGGGAAGTGAGGACTGACATCACTTCTGTACGTCAGGGTGCAGGCTATTAACATTGCAGAGAGCAGTGCGGACAGAGAAAGGAGTGACACCTTTTTAATGGCTTTTCTTTGTCATTGGCTTCCAACACCCCAGCAAAGGTACCACGGCAAAAGGCTATGAGAAGTGGGCTGTGGAGTCAGGCCAGACTGTTGTTCCCATAGGAGCCCAAAATCATATGGTGCCAGAAGTAACCCTCTGGTGCTTATTTGTGAAATGAGCATACTATGAGGGTTACCATACTACCTAGTTCAGATAGCAAATGGTAGCCAAACTGTGGGGTAGGAAAAACTCGCCCATCTCAAAGTCCAGGCTGCTGCTGCTTGGGTGCTCCCCATAGCTGAGGTAATTTAAAGACAGCTCTGATGTCTTGACACAAGGGAGGAGTCTCTAAACCTACAGGTACCTAATAGTGGTTGCACCCTGTTTCCTGGTCTGCTTTGATGGCAGTGTATGGAGCTTATGGCAAAGTGAGGAACTAGAGCTATTGATTTCCTGTTTTATTGGAAAACAAAGTAATAAACAATAGATTAGCTGAAGAAACAAAGTTTACTATTATTACAGTTTCAATATGTCATATAAGAGAAGAGCGTATGGGCTTAGTGTGGAATAAAATCAGTATGAAAATAACTTAAACTATAATCATTGAAGCAAAAAGAGGGAGGAATCAAGGAAAATGTTTAAAACTCTTCAAATAAAAATTGAATTTTGATTAAGTTAGCCAGTTACTTGAATGTTATTTAAGCATCAGCTGCTGAAAGGCTTAACAATTAAGTAATAAGTATGTATCTCTTACATTTAGAATTTGTTCATCCAGCTGTACGTTGTAAAGCTATAATTCAGTTGGGATGTTTTAGTGACATGAGATACAGGCACACAGCCCAAGTAATTTCATAATGTCACCTGTACCCCGGGGTGGAACTGAAAGGAACATCACTCCTGACAAACTGGATCTCTTCATTTTCCTGCGAGCCTGTTGTCCTGTCTCCAGCAATGGATGACACCTGAGGATTAAAGAGGGATAAAATCATCTGCAGGATGAACCCTACCTATTCTACAGTACTATCCTATTTTTTTTAATTACTTTTTTTTTCCTTTTTTTAACATTAAGAACTACATATTTTGGGGGAAGTTGTGCTTATTCCTAGCAAGCCTGGTGGGAGGTAGCACAGGGTTTTCTAAGGTCTTATGCCTGTAAGCAGTTTGGTACAAACATGAGACTAGCAAGCATGATAGTAGTTCTTAATGTACAGCACTTGAGGAGGCAGGGAAGGATGTTGAAAAAAGGGTAACAAAAGGGATGTTATTCTTTTGAAAGTGTAATTGCTTCTTAACCATGCTGATGGCACAATCCTACACAGCTGTGGTTTCCGGGGGTTCCTGTGCTTTTGTGACTGCCTGTTGTCCCGTGGCAGTCTCTACAGTTACTGTGTAGAGGCATCAGCTTGTTCTGATGAAGGGTACATGACATCTTCGGCAGCCTGTGGATCTTTCTTCTTATCCTGTACTAAGAACTGGTTTAAGATAAGCAGTGTTACCTGTCCTTAGTGTTTGAATTTTGCACTCCTAAAAGATTTTAGAATATTTTTAATTTCCTGCTAATGTAATTATAATGTTTTTCGTCTACACAGTAAACCCATATAGTATTATAATTCTCTAATCCTGTTAATCACTGTTTTCTATTGTCTATAGCTTATCCTCCTCCCTCATTTTCTGCTTTTTTTTTTTTTTTAAATTTTATTTTATGTCATTTAGTTTAGTCTCAGAAATGAATATTGTCACAAAATTCTGGTGCAAAAGGATTTGATGGAAATTCTGATAATGACCTAGTCAAGCCAAGTATTAATTTCTTTAGCAGTGCTGGTAGTTCACCAGCAAAGAACGGTGGTTGTGGTTTCAGGGGATATGAGGAAATGAGGTGAAGATACTTATGCGGTGGGAGGTGGAAGAGAAAATTGCAGTTGACTGAAAACTATTTAGATACTCATATAAAATCAGCAGCAATTTCATCATATTCTATTTCTGTTAAAAAAAAAAAATCAAAAGGAAAACCAAATCATTAACCCTAGCCTAATTTACTATTAATATGGCCAGGAAATTTCCATAGATTTCTTGCTTTTTTCAGTGTAAAATGTGGTTTTGGAAGAAAAGTTTAATGTTTTTAGACTTGACATTTTTTGAACAATTGGGACAAAATGTTTGAGTTAACTTCTAATTTCCAACCAGTTCATTAAGAAGCGGCAGCTGCCTAAGGTTCTGCAGTGTCTGATGGGAGTTATAACTTGATTATACTATGTTCCAGTGCTTTCCTAAAAACTGATCCCTTTGACTAGACTACACTTTCTGTGGTGTACTGTCATCCATCCTCCGATTAAACTAACCTTTCTCTATCTATTAAATCAACAGTTAACTCTCTGGGAGTTTAACATATGTTGACAGGGTTAATTAACAAAATAATCTGCGGAGCTGCAACAAGGAAATTATGAAACAAATATACCTAAAAGTAGCTCTTGCTGTGTTTGGAGTTTTACTGAAGTCCATAGCTTCTCAATTCATGCAATTGCATGGAGAACTCAGCCATGGCTTTTTAAAGCAAGTGTCTAGTCATAATGGTTGTGAACAACCAAAAAAAGTCTGAAGATATGATCTAGGTGCATCTTAACAGCTTGATATAAAGAAGAGAAACTTAGATAATATGAAATTATTCTTAACAATATTATGATTGTTTCTCATTCCTCAATTATCATGTATGGTGGGTTCTAGCTTAGATATGAAATTACAGACATGGTTTTGGTGAATCCTTATATTTTACCTAATTAAAATTGATATTTGGAGTTACTTATGAGCCATTTTTTTTCCTGAATCCCACAGCATAGTTCAGCGTTGCTGTAATCCACTCTTTGAAGCAGTTGTATATACCTCATGAGTGAAGACTATGTGCTCCGGAGTAAATTTGTAAATTTGGGGTAGATGTGGTTTCATATTTTGATAGTCACAAAGGGTGATGTTTACAGCTTCCAAATAGAAAGAAATTTACAAAACACCTGTATCCAATTTGGATAATACTCTAGCTAATTTATATGTGATGGCTCTGTGTAACTTGGAATCAGCTCATCAGGGAAACAAAGAAACAAGAACACCCATACCTAAATAGGGAAAACAGGTCTGTCCAGTACCTCCTGGGAATCACAAAAATATAGTTTCTGTTTTGTACCATGTAAACAGGTTGTGATGTCAAATCTATACTATATCTTTATGGAGAAAAACATATGGCCATTTTGGATATCACAGGGACCTTTGCCTTCTTCAGCTTGAAGAAAGTGATGCCTATATTATCTTTTCATATGACCCATCTTTCTTATGTAATAAAGCATTTCTTTTCCTCGTCAAAATAACATGGCAAGTTCCCAGTGAAGCAATCATACTGCAAAAAGAGGTTGCAGTGGAAATGATACCAATCATGGCTAGATAGGACTATTAAGAGAGAAAAATGAACTGGAAAGCGTACTGTATGCTAATGCCTGGCAGCAGAAACCCCTGTTGTGACCTTATTTTGGTTCATATACTGTGCATCTCTGATGAAATAGTATATTAAGGAAATGCTAAGGTTGCCTGGTTGTGCATTCAGAAGTTCAGAAATGTAGAAGGCAGATTCTACAACCTTTATTTTTTTCCTTCTATACTTGTTCATGGCAGCATATCTTTCATTTTGGGATTGCACATATTTCTTAAACATGTCAACAGACCTTCCACCTTTCTAAAACTTCAGGTACACATTGTACTTGTAATTTTTAGTAATGTTTTTTTTCAGTCTGGACTATTAATCCAATTAGATTTTGTCATACAGTCTAATATACCTTTTTTCTTGCATTGTCTTTTGTGTTGGTTGTGGCCAATTTTAGAAGGAAATCTGGAATATTCTTTTCCCACCTTGTGGGCTGCACTAATTTACTACAAACTATCATAAACTGTTTTGCAGCTACAATTTCATTTACTACTAAATGCTAAGAACATACTCTCTCTAACATGCAAACCTATCTTAGGTCGTGCAAGGAAGGATCTGCTTATGTTGACCAGAAGTATTTCTGGATTTGTTGCAGTGTTTTTATAGTCCACACACATTGCTACGTGCTATGTGAAGTTTCAACCTTATACACTTACCTAAAGAACAGATATTTTTCTAATACATGAGTTTGTTAGTGATCCCAGATGTGATTAAGTGTGCAATACATAAATACAACTTAATAATAACATTTAAAGTTACTAATAAGAATGGCATTGAAGGAGAGGGGTAAATAACTGTGACCAGAATAGCTGAAGAGAGAGAAGCAGGCAAGTTAAGTGATTTACTAAGACTGACGCAAGGATTTCATTTTTTGGGTCCTTGGCTCCCTGTCTGATGTACATGCCCCTAGGTGGTGCCTAGTGCTTCATTTTCTCTTAACTAAAACTAAACCGAAACATTCCACAATTAATTATATGTTAGTTGCATATTTAGTTGTACATCAGACTTTAAAAGCAGTTGAAAGCGCAGACAAGCCATCACCAGCATACAATTTCAAATCTTACTGGGTTTTCTGCCAACACTGACATGGGCTTTGAAAAGTGGTTGATAGCTGAGTCTATCCTACCATAATTTGTCCTTTATCTTAGATGACAAGTGGGATGTCCATAACTGTAGGCTGAACATGACTTTCCATAACTTGTATCTTGTGGACTTCTTCCCTGAATCACTATTACATGTGCACCCTCGGTCATCACGGTAGATAGGAATAAGGGCTTTGTCAGCAGATTTCACACTCACACAATGGTTTGTTTTCTAAAATATCCAAAAGAGCTGCTTCTCTTTTCCCCCTTCCCAAATAAGACTCTCCCTGCATCTTCTAACACCATACAGGGGGTCCTCTCAAGCATTGTTTGGAGTTGGTGGTAAGCAGCTGCTGGCAAACAGCGTGGACACTTTTTTTTTGTTTATATGAATAGTTCCTTTATAGCTCATGGCCTAACTTCTGAGGTTTGGTGAACAGAAAGAAAATGGCTTCTTTTAATTATAGGTTCATGTTTTTATCAACTTAAAGAAATGAGGCTCTTTGTACTTGGCAGAACTGGAATCTATAAAGACATTGTTTCACTAAAAGGGTTTTTTGCACAGGACTTCACATGTATGTCTGCAGTCTTCCTTTCAATGATTTTTGCACAGTAAAGGGAAATCAATTTCCACTATTCAAAAGTTCTTATTGTTACTGTGGACAAGGACTGAATTTCTTCCTGGAGTTTGTGGCTTCTCTCATGGCATATGGGTCTTTCCCTAACAAAAGAAATTCTATTACCATCAGTTTCAGACCATTTTGAGGTCTGAAAGAAGTCCATTTGCTGGTGGTCCCATTGTCTTTGTAGAGGTTGGTCATTTGCAGCTATTAGTGTTAACATAGTTAGTTCTTTGCTACTCACTTGTTTCTTTCCCAACCTGTAACTTCCATAAAAGCAGCTTGGGGCTTGTGCCACTTGGCCCTGTGACTGTTATGTGATGTAACTTATCTGTGCTGTGGAAGAGCTGCTTTTCCTTCTAATATTGTGGTTACTGATGTTTAGCACTGAAACAACAGAGGCCGTGATAGCGTATCTCCCCTTCTCTGTGCAATTTCAAGCAAAGCTTGAAACACAGCCACCTGCTGTAGGAGCAAACCCAAAATGAGCTTTCATGGTGGAGCAAGCTCCCAGATCCCTGAATGAATTGCCACTACTAAAGGCAGCACTAATTCCCTGTGTGTGACATTGAATCAGGTAATGAATAGAGGTCCTTCTACAGCTGAAATGTGTTTGAATTTACTTGCTGTTCCCTGTTTCATCTCCTACCCTTATTGTATGATTTCTGTACTTGCTCCATTTCTGAAAGATGTCATTTTTTCTATCTATGCTATGGTAAATTTTCCATGTCTTTGCATTGATCATGTTGGTGTGGAAGTTGTCAAGTTGCTGGAGGAAGAATCTTCTTGAAGAGGTAACTCTCCATCCTGTAGCTTCATGCTGAAGCAGGCTTCCCCGTTTACCACTTCAAGCTTCAGGTCTCATCCACATCAGTGTACAGGCATTACTCTCTTGTCAAAGCAGAGAGAAGTGAAAACTTGCCTAAATCCCAGGAAGCAACTGTAGAATTTGTCATATCAGTACAGCAATGAACACGTTAGAAAGCTTCTAAAAATGCTTATTGTGGAGCAGACGTTTTGTAACAGGAAGGATTTATTGTTGCTTCCTAACAATGGTCTGATCTATTCTTCATTTTTAATATGGGTCATTTGCTTGTATATCTCTGCATAATAGTTTCATTGGCACTGGTAATCGTTACTAATTTATGGTGGTCATCTTTGTTACATTATTGACTAGGAGCCATCCAAGAACAGAGTCTCAAGATGTCAAACACTGGGTAAACCGAGAATATATGTCCCTGTCTTGTAAGTGCAATTGTGCCTGAGTCCTAGTGCTGTCCTCTGGTTTGAATGTGCCTCATCTGAATATGACACCAGCTGACATAAACCAAAGTAAGTGGCAGGAGCCCTCTGCAGTTTAGAGAACTCTTTTGGTTTGAATGTTGGTAGAGAGAAAAATCTCAGCAGCTCTGGAGAATTGTTAGCCTGAAGTGACAGCCCCAGGAGGAGCTTAGTAATTTCTGCATAAGTAAGACCATTAAGGAAACCCAGGAATTGCCAGAGTTGGACTGCTGCCATGAAGCCAGAATAATTTAAAAAAAAAAATTAAAGGATCCAGGGTGCTTCAGGCACCTTGAAAGTACTGCACCATGAAAGTACTGCTCAGAGGTTGAATCTAGCTAGTAACATTTGTTGTGGACTATGGTCGGTATTCAACTTGCCAGCACTGACCTTTCTCATCTCATATTCCTTCTAGCTTATGTAGTATTGCTGTCATAAAACAAGCCAGCCCTCAGCCCCCACTTGTAGTGATAGATTTGGGGGTTTTTTTTGCTTTCACAGAAATGGTGTCTATTTTGTAATGTGGAGCTAGGGGAAAAAAGAGGAAGATACAAATATGAACTGCCAAAATATGTTGTTTGTACATCTGCCTAAATTAAAGTCTGTGTGCTGTAAACAAATGTTATTTATCCATTAGTAGACAACAGATTGCTACTTTATTTATTTATACAATGTACTTTAGTCACCCCCAAGAGCCCAGAAAACCTCTGATTATGAAACACTTATTTCCTACAGTATCCAGGTAACGAGCCACTGACAAGTGGGTGGCTAATGAGTTCAGATTACGGTAAAGCATGGAGATACTGTGCTCTGAGCAGAACATCGTTGTTGCTGGCTCTTAATCAATGAGGGTGAACTATTTGTTTTCACTTAAATTCTGCTTTTGGTCTGTAGAATTTGGATGGATTTTTAGTTCACAATGGACTTTAGCCTGTAGTATACTGTCGGGGGTTTCACAAACTTTTGTAATAGCCTGCAATGCTCTCCTCTACCACACTGGCATTCTTACATCCCACCTGTGTTTATCATTTTCTAGACCAACCACTGCTCAGGAACTGCTTTGCTGTATCCTTGAAGTGTCCACTAGGTACCTTTCTCTGCTGTCATGAAGACCTGCAGAAAGACATGATATGTTATTTATCAAAAGAACAACACTTGTTCCAACAGCAATGTGACAAAGGTGGCAGGGTGCAATGACTGGAGTCTTCTTGGGGTATAAATACACAGAAAAGGCTAGGCTGTGCCCTGAAAAGCTTACAGTCTTAAGGCAGACAGCAGACAAATAGTGGCAGCAAGGAAGATTTATGCATTTCACAGATGCAGAAAAGATGCTGTTGTGATTTAATCCCAGCTAACAGCTAAGCCCCACACAGCCGCTCACTCACTCCCTCCCGGTGGGATCGGGGAGAGAATCAGAAAAGTAAAAGTGAGAAAACTTGTGGGTTGAGATAAAGACAGTTTAATAGGTAAAGCAAAAGCCGTGCGCGCAAACAAAGCAAAACAAGGAATTCATTCACTGCTTCCCATCGGCAGGCAGGTGTTCAGCCATCTCCAGGAAAGCAGGGCTCCATCACACCTAACGATTACTTGGGAAGACAAAACACCATAACTCCGAACTTCCTTCTTCTTCCCCCAGATTTATTTCTGAGCATGACGTCATATGGTATAGCATATCCCTTTGGTCATGTTGGGGTCAGCTGTCCCAGCTGTGTCCCCTCCCAACTTCTTGTGCACCCCCAGCCTGCTCGCTGGTGGGGTGGGGTGAGGAGCAGAACAGGCCTTAACTCTGTGTAAGCACTGCTCAGCAGTAACGAAAACATCCCTGTGTTATCAACACTGTTTTCAGCACAAATCCAAAACATAGCCCCATACTAGTTAGTATGAAGAAAATTAACTCTACTCCAGCCAAACCCAACATAGATGCTCATAGCAAGATGATAATTTGTCCAAGGAGTCTTTAGGAAGCTGGAAAACTGACTTATGCACAAGATCTTTCTCTAGTGTGGGTTCCATTTCTGCTTAAAGCAACTGAGGGCACATCTCTTCAGAAGCATAGATGCATTTTCCTGAGTTTTTGTGAAGGTGTAGAAGTTGTGAACATATTCTTCAAATAATCTTAAATATTGTCATCTTTCCTCATCTTGACTATTAATCAACAGGTAATGAGAGCTTATGATGTGCCTGAAAGTCTTCAGTGCTTAAATAGCAACAGATTCAGCAGATACGCTGAGAAGTCCTGTTGGTCATAATTTTCTTCAGCAGTTATGTTACAGTTTGGACCTTTTTTCAGAAGTGTTAAAAGTCTGCAACTTCAGTTGAAGACTCGGAAGATGGGATTGGAGGAAGGGAGTCTTCTAAAGCAAAGAACCAAAGGTTAATTTCTAGCTATTTCTTTATAAACCATGGGTCAGAAAGGCAGTTCTGTAGCAGTGCAAGGCTATGTGTCATGAGCCTTTGGTTCATAGTTTTTCTAAGTATTGTTACCACATTTGAAATGGCAAAAATTGCACCATGTACCAGTAAATTCATAATAAATAATTATGTGCCCTGAAAAGGATTAGAAAAGCTAAATCTATGGAGTAGTGTTCCCTTTTCTAAATGCACCTAGTGTAATTGCTTCAGATGCATGGAAATTACATCCATTGCCTTCTTCTGCAGGATGTGATCTTATCTCTTCATGTTCATTAATGCACTGCGCACATCTGTGCACGGACTCAATAAGTCTAGTTCACACTGAAAATAACTTGCAGCTTTTCACCTTTGCTGCCAGTTATGAAAAAGGGAGCATGCAGCCTCCACAACGGTTTTACAGTGCTGTTAAAAAGACCATTGTTTATAAGCAAAAATCCCTCAGAGAAAAAGAGAACCTTTCTTTCCCCAGACTTGGAGAAAACGAAACAGCATCTGAAACAGTTTCATCTGACCATGGTTTTTGTTTTCTTTTTTCATGACAGAACAGTAATGGCTCCCTAAGGTACATCACAGCTTTAAGATTTACAATCCAGTCTCTGCAAGGCTGGGCTGTGACACCTATGGCAGATGGTGTCTGCTAAATTACTGTCAACACTGGCACATTTGTGAATTATGTGTTGCTTTTGGAGGCAGGCAGCGGAAGCTTTCTTATGTTCTGAGGTCCAGCTACTACACCAGCAAAATTTTCTTTGGTTTCTTTGGGTTTTTAGTGAATGAAAGTTCACCACCTGATAGATCAATTTCATAATGCAGTCAGCAAATATTTTACTCTTTTCTTCTTCTTTCTCGCTCCTTCTCTTTCTTTTACTCTTTCTCACTCTTTTTAATGCAAGTCTGATCTGGTTAGTGATGCCACTCACACACGCACAAAAAATGTCTTCTTCAGAGCCTAGCTGAAAGGGTAATGCCAGTCGATCACTATGACTGAAAAGTACTTTCTGTGTGCTTTGAAGTTAGCAAAAAAGTAGGCATGTATGTGTAAGAACAGATAATGCCCATTTTAGTGTGCTCATCCTAGACCCTGTTCTTGGGACTTCTTAGCCCATGTGCCGGCTAGCTGACAGAGATGACTAATTTGTCATGGTTACATCAAAAAAAGTGATAGCTCTGCACAGATGAAAATCTCTTCATGGTATTTAAATAGTATAGACAATGAAAGTACTAATCATCCTACTAATTAAGGAATAAACTGTGAAGAGATTTAATGGCTTAAGGTTCACTCAGAAAGCCTGTCATGAAACTGGGACTTGATGTCAAATTTCTTTAACTCTGTGGTGTATTCTTGGAGAGAAATCATGCTCTTTTCCTAAGTCACCATGGATAGAAATAAAGTGAGAAATAAAGTTACGCTGAGTTACAGTTTCATCCTGCTGCTCTTCCTTGATAACTTCTTAAAAACATTACGAAAATCCATGAAACATCAAGTTTTTGTTGCCATACCTAGTTTCTTTGGAGTTGTTGCTGAGTGAAGGTCATTTCTTAATAATTTTTGCTTGTTTGGGTGCAGACTGACCTTTTCTTATGTACAAAATATTCGAAGTGTTTGAACTGACTTTGCCTACAGTAATAAATGTCTTCAAAAAATCCACTGTGCTCTAGTGTGCTGCACAGAGCTGTCACATCATTAATCTCCTTGGTACTTCTCTCCCTTTTCTCTGTCTCATTTATCTTCATCATGGCTTACAGAATCATGTATACTTATTATACAATAAGATGGTAACTAACAGGGTTTAGCAAGTAACCAGATCTTTTTCAGGGAGTTTATTAAATGTGGAAAAAGTTGTGTATTGTTTTAGATTTCAAATATACTGCAAGAGGTAGTAATTTTTTATGTTTGAAGCACATTCAGTTCAAGATAAACAACTTGGATTATTTTCCTTTCCTTCACACCCACAACCTTTGTCTGTAGGCTGACTGAGAAGCTGAGGGTCTGATCCTGTAGTGTGCTGCATTCATACATCCCTCCCTGGCTGCAGAATACACAACATCAAGGAGGATAAATCCTTTAATTCCTTAGAGTTTCAGGAAATCACAGAGCAGGCTCACTTCTCAGGTAAATTAATGAAACTTTGATAGCTGAATTGCTAAGAACTAGTCTCCGATGTACAAGTCAGCCCAATTTACCTCTTTCCTCAATGTTTAAACGTATGTCGCTGTCCATGACTTTGGTGATTGTTTTTTTTTAGTTAGTAAACAAGAATGAGCCACATTGTGGGTAGTATCAGTGTTTGGCTTGACAGAAATATTTTGTTTAATAGCAAAGAAGATACAGATAATGTATTTCTAAATGTGCAAAATGTACCTAGTATATGGAGGAAATTGTGCAGAAGAGGAATCTAAAAATCTGCTTCAGAAACTTGTGTAAGCATTATGGAAACTACAATCACATTGCAATTTTTTCTGCATGTCAAAGTGTAACTACGAGTACTTTATCTTCTTGACGAAATCACCATTTATAAGTCATTTTTCATCAAAACCATATGAATGGTAGTTGATCACTGCAAATGACTTTGCCATTAGGACCATAGCTTTGGTATTTTTCTTTCCTTTTCAGTATTAAAACTGCTTTGGAAGGCAGTGTAGAGGAACCTGGGTGAATCAATAAGTGATTAAACCCAACTTTACATAGATACATGCATTTACAAAAGCTCCATACATTGGCTTCTTTGTTAACTTGAATTATTTTCAACAATGAAGGAAACATTTGTCAGAGTCAGAAAGAAACGCCACAAAATATTCTAAAACGTGAGCCACAATGCCTTTGGAAATAAATGCAAAATAACCTTGGTTTCCAAGAAGGAATCCCTCAGGGGAATTTTATGTTGTTTTTGGGGTGAGAACGCGGTGTTAAGGGGTAACACACACAAATTATGCCTAAGTATATTTTATCCCATTATTATTGGCATTGTAGAAGTATCTAGATGCCTGCAACACTGAAATTGTACCATACCCAACACCAAAACCACCTGATAATTGTCCTTTTGTCTGGTCCAAAATTTCACAAGATAATTAGACTAGTCTTTCTCATGATACTATGCCGTAAGGATGGCAACACTTAGCATTTTGGTGGAAAAACTATTCCAACGTTTATATAATCAATAGGAGTAGTCCACATCCAGCTATTCTGATTTGAAACCAAAAGAAGTAGTTTCTTTCTCTCTGGAAGACTAAAGAATGGAAATCAAAGTCTGATAAGCTTATGTTGAATTTCTGCATATTGAGTTTCTCTCAGGCTTTCTTAATAGGGACAGTACTTCTCTGGTACTGTAAGCATGGGACAAGAGGGCCTGTAAAAATTTTTGCTTAGTTATCATTGGAGCAGGAATTTCTTTGCCTTCCTAGTGTGTTCAGTGTCCGTGTATTACCAAAGGTTTTTAAATTGTTTACAAACATTTGAGAATGCTTGCTTTAGCAAAGAAAGCAGTAGTTAGTACTGAGTATGTAGGATTTGATTCAGTGATAACGGGGCTTGCATATGTACCATAGGACTGGTGTTTTTTCCCCTCACAAGATGCAATATATCTGATACGAACCTTTGTGCTTGTTTTGACTTATTTGTCAGCGGTCTGGTATCAGTCGAATCTTTCTAATGTAAAACTAGCATTGTAGTTCAAGTAGAAAATTGGAACAGATCCTCAGCTTATGTACATTTTCTCTGTAAAATGACCATGCAACTTTGTAGAAGTCTTTTAAGGTATATAAAACCTTTCCGGGAGTTAAAGCTGATCTCCCCCTTCTCACCTCTTTTTATAAAGCTGTAGCTGTAACTTGCACTACCAAAATCTCAATCAGCTTAAGGTCATTAATAGAGTAAGAGTGAGTTCCTTCACAAGTCTATTTGAATATTTGCTGACTCCTGAGAACACAGTAATGTAAAAGAATAAGATTTCACTTGTCTTTTTCTTCACTGTTAGCAGAGATTTTGTAAACGTTAAGAGAGTCAACTCCTGTCTGACTGTCTGACTGCACATGTGGACAGAACTGAGTGTTGGCAGAACATCTTAAACTTTGCAGCATTCTGGTATCTGTTGTGGTGGATTTCAAAGGCACAGTGGTGAATCTTGCTATATACGCTTATATTTTTCTAGTCATATTCACTCTGCTTATAAATTTATGTTAAAAAGGAGGCACTGGGTTGCTTTCTGCACATTGGTAGAAATAAAGGGTAGTTGGATTGTTTTGAATGATATATCTGGATCAACTCATCTCAATACCACATTCAAATTTTAATTTAATTTTCAATTTTTAAACTGTGTTTCACGAAATTTCCACTACGACTTGATGAAACAAGCCGTTCTGGCGGGCAAAAGATTTAGGCAAGTTTTTAAATGGAATTTTTGAAGCTTTACTGATTTCCACATGATTCTTAGGCACACATTAACATCAGCAAATGCAAAATGTTACATCTCTATTCAAATATAATCACATATTTACTGTATATATTTAATAAGAGTTATTAATTTTTTTTTTCTTTGACTGGGATACTGTAAAGTTCAAGCATTGCATCTCAGTCTGTGTTGACTGGTTACTAAGATCAATGGGATGATTTATGGAAAAGAATGTTACTGAACTGGAATCTGGAAGTTTAGGTGGTACAGCTGCATGTTTAGTCTTTCATGGGACTGATGTCCATGAAACACACCAGGAATCTCTAAAACCAAGGAATATACAGGTATGGAAGCCACCTTTGTCACAACAACTGAGCAACAGGTATTTCCTGCATGCTGGTGTGGACATCAGATCATGTCCATGGCGGGTCAAATGGGGGAAAAGAGGCTGGAGGACCTGACACCATCCTGTACTCCCATGGCACAAAATCTGCCAGTTACCCTAAGGTCTGGGAACTTTTCAGAACATGTTTCCTTGCCAGGCAAGGGTATCCAGACATCGTGTTGCCATGTTGCTCAGTGACTCTTCTGGGCTCAGATGGACATCTGGGCAAAACGTTAGCTCACCCTGTAATGCTGTTATGCAGGGAGCAAAATGGAAAGAAGTTTTCCAGGCTGGGGTGAAGTGTGAAACCTGCTGCGTGACTGAAACCAATGCATGGCAGGTTGGGAGGGGGAATCAATTATTTACAGGAAAAATTGAATTAAATTGGGAAAACAGATCCTTGTTACCCCTTGTACGGAGTTTGCATGGCAAAGTTTTGGCAGCAGGGGGGCTACAGGGGTGGCTTTTGTAAGAAGTTGTTAGAAGCTTCCCCTACATCTGATAAAGCCAATGCCAGCTGGCTCCAAGATCGTCCCATTACTGGCCAAGGCCGAGCCCATCAGTGACAGTGGTATCGCCTCTGTGACAACATATTTAAAAAGGGGAAAAAAAACCCACCTGTGCAATGGCAGCCAGAGAGGAGTGAGAATATGTGAGAGAAACAGCCCTGCAGACACTAAGGTCAGTGGAAAAGGAGAGGGAGGAGGTGCTCCAGGTGCCAAAGCAGAGATTCCCCTGCAGCCCATGGTGAAGACCATGGTGAGGCAGGCTGTCCCCCTGCAGCCCATGGAGGAGCAGATATCCACCTGCAGCCCATGGAGGACCCCATGCTGGAGCAGGTGGATGCACCCGAAGGAGGCTGTGATGCCGTGGGAAGCCCGTGCTAGTGCAGGTTCCTGGCAGGACCTGTGGACCCATGGAGAGAGGAGCCCATGTTGGAGCAGGTTTGCTGGCAGGACTTCTGACCGCATGGGGGATCCACACTGGAGTAGTCTGTTCCTGAAGGAACTGCACTCCGTGGAAGGGACCCACACTGGAGCAGTTAATGAAGAACAGCAGCCCATAGGAAGGACTCACATTGGAGAAGTTTGTGGAGGAGTGTCTCCCATGGGTGGGGATCCCATGCTGGAGCAGGGGAAGAGTGTGAGGAGCCCTTCCGTGAGGAGGAAGGAGCATCAGAGACAACGTGTGATGAATTGACTGCAACCCCTATTCTCCGTCCCCCTGCGCTGCTGGCAGGGAGGAGTTAGAGAAATCGGGAGTGAAGTTGAGCCCAGGAAGAAGGGAGGGGTGGGGGGAAGGTGTTTTAAGACTTTTTTTTATTTCTTATTATCCTACTCTGATTTGATTGGCAATAAACTAAATTAATTTCCCTGAGTCAAGTCTGTTTTGCCCGTGACGGTAATTGGTGAGTGATCTCTCCCTGTCCTTATCTCGACTCACGAGCCTTTCGTTATATTTTTTCTCCCCTGTCCTGATGAGGAGGGGGAGTGAGAGAGCGGCTTTGGTGGGCACCTGGCGTCAAGCCAGGGTCAACCCACCTCACCCCTGCTGAAATTTAGGCAGAACACCATTACTGAGAAAAGTTAATGGGGCTGTGAAACAATTAAAAGAGCTGCCCCTTCTTATATGTGACCCAGAAGCCCATTAACTCAGTCAATTTCAGCAGGAACAGTAATTATCCTGATCAAGACAACCTGTATATAGTAAAAAGCAATAAAAGTATAGTGAGATTTGAACTAAAAAGCAGTAGTTTGTGGGGGTGTTTTTAGTCTTAATTAAAAGGTATGAATTACACCTGTTTTGGTAGTATAGCTGCTTCTTTCTTAGGCATATTGTAGTTTCTGTTATAAATACAGTTCATGTTTCTAACTGTGATGGCTATTGCCACTGAAAAAGGGAATGGAGAAAGATTTAAAAAAAAAAAACAAACTATCCTTTCCTGATTGTGTTTTGTTTCATACAAGGTGCCACGGCATCTCATTGTGTGTATTGCTGGGCGCTGTCATTGTCACTATTCCAGTGACAGCACAGCCCATAGAGTTCTGCTCCATCACATAATCTCATCATATGTAATGATTGCATCTCATGATCAGAAATGCATTTGGAACAATAAATATTTAAATACAAAGGTCCTTACTGTGCTATCAAGTGATGCCAAACCCCTAACTGAAACTCCAAACTGAAATCAGCAATGAAATCTGCATAAAAATTAATTATGTAATATGACGTGAGGAAGTTGGTCCTCATTCCTGCTGATTCCTTTTTACCCTTCGGCATCTTGCTGGCTGTTTCTGTGACGAGCTACAAAAACGTGCTACAGGTTAGGGTTGCAAAAACAAAAAAATAAGATGGGTAACAGAATAAAACCAATCTGTAGGTAGTGGTGTTACCACAACTGGTTCCACTACATCAAATTCCAATAATTTTTTGACTCATAATTTACCATGGTGTCACTCTTTTTTCCAAGTGGTGTGGATCATGACCTTTTGATTAACTCCGCTCAGTTAATAATGGAGTAGTGGAACAGTGGAATTTTTTTAGACTCCAATTTTACTGTCCTCCATATTGATCTGTTACCATTTATTATTATGAACTCACCAGAAATAATATTAAAAATGGTGAGAAAACTATGTAAACCTGTAATGAAGTGACTCCCACATTGTTTCAGATCTTTCTCTCTCTCCCTCTTAAAGGTAGGGATGTTCTGTCTTTTAAAGTGTGGATTTTTTTTTTTTTTTTTTTTTTTTACCTTACGTTTTTAATCATTACAGTGGTCAGACCCTTACTTGAACTAGAACTATCACCTGAGCTTATAGCAGGCTCACCTTTCACACTTGGTAAATGAAGAGTTGGGCTGGGGGAGGTACGCTTTGCATTTCAGGTATTTTTCAAGGTCAAATAGAGAAAAAAGATCACACTTGAAAGTGAAGTTCAGCGGGTAGGAGAGCCATTCCTATGTAAAATGGGAGTGGTTAGTCCTTAGTTTGTTTAGGCTTGACCTACACTTTCTTATCTCCTGGAGATAAAGTAAAAGGACCTGGCGGACTGTCCATCAAGAAAACAAGAGCAGAACCAAAAAAGGGGTAATTCAGGCTAATAGGGGTCCTCTTTAGCTGACAGTAGTAAAACAATCTACTAATACTTTTAGTGACTTCACTGCTTCCTGTACTATTCCCTGTTCCATAGTCCTCTTAATTTATATAATATAAGTAATTCATATAATATATAGAGCAGACGGCTGTATTATACAAGGGAAGGTAAGGTCCGCTTGCAGGAGTAAGATTACTCATAGATACCCTTTTGCATCAGTTCAGAACAAAAGGCCTTAATGGCTATTTGTTGTTTATTAATATTTTCATTTCCAAGCATTGCTTTTTTGCCATTACTATATTCTTTTGACCCATGATGATGGATCTAAAAGAAACAACAATCATAAATGTTACCTCTGAGCAGTGCAATATCACCTATTGTATTGACTGCGCAAGGTAATTTTCAGTGGTGTTAACAATGCCATGGGAACACAGTCTCTGGAAATGGCTTTGACTTTACAGACACAGAGGATACAATTGCTCTGTTCTGAGACAAAGAGTTGATCTGACCTGTTAATTGGAATTAACACAAGTTTATTAAAAGTACCAGTGGAAACAATGTAAGCGAAACTGCGTAAAGCACAGCCTATCACGCCACTCCACTGCTGTTGTTCTTACATAAATTCAGTGCTGGAATTGTCCCTATCAATCACTCAATTCTTCTTGTGACCCCAGAGCAAGAAATGAGTATCTCCAGCACTTTGTTTTTCTCCTTGAAACTTGCAATTCATCTCATTTGATCTCAGTGTTAGTCCTGATGTGATCAATCACTCTCTGCTTTCTGAGCGCCTACAGCAAGGACCTGTGGTCTCCCTTGCTGCAGTCTCCAGGTTTTACATTCTCCCTCTTACCGCTTGTTTTTCATGATTAATAAAAATAATGCTGTTTTCTCTCTCGTCCTTCTCCAGTGTAATGCTGCAAGGCACCATCCTTGAACTGCTTCTCCCTTTCCTCGCTGCCTCTCATGTGCCCTGTTACTGGCTGCAGCCTTGATTATGCCTCCTCTGGTGGATAAGGTGGGTCTGAATCTTCTGATTCATTCTCCAGTGCCTCCGCTGTCCTTGTGCTGTGCTGCTCTGTACCTCAACCTTGTCTGCTGCCGCTGGCCTCTGTACTGGGTCAAAGCAGTCGTTCTTTTATGCTACACCTCTTTTCCCATTGACTACTGCTAAATTCTTCTGTGGTAGTGGAACTTTATTTCCCCCAGTTCATGCCATACCTCTAGCTCTTATAATTTACATGAACTCCTTTTTCAGAACTTTCTCAGCCCCCCAAATTGCTCTTCCTTTTGTGTCTGTCTCTCCAACAGCTGCTGAACAGAGCCAGTGGAGATGCTTATGGTGATCACCCCTCCACTCCAGGCTTTATCCTGATGTTAGTGTTCTCCCTTAGTAATTGTCATAAATGCATGGTCAGGGGGGTCTCAGGAGGCTGAGTTAAATATTATGCACTTTTCCAGAGAAATGGCACCAAATCACCTGCAGTCCTTTCTCTTCCACAGCGGTGTTGTCATGGATGTGCTTGTCCTCTCTGCAGCTGTTTTATCTTCTTCCTTTCTGGAGGCTGCCTGTCGAGGAGGTCCAGTGCCTCCCAGGTTTGTGGAGGGGCAGTGTCTGCAGAAATTGCAATGAAGCAGGGGCTCACTGGGGAATTCTGCTGGAAATTAGTTTTGGGTATTAGAACACAAAGGAGAGAATGTTAATGATGTTTTGAGTGATAATTATTGAAAAGTTTCCTACTAAAGAAAATCCTCACTAATTTCAGTCAAACTTATAGCCGTCTTTCAGTTTAGGTTTATGTGTTGTTCCTCCCATAATAGTAATGCAGTGTCAATTTGTAGTGGTATTTAGGCATAGGTTTCCAAAAGCATCTGAGTGTCTTTTCTCCAATACAATTAAAATCTTGCCATGTGTCATTTTGTATCTTTTGAAGTGTCTGGATACATTGAAAACCTGCCCACCAGATATTAAAAATGAATGAAGGGTAGTTTCTCTTTTTTTCTTCTTTTTTTTTTTTTTTCTTTGTGTAGGGAACAGTTTGCTATAAATACAGGTAACACTTTAATTACTCTTTCAGTAACATTGGCTTATTTACTGCCTTGCAAAATGTGTCTAGACAGCTAGGAGGAGAGTATTGTGCATGTTTATTTACTTTCTTGCAGCTTATTTATTTTTTAAATTAGATTATGAACTTACCTTGTCATCAAAAATCTGCAAAGAAATGACAATGCACTTTTAAGTTTAAGATGTTCTTTGAAAACAAATTCCTTCTTAAAGCTCACATTTTGGTTTTTGCTTTACCATACCTAGAAAAGAAACATGAGAAATTTTGCAACAGAAATAATACAATTTGTTGCTCTAAAAAGTGTAGCTAGTTACTGTAAAAAATAGCTGAAAAAGTGCTTATGGCAATAGAATCATTAAATTTCAGGAAACAATTCTTACTATTGGCACATATGTTTAATACCTTGATGTGTGGAATCACAGCTTTGACACTATTGCTGAGTTTGGCTGGATTTCGCTGACATATGTTTCATCATGACAAGATATTCAGAAATCTAGTAAATTTCTGACAAGGTGGCCCAATCTATTATGTCACCTGATTGATAAATGCGTTTCTTTCTGCATTTGGTATTTGTTGTCCAATTATAGAAACAGAAGAAGTAGTAAGTCTAAAGAAAACAAGTGAGTGTTTTCATTTACTTTGAATAATGGTGTAACTCTAACATTTTTGGCTTTCCCATTAAATGGTTAAGAGATTTTGGTGATAAATTGTCTGAGTTGTCATGTTACCTTAGCTAGATTATTGTCCTGATCGGATATAGTAATTTCTTCCTTTCATTACGGCACTGGATATCAAGCCAGAAAGAAAAATTAAATTTCTAATGAATAGTTAGATTACTTTTTAAAGAGATCCCAACTGAAATATTCACCTTTCCTTCTCTTCACACAACTAAGAAAAATATAGCAGCATTAACTTCTACTCACCTTGCTTTTCTTTGGAAGTTGTTAACATGATTTTGAGGGAAGAGGGTAAGGGAATGGGTATTAGTGGGAAAATCACATCTTCACCTCAAGGGATTTGACTTTTGAGCTCCCTGCAATCATGAGAAAATATGTTAGTGTTTGATATTTAATGGGATTTGTATCCTACTTTGAAATCCTTCTCATCATCAGGTTCACACTGCTAAGCCTTTTCTGGACAGAAGACAGGAAAAAGGTGTGACTTTTATCTGTCACTATAGATAACTTCAGCAAGAGGAAGCCTGATGTATTTAGAAAATTAAAGCAAGTTTAAAGTCAAAACTATATGGATTTTAGGGCCAGGTGGCTGCTTACTGGAGTTTTAAAGGCCAGAATGACAAATATGTCAAGGTAAATGATGGTCATTACGGAGGATTTTTTTTTCTTTAGTTTAAACAAGCACCCAGAAAATTACCAGGATATGAATGTTTCATTTGTGTTTTACACTGGCAAACTTTTCTTAATTTAGTGGGCAAATCACAATACTTGGTTAAAATGCTGTCTGTAGAAGATAGGTGTGAGGACCCAATAGGTTCAAGAAGCCTGTATTTCAGGCTGGTCAATTTCCTTTGCTCAACGAGAATAATTTGGAATGGTGACATGGTTGATTTCATTTGTCCCTACACTATACGGTACGGAGACGCATTCTGGCATCGAAGAATCACCACATTCTTTGATGTACAAAAGTATCTCACCACAAAATTGGAAATTCCCCTAATTAATCAGGTATCTGATCAAACATACTGGGTTATACCTTTGTGACACTGGAACAGGGCAAATGCAAGACAGCTATAGAATCATAGAATCGTTAAGGTTGGAAAAGATCTCTAAGATCATCAAGTCCAACCGTCAACCCAACACCACCATGCCCACTACACCATGTCCCTAAGGGCCTCATCTACACGTCTTTTAAATACCTCCAGGGATGGTGACTCCACCACTTCCCTGGGCAGCCTGTTCCAAGGCCTGACCACTCTTTCAGTGAAGAAATTTCTACTAATGTCCAACCTAAACCTCCCTTGGCACAGCTTGAAGCCATTTCCTCTTGTCCTATCGCTAGTTACTTGGCAGAAGAGACCAACACCCACCTCGCTACAACCTCCTTTCCGGTAGTTGTAGAGCACGATGAGGTCTCCCCTCAGCTTCCTCTTCCCCAGACTAAAGAGTCCCAGTTCCTTCAGCCACTCATCATAAGACTTTTTCTCCAGAACATTCACCAGCTTCGTTGCCCTTCGCTGGACACGTTTCAGCACCTCAATGTCCTTCTTGTAGTGAGGGGCCCAAAACTGAACACAGGATTCGAGGTGCGGCCTCACCAGTGCCGAGTACAGGGGCACGATCATCTCCTTACTCCTGCTGGCCACACTATTTCTGATACAGGCCAGGATGCCATTGGCCTTCTTGGCCACCTGAGCACACTGCAGGCTCATGTTCAGCCGGCTGTCAATCAGCACCCCCAGGTCCTTTTCCTCTGGGCAGCTTTCCAGTCACTCTTCCCCAAGCCTGTAGCGTTGCATGGGGTTGTTGTGGCCGAAGTGCAGGACCTGGCACTTGGCCTTGTTGAACCTCATACAGTTGGCCTCGGCCCATCGATCCAGGCTGTCCAGGTGCCTCTGCAGAGCCTTCCTACCCTCCAGCATCAACGCTCCCGCCCAGCTTGGTGTCATCTGCAAACTTACTGAGGGACCTCTCGATCTCCTCATCCAGATCATTGATAAAGATATTGAACAGGACCAGCCCCAGTACTGAGCCCTGGGGAACACCGCTCGTGACTGGTCGCCAACTGGATTTAACTCCGTTCACCATCCAGTTAGTTTTTTATCCAGCGAAGAGTGTACCTGTCTAAGCCGTGAGCCACCAACTTCTCTAGGAGAATGCTGTGGGAGACAGTGTCAAGGCTTTGCTGAAGTCCAGGTAGACCACATCCACAGCCTTTCCCTCATCCACCAGGCGGGTCACCTGGTCATATATCCCAGTTTATTTTTGCAAGTTAATTTGTGAAAACGATAAAGTATATGTGTAACATTAAATGTTTTTTGTGATCCAGTATCCTCTATATTCTGCTTGGTAAGTGGCTTTGAGCGAGACTGCCTGATTATATAAATTATGTGAGTGATTGGTAGCAAAAAGCCAGAACATCAATAAACACAGATGGATGAAATAGCCACTAATAGAAATGTGCTTGAAAAAGAGTTACCCACATTCCTACCTGGTGTTTTGTGATTGTTCATTTTTTATCCACAAAGAGATTTTGAAGAATTCTGCAGTATTTCAGATGTTGCTGTCTGGATAGCTGCAAACAGTTCTCTGCCCTTTAACAATGGTCATTGTTGACTGCATCTGATTAAACACAAAATGTTCTGTTGGATGAATGGCTTGATGTATGGCAATCTATGTTTTGTGCTGACCAAAAGCCTACTGATACATACTTAGTATGCAAATAATAAATACAAGTACAAATCAGTTGCAGCGACCAAAAGTAATATTGTTTTGTAAGATAGTGTTATATCTTATAAACATATGTTAAAAAATTCAATTAAAAAGTAAATTGGAAAACTATAAAGTACCTAGCTGGAATACAAGTGTTAGTTTTATGGATGCTATAAATGTTTAACAGTTTCCTTCCTTTTTCCAACTAGTTTTAATTTCTGAGTCTCACTTGCCTCAGTTTTTAAATGAACTTTAATCTATTCCAAGAGGACTGTTAGTTTTATTGGAATAGTTAGTTTTATTCTATAAACTGAATATAGAATTATAGAATCATAGAATCATAGAATGGTTTGGGTTGAAAGGGGCCTTAAAGATCATCTAGTCCAACGCCATGGGCAGGGACACCTTCCACTAGATCAGGTTGCCTAAAGGCTATACCAATAGTGGTTTATTTTAAATAGGAAAATATGTCCCACCTGTGTGGAAAAAAGTCTTTCCAACAGAATATACAGACTTGCTTGTCACAGTTTGTCATGGTTTAACCCCGGCTGGCAACTAAGCACCACACAGCCGCTCACTCACTTCCCCTCCCACCCCCAGTGAGATGGGGGAAGAATTGTAAGGGTAAAAGTGAGAAACAAATTCGTGGGTTGAGATAACAACAGTTTAATAATTAAAAAGAAAAAATAATAATTAAAAAAATTGTAAGAAAAAGGAAAAATGCAACAACAAAGAGAGAGGAAACTAAAACCCAAGAAAGACAAGTAATGCAAACAAAAACCATTGCTCATTACCCACCGACTGATATCCAGTCAGTCCCTAAGCAGCGGCCGCCCGCCAGCCTCCTCCTCAGTTTTATTGCTGAGCATGACATCATATGGTATGGAATATCCCTTTGGTCAGTTGGGTTCAGCTGTCCCAGCTGTGTCCCCTCCCAATTTCTTGTGCACCGCCAGCCTGCTCGCTGGTGGGGTGGGGTGAGGAGCAGAAAGGGCTTTGACTCTGTGTAAGCACTGCTCAGCAGTAATGAAAACATCCCTGTGTCATCAACACTGTTTCCAGCACAAATCCAAAACATAGCCCCATACCAGCTACTGTGAAGAAAATTAACTCTATCCCAGCCAAAAACATTACACTCTCCACCCCTTATTCCATTTACATCATGTTCAGGTCCCACCCTATTGCAATATATCCTCATTAACCACCCTTCCACTGTAAAATGTTTGTGAAATGTCCATAAATATCCATAAACTGTTAATTGAGTTCATTTGGTCTATGACTTTGGGCTTCATCTGTTATGGTATTCACTCAGGACAGGAGAGGTTGTGTGTTGTGTGGAGTTACTGGGCACCCAAAGTGGCTCAAGTCAGGTCACTGCTACACTTGCACTGCTTCTTGTGAGGTTCATCCTTCATTGGTTCAGGTGGTTTCGTGTTGTAGTACTCTTATAACATGCAACTCAGATCATGGGTTACAACAATTTAAAGGGATATTCTTTACATTCTCCATTCCTGGTCCCTTTAGACTAGGCCATATGGTTTAACATCGCAATGAATTCCTTCTCTTGCCTCCAGCTTGGCTACCAGTGAGAGGTTACTGCTATAATACCTTTAATGTATGGTAGCCGCAGCAGTGGTGACATACAGCATCATATAACACTGCATTCATACAACTCAAATCATGGATTATTTTCACCCAGGATTAGATCACCTTGAGATACACATTGGATTCCCCCATCCTTCCACATTACCCATCAAGTGCACCCAGGTCCTTGAGCAAAAACAATCCCACAGATAGGTTTGCCCAAGGAAATAATTTGATAGTCAGAATTTATTGACCATCTAAAAGAGCAGGGCACATGCCCTTTCTTATGGTTCAGAGTGATGGCGTTTGTCTTCCCAAGTAATTGTTACACTTGATGGAGCCCTGCTTTCCTGGGGATGGCTGAACACCTGCCTGCCGATGGGAAATAGTGAATGAATTTCTTGTCTTGTTTTGCTTGCGTGTGCGGCTTTTGCTTTCCCTGTTAAACTGTCTTTATCTCAACTGACGAGTTTTCTCACTTTTACTCTTCCAATTCTCTCCCCCATCCCACTGGGAGGGAGTGAGCGAGCCAGCCCTGAAAACCTCATGCACAAATGGAAGTGTGGCAGCTGAATGTGCTACTAACAGAGACTGGCAGAACCGTTTGTATCCTCTGTACATGAATTTGAGGCTTCCTTTTCTCTGGTTTGAATGTGAAATAGAACCCCCAGGGACAAACTGCATCTCTTGCTGTGGTGTTACTCCAGCTGTCAGTGAGACAGCTGTTTTTTCTCTTGTCAGACTGATTTCCTTGCAGGTGAGCAAATAACCTGACAGCTAATTATGCTGTGTGAATTCTTGCATTTTCATTAGCCATAGATGAGCTTGAACACTTCTTCATACTGGACCCATATGGTCCAGTGCATAGGTTGTGGCTCCAGACCTACTACAGTTTCTTTTCTTTTTTTCATAGGTCAACTGGAAAAATAAGAACATCTAGACCCTGATATTCTGCTGTTTTACCTGGGCATAAGTTTATTCATGCCAATGAGATTTTACTCTGAGTGAATTTGACTCAGTATGTGTTCTAATTTGTATTCCAGAGCATTTGATTTCATACAAATCTATATAGCAAACTTTCCACTTCTCTCTAATGCCATTCAGCCTGCAATAATAAAATAATATTGCTGGTTTAGTCTGACATTAAAAAGTTCATAGCACACTAATCTGACTGTAGAATAGCAGAAATTTCTGGCTGGTTACTAAATCCAGATAACGATCAGATTTGGGGTGGGAAGATGAGAGATGAGTTGTTTAAGATTATGAAGATTAAGAAGGTCAGTGGTAAATCTGGAGATGGATCAACACAGAAGGTATAGTAGAGAGTGTGATGCTACACAACTCCTTTGAACATGTCTGTAAGGCTTTCAGGTATTTCCCCTCCAAAATTCTTCATGGAAGAGGAATTCTTAAGTTCTTATTCTTTGCCTCTTTAGAAAAAGCAATAGGTAAGTAAAGTTACATTCATGCATCAATCTAAAGAATTCCATCCATTCCACCTCCAGGTGTACATATTTCAGGTGGATTATGTCATCGTTCTGTGGGCTTCTTTACTACAGCTTTGTAAATGATCTTGGAATACCTCTGTGAAATGCTGGACTGACAAGTTTAGAGATGAAAGTCTTAAAGCTTGCAAACTAAATCTGTAAATACTTCATAGGTAACTAAGCTCGTTATGTTGTGAGATTAGCTGATGTTTTACATAAAACTTTGAAGGCTTTTAAAGCTCCCTTTGGCCCCACCTGAACAAAGCTATAAGGCATATGAATTAATTCAGCAGAAACTGATCCTGTATTTAAACACTGTACAAAATAACGACGCCTTTCAGATCAATGTAGTCAGTACTTAACACTTTTAAGGTCTCCTTATTCTAAGAAAGACAAAGTTGATCCTTAATGCATGTGGACTTTACAGACTAACATTTTAGGCACGGGTGAGGGCTGACCTTAGAACATGAATGACACTTAGAGTGTCTTGGAAATGTCTTAGCTTTTCTTTAGTGAAACCACTGTACTGGCATTGAAATGCAGTTTGGGTTTACCATTCTCTTGAATATGTGCAATTTAAATATACCAGTAGGGTGTCAATTGCTGCTGAGAAAAATTTCTTCCAACAAAATGAAGTGGCTTTTTTGCATAGACCTCCCAATATGTCAGTTCTTGGCCAGTATCAGCTTGGCTGAATTTCTTTGTAGCCTCAACGTAAAAGGTTTTATATTTCATTACTACATGCCTGAGCCATTTTGTGACATATTTGGATGAGGGTCTGGTCTCATCCCTGTCACTCAAGAGCAGTATATCCAGGGGCAGAATTCAAACCAGATAGATTGCCTTATAGAAGGAAATAGAACTGTTTTTTTCCTCCCTTCACAATCTTGCACATGAAGTATAACAGTTGCTGAGATGAAGGGTGTCTTATGAGAGTCTGAGGTCTTGTCCTGAGGAAATTACATAAGGAATGAAAAGGAAGCTTACTTCAAAAGCAGAATAAGAATGCCAGCAACTATGTCTCAGATAGAATAAATAATATATTTAATGTTCAAAAGCTGTGATAGGGGAAAAAAATTAAAGCTTCAGCTTTTGTTTCAGGACAGCAAGTCTCATGACAGAAATGTAATAAGTGTACGTTACTGTCGTGGTTTAATGCCAGCCAGCAACTAAGCCCCACACAGCTGCTCACTCACTCCCCCCAGTGGGATGGGGGAGAGAATCAGAAGAGTAAAAGTGAGAAAACTCGTCAGTTGAGATAAAGACTGTTCAATAGCTGCACATGCAAGCAAAGCAGAACAAGGAATTCATTCCCTACTTGCCATCAGCAGGCAGGTGTTCAGCCATCCCCAGGAAAGCAGGGCTTCATCACGCCTAACAGTTACTTGGGAAGACAAACGCCATCACTCCAAACGTCCCCCTTCCTTCTTCTTCGCCCAGCTTTATATGCTGAGCATTATGTCATATGGTATGGAATATCCCTTTGGTCAGTTGGGGTCAGCTGTCCCAGCTGTGTCCCCTCCCAACTTCTTGTGCACCGCCAGCCTGCTCGCTGGTGGGGTGGGGTGAGGAGCAGAACAGGCCTTGACTCTGTGTAAGCACTGCTCAGCAGTAACGGAAACATCCCTGTGTTATCAACACTGTTTTCAGCACAAATCCAAAACATAGCCCCATACTAGTTACTATGAAGAAAATTAACTCTATCCCAGTCAAAACCAGCACAGTTACATAAGTAATTTATTTGTGCATCTTTGGCATTGCAGCACTAATAAACTTGCTGCCAGGTATACAGGCTGCAGTTTGTCATGTCATTCTTTTCAAGCAATTGAAAAAATGACCTTCTGCAGGCTGTCAGTGTCAGACACCAGGTCACTCACATAGATAAAGCTCAATTAGCTCCCAGAGAAACCATATTTTAAAAATGCAGTGGGCTGCACCATGAAAGATAGGTAGAAAAAACCAAAATGTTAACATGGACAGGCAAGAATACCACAGTAGCCATGACAGGTTCTTTCTTTATTCCGTGCTTTTTAAGTATTTAATGCTATTGTGATCTAAGGATCATTTATTAATTTGTTGAAAAAAAAATCTTTTTTTATTGATCAGAGTTAACTGTTCTGATAGTTGCTGTCTCATCATCTTGTGAGCAACTACCTTCTGGTTTAAGATATCAGCACAAACATTTGCAAGTATATCCTGGATCAAACCTAGGACTGGAGCCCATTAGGGAAAGCATATGCAGGTATTTGCCATGTGAGTCTGTGGCTTTTGAGACACTTAATATACATTCATTGAAAGGGTCATTATCAACAGTCACTTAAGAATCTGTGTTTACAGTTTATTCATGAAGACTCGGGAATAACTAAGACAACAGGATCTTAATCATAACAGATGCAGTGGAAGTAAATTGGAAAGTAAAGAGAAATACAGGAATAAGAAAAGTAGGCTGGAAATGCTTGTAAATAAATAGAGGAACAGCTTCCATAAGCTGGGGATCTTGTTCCCATTGATTTTTAAGATTTTTCAAGGAGGTGACTTCCAGCAGGGTTTAGAACTGAAATGCCTTTAAAAATATGTCTCTGTAGTCTACAGTGTTGCTATAATTAACGAACCAGAAGTCTGCTTTCTGAAATGTAGTTTATTTTTGTGTACTTCTCCAATTTTCTCTCCCTCAAAAGAAGCTCAGAAAAAGAAGCCCTCAGAAGCCAGCAAGTGATAAGCCTGGCAAAGCTCTGGGATGGTCTAGGTGAGTATCAAACTTGGCTGGTCAGAGATAGCTGATCCATACTTTTCACTCTGGAAGCTGTTTCAAGCCTGGTCATTTTTTTCCCCACTGGCCTCTTTCAGACTTTGCAGTTGTTTGTGCCCAATTTCATATTTGGTGTGATCTACTCTTGTCTGGCTGTGATATACTGATAATGTCCTCCATTTTTCTTGTCAGTGTTTGTGTTAGGAAGCAGACAACTTGTTATTATGAAATTATGTGAAAACATGCCTGTCTTTACTATGTTGATGAAGATAATAAAAAATAACTAGTGACAAACTATTTACTTTTCCCCCCCTTCAAATTACCTGCCAGTATAATTTGGCAGGGCTTTGATACTTCAGAAATTAAATAAAGCTTAATTTTTCAAAGAGAACAGTAACTCCTGCAAGACAAATTCAGGAATTGTGTAAGCTTCAGTCTCACTTTATTCACGTGATTTAGTTCCATTGGTTTCAAACAGGTGACATCCCTAAAATTATTTTCAAAACATGTACTTTATGTTTTTAATATCAATTTACAGGCTTAAATATCATATATGGTTATTCTTCCCATTGTCTCTAGTTACTTAAACTTTTTCCATGACCTGGCACTGTCCCCTTACAAATGAAATAAGAGCTATTAACAGTTTAAGAGCTTAATCCCACTGATGAGCAGGTCCCAAGATTGATTTCAGGGGGAGTTATATGCATGTGTAAGTAGCTTTTAAGGATCTATATCTCTGGAACTTGCTCAAGGTGTGGCTGCCCCCTGAGTCATTCTTTAGGTTAATTTGAATTTTATGCTTATTGAAGCAAATGATGAAATTTGCATCAGCTTCCGCAGTAGAAGTTCAGGCTCAGAAGGAAATGTATTCTTAGCACACTGAAGCAATAACCGTGCATGGACGTTTAGGAAAAAAACAAGATGGTACAAATGAGTCTTATAGGTAGGGAAAATACATATTTGTGATAGTAAGATTATAGAATAAATTATGTGCTTTTATAATACTGAGATTCTGGCTTCTGTAAATCTGGTGTGGACTGCAAGAACAACAAAATTCCTGTTTGAACCTAGTTGACTGAAGTAATACACAAAATCCACTAAACATATTAATGCCATATTTTGATGGATATCGTAGATATTCTATTTTCTGAGGTTTTTGGGGGCTTTCACTTTTGTTTGTGCTGTATTTTCTCTATTAACATTGGTCTCCTCACTCATTTCTTGCCCATGAAGTGCTCTAAAGTAGAGGTATGGTATACAGTGTACAGAAGTGCATCTAACTGGCCAGGCTAATGGAACCAAGCCAGCAGAGCGAAACCTCAGTGGCATTTCTGTTTGTAGAGATGTGTCAAAATTTAATCTTTGAACTCTTTTTTGTTTCCCCTTACAAAGCCTTCCTAACCACACTTCCTGCTTTCCCTGTCCCTTTACCTCTCTCTCTTCTTCAAATCCCATACTGGCAGAAAAGCTTGTATATGATGGTGGTCAGCAGAGCAATCCTGAGGAAGAGGTCCTTGGATGTGAACATGAAGGTCTTCAGGCAATGATATGTGATGGTGTGATTGTAATTGGGCATCCATTACAATCTGAAAATCCACAGATTAGTTAACGATAGGGGTCCCCTTCTTTTGGAAAACACATTGAAGCACCTTTTCCAAAGAAATGATGTAGAATATTGTTTTTCATGTGTACTGTGCAAAGCAGAAAAAATATTTCTTATTTGGGGTAATTTTTGTGAGATAAAAAAGTTTGTAACATATTCACCATGTATTCAGATAAATTGAAACACACCTTAAATGGAATTTTTGTTTCTGTTTTAAAGTTCTGTTCTAAATGTTCTGTTCTAAAGTTTCTGTTCTAAATGGCTGCACATTTGATGAAATTGTATGTGTTGTTTTACTTGAATCTTTTTAAAATCTAAAAACTTTTAAAATCTGAAGATGCATTCTTTGATCTTTCATATTTCCCTTTGAAAACTTTGCAGCCTTGGGTGAAATCCAGGGCTTTGCCACTGATTTCAGTCAGTGTAGGCCTCAAATATATTTATTTGTCTGACATCTGGAACAGAGATGACATGGCATCAGAACACATTTTTTAGAGAGAGAAAAGCAATAGACGCATTAGAGAAGTTCTTTAAAGTTCTGTACTAAAGCCTGTAACAGCCTGAGTTAAATTGTAGAATCAGATTATAGTTTGTGTAATTTTAATGGAACTGGTGTTTTCCTGTGAGGAAATGATGTTATTAGCTTGGTGCTTTAATGTTTGAGTCTCATAATACAAATGAAAATACATCTTTCTAGACTTTTAAAGTAGGAAACTGCACAGGGGATCAAAACATGCTTCTAATATTTGATTTACCATATAATGTTTGATCATAAGCTAAGAGTGCTTTTTAAAACTGTAATATTCATCAGCTTTGACACATAACACGTTTCATATGGGTGGCACAATGCTCGTAACTGTATAAAGATGGTCTCCTTATCATTTGTTTAGATGTGTTTAATAATCTGTATACACCTATATTTATACATACATGCACACACTCACACACACACTCACACGCACACACGTTCTTTTTACCTTGTTCCTTTTCAATAAAAAGTTAATCATGGCTGTCAAAACAGACTTGTTTGTTATGTTAATAAAGGAGAAATAAAGCCCCTTAAAGAACAAATCTGAATTAGAATTGAATCCAAATGAATACAGTTTAGAAATAATGGTGCTGATAGAGTTGTTGCAGGTTAATATAATGTACTAATAAGGACTAGAGAGTATGTCTCTATCTCTTTTCTGTGTCTTCCAGTTTTCTCAACAGTTTAAGCTCTCTATTTTTCTGGTCCTGTTGAAATAAAATGTTTAGGTAATAATGATTATAAAAAACTATATCTACAAGGCATTAATGACTCTGCAGCTTACACCGAGAACAGTGCCAACCAGCACAATTCAGTTTCTTCTTTCTTTTGGAAAAAGAATGCAGAAAAGACTCCCTTTGTTGCAATGTTCCTCTACTTTAAAGTTTGAAATATGCTTCTGGGAAGTTGGTCGTGGCTGGAAATATATCTAGCATATGAATAAAGCAAAGTATTCTTGAATATCAGCTAGACTGGATTTTTCGTGACTAGCTAGCATAACAATATACTCTCACATGCAAAAGCATTGAAAGTAATGTTCTTAACCAGCACATTTTTATGTTGGACTTCAGTCCAGTTTGAATATTAATACCAGAGTTATAAGTCCCTTAACTGAAAATATGGGCTTATCCTAGAAATGCTGATTCAACTGAGCAACAGCAATGCAAATGTTACTATTCTAATAAAAGAAGCAAAGGAGATTTCAATCTGTTCTCTTGGAGCCCTGAGCACATACACAATGATTTATGGCCAAGCAGACTACGAAACTAAATGCCTTTTCTAGCAAAGGTACATTTTTCAATACAACAGTTGCCCCCATAAATGATTCTGCATTCTGTCACTGTACCTGCAGGGAAAATATAAGCCTTTTCTGATAGAGTAACATTGCAATCCAAGATTAAAATCTAGGAAACTTGTCAACAAAAAAAAAAGATAATATGATGGAAAATACAGCTATCAAATGAAAATGCCTTGCAAGTAATTTTTGTAATGGTCAATTCCATGTAATTTTCTGTTTCTTTTTTCCCCTCCCAAGTGAATAGCGTGGTACAGAGGTCATTTTAATATTTTGGGTAAGTATAGCAGGAAACTAGGTATTTGAAAATAAAAGCACAAATAGGTCATTTAGCACAACTGTGACCAGACTTTGACCTCACACTCTTTCGCCCCTATGAGGCACTGGCCACTGTGAACATTTTTAATTCAATGTATGAGCGTAAGCTGCCTGCATTAAATTGAGAATATGTTCTTGCTCACTGTATCAAACTTTTAAAACTACAAGAGCACAGTAGGAAGATACAGATGCTTTCCTCCAGCTACTAAAGGTATATCAGGTCAGGGCATTACTGAGCCCTGTTTTGATGTATTATAATTAGGAGCATGCTGGGGTCTTCTTTCCATTAATTTGCCCAGTTATTTTAACCAATATAAGCTTTAGTCTTCAAAACATCTTACAGTGAGGGAATCCATTGCATGCCAGCTGCAGAGACATCTTTTTTTCCTTGTTTTGAATCTACCACCAGCAGAATTTGAGTTGAAGTTACCTGTTTAGGAGAGACTATCAATGCTTCTAGAAGGAGGTATATAGTACACTTATCGAGGTGCTTTGTTCAAGTAGGTGCTCAGAGTTCATTCAGGTATTTCTTAAGTTACACATTTTTTAGATCTTCCACAGCATTTTAGAAGGAACAGCTGGGAAAAGAGTCACTTCCTTTGTGAAAACTGCATCTAAAAGCTTACCCTCAAACCCTGCCTTCAGCAGTGGGTTCTCTTCTTTTTTCCTTTAAAACTTTTTTCTTGTTTTTTTTTTTCCCTTGGTAATTTTTTTCTGAATTTAGAATTAAAGCAGTTTTTCTTTTGGAATGGACATTTTAATTCAAGCAGATACTATATTTCAATAATTTTTCTCCTATTCTTCTCTTCTGCTTTGAAACACAAATAGAATGATTACAGTTTTCTTGCCTGTTTCCTTTTCTTATTTTCACATTTTCCACCTCTAGCTGCTTTTCCAGTTGGTAATAGAAAAAAGAATGTGTAAGTTTTGTCAGCTCTGACTTCTCAAAACTTCTGTAGTCAAAGATAATTACAACCAAGCATTGTTTCTCTGCTGATGTTTTTACCTAATTTTGCATAACGGTCCACTACCTTAGCTTGGATAGACCTAGAACTATTTTGGGGGATAGTAAAATATATTATTAGTTCCTTACAACACATAACCACCTACTGCCTTTGACCCAGCTTACCCAGAAAGCTAGTGTTTTTTTACTTTTGTCCTCTTTTGTAATAACTTTTCTAGTAGTAAGAGTTTTAAAGTAGGGAGAAAATGAAATGCTTGACTCCTTCTCAGACATTTCCAGAGAAGGAGAGATGTTCATTCTGAGGTTTGATTTTAATGATCCAGTGTGTCTATCTTGGGAGCAAGCTACTAGCAAACAAATCACTTGTTCACCTGGGTGATTTGTTCCTATTTCTTCATTTCCTCCCCAGCATTATCCTGCCCATGTTGGATAAAACCACCCTTTAAAAATATCTAGTTGGTTTTTATTAGTCATCTGCCCTTGCAATGGTGGGTTTAAGAGAACTTTCTCCAGCAGAATGATCTAGCCAAGTTGCAGGAATCATGTGAGTGTTGAAGAAATCCACATTACAATTGGGCAGGGCCCTTCCACAGCCATGATGGTGCCAATAAATTATTATCAGTGTGAGAAAATTAATGCTCTTTGTAGGACCCAGGAAGCATGAAGAAGCTACCAACAGTTCTTCCTACCTACCAAGGCCAACAAGACACTCCCAGGTTAAGACATTTGACTAGCTTATTTTTTAATATATTGAGGCAGCTGGAAGTCATGGCAGTTTCTACCTGAAATTCCAGTACAGCATTTAAACTGCAAAGTGTTAGCACAGTGCATATGTGGCCATGCCTAGGTATGCATATGTGTATAATTCTGTTTGTGCTGTCATAGACAGATTTTCCTTGTGCATTATGCGATCCAGAATAATATAGATGCATTAGACATAGAATAATCAGACATATAATTTAAAGAAAAAAGGAAAAAAGACAGAAAGAAAGACCAAAATGTTTTTTTTTTTTTTTGGAAGAACCAGGAATTGCAGAGAGAAAATGTGAGAAAGTTGTACTTCACTCTCTATATTTTATTATGTTCACATACTGTTTTTGGTGTTGAGTGTTTTAGAGAGTCCCCCAAGATAACTTGCAACTTCATGGCTCTGACACCAGTGTATAAAACTCATCCTTCTTGGTGGTATGATTCATAATATATTCATGTGCTCTATTTAGACCAGCGTGTTCAGGGACTGACACTCTCAGTTAGTCAGAGGTAACAGTTGACTTTTAACACCTTCAACTCCAATTGTGCTGCGCTGCAGTAAATGAAGAGGAATCCAAACTGAGGCAAAAATATATGGTCTAGTGATGGTTCAATGCTGGATTTATATACGAATTTATATATGAATGACCTTTCAGAAAAATCTGAAAAGGAGAGTTGTTTTACAGAAAATTAGGTTGTTTCTCTAAGGCAGTACTGGAAATTTGTAACAATAGGACTTCTGATGAAATTTTGGCTTTGTTGAATCCATTATCATATTCTTTATTGTTATCAACAAGGCTACAGTAACACTGCATGTTGTTGGACTGATTGTCTTCTTTGCTAACTGTTAAAACCTTATTGCAGTGATTGTCATTAAACACTTACCAGTTCCTCAGAGCTAGACCTTAAGGATTTACTAATAAGTTTACAAATGGTAACTCATAATTTTTTGACAATGTTTGAGAATATCAGACACTGCAGCAAGTACATTGATTTTTTTGAAGGTTAGGGTTTTCATTATTAATGTTTTCTTGAATATATCTCAGACATATACAGTTAAACATGCTATTTTCAAAATAGAATATGATACATTTGCAGAGGTGGTTGTTACCTCTTAACTGCTCTGTGCTCTAAATACATTGTAAATTATATAGCTCCAGCATGTTTATAAATATATTTATTACTCCCTGTCAGACATTGATAGGTAGTCCTTGTAAAAGATGGAAACATCTTCGTCTTTGACTCCTGTTATGTCACCCTTTAATACAGCAACATGCTGAGAAATACAAGGCAATAAAGCTTGTTATTTACAAGGCTGTGTCAAACCTCGCCTCTGATAAATACTTTTATAAAGTTTATGGATATCATTTATTCATTCTATTATTAAAGCAGTGTCCTCTTCCTGACAAATGAATCAGCTTCTTATTTCTAGCCATCTTTGGTGTGTTCACTTGATTTGCAGCATCACCTAAAAAGAATGCTTTCTACCTTAGTGCAAATCAGCAAGTCAGACCTATAGCAAATCATATATTGGAAGGTATAATCAGGAAAATGGTAATCCTCAATTAATGATACCTTTAAATAGTTAACCGATATAAAATTATTTGTTACATTTAATTATGTATGAAATGCAAAATAGGTGGAGCAAGCCTGTTTCCTGACTCAACCTTCCTGTTCAAGGTTGGGCAGAATTTTGCCTTTTTACTGTAAAACACTATATAAAGCAAACAGCTGGATTGTCCCAAACAAATCCAGTAAAGATTAGAATTTTTGATATAAAATTAGATTTCAACAGTTCATGTGCTTTTTATTCAGTAAAGGATATCCCCAAATTGCATATTCAATTATAAAGCAAACAGAACCTTCAATGATACACTTTTCCTTAAAATTTTAAGATTGACTTAACTGGAACTTGTACCTATCTTTTTATGTTCAGCATCCATTGCATAAAATATTTAAACTTAAGCTGATGAGGCATGGTGTGGGCCATCTTTGCTCTAGCTCCATGGGGATTGTGTGGTCACAGTAAAACTTGATTGCAGCTGTTTTAGCATCACAGTGCATCCCACATATTATTGTTTTCTCAGAAAAATGGTCTGAAACTGATTTGGAGGGGATGTATACTTTAATAAACATAAAGAGCGAAAGAAATCTCTGTAACTTACCAGAGGGTTGAGAGCAACAGAGGGGCACATCCAGAATAGACTTCTTGAGACTAATGGGGAGCCGCAAGACTTGTAACTTGAAGTTTTTATGGGCTTTCGCTATGCTTTTCTGTTCTGCATAAAAACTGGGGAAAAACTCATCTGTAATGAGACCTGTGGTGAGTATCTCCTACTGGCATAGTTAAGCAAAGGGTGATTGACATTAAGACTGGAAGACAAGGTGCAAATTGAATCTGAACTCAGATCCTTAAAACTTCATAGACAGCATTTTTAAATCTTAATTTTTCTGAAGTCTTCAGGATTTTCCCTGTTGAGTTCTCCATTAGTTTGCTGAGTTCACCAATTATTATATTGTGGCTATATTCTTATCAGAAAAGAATATCAATGTTTTGAGAATCTGGATGTCAGTCCCTTGGTACAAGAGCCTTGTCTTCAGTCAATTATACTTCGTGGCTCTCGTCTTTATAACATCAACATTTTAGCCTTGAAAAGTAATATAAGTAATATTTCTTGTATTTCTTGTATTGCTGAGCTACAAAAATAGAAGACTAGTTTGAGTGCTACTATGAGTTTTTCATTGCAAGATACTGCTTTATGCTGGTGATGGTTAAAATCTTCATTTTGTCATTATTTTAACATAAGTTTTATTTTTGATACAGGAAGGTTGAAGGCTATTTTTTAAAAAGTGATTATTTATTGAAGTCAGCTATTCTAATTATATCTTTTCAGATGGCTTTAACTTGCTAGCAAGAAAGAAATATATTTACTGTAAATTATAAAGTGGTAGAAATGCTGTACCCTTAAGATGAGATACGGCTGACGTATTTTGAATTTCTTCTCTTTGTCCATTAAAAACTCATGGTGATATCATGTATTGCCATGGTTCCACATCTGTTTTCATCCAAAAGCAAAGCACAGTAGAGGTATAGTTTACCTGTAGCTTTACATTTGTTTTCCAGTTGGGATTTCAAAGGATCAATGAAGATTTAGATGTAGGAACATAACTTAAACTTTCTTGAAAATCCCAATTGGTATCAAAAAGTTGTACAGCTACATTTTCAACCTTTGCACCTGTAGTTAAAGCTCACCTGTTGCAGAGGACTCAAAGACTAATTTTTTTCAAGTTTTCATTAATGATGTATCCAGTCAGTTCCTTACCTAACTGGAAGTTGAAGTCTTGCACTTTATTTTAGTATGTGTAGTTAATATAAAGTCAAAGGAAACAAAACTTAGTCAAAAAGAACTATTTTTGCATTAACCAAATGAAAAAGTGTCATTTTTAAAATTGAAATCAATATTTTTCTATCAAAAATAACAACCATACTGTGTAAGAACACCATTATTTGCTTTATTTTACTTTTTCACTAACTAATCCTCTTATTTTTATGTGTGGAGGGGTGGGATCATCATCACTTAGGATATTTAGGTAACATGAGGAACCTCCTAGTTTCTCCGCCTGTCATAGGTAGAGTGATTTGGCCTGTGTGACCGTTCAGCAGAAAGCTCTGCTTATATATTAAAAAAACCTTACTTGGTCCTGAACTTGTTTGTCTCCTGTTCAATGTTGCCTCTTGAAATACTGTTTTATTATGCCATTAAAAATGGCACTTTGGTTCCTGACACAGCCTGTATTTTATTTTCAAATCTGGTCCAGAAATGGCTCTTTCACAAAAGATCTACCAAGGCACAACTCAGGCTTGCCGTTATATTAGAAAGAATACACTGTTTATGAAGATGAGAATTAATAAAAACCAGATCTGTTGTTTTAGAAGACTAAATGTGCTGGTGCTGCCATTTAAGAATAAATGTATTGTGGTAGTTAGCTTGCTTAAGTATTAAAAGTGTACGTGTAGAGCAGCCTTAAGCATATGCCTCTGAACCCATCCGTGTGTTGTGTGGGTTTCTGCAGGTAACTGAGATGCAGTAAACCTCATGCAACCGGAACTAACAGATAGTTTCACTTTATTTCTCTACATTTCCATCTTGATTACATACCAGCAACATAACCAATGATTAGAGATGCAGATAAAACCAAAACAAACCGACAAAGACCTTCTCTATTGCAATCAACTACTTCTAGGATCCTTGTTGGATCTCCTCTGTATTCTTGCATGCTGTACTTTTGCTCTTACTGACTTTGTCTTGCTTTCTAAGTATGCCAATCCATTTCTTAAAAGTGGAAGTGGTTATGTTATATTTCCTAAATAAAAACTATTTTTGTGTATGCTTATAGCTGTAGACTTACAGTTGTATAATTGAAAAGACTTACAGTTTCTTATTTATTTAAGTATTTTCCCTCTAACTGAAGGACAGCAAGATCCTTTGACTACCTTTTTCTATTTTTAGCTGCATTTATGATCAACATAGGCTTGGGCATAGTTTGGCCTGCTTAATCCAGCTTGCCCAAGCAATATGTGGGAAAGGGAATATATCATTAATTATTTCCGTCTAGTGAATGTTGACATGAATTTTTGTGCAAAATGTTTAGATAATAACTGGAAAAATACCATTCTCTAATATAACCATGCAAAGTTTAGCATATCTTTTGAATGATGTGATGAGATGAGAGAGAAATGCTAAAGCCCCTGGAGACACTTAGATTACTTTTTAAAGGAAGATGAAAAGTACATGCAGTGTCTTGATGCAACAAAAATGGAGGGGGAAAGCGACTGAATGAGCTCAGTGACTGTATACTGAAGTTTTCTAAGAAGCAACAGGGAAGATTGTGACCCTGTGAACAAACTTAGTCCTCCATTCCTTCCAAACATAAAATTACTGCTTGTACTGCTTGAAGGAAAGAACCTATAATATTTGCTTTCTGCCTCCTTTCCTTCTACTCCCTTGTCTTCTCCTGCACTTCCCAAATATACAATGAAATATTTACAATGAAATATTTACAATGTAAATCAATTCCATGATTTGTTTCCTGGAATATGTAATACCTGGTCAAGAGGAAATTCAAATTGTAGCTGCTCAGCATTGGTAATTTGTGACCAAGGAATGACCTGGCATGGAGGGCAAGAAGGTCCAACCGCAGAGGGGTTGAACTGGCTGGACGCAGGAATGCCAGAGACAGAAGGACTCTGTAAGGGAGTGAAGTTTCCCTTGGTGATGAGACAAGAAATGCCTCAGTGTTGTTTTGTACTAATGGATCGGTTGTGGGACGCGAGCGCTCAGGGACCACTTTTGGGCAGCAGAGCCAGGCTGGGGGATGGACCCAAAGCTGGGCTGAGGTGCCCCGCGCTGACGCTCATGGGATTGGTGCTGGTGCAGGTGTACATAAGGAATTGGCTCGTGTCGCACCTTTGCAGACTCCCTGTAGAACCACTTATGGCGGTAGGACTGTCCAATGCATTGTGCATTAAAGCTTTTATATTTAAGCACAAGTGTGTGCTTAATTCCCCAACATTGGCATTCCAGTTCTGTCATTTCTCCTTTTTCTATGCTTCCCCACCTACCATTTTATTAAAGTGTAACACACGATACCTGCAGAAAGTAAACAGGTGGGATTTAAGGTAGCTACAAGCAGGTATGAGAAGATGTATTAAAACACAAAGATGTTAAGAGACAATCTAAATATTGATCTTCTGGGTTTAGCCCATAAAGAGTTGCAATATTGGTTAGGTTTTTTTGTTTGCTTTTTCCCATTTACTGATGACAGACAATGGTTATTAGACCTCGCAGGCAACTGGCAGAGATTTAAAAGCTGAGTATCTGCCCATAGCTATCCTTTTGGCTGCTGTAGTTTATTGTTAGTGGTCATAGGTACTGCATTCTTCTGAGAGGTAGTTCTGAGAGGAAGGATTGACAAGCTGCTTTAATACACTTTCAGCTGACAACTGGCCAAGACCAAGAAGTTGTCAGAAGAGATTGGTGTAGGTTTAAGGACTGTGTTTTGTGTCTTTCTGAAATAACAAAGAATTACTTCTTTTTTTTTTTTTTTTTTTTTGACAGCTGTTTTATAGATTTTGGAGCAGCTGGATTAAAAAAAACAAATGAAGATCTTTTCATATGGTGATGGGCCCAAGCATGTTTTCTTTGCTAGTTCTTGAATACACAAATTGACTTCACATGGGAACATGAGTAAATTTTAGTGACAGCTTATGGTTCTTTGCTTTTTAATGCTCAATATTGTCTTCTGTTGATGGTTTTCTTACCATCTTTGCGTTTTGCATGAGGTGACATGGGAAGTTAATCAGCATTTTGAAGGCAATTAAAAGGTTTATATTGAACTTGTTCTGTCTGTTAAAAGGATCTGTTCTGCAGAGAAAGGAATTAGCATTCTTAGAGTGTGAAGAGTCTGGAAATAGGTTATTCATGGTGCTGGTTCACCTTGCAGAAGCTGCATGTTTGGGAAGTGCAGAAAGGTGATTCCCAAGATTTTGTAACAGTAAAAATAACTTATTCTGTGTGCAGAAATTCAAACTATTAATGACTATTAATATTAAATACTAAATCTTATATTTAGTGGCAGAGAATGCATTACAAAAAATCAGGATGTAAGTGAGGAAATAAAGGTTTAGGTGAAAAGAAGTTGTGTTCATGGTTTGAAACAGCCTAATTAATAGTGATAACTGCATTGCACTTTTGCTGCATCTGTCATTTCAATAATTTTTTGTGTTTTTTTTTCTAGGGTATTTATGTATTATTATCTCCATTTTATATTTGGGGAAACTGATCTTTGGAGAAATGGCCTTATGAAATTGCCTGTTTGTATGCGTGAGACCTTCTGCATTGCTGTAGACCATCTGACTTGTCATGCAGTAGAAAAAACATAACCATGGTGGGTGCTGTTAAAGGAAGGATGGACCACATCCCTCTCTCTCTGTTCCTCTCTAAAACACCTTTTGTTGAGTAATCAAAGCTTGGCAATGGCCTTGTCAGGGTGAGAAGCCAAGTGTCCCAAGTTCTGGGGATCTCACCTTCACTAGCTGCAGCTCCATCAGCATAAACCTTAAGGAAGGTCATATAAAGAAAAAAAGTGCAAATCTCCTTTAAAGGGGGAGCTTAATTTCAGGAAGTGTTCCATAATATCATTATGTTTTATTTCTGAAGCTTTTAATTTGGATGTAAGTTATTGATTACTAAAAAAACTTAGAAGACACCATGTGATAGAAACGAAAAAGAAAAAAAATGATGGATAGCTGAAAGGCACGCAAAAAAGGGAAGAAATAATGAAGACAATTGGTACAAATCATATTTCTGCTCTGGAGAATAAGCAATACAATATAGACAGTCTTTCACTTCTTCATTATTGATTAAAATACAAAGTTAATTCATTGCCCCTGTCTAGCTTCTACTGGGCAAAATGCCGGTCTCAGAAAGGCAAGCCCTCAATGCCAAAAATTGTCAGTAGACTTACGTTTTAGTAAGTACTCTCCAGATCTTCCATAATTGTTTTTTTGTGGATCAGTGAAAAGAAAACCTGACCCAATGCTGTTGTGAACAGTGACCTGCCATCTGTCAAATACAGTAGGTTAAAAGCAGAAATTAGGTACTTGGCAATGTGCATGTAGCAGTCTCCCATACTGATGAGGCAGTTGCTAAGCTTAAATTCAGATTAAGATTCATGTACTGGTGCAAAAAAATAAGGAAATTGAATAGAAAGATGATCTGGTGGCTCAGACACAAGTCTGGAAGTTTAAAAAAAAAAAAAAGTTACTTGTGGGGTTTGCCACAGATTATCAATATGACCTGGCACTTGTTATGTGATGTGTTTCTCCCAGATTTTCTGTTCTTTGTTGGTCTTAGTTAAACACCTTCAGTAATGAAACCCTACTGACTCATTACTATATTCCAAAATAATCTTGTTGCACAAATGTCAGACCTGTTGTATCAGAATAAAATTTTGCATTTCACACAGGAATGCAAGCATAGGAGCCCTTATCTTCCCCAGGTGTCAGAGAAGGTTGGGCTACCTCTTTTGCAAGTGAACAGCTTCATTAACCTGTGTACTGGTGGTCATTTGTGGGAACGCATTATTGCACTGATTTATTGCAGGAAAAGACTTTTTGATGTGAGCTGAGATGTCAGAGTGATTTTACTGAAGAAAAAGAAAAAAGTTAAAGTTCCTCCAAGAACTCCAATACGAGTATACAGAAAGACAAGAAGTAAAAATACTGAGGAAATGTAACAGTTTTTTCAACATGTGTTTAATTGGACTTGGGGTTGCATTCAATGAAATTATCAATTTTAATTTTATGAATACTACTCTAAAGGTGTCTGCATATCTCAAATGCACATTTTCCTGCCTTAACATATTTACATTTCTTTTATATTTCACCTTAATACCTGTGCCTAATGCTCATTTGAAAGTAATTAAAATCTCTATAATTGTTTTTACCCTGTATTTCTGATTAGTACTTAAATTTCATTTCTTCTTAATCTACTTTTTGTTCAACAGTTACTGCATGTACAAAACTATGTGGAAACAAACTGGCAATAGGGAAGACCTAGTATGTTCCTACTAGCAGATATACCTTAGCAGTGATCTGGAGGGCTTTTTTCTAAACAGCTGCATGCACAAACAACTTGTGCAGCACTTCTGCTTTTCTGATTTTAATTACCAAATATTCTACATGTGTCAGTGGGCATCAGAAAAGCTGTATTAACTGAACAGTGGAAATTCTTAGTTTCAGGCCAATGTGAAAGGCACTGATAGGTGAGGTATAAAAGAGGAGGAAGCAAGCAAGAAACCAAAGGCAAACACAGTAGGATTGTGATTGAAAGGCAAGATCTCAGTGAAGAACCCACATTTCAGGTTTAATTCAGACCTGCATTAGGTAGATAAAGATGAATGTGAATTTTAAATTATACTTAATCTTCATTAAAGTAATTATCTCTCTTAATGAAATATTTGTTAGGTGGTGGTTGTGCAATGGAGTATGAAACCCTAAGTGAATAAAATCAGTTTCATTTTTTCAGCCTGGCTTTTCTGTCCATTAATAAACAAGGCAGAGAAAATATACTTTTTGGAGTAATATGATGTGCTCATAGCTCTTTTAAGATTGATATTACCTGAAATAATGAACACAGACATTGTTCTGGGTCCCTCTCACCTGTTATTTTGATCCAAGCACACTATTTCAACCTTTCTTCCCATATCTTATTTTATTGAGTTAATTTTTTCCCCAGATGTCAAGTAAGCCACATTCCAGATATATTTCGCACTTAAATGGTGGACTAATGGAATGGTGTTTGTAAGGGAAGGTGTATTTTATCCAGGCAGTCTGGACTATTAATCACAAGAATATGAATTAAGCTCTGACATGCTTATTTTTTGTAATATATATGAAAATTGCTTATTTACTTCCATGCTGTTACAATGAAAAGAAACAGACCGGTTCTAAATGGCAATGTATTGTAGTGTGAAGCAATTAACTGAATTATATGTGCCTTTCAGTCAGGACCATTTTCTACTGACTGTACAAACTCATAGAGACAGGACAAAATAAACCTGGGCTGGTGAGCACTTCAGCCAGGAGTAGCAGAAAATAAACACCTTCATAATAATGAAATGGAAATCTGGATGGAGTAGGTGGATTACTGGAGACAGTAAAATTGTCTGATGAATGTGTGACTGTAAGAGGGACTGAGACTGAAATTTGAAGGTTTTTTTGTATTGGGTCGATGATTTCCTCTGTGGAGATTCCCAAGTTGCACAGTCCCATACTCTCAAAACTATTCAGATTTTACTCTAGTTAGTGGAAAATTGTCCTGTTGCCTTTGATAGTCCAGGTACTAGACCCTCTTTTTATTTTTTTTTCTCTCCCTTTCTGCCCCCCCAAATGAATACTGTTTATGCTCTAGGATAGCTGACTGTTTCCTACTGCAACATCTTGTCAACCTGCCTACAGTTAAATTCTGACCTTCAGTAGGATCTCTATACCTATAAGATGATGGTGCAGTTAGGTAAGGAGAAGTATCAAAAATAGTCATATAATCACCAAATTTAGTGAGGCTTTTAAAATTGAGAACAATCAGGAAGATTTTAAATCCTCAAAGTCAAAACAACCATCCTGTTCCTTTCATATCCCACTGACAGCATCCCATGATTCTTATCATGTTGTGAATTAGGTCTACAGACTCAGATCAATGTTCCTCACAATTTTAAAGGCCTTGAACATGTATATTTGTTTTGCCTTTTCTTTCCAGAAGTACTGAAAATGATCTAATATTGTGCCACAAGACAAAAAAACTGATTCCCCAAACAAATGACATAGGAGCTAGTGGGAAGTGTCCGTTATGTTTACATTTATGGAGCTATTTATTTGTTTGTTATGTTTACATTTATGGTTTTATTTATTTGTCTGTTTCTCAATCTGTTCATCTATGTATGGTATAAATTCAGTGGAAACAACAGCACTGGGCAGGAGTGTGATGTGTTAAAATGCAAGTGTATTATCGATAATTACACTGCCTGTAATGGTGTCTGTGTGATTTCTTTCTTGAAAAGGTGAGGAGAAAGAAGGACAGGCTTGTATAAGGTCATCTTTTTGCCTGCTGATGCAGAGTTATTTCAACTGCAAAGTAAAAAGAACAAACTAATTCCCTTATCTGATGACCTATGCCTTTTCTACCTGAATGCTAGAAAGATTTTCTTAGGTCTTTGAGTTTTCTTTTAATTCTCTCTGTACTCATATCAGGCTGAAAGGCTGCACTCACTTGGGTTTATTTAATGAAACTCTAATGGTACAAAGGAAAATGCTGAGAATATAAGTATTTGGAATCTTAAGATCTTGGTAGGAAAGTAATTAACAAGGAACAAAAAATGGCAAGTAATTCTCCTAGCAAGGAAGCTCTGCCACCATATGAGAATTTTAAAAGCTTTCTGGCATTTTTCAAGTACTGCTTAGAATAATGTTAGGGAAAAAAAAGAACAAACAGTCACAAAAAGGTGATCAAATTCAATCACTTTTCCTTAAGCTTAATTGTCTTGTTTTCTTGAAGACACTAAGATTCTTGCCCTTAAAGTAAAAACCCAAGAAGAGATTGTTCTGGGTAAACACTCTGGAGATATCAGTAATATTTTCTGGAGGACTTTGGGATTGTCTATCAAATTCTTGACAGAGAATTTGATTGTAGAGCTTGATTTTGAAGCAAATGAATAGTGACAGAATTGTTTACATAGAACTCAATCCCTCCATTTTTCAGATGTGTTTATTTTCTTTGAAGTCATTGAACTTATTTTGAAATGAAGGTCTGACCTGATCCTTTGGGGCTTTGTAAAAATTTGGGGGTTTTTAATCCTCATCTTACTTTTGCATCTCGTTGGAGGTGATTTTTAGGAGCTGCAAGGTGACTTGTGTCCCTGGACTGGTGACGATGTGTTTCCAGCTGGCATAAGACAGTCTTATACTAGTGAATCTGAAGCCAGTACAGCCAGCTATGGCTTTGCTAAGAGTGGATACTGATGTCCTTGAGAGATTGACGTGAAAAAGCGTTTATGATCAATGAAAGGGATAATTTTAAAAATTAATTTGTGTTATTAAGTGCCAAGGGGAGGGTCTGTCCATAAAGTATGGAAGATGCAGTCTCTGCTTTAATGGACATCTTTGCTTGTGAGCAGATGGAAGCATGAGAGACTGCAAGATCTTTGAAGAATGGAGTTTCTTTCTTGATACTGGGCTCAAGCAAAGTGCATCCATCTGAAACTGGCTAGTTTTTGGCTTTGACACAATCTGGAAGAGACATGAAGAGATCTAGATCCTTATCCTCACATGCAGGTGAGATGAGTTACATACATGCAAATGAAAGAAGGTGCAGAAATAGAAGTAAAGAAAGTAAGTTAAAAAGATGGTAGTAATTTTCACTGTAAAGGAAGGAAACAGATTTTTCTGAGTGAAGAACATATCTGTCCAACTAAATTTGTGATGAGCCAAGGGAACATGGACTTGCTGAATTTTGCAGGTGCAAAGGTAGACTTTAAATGCCTTTGACTGGAGTGACTATGAAGAGTCAGTCAAATGGTTTGGTTGCCAGACGGATTTCCCTTGGGGGCACAAATGACATTCATGGGAATTTGAGAATATATAATCATCAGATTGTTGATGAAATTTCTTATCAGCTGATAAAAAAATTCAATTGTTCTGGTCTGTACTTTTAATTAAAAACAGTAAAATAATTTGCAGAATTTTTTTAATAAGTTTACAGAACAAGTCTGTGAGAGGATGAATTGAGAGGAGTTGACTTTCTGTACTAGATACACAACTTGCTGATGCTGGTTTGATTTTTTTAAACAACATTTATGGCATATTCAGGTGGTCATTGATGCACTTCACCTACTTTTTTTTGTATATGGATAACTTAAAAGGTAACACAATTAATGGTGACTACAATAGTGGTCACTGTGTAAATACTATTAAATACTTTTTTTCAGTGTTGTTTTTTCTTTGTGTATCACCTGCAGTTTAAAGATCTTTGGATACTGGAAGCTTTATACAATACAGTTTCACAACGCCTGGTTAAATATAGTCTCATCCCAAGTTGAAATACAGGAATAAGAACTGTTTCTCCAAACCATGTGATTTCCAAGACAGCTGTCAATATCGGACTATTAAAATATTAAAAGTACCTTCATTATCTGTCTGTCAGGAACAGATACCTGATTCTCTCATAGCTGAAAAGGATTTTCTTCTTCTTCACAGCCCTTTTGATCTCTCAGGATGGGAAATCAGACATACAAAAAGCTCTTGAAACACTTCGGGAACAGTGCTGCTGCACTTGACCCCTGTTGGAAGTCACCTGTGTTCATAGTTGTCTTCATATCTGTTGGGGAAAGGGTGAACATGAATAGAGGGTGGTTGGAGTAACACATAATGCTGTGGTACCTGCCATTGAACCTGGAACAATGGCCATCTCTCCCTTTTACCCCTGCAGAGAAATCTTTACCGTGGAAACCAGAAGTAGCTTTGGTGCACCTTTGCCATGCCCACAGCCATGAATGAAGTCGCTGAGCTGCCCAGATCTGGGCTGTGCTGCCAAGCACAACTTGCCTGTCTCTTCCTTCATAACTACTCATACACTATGGCTAAGGTTGTACTACTTTCTAAAAGCTATAAGAGCATGCAAAGTATTGAAAGCAATCATGTTTGTGGGCAAAAAAGAGGGAGGAAAAATATTTTGATAGTAATATGAGAGAAAGAAAAATGGAAGATCTGGGGAGACCTTTTCCTTTTTCCTCTTTTCAAGTGCAAGCTCTTTAAAGTAGTCTATCATTTGTGCAGCAGGTGGCACAGAGCAGGTAGTACTTTTTGAGAAGATCACATTAAACACATGAGAAGTAAAATTGCAAGAGCCATTGAGATGTTTCCCCTTTCTTTTCGCTAAAATGAACAGGGAATAAGGAAAAATAGAAAGAGGAAACAAACAAAAAAATGCCGTCAGTTGTTCCAGTCATAGTCATGTGATTCTGAACATATTTGAGCACTTTATCTGATATGTTTTTGTTTGTAGAGTACCTAGAGCAGGGGGACCACTCAGACATTTTAAGGCTTTGTCTCAGTAGAAACATTTAGTAATGACATAGTACTATTCCATGCTTGGTTTGTTATGAAAAAGGAACATAAGACTTTGACCTACAAATAAATTACTGCCTATTGGTGGAGTAGCCATATCGTCAATGTGCACCCTTACCTTGGGGTGGTAAAAAAAAATGATAGAAAGGTGCTGAGAGAAGAGTAAAAAAACTGGATGGCATAAAATCCAACAAATTTTATTTGGCTTATAGTCTTCAGTAGCTGTGATAGTGATACATCTTCTGGAAAGTATACAACAACTGTCCTAAGAACATGCTGTCGCTTCTCCTGCAATCTCTCATCTGTTCCTGCTATTTTCCTTTTATGAACTCCCATTTCTGCTTTTTACCCCAGTCAGGAAGGGAGCTGGGAAGCTACAATTGTCAATGAGAGCATGATTATTTTCCCATTCTCTCCCCAAGGATTTAATCCAAAGCTGTGAATCAAGCAGTGTTGATAACAAGCAAGTAGGATCCTAAAAGAGGTTACTGGTAAAGCCAGGAAGGATAAGGATCCTTTTAAGTCGTGTAGTTCCAAAGGACTTTTTAATTGTAACTTGGGAGAATGGGAAGGGAAGAGTTAACAGTTTCCTCCTCCTGTTTGAGGCACAGGTGAAACCTTGGGTGCTTGAAGGGCCTGGCATGACCTGAATGTCCCCTGCAGGGGGGGCAGGGGACCATAACAGTCTTGTTGCACAGAGCCACTTCATGAGCTGTCGCCAAGATGCCAGAAGCCTAGCTGTGGGATCATGAGGATGGCAGACGACTTCTGCTGTGCAACCCTCAGCCTGACATACTTGTCTTCTTTTACACTTCTTTGGTAACAGGTTCATATTCAATCAAATTGCTATATCTGACCCTTGCTGTTTTCTGTAGTTTTTTTTTAATAGAAGGATCTATCCTGTGTTCTGAAGTATTCATCTCACACATGATTATGTGAGTGGAGAGTCTAGGTCTTCAGTTACAGTCAGAACAAAATATGTCTAAGAACTCTAAAAGTTTAATTATCACAAGTTTTAGTTTTGATTAAGTTTAACTTTGCTGAAGGCTTTTTTTCTACAATTAAAGCCTGATGACTGCTAATTGCTGTCCCTTTAAATTTGCCTTTGAATACAGTTTTGAAGTCCTCAAAGATGTTATTATAATCCAATACTATTTCTTCTGTGGCTGAAATATCTTGGTTTTTTTAGAGCTATGCTCCCTCTGCCTTGTGCCGTCATCTGTCTCTCTTAATATTTTTCAAATGCTGGGAAGTTAATCCTGTTTTTCCTTAGCTTGCATGTGGGCATGAAAAGCCAAATCTCAGGGTTGCCTGTGTGGGCCCATTAGCCTTTTTTCATCATGATTAATTACCTCTGGAGGCATCAATATACAGAGATTACAGCAGTCCTTGGCCACATAAGATTGGTTTGACAGCTAGGAGACTGGGGAGTGATTAGAGGTTACTAAGTTAGAGGTTAGATGGCAGCTGAGTACCTGAGATATGAGCTTTCTTCTGGCTACTGTTCTTCAGAAGGGCACTGATGGACCTTGTTTCTTGTCACACAAAGCCATTTAGATGCCTGTGAGACCAGAGGTGTTCATACTCTGCAATGTCCAGCAAGGTGTCTCAGTGTTTTAAATAAACAGTGGTCACTGCTAAGAGAATGTAAAAAGGCAGACAGTCAAGCTGTTTGGGTACTTCAGAAAGAAAGTACCTAATTAGACTAGGCTAGGCAAAGATACTCTTTTAAGATATTCTTTTAAAAAGAATACCAGCACTTCACACTCTGTCTTTGCGTAACAAGCCTGAATTTAGTTAGATTAGGTTTTCACTTAATATCACCTTTAAGAAAAAGTGCAGATTTTTTGTTGTAGATTTTTCAAATGCACTAGTTTCACAGAATTTCATATCAAACTGCTCAGTACAAGCTTGCAAACTGATTTCTTGTCTGGGGGGAGCATTTCATGGAAACAACTTGGGAACCTGTGAGTGAACACCAGCTTCTAAAAACTGCATTTGGCAACACAGAATAAAACTATTCTATCTTATTAAGAGCTCTCTTCTAAGACTAACGTAGTATAATTTATGATAAGTTTATATGAAGTCAGCATGAATAAACTAAAAATGAATAGTGATAGGGCCTAATTCTGTTCTCATAACTAATACTGAGAATCTTTTGTCCCTTTATTGTCTCCAAATCAAAAAAAAAGAAGAGATTAGTTTCAAGGCAATTAGTCATCAGCGGCTAACAGAATGACAGAAGTGGGATCTTTTTAATATATCTTTTTACTTTATCCATGGAAACCTCTCAGTTATCCATCAAAGGGTGAATGTCCTGATCAAAATGTTATCTGAATGTGTGTTGAATTCTATGGACACATTGTCATCAGGAATTCTCTGGCCACCTGAGCAACGCTGCCTTGAAACATCCAGTGGAATAAAGACACTCACACACATACACAAATTGTTAAAATTTTAACCTTCTCTTCTTCCCCTCTCCCATGAACCAAAAGATTTTATGCATGTCTTCCAGCAATTGAGATAAGGTATTTCCTAGACTTTCCTTTGAAAATATTTTATATTGTCTATATCGCAGATTTAATGAAGTGTTTTCTTTGTAGTACTGCTTCTTCCCATTCTGCTCTGCCCTCAGCTTTTTCAGTAGAGAAGATCATGTGATACTGGTTTTTCTGCAGTTGGCCATTAGTATAACAGTTGCTAGTGCTACCTGGTTTGCATTTTTCAGATAGTTATGGTCTAAGTCTATCTGACACTGTGTGAAAAAACAACACAGACAACTAGTGCTTCCTGTGCTATGCACTGAGGAAACGAAGTAAAGGTTAATGACAACTAAAAATTCAAGAGCAGTTCTGTTTATAATCCTCAGATTAGAAGAATTTGTTCTTTCTTTTAATCTATAGAATCTTTCCATTTAATATAATGTGATTATTTCTACTCAGTTTTTGATTCTACCCAGTTTGTAAAGTAAGGATAATAAAAAAAGGTGTTTGTTTCCTCAAGATTGGTCTTTAATTTTATGTGCATCAGTCTTTTTTTTTTGTCTTTGAGCAAATAATTCTAATTATTATTAACTTTGTAAATGAAGCTTTAAACAAGCTACTTAAGTAAACAGATTAGAAATGCAATGCCACCTGGGTTGGAATGTGTTACATTTCCATGCAAATGCCTTTTCTATGTTTTATGCCTTACAGTATTACTTAATGTGGTTGTTCATGATCCCATGTCATGGGTGATACAAAGCCTATGTCTTTCTAGGATGGCATATTTCATTAGCTGTTTTTTTAAACTCAGCCTGGCCTCAGGATATGCAGTTTTGACCAAAGCATTTTCTTGTATGTTTAAGGTTGCTAACTTTTTTTGTTTAGAAGATAAGATACAATTTTCTAACTCTCTGGACTGTTTTTTGTGCCGGACAATAAACAGCAAAGCTGGATATGTTATATTAGGTATGAACAACATGGAATATTAGACAAAAGACAACTTTTGGGAGCTTATTATTTCATTAGTCCACTGTGAAATGAATCTATCAAAAGATGCGGGCATGTGTGCTTTCACTAGAAGATGAAGGCATTAGGATTAGATGAAGGCCTGACCAGACTGCCAGATCTGGTTTGCATCCTTAAAATCATACTTTATCATATGATAAAAGTAGACATTTTCTATGAGCCAACACTGTTTCCCTGGGCTGTTCCCCACAGTTAAATCCATTATTGGTTGCTGTGAGAGCCACACTGTTATAGATAGACCTTGATGTGGGAAGGAAATCCATTCTCATGTTTTTAGTTACTGCCTTAACTCACTTTATAGTGGATATAGAAAAACAGCTTCTTCAAGAGTAATTTGACTTACTGTAGACATTGCTGTAGTATGAAATATACCTTAAAAGTGCCATTTACTTTTTGCTGGCTACAAAAGAAGTCTTGACAACTGGTTCAAATGCAGACTTCTGTATTTTAGACACTGAAATTTGGACACATAGGCCCTATGCACCCCTCCTTAAGTCAATGGTCCTGGGGATGCTGATAGGCAGCTATTTCCATGAGCAAGAGCTTTGTGATGAAGTCTGACTGTCTATCTTTCTCACTCACCAAGCAGAGTTCTGAATTGAACTCTGGGATTCTGGAGGTATGTTGGACAAGTTGTGAGGGAGTAGGTTAGGTACCACCAGTATGACCCAACAGGTCACACAGTTCTGGAAAATGAGAGCTCCATGCCTAAGGGACATACATGCGTTCAATATCAGGTTACCTTTCTTTAATATTTAAATACCGTCTGATGTTTTAGTAAGGTGACTCTATCTCCCACTTTGGTATTTTGAATCTACCTGTGTAACAATAGAAGCAAATGGTGGCCTGATTTTCTAAGTACTTGAGGAAGACAGGATCTTTTTGTGCCACAAAGAACTATGCGTGAATAAATGGTGGTCCAAACCTAGTCAATTGTCACAGGTAACAAAGTAAGACTTGCTATGAACATTATTCTTCATAATGCTGAAGAAGTGAAAAGGTGCATTTGGTGGGTTGTCTTGAAGTGCTCACTTCAGAAAGGACACACTTTGTGCAACATATCAATAAATGGAAACAGTAGGTCTTGGTAAATGTGCAAATGTGAGAATTGTGCAGCTATGTATATATTTATTTTAGAAGTACAGCTTTGTGTATTGTACAGCTTGAAGGTTCACATGCTGAGGAATTCCACGTAATACCTATGTGTCTGATCCAAAACTGACTGTGAAGTCTGGGTGACACTGCCTGCATATCAGTAAAAGTGACGAAGAAGAGTGGGAAAAACTATTGTACCATTTGTGGTACATTCAATGCATTCATTTGATTTTATTTTAAGGTTAGTATTTTTTCCAGCATGAGTTCTGCATGAGAATGTATATTTTGATGATAGAAAATTTGACCAGAAGGGCAACCTTTGTTCCCCCATTTTTAACATTTTTGAAAAAGAGTTAAGCTTTGTGGAGAAGAAAATGTTTGTGGAAAGGTTAACAAAACTGGAAAAGATTTTGTCTCCTTTTGATTCTTAAGTGATGTCTGTCACTTTCCTTACCAGTGGAGGCTCATCTGAAAAAGAAGGCCCTTAGGAAGAAAATGGGAAGCGGTGCTCACATCAGTGTCTTCCCATTTAGGCTGAACAGAGTACGTAGTCAAAAATATAAAAGTTTCTTCTGCCAGTGGCATTAGGTGAGAGTAAAAAATGTGGTGTGTTATTAAATACAATATTGTAGCCAAGTTGGTGGTGTCTGTAACATGTCTCAGGGACTGGCAGAAGAGCAAAATTGATGACTGTGATCTTTAGTTGCTCACTGATCTGTGTTGTGTGTCGGGGCCATTTGCCGTATTAAACTAAGGTCTCCGCTCATCACACATGCATGAGGGACTGGAGACAAAGCAGCTCGGTGGTGTTTTTGCACAGTGAGCAACCACAGAGGTGATGGGTGCTTGCAATAGGGACTTGATGCAGAGATATGAAAAACTGAAAAATCCATGTATTATTCAGGACAGAGAATGGCTGCTGGCTCTTGGCAATAAATTGAGCAATTAAGTGATTATTTTCTAATGTAGCACAGAGAGAACTACGTGAGGTTGTCTTCCTTTCACGCATCTTCTTAATCATCTGTTGCCTTATCCTAGAAAATAAATGCATATGATGCCTGTGACAGGGCTGTCATCATTTCAAGTGCTTCCAGACAAAAGACTGCAGATCTTTGCTTTTCCTTCCTGCTATATTTGTGTGTCCTCATGAGTAATATTTATTCAGAACTCTGCTTAGACTTGAAATTTCATCTTGAAGAAATCCCCATTAGAAAGGCAAGATAATAATCATCATCCTGGAGACTGGGCGACTCAGTTTTCTTTTATTTTCTCTCTACTTACTTATAGCAAAAAAAACCCTATACAGCACAGAACTCAAGACACATTCCTCTGCTTATTCCATTCTCCTTCACCTACTCTCACTGTATCAATTCCTCATTTTCAGATTCAGAACATCTTTCCCTGCAGCTAGGTACTGTTCCATCAGATATCACTCTGCACTTTCCTGACTCTCACCCTTATGTTGTTATGTTAAGGCCATAACTTCTGAACAATGAAGTAAACAATAGGAACTATATTTCCTGGAATTTCGTATTTCAGGAAAAGATACGGAGAATTTGCTTTAGATCCCTTTTTAAAAAATATTTTTCCTGATTGAAATTTTGAGTACCTGTTTTTACAAGAATCAAGTCACAATTTTTGCTGTTACTCAGCCACATTCTTCTATGTTATTATTGCGTCTGCCTTTGTTTTTGCTAAAAAGATTTTGTTCAAAGTCCTTCTGGTCTGGTCAAAAAAATTTCCAGGAGGAGAATAAGTATGCCATGTTCTCCCTAATATTCACAATACTTGCTAACCCAAAATTTTGAGATCTAAGCCATGATTTCACAAGAATTAATAAGTGATTTTCACACAGTAAGACCTGGCAATGCAAATATACCTCAATCAGAAACAGGCACACAATCATACTTCTGTCAAATTAGCCAGTGTACATGATAGGAAATTTGCCAACCTTATGCTTTTAAACTGCTGTTATGTAGCTGCAGCAGAGCAAGCAAAACATGACCTGGCAGAAAACGCTAGAGCTGTGGCAGACTGAGAGAGAGTGAAACTGGTATGTAAAGACTGCAGTACTTTTACAAATCCTGTCTGTATTCATGCAGGACTTCTGAAAGTATTTCTGAAGACAGCAGTGGCTCGGGTTGGGGCCAGGCGAAGGTGAAGAGGGGACAATTAAGTCTGCAAGGTACGCAGTGTACTCCAAGCAAGCAGACTATCAGTTGTGGGGTTGCTGCAGGTGGAGAAACCTGGTGGCTGTTGGAGTCAGTACCGTCACAGCTGATGGAGGTAGAATGCCACGACATAGGAGCACTCTAATGCTCTTTGTAATCTGGTTCAGTATACCACCTGTGTCAATAAGAATAGCAATTGTACAAATCCTAGATTTCGTAAGAATCCTGTTGATTTTTTTGTGGGTGACATCACAGGCCAATTTCAGGGAGGATGGTTGATACTGAAGTAGCATAAGTTTTTTGAATTAAAAATGTCACCTATTTTTGCCAGTCCAACTCAAAACAGAACAGATCATTTCTTACATATAAATATTCTTATTTAAGTTGCCATGTGAAGTTGAGGATGAAATTAAAAACATTTTGGCAATTATGCAATATAAACACATATGTATCTGAGAGATAAGTACAAATTATTTCTAAAGTGGGTTAATGGAAAAATGCCCTCTTTTTGTGGATATCAATTATGTTGTGGCTAAAAGTCAATTTAATAGTAATTATAGGTAAAGTAATGGAGTTGCTTTAGGTAAATCTGGAATCTTGTGTGAAACCTTCCCCTTCATTATTGCAGCCCTAATATATTAAATTATTTTTTATCTATGTAATGGTATTCATTACATGTAAAGCTTTAATTTCAGTGATGAATGCCTTATACAAATTTGCAAAATAGGCTACAAAATACAGAGAAGGTTAAAGTTAAAAATAAATTTATTTCTTCATGTTTTTATTTTTTTCTCATAACTTTTCACTATTATTTCATGCATTTCTGCATTTAGTTATCAACAAAATGAATATTTCAACTTCTGGAAAAGAAACAGTTATATAGCTCACACTTGTGCTTTTTTCTGTCTTTTTTTCTCATCAGATTTAAGCTGTGAGTATTGTATCATAAATTGCAGCACTACAATATTTGGTGTGGGGCATTAAAGGCAGTTAATTTTAGAGAAAACTTCTTAAGCTCCATTTAAGAAGCAATCATTATTGATCAGGCTAGGCTGGTCCTGAATATAAGTAAATGCAGCATTTCTATGTTATTCATTAAATACCAGTGCTTGAAAATCATAAAATCATGGGAATTAACTTGTTTTCTGTAGAAATATCAGAGACTTCAGAGAGTTTTAAATGTGTAATTTGTCATTGTGAAGATGGTCAGGATGAATCTGGGGACCATCCTTGAAGAGACTGTGGAGGATCCCTGCTCTGGGCTGTCTGTCTCTCTTTTGCAGCACTGCTCCTGCGGCAGCCATGGGATTCCCTACCCTTTGCAGATGCAGGTCTTGTCCCCTCAAGACACTACACCAGTTAAGTTGGCTTCTGTAAGGTACAGTTTCAGTTTGAATCATCACTGCTGGCCAGCACTGTGAAAGACAACAAAAAGGGCTTTTTTAGATATGCTAACAGCAAAAGGAGGATCAGAGATAACATTGGTCCGTTACTTGATAAGGTCGGTCACTTCAAAATAGGGACAAAGCAGAAATGTTTAATGCCTTCTTCGCCTCTGTCTTTAACACCGATGATGGGCCCTGGGATCCGCGGAGCCCTGTGTTGGAGGACCATGACTGGGGGCTTGATAAACTCCCAGCCAACCCTGAACTTGTTTGAGACTTGCTCCAGCTGGATGCACACAAGTCTATGGGGCCCAATGGGATTCATCCCAGGTACTGAAAGAGCTGGCTGATGTCATCGTGGGACCTCTCTCCATTATTTTTCCAAAGTCTTGGGAGTCTGGAGAGGTTCCAGTCAATTGGAAGCTGGCAAATGTTGTCCCAATTTTCACGAAGGACAATAAGGAAGACCCTGGTAATTACAGGCCTGTCAATCTCACTTCAGTGCCTCGTAAAATTATGGAGAAGGTTATTCTGGGAATTACTGAAAAATACTTGAAAGACAATGCCGTCATTGGCCATAGACAGCATGGGTTCACGAGGGGAAAGTCCTGCTTAACTAACTAAATTTCATTTTATGATAAGGTCACCCACCTAGTTCACCAAGGAAGCCAGTAAATGTGTTTTTTGGGGATTATAGCAAAGCTTTTGATACTGTATCTCACAGTATCCTTCCGGACAAAATGTCCAGCACACAGCTAGACAAGACCATAATATATTTGGTGACTACAGACCTGTTAGTCTAACCTCAATTCCTGGAAAAATTATGGAGAAGATCATACTGGGTACTATTGAAAGGCATTTAAAGAACAATGCAATTATCAGGCACAGTCAACACTGGTTCACAAAGGGGAAGTCCCGTTTAACTGTTTTTATATCCTTCTACGATAAGGTCACCTGCCTCATGGATGAAGGGATGGTGGTGGATGTAGTTTTTTTGGATTTTAGTAAGGCTTTTGATGCTGTCCCTCACAGCATCCTTCTGGACAAGTTGTCCAAATGTGAGATGAGCAGGTACACGGTGCGCTGGGTGAAAAACTGGCTGGATGACAGGGCTCAAAGCGTTGTAGTGAATGGGCTACATCTGGCTGGCGACAGGTCACCAGTGGTGTTCCTCAGGGCTCAATCCTAGGGCCAGTTCTGTTCAATATTTTTATCAATGATCTGGATGCAGGAGTTGAATGCACCATTAGCAAGTTTGTCAGTGATACCAAACTAGGAAGTGCTGTTGACTCTCTCCTGAGGGACGAGATGCTTTGCAGAGGGATCTAGATAGATTGGAGCATTGGACAATCATCAATGGCATGAAATTTAACAAGACCAAAGGCTGGATTCTGCACCTGGGAAGGAGTAACGCCAGACACAGGTTTAAATTGGGAGAGGAGTGGCTGGAAAGCAGCCCTGCACAAAGGGACCTGGGGTTGCTGGCTGACAGCAGGCTCAATACGAGTCAGCAGTGTGCCCTGGCAGCCAGGAGGGCAAATCACATCCTGGGGCACATCAAACACAGCATAGCCAGCCAGTCAAAAGAGGTGATTATCCCACTGTATTTGGTGATGGTGCAGCCTCACCTTGAGTGCTGTGTGCGGTTCTGGGCCCCATAATTTCAGAAGGACGTGAAGGTGCTCGAATGCATCCAGAAGAGGGCAACAAAGCTGGTGAAAGAGCTGAAAGGTATGTCCTGTGTGCTCTGGCAGCCAAAAGGGTCAGTCGTGTCCTGGGGTGCATCAAGCACAACATGACTAGCCGGTGACTGTTTCACTCTATACTGCACTGGTGTGGCCCCACCTTGAGTCCTATGTGCAGTTTTGGGTGCCTCAATATAAGAAGGACATCAAACTATTAGAGTGTGTGCAGAGGAGGGTGACTAAGGTGGTGAAAGGCCTCAAGGGCAAGACTTACGAGGAGTGGCTGAGGTCACTTGGTTTGTTCAGCTTGGAGAAGAGAAGGCTGAGGGGTGACCTCATTGCAGTCTACAACTTCCTGAAGGGGGGCAGCGGAGGGGGAGGTGCTGGTCTCCTCTCTCTGGTGACCAGTGATAGGACTTGAGAAAATGGAATGAAGCTGCATCAGGGGAAGTTCAGATTGGACATTAGGAAATTGGACATTGGACATTCTTCACTGAGAGGGTGGTCAGTCACCGGAACAGACTCCCGAGGGAAGTGATCATGGCACCAAGCCTGTCAGAGTTCAAGGAGCACCTGGATGATGCTCTTAGTCATATTTTTAGTTTTAGGTAGTCCTGTGAGGAGCAGGGAGTTGGACTCGATGATCCTTATGGGTACCTTCCAACTTGAGATATTCTATGGTTCTATGATTCTGTGCTGACACTGGAACACAGAAAGCGAGGAATGTCTTTTCCTTACTTTTACTCCGTTCTCATGCTCCAATTTGTTTTTCAAGAAATGCCAAACAAAGCGTTTCTTGGGGATTTCAGGTAAAGGTGAGGAGAATGCTACTGAGCCAGCAGTTGCCTCGTCTATTTCAGGCAAGTGAGATTTGCTCCATTAGGTCCTCAGCCAGCATAAAAGCTTATAAATCATCTGTAGCCCAACCTAAAAAACAGTGAGATTTGTTTTGCACTATGTAGATTTGTACTGTAGCCACAGTTGTCTGCCATTATACTAAGGATATTTGACTTTTGAAATATCACAGTACAAAGGTCTTATTCATGTTTTTAAAACCCAAACTAATGAGGTTTGCTGATTGTGGAGTGGTGAACCCAGTATTCAATTTATTAGTTCACCGAGCAAGCACTACCAGCAAACTGGACCAAAAAGAAGGCAAGAAAAGGAAATTGGACAGGAAGCATTACCTGATTTGGCATTAGACAGTGAGTTCTCAGACATCCTCCTTGCTAAAAGGGGAAAAAAGTTCAGTTTCAAAATGTCCCTAACTTAGTGGTGAGGCCATAAGATACTGTATTTAGTATCCTAATGAGAGGGGGAAAAGCAGGAGAGAAATACTGTGTCATCCATTACTATTTATACAATTAAGTGACACTGCATTCAGAGAAACATCAAGCTACATGAAGCACTGAGATTTGATAAACTTTTTGAAATTCACTTTCTCCTTGAATTTACCAGCCACTGTCAGAGATAAGCAGACCTCAGACAGATGTTTTGCTATTCACCTAAACCAAAACCAAATTAAACTGAAGAATGTAGCTTGGTTGGATTCATTTGAGTGACAAGCAGTTTTGTTATACATATGAAATGGTGTAACAAAGATGAACTTTGTATTCAAATAGAACATTTATTATAGAGAACTACAGCATTTCTATATCATTTTCTGACTGATATCTCATGTTGTTTCTAGTTTGCTTTCTAGCTGGTAAAATGCACTGGAGAGGTCCTGCTGTTGATCAAGCAACTCTAGAAATAGCGATAGCTGGAAATGGGGATAAGCCCCATTAGTTCAAATACTCATCCTTTCTTTAAACCAGTGGTCTCTGTTATATTTAATTCTTCTTGGATCCCCAGTTGTAGCCTTGGAGAGTGTACAGGAATTGGGGGTGGGGATTGTCCTCAGTCCTTCAGCAGGATGGACCCAAAGCATCCAGACGGTCTGCCTCTGGCAGACCAGTGAGCTGCACTTTAGCCAGGGAAGATAAGGACAGAGAAAGGTGGGTTGTGTGGTCATGGAGGAAACGAGTAGTTTGCTTTGAGATGTGCAGATTGCATCCAACAGAGAGAGGGCATTAGGAAGGTGCAGTGATGGACATACCATGGGTTTGCTTGCAGGCACACCAAATAAAAATCTGTAGAAGTTACAGAGGAACAGCTCTCAGGAGGTGAGGGTTTGTTTTTTTTTTCCCTAACTTCAAAAGCCTTTTAAAATTGTAGTTGATGATTTTTATTTTCCTGCTATGAAAACAGACCACAATTTTTAGGACAGAGGTATAGGAGGAGCTGGGGAAGCTGACGTGTTCTGGACAGGCAAAAAAGTAGGACTGGCTGCCTTGCCAGCTTCACACTGTTCTGTTAACAGCTGCCTAGATCCAGGACTCTTCCTCTGCAAATATTCTTCAGGTACAGAACCTACAATTTTGTATATCAAATACTTGAAGCATTTATTTTTCTACCATGTTCTCTATGTTGAATTATATCTACATCTAGTTATACTGTTACCTACTGTGTTTCTGTTTGCACAGTAGGCCAAATTCTGCTCTTCTTCAAATCTGCTAATTTAGGAAGTTCGCATGAAAATAACTGGTGGTTACAGTCCTCTCCTTTTTTAACTGAGCTCAGGGCTGTCAGCAAGTATTTGCACTGTGCCTTTAACCCTTAGCCCACACTTCCAGGTCGATAACAAGTATGTTGAACAACAGCAGGCCAAGTTCATCTGCTGCGAGTAGAGCTACACCAGGGATGGATCTGACCCTGCAGTTTTCAGTTCAAGTGATCCATCAGTTTAATCTTCTATTTTTCAAGAACCTTTCCTCACATATTGCATTGCTGAGCAAGGAGTTACAGCTAGTTTCTACAAATCATTCTGACTGTTTACTTGGGAAGGTAGGGGAAGCTTGACAGCTGTGACGAAATACTTCTGTGGATAAAATGTATGGAGGGAGATAGCTGAAACCATCCTTTGAAACAATCAACGTTTGTCAGCAACCTTAACCTCTTCTGTTAATCCTCTTTTTGCAAGAATTTGATCAGGAAAAAGAAAAATACCAAAAAGCTGATCTATGCAGTGGCAAAACTTCACCCTTCTCCTTCCAAGTCAGTTGAAATACGAAGATCTACATAATGTAACGTAGCTAAAATAACCTCCTATCTAGAGGAATTATTTCTGAGAACAGATGTGTGCATTTGCTGTAGCCGGCTCATGGTCAGTTTGGGGATTTTCATCCAAGTCCGAAATAAATTCTTACTAACAATCTGGATGTTTCCCTGGGCTTCTGAAGTAAACTTTTGCAGCTAGCAAAATAACGAAGCTCATCACAGTTCGTGACGTGCCAAGTGTCCGATTGTTAGCATTTCACATGTGGCAACTCATTAAAGCTCAAACCATAAGAAACTTCTCTTAAGAAAATATTCAAGGAAGTCCCAGTAATTTTGAGAAGTCTTAGTTGGGTAATGATTTCTATGCCTTGAAATGGACTTTTGGTACAAAAATTAAAAATGCTGATACTTTACTTTGATATACTTAGCTAAAAAAAATTCTGATATTTTTAAAAGAAAAGACTTAATTTCACATGGCTTTGATCTTTGCTGCTTTGAATGCCTCATGCAATCTGTAGTTGAGACCACTTCTGGATGAGAACATTGCTGGGTGAAAAAAATCACAACATAATAATGTTTTCTTCAATTATAATTTTCAAAATATTTGCAATATTTATAAGATATCTTGGTTTTGAGGAAGGTCTGATGGAATCCTGTCAAGTTTCTTTAGGAAGCTACATCTCATCAAATCCACTGGGAATTTGCCTATTTTTCTGGCAACTGCTGGCTTGACTTTCCTTCATGGCCTGTTGGATGCGTGATAGAAAATGTGATCAGGGTGTCCCATCTCCCTAACAGCCCAGGCACCTGAACCTGTGGAGGTCCTCTGGAGAGTTGCACAGTGGCCCTACCAGTACTGGAACTCCCCCTGCAACCCCAAGTAGAAAACAAAAATTTTTAAATAACAAAGTGCTCTTATTTATAAAGAGTGCTGCGCTATCCCTTGAAAGCCTTCTTGTCTAACTGGATTATATCTCTTATGATGCACTTAGGTCCCACTGTATTTGAGCCCATGGGATTTTGAACTGTATAATGATGGTAGAACCAAAGAGTGGAAAGGAAAACATTGGTTATAAGGGATGCTGTCTGATTAGGCTGTAAGGTCCCTATTAAACAAAGAAACAAACAGTTTGAAGAACTCTTGGTTTTCTGGGGGAGGAGGGTTTTTTGTTTTTTTTTTAATCTTTGAGTGGCTTTCATGTGAGGTTTGCTTTAATATTAGCATTAACTAATCTGTTTATATGTGTATGAGACTGCTGGTTGAGCTTTGCTGCTGTCTGATGTTCATTCAGGTATTGATGAAAAAAATGGTGCCACCTGCTCAAAAGCCAAGAGTAGAAATATATGTTCAGGCTAGTCTTGGAGATACAGGAATAGCAACTCTTAAATCACAGTTAAAATTGTTCTGACTTGGAGCTGCAGTCATCTATTTTGTATTGATTTCTTTTAAAAAGAGATGGGAAATGAACAAATTTGAACTGGAGTTACACAGAAAAAGTTGTTAGTTAGCTAAGGATAATTTTGCATTTCACAAGTGTCTGTGTATTAGAATGTTTTACTGAAACGCTTTTTTATTATTGGGAATTTTGCAAAACATGAAAATAATCCTACACTTTCTCTTTTTTCCTTTTTCCCTTCTCCCAAACCAGGCCACTTCTGCCGTGTGAAATCAGAGGCATTTTCTTTGTTGTATTTTTCTGTAAGATGAGCCCATACTTACATGTAAGTGTAAAAGATGTCCTAAGTTTTTTGCTGAAAATACTGAGCACATCTGATATTTGTGTAGTTTATGCATAAAGAATGCATTTTCATCACAGAGGCAACTGTGTTAAAAAATCCCCTGTTTGCATGTTTATATTGATAGAAATTTTGGGGTGGGCTCTTCTTTATTGATCAGCAATGGGCATTACAAAGATAGCAGGCTTTAGAAAGATATAATCAAATTCTTCATGATCCATATTCTTTGGAATTGACTACACAAGTGGCTGGATTTGCACAGTTATGTTCCATCATTTTCTCAGCATCCTATTCATAGCTGGCTGTGTTCTTGCTTCGGAGGAACATGACAACACTACCTTACTGCTCCAACCTGGATCAGAGGAAACAGAAAATAAAAGTCATCGGATTTTTTTCCTGACATGTCACAAAATCTACTCTGACAGCTTAAAAAAAGAAGTCACAGATTAAACTGAAATGCCCATGCAGGAGACAAGACAGAAAATACATAAGTCCATCAGACTTTCTTACTTATGTATTTTTTTCCTGCTCATGTCTCCTATTCATTTGCAACAGCCTTGCTTCTATGCCTGTGATATACACAGAGTGACGTGTCCCAGGCACTTAAAAAACCCTATCCAACTGCCTCCAGTGCCCAGATGAAAGACAATTATGATTCCACTTTTGTTAGACATCAACCAGAGGAACTTTCAGGGGAGGGCTTGTGTGTGACAGCTCGTGAGAAGTATAGGGGAGGGGGAGCCATGGCCCGCAACAAACAGAACATCCTAGAGTGTACAGCCAGCAGGCAGCTCCCGGCTACATTCCCTTTTGCTGGAGTAAAAGCCTTCCTACCAGAGCTCTAGCAAATTCTAAATATTTCATTTACATCCACTGCAACAAAAAGTTTCAGCAGGAGGGCTGCCACTGAGATGTTTATAGTGTTCTGTGTTTACCAATCTGAACCTTTTCTTTACCTTTTTGATTGTGAAATTGGGAAAATCTTTCTGATAAAATGTGCTGTGATAACACCTCTAGTAGAATTAAAGAGGATCCCTTTGAAAGTAATTTGTGTACAAAAGCAGTAGGACCATGAAGGCAAGCACATAAGGGTGTTAATTGCTGAGCTGATCTATACAGGAGTACATTGCTCTTTCAATGTTGTCATCAAAGGTGTAATTCATAAGTGCATGGAAGTGTTTTCTACATAGCTGTGTGTGTGTTCTGAATGGAAGAATGGCTTTTGTATAGTTAAGTATTTCACCTAGATTTATGCAATCACTTCCTAACAAGTGAATTTTTGACCTTGCCTGAGGACTCATATTCAGTTTTTGTAGTGAAACATGTTCATAAAAATTCAAGTATTTCTTTGTTCTTTTCTTTGGATCAGCCTATCTCTTCTTCAGCCCTTTTCTGGCCTCCTACTCTTGCAAAACTAAAACAGTAAGTGTTCAAGCATAACACATCCTTCACTAGGTGCCTAAAAAGAGACAACTGCACAGTAATCCTGAAAGAGGCGTAGGTTGGGGGCTGCTGTGGAATCCAACTGATATAATTTAATGTTTCCTGAAGACTAGCAGTAATCTGAGTACTCTGCAAAAGAAACGTTAGGAATGATAGTTTCTGTAGTCTTACACATTGAGGAGAGTACTGCTGGAACAAAGCTGCACATTCTGCCTTTACAGCACCACTTAAAAGCTTGAAAATTTCCTCTGGGGAGTGACAGAGAGAAACAGTATCATAAGGCATAGGAAAAGTCAAGAAAAACTATTAATAGAGGAAAAAAGAAGCTAAAGGTGCTAGGTTCTTCCATGTTTCTGTTCTGTTTGCTGCAGAGAACAGATAAATGGGTGGAAAGTAACAGGCACAAAAAACCCTGCTGAAATGCATGTCTGTTTTCTGAAAGCACTGGAAGAAATAATTGTTTTACAGCATACAAGTTGTTTCTTACCTGTTTATCCAAAACTAAATAGAATTGTAGTCCATCGTCATTGGCTATGAGCATGTTGTCCCCAAATGTGTTCTAAGGACTATACTTTAGTGGGGTATGGACGTGTTGGAGTGAGTTAGTAACAACTTACCTAAAAATAGTACAGGAAAAGATTGAGATTGTGAATTAGCTTTCTTGGCAAAACAGGAATTTACCTGGAAAGTTTTTACTCCTAAAAACATGCATCATTCATATGTTTTTCTCCCTGGTAATTTAACAACCACTATTTGGTTGTGAATTTCACTGCTAATATAAGGAAGGCGCTTGTCTGAAAGTCAGATGTTAAACATTTGACTGTCAAGTACAAAGTAAAAAAATACACTTAGCAGTTTTCCTGTGCTGCTTTTATTGGTTGAACTCTATGTCTCTGGGCTAGGAACAGACCATTTCTTAAATGAGCTAGTCTTTTGAAAAACATCTTTTTGTCATTCTTGAAAGCATTCCCGCAATCTGAATGACTCTATTTCTTGGTTTCTTCTAGAAAGAGTGGAATGTCTAGAGTCTGGTGTCTAGTCAAATTTTTAATTTGACCTGATCTCCATAGGATTAATATTTGGCAGGGGAAAATCTTCCTGTCATAGATCTAACTCTCTTCTAGAAGGTGACACGCAGCAGGAGGACGCTGACATGGAAGAATGATATTCCTTTGTCAGATATCAACTTATTTCAAACCACCATAGATGCCCGGCTTTCCAGAATTATTGTGGTGGTTTTTTTTTTGTAAAATAAAGTCAAATCCACAGTAGAAACTTACTCAAAAGTCAAGGGGCAGAGCATGGCATACCTGGAATTCCAACATGGGTATTTTAGTCAGCTGCTCCTTCTCCTAGATACTTCCCCCCCCAATTGATAGGAAATTTCAGATATTTATTCATGCACGTACTTTATTACTCTAACTTGAGATCAAGTTATACAAGTTATCTGTTGCTAAATTATGTACTTGTTCGAAGTTGTTACACTGTACTAATTTCAGATGTTTCTTTAGTGCTACCCGTGTTATTTTTTACCTTTAACATCTCTGTACCTTGACATCTCACCTGTAGAATGGAGATAATGATCTACATGAAAAAAAAACGAAAAGAAAAATGTCAGCTTATATAGGTGTTATGAATTGTATAATTCTGTAGAGAGCATGTCCTTGGTATTGGATATATTTTAAAAAATGACAACTAGATTCTATATTAATTCTTTATTACATTACAGAGGTCTTGGGGGTCATTTTTGCACAACTATATTCAATTTATGTTGAACTTTCAGGTGTTCATCTTTATTAAATTCTACAGTTTCTACTGCAAAGAACATGAAAATGTTTGTTGTACTTCTTCCATCCTGCAGGCTTGATTCTCTGTTAGTTCTCCTGAACTCTCAATGATCTTTAGACCATTTATAGGTTTTTTGCCATATCCTCACTCTGAAGTCTAGCTTTCTTCCCTCTGCCCCCTCCCCCCCGCCTTTTTTTTAAGCAGCAGCCACTTCTGTATATTTACAGGATACAGATGGTAGGTCTCCTTCTTGCCACTTGAGCCATTTTACTATGGTTTCAGTGATTCAGGGATTATTGTGCACTATACGAGTGAGAGCTGATATTCCTTTCTTGCATATGCATGCTTGTATAACTTTCCTAGCTCTACTTACAGAATATACCAACATAAATATGAATGATATATGCAAGTCCTTAAATCACTGTGTAAATTTATAAAGATATATTTCCTTTGAAGTTTCTTATATTCTTTTCATATAAAAGTATGAAGTGAAAGCTTAAAAGGCAAAATGAGTTTCTTTAAGGCATTTCTGAACTTTGCTTCACAAGTAACAATAATTCTTTAAATTTTATGCCTCTTTTAATTTTCTTTTTCTAGTACTTTTGTAACCAATACTTCTTCAGTTTTCATGATTTCCCACTGTGTGACAGAAATAATCAGTGCTGAACCAGGCTTCAACAGATAATTGGAAGAAACACTTCTTGTTCCCTTTTTGCAGACTGCAAAAAACCCCAACACTTATTTTATCAGTTTATACAGGTTTGCTGCACGAATGTATCTTCAAAAATACAAATATGCACATTTATTAAACTTTTATTTAGTTCCAAATGAAGACTTGTTGATAACTATTCATTTCAGATACATGCATGCAAATCATAAATAATCTTTTTTATACTTTCTTTATTCTTTTTAGTATTTCCTAAAAATTCATTTTGACACATTGCATTTCTCCCAAATTTATTTTTCCCCAAGCATTTAATGCTGTAATCACATGAAGACTTGGCAAAACTCCATCTAAGAGAACTACAGATCTAGTCCTTCTGGAAAGAATCCTTAAGGTTTAATGACAACATAATTTAGCTCCATTTGAAGGCACAGTTGCAAGTTTTTTTTTAAATAATTTAAATTTTGCTATTTGCTTTGCTTTGTTGGCAATATTTCCTCAGAAGCTGGGAAGTAAGAATTCTTAACCTAAAATCATAGAATCATAGAATCATAGAAAACTTAGCTGATTTTCATTTGGCAAACATAACTGTCTTTGTTTTTATTCCTAATTGTAGTTGAAATTAACATTTTTAGCTTCCTTGAGTATTTATTAATTCACTACTGTTACAGAGTCAGCAAAAGAAATAAACTGAATTTTCTCCATAGGTCCTGTCTGTATGTAAGATAGACCTATCCTTTTAAGAAGAAAGCTATAGATGAGTCTTTTAAAATAAAAGTTCACTACTGAGTTGCAAAGAATTGCAGATGCTGTTGCTGTTACTGACACATGTGGCTCCCTTGAAGTCAGACAGGCATCTACAACCAATCTGATTTACCTTCATGCCTGTCATGATGGGACCATGACTTCTGTCTGTAAAAGATGTTTCTGCTCATCAGCTGCAGCAGTTGATTTTAAGGCAATTTTTGTTCTTTGATTGTTTGGAAGTGATAAGTGCATTGCTAAGCTCAGTGCTTTAATAGTAATATGGCTGAGTGGAGTATTTTTTTGTTCCAGTGTTATTGCTCAGCTTTTATTCATTTTCAAATGGGAATGCAACCAAACATAATATATATGTATAATTTAAAAAACCCATTGTTTTGCTTTAGTAAATTTAAACTATTCTTGGAACTGTGGAAGATAACTGATGACTATCCTTGGTGAGGACTGAATAGCTTCAATAATACATATTAATTTCAATAAATCCCAATGGGGCATTTTTTCAAAAAAAAAAGAAAGTGACACATTTAAAATATTTCTTTTTAATAACACTAGATCCAGGTTCATCTTAGGATCTGTCAAAGTAACATGGAGTTTTCCAGAAGTAGGAATAGAAGAGCTTCCCATCCCACAGTAATACTTGGGTGTCACATCTGGAAATGTTAAAGAGCTGGCTGCTGGCTTGCATTGGAGGTAGGTGAGAGGGAATAAAACTGTAGCTCCAGGGCTCTTCTGGTATGATATACATTATTCTCACATATGTGAGGTATAGACCCAGCAAAGTATCCATTTCCCCACCCCCAGAAAAGTGAAATTAGATTCATTAGTTATAACCATTTTCACTCTCTGATTTTCATAGACTAGCATACTGCTGTTTCGAGAAATGTAGAGTACAGTTCTGATGAGTAAAGAGCAGTTAAGAACAGATGGCTCTTAACATTATGTTTTGCAAATTCTTTATTAAGCCAAGCCTGGGCATTATCTGGCAGCATTGCTTTAAAGTAACCTCTGTTTTACACTACAGCTGAAGGGAATATTATTTGATTTTCAGAGCACTTAGCCCTTTTCTTCTCAAAGCTGAATGTCTTTTTCAACTCTGTGTAATATTGGAGAAGATTGTTATAAGGCTGAATCCACAAGTCTGTTTGCATACGGTCTTAGAAGCTGGTTGAATTTCACAGTTTAGACTCCAGTCGCCCTCAAGTTTGAAGCACTGAGCTGGTGATGAATCTTGTGTATCTATGGGCAGGCCTTAGCGATTGCAAAGATGCCTGTATTTTAGTACAGATAAACATGGATAGATTGTTTATTTTTCATTCTGGTTCTTCCCAAATGTCCTCTGTCACTGTCTTGATGCTTTTCATATGTTGTCACTCTTGTGGCTTCCTGCAGGGTGGTTCCCCTGCCAGCACACAGAAACTTCTGCAAACAGAAGTAACTTGTTGGCTTTCCTGTTTGTTAGGATGCTCAGACCATTGAGCTTATGAAAGATCAATAAAGTTCAAGAGTTACTTAAATGGATTTATCCTTTCTATTTCACTCATACATAGCGCATTTGGTTATTTCTCAAGCTATCTTTTCTACAGCAGATGTGACATGAGAGGGACATTTCAGAAAGCTGGTTTTCTTTGGTTTGGTCTAGGCTCAGTCTAGCCTATTCATTTTCTATATAACATAAGACTGCATGACGTTTCTATTATCCTTTCATCAGACCTACTAATATTAGTGATATTAGTGCAGAAACATGTCTCCTAGTAAGAAAATAAAACTAAGCCTTTGATGAGGTCCATGGGCTGTTTAATGCACAACTCTTGCATTTAATCAGTGCTTCTGTAATATCTTAAGGTCTTTTAAATTTTTTTTTTACATCAGCTTTCAAGTAAACATCTTTATTTGGGGTGTTTATAATTTAGGGGGAATCGAGGCTTTCATATCAGAACACACACCAAAAAACCAAACATGAATATGAAACAGTGAAATAGTTGTTTCATGCAATGAATAAAGTGAATACATATGGAATTCACTTATATCAGAAACAGTTCATGTTTGCTTGAAACTGTAAATCATTGCCGTTTAATTTCCCTTTACTTGTCAGAATGCAGATGAAGAGTGCACCCTGCTAGTCTCTTCTGTAATTACTGTGTCCACTCACATACACTTTTACTTTCACAGCCATCCTGTCACTTTACCTTTTCTCCTTGCAGTGGTCAAGCTTGTGAGAACAGAGTTTTTTTATCTTGTTTTGCTTAGATAAGGAATTGCAGTCTAATGACACCACTGGAGCAACATTGGTTGAGAGAGACACTGTGGAGATGGAATGGGAACAGATGGATAACGTCAACAGAGCATACATCGCATTTTTATGGTGAATAAACCACCTCCCCAAAACACTTCAGTGATATTGTTGTGGTTTGACCCGGCAGGCAGTCACTCACTCACAGCCACTCACTCACTCCCCTGCTCTGCAGTGGGATGGGGGAGAGAATTTTTACTTTGGAAAAAGTAAAGTTTAATAGAAAGAAGTTTAATAGAAAAGGAAGGGAAAATAATAATAATAATAATAATAATAATAATAACAACAACAACAACAATAATAATGATGGTAGAATATACAAAATAAATGATGCACATTGCAATTGCTCACCACCCTCTGACCGATGCCCAGCCTGTTCCCAAGCAGCAATCACCCCTCCCTGACCAACCCTCAGTTTATGTACTGAGCATAACGTCGTATGATATGGAATACTGCGCTGGCCAGTTGGGTCAGCTGTCCTGGCTATGCCCCCTCCCAGCTTCTCGTGCACCTGGCAGAGCATGGGAAGCTGAAAAATCCTTGACTTAGAATAATCACTACTTAGCAACAGCTGAAATATCAGTGTGTTATCAACATTATTCTCATACTAAATCCAAAACACAGCACTATAGCAGTTACTAGGAAGAAAATTAACTCTATCCCAGCCAAAACCAGGACAAATATACTGGTACTTGCATCCGATCCTTATCAATCCCGATGTGTGGCTGACACCAGCAACTGTTCTGAAGTATGGAGAAATGTTGACATGAGCAATAGCAAACAAGCCTACAGAAGAGAAATGCTTCCATTTTGTAGCTGGTGGCTCAGGCCTGTACTTGCTTTCAAAGACAACCATGTTTTTTTGTAGAGGGGTAATGCAGTCTTCCAAAAATGACAGAAGTAGTAACAGCTGTTAAATAGGATATTTACAGAAAATCTCAAAGCATTCATGGTTGCCATAATGAAGTCCCATCTTACCAATACTTTAACAGAGAAAGTAAGAATATAAATTTTGAAGTGGATTAGGGATTTCTGTCAAAAGCCATCTAACCAAATGTTGTGAAGGAACAGGAGCTATTTCTCAACAGTTTATCCATGGTGCTGAGGAGTCTAAAGAAAAAAAATGTTAAGGGCCGAATCTGGCTGGAGACTCATTATGTACACCTAGCAGTTTCACTAAGACATTTTTCAGGCATCTACTTTAGGAATTATAAGTGATAAGAATAATGGATTTAACACTGAAGAATGTGCAAGGGAGTATTCAGTCCTGACATCTAGCCAGATATTTTAATCAAGCTCTCTGACTTGTTAACTGTTTCTGCTTCCATCTTTCTCTCTGAGTAAATCAAAAACAACAGCTATATCAAATTAGGCTTTTAAAAAATTGTAGTAGTAAAAGCGGACTGTTCCTTGTACATTTCCTATCTTTTGTTTGTGGCCAAAGCATTGGTCTGGGATTCTGGAGAAACTGATAAATTTGTCCCAGATCTCCTCTGTCACCTTACAAAAATACTGTGACCTCTCTTTTTCTTCTCTGGGAAACTGTAATCCTAATTCAGACTTGGTACTCAGGCCTTATCATCTGGTTTGCCTTTTTTGATTATCTTCAAGGCATGGATTGTCTTTTACTCTGTCTGGTAGCAAAAGCATAAAAGCACCCTCAAATGTCTAGGACCCTAGGGCCTGCAATGAGAAAAACAATACATATCATGTACTGAAGCATCATATTTTATTTTTTCCTGCAGACACATATATTCAGATAAGGCAAGAAAGATATAATTCCGATTCATTTCTTACAGTTTAGTCAGAACTGGAAAATCAACAACTGAGAATAATGGCTCATCTTTAGTGGTCAGAGGGCCAGAATTTAAATGTATTGTAGCATTAGCAAAGGCAAGGAGGTATCTAGTGAAGTTTCCAGCAGACGGTGGGAGCGTCATGCCCCTTGATTTCAAAGACAGATGGGTTTGCGGCTACTGAAAATCCCGCACCATGCCTATCTGTGTCTTCAAGCACTTCTGAAAATACAGCAGAAAAATGCTCTTTAAATATCAGTGAGATGTCAGGGTACATTGCTGACAGTACCAGTTTTTCCCTAATCCCATATATGAAGATTTGAGGCAACCCTTAAACATTGCTGTATAGTTTGTCCTCAGTGTAGTAAAGTCCTTGACAACTAGTGCAACAGGTCTTTTTCATAATCTGTGAAAACATTTTGAGTACTTCTATGTGTAAAGTAGGGCAGCTGTTTAGGAAGATGGTTGACATTCATAAATATATTCCTTCTGTGAGTGCCTTTCTTTTAAACTGCGTTTGTAAAATTCATGCCTATAAATCATAAGTTCATTCAAGGTCTTTCTTCCACATTCTTATGGAGATAGCCAAGACTATTAGTAATCAAGTTAGTAATTTAGTAATTATTAATTCAGTAAATTTAGTAATTTGGCAATGCGGTTCTGCAGCAAGGTCACACAGAATGAGTAGAACGTTATTTTCCAGCCTGTAGGCAAGAGAAAAATATCTGTCAGAGTAAAAATTGATGCAAGATAAAGCTCAACTACAGGAGAACAGGAAGCATGATAATTTTCTTTAAAGCAAAAGAAGCAGGAAGCACCGAAACTGTAGCTTTTGCAGTTAAGCCCTCTTCCTAGAACACATGTTAATGAATGGATAGTCATGAAATTTTTGGTATACCTTAGGGATACGGAATGAAGATAACACAGGCAGATGGTAACAGTCTTGTAAACTGAAGTTAATGGATGATATCATACTGTAATGGAAATGTCATCCAGTAGCAGGAATACCATTCTGTAATAAATGACACTTACACGCAGCCACTGTTAGAACCCAGTGCCTGAGTAGATCATGTATAAAGCTAGCAGGTGTAATATTTTCCTTTTGCGAAGGAGATTTCTTACAATAGTTGAGTCTGCATTTTTCTAGTCAAAGTTCATCACTGTAATGTTAGTTTCAAGGAGTTTCATATCTCAAAGCAACATATCAAAATTCTGTATATGAAGGGGATGAATCTTTGTTGATGACTCTTAACAATTCAAACTCTGAGGTATAAAAAGCAGGGTTTTAGTCTGACTTCACTTTTTATCAGTTAAGCTGCAAATAGGTCATAGCCCTACTGTGCTATATACTATACGTTTGCATAAGGACTAACCATAATAGGAAATTTTTAGAATGAATAGTTTGTCTCCCTGCTTCAACATTATAGATGAAAATGTATAAAGAAGCTAGTGAATACATTCTTTTTTAAAAATATGTAAGTTTGTACACTAGGATTTGATTCTGTGGTGTAGCAGAACTGTCTCAGCTGCATTTACAGTTTTGTACAGGTTTTTCTTTAGTGTGATATTGGTAGCGTGGAAAAAATAAGGAGGATTTCTTTTACGAATTACTAATAAAATTTCGAATTTACTAATAGTGATTACGAATTACTAATAAATAATAAAATGAAACTAATAAAATTAGCTTTTGTCTAACTTGGACAGTTTCTGTTTGGTCTTAAAAAGCCATCAAGGTACCTATATATCCTTTTCTAGGAACACACAAGAAAAAGAAGTCTCCCTGTTAATAAAATGGGAGTACTGAAACTCCAGATGCAGATCCTGTAACTTCCTTAGTGTTTGAGAATGTCTTAGGATCATAGATGCAAATGTTTAATCTGACTTTTCTAGTGTGACATCTGTACTGTAAAGGACATAAATACATGTGAACAAAGGTTTGTGAAGTAGATATTTCAAAGTTTCTAGATACAGGAAGACAAAAAAATAGGTTTGGAAAGAACATTGAATACCAAGAAAGCTGATCTGCATTCAGACTTACCAAGCTGTGTTTGTTACTAGAACAGATTTTCTATTAACGCAATGTAGGGCAAATACACTCTGCACTCAAGTTTCACTGTTAAGAAAGGTTATGATAGGTGTAGTGAATAGAATAGAATAGAATAGAACAGAACAGAATAGAATAGAATATTCAAGTTGGAAGAGACCTACAATGATCACCCAGTCCAACTGCCTGACCACTTCAGGGCTGACCAAAAGATAATGCATATTATAAAGTTCATTGTCCAAATGCCTCTTAAACACTGACAGGCTGTCATGGTTTAACCCGAGTCAGCAACCAAGCACACACAGCAACTTGCTCACCCTCTTCGCCCCAGTAGGATAGAGGAGAAAATCGGAAAAAACAAGTAAAAGCCAGTGGTTGAGTTAAAGACAGTTTAATAGGACAGCAAAGGAAAAGAGAATAATAATAATAGTAATAATAATAATAATGATAAAAGAATATACAAAACAAGTGATGCACAATACAATTGCTCACCAACCGCTGACTGATGCCCAGCTCATCCCCAAGCAGCGGCCCCCTGGCCGATTACCCCAGTTTATATACTGAGCATGAATGCAATATCCCTTTGGCCAGTTTGGGTCAGCTGTCCTGGCTATGGTTCCTCCCAGCTTCTTGTGCACCTGGCAGAGCATGGGAAGCTGAAGCACTACTTAGCAACAACTGAAACATCAGTGTGTTGTCAACATTATTCTCATACTAAATCCAAAACACAGCACTATACCAGCTACTAGGAAGAAAATTAACTTTATCCCAGCCGAAACCAGGACACAGGCATGGGGCATTGACCACCTCTCTAGGAAGCCTGTTCCAGTGTTTGACCACTGTCTTGGTAAAGAAATGTTTCCTAACGTCAAGTCTTGAACCATTCCCATGCGTCCTGTCACTGGATCCCAGGGAGAAAAGCTCAGCACCTCCCTCTACACTTCCCCTCCTCAGGAAGCTGCAGAGAGCAATGAGGTCGCCTCAGCCTCCTTTTCTCCAAATCAAACAAACCCAGTGTCCTCAACTGCTCCTCACAGGACATGCCTTCCAGTCTTTTCACCAGCTTTGTTGCCCTCCTCTGGATGCATTCGAGCACCTTCACGTCCTTCTTAAATTGTGGGTCCCAGAACCGCACACAGCACTCAAGGTGAGGCCGCACCATCACCAAATACAGTGGGATAATCACCTCTTTTGACCGGCTGGCTATGCTGTGTTTGATGTGCCCCAGGATGCGATTTGCCCTCCTGGCTGCCAGGGCACACTGCTGACTCGTATTGAGCCTGCTGTCAGCCAGCAACCCCAGGTCCCTTTGTGCAGGGCTGCTTTCCAGCCACTCCTCTCCCAATTTAAACCTGTGTCTGGCGTTACTCCTTCCCAGGTGCAGAATCCAGCCCTTGGTCTTGTTAAATTTCTTGTTAAATTTCATCTGTTTCTCTTGTGGAAATGCACAGAAGGGATCTGAAATTTTTTTAACTAATGTGAATTTGAATATAGTGACTGGGCTTGCAACAACAGGAAAGACAATTATATGTGGTGCAGGCTGAGCACGACTGTATTTGCTGATGGTTCTGAATAGCTTAGGTTTTCCCAAGAAAAGACTGACAAGTCCTTACGGAGAGGTTTCTGGTTTAAGTTTAAGAAGAAAATAAGACATCTGTTATATTAGCAAAGAACACTAGAAAATAGCATAAAGGCATTTATATCAATCAGTGTTTTTTATTTATTCATTTATATTTAAAATAAAAAGGTGATGTTTGTCTAAAGCCCTGGGTGCAGTGACTAGGAATATGATCAAGAAATCTTTGCAGGGTTGAAATTACCTTTTCGGTAGAAACACAGCTACCCTCTTCTCCTTTTATCATGACAGGAACCATTACACTCTGCTAAATTTACCAGAGGTATAACAAATCCGGTAAGAATTTGTGCTCAGGTAACTGTAGCAGTGTACTGCAATACTGGAGCTCTAAGCAGAACCTTACATTTTCTCTCCTATGCTTTCAAAATCCTGGGATTTATTCCTTTATGAAAAAGTTTTTTGGGGGTGTTTATGGTTAGGACTTTTATTAGGCATTGGAGACTTTTGTTTCCTTTGCAATACTTCAATGGTTGTTCGTAAAACTGAAATGTGTAGAACAATGAAAATACATTCAAAATACCATAACAATGATGGTGTATGCATGCTATTTTATGTTTCAAGAATATTTAAAGAATGAGAATTTTGTTTTAAAAGGCAAAGAACAAAAGTGATATGCATTCATAACAAAATAATAATGATTCTGTAAGGTGATCTGAACAAAGGTTTATGTGCTTAATAGTATATCTGGTTTTTTTCGAACCACTTCAATTTGTTAAATGAAACACAGTCCTTCTCCTCAGAAGTCTTGTCTTGCTGACTTACCTCTGACACTGTCTACCCAGACATCTCCACACACTTGGCAGGGATGCAGAAGAATCACGATCTCTGTTTTAAAGAGGGGGAAAATGAGGCACAGAGAAGTTGAAGGGACAGATGATACACTGTTGGTATAGCTCCACTCACTTCACAGAACAAATCACTCCTGAAACCTGAGGTATTTCAAATGTGCACACTTAAGCAGATTAAAATTTAAATTTGGAGTTGTTTTTAGGTTTTGATTCTGAGTGTTAAAGATCTCGGAATGGATTATGAACTGTCACAGTTCAGAAGTCCTTGGTTTTGGAGGGGTTCAGGTTAAAGATATGCATACAGTCCCAAGGGATGGTTGGAATTGCTAAAAGTGAGAAGGTGTTTCACTGGTCACTGTGCATGCTCAGAGCAGCTCTTATCTCTGGCTGACCCCAGAGGAAACTGAGATAGAAAGTGAAGCGGCTTTGTCAGGATTACCTGTGGGAACAGTGCCCAGCGGATTTACAGCGTCTAGCTCTTCCCAGGGGCTGGCCTATGACTGTGCAGATATTCCTGTCCTGCTCTTTGTCCAAATCTTTCTTGTATATAAGCCATCATGGGTGTAAGTGGAAAAACTATGAAAATGTAGGATAGTTGCAAGAAAGGGTAAGGATTAAAGCCTGTTGGGACCCTCTTGCTCCTCTCCGAGATGGAGAAGAAAGTTACCATAAAATGTTTCCTTACATAGAGGATGCCTCCCTCTGTGCAAGGAAATATTTTGAAGTCTAACAAAATAAGCACATATATTATCTGATTTTAGTCTCTGTGTAGCAGGCCTTTATTATAAAGGCAAAAACCTTTTGCCAGGTGAATTAATCATCTGAACACCGAAGATCTATTAAGCAAAGACAGGGATAGAAAAATAGCTAAAACATTCAGAAAAGCTTCCTAACATAAAGTCGTGTTACCATGGCAACAGGAACTCAAAATCTCTCCATGTGAAGTTGCCCCCTTTTTGCCTATCTCACTTTGGAAAGTAGTAAAAACAGGGTGCAGTCCTTAGAGCGGATAAGTATTGATAGCAAACCAAAGAATCTCCTAAAACATTTTGTAAACCTTAATGATGAACAGTTTTACATCCATGCTGAAAAATATAAAACAACTCTTTTACTGTTTTATTGAATCTTTGGCAATTTGGGATCATTTGAAAGATGCTATATAACTTCTAAAGTAATTATCCCCCTAGATTAGAGACACATGATAAGGATTTATTAACCAGAAGTGCAGGGAATATCCAAATATGTTTTTAGATATAATTCTGTAAATACACAGGCTGGTATCCTTTTGTTGTTGGCCCTTCTCTGCTCCTTCTAGATGAGATTTTTGTGCAATATAGGCACTTAAAATATGGAAACCTGCACTCAAACTGTTTATCCACTAACTGAGAGAAAGACACATAATGACATATACTCATGAGCTTGCTTTAGCAATTGTGTTTCACAGCTTCTGCAGTTCTACTGATCAACAGTGTCCCTTGCAGAGGAGATTAAGAAAACATAAAAACAGCTACAAATGCTACGTCACAGTCTTTCTACTCAACTTTAACTAGAACTGGAAGAATAGTTCCAAAAGAGATAATAAAGAAATCCTCCTCTAGGTTAGTTCCTGACTCTTGACACAGAGAGGTCTTTTGTTAACAGAACCAACCTTGGTGATCCATGAAGAAAGAAACAGATTTCTCAACTTAATTAATAGAGATACAAAGCTGGACATAAAAAAGACGAGGAGTTTTGTTACTGATTGCAGTGGACCTATAATTTCTCTTTAAGTTTATAGCTTTCTCGCCCTTTCAGACACAAATTAGAAAACTACAATTAATTCAAATTGAGCAGGAAATGGTACAGTCTGCTGGATTCTATTTCTATCACAGCAGGCCAGGTGATCTAGAGATTTTTCTCCTGCAGTCTATGAGTTATGTAATTCATTAATTTAGCTTGGGAGCTCCTTACTAACTTCTCTATGAGAACCACTCTGGTGATGAACAATGCAGAATTTTACCCTTTGGGGAGGAAAAAAAAGATAACCATCATTATATCCAGGTCTGGATCATGAAGATCCAGAAAACATTTGAGTGAACATAATGTTTGAGTTAACATAATGTTTGGCTAGTAACATTGGGTTTTTTTACTATATTTATGCCATAAAAAGCTATACCAGAGAAAATTCAAATATGCGGTTTCCAGAGCAGAGGGAATTTTGTTGGGAGCATTTTAACTTCTGAATGTCTCAGGAAGAATGTCTAATACTGTCTGTTTGCAGATCCACTCTACAGCATGCATTTCTTTGTGTTTAATGTGTGTGGAACACCTTACCTGTGCTTTGTACAGGTTCAGTGTTTATGTGCAGTATGGTTTTTTCACAGACTTCTGTCTTGGAAAGCCCAAGCTGATGCATGGGAACTGTACTCCGGCAGTGTGCTGCTAAACTGAATATTACCAACAATTATTTGCTTGTAAGAGGAAATTCATGCTTGGAAAGAAGCAAAATTTTCAGAGATCTTTTTTAAGGCTACTTCTTATGGAAGTACACTTTTTGTAATATTAGCAGCAAACATATCACCAGATTTACATCTGAAGGGAGTTAGCCAAATCTGTTAAAAGACAACAGTAATCATGTTCTGTAGGGCGTTAACAATTAATATGGTGCTTCATGACTACAACTTCCAGGCTCAAGAATGGTAAAAGTATGTAAATAAAAAAAGGAGTCGATTTTATTTAACCTAGGAGGTCAAGGAAACTGTAGTTTATCAGGAATACCATCTTCCTGTGGAAATACCTATATTCTGTAAACATGTTCTTTTTTAACTGTGTAATTCCAATAAGACCTTTTCTTACTTGGGGCATTCCTTCAGGAATAACAATGGCAATTCAGGAATATTCAATGGCGATGGACTGGTTTAGTCTGAAGGGAACCTCTAGGGTCAGATTGGCTAATTCCTTTCCACTCTTCTACCCCAGCTCAAAAGCAGGTCCAATTTTGAAGTTATATTTTGTGGCTGAGCTCTTTGTTCATTTAATATTTTTAATGTCTTCAAGGATGGAGATCCTACAGCCTCTGTAGGACAACTCCAGTGTTTGTCCACCCTCTTGGTGAAGGGTTAGTTCCTTGTATCTACTTGGACTTAATTTCTTGTACTGCAATCTGTGGCTTTTGCCCCTTATCTTTCTGCTGTACTCCTCCAGAAAGAGTGTGGTCCATCTTCTCCATAACCCACCATGCACTGGGTAGTTGAAGATAACATTTAGATCCCTCAACAGTGGCCTTACTCAAGCTTTTCAGGCCAAACAAGCTTTTCAGTCCCTCTTTTTTTGTTGTGCGCTCCCAGCCCTGGCTGCCCCAGGGACCCTCCGCAAGACTCATTCCAGTACAGCAATGTCTTTCTGGTTCCTGGAGACAAAAAACTGGATACAGGGTTCCCAATGTGGGCTCAAAGTGCTGTAACATGAGGTCTGAAGCACAGCTTCTAAGACAATAGTCTGGTCATGTCTGTCCTCTTTGCCAACTTTCTTAGTTAACCCAATACTGTTTCGTAACCATCAAACCTGACATAAGATTCACATAGATACACTCATGAAGACTGTGGTCAGGCATTGCTGACAATGCTAACAAGTTTTATATCACCTGAATGGCAGTGAAAGGTGGTATAAAAGTTATTTCTAAATATATCATCAGCCTCCTACTGATTGACATTGTCTGATGAACAAGTCAGGGGTGCCATAGGGTGTTCATAAATGACCTTCTATCTGAGATGGTTCAGCATCTGTGGATGCTCTTTTGACCTATTGCCCCTATTACTTCAGGTGACTTGAAGGCAAGGATGAAGGAGACAGCAAGGCCATGGCCTTGTGTTCTGCAGACCAAAGTGTGTGTTACAGGGCAATAGGAAATATTTTTCCTGGATTCAAATGGAGTCTGTAAGGATGTGTCTTGTCCCAACACATAGGTGGCAAAATTGTATAATTTCATTCCTTTTATTTAAAAACAGAGCATAATGAAACTGGGTTTGAAGACAGGGAGATTGGTAATTTAAGGTTAAATTGGTATTCTCTGAAGGTTGCTAGATATATCCTATGGTCTCTAGAGAACTGAGGAGTTAGTTTGCTGGCTCTTGTAGTCTCTTGCTGGCTTATGTTTTCTCTCTTCTGTTGTGTTTTTCTTGCTGAGAATAGTGCATCAGAGCTCTTGCTGCCTTCAAAATATTGCAGTATAGATTAGTATAGAAATTGCTTCTTTGGGTGGCAGGGGAGGAAGGGGCAGAAAGGAAGGCAAAAATTAACGTCTGTCTGACAAGATGAAATGCTCTCTCTTGCAGGGATTTTGCATTCAGAAGAAGTTAACATTCAGAAAGGTTCCTAAAGCATTCGCTGTGTTGGAAACAGGAGAGTTATGTTTCTGGAGCTGCATTGTAATCTTCTGTCAGAACATACCTTTTTAATCAAAGAAAATGCTATCTCATTTGTATTTTTGGCCCTTTAATATTACCTGTAACAGTAATATTGTGATATTGTCTTAGAGACAAATTTGGAACGATGTACTAGATGATGCCACAAGTTTTACACTTATAGACCATTCATTTCCTCCTGTAAGCACACTGTGGCTAATATTTTGCTAATACACTCAGTATGGCAGCACTTACTCTAAAAACCCTGCAGAAACCTGTAGCGGAAGCGGGACCTTTTTATCCAACAGAGGGCAGTGTTTGTTTGCTAAACAGTTTATCGCGTTGTGCATCGTTATACAATGTTCCCTTTCCGTAGACAAAGAGCAGAAAAGGACACTACAAACTAGTCCTACCTTTGGTTCCTTCTCTTTTTCATTACTGTTGCTTGGAGCATAAGTCCCTTTTTAATGAAGATTAAAAAAAAGATACATGCATTTTCCATATCACAGAATTGGAGACAATGTGAGAGGAACATCTTCCTATGGTAAAAATACAACTTGCTGTTGGAAATGTATAGACATATAAAAAAAAAAAATCTATTTTACAGACCTCTTTCCTTCCACACACATGCACATAGTCTCACCCTTTCCATCACCAAGGGATTTAGTAAATGTGGCAGTGTCCTTTAATCAAATACATCAGGAGATAGCAGCTCAGCTTGCCAAGTTTTATAATTAGGTTTAGGTGGTCATGGTTTAGGTAACGTAATCTTAGCCAATTGGGACACCTAACAAAAAAATGAGACTCCTAAGTTAGTTGTAGATATGGAATCAAGGATTTGGATGACTACTTGAATATAGCACAAAAAAACCCCAGAATTGTAGTGAAGAAGAAAAGAAAACAATCAAGTATAATATTTGCATGATGCATACACTGTTTTCAGAGGTCATATCTCATCTGGACAAGGTCTAGTGTTATCATGCCCTCTGAAAGCCTTTAATCCAGTGAAATTGCCTAAAAACCCAAGAAAACTTCATGCATAGTTTATAACAACAATAATGACATTTGTGCATGATACATTTTTGGGGATCAATTACCAGATGTTAGAACTTCGCTGTCTCTTAAGTTATCCATTTTTCTCAGTTGGCTGTTGATGACAGGCTATTCCCTGAAATTTACTTACCACTGCTTAAATAAAAGAGTTGATTGAAAAATGGAAAAAGTAAGTCCTATACAGAAACTTGAAAGTAGAAATTATTTTGCAGTTTTGCAGTGTTTGAATTAGAACAGGTTTTAATATTTCGTGTTTTGTTTTTTTTTTAAATTACAAGAGTAATTTTAAATTTTTATTATCTTTTTTTTCTTTGCTTTTATTTTACTATTGTTGTTATTATTATTAAATATTTTGCAGGCAGATGACATAAACCAAATGATACATAGAAGTGTTCTGTGAATTGTTTTCTATCTTCCCCACTATTTTCAGTATGAATTTGGAAAACCTTGACCCTGGAAAAAATATATGTTAAGCTTGGGTACTCTCGATTCTAAAAGAATATATATTCTTTTTGGCAGCATGTATTGTAAAAGATTATGTATTTCATTTTTACCTTTTTTGGACAAGACAGAATCATAAACTTTGTCTTTTTCTTTGTCCTCAAGCTCTTCCATGCTGAAGATGTTTTAAAGGGTTACAGAGTGGGAAGAAGGAAAAGAAGGAAGTTGGCAGGTGAGTGAAAAAAACAGAACCTATGGGATTTTTTAAAAACAACTGTAACTGAGATATAGGTTAAGGTGCCATTTTAGCTGGAAATTCCCTGTCAAAAATCAGAAATTACATAAAATATAATTTTACAAAAACAGTAAAAAATATATTTGTTACTGAAAGCTCATATTTGGGAGAAAAAGGAATGATTTTAGTTAAAGCAATTGAAGACATTGAAATTGTTTTCAGCTAAGGACTGTTTAACTGTGCAGTTTTGTTGGCTTTAACTCCTGATTTTCATGTTAACATTCACTGAAGAGAGAGGTCTTGGTGTCATTCGTTAGCCAGAAATGAGGGTTTTGAATGGTGTGATGAAATACCTCCATTGATAATATGCCCTTTCTGGAGGCCTATTTTCAGCATAGGTAATTTCTGTGATCTGATTTACGATTCAGTACTAGAAACTGTTGCTGTGGCACAACTGCAGAGTTGTAGGGGAATGCAAATGCACAGCTAGAAGAAGGAAACTTCTTATTCTTAATCGACCTTGACGAAGAAGCCAAGGTATTACCAGACACTTACTACCTTAAGTGTCTTTGCTACCTAACAGAGAGTGTCCTCAAAGACAATTTCCACGCTTGTCTAGTATTTGGAGAGACCCATTCCCAGGGACCAATCTAGTGAGCTTTTATATTAAATGCCATTCAGTCTCCTGGGTGCTCTGGAGGAAAAAACCCCAACAACTCCTGTCATTTGAGTTTGTTTATTCTGACAAAAGGGAAGGTGCTGATATTTGCAGTTACATTGTTCTGTAACTTGTCTTGGTGTAGTATAACATAGAATGAGACTGCTGATGAGCAAGTTTTAAACTTAACATGACAAATACTTCCTGAAAGTGAGTGTGTTCCCTGTGGCAGAAAGCTAGTCATCTAGCTAACTCTTGGCCTACTTGCTTTCCTTTCTTAAAACATACTCTTGAAATAAAAAAGTCATAAATATTCTTTGCATCATTCAAGGAGTTCAAGCCAGTGACACGGAGCTTTGCAGTCACAGATCCCATGCTATGTTTTTAGGCAGTATTTCTCCCATCTCAGCAGCAAAAGTCACATGGAGCAAAAAACTCTTCCTCATCTTTGCTATCTCTCCTTTTTTCCAAAGGTGTTTTAAAACTAAATATTAGAGAATGTGTCTCCCCAGATCCTAGTTGTTTTGAATAATGCACATAAACTTGCCTGCTTGAGCGACAAAACCAAATTCCTCATACTTAACACCAGTGGAGTTACTTGATAACTATGACTGATTATAATGGATATTTTTGGACTAATGTTCTTTTTCTTACATCTTGAGATAATGACAAAATAGATGAGCTTCTTAATTTGTCAGAAGTTGAAAAAGCACTTGGATTTAGATGACTCGTTTGATACAAAGCTCTTATAGTGAATAATCCCTAACAATTTTATATTTAGTATTTAACTATGATCTATGCATTGCTAAATTCAGAAGTCCTATTGGCAAAAAGCACAATAAAAAACTTTTTTGAAAATCGAGAAGACAAAAGAGGAAACTATCCTGGTCAAATATCAGCACAGAAGCTGAAGTCTCCATAATATACCCAGACCACTGCATAAAGGTAGCTGTGACCATTGCATGAAACAAGAATTGTGTTTGAAGAAAAAATATGATGTATATTACCAGTTGTGAAAATGAGTCCAGCATAAGAAGCTGCTCCAATAGAAAAAATTCATGCTGGTGATGACATTTTAGTGACATCTAATCATCAGTGCTATAAACCATAAAAGAAACAAAGGAAACTTCATCCAGGCTTTCAGCATTTCCACCAACATAATACCACCAATAAACTTTACAATCAACCTCAACTGCCTCAATGAAATGGCCAATAAAAATCTTTTAGAAGGTGTTATCAATACAAAAACTTTCCAGATATTGTGCCATCAAAAACTTCCCATGATAACTACCTATAAAAAGTGGTTCTATAAATAGCAACAGGAAAAAAAAAAAAACCACAACCCAATCCCAAAACCAGTTCAGCTGAATTTATGGGAAAAGTGTGTTTTCTTGAAGAAAAGAAATGAATAACATTGGTTTTGGCAAAAAGTAAGAACTGCCTCAAAACCCTTGTCCGTTCTGAGTAGAGAAAGAAAAAACACTGTCTAAATAGGTCCAGCAGGTAGAAAATTTGTTTTTAGGGAGCTTTAGCCTCCCTTGTAAGGACCTCGCCTGTTGAATACCTCAGGGAGTAAGCCAGCCATTGGAAAGGCAGATATTAAACTAGCGAACACAAAAGATAAAAGATAAAACAAAAGGTTTCATTTGTAATGTTAAAAACAAACTGTCACAGTAAAACGAATCTTAGCTCTCTGCACTGCGGGTACAGATCTAATGCATGTCTTCCAGTACCAGAAGTAGTAGTTTTCCCTGTTCCTGGGGTTTTAAGTACCAATTAGGTTTTAATGATCAGTTTAAGTCCACATCAGAGTACGCATATGATGTTTTGAGGTTCTTCTCTGCAAAGCCAGAAGAGATGTAGTAGTGCATGGTAATTACCACCTCATAATCCTGAAACCTTCTTTTAGAGTATTAGCCTTCATTTCAGCAACTAGTGAACATCAGTAAGTGGATCTGTGCCAGAACAAACTCAGACCAGAGGTGGGATTTGGAGTGCAGTACAAATAGTGGAGTTTTTCTCCTCTGGTAACCAAACTGAAAAAAATAAACCTGTCAAATATCTGTCTTGGATCAGAATTAAGCAGAAGGTTGGCCTTGTCTTTTTTTTTTTTTTTTTTGGTTGTCAAAAACCTATTTTCACCAAAAATTCATTTCAAATCAACTGCAACTTTTGATTTAGCCCAAAACGAAGCAATCTGGGTTCCTAGGAACAGAGTACCATCAATTAAAAAAAAAAAAAAAAAAAGATGAAAGACTTAATTAAAACAGAATTGACTCCAAAAAGTAGAAATGTTGTGATAAAGTATACCTGAATCCACAGGTTTAGTTTAGTTTAGTTTTCTTTTTTTTTTTTTTAAGTACGACAATGTATGTTTCAGTATTTGTGGTGTTTGCAGTTTCCCCCCCCGCAAAGATCCCACATTCCCTTTCTTTGGCCTAAACCATTTGCTGAATTTGATCTCAATGTTGAAATTATTTCATTCACTTCTCTAAAACACTTTCAAAGTCTAAAACTCCAAAACTTTTGACCCCAAAATGTTACTGAATACTAATTGTTGGTACAGTTACAAAGAGGACAAACGTTAACAACACAGGTTGAACTATGCCTGGCTCGTCCAGATTGATGATGATTCTCAAGCATTTGTTCTCCTTATTGACTGCTGAGAGAAAGGTTATTCCCTGCTTCAGATGTACTTCCTCCCCAAGTACATCCAACTCCATTTTCAGCTGACAATTTTCACCTTACTTCCTGATTTTTCAAATTTGTACCATGACCACGAAGAATTGCTGAATGACTGAATTGCTAGCTCCCTGTCATCTTCAGCGACTCAGCTTTTGTTTTGAAAATAATTATTCTGGCACATCACAAGTGCCTTGCTGGGCTCAAACTGCTTTTTTTCCAGGATTTTAAATGTTATGTGTCTGAGATCTCTGAGTTTTTGACGCAACTGCAGGTAAAAGACAGCAAGCCATGAACTTCCAGATTGCTGCGTCCGGCTTCTAGTGCACCTTCCATTTCATAACCTTGTTGGTTTCTTTCCTCTCCTTCTGCTGCCCTGTCACTCTGTCCAGTCACATTTAAAAGTATTACCTAAAGAAGAGAGTTTTTTTCTGCCAGCTTCTTTTTTATGACTTTTTCTTGTTCATATTTTTAAATCAAGGAAGGAGGTTAGAGTTCATACTTACTGCAATTCAATAATCTTAGTTAAGTTCAGTCTCATCTTACTACAATGCCCTTCGTTATTTTGTTATAGCTGGTATTTTTTCTTATATATTTGTGTGTATCTTCCACCAGCAGAAATAATGAGAGAAGTGTTGTGAAGCCCTGGAAACTTGTGAGTGAGATGTTCCCAATCCATTCCTGTCCTCCGTCTGAATTGTAAGCGCAGGAAAGACCAGTGCACTGTGCTGGCTTGCTCTAAGGAAAGACTCTATCTCTGCTGCCTGATCTTGTCACACGTGATCTGAGTATGGTAAAATTACCAGTGTGAGAAAAAAAAAAATCAGTATATGGAGTTCCAGCTACAGAGAACTTCATAAACAGCCAGATAAATTGTTTTATTCCTTAATTGTCAGACTGATTTCGTATTCTGAACTGCTCTTCTGGGCCAAATCCAAGTAAAAATATTTTAGTCCAGAACCAGTAAACTACCCGTATATTCCTGACTCCCTCTGTTCTAGGCACTGATGTAGCATAAGTAGGAGAAATTTTACTCAGAGTGTGTCCAAATATTGTATTGATATCTCCTCTCTGGAGATCTGAACTCCAAGTTTTTCATCAAGTTCTTCTTCTTAAGTTAGGGTTGAAAGTGTATAACATGAATAGAAAGAACCAATAATACATTAGTCATGTGAAGTGAGAGGGATATGTGCCATTGCTTCTTTTGGCTGAGGTTTTAAAAGTAAGAAATGGAAAACTAAGGAATAGGTAAAGAATGACTAAGAAATGTGTAAGGAATGAAAGAAGTTACTGGAATCGGGGCATTAGTGGAAGAGTGGAACTATGTGTTAAGATTAACCTTTTAAAATCCTTGATTCCAGGATTTCTAGATTCAAATATTTTAAGCCTTCAGAATGGAGGTGTGAGCAAGATTTGTGTGCATCTCTGGTATTTTAATATGTAAAACAAATACTTTTCTGTGTCTTTGTCTTTCATTGCTTTCTGGAAGAAGTTAATGAATTAAAACATTCTATTTTAGTAAGTCATTTGTCTTATATTTGATTAAGAAAAGCTATGTGTCACACCCACTGGTGCTGAACTTGCATTCTTTAATAATAATGCACATAAATCCTCTGAACACTTTGACTGAATTGTATCAAAAGCAGTGATATACAAGCCACTGTGATGACAGCTGAAATGATGTCTCATAGAGCAACATCCTTTCATAATCAGGATGACCTGGAGCAAAAGCTCCTATACTCTGTCTTGAACTCTTGGAAATATTTCCTTACTTTTCACTGACATTTTTTGATGTGTGACTTTGTCCTGGTTTCGGCTGGGATAGGGTTAAATTTCTTCCTAGTGCTGTGTTTTGGATTTAGTACCAGGAGAATGTTGATAACACACTGATGTTTTCAGTTGTTGCTAAGTGCCCTCCTAGTCCAAGGACAGCTCCCGTGCCTACTGACTGAGCTAGGTACACAAGATGGGAGGGAATGCAATCAGGACAGCCAGCCCAGCTGGCCAATAGGGTATTCCATACCATGTGACGTCACGCTCAGTATATGAAGGGTAGGCGTGATCCAGGAAGTACCGATCGCTACTTGGTTATCGGTCAGCGTGGGTGGTGAGCAATTGCATTGTGCATCACTCATTTTGTATATTCTATCATTATCATTATTATTTTCCCTTTTATGTTCTATTAAACTGTCTTTACCTCAGTCCATGAGTTTTTCTCACTCTTACCCTTCTGATTCTCTCCCCATCCCACCAGGGGAGTGGCGGCTGTGTGGGGTTTGGCTGCCTGCCAGGTTAAACCACGACAGACTTTTATTAATGGAGCTTTATTTAAGGCTGGATGCTGTGGCTGTTTGTTGTTTGCTAGTGTTTATTGTTGATTTTATGGAGCCGTGTCTGCAGTGATGAAAATCTAGCCCGGGTCACTGCCTTGTGAACTTCATAGGCAAGCTATCTACCTTCTTCCATGTACATGTGCCATACAAAAAATTCAAGCCTTTTCTTGCAAGGATGTTACAAGAAGCAAATGACAGGAGCAAATGATGAGCTTGTATGAAGCATACTTCAGTCTTCAGAGAGAGGTTTTTCTCCCCCAGCATCATCATCTTCCTTTTGCAACTAGGTAAACTGAACTTCATCAAAGACAGAGGTTGAAACAGCACATGGATCTTCAGAGTCTCAGTCCCCTGCACCACACTTCAAAGTGCTCCAAGACACTCCTTGCCGTTATGTGGACCAAGCGATTCCTTTCACGTGCACAGCACAGAACTCACTGAGGGATCCTAAGAGAGGAGTAGGGAAAACCATGTTCATTTCCCCGCTGCATTTTCAATGAAAGCTGGCTGCTGAGAGAGAGGTCTGTTAATTATACTGTACAATTGGTAGTACAGCAAAATGATTTTCTTCTGTTTCTGGCTTACTCTAAAGAAGTAACTGAGAGTCACTTAGACATCGCCTTATGAAGAACAGAGTACCTATTTCCCAGTCACACTCCCTGCTAGTGTATGGCGCTCTACCCAATGCCATTGGATAACTCAGGACCTCAGGAGGTTTCCAGTCTGACCCCCTGCCCAGAGCAGGCTCAGCCATGGGGTCAGACCAGGTTGCTCAGGGCTTTATGCTGTGAGGGCTGGAAACCTTCCAGGGAAGGAGACAGCACCGCCTCCTGGGCCTTCTCCCCACTGTCCTCACGGGGGAAAGCTTCCCCTTATCTCCAGCCTTTCTGACCCTGCTCAGCCTGCTCCCCAGAGCTGTCCCCAGCCCCAGTCGCATTTGCCAGGGCTCTGCCTGCCTGGGACAGGGCTGCACATTGCTCCTGCCCCAGTTGCGTGGGGGTCCTTTTGGCCCCTTCCTCCCTCTGATCCTGGCCCATCTGAATGGGACGTCAGGACTAGATGGGGTATTATCATCTTGTTAGCAGTGACAGAGCTCTTTAGAACCTACTGGAATTTGCTAGAAAGAAAAGCCTGGAGAACTCATGCTGTACTGCTATTTTTCTACATGTTCAAGTGGATAAATGAGAAGTACTCTTTTTTGCCCACAGCTGTCCTTCTAATTTACCTCTCTTCTCCTTCAAAGTATTCCTGGACCTCCCCTGCTGTCTACTGGTTTCTGTGCAAAATTCTCTCAGCACTCTAGTGTTTGATTTCACCTCCTGACTATTGCTTTCTACCAGCTCTTTAGTGACAATAGTTTGTTTTCACAATGAGACTATTAAAAACAGTTTCCCCAGAGTCTGCAGCATGATTTAGTTTCTCATCTCTAAATTTCTCTTTCTTGATTCATGGTGTTTAAGAGCTACACAATTTCACTTGCAGTGCTAGCTCTGAATGCCTGAAGTTCCTTTCTAGTCAGAGAGCTGAAACATTTTCTTCACGTGTGAGACATAGTCTTGTATATCCTGTATTTGAATGTTAATGAGAAATCAGATGCTGTGAAATGATACAAAATGTTGAAAAGTGAATAGAACACCTAATTAAGCCCCTAATTCTTTTTCTATTCTAGGAAATTTATCACCTACCTCTCTTACAGGCTTTGAATTCTTAGGAAAAAAGTTTGTTGAGTTACAGCATAAATTCTGGAGGAGGGCTGAGAAAAAAAGTTCAATACTTTAGTCCTGTAAAGAGTCCCCAGAAAGACAAGAAAAAAACATGTGGAGACGTGTATTTTCTGAGGCATGCAGAAACATTGTCTGTGTTTACTATCAGTTAAGGTCTATCTATTCAGAGAAATGCAGTTCATAAGTTTCTTTAGCAGGACTCTGACTGTAAGGAGCTGCAATTGCAATACCTGGATAGATTTCAAGCTGCAAGAGTAAATACTGTTCTCGGACATAACAGGGTGGATCAATTAAGCATTGCTCATGCATAGCAGTTTTCTCTATTTTAAAAGAAAATAATGTGGTTTATCATTCTTAAATAAATTCACACACAATAAAATGATGAGTTTTTCTCACCATTGTGGTGTTCTGCTAGCTTTATGTGATTTTGTGTGAGACATCATATCTAAAGGAAAATAGAAAGGGATGTTGAGTGATCTAGGTTTCTTGTATTCCAAGATAAATACAGATTTTGTTCTGGTTATTTGGGGCAGTAAAGGGAGAGGTTTATTGCTCCTGAAGGAAACAACAAAGAAATGAGCTAAATTTCTTAAGCCTCTTTATGTAGCAACATATAAGGCAGTTTTATTCTTAAGTTTGCTACAGCAGTCTCTGGATGTGCCTCTTGAACTTTTCAATTGAATGGTCTCTAAAAGTAAGCAATGTGCTTCTCAAGGTAGATCTTGACCTATTCCTTCTGTCATGGGAGTAAATATGAACACTGCAAATAACTAAACATACCATTTATTCTGCTTGCAAGATGTGGGTTGTAATTCCTATGTCATGGACATGTTTGAAGCACAATTAGCTGATGTTTTTGGAGTAATCTGGCAGGTAGCACAGTCTTTATTGTTGTGGAAGGAATGCTACAGCCAGCACCACAGAAGGAGGGCAGTAGAATTTAAACTGTGGTGGTGTTCTTGGCTTTTGATAATGAAGTGAAACCCTGAGCATCATGCCAGTGGGAGCGTGAAAGTGAGGGCTACATTTATAAGCATTGTAGGGAAAAGTCTGCAAAGCAAAAAGATCCATCACACTCAAGAGTGCTTGAGAAAATAGCCTTATTTTATCTTTCCAGTTGTTCCTCCTACACAGTACCTACAGCTGCTATCAGTCTGGGTTTAGCAATACTGTGTAGCAGAAAAGCTATTCTTCAGTGTGTAATTAAGTATACCTTTAATCAGTATACCTACTTTTCTTTCCTCCTATTGTCCCGAATCATAGATCAAGCCTTCAATCCTGAGGACCTCTACCTTCTGAAGGATTTAAAGAGCTTTGAAAATGTTTTGATCCCTCCATATAATACTTTTTTTTCTCTTCTTCTTTTGTCTTTATCTCTTGTGAAAATGATTTATTTTTTTCTGGCTGTTTTCCTCCCCCAACTCTTACGTTATAGTCTCTTTTCCTTTCTAATTATGTTTTCACTCTCCTTCTTCCATTCTATGGGTTTTTTGTTGTTGTTGTCTGGGGGCGGGGGGGAAGGGGTGTTTTTAAAGCCTTTTTACAGTCGTCTTTGACCTTTTCTGCTCCTGCCTGATAATATTTGGCTGTGAATATTTTTGATGCTGTTAATACTTCTTTCTGTGTTTCCCTATCTCCACCATGCTGTTTTTTGGATTAATTTCAGGTTCCTTCTGGAAATTATTTCGAGACGTATTTACACGGAGTTGAGAACAAATTCAATTCTTGCAACTTCTGAGTGGTTGCTTTGCAATTCTGTAAAGGAAAATGCTTATTGTAGATGTATTAGTATAAATGGGCATTTAACTGGTGCAATAAATTCTCTCTTTCCCTGCCTTTCTTTGTCACAATCCAGGCATATCATTCTCCCTAGCTGCAAAAAAATTGGGATTAGATTCAGTAGCTTTTGGGGTGGACTTTGGAAATTAAGGGATCCCTTAGTTGTGATTTGTGCATTAAGGGGTCCCTAGTTGTGATTTGTTGGTGGAGCAGACACACATACCCCATAAGACTAAGTACTGAAGACTGGGATGTTGGGAAATGAGGTGGATCAGTGACAATAATACCTGTTTTTAAAGGTGATTCAGCTTAGAGAGAGCCAGAACACAGCTGTGAAAAACAGTTAGGAGTATGAAGCCTTTTATGACTTAGTTGCATGACTGTCTTTACTCTCCATAATCTCAAAACTTGGAAGTCCTCTTGTAATTCTGAATTATTGATTACCAGCACAGTTTCTTACCAAGCAGTCAACTGAGCCATTGTATTGCCATTATATTGATTATTTTAAAGCATAGTGTTAGTAGCAAAATCTCCCATTTGATTATTTGTCTCATGTGGTTAAATCTCACTTTTTACTCTACATTGGTAGAAGTTTAGTATGTAGCACTAAGGTTGATATTATTATAACATGTTACATTACTTCCTAATGAATGTTCTATTGTAATCTCTTAAATTTGGAAAGGAAATCACATTTACCATATTTTTTCACAGTGTAAAATTGGTAACTTTCCACCCTAGTAAGACAGAAAGTTTAGCATTAAGTAACACCTAACTAATTTTGAACATCAGGTATTTGATGAGTCCTAGGAAACACAGGTTTGGTTGGAGATGAAAACGATCATATGTAGCTAAGTGTAAGCTTTTGTAAGGAAGTTAGTAAGTTTGGATACTGAGCTTGCATTGCTTGTCCATGTGCTATTCTGCACAGCTAGGCACAGTACAATGTGCTACTTCATTAACAAATACAATTTGAATTACCCCTTGATGCAAAAGCAAGGGCATTACATTTAGATGTCTGCAAGGGCATTACATTTAGATGTCTGCAGAGTGGAGAGCAATAAACAACATGTTTCAAAACCTTAATGGGAACAATGCCATATTTCCTGAGATCATTAATTCCTTATCTGGTGTGTGCATGCCTCCTAACCAGCCTCTTTTGTTTACTTCATATTCATCAGTTCTAGTCTCTGTTGCACTGTTGCAGTCTGTACATGCAGATTAAAAATGCTCTGTTTATTGAATTCCAGGAAAAGCACATATTTTTAGTTGAGAAATGGAAAACAAAGCAGCTATATAATTTTTACATTTAGAACTTGTTTTTTGACAGAAACCTGATGAATACAAACTTCAGCCCACAGTTGCCAAGGCAGCTGTATTATCCTTTTGACAATCACAGTTCTGCAAAAGATTTCCTTCTTTCCTAGTGCTTTTTAGCTTAAAAATAGGAGGGTTGTGGATGTCATGAATTACTCATTATACATTGCATTATTGTAGATGGGACATTTCTCAAATAGCCGTCCCTCCATGGGACCACGGGCTTCTCAGATTGCCAACAAGCATGCCAGTTAGTGCCAGTTCTAGTAGCAATTTTTGTGTTATCAACAGTTGTCCACTATGAACTGCAAACTAATTTTGTATAAATAGCTGAACAGCTGTTCAGCAGCAATGACTTAGAGAGTCTGATTATGAACTCCTAATCACATAGCTCTTCAGTGAAACTGCTGCCTGATAAAGCAACTAAACTTCAGTTTCTCACATGATGAGATTTGTGTTTATTAGAACTAAACTCCGGTTTTGGAGATGAGAGAATCTGAACGACATCAAAATGAGCCAAGCACCAAATTTCTGGGCTGATTTTCCAACCTTCTGGGTTGTATATTAGGACTGTAAACAGCCTCTTGGGTCATGTGAAATGTTGGTTATGGTCCTTGGGTATTTAAGTAAATGAGAAAGATACATCTTAGCAACCATTTTAAATAAAATTGAAGTTTCCGAGCAAAATTCTGATTCTACTAAATGCCTATAGTTTTCAGTAGAAAGAGCATTTTACACCTAACTGTTTTTTTTTTTTTTTGTATAAATATATTTGTGGTAAAGGACTAAAGTGCAAAACATTATAACTCATAGCCATTCCTAAAAAGAACATACAAAGGGTTGCTGTTTCTCTGTGAGGATACGATTGATCTGGTAATTTTTACATAGATTTAATGTTGAATTTGTCTCTTCGAGGTAACTTTAGAGGTATTGTCTTTCAATACCAACCACATTAAGTTCTTTATTAATTGTTAGCAAATAATCAGAATTAAATGAAATGTCATATAAACTGTTAGTTTATGTCCTCCTGACTCTTAATTATACCTAATGAGATTATATCTAACAAGAAGACATATAGTCTGTCCAAATGAAGAGGTTTTTCTTTCTTCTGCCTCGCCCACTGAGTCATGGCTCTCATGACAATCTCACCTTACTCTTTCACTAATGATGAGGCTGAAGGTCAGTTGTTCAGAGAGGCCTCAGGATGTCAGCAATCAAATGTTTACACTCCCACTGAAAGCAAGTATGGAACAATATGAACTGAAACTGCGAACTGAAATACTCGTAAGGCCAAAACTGTAAATTTCAAGATTCATTTGAGCTGAGAACCACTAACTTCCAGACAAGGTTCTGCTATGGAATTAAGAGCAAGGTCACAGTTAGATTTTTAATTTATTTTTACTTACCATAATATTTGATAAATTGTCATTCTTTTTTTTGCAGTGGTTAGCATAATGATGTGGTTTAAATACTGATATACGAGTGATGAGTCTGGTGTGACAGCTGTCAGGGTCATGTCATGGTTATTGTCATGATAATATCAGTGTTGCAGGAATTGGAGAAGAGACACATGAATATAATTTAAATAACAGCAAAGAATATATGCAATTTTATAAACAAATTATTTCTTAAGGTATATAATAATAAATGGAACTTTTATTTTGATATAGATGGTAAATTATTGAGAACTAATACAGAGATGAACAAGCCCAAGTAATGTGTATTACTTGGGGTAAGCAAACAAGGGGGGAAAACATTCAAAAAATATGATAGATTAACCTCATAAGGTAAACGTGGATTTTTCTAGTGACACTTATATGCATTTTTATTGTTTATTAATAACGCTAATATGGAGGATAAACACTTTTCCAGTTTGAGTGCATACCTCCACTATTGATGAAATGAACTATGAAAGCACTTCATAGTGAAAGAACTATGTTCTGGTAGTCATCAAATACTGGTCTGATAGCAAATTGTTTGGGTCTTGGCCATTAAAGAAGTCACTTGCCTCCCACTTTGTACAATGGCCATATTTTATTAAAAACTGATTTACTGATTTAAAGGCTGTTTCCCTTAATGTATGACTGTTGTTGTAATTGTAGTGAATTATATCTTGCATGACTGGGTACGTATTCAGACATTAGCATTTAAACTGGATTATCAGTTTAATAGTAAGATAAATAAGTGTGGGTTTTGAAGAAAAAAAACAACCCCACCAAAAGACCCAAATCCAAACAAATAAACTCTGCCACTGATACATCATCTCTTCTCTCTCTCCATTTTTGTTCTGTCAGCACTCTTTTCTCCATTCTCTGGAGTGCACCTAAGTGATTTTTTACACATCCTTCAAAGCTGTCTTGTTAGCTTCTAGTTTAATGTATAGCAATATGAAAAATCCTTGGTAAGCCATTTATAAACCTTTAGCTTTCAGTCACTCAATCTGCCTTCTGACAGGCTTGAATATTTCTTTCAAGCATTGCTCATTAAATCAAGTGTTAATATCAAAAAAATTGATGTTTCTTATATTGATGTTTCTGTATAACTGGTGTTTAAGCTATTCTGGGTCAAATTCTACTACCACTGCAAATCCAAAGCATTTCTGTCAAGTTCAGGACAAAGCTGCACTTTTATCCTTTCCTTGATCTCTCAGAGTATTCCCTTCTCTTCCTGACTGGAGCCTTTTCATGCTTTTGGGGTAGAGGTATGCAGTTTACCCAGCCTCATTTTAAGACTCTGTGTACAAGCCCGGATTATCCATCATACCTAATTGGGCTTAGATATCTCTTTTGAAATGGAAATCTATTTACAGGCTTGTGACAGCTTTTCTAGAACAAGCGTGGTGGTTATAGAGTAACAAACCGATTCAGCAGAAAGAAAATCAAAGAGCATTACTTCCAGCTTGTTGTTATCTTACTTCTGTAGTGGACCAAATCTCGCCCACTTCTCCAGGTGTCTGAAAAGCTTAAGGAGGTGAAACTCATTACCACTTATCTCCATTCTCAGGTCTGGCACCTGCATCCTCTGTTCTGGGAACTTATTTCTAAGGATGTTTTAATTCCCTGTCTCTGCCTTTTCTTTTTGTAAGTGTGACACCTATTTGTTAGAGGAGAGGCAAGACTGCTTCCAACAACAATCTTGAATACTTTTCTTTCCTCAAAAAACAGGTCAATGCATACAGTCAATGGATATGATATAGGTGAGTGTGCACTGAATACACAGAAACCTCTCCGATTTCCAGATGAAGGAGCAGCACCCTTACCTCAGTGCAAGCTGTTGACCTGACACCCAGCTCCTTTCAGGACACTATGTGTAAAACCCTGTTTAAGTTCATATCCTGGGAGTCATTTTGCTTAATTCCCAGGCCTGTGCTCTGTTTTGTCAGAAAAAGGGTGGTCAAGTTCCTTGACAAGGTCATGGCAGAAACTACTGGCAAATTTGGGCAGTCGAGCGACCAGCTTCTCAGCCCCATTTTACCTCAATCTGTAAGGGGCTGTGCAGCTGAATAGTTGTCTAACCAGGCACTTGCAAAGTACTCGCTTAGGGCTGGGCCTTCAGGCAAGTGACTCCTGGGTCCAGTATGTTTACTGCAGAGAACCATAAAACTGTATTCACATCAGTCCAAGAGAAACAATAGGTCTCAGGTCTGGGAGTTTCAATGCTTGTCTCACAAAGCTGGTGTTTGCATCTGTCTGTTTTAGCCCATTTTTCAAAATTGCTACGTGTCTGATGAAAAGCAGATGCTGTTCGATCTCAAAGCACAATATATTTGAAGACATATAGATCATAAAATAAGCCAATTTGTATGTCTGTTTTATACATATTATTAAAAGGAGGGAAGAAAAATGAAGTTGCAAACTAATTCGACTATTGCTGTGATGTTGCAGGTGCATGAGTCATGAATCAAATTAGATAAGCAAATCTCACTGCATTGGTGGAGAAATCAATACTCCAGAAGAAAAAAAAACAACGCTATTTCATTTTATATTGAATTTCTAAATGATATTTCCAATCTCTTCAAGCTTTTTGGGTGCTGCCAAGGAAGGTGTTTGACACCAAAGGTAAGTAATAGCTTCATTTATTGACCTGTGATATCAAATGAGGTGAACATTGAAACTTATTGAATCATTAGCAGACATGTTCTCAGGCAGTGTGATATATATATGTGCAGATACGTGCTCACAATTTTACTTTCAGATGCCCGTCCTGTTCTAACAAGGCACTGACTTCACCACGGCTTTCTTGTAACTAGGTATTGCTGAGCATGGAAAGCGAAGTACACAGACTACATGAATTTCAAAATAAATATAAAAAAAATCTTACTAGGAAAGATACGATATCTTGAGTTTTCAAGACAGCTGTGAAATACATGGAGGTTTAATTTCTGGGTGAGCTTAAGTGGCCAATACCAGGAAGTAATTCACCCAAAACCTAGCATCCTTTTGACAGGCTTAGCAAGTGAATAAGCTACCACTAGTATAGTACAGAGCCTCAACTACTATCAATCTAAATTTCCATTAAAAAATGGCAGGTTTTCATGGGTGGCAGATTGCACGATGTCCACCCAAAAGGTGAAATTAAGACAGGCAGGCAACAATATTCGAATGGTCTTCCTTCTACTTACGTGCATGTTTTTCCTGATTTCTGGCCCAAGGTACCTGTTCCTTGGGCTGTCCTCATTGTTCTTCAGAAGATTTCAGAGGTTTCTGGCTTTTTCCCTTGTTGAGAAAAAAGGTTATAGGTGGAATGTAGCCCACTGGAGAATGCCTCTTTCTTTTTGGTAAGGCAAATATACCATATTCTGCAAACTTTAGATTGACTTTTGAAAATAGTATCTGATATTCTATCAAAAAACATAGACAACAATTCATGTTACAATATACATGTATAGTTATTAAAAAAACTGGACTGTTTCAGAGATCCCAGGTGATATTTGAGGGCTAGGATTCAAGATTTTCAGCAGTAGAAAATATTGTTTTGTGTAAAGTATAAATGACATGCCATTGTATTATGGTGAATCAGACAATACAGCAAGTTGAAAAGGTGGACTCTAGTGATTTCCAGCAGAAGGAATTCAGTGATGATAATTTACACCAGTTGGGGACTGGCTTCACAGGTTTAATGTATCAATATTTATTTCCTATGTTTTCAGCTCAGGGCTCATTGTACTAAGTGCCAGCTCAAATCTCACTGTGCAGACACATACCAAGAGAGATTTGCAATATAGATAAGGCAGAGAGTGGACTAAAAGGCACTGAAGGATTTAAAACTGAGGCAGGATTTTATGACATCTCTTCCGATATTTTTGCTGAAGTTTGAAGAACTCCAAAAGTGAATGTGGGCTACTAGTTCTTCAAATAGTATTATTGAATGAACTTTATCAAACAAGGCATCATTGTTGTCATTTAAAAATGGGAAAATTGAGGCCTAAGGAAGGAATAACTCAGGGTCATCCAGGAAACAAACAGCAGAGAGGTATTCAGTTAATATGTAATTATCCATTTTTTAGTTTAGACTAGTCCAGTCCTCTGCTCTTAACCATGCAAGCTGTCGTTACTTATACGACACATGACTTCTTTGAGAAAAGATTTGGAAAAGGTCATTAAATTGAGTTCTTCATGTTTAGGAGGACATGACGTATTGAGTCTCAGAATTACATTCTATGACACTACAGTAAGCTACTCCTCAGGAATTTACCACTAAGCAAGGATTTCAGGTATTTGGGCATTTTTTCTATATTTTATTTCCAGGGAATTCAGCAATGCAGTATCATTGCAGGAGGTTCCTTCTCCAAAGCCTACCTCAGTTTTCCTCTTATTACACTTAGCTTTCGTCTCTCCAAATGTTATCTGTAGGTATTAAAATGGTGTTGACAGGAAGGAAAGCTGGCAATGCAGGAGACAGAAATCACTCATCAGCCGTGCTAAAAGCCAGTTTTAAAAAATTCTTAGCATATTTCTATATATTTAAAAACCTGTGTTTCAGAGACACATAGCATCTTTTTCTGTTCTGCTTGCTGATCATTCAGCCGTGCTTTGTACCTGGGTAGCATCAGCAGGGTATCATGGTACCGTGGCTTAGAATTTGGCCCATTTCCTTTGGACCTCTGCAGTCTTTATCATCTGCCTTGAACAGTTAAAAAAAAAAAGATAAAAAAGATACTGAACTAAGGAATCTTTCCCTCTTTTCATTTGTGTGTGTGAATCTGTTCGTGTGTTAAAAAATATATTAATGCAACAACCTTTCCCCAAAACAGCCAGTAAAAGTAAATAAATAGCTACAGGACCTCACCGGCTGCTGATGTTGCCAAAGGGAAAAGGAACTATACTCACTTCAGCTGAGCACAGGATTATGCCCTGAATAAATCTCCTTTCAAATTATCAGTTCTTTCTGACATGAGTGTCAGGAAAAAGAGAGCAAAACTTTTAAAGAAAAAATTAACTTGCACTTACCCTTTGACAACAGTGTGCATTACATTGATTGAACTTTATTAAGAGAATTGTTTGCCAGCTCTATTCGTCTTTCTTTTGGCAGCTCTGGCATAAATATTTAATTTAATTTATGTTCCAAATTAAAAAAATATCTCTATAAAGGCTGAGTAGTACCTGCCCGCCATGAAAAAAAATGATGCTTATATATTGCTGTGCCGTTCACAGTGAAACATCTCTGTATGAAAGCTGACTGTTCTCCTATAGCCTGAAGTTTTAACCCTGTCTTAGATGGGCTGAAGGAGGAAGCCTGTAGAGTTAGAAAAATACACTGAGAAGTGGAACAGATCCTGTCATAGGGAAATTTTTCCTGCAGGCAAGGATGTTTTTCTTGCTTTTAACATAACATTTATCTATGTTTGCTATATTGTCTCAAAAATGGACAGAAATGAGGTACTTTTCAGTCTATACTTGGGAATTAATGTATCCCTAACAGTAGTGATTCACTACTGATGGTAGTGGATTTCATGAATAGTTCGTTTAGCTGGGTGTGTCAAGGAACATGAGCCCCAGGATTAGTGACTAAGTACCATTTGCTAGGGCTTTTCTTGTACGTGATCACATTGGATTCCTGCCATTTTGTCCCAAGTAATGCTGAAATCTCCAACTGCATCTTCTATTTATTTCCTTTCTAAGGACTAAATTCTGAAATTCAAAACCTGTATAATCCTGAGTTCTGTATGTGTACAGGACTTAGTTTATCCATACATGCAGCTTTTCTGTCTGTATTCTGTTGACATTTATAATGAAATCATATTTTTCATTTATAATGAGCGTTCCTCATGACATTCAGGGATGTGAGCCTGAGGCATCAGAATAATGAAGATTCAATTACCCTGACAGTGAGGAGACCGTAGTAATGGTTTTACTGCAAAAGCCTTATCATTTGTCTTAAGTTGTACCAAGTTAGAGACCTCCAAGGTTTGTGAGTGAATGTGCACTTCTGATCAGAGCAAGTGGAATACTTGGTCATGTTGTTTTACATACGGGTGGTTTACAACAAAGATGTCCTTATTTATGTACACTACCCAATGCTAGAAGTAAAGGCTAGTTCATCTGACTTGAGCTCCAAGATTTCCCTCTGACCTTACTGTGCTGCTAAAGAGAGGACAAGAGAAAAAATAAATGTTTTCAAAGGTGAGAGTGAATGAGGTGCACAAATCCAGCTGGTTTCTTAAGTGTCTTAAAAGGTCCAAAAATCATGTTTTCACAACTTGTTATTTTTAGTAATTAATTAAATTAACAATTTCTGGTTTTGGAAATAATACCTATTTGAAGGTTTTATTGCTACCTTCCTGCCTTAATATGCTGTTCAAGAATTTTTACGTGAGGCTAAACAAAAGTATTTTGCTATTTGTACAGAAAAAGGCCTCACAGAGGAATCTTTTGTACCCAGAAGAGTTAATTAACTGACAACATCCCATCAATATACCATAATCTTCACATGATAATTTCAGTGTGTATAACGCACGCAGGGTAATTCAAAACAAATTTTAGGATGTTTCAGACAATAAGTTCTCTCAGCTGGATCAGTACTAGTGTTTATTTTCAGTTTAAATTGAGTTTAACTGAAAGGTTTTATAGTCTGAAAAGTCCTAACATTTTTTTAATTACTTTGTGCGTATTTAACGTCAATTAAATTGTCATCTGGTGGCTTTGGGTACTAGCTCTTTCGTGCAGGAAACTCATGAAGAAGTTAAAACTATAATAGTTTTGTCACAGTGAACGGACTTTCTTTTTCCTCTTTTTTCTTCTGCAGACTCATTATTGCAGAGCTGGGATGTCCCTCAAATTATGATTTAAATTAGGTTGGACCTACTGAAACAACATTGTTTTACCTCCGTGTTAGTATTAAGACATTTTAATACTGAGACTGTATTCCAAGTGGTATGTGTGTATGCTTTTATGCCTATGAGAGAGAGGGAGGAATAATTGAAGGAATGAAATAAAAGTGGTAAAATTCTTATTAAAGAAAGTTCTTTTTGTTTCCTTTGGCAACTAATACAGCATTAAAATGGCTAGAAGAGAAGGCTTGCCCAGATATTTTTCCTTACTGAAGACTTGAAACGTGGCTATGTTTCTTCCCATGTGTGGCAAGCAGACTGTAGACATATTCATGGGTAGGAAACATGGTATATACAACACTAATGTAACATGTCTGGAGATAATGTGCAGCATCTTGTAAATCTGCATTAATTTTGACAGTGTTGAGCAGTCTTGCTTACAACTCTGTTGATTGTAGAATGATCACTGGCTGATGACATGTTGCTGAAATCCTACTGAGAGCAGAACTTTTCAAATGTCTAATAATATGGATGATTATATTATATTCTATACACTTACATTAATTTCAGATAATCATAAATCACGTCAGCTCATTCATCTAAGATCTTAACCACACAGGTAAAGTTGCAAGTTTCCTTAGTGACATGACTGACTGGATCTGCTCTCTAGGCCCAGTTTCTTTCATCATCTCTTTGTATGGGTCAGCTGTCAGAAAGGCCGTTGTTGCATTGCTGTGACCTCAGGAAGCTTCATTCCCTACTTAAAGGAGTTATCCCAAATCTGTTCCTGGTCTTATTCAAAATGTGACAAAATCATATTATCTCCACACTAGATCTGCTCTGCAAGGTAGCTGTAGCACTTTTTAGCTGCTTCCTTTGCTGTTGGTTTTTGTGCACTTCTTACGGCTCTAACCTAAATCTATTCCAGAGGGAGTGTGCATTGCTGCTTTAGCTCTATCACGGTGCCCTGGTTTGTGGTGCTAGTACCCTGTCTTCTACAGCTACAACTGTGGGCAAACTCTAGGAGGGTTTTCTATTCCTACAGTCAGTGCTCCATTTATAGTATAGGAATGAAAACCTGTTAAGCAGTTTCATTATTTTCTTATTTTGTATAAACAAATAACATGTTGAATTAATACTTCTTTGAAGTATGTAGGACATTTTCAAATACATACACACATCTGCTGTGAGCATGAATTATATAGATCTATTTAATTTAAGTTAAGTAAGTTTCTTCAATACTTCTGTATTTTCTGTTTCCTAATGCCCTATTACAAATTCATTTAATGTCTGTCCACTTCTTCACTACTGTTCTTTTCTGCTTTCTACTTACAACACATCCTTGGACGTCTGGACATATTCTTACAAAAATTTCTGCAATAAGGAGTTGGATTTCTTTCCTTTTTTCTCTTAGGTCTGTATAGAGTAGTAGTTTATTTTGGTGAGGTTTTGGGTTTGGCCTCATTTATTGGTTTCTGTAAGCAGTTACACTGAGTAGTTTTCTCCCAATTTCGACTTCCTTCCTGTATTCAAATAATTTTTGAAACCATGGATCAACATCAGATTTAACAGGGTGGTAGATGTCTCCAGAATAATGGAGTTCTTAACCATTTTGTGAAACCAGGTGTTCAGAAAGAGCTGAAAAGCCATGTAAGTGATCTCAGCAAGGGCTCCAGCTGAGGGAAGAGCTGCAGCGGGAACACAAGACTTGCTAAATACTGGAGAATGTGTCCTTTTAAAGGTCTCAACTGAAGATAAAACTATGTGTAAGGGCAGGCTTCTTTTACCTTAATCAACTCTATAAAATGCACATTGCTGCTGTGGGAAAGGACATGATTAAGCCATGCGTGCACTAGAGGGCTGTAGTTAAATTTCAAGATGCAAGCTACCTAGATCAGGGTTAGCCTCCAGCTGGATAAATACAAACTGAAGTGTCAATCTGTGCTTTCATCCTATGGCTTTTTTTCAGACTTCAGAGGGCCATGTCACTGAGCTCTTTGGACATGAGGGCCTAGGCCTAGTACTTTATTTTACTTTCTACAAAAAGCCATGCTAGAGGGCAAAGGGTGAGATAACTGTGTTTACAGTAGCTTGTGTTTCTGAGAAGAAAAAGCTGCATTTTATGTTATTTGGAATTCTCCTTCAAGGCCAGCAGCAATTTGTGTTACTGCAGAAGGGTTTTGGGGCAAGGTATATTGCACTGATATAATTCAAACAGGAAGTGAAGCCAAGTCATGGATTTCCCCCCGTGCATTGATATTCCTGCTGATTGAGTCTGGGTTGTAGTCATAGTACTCCAGTTCATACAGTTACAGTGCAATTAATTGTTAAGATTCATGGGTCACAGGCAGGCAGTATTTGTTAGGAGAGAGCATATACTATGTAAGCATTGGAAAGTCCATACAAACTAATTCAGAGACTATATCGGTGTTTAAGAGACTTACAAATCACTTTCTTGTGGACCCAGTGTTACTAGTGATAGAAGATTGGTTATTACATGATTTATGGATGTGCAAGATAAATCCATTTAAATTAGGTGAATAGCCAAATAAATCTGTGTGTTGGAAGACATAGCCTCTGCCAGGAACAATGCCAATTTACATTGGTTTATGATCTGGCTTTAAAAAAAATTAGAATATATTACGTGATCCTCTAGAATCTCCAAGCTGCTGTAATTGCATATTTTTAACCTTGTCATAAAATATCTTTAGCTTCCTATTGCAAAAAGGTAGACACAGTATGGATCGTTATAAACCAGGATTGAACAAAATAATTTCTGGAGTAACAGTTATTTTAGTGGGCTTACTTAGCAGGGTGGGTGCGTATGATAATGATCCAGACCATCACATATTGGTAAAGTTAACGCTTGGGCAAAGGAGTAGCCTGAGGCCAGAGTTCTGCTTATGTCCCACTTAAGTCATTGATCTAAGATGCTGAAGAGACTTAAAAGGTTCAGAAGCCTTCTGCTGCCTCAGTGCATGGAATTGAGTTTCATTTTCGGTGAGAAATGGACAAAATTGTCCTTCAGTTAGTAAGCTTAACTAAATGCACCTATATAGTAATGAAAAGGCAATGCAGGCCGTACCAAAAATTTCAAACACACACAAACTGGTTGCCAGTGACTGGCTTGTTTCATCAATGACTATTTCCTGCAGAATTATTGTTTATCTTGTAAAATCCGATGAAGAATCTGTGTGCCATTTGTGCTGAGCTTTTCCATTCCATTTATACTCTAACCTAAATGCTTTCACTCAGTATCTCAATCTCAAAGAAAGCAGTGCTTTTTCCGCTAAAAGCAATGGGCCAGCTGACATATTTACTCATTTGCTGTTATTTAAGACAAAAATTAGGTAATCCCCTCTCCCTTCTTCCTTCTCACTGCTCTCTTTCCTGTTGGCAACCATTGCTTATTGCATTTTCTGCTGAACACACTGCACATTTTTCATAAAGCCTGGGAATTTGCAGGAAGTTGCTGCATGAAAAATTACTCGGTGGTCTTGATCCTGCAGAATCTAGTCTGCTAGGAAATGAGTGGTGTCTATTAATTTCTCTCAAGGGTTTTCTTAGTGTAGTATTTGAATTGTTATAGAAAATGTGCTTGCTCTAGAGCAGGCCAGAAATATGACTAAAATAGGACTGGGAACTTTGGGATTTTATGTAACTGACACATGGGCTGTGCTGAGACAGACATAGCCTCTTTTAGACATACTGTTAAGAACGAGGACCTGACTCCCTCCAGTCCGTGCAGGGAGGATATTGCAGTACGAGACAGTGCATTGCAATTTAGATTTCATGGACTTCCTGAGGGTCATTGTACAGCAACAAGACACTTCTCAACAATTTCCATGTGTTAAAGCTTTTGATTATCTAATGCAGTGTATGCTAGCTGCAGGATTCAGTAATATTTTACATTGTGAGATTAAGGATATTAAGGAGTCTGCAAGAAAAAAATCTTTTTTTTTCTTAAGCAGGGTTCCCCCCACGCCTTTTCTCTTTCTTTGGGTGAAAAAACACCTGTCAGCTGCTTAGAAAACTTTCTGTTTAAGTGGTATGTTAAAAATTGAGTTGTCAGGGAAATAAATTGTATCACTTGAATAGAGTGGGGGGAGTACTGAAAAGATGCAGACACACAGCAGGACTGGAAATGCCTGGGAGCTTACAGGGGGAGGATTACTGAAATGGGTGAAAAGGCTGATCCTCAGTGAATTCCTCAGTGTTTTACAGAGCCTGACTATCCCCCCTGTCTTTAGATAACCACTGGTCTTTAGCAATGTGCACAGCACCGCTGGAAAAGGTGGGTAGAAACACGAGCAAAACCCGGAGAAGAGATTATGATAAAATCTCAGCTAAGGGCATGGCATTCCCATGATTAAAACATTGAATGTCTCAACAAAAACAATCCCAATGCAGTGTTTTGAATTTGGTTTTGCCTGATTTTTCTTTACAGCATTTGTACATTGTTACTTGCCCAAGTGTAAGTTGCTTTCTTTCTTGTACAGCATAAAATATCAAGAAAGCACTCAGCCTTTTTGCATGAAGTGCGGGGGTGCTTTAGCCCACAGAGAGCCTATCTGGGAATTCATCACATGGTGGGGGTGAGAAACACTTACAGTATCTTGTTGGACAGTTGTTGTCCTGGCTATGGACCTACCTCATACTGTACAAGTAACAGCTTTGTAAATTATTAAATTCTTACATGTTAGAAGGGAACACAAACAACATTGGCTGTCTGAACTGAAAATACTCCAGTTATAGTATCTACAGATATGTTATTTTCTCCTCCCTTTAAGTATTCATCCCAAGTTACAGGGCTTTTGCCTGAGCTTTTGGGGGCAGAGCTCGGCTATTCCAAGTGAATCAGATATTTTCAGTCTACATGTATTCCTGCTGTCATTTTTTTACCTTAATTGTGTATCTACAGTTATTTTTTCTTACCTCTGGGTAGTCCTTATGAGTGTGTCCTGGGTAATAAGTTTCACTATGCATATTCCTTTGTGGATAGAAACCTGCAGTTAACTATTATGTGGCTTTCCCCACAGAGAGGCATCAATATCAGTCCTATGCAGTGAAGTAATCACTAGGACACCTTGCATATCCCAGTGGCACATCATTTGTAGTGAATATTATTCTAGATAATAAGTATATCTGGCTGGAAATTTGAATGGAAAAATTTTCCAGTAAAAAATAAATTTATTTAAAACTGAATATTGTAACAAAAAGATTATTTTAATGGATATTTTTTAAAAAATCTACTTTTCTGCTGAATCTGAAAATTCTGAAATTTTGTTTTCTTTTCCATTTTCCCCTTCTTTTTGTATTATTCCTGACATCACATGTGATTGAATAATGATAGTGGCTACATTCTCTCTCTTGGAGAGTTTCCTTATGTTACTATACTCATTTGCATTTTTTTTCACTTTTGGAAAAATTACAGGTTAACAAAATTCAGAAATATGGTGGAAAAGTTTTGCAGAAGTAATGCATTTTAATGCACTTAAATGGCAAAAAAAAAAAGCAAGGAAAATAACTTGGGGAAAACATTTAGTAAATTTTAAGAATTTGAAAGATTTCTAAGAATGTTTAAAACAACAAATATAAACCACGTTATGAAGCCTGAAAAATACAAATAGTCAGGTTGCTAGATTTTGCATTAGATTGTTCTTCTTTTTTGCAACTAGGTAGAGGGCTCACAATTTTTGTCATAGGGAGTAGTTAGTTAACTCTACCTGAAATGAACTGCATTTGTTTTCCACAGTATTGTTACTTAATATGTGCTGTTTCCACTGCAGAACACAAATTCCCTAGATTTTATGTAAATGTAGCTTACTGTTTCATGTATATCACATCAGAGTTGCTCCTGAAGTATAGATTTATGTTTAGAACCCTTTAAGAATTGTCTGTATTTATTAAAACTTTCCATAGTCTTACTCTTCTTACTCTGACAGACCCAATCACGTCAGAAATGGTGTTTGTTTAGACTGACTACTGTATACGAGATTTAGCTTTTTTTTAGAGGACTGCGCAAAGTGTGCATATCACTGAAGTATGAGCGGGACAGGGGGAAAGGAGGAATGCCTGGACTTGCTTTTGCTCTTCTAAAAGCCTAAATTTCATTTTGTTACTCCTGTACTGGTATTGACCCTGGTGCAAAGAGCAGTTTCTTCTGAAATTCTAACCATCTGGATCTTATTGGTCTTGTTTTATTCAATGCTCACTATCTGTACAGCTCTCAGGAGACTCTGTGTTTTAATTTCATTTTTTTGAAAAGTAGATATTTTCTGTTCATATTATTATGTTTATGTTTATGTTTATGTTTATGTTTATGTTTATTATTATTATTATTATTATTATTATTATTATTATTCTAGAAATCTAGCAGAAAAATATCCAAATATACAGAAGTTTGGGGTTTGGGGGACTTTGAGGGGATTCTTTTTACACGTAGCAGCTCTGAATCTTTTTCATAACATTACCTTGAATGCAGAGGAGCAATATGAATATTTGCTTTCTATTTTGGTGACTGATGGCAAGGCATAAGAAATCACCACCTACAGAAGATGCTCCAAGAACAGAGCAGGATTTCTGCTTTGAACTCCTCCATAAACAAACCACCATGGTAGAGACAAGAAATGCAGTCTGGGAAAGGGTCATACAATATCCCTCAACAATATCTGAATGAAGACAGGTTTATGTAAATATGTCCACACTTCCCAGACATCTCTTCATTTCTATCAAGGTGAAACTTAGTTAATCTTCAATGGCAAGGCATACCTTATGCACATGCATCTGTGCTGAAAAGTGTCCAAGCTAAACACTTAGGATAGTGACCTTAGGAATGGATCGCCTTTTGGGATACCCATTTCTCTCCATCAGCTACAGGGAGAGCGCAGATACCGGTCATGGACTGGATCTCCTTGTGTCGTGGTTTAACCTGACAGGCAGCCAAATACCACACAGCCGCTCGCACACACCCCCCCCCCTCCCCGCCCCACCACTGGCGAAGCGGGGAGAGAATCAGAAAGGTAAGAGTGAGAAAAAACTCGTGGGATGAGATAAAGATAGTTTAATAGGACAGAAAAGAGAAAATAATAATAATAATAATAATAAAATATACAAAATGAGTGATGCACAATGCAATTGCTCACCACCCGCGCTGACCGATAACCAAGTAGCGATCGGTACTTCCTGGAACACGCCTACCATTCATATACTGAGCATGACATCACGTGGTATGGAATACCCCGTTGGCCAGCTGGGCCAGCTGTCCTGGCTGTGTTCCCTCCTCCCAGTCTTGGGAGGGTAGTAGCTTGGTAGCTTCCTGGAGCGTAGTTGTCCTTGACAAGATACTTAGCAACAACTGAAAACATCAGTGTTTTATCAACATTCTTCTCATACTAAATCCAAAACACAGAACTAGGAAGAAATTTAACTCTATCCCAGCCGAAACCAGGATACCTTGACGGACTAATGTTATGGATCCTGCTTAAAGTAACTACATTTCCAGAACAGTAGCAGTGTAAGTCTATTGCCACATGTGAAACACAGCTTTGAATTCAGCCTTCAGCTCAGGAAGTCCCCTTGCCTCTCTTTGTTAGAAGCAGGGTTGAAATATCAGGAATGAGATCAGTGTATGAATGCTTTGTTACTACTGTCCTTCTTAAATATTTTCAACAGTGAACTGACTGAACTGGGAGCATGGGGAAAGCTGGGAGGGGATGGCAGAGTCCGTCACAAGCTCTTTTTTTCCTCAGATGGGCTTTATTCAGGACTGTGGCCTCTTTTCAGGTAGAAGATATAAGCACTTGTTTGCTGTCTCTTGTTTCTCCTGGCTGCTATAAAACCGAGCATGAACTGTACTGGAAACACTGCTTGGATTCACTGTAGTACAGGCATTTTGTTGTTACATCACACAGGGGTTTGAGCAAGCTCAGCTTGCAAGGGGGAAAATAGAAGGAATATAATTCTGTTAACTTGGGCCTGGATCCATTCAAAGGTACAGATCTTTACTCGAATTTACATTTGTTGAGTTTTGTGCAGTTTTTTTAATAATATTTGAGTTTGTTGACCAGTATGATGAAAAGCCCTTATGGCAGTATTACTTACAACAATCCATTTTATAGAAATGTGATTTATTACACATTCCTAAAACTAATATCTTCCCCTACACCTACTGTAGCTGTCACTGTCCAGATTGCTATTCCGGAGCTTTATCATTATCAAATAAACACTGGACAATGATCATTGTACAAAGGTCTCATGAACTATTTATTTATGCATTTTTAAAATTTGTCATGATGAAAACTACAAAGTAGCAAACAACATTGGGTTGACAACAGGCACAGCTGCTGTTAACAACAAACAACAGGACTATATGGGTAACTCATGATACACTCACTCTAATGGGAATTTTTCACTGTCAAGTAAACCGACTGAATGGCAAAGGTAAACCCCTTGAAAAGCCTAAATGGAAGGATGTGATACTGGGTAAGGAAACATTAAGTAACAGCACTGTTGCTTTCACCCATCCCCAGTACGATACTACCTGAGAATTGTATCAGATATTTTTGCACATTTATTCTCTCAATGGACCTGTGAGACATGACATGTCGTTATCTCAGTTTCACTGGTGGGCCGCCCAAGACCAAATAGCAAGGTCATGGCTGAGCTGGCTGGGTCCTTACTAGCCTGCCTAGTACTGACCCAGCCTTCCACCTCACCCCAACAACTACAAGATCGTGATCAAGATGAATATTTCATCTTTGTTTTTCAGATGTTGAACCTGTATTCAACATAAATATAAGCATTTGTGTGTCTAAGAAAATACTTGATGGAGGATTCAGAAGAATCCCAACGAGGAGATCTTTACATGCAGATGTTGAGGATGGAACAAAATGAAGTTCAGGGCATCATTTTGTTTCCTTTGCATTATATTAGTATCAGTTGACTTTTGCTGCCTATGGTAATTTTCCCTGCTAAAGATTTGCTCCTGCCTCTGGCTGCTACTTATTCATGATGAGTAGTCCCAGAAGCTTCCTTACACCTATGTAACAGACTGCAGAAGCTGATGGACAAATTTTTAGAGTTCTGACTTCAGAGCTGTTTAAAGCCTTTTGGTTTATAAAACTGAGCTGTATGCAGCATGAGAACAAATATCTTCTGTGATTTTTTTCCCATTTCTGCTGCTAATTATGGCCAGCAGAAAAGGGAGAAAAATGCTTCTCTTGATGACCTTTGCCTCTAACCATGTCTGAAACCTGAAATTTTGAACATATAAAACATGGGAGTGAGGGGGTAGTAGGAAAGATTTGCAAATGATTAGATCTCTGTTGAAAGATACGGATCTCACTTAACATATGTGGCTAAACAAAAAGGACTCAGTGGATCAGGTGAGCATGTTTGTTTTGAAGAGAGGAAAAAGATCTTATAGATATGGGAGCAGCTGAAGATGCAGATAGGCCCTATGGAGATTTTCCAGAGTATTTAGATACATAATCCCGTTGACTTCAGTAGTAGCTTCGTGGGCACTTCTTTGCATCTAGAGTAACCTTGGTGATTTTAGCTTGGGATTCTTATTTAAAAAAAAACTACACACTAAAATAGTAAAATTGACACATTAAATGGTACATATTATTCAGCTCCTGTACAAGTATTAGAGTAGCAAAGACCCCTTCATTATACATTAGAAAGGTAGTTTTCTGCCACAATTGGGTTGCTGGGAGTACATTTTCATTAGATTGGTGTGTCTACATTGTAAGGTCATCTTCGCTCAATTGAACTGGTGTAGGCTTCTCGTTCCTAAGACATTTGATGCAGAGAAGCTTTTAGACTTTGAGAATATCAGTAAGAAACCTTCTGCTTGACCAGTGCTTCATATTTGATAAAGGGGCAAGTCCTTCAGAAGCAGAACATTCAGAAGCAAAACACTGTAAGCCTGCTTCTCCCCATCAAAGTGGCCTGCATGAATAAACCATTAAGTGAATTCTGCCTAGTGGCACAAAATTGAATCGGTTAGTTTTAGCTTTTCACGAGATTTTTCACAAGCTCCTTTAAGGCTGCCATTCTAAGTAACATTCTGCTTTTCTGGCTAGACTCAGAGACATGTCTGTAAAAGACATAAAGACTGGCAATTAGCAAGTCATGAAACATAGATAAGGATGTTTTGACACCATTTCTATGATTTTGCAACCTCTCCTTGTGTTAACTGTTTAAATAAATTGGGAGGATGGCTGTGTGAGAATTTAGTTTTACAAATCAATACTAACAGAGATTATTTAACTTTATAAGTCAAAAATAACTGCAGCCTTTCTTTGTTTCTGATTTAAGTATTTGATTGGCATAACTTCTTTAACTGATTTTTTTACTAGCTTTTCATAGCTTTATTATTAGAGCTTTTCTCTTTTTTCATTTTCATTGTCCTCTGAATGTTTGGAAGCTGTAAATAGGGTATGAGCTACCTGTTGATTTTTGTTGTTGGGTGATTTTTCTTTTTTCTGTGTCTTCTGGATAAAACCTCCTGGAGCCAGTATGGAAGAACATCCTAGTATTTCAGCCCAAGTTTTTATGTACATTAGAGGAACATATCTCCTTAATTAAAAGTATCTAACTATCCTTTTTGGCACATGTTTTTTTCTCAGTTTTTACCTTTTTTGACCCATATTTCAGTTCAAATGAAGTACTGCTTTGTTAAAAAAAAGTCAGCTTTTTTGAGATCTGTACCTCAGCATACATTTTCAGTCACTTTGTTTATTTTTTTTTTTGGGTTGATTTGGTTTGTTTTCTTTTCTTTTTTGTCTTTTGACTGACAGAAGTACTAGGTGCCTTAGTTTAAGCAGGGTTGAATTGTGGGACTGAACACATGGAAGGAGAGATCAAGCCTATGTTTTTATGAAATGGGAAGGAAAAGCTAATGCAAGGTCCCCAAACTTTTCTTTTTCTCTCTCCTGTGTATTTTCTCTGTGCCTGGTGGTCAGTAAATTCTCTGCCCTCTCTAGACAGGACCTGAAGAAGTGTCATTAAATCACCTGTGAAATTTTTACTTCTCATGTTATTCTTCCTGAGAAAGGGAGCATCTTATGGAGGACAGACACTGGCATTCATTTTCACATCCACATTCTCTCTTCCTCTGTGCATAGCCCTTGCTTGTCACCATTTCAACCAAAATATCAAAACATTTTTTTCTCGTCTCTGTCTCACAAATCTGCTATCTTGGCTGCCAGCCCAGAGTGTGTACTGACATTACAAGGCAATTCCTTTTCCCAGTCTGCCTGGTTTGAGTTAGATGGTAGGCAGATTGTTGAATTTAAAGCTGTGCTGGCTCTCTTTCTCATGCTAGGTTTTTCAGGTTTCCCAGTTACCCTGCCAAGCAAGCAGAGCTCTAGTAAACAAGAGTGAGGGGGAGTATATCATGTCAAGGCACACAGCAATCCCTCTGCAAGTGGAAGCTGAATTAGACCAAGCATTCACAGAAACTAAGAGGTTACCTCATGTTTATCTCTGAATTTTATGAGGCACCATTGCTGAAAGAATCTCTCTTAAATATTTTAATTTTTTTTTCCCCCAAGGTTTGCATGAAACAAAAAGCCAACACTGTCCCCCAAAAGCCTTCAGCCTTAAGCAGAATATAATTTTTACCCATGTATTTGCTTCAAATGTCCCCTTCATGGGCTGAAAAACCTTTTTTTGATGATGTAGATAATTCAAACAAATTTTTTCTATTTTAAAATAAAAATATCTTTTTCATTGTTCAAGAAATCCCCAAACAATTATCTCTGGGCTGATTTCAGTGCTTCATTTAAATAAAAAGAGTTTCTCTGTAGTGATACTTTTGTATGCTTGCCCAGCAGTTCTTCTGTGCTGCCCCAGTTCAGAGGCAGTTTTCAGACCTCTGCCTGTTCTCTCTCTGTTTCTTCCTGATATTATACACAACTTTTAAAAGCTTGCCTGCTTTGCAGAATGAGCCTGCTTCTTCTTCAGTGAAAGAATATGGAAACGTGGTAATTGGTTTCAGGTGAAAATGGTTCTGACCCTGAGGAAAAAGATTCTTGTCCTTTAACGCTACTTACACTTCCTAATTCTGCTCTTAAATTAATACAAGAAAGATGTAAGTCTAAAACACACTGAGCAGACTACTGTGTGTGATTTTCACAAATGCCTGACACTTCAAATTTCCATTGACTCCAGTGGAAGCTACACATAACTACAATTTTTAACATTAGGCTGCTTCTATGAAGTCTGCAAATGCATGTGCAAATGCAAAATGCATCTTCAGAACTGCATCTGTCATCTGCTCTTAGTAAAAACTTTTCCCACTGTATTGGGATGGGCAGTAATTTAAATTGGAAGCAATCACAGCCTTCACTTGAGGATCAACAACAACATCAATAGATATTTGTAAGTAACAGCTGCAGTTGGTATTTCCATCTCTCAGTTGGTTAGCATTTTTGGTTGCCATTATGTTTTCCCTTGTATACTCCTGCAGGGCTGTGGAAGATGGGTAGGAAAGAAATGTATACTGGGAAGGCCAGGGTGGAGGGGGAGATGTAGCTATTGTGTGAAGCAATGTCTACTCTCTTGGTAGAGAAGAATCAATAACAAGGTCCTGTTAAACAGTCTTTTAGGTAGTATTCAGCTGGTGACCTGTGTATCTCACCATTGAATCTGCAGTAAAATTAAGCATTAAACTTCATTCAAGCTCTCACTTTTGTTTTCTAAGACTTTACACCCAAGTGATTCTAGTCACTCACCAGCACGTCATGTCTGCCAAAGTGACCGTGGCTTCCCCATACTCTTCTGTGGCTGGTCCCCATGTGTCACTCCTCCATAATGCTCATTAATCCAACTCCGCTCTTCCAGACAGCTGCCACATCCCCCTTAGCCCGGACACATCGAGGCTGTCAGCTCCGCCTTCTCCTTTCTTCCTTGGCAAGGAGGTACTTTGGAAGGGATGTGGAGGAAGAATAGCTAGGACTGATTAGATCAGGATTACTAGGAAGTTCACATATACATGTTGAAATGCTGCCACATGTAGGTTGACTGGAAGAAGAAGAAATACACGAGAACACTTTGGAGTTCGGCAGACTTTTGGAGGGTCAATCTTGCTCATACTAATGGCTTATTCTTGGAGGACTGGAGATGGTAGCAGCACAGATGAAAGCGAAATGAAATGTGCCAGGTGCCTTTGGTCTGGTCACAGACATATAATCTCTGCTGTAAGTGTGGGCAATCTTTAAAAAAGAAACACAAAATTGGAAAGGACTTGTATAACCACTGAGTTCAGTTTCCATTTACTGTGGACGTCACGGTAAAACAGAAATCCTCTCTCATCGTTGATAAAACTTAGCATGAAAATAGTGAGGCTGACTTTGTTCTGTAGCACTCTACTTCAAACCTCACTTCCTCTGCAGGTAGAAACTGTTGTCTAATTCCCAGTATACATCTGGACAACTTTTCTTAGTGTTTAGCAAAATAGTTATTTTCCTTCCCTAATGTTTAAGCAACATTTTCTTTCCTCCTTTTTGCTAACCTGAGCCGGTGAAGAATGCTCTTTACACTCCTCTTGTGAAGTAGACTCCAATGCCCTGACTATTCCTGTAACATTTTCTCTGCTCCATTTCAGTTTGTGTTGCCTTTCTTGAATGCTTTTGGATATGACTGCCCACAGCGTTACCTGAGCCTTGTATAATGGTTCCAATACTTGCCCTGAACTTTCTGCAAACATTTTAGACATGGTACATTATGTATTATTACCTGACTCAAAAGGAAACCAAGACATGAATTGGCTATAATGCTACAAAGAAAAATCTGGTGCAAAAACCTGACTTTTTCAATACTGCTACTTGAACTCCTTATGCACTGTTTAGGGCCAGATGTACCCACGGTGGGAGTGTGCAAAGAATGCTACCTTGACACAGGCATGCAAATGTAATTGACTGCATTTACAAAGATGAGTAAGATCATATTAAGAAGATCAGTCGTGGTTGAATGCTACAGCAACTAAGCTGAAAAAAAGTCTAATAGAAAAATAAGGGTAAGTAGATAGGGTATATAACTTCTAATCTCCAATAAAGAAAGAAACAAAATACACCTCTGTAGCTTCATTCCTAGACATGCAAGGAGTACACATGAGATAAGAAGGTATTGTGCAGCTCCCTCCTTTGTCTTGTTCAGACTGCTGCCAATTACATTGGACTTGAGTAGTGCCAAAATATTTTCCCTGAGAAGTGGTCAGGAAATTCACTTCATCTAGGTCATGCTCTCCTGATTCTGACAGGTAAAGTGCTAACATATTGCTAAATAAACAATTTATAGCAATAATATATCATTCTAGGTGAGAGGGATTCTACCTATGGCATAGTCACATATATATTTATTTCATATTTTCTGAAAAAGTATGAAATAGCTAATTAAGGTTACAAACAGTAGGATTTGCAGTTCTTCTCTTTCTCTCTTCCTCAATGGTTTTAAGAATGAGGTATAATCTACAGAGTGAAGTCTGATCTTATTTATTTTGCCCAAAGCCTATTAAACTTGCAAGAAGAAAGGACATTACCAACTGCTGTCGAAACAGAATTGATGTGGTTTTTACATCATTCAGATAAATTGTGGAAACAGCACAGAATATTCATTCCCTCTTCTATTCAGTAGCACAGTAGATTTATGTACTTAATGTTCTCATTTACTTATATGATGACGAAACCTCAAGTTCTGTATCTGTTTTAGTTACATGAAGGTCAATAGAACATGGTGTATGGTATTGGATCTGAAATATTTTTGAAAGTGTTGCTCCCCATGCATTACACTTTGTGCATGACATGAGATTTGAAAAAAATGAAATGACATGAGAGTTTTAATTTTAAACTTAGGTGGCACCTGGTTTGAGAGGAGCATTGTCTGTAGAAATGAGATAGAGTGAGGAAGAGAATAGCAATTTGAAAATTTTTGTTTCCAAAATTATTTATCCTATGTACTATAAAGAGGGATTTTTGTGCTGTATTTGGACAGCCTGTGTAAGAGTTTTCTTGTTCTCTGTTATATCATTTACCTTGCAATTCTTACAAAAGGCCTCTTGAGACGTTGCTCTATTGTCTCCATAGCATTTGCTTGTATTGCACTGAAGCAGGGATTCATCGAAGGGATTCATGAGAATGAACACACTACTATTAAAATCTGGACACATGGTAAATTTTTCAGTACTGTGAATGGAGATTTAACTGTGTGTTTTCAGAAACGTGTGCCTCAGTAATAGAAGGCTAGGCATCCTGCTGACAACTTACCCTTCTGTTGGCCCAAGTTTGGTTACTGCTGCTCCTGTTTGGTATGGACCTGCTCTGTCAAGCCAAATGTCCTGATAGCTATGGGTGTCCTTATACTTCGGTTCCAGTTGATTAAAATGAACTAATTGGCTGACAGTCCTCAAGGCTTAGATGTAGCTCCTTGCAAATCACTGTTTAAGAGAGAACTGAATAATAAGTATGCTGTTTGCCACTTTTCTGTTTGAAAATGTATTTTTCTAAATCCTGAACCCCTGTGGACTCAGGCAGGGTAATGTTTTCTCCTAGGTGGGACTAGGACTTCACCTAAGAGGTGGGAAGAGAAGGGCTTCAGACGGACAGAGCACACTGAGACCTGAGGAGACTAGTGGGTACGTGCAGGGATAGGGCTGCCATCCAGAGGGACCGAGCTCAATGGAAGGAAGGCGCTAACAGGACCCTATGTGCTTGGAGGAGGAGCACTACGCAGCCCTGTCCCAGGCAGGTAGAACCCTGGCAGCAATGCCGGTGGGTTCTGGGGGGCAGCTCTGGGGAGAGGGTCCTGGGCCCTGGTGGGCACCAAGCTGAACAGCGCCAGAAGTGTTGGAGATTAAGGAAAGCTTTTTCTGCATGAGGAGAGCTGGGCAGTGGGGCTTGGGCCAGGGAGGTAGAATCATAGAATCATAGAATCATTAAGGTTGGAAAAGACCTCTAAGATCATTGAGTCCAACCATCAACCCAACACCATCATGCCCACTAAACCATGTCCCTAAGCGCCTCATCTACACGTCTTTTAAATACTTCCAGGGATGGTGACTCAACCACTTCCCTGGGCAGTCTGTTCCAATGCCTGACCACTCTTTCAGTAAAGAAATTTCTCCTAATGTCCAATCCAAACCTCCCTTGGCGCAACTTGAAGGCATTTCCTCTCGTCCTATTGCTAGTTACTTGGGAGAAGAGACCAACACCCACCTCACTACAACCTCCTTTCAGGTAGTTGTAGAGCGCAGTGAGGTCTCCCCTCAGCCTCCTCTTCTCCACGCTAAACCGTCACAGTTCCCTCAGCTGCTCCTCGTAAGACTTGTGCTCCAGATCCTTCACCAGCTTCGTTGCCCTTCTCTGGACATGTTCCAGCACCTCAATGTCCTTCTTGTAGTGAGGGGCCCAAAACTGAACACGGTATTCGAGGTGCGGCCTCACCGGTGCTGAGTACAGGGGCACGATCACCTCTCTACTCCTGCTGGCCACACTATTTCTGATACAGGCCAGAATGCTGTTGGCCTTCTTGGCCACCTGGGCACACTGCCGGCTCATGTTCAGCCAGCTGTCAACCAGCACCTCCAGGTCCTTTTCCTCTGGGCAGCTTTCCAGCCACGAAAGTGGCTGTCTACCTCCTTGGAGGGTCTCCAGCCCCCACAGGATAAAGCCCTGAGCAACCTTGACTGACCCCCTGGCTGAGCCTGCTCTGGGCAGGGGGTTGCTCTGGAGACCTCCTGCGGTGCCCGTTGACCTGAATTGTCTTGCAGTGCTAAGTGGGTTGGCAGGTCTATCCTGACAAAAGATTTCACAATCTCATAACAATTGATGATGTTAACATGATCTTAACTGCAGAATAATTTACCTAAAGACTGTGTGTTAAATTTAGGCAATAGAAAAGCCAGTGAATGTTAAAGTTGTGGGGTAATATACTTATAAGAAAAATAAGAGGGGAGAGGAAAGTGTGTGGTGATAAAGATTTTTATTCCCATTTGATGGCAATTTGTTACTTTACTTATCATTTCTCTTTAGATGCCTTTCTCCAAGGAATTTTGTGGTGTGAGATAAGAGAATATTATGAAAAAATGATGACGGTAATTGGACTGTAGTAATGAAAACAATGAGTTAAAAAGAGAGGAAAGAGCAAGGATTCTGGTACAAGAAAAAATCCAGTAGCAATTCTCCACAGGCAGCAAATAATTTGTTTGAGTGCATAATTAATAGATTTGTCAGAAAGTACTTAGATTGTGAATTATTGCAAGTAGACCTCTTTCCAGATGGATTAAGATGAATGGGTTCTCCAGCAGAGTGTGAAACCTTATTGCTCAATGGTTGGAGAATTTGCTGCATCTAGATTTGTTTGAGTTTGTGCTGCTTTACTCTCTTCCCTCTCTTGCTCCTCTGGCTGCAGGGGAGAGGATGTGGGGAAAGAAGACAAAAGAAAAGAGTATTTCTAATTCCAGTATTTAATGGTGTCCTTTATCTAAAAGGTAGCCAGGCAGACAAAACTAAATCAGATGGTCAATGTTATTCACTGCACAGGGATGTAAACTGGGAGGAACGTGTTATTATGTACAAAAAAATTAAGTTATGTACCAGTGCAGTTCAGAGAGAATAGCATACCCAACATAGGATATTTTAAAGTCAATTAATACCTTTTAGCTGCAGGTCCAGTGCTGAGGTAGGGGGAGAGCAATCATTTGTGATGCCAAAATGGCCTGTAGAAGTTGGGATGAACAGCTTATTCTAAGTTTAGTATGAAATGTTTCTTCCTTGAAAACATGGAAAGGCATTTGGAAAATGCTTAGGATTCAAGAGAGGAATAACTAAAATGTGGTAGTGACCACTACTGATGTGGAAATGCACCCTTTTAAGAATAAACAAGCATCAGGAATGGCAGTTATCCAGCTTCTTAATTTTGGATTCCAGTTCTGACAGAGTAGTGCCAAAGTGCCAATGTTATTTGATGTTCCTCTGGCCAAAAAAAGGAGCAAATTAAAACTGCTGATGGTAGGTGAAACACAGTGATTTTGAAAACCTCTGTCAATAAAGAAAAAGTCATTAGTTTTGGAATTTTTAACAACATGTGGTCCTCCCCCTTTCCTAGTGAAGGCAATTTCATGCTAGTGAGAAGAAAAGGACTATACATGTGAGCTTGCCCAGCGTGAACAGATGTTCCCAGATTCCTGAGAAGGCTATAGCAGAGCTGCACACTTTTGCCTTATGCAGAAGCACTCAGATCCTTTTTAACCAAATTTTTTTGCACATGCTTGCTGAACATTATTTTCCCCTCCACATTCTCCCTTGTCCTTTCCCTCCATTTTTAGTTTGGAAAAAGCTTGAACTCAGTGGAAGTCAATGTTCCAGACCACTTAAAATCAGAAAAGTTTCCCTTTAGACTGAAACTACAGTGTAAGCCTGTTTCTAATGGAGGTCTACACCAAAAATTCATATCAAAAAGCACATATGTTTTAGGAAAATTACATTATTTGTCTCAATCCATGTTTAAGCTTTACAGTCAAGGCCAGCCTCTAATTTTTAGTATAAGTTTTGCTTGGCTTAGATTGTCTCCAGGGCTCTTTGAATGAAAAAAACTTTTAAAAATAATATCATCATTTGGTAAAAAAGTGTCAATCAGAAATTAAAAAATAATTAATCCATGTGCTGTATTTTTGAGTTCTGCCTGCCCTTCGTTGGGTAGAATAGCCTAGTTAGTTACACATTTAAATGAGTCCCAGACTTAATTCCTAGGCCTTTCCAGGCATCCCTGCATATCAAATCGTGGCTAAAATCTTGTGGCAGAAATGCTACAGGCAGAACATTCAGAATTCAGAACAACTGGATTCGCTTTAGGTTACATTTGTCATAAATGAGGCTTGCACAGAATGAGTTCTAGGATCTAATTTAATCAGGGAGATTAACCAGCAACTAGTCTAATGACAACTTCATTAATAGGTTTTTGATATGTTTGGGAAACTAAAAATTATTCTTTCAATTATATCTAAAGAAATAAAATCAGTAATCTGATTTTAGAGTAGTCAGGAGACGTGGATTGTAAGGACATTAAATGAATTCAAGTTACCTTTGTGATGCTTGGATTCTGTTTTGCTCAGATTCAGACACTGTTTAGGACACCATGAAAGAGACCTTCACAGATGTCAGCTGCTCCCAGGGCTCCAGGGAGGAGCAGAGTCGTGGTTCTCCTCCTTGATTCAGAAGTGATGATTATAAATGTCTTTTGGGATCTTCTGCAGAACAAAGTGTATGAAAGTTTGTGCAGTAATTCCTGCTTCGAACCAGGTAATCTGGATTTGAAGTTGAGCGTATCTGGATTAGCCAGAGAACTGCAGGATGCTGGGACTCTGGGACATTACTATAGTTTGTCACCAAGTATCACCGAGATCTGGGATGAAAAATTGTTATATCACTTATTATGCCTGAAGTTAAATATTACAAATGTCAGGCTGAAGATGACAAAACCTGTCGTACTGTAATCTTTGATGAAAATGAAGTATTATGATGTTCCCAATGAAATTCTGAATTAAGTGAATTTTAACTGAATTAATATAAAAACTTCCTTTTAATTTTCAGAAATGAAACTGAAACAGATTAACCTACATTCCTCCTGGGGCATAATTATCCATAAATGTATTTAGTTTAGGAACATAAGAGGGAAATATAGCAGGTCTGTCAGTGCCATGGATCCAGAGATGATTGTTTCTCTCATCATGTACCTTTGAGAGAAGATAATCCCTGTTGCCTTTTCTCCTGTGGAGGTCTGGTATGTAGGAGAGACCAGAGAATTAAACAGCAGGTCAGAAGAGCCAATGAGATGGCTTGTAAGTTCAGTCTTTATTGAACTTATTTAACATAAACTAAGCAAAATGTCAAAATTGGACAAAAAAAGCCATGAAAATATATGTTTTGGGTTTTTTTCCTGACAAAGTTAAAAATCTGTGACAAAAATCCTCTGTATTATTTTTTTCTGAGAAGGCATTTCAAAGGAAAACTCCTGGCCTTTAGTCTTGTTGTATCTCTTCCCTTCAGCCAAAGCTCTGCCTGTGTTGGGGAATATTGCCAAGCTCTGGTGTCTCAGAAGAGAATGAGAATATGGGATTTATTCTTTCCAGACTAGTAATGAACAGACTAGTAATGAAAAACTGGAGCATCTGGTTATTGGAGTATTTACTGGAATCAGAACAATTCGGTTACTGGAAATGGAGCATTAAGTTAGTGGAGTGGATATTGCAGTATGAGTTGTAATAATGAGCATGTAGTTCAAAAGGACTGGAATGGCTCTGTCTGACAGTGACAAAAAGGAAATATTGAGTTACAACTGGCTCAGCATATTCCACCTGCTAGAAAATATGCAGAGTCTAGTTTTCAAAGGACCCTAAATACATTTGAGAATCTTATTTAGATGCTTCAGTGTACACTCAGGTTTTCAAATGCAAATTGAAATGGTAAACACTGGGCATGAAATTTTGAAAGCAACTTCAAATTTCTGGGCTAAAAATAATGCATTTACCTACCTATGTGTCTATACACAAACACAGGTAGATGACTTATTCCTCTGTTTTTTATCTCTGATTATGAAAATCGGGCATGTATTCATTATAGCTGCCACATAGGTACCTGTTGGTCTATGTACATGCATGAACACTCGATGTATAGACATCAAATAATTGTGTTTATAAAATAGGCATATTCTAACTTGCCTATAACTATCACTTTATTTTCACAGTCATTGTTGGAGCAATATTTTTTATAATATCATGCATATTCTACTCTTTCTACAGGAATATTTAATGGGATATATTTTTGCCAATTACTTTTAATAAAATCACATGCTTTATGTGATAAAAGCAGATAAACCAAGCATGATACTATTTTGGAAAACTCCAAAGATATTACAAATCTTGGGAAAAAATCAGTGAATGCCTAACCATATATTAAATCCCTGCAGAGAACACGAGGGGGGTTTTTTGTTTCTTACAATAGCAAAAATTACAATGTTAGAGCTAATTTAGATGCAAATTGTTTGTCAAGTAAGTCCTTATTTCTTCTTCAGAAGCTAGGTCTGCAATTCATATATACACATGTGTATATACTTTCTACCGTTTGTATCTATTTTTCCATCAGTGTGTTGGATCTGTTATATTAGCCAGAATAAAAATCCTTTCCTAATCAGCGTCAATCAATTTAACAAGTCAACCTCCTGACTTAAACTTATAAAATCTCTCATATAATTCCAGGAAAACAAATATCAGTCAGAACAGATATGACAAATTGATCCTGATTTTTTTCCTTCTTAAAAAAAAATATTTCTTTAGTATCAAATTGCAAAACGCCTGTTTGTAAGTGCCACCTGCAATCATGGCTTAAAGGAGAGTCCACTGAAGTCAGCAGCTTGTGTCATGTTCTTTCCTTCAATTTTTTGTAGACCTGCAAAGGGAAAAATCATTGAGCTCTGCTTTTACATATGTGGTAAACTTAGGTATTTTTGCAGATAGGAATGAGTGTGGGAATGGTACTTTATTGTGCACTGGGTAATTTGTACCACTGTGCCATGAAGACATGTGCAATGCAGATCCTGCATTACCAGTTCAATGTTGCTCAGGTGTTCTGTGAAAACCAGGGCAAACCATGCCAACAAATAGCCACTGGGACCTGGACTCCGTGATCTAGATACCTCAGAATAGCCATACTGGTAGAGAAAGAACAAAAATTAATTTTTTAATAAACTTAATATTCTAGTTCTCGTTTCCAAGAAACTTCAGCAAACAGAGAAATATCAGTATTTCTCATGGAACTCAGCACACTGAATTCCTATTTGCATTATGTTAGCCTTTAGAATTCTAATTTATATTAAATGCAGTGTGAATTAGCAATCTAAATACCTTTAAAATTCAGGCCTGTGTGTTTTGACTCTATTTTTTGTGTTCCAGGCAAACTGTTATGGTTCAATTTTTTTGGTGTTGGAATAATCAGTATATAAACATACCTTTGTTCTTCTACAATCATTGTAAAACCTTTTTTTTTTTTTTTCCATATCAAAAAACCCTTCAAACCCCCTACTGTCCAGGTTTTAAATTTTGATTAAATAGTAGGAACTGGAAATTTCAGAAGCAGCTGAAAGAGATCTCCAGAGTGCTTCCTGTATCCAACTCTGCTGCCTAAATGACTCTATGGCAATTCTCCTGAAAATGGGATTAACATGAAAAAAACACTATAAAATCTGTTTTTATGGTCCAACTTGCTTTATAGAAAATAGATCTCACTTTATGAATCTGTTGAAGTTCACTAACAAGCTGAATGGGCACCAGAAGTGGCGCTAACGAAATAAGATTAAAAATTGAGATGAAAGCCTGTTTGAACTTTTAGATGGCTTTGCTATGACCACATCTAGTTCTTGCACAGTAATTTAGGAATAGCTCATCTTTGTATAGATAGATGATCAACACAGATGTCCATGCCTCCTACTCAAGCTGCAAAGGCAAATGCACTAATTATGTAAGACTAGGCAATCCACAAGACTGAGTTACTTTTAGTCCATGAGCCATATAAAACCTGTTGAAACAGTTCTTAAAATCTGCAAGCCCTTCCCTGCCTTCCTCAGAGATGTATGATACTGGGGTGGGTTATATTTTGTCACCTGTACGTTTGATCTGTTGACTGAACTTGCACATACATACAGACCCGATGTAACTAGGAAGACATATGATCTGTTTGGGATACTTGCATGCTGGTGACAAAATGGGTTCATGTCCATTATGTGACTGCAAGAATGACCTATTTTTGAGAGCCTGGGGGTACCTCTACAGCAATTATTTTACGTAGGTTAGCAGAAAATTGGTTTCCATTTTTCTCCCATATGAGGTTTGCTCCATGTGAACTGCTGTGAACTGAACAATGAGATATTGTTTCCTGTCGTTCCCAGGGACTTCAGCTGTACCCTGGATGCCCAGCAGCTTTGCAAAGCAGACCTTAAAGATCTATGGATATTACTGAAATTTCCGTGAAGTCAATAGGATCTGAGAGGGAGCTGCAGTCAGCCTTTGATTAGCTTGCCTTCCACGGCGAAGGTTTCACTGCTGTGTTGTTTTGCTCCTGCAAATAGATTCAAGAAAACAATTCTTAATTTCAGCAGGGCTGCTGTTTGAAGTGAGGATTGCTCAGGCATGTAAAGCTTCTCAGGACCAAATCCTTGGTCATCATTAAATAAGTAGCTTTGTATTCTGTTCTAAGGACCACAGGAGTTCAGCATCAGTAAAGAAATCTCCCACAAGGGTACATTCCCCTCATTCCTTCAAACAATTTAGGTTGAATTGTACTCCTTATCTCAAATAACAGTGACTGTTTACAGTTCAAATGTGATTTCTGGCAGTATGGCTACCGAGTGGTTCAAGAGGAAAACACACTGAAAAGCATCTCAAGGAGGGTTTAACAACTGTATTTTGTAAAAGTTACAGAAAAAGCAGATGAGTAGGATATTTTACACATCTCCAATTCCTCCTGCCCCTGCTGACAGTAGTTTATTACTTAGGCAGCCGTATAGAACTTCATCTATTGCTCATTGCAAAATTAAGGATTTTGAAGAAGTTTGGTTGACAACTTAGCTTCCTATCTGTTGAGAAACTTGAGGCTTGCTTCTCTGCTCTGTTGAAAAAGTTTAGATCAATTATTTGAGATATCTTAGTTAACTAACTACTCACTGTCTTTAAAATTAATATACAAACACATGCAGAAAGTGATCCATGTATCTCTAGCACCTGCAGAAGGAGTCTAAGGAAAATTAAGATCCTATTTGAAGGTTTTTTCATTGAGATGATTGCACTTATGTGGACTGAATCTGTCTAGATCCATAGATGAACAGAGACCTGGCTTCCAGCTACCTGGTTCCCAGAGTAGAAATGGCAGCCCTGAATTATTAACCTTATTTTCCTGTGCAGTACATGGAAAGTTATGGGTTTCAAAATGTGCTTTGTGACTACCAAATCAGTTTTGTGTTGGGCTTCATGCTTCGGGAGAGGAATAACTAAGTCACCAGACAGGAAATGTCAGAAAGAGAGTGAGCTACATGTGAAATTCCACCCTTTCCAATTCTTCAGATTCACCGACAGCCTTGAATTAAGTACCTATATGAGACGAGGATTTGCAGTTTAGAACTGTGTCATCTATAATGCCCTGCCTTTTTCTCAGTGACAAAAAACTTGTTAAAAGGACTTCATCTTCAAAATTCAAGCAGCTTAAATTGGTCGCTCTGACTGAGCATATTACCTACGCGAAGGCCTTAGAAAAAGATTTTCTGTCTGGAAAGAGGTTAGGCTGTTCAGTCTAGTAGGCAACCTATAACAGATGAGGAAGAAACTCAGCTGACTAGCTTAGCTAGCAACGGATTTAGCTCATAATTTACCCAAAGAGGAAGAAAACAAATCGGGGATGGCTTCTGAGTGTTATTAGCTTGTTTGGAGAATTATATCACCAGCTGAAATATGTATTTTTATTTTATCATTCTGAAAAGGGAGTTTCTCCTTGTATCTTCCCCAAAAGAAATGGTCAGAAAGGAGATTTCCTGCCCTTTAAGGTAATTCTGAATATTTTTTCTTTTTATTTGAAGTATTAATTTACTGTATTAATTTGGGGGTTGGACTGGATGACCTTTAAAGGTCCCTTCCAACTGAAACCGTTCTATGAATCTATGATTTGGGAAACTGATTTATTTTAAGCCATGCAGAAATGAGTCTAAGTCACACCAGTGCTGTAAAATAGGTTCAATTTTATATCTGTCAGTCTAGATTTTGCTCCCCTCAAGGAATCTTTCCTTATAAGCTTGAGTCATGTTTCCCAGGTTTTAGGAACAGTAGCGAGGGAAAAATGTTTGGATGTTTCATAGCTCATTGGTTTTTACATTTTAGCCTTATTTTCATGACTTAGGTGTGACCCAAGGCAAGTTTTATACCTGTTCTGTGTATTGATGAGTACCTGTCTACTCATTCTTAAATTCTCATCACTGAAACTTGTAGCTGATGAGACAGGGAAGTTTGAAAGAACTTGTATGGGTTTTTAAATAAACTAAGTCACTAATTGAAAAGATTATGGGGCACTAAGTTACTGGGGGAAAATAGAAAGCCAAGGGCATAAATCTTTAGATCAGAGGGATTCTCTGTCCCTCTGCATAGTTTTCTCATTTTTCTCTTTTTAAACCTAGTCATTAGACTCAGTAACTGCAGGTACTGGGGGAAAAAAAAAAAGGTCTGGGGTGTCATCCCTGCCCCCCACAGCAGGATCAGCTGTGACTCCTAACAGACTTTGATCCAACTGGATCTTACAAACTTTTGATGATGAAGCTTCAATGACATCCCTGGGCAAATTATGTATCATACCTGTGGTGAAGAATATATGACCTGCTACGCCACCTGAATGTTCAGAAGTCTATGGGGCTGGATGGGATCCACCCAAGGGTACTGAGGGAGCTGGCGGAGGAGCTTGCCAAGCCACTCTCCATCATTTACCAGCAGTCCTGGTTAACTGGGGAGGTCCCGGATGACTGGAGGCTTGCCAATGTGATGCCCATCTACAAGAAGGGCCGGAAGGAGGATCTGGGGAACTAGAGGCTGGTCAGCCTGACCTCGGTGATGGGGAAGATTTTGGAGCGGTTCGCCTTGAGGGTACTCACAAGGCACGTGAGGGACAACCAGGGGATCAGGCCCAGCCAGCATGGGTTCATGGAAGGCAGGTCCTGCTTGACCAGCCTGATCCCCTTCTATGACCAGGTGACCCGTCTAGTGGATGAGGGAAAGGCTGTGGATGTGGTCTACCTGGACTTCAGTAAAGCCTTTGACACTGTCTCCCACAGCATCCTCCTAGAGAAGCTGGCCACTCATGGCTTAGACAGGTGCACTCTTCACTGGTAACAAACTGGGTGAATGGCTGAGCCCAGAGAGTTGTGGTGAACGCAGTTAAATCCAGTTGGCGGCCAGTCACGAGTGGTGTTCCCCAGGGCTCAGTATTGGGGCTGGTCCTGTTCAATAACTTTATCATTGATCTGGAGGAGGGGATCGAGTGCTCCCTCAGTAAGTTTGCAGACGACACCAAGTCGGGCGGGAGTGTTGATCTGCTTGAGGGTAGGAAGGCTCTACAGAGGGACCTGGACAGGCTGGATGGATGGGCTGAGGCCAATTGTATGAGATTCAACAAGGCCAAGGGCTGGGTCCTGCACTTCGGCCACAACAACCCCATGCAACAGTACAGGCTTGGGGAAGAGTGGCTGGAAAGGTGCCCAGAGGAAAAGGACCTGGGGGTGCTGGTTGAGAGCTGGCTGAACATGAGCCAGCAGTGTGCCCAGGTGGCCAAGAAGGTCAACGGCATGCTGGCCTGTATCAGAAATAGTGTGGCCAGCAGGACTAAGGAAGCGATCGTCCCCCTGTACTCAGCGCTGGTGAGGCCGCACCTCGAATATCGTGTTCAGGTTTGGGCCCCTCACTACAAGAAGGACATTGAGGTGCTGGAACCTGTCCAGAGAAAGGCAACAAAGCTGGTGAAGGGCCTGGAGCACAAGTCTTATGGCGAGTGGCTGAGGGAACTGGGACTGTTTAGCGTGGAGAAGAGGAGGCTGAGGGGAGACCTCATCGTGCTCTACAACTACCTGAAAGGAGGTTGTAGTGAGGTGGGTGTTGGTCTTTCACCCAAGTAACTAGTGATAGAACGAGAGGAAATGGCCTCAAGTTGCACCAAGGGAGGTTTGGATTGGACATTAGGAGAAATTTCTTTACTGAAAGAGTGGTCAGGCATTGGAACAGACTGCCCAGGGAAGTGGTTGAGTCACCATCCCTGGAGGTATTTAAAAGACATGTAGATGAGGCGCTTAGGGACATGGTTTAGTGGGCATGATGGTGTTGGGTTGATGGTTGGACTCAATGATCTTAGAGGTCTTTTCCAACCTTAATGATTCTATGATTCTATGACTCAAAGCCGAGAATTAGAAGATGGAATTTTCCCAGATAATGTCATTGATATATCTTGTCCTCCGAGAAGCCATATTGGTTAAATAACCAATCAGTAAGAGCAATACTTTTACGGAAGGGTAATACTGAAGAAGACCTCTATTTAAACAGCTGCCTTTCTGGAAGCATTGAGGTATTATCTTTCACACAGAACACAGAACAAGAGGATCTTTCTTTTTTAAGCTCTGTGCTGAAAACATTCTTTGTCAATGTTAAATTGCATGGAATTCACCCTAGTGCAGAAGGCTGAAAGGCCAAGTTCACCATGCCAGGAGTTTCGTTTATATTGTATTGTCCTGCCTTCTTCCAGTGCAATTGAATTCATGGAAATCTGATGCCCTGAGAGGTGGAAGGATAACACCTCACTTGCTCCATCTTTAACTTGGAAATATCATGCTCTGGCTCTTAAAATTCCAACGAACCTTTCAATTAATAATAAATAATAGGCAAAATAAATATGTTTATCTTATAGAATGGTCTGTATCATAAACTTCCGCTCAGAAGATTTTATTCTGACTGTCAAATTGACCTGATGAGAGAAATCAGATTGATCTATGCCAAAGGTTCCATTTTAACCCCCACAAATCTTCAGGCTGTTTTGTTACATCCAAGATAGCACACCACCCATATATTTAGCTCAAAATTGGCATGAAAATGAGAAGCGTAAATCATTACAGGAGCATTTTTGTTTTGTTTTGTTTTGTTTGTGAGTTTGTTTTTCCCGATCATAGCAGTCCCTGCTTGACTGACATGATTTCTTTGTTTTCAAGTGCATCTTAACTGTTGACCTCTTGGATGGAGCATTCGAGCTCTGGTGTCCCAAGGCCACACAGAAAAATGGAGCCTCCAACAATCATGTTTTCTATCTCACTCTTCCTGGAATATCCCTCAGCTCCCAGGATGGGCAATCTAACATTTCCTTCAATTCTGGTCCTGGCACTGCAATGGGGTCAGAGATTGTCTTCTTTTCTATGGCCGCCAGTGCTGAAACTAGGACCAAAACTGATGCTGAATCCATACTATTCAGTTCCTAAAACTTCTAAGCCTAGAGATTTTTAACTGAATTAAAATTCTCCGTCCTTCCTTCTGCTGAGTGAAACATGACACGGTAAGTAGCTTTACTGAATTTAAAGCACTGAGTTAAGCAACGAAATTCAGAATTCCAGTGTTTAACTGGAAGATATCTTATCAAAATATGTTCAAACAAATTAGAAGGTACAAATGTTAATATGTCCATTTAATACATCCAGATGAGTAAATTAAGATGTTGAGAAATTAAGATCAACTTTGATGGTAACAGCTAATGCTTTGCCATATTTTCCTTTCAGGATAACTTCATGTCTTCATGGTGAAAACTTTAAGATGGCCACTTTGGGAGGGTGAGCAACTGCAATTTTATTTGGACTGTGGGTGCTTAATTCCCAAAACGTATTCTAAGATAAGCCAGAAATAATGGAGTTCATCAGAACTGATGTAGCGAGGCTGGAAGACCATTTTCTATGTGATTTGGCATGGGCTGCTCAGAGAACTGTTGTCTGACTGGAGAACGAAATTCATTTGTAGAATTATTGGAGAGTAGGAAAACATACATGTATGTTTCCTAGTGAAATCTGAATTTCATGTCAAGATTTATACTGCCATTTGTTTTTTCTTTGATGTTCCATGAACAAATAAGCAATCAGATTTCTATTAATTCAGAGATTTGAGCATCAGCTGTTAGTCATATTTTGTCTACCAAATAGCTTACCTTTTCCCTGTCTTTCTGCAACACTATCTTTCTAGTCAAAGCCATGGTAACAAGGTTTACTTTTTTGAAAGGATCTTTTTGTAAGGCATCACACAGAAGACAAACTTTGATCCACAGAACTCATTTAAGGCAGGACTGAGCTTAAACCTTTCAATTTTTTGGTCTAATAGTTATTCCTACTTGCAATTATGTTGGATGTCAGAAATGAAACATTACTTTGAAGATGAGGAGATGGATTGCTGATAGTTGGCTTGCTGTGCTTACCCTGTTGCTAAGCGCTGACATTTAAGCTGGTTTTATTTCTTGACTTGCTCTAGCATTTTTCAAAATCAGAAAAACAATGTAATAGTTTGTCCTTCTGCTTAGCTATTCAGCTATGGCTGCTTTGCTGGCTGCTGTAAAGAGTCAACAGGGTTTAAATCCATGAAAGATTCAGGAAAATGTTCTTAACATTTATTAGTTTTCTTGGCCACTCTTTACCAAAGCAATATATCTTTAAAGAACGCATACAATTTTTTTTTTTTTTTCTGTTCTTCTTTTATCTCTGTAGTGACTGAAACTGTTGAATCTCTGCTAAAGCAGAAGAAACTAGCTCATCTAAACCATTGAAGGAGTTGTCCTGAACACCAGTAATTGGTTATTTTTAGCATACTTCTTAAATATGAAATTGTGTGAGGTGAAAGAGGGGGAATGAATCCCTTTTTATTTTTTACATGCTGGATTGATGCAGCAAGGCAAAAAGCAGGAGCTACCCTTCTTTGAGAGTTCAGAGGAGTATTATATACCCTATACAGAATAGTTGTAAATATATGAAAATTACTTGGCTACCTTGTAAAAAAGTAGAATGTTTCCTGTCCTGCATTTACTAAAAAATGTGTATTTGCACTATGTGACATAAAGTACTGTAAGTCAAGAGTTTGGGTTACAGCTATCTCCATGCTCTATTCCTGAAATTTGTGGACTTTCCCTCTTCTCAGGCTCTTGCTCTGCTGTGTAAGTTGGGCCTCTCCTCTCATTGCTCACTTCTTCTGATTGAACATAACATTATAAAGGTGCTTATTCATGTGTAAATTACTACATAGGAACATGACTCCTTTCTGTGTCTGGTGTTATGTCACTGATGTCAGTGAAGTGTATGGTGATTCTTGCTAGGGGAAGCAAGAGGACAGTCATGGTCACTAGTGACCATGTTTTATTTGTTGAAGAGAATATGGTTTTTAAATGGGCCATACTATGTGCTCTAAGTGTCTGTCTTTTGGGTAAGAGAAGGAACCTTTCATAGAAATGAAGTGTTAAAAAGAAAAACGAAGAAACTTGATGGTTAACATTGATGCATCCTTTTCCCATCCAATAACACAGGCTGTAAATTTGTATGTATACATGCATACAAATGGAATGAAGTATCTAGTAAACTAGTAAAGCTATCTTATCTTATCTGACAGTATCTTTATACTGTCTTTCTCAGGAAATAAAAGCTTGACTGTGGTACTAGATGGGTGTTCATCAGCAGGGTGGGTTGGAGGTCTGCCTTCCATCATTATATAGTGGCTAATGGAGCGTAAGTATTACCCTTCTGCTTAGGAGTGTTTGACATCTATTTATCCTGAGAGATGTATTACTTGGATGTGGCAATGCAGATATTTCTCCTCAGAAGATGCAAAAAGATTCTCATAAAACTTAGATGAGACAAAGAGGCACTGATGTATTTACCTAGTGCATCAGCCATCTTTTCCAGTAACATGACTATGCTGCAAACCTGAAATTTTCTTCAGGAAACTCTTTTTTCTGTCTTTGTCCCACCTTTTGTGATCATAGGATCCTAGGACAATTCAGGCTGGCAGGGACCTCAGGATGTCTCCAGTCCAACCCCCTGCAACAGCAGGTTCAGCTGAGGAGTCAGACCAGGTTACCCAGGACTTTATCCCTTAGGGCCTTGCAACTGTCCAAGGATGGAGATGGGGGTCTCCTGATAAACCTCCTTGTTTGCCTGAGTATGGGGATGGCTCACTCTTGCCCTTGGAGGATGCTGCCTTTAAAGACCTGCCAGTTCCCCTGAGCTCCATGGCCCTTCAGAGCTGCATCCCCTGGGATCCCATCTACCCACTCCCTGAATAAGCCAAAATCTTTCCTGAAAACCTGGGTCTTTACTCTGCTACTTGCTTTTCTTTAGGTTTTATTACACAAGAATTCAACTTTGCTTCAATCCCTTGAGGACTTTGATAACGTCCTTCTGCTCCTGGTCAATATTCATTGCATGTTTGTGTTAAGCAAACACACACATGCATATTCAAAGTCCTGCTTTCCCTCCCAGTGTCAAACTCTCAGCCTCCCTAGGTAACTGCCAAGAGCAGCCAGGCAGACCAGAGCCCTGCATGGTGGGATGGTTACCTGACATTTTCCCTGTGGATACTAGGACCTATGAGCCAAGTAAATCCCCCTGAAATGATTTTCTTTTTTTTTTTAAATTAATGAGAGCTTCAGTTGTAATCTTGAGCAATCTCTTTCTGAAGATTTGTGAGAGGAAAGACGTGGAGCTTGCTTTCATGAGCAGAGTCCTCTTCCCAGTGTTTGAAAGTGATCTATCTTGTTGCTGGCACTGCTGTCCTCCATTGCTCAGACAGCAGCTCACTGTAATAAGCGGATAGTGCGCAGTTTGCGTATTCTACTAGTGGGAAAAAAATCTGCATAACAAATTGCATAAATATATGATAATTAAAATAAACTTCGTAAATAATATATACAGAGACTAAAACCCCTGATTATTGGGAATTTATCACTTAGGTAAATAATACATATTTTATAATTTTCAGTGAGTTTAGTTTTTTTTTCTCAGAAAACCGTGGGGACTAAATACAAAATACTACCTTTGAATGACATTCAGGAATCGGCTCAAACTGAAAATTCTAAAAAGGTGGGTTTTTTTTAATGGAAACTGACATTGTCTCTAACTTGCTTCACTGAAAATGTGAATTATACTGAAATGTTACATGAAAGATAGGATAGTACTATAAACAATGCAGTTTGTCACCTTCATTGTTTGGCTAACCTTAATGAAATGTTAGCAAAGATTTTTGTACTTAACTTGTATATATTAACAAAAAACCACAACCGTTTAATAGTGTAGAAACCATCAGAGCTATTTACTACAATAGACAGTGAAACTCTTCCTTAAGTGAAAACTGATTCAGCTGGTTAATTTGATTATTCTGGTATTTAAGAATAGTGTTAAGAAGAGTGGGTTAAGTGCTAGTTTTCTGTGGAAACTCGATCAAGTCTCATATTTCCTTCGCCTGGGGCTCCATTTGTAAAGCTGAAATGACTGCAGCTTTATGGGCAGAGCTGAATGTTAGTAGGGAAGAGGGAAGGTGTACTCATGGTCTGACCCATGCTTTGCCATGGCTTGGTCCCAAAGCTGTTGGTGGTGATGTTGAATTAGATAGAGCAATTCATAAGCAGCTGTGATAGGTGAAAACTTCTCTTTTTTTCTTCTGTGTCCAGTTAAGGGAATCTATAAGCAGGTGATTGATGTAATTCTGGTGTAATTTGAGGGCTGTATCTAATGTGATATTGATATAAAGGGCCATAAGTGAATGTACTTACAGCACTACTGATAAGGATTGTGTCAACACGTCTCTGAGAGTAAGGGCTATGGTCAGCTGTACAATCATAATGGTTGTGAACTGGGATGAGAGCAGCATTGCCCAAAGTATCAGCTGAAGTGGAATAAAATCTGGTTTTTTTTAAGTGTCTCAGCAGCAGGCTGCAATATATGAAAACTTGGTAATGTTGGTCCACTAACATTAGAGAAAACTACATGGGAAACTACAAGGTGTGGGTATACCCTTACAAAAGCAACACATGTTAAACCACAAAATCAAGATAGAAGTAGTCATCATGGTCAAAAAAGATAAGCCATCAGGTAGATATCCAAGATAGCAGACAATCCCATCCTAAAGAATACCCTAGAGTAATAGGGAAACTGAGGCAGAAGACTGGAATAGGGTTTTGCCTTCTTTTTCTCTCATGAAGTCTTAAGACTCAAGTGCAAACTTTGATATGTGTTATTTCCGTCATCTACCGAAGAAATAAAGCAGTGAACTAAAAAGGTCTACTGAAAGATGTGGATTCAGTTAGAAGGTATTTTTAAGCTGTCTTGGGGTTTGCAGGATTGATGCACGTGGGCTCCATTTTCATGAGGGTAATGGACAGAAAGCTTAGGAAATAGGCTTGTTAGAACAAGGAGGAACAGTGCTGCAGCTTAGTGAGACCCAAGAGGCTCGGATAATGTAGGCTGAGGAGCAAGGTGCTGCCTTGCATATTGAGCAGTGGAAAACTGGACAGGTGTCGTGGTTTAACCTGGCAGGCAGCCCAATACCACGCAGCCGCTCACTCACTCCCCCCACCCCCAGCGGGACAGGGAGAGAATCGGAAGGGTAAGAGTGAGAAAAACTCGTGGGTTGAGATAAAGACAGTTTAATAGAACAGGGAAAAATAAGGGAAAATAATAACGATAATGATAAAATATACAAAATGAGTGATGCACAATGCAATTGCTCACCACCTGCGCTGACCGATAACCAAGTAGCGATCGGTACTTCCTGGATCACGCCTACCCTTCATATACTGAGCATGACGTCACATGGTATGGAATACCCTGTTGGCCAGCTGGACTGGCTGTCCTGATTACGTTCCCTCCCATCTTGTGTACCTAGCTCAGTCAGTAGGCATGGGAGCTGTCCTTGGACTAGGAGGGCACTTAGCAACAACTGAAAACATCAGTGTGTTATCAACATTCTCCTCATACTAAATCCAAAACACAGCACTAGGAAGAAATTTAACCCTATCCCAGCCGAAACCAGGACAGTATCCACCCCTTATTCCATACCATTTATGTCGTGCTTACGTCTAACATCTTTTTTTAATACATTTCAATTAACCACCACTATCTTTCTTTATATATACACACATATATATATATGCACGCACAGATATCATTCCCTTGGTCTATGGACTATCCCTCTAAAATGTCCACTGAGTTCATTTAGTCCATGACTTTGGGCTCCATCTGTTATAACAGTCTTTCAGGGCCGAAGAGATGGTGTGCGGTGCTGGGCTGTTGCATCCTGAAGCCAGTTCTCATTTCGGTACTGCTGCGCTCGTCCACTTCTATCATCGTTGCACTTTGCTCGGTTTCATCGGAGTTAGTTCATTCTTCACTAATCTGGGTGACTTTCACTGCTATACCACTGCTATATCATAGAAATAATGATATACAATATCATGTAACAGTTGACATCAAAATTCAGTTCATTGGCTATTTTCACCCAAAATCAAATCCCCTTGAGGTACACACCGGACCTCCCCATCCTTTTGCATCACCCACCAAGTGCACCCAGGTCCTTGAGCAAAAGCAATCCCACGGATGGGTTTTCCCTTGCCAGAGGCAGGAGTAACCCAGACTGTCTTCCCCAGCATATTCCTTATGTGCACGACAGGGACTTTATCTCCATCTACAGTACGTAAGAGTCTTGATTGGGCAGGGCCAGCTTGATTCGCAGATCCCCTGGTATTGACTAACCAGGTGGCTTTTGCTAAATGTGTATCCCAATGCTTGAATGTCCCACCACCCATTGCCCTCAGCGTAGTCTTTAGCAGTCCATTGTATCGTTCGATTTTCCCGGAGGCTGGTGCGTGGTAGGGGATGTGATAGACCCACTCAATGCCATGCTCTTTGGCCCAGGTGTCTATGAGGGTGTTTCGGAAGTGAGTCCCGTTGTCTGACTCAATTCTTTCTGGGGTGCCATGTCGCCACAGGACTTGCTTTTCAAGGCCCAGGATGGTGTTCCGGGCAGTGGCATAGGGCACAGGGTATGTTTCCAGCCATCCGGTGGTTCCTTCCACCATGGTGAGCACATAGCGCTTACCGTGTCGGGTTTGTGGGAGTGTGATATAATCAATCTGCCAGGCCTCCCCATGTTTATATTTCAACCATCGTTCTCCATACCAAAGAGGCTTTACTCGCTTGGCTTGTTTGATTGCAGCGCATGTTTCACATTCGTGGATAACCTGTGCAATAGCGTCCATGGTTAAGTCCACCCCTTGATCATGAGCCCATCTATATGTTGCATCTCTTCCTTGATGGCCTGATGCGTCATGGGCCCACCGAGCTATAAATAATTCACCCTTATGTTGCCAGTCCAAATCCACCTGAGCCACTTGAATCTTAGCAGCCTGGTCGACCTGATGATTGTTTTGATGTTCCTCAGTAGCCCGACTCTTGGGCACGTGAGCATCTACATGATGTACTCTTGCAGTCAGGTTCTCTACTCGGGCAGCAATATCTTGCCACAGTGCGGCAGCCCAGATGGGTTTACCTCTGCGCTGCCAGTTGTTCTGCTTCCACTGCTGCAACCATCCCCACAGGGCATTTGCCACCATCCATGAGTCAGTATAGAGATAAAGTACTGGCCATTTTTCTCGTTCAGCATTTTCTCGTCCAAGGCCAGCTGGATGGCTTTCACCTCTGCAAACTGGCTCGATTCACCTTCTCCTTCAGCAGTTTCTGCAACTTGGCGTACAGGACTCCATACAGCAGCTTTCCACCTCTGATGTTTTCCCACAAGGCGACAGGACCCATCAGTGAACAGGGCATATTGCTTCTCGTTTTCTGGTAGTTTATTATACAGTGGGGCCTCTTCAGCACGCGTCACCTCCTCCTCTGTGGATATGCCAAAATCTTTGCCTTCTGGCCAGTTCGTGATCACCTCCAAGATTCCTGGGCGACTGAGGTTTCCTATTCGGGCCCGTTGTGTGATCAGTGCCACCCACTTACTCCACGTAGCATCGGTTGCATGATGTGTAGAGGGGACGCTCCCTTTGAACATCCAGCCCAGCACCAGCAGTCGGAGTGCCAGGAGGAGCTGTGCTTCAGTACCAACCACTTCCGAAGCAGCTCGAATCCCTTCATATGCTGCCAATATCTCCTTCTCAGTTGGTGTGTAGTGGGCCTCGGATCCTCTGTATCCCCGACTCCAGAACCCTAAGGGTCGACCTCGAGTCTCCCCTGGTGCTTTCTGCCAGAAGCTCCAGGTAGGGCCATTCTCCCCGGCTGCGGTGTAGAGCACATTCTTTACATCTTGTCCTGCCCGGACTGGCCCAAGGGCTACTGCATGAACTATCTCCTGTTTAATTTGTTCAAAGGCTTGTCGTTGCTCAGGGCTACATTTGAAGTTGTTCTTCTTCCTGGTCACTTGATAGAGGGGGCTTACGATCTGACTGTAATTTGGAATATGCATCTCCAAAAACCCACAACGCCTAAGAAAGCTTGTGTTTCCTTTTTGCTAGTTGGTGGAGACATGGCTGTTATTTTGTTGATCACATCTGTTGGGATCTGACGACGTCCATCTTGCCATTTTATTCCTAAAAATTGGATCTCCTGTGCAGGTCCCTTGACCTTACTTTGTTTTATGGCAAAACCAGATTTCAGAAGGATTTGAATTATTGTCTCCCCTTTCTCAAAAACTTCTTCTGCTGTGTTGCCCCATACAATGATGTCATCAATGTACTGCAGGTGCTCTGGAGCCTCACCCGGTTCCAGTGTGGTGTGGATCAGTCCATGGCAAATGGTAGGGCTGTGTTTCCACCCCTGGGGCAGGCGGTTCCAGGTGTACTGGACGCCCCTCCAAGTGAAAGCAAACTGTGGCCTGCACTCTGCTGCCAAAGGGATGGAGAAGAACGCATTAGAAATGTCAATTGTGGCGTACCACTTGGCTGCCTTTGACTCCAGCTCGTATTGAAGTTCTAGCATGTCCGGCACGGCAGCACTCAGTGGCGGCGTGACTTCGTTCAGGCCACGGTAGTCTACTGTTAGTCTCCACTCTCCATTGGACTTTTGCACTGGTCATATGGGACTGCTAAAGGGTGAGCGAGTCTTGCTGATCACTCCTTGGCTCTCCAGTTGACGAATCAGCTCATGGATGGGAATCAGAGAGTCTCGGTTGGTGAGATATTGCCGCCGGTGCACTGTTGTGGTAGCGATTGGTACCTGTTGTTCTTCAACCCTCAGCAACCCCACAACAGAAGGGTCCGAGAGACCAGGCAAGGTGGACAGCTTTTTGATTTCCTCTGTCTCCAGGGCAGCTATACCAAAAACCCACCGGTACCCTTTTGGGTCTTTGAAATACCCTCTCCTGAGGTAGTCTATGCCAAGGATGCATGGAGCCTCTGGGCCAGTCCCAATGGGGTGCTTCTGCCACTCATTCCCGGTCAGGCTCACTTCGGCCTCCAATACAGTTAACTCTTGGGATCCCCCAGTCACTCCAGAAATACAAATGGGTTCTGTCCCTTTATAGCTTGATGGCATCAGGGTGCACTGTGCACCAGTGTCTACGAGAGTCTTATACTCCTGTGGCTCTGATGTGCCAGGCCATCGAATCCACACAGTCCAGTAAACCCAGTTGTCCCTTTCCTCCACCTGGCTGGAAGCAGGGCCCCTCTAGTTCTGGTCATAGTATCCATCTCTCACTTCTTGCAAACGTGAGTCAAGAATTTCTTCATTGCAATTACAATCCAAAGTAAGATCAGCCCTTCTACTCTGTCTGGGGAACTGTTCACTGGAAACTGGACCGTCGTGAGACAGATTTTTCCTGACAACTGGAGCAGCATTTTTCCTGGGAGAACCCCCTTGTGTGATTGTTTTTCCTTGCAACTCACGTACACGTGCCTCTAGGATGAAGGTAGGTTTTCCATCTCACTGCCTCATGTCCTCTCTGTGGTCACACAGGTAAAACCACAGGGTGCCCCGTGGTGTGTACTTTTGATATCCTCTCTCTTGAGGAGAAAAACGCTGACTCCTAATGGCTGAGATACTGGTCCGTACAGGTGGAGAATAGGACATACCCTCTTCGAGTTGCTGGACCTTCCGGGACAGCTTCTCCACAGCCGAGACAAGGGAGGAGGAGATAGTTTCTTCAAAATCCTGAAGTCTGCTAACCACCTCATCCACCGTTGGTGCTTCTTCCTCTTTCCAGCACAGTACTGCCAACGAACTGGCATACGATGCTGGTGCGCTCCGTACCAACTTCCGCCACATGGGTCGGGTGCACTGGACGTCATCTGGATCTTTGGGTGTTCGGGCGTCGTCCAGGTCACTATAAACCACCTCCAGCACGCCTAGTTCTCTCAGGTACTGGATACCTCTCTCCATAGTGGTCCATTTGCTTGGGCGATATACGATATCTTCCTTGAAGGGATACCTTTCCTTCATGCCTGACAGCAGTCGCCTCCAGAGGCTAAGGACCTGTGTCCCTTTTACGATTGCTTTGTCAATACCCGCTTCCCTAGCAAGGGATCCCAGCTGTTTGGCCTCCTTCCCCTCTAATTCCAGGCTACTGGCCCCATTATCCCAGCATCGGAGCAGCCAGGTAACAATATGCTCGCCTGGACGACGGCCGAAATCTTTCCGCATATCTCGCAACTCATTCAGGGGTAGGGATCGGGTGGTTTCCGTCTCGTTTATGAGTTCTTCCTCTTCCTCCTCCCCTCCTCGTGATGGCCCTGCTTTTCCATCATCCTTTTCTACACGACCTGACTTCCGCTTCAAAGATTTCTTCTTCTGTACAGGGGCGACGGATACCAGCGACGGTTGGTCCTCTGGTTCAGCTGTAGTACCCGTCGTGAGGGTTTGCGTAGCTGCAGTGCCTGTCGCAGGGGTTGGAGTAACTGTAGTGACTGTTTCTGGGGTCTGAGTAGTCATAGTGGTTGTCGTGGGGGTTGAAGTAGCCACGGTGCCTGTCGCAGGGGTTTGAGCAGCCATAGTGGTTGTCGTGTGGGTTGAAGTAGCTACAATGCCTGTCGTGGAGGTTTGAGTAGTCACCATGTCTGTTGCCGGGGTTGATCTCTGGACAGTAGTCCTGAATAGTTGTTTAACTCTAAACAAGGCCTGAACCACATTCAGAAGACATAGCAATATGAACATGCTCATTTGAACATCCCAAGGATATTCAAAATTCTCAGGGAATATTGTGGACGTCTTCATGAAGAGGATAGAAGAAAAAGGTGTTTCTGAAGATATGGAAGGGAAGGTGAACAAGTGGGAGAAAGTGTCCCATCCTGTCTCCCCACTAAATTCATCCTCTGAGGTGAAGATGTAAGAAGTGTAATTATTAATAGTTTCCAAAAGATAGCTCCCGAAGAACAGGAATGATGGCAGTGCTGAGTACAGGCTCGTGACCAATAATTTTACCATAACATAAAGCCAGGTCACACAGTATAGCAAAGCAATGACCTTAATCCATTTCCCAGAGATGACCAACCCCACATACAAACTGATAATCAGCAGTATAGACAGCCAGTAAGGTGCTATATACCACAACTCCAAAAACAGATCCAAAAACTCTGAGAGCAAATAAATCAACATTGTGAACATCGAGTACTAAACTGATATAATGAATGCTTATAACAAATTTGTTTTAACCCGTTCGGGTCAGATGTGTCGTTATCTCAACCCTTCGTGCCCCACGTTGGGCGCCAAAAAGGACTGTCGTGGTTTAACCTGGCAGGCAGCCAAGTACCACGCAGCCGCTCACTCACTCCCCCCACCTCCAGCGGGACGGGGAGAGAATCGGAAGGGTAAGAGTGAGAAAAACTCGTGGGTTGAGATAAAGACAGTTTAATAGAACAGGGAAAAATAAGGGAAAATAATAATGATAATGATAAAATATACAAAATGAGTGATGCACAATGCAATTGCTCACCACCCGCGCTGACCGATAACCAAGTAGCGATCGGTACTTCCTGGATCACGCCTACCCTTCATATACTGAGCATGACGTCACATGGTATGGAATACCCCATTAGCCAGCTGGGCTGGCTGTCCTGATGTCGTGGTTTAACCTGGCAGGCAGCCCAATACCACGCAGCCGCTCACTCACTCCCCCCGCCCCCCGCAGTGGGACGGGGAGAGAATCGGAAGGGTAAGAGTGAGAAAAACTCGTGGGTTGAGATAAAGACAGTTTAATAGGACAGAAAAGGGAGAATAATTATAATAAATAATGATAGAATATACAAAATGAGTGATGCACAATGCAATTGCTCACCACCTGCGCTGACCGATAACCAAGTAGCGATCGGTACTTCCTGGATCACGCCTACCCTTCATATACTGAGCATGACGTCACATGGTATGGAATACCCCATTGGCCAGCTGGACTGGCTGTCCTGATTATGTTCCCTCCCATCTTGTGTACCTACCTCAGTCAGTAGGCATGGGAGCTGTCCTTGGACTAGGAGGGCACTTAGCAACAACTGAAAACATCAGTGTGTTATCAACATTCTCCTCATACTAAATCCAAAACACAGCACTAGGAAGAAATTTAACCCTATCCCAGCCGAAACCAGGACAACAGGTCATTTCCCCCTGCTCCTAACCCACGAGCTACCTTCCCTGTGAAAGAGACTCCTACAGACAAACTGAGAAATGCCATCAAAGACATGATCTGTTCTACTGGTTTCTGTTCCAAATACAGATGACTACTTTGTGTCTCCTAGACCAGAGAGCACGTGTCTCTTTGTTTCTAATGCCTTATCTCATAATAGAGAACACAGTTTTAAAGTGTATCCTTTCCAGCTAAAAATTAGTATTTCATAAATCTTGCCTGATTTTTTCTAAATTTCCTAGAAAACTACCACAAATTGTGTTCCTAGCTATGACTTAAATGCTGTTCCATATTAGATTTCCTCACTGGTGATTCTTCTTATTCTTTTCAAAACATCTTCCATTTTAAATAGCTTAACATCTCAACTCAGGATGTCAATGTTTTCCGTTGGGAAAGGCACATTTTTCAAGGGTAAAGATTTTTGTTGCCCATCTAAAAAATGTCAAGTTGGACCATTACAGAATGTAAGTTTCTGTAGCATTCTTCCTTAACCTTGCACCTGAGGACAGCTAACCATGACAATGAGGCCAGCTGAGTCCAACTGTAGACAAAATACAGTAATAGGAATAATCATGAGAACAAGGCAACAGATTTGAAACCCCCCAAAAGAATCTAAGGTTGTATTTCCTACCTTTTGTTAAGATCATGCTACATGCACTGTTTTTAGATATTTTGACAGTCATGCAATCTAGCTGGTAGCCATCTGCAGTGCAGTGGCTCGTTCAGGTTGCTGGTTTTCTTTCACTCACTGTCTCTTTCTTTTTTCTTTTCTGAAAATTTTTGTGAATTTTGTGAATGGTAGAGGAGGTAGTGTGTGATTCCTCTTTAGCACACATATAGCTACTTAATTAGAATTCTTTAATTCTTTTTGTTTTGCATTTTGTGACATACTGTCATGATTGTAAATAAAGTCTCATTCTGAAATGGTATCTGAGCATCCTGTGGCTGTTGGCAGACTCCTCCCAGCAACCTTACACGAAATTAAAGGGTTGAGTTTCCATATAAGAGACCGGGAAGCTGAGGATTGGGCATGATGAATAGTCCACATGAGAATCCTGGTTCAGCTGGGGAAGACAGAAAGCTGTCTCCTATATACCTCTATGTATCAACCATGAGTAATAAACCATCAAAAAGAGATTAACTACGTTATTAGTTGTTTTATTCAGCTGATTAAGAATATCATATTTCTGTTAGCAACCTTGGCATGTACAACATCAGGGTTGGAATGTTCCCTTGGTTCGAATTACTAAAAATTAGAAACCTGATTGTACTTTGTACTCAAAAGTCTTGTAGTTTCTGAAATACTCAAATTCTATTTAAAAAACAAGAGGTAAGTCTTTCTCGTGGCATGTGTTGTTCTTTAACCTAAAGTGTGTTTTAGATAAGTGGAAGTAAGCTAGAGCTGTGAACATGAAGCTCTTTCCTATTTTCATCTTGGATTACAGACAGCAGAGATAATGCAATTGTGTGTAGAAGAAAACTTTCAAATTTCTTTGCGACTGCAACAACATTCTTTGAATACCTCTGGGCAGCTGTTCAGGTGAAGCCTCTGTGGGGGATTTTAGCCTTATAAACTGACATAGACCTACCCAGCACACTATTACTCAGGAAGATATTGTAAATATTCTCAGAAAGAAACCCATTTGCAGCACCTGAACCAAATTAGATTGGTTCTGTAAATTCGAGGGATTGTTCTTCTTCATTCTGTACTGGCAGGAAGATCTGGTAACATTTTCAGGCAGAGCTATATGGGCGATTCTAGTCTATATACAAACACTCTTGATTCTGCTGACACCTATGTTTGACCATTCTTAGAAGTTGTGTTTTTTCTTGGAGATAGATATTGGTTGACCCTGTGCTGAAATTCAAGGAAAACCTAGAATGATTCCTGAAAAGACAATTCTGTTTCTGACCTGATTGCAGCAGCTTCAACAATTTCCTTCATTGTATGTCCTGTAGGATCCACTTCCACCATCCTTACTTTTAAGGAGTGTAAACATTATGAGGACACGTGCTGCAAAAAGCTCACCAGTAATTAGCTCTCCTGATTACCTCATCTCTGCCTTAGCAATGGGAAAAAGAGTCATTGTTACTATAATGACACCATAAATAGTACCCTTCATGAATTGCCCGCCTTTTGGTAACCTTGTAATGGCCATCCCCTGCTTCTTTAGGGATGATAGCACCAGCAGCACAGTGAAGAAAATGTTGAGGAGATTTCTACTCATGTTCATCCCAGCTTGGTATGTGCTGAGCCAAGCGCAGTCTGCGGGTGTGACTAGCATTTAAGGGAGGACAGCAGGATGTGGGAAGTCCAGGACCCTTGACTTTCTGTCTAACAGAAGATTGATTTAGTGTTGCTGCCGTGGCTGTTTAAGACAGAAGAAAATGACTAAGAAAAACAACAAAAAAATCAGTAACTTCTGATGCTACCGTGTTATAGTGGAAAATCACATGCTAAATGCAAGATTTTATTTTCTCAGCAAGGATAGTATTTTACTCTGTGCCATCACTTACTACCTTGTGAAAATAAAAGTAACGAATGAAACTTCCGCGTTATCAGAGATGTGAACTGTCAAGACTTTGTGGGAGAGGGGTTCTGAGGTCTCCATCTTCCCGTAGGCAGGGTTAAAGATGGCCATGACTGTACATGTAGTGGCGTTAAGAGATTCCTGTTTCTCAGCACAGTTTCCCAAGTTTTCTCTCCCACTTTTGGCCCCTGGAAAGAAAGTATAAAATGCCCTTTCCCCACTTTTCAGTATTATCTTTTTTTCTCTAAAGAAGCATCAGATTGATTACTATTTGGCCTAAAACACTTTTTCTTTCCCCTGCCGTCTGGCAATTCTTTTTTAATATTTTAGTTTGTTTGGTGTCAACTTTTGTCAGGATGGGAATCTCACTCTGTAACCTCTCACATTGATAGCAACTAGGAGTAGCTCTCACCATGCATTTCTTCAGCTTTGTTAGAATGCTATGAGATTTTTGTTATCTTTTTCCTGTTTATTTTATATTCTTCTGAGAATTGTTTACTGGCATAGCTCAAAAATGCTATTTTTAAAATAGCAAAGGCAGTTCCAGAAAGCTAAACAAAACAAAAACCCACCAAAACCTAGCCAAAACCAAAATAAAAAATTTTTCTGCTTGGGCAGTGCATGTAAGCCCCTTTCTTCCTAAAACATTTATGTTTGCCATTTTGCCTTTAGCAGTATTTGTTACAGGTAACACCATAGCTGTAACAGCAAGAGGACCCCATTTGATTTGTGTACTCACTGCCCTGTGTTTCAGAATAATACGAGGAGACCACCTTGTACATCCTTTCTGGAGCTGGAACAAGCTGCTTTTGGGGTGATGGGGTGTCTAGCAGAGGCCAGGGAAGTGCTGGAAACACTTGTTGTAACTTCTTCTAACTCTTCTTTTTTGTAGCTTCTGAAACCCTTTAGGCACATTACGAAAGAAGTAGGAATTGTTGGCAGCTCTAAAATAACCAGGGGCAAGAGATGCAAGAAGACTACATTTTCAGAGTTCAAATTATGAGGTTGTTTATGCTACTGCTCTTCAGATCCAGGTTGCGGTGATTGTTCTTCTGGGGTTTCATATCAAAGAGCAGGCAGTTGTTGCAGTAAGAAAAACACACATCTACCCTCCAAGATGTGCATGGCTTTTTCAGGAACATTCAGGGAAATCACTTCTCGGTGAGAGCTGGAGGAGCTGCCCCATCCTGCAGCTCCCATGTAAGTTCACCTGCAGTGCTTGGAGATACGGAGCATTTCTCCCCACAGCTCAAGAGTGAATTTGCAGGTTGTTTTCTCTTGGAAAGGCAAATACTCTTCCCTCTCACAGGTGGGAACACCTCCAGCAGGATGAGAGGGAGCCAGACCACAATGTCACAGCCACTTCTGCAGTCTAAAAGCACCTTCAGGTGTATCCATGTGCTCTTGGAGCCCAAAGGTTAAGTGTCAGAAACCATGAAGTTGCCTAGACAAGAAGGTAACCAAATTTGTTTCATTTGAGAGAATAACTGTTTCTCAGTGCTCCTGGAAAGAGGTGGGTGTTGAGCTGCACATAATAATTGAGGGCTATAAGACAGAGAAATGTAAATAAAATCCTTTACTGTGACATCTGAATAGGTGTAAATCAACATCTCAGATGATTTAATGTTCATTTAATCCAATGAGATGTCACCGTCCCAGCAAGGACGGTGCTTCAATTGGCAAATAATGCCCACAGAAATGCTGGTATTTTACAGCAGAGTGAAAAACTTCAGAAATGTCAGGACCTCTCTCTCTGGCTTTTTTTTTCCCCTCAGATGATACCCATCCAAAAAAGTATCTTGGTATCTTTTTCCTTTGAAGAAAAATGAATCATAGAATCATAAAATCATAGAGTCGTTAAGGTTGGAAAAGATCTCTAAGATCATTGAGTCCAACTGTCAACCCAACACCATCATGCCCACTAAACCATGTCCCTAAGTGCCACAACTACACATCTTTTAAATACCTCCAGGGATGGTGACTCAACCACTTCCCTGGGCAGCTTGTTCCAATGCTTGACCACTCTTTCAGTAAAGAAATTTTTCCTAATATCCAATCTAAACCTCCCTTGGTGGTTTAGAAATGACAACTTGAGGCCATTTCCTCTCGTCCTATCACTAGTAACTTGGGAGCAGAGACCAACACCCACCTCACTACAGGTAGTTGTAGAGCACGATGAGGTCTCCTCTCAGCCTCCTCTTCTCCAGGCTAAACAGTCACAGTTCCCTCAGCCGCTCCTAATAAGACTTGTGCTCCAGGCCCTTCACCAGCTTTGTTGCCCTTCTCTGGACATGTTCCAGCACCTCAATGTCCTTCTTGTAGTGAGGGGCCCAAAACTGAACACAGTATTTGAGGTGCGGCCTCACCAGTGCTGAGTACAGGGGCACAATCACCTCCCTACTCCTGCTGGCCACACTATTTCTGATACAGGCCAGGATGCCATTGGCCTTCTTGGCCACCTGAGCACACTGCCGGCTCATGTTCAGCCGGCTGTCAACCAGCACCCCCAGATCCTTTTCCTCTGCGCAGCTTTCCAGTCACTCTTCCCCAAGCTATGGGGAAGTTGCTATGGATCCACAAAACCCACTTTGACTTATAAGGAGAATCAAAAGAGGAATATGATTTCCTGAAATGCTTCTCAAAACATCTGCCAAAATTAAATTAAAAAAAAAAAAAAGAAAAATTATTAAATCCTGGGACACCACTACAAAAGAAGTAATGAGGAATGAGAAAGCAGTAAATTTTAGTGGCTTTGAAACAGAGAAATTGTTCCATCAAAATCTGTTCTAACTTTACAATTTCCATAACCTGGACGAGAGACTTATGGCAGAGATGAGAAAGAAGACATTGGCAGAAATCCAAGAACAGCTGGTAGCTTAGACCCACTCTTAAAATATATTCTTATGGTTGGAAGAGCGCGCCCTACAAATGATCTGGGGAGCTCCAGATTTAGTCTCTCTCACTGGCTGTCATGAAAAATTTTCTTCTGTTTTACAGGTCAAAGGCTGTCTTGCCAGCTCTGCACATCCAATGGAAAATTGAGATGTTCTCTCTCTGTTTCCTATTGCTAGATTTGTATGTCCTCCTGTTAGTGTGTAACGGGCAATTATGTTGATGATGTGTCAAAACGGAATCTGTCTTCCTGATCCCTATCTGTTGAACAGTTTGAGTAGTTATAAGAGTTTTTGGTAGAAATGTTACTATGACTGATACATACCACTTGCATTCTGGATTTCCCAGTGAAATGTTTATGTCTTTATACCTTTACCTAACAGGCAAACTCCATGCTCTTATTTTGTGCAACACAGACTATTCCTGCATTTTAAAAAGTCCTTGAAGACAGGAGACAGTTGGAGGAAATTACATGAGTTTCTAAGTTACTGCAATTATAAATCTGAGCACAGAATATAGAGGGCTGGAAAGTGTCCTGGAAGACTTAAATACTGTGCATCATAAGAACACAGTCAGAAAAAAAATACAAGACAAATTATGCCAGGTGTACCTTTACCAGTACTTGCACCTATTAAGCGACATGTGCTCTTTCACTTTTCTGTCCAACATTTCTTAGTGGGTCTGGCATTCCAGCTCAACGGTTTCATGAGTATCCAGATGGCCTCATCCTCATGTGTCTTCACTTAAAAGATAGCTTAATTATGAAGCAAAAATATTCTGAAGCGTTCTTGAGTAGATATTGTAAATGTCTGTGTATGTTTTTGAGTAGAAATGCAAATTATTTTCTCCTTTATGCAAGTTGCTAATAAGGAAGAAAATAAGACAAATATAAAAGAATTTAGTCAATGAAACAATAAATTCCTATGAGCAAAACAAAACTTGGTGCTGGATTTACAAATACTGTTGACGATGCAGAAGTGACTGCTGGTCATAATGAAGTCTTTACTATAAGGTCAGTGCTATGTGTTTGCCTTTGAAGAGTCTGTACAGTATATATTCTATTTCAAGAGTCTGCAGTGCCAAGGAGGTTCAGGTAATTCAGATTTCCTATCCTAGCACATTCTTTGCCACGTTTTAAATCACAATAGGTTTTGATTCAAAGAACTTTAACTGCGGAACTCTGGGTAACTGACCTTATGTCTTACTAAACTTAGAGATGACTAACTAAAACAGACTTGAAACAGTGAACACTTTTACAAAACATTTTTGCCAACTGTCCTTCTGCAAGGAAGATTCATCAAGAATTTCTGTGTGGTTTTTGTTTTGTGGTTTTTTTTTTTGGCAGGGGGAGGGCAGGTAAGGTTTGTTTCGTTGTAAAAATGGGAGTGAGAGAAAGGGCTGTTACTTTAAACATACATGCCCAGTTTCAGATATGGGAAAGCATTCAGCACCCATCAATTCACTTTAACGCCGAATGCTGTCAAAATGACTTCTTCAGGAGCTAATAGGCGTTAAACTCTCCTGAAAATCTCATCCTTAGGGAACATTTTGCTTGTCGGTGCTTGAACAGAACTTGTTAACATACATACTTTAAGTCTCCAGCTCCAAACACCCTGTCTTTTCAGAAGCATCACTTTGCGTGTGACTTTCCTGTAACCTCATTCACCATTCTTCAGTGCATATTTGACATCATTCATATTTCATTGCGACAAGCTCTCTAATTCTAATACAGAATACTTTTAAAAAATGTCCTTTTGTGTGATGGTTATCGAGTTTGGGAATCATCATTAACTTACTGTAACTTAATTCATTAAAATGAATAATATATACTTTTTTTGGTAAATGACAGTGAAATATGTAGTCTTTTTCCAGGCATTAGTATTTCTCTGGTGGCAATATATCTTTTGACACATGCCACCTTTATATTCTTATTTATTTTCCTCGAAAATCAATCCGACTGGACATGCTTGCTTTACACTGCACAGGTGCTCATTCGGCTGAGTTGCACTGGAATCTCTTTCCTCAGATTTTTCATTTTAAGTTCTCTCAGAATCAAATTGTGATTGGAGATGATCCTTTCAAAGGTACAAATAAGTTTCATTGGATGCTGCCCGACAGAGCCAAATGTAAATGCAGAATAAACAGAGGCAGTGCTAATATTGCGAAATATTTCCAAGGTTACAATGTGCATTATGATCTCTTTCCTATACCACGGTCTTAATGTTGCAAGAAAGGTTTGGAATATTTCCTCGGTCCTGTCTGAAACCAAGAAGCGTTGGCTGTAGCTATCTTCTTGGTTTAATTCTGAGCCGACACATGTTTTGTGCAGTGGGCTGAAGACCAAATACTATTTCAGTCCAATTACTTGTGCAGCAGCAGTACAGTGAGATACTCAAGTGCTCAACATAAAGTACATGAGCAATTCCATTTTCTGCCTGCATTTTACCTTGGCTTCTCTTGTGTCTTGCTAAGATTTTGACACATCCTGTTGTTTGTGTTGTGGTAACTGTAACTACAGTAGCTAATGTTCATTAATAACAACATTAATTAACATTAATTTGAGATCAGTATGTCAGTAAGGCTGACTTCCCACTGCCAATCAATACTTGAGGTATTAAAAATGTTTAAGAAAAATAAGAGTGGAAGACAATCTGAGACAGGAAACTTTATATCATGTGTAGTTAGAAAGAAATTCAGCCAACAGTAATAATAAAAAAAGGATGGCACTGATTGAGGACTTCATGCACTACAGGTAAAACTAAATGCAGGCACTCCCTCTTTGAAGGTTGTGTCTTCCCCAGGAAGGAAAAGGGAAGCAGAAGGCTGAAGGGTTGAGCTGGGATGGTGAGATGGGGAGAAAGACAAGCTAGCAGCTCCTGCAGCAGAGGCAGGAAGGACGGACACAGTCACTGCAGCTTCCTGCAGGAAATGGGATGAAAACTTTCCCTCTTCCCTAGCCATAACTGGCATCAGGCATGCTTTGGACCCCCTCTTGGCAGCTTCAAGCCTGCCCTTTGATACGGGAGGACAAAGTAGGGAGCACGTCCGTGAGTGTCCTACTGCCAGCAAGGGTACCACTGCCCTGTACAGTTCCCTGCCTCTGTCAAAGCATATCTTGATTGCATCACAGGAGCAATCAGTATACAGACACACCCTAACTGTCCAACCCCTGCTGCTGGGATGAGGGCTAGTGCACCAAGCAGAACCTGCCCAGTGATAAGAATGCATCTCTGCTAGCTATTAAAAACTTCTTTTTTTGCCCCTAATTCAGCTACACTGAACTGATGCACTGCATTTTTGAACTTCACAAACTGCATAGCTTCAGCATGTGTCTTCTGGGTCTCCAGAGCTGCTGTTAGAATTGCAGCCGAATCCAACAGAAACCAGTCTTTGAAGTATATTATGTTTGTGGTTACTATATATATTTTTTATTCTAGGTCATGGACAATATCTAATGTTAGCGAAACTGCAGTTTTTATTTTAAAATCTTGTTCCTCCTAAAGTGCCTTTAACCATGTGTGTTTTTAATGAGTTCTTCCTTTCTACAGAAAGATTTCTTCTATACAATAAACCCTGGCTGATCTGTGGCATAATGTTAGCTGTGAAAGAGAACACTGAAAACCCCATGACTGATTTTTCTGGATCCATTCCCATATCATGTTAAAAGCAAAGCCACAGAACCTGAGGCATTGTTGTGGGAGGAAGTGAAGGACGAGGGGACTGGAGTCTGAACACCTTATACATATCATGACATCAATCCATAGTGTAAAAGAAGCAAACCAGAAAAATTTGCTGGCATGTTGCTGTCTGTAAATCTTCCTCAGTCACACAGCAGGCAACTGCTGTAAGGGATGTGTCCTGGTTTCGGCTGGGATAGGGTTAAATTTCTTCCTAGTGCTGTGTTTTGGATTTAGTATGAGGAGAATGTTGATAACACACTGATGTTTTCAGTTGTTGCTAAGTGCCCTCCTAGTCCAAGGACAGCTCCCGTGCCTACTGACTGAGCTGGGTACACAAGATGGGAGGGAACATAATCAGGACAGCCAGTCCAGCTGGCCAACAGGGTATTCCATACCATGTGACGTCATGCTCAGTATATGAATGGTAGGCGTGATCCAGGAAGTACCGATCGCTACTCGGTTATCGGTCAGCGCGGGTGGTGAGCAATTGTGCATCACTCATTTTGTATCTTCTATCATTACCATTATTATTTTCCCTTTTCTGTTCTATTAAACTGTCTTTATCTCAACCCATGAGTTTTTCTCACTCTTACCCTTCCGATTCTCTCCCCATCCCACTGGGGGTGGGGGGAGTGAGCGAGCGTCTGCGTGGTATTTGGCTGCCTGCCAGGTTAAACCACGACAGGATGCCACTGCTTTTCTGTTTCCTCTTGGCCTTGTTTCCCCACTGTCCGTTACATCATATTTAACGATCTGAGCTGTCGACTTCTGGCAGCAACTCACGATGGGATAGAATTAGCGGTAATGGAGAGCTGTATTTTCAAAATATTGACTGAGAGATGACCTGAACAGAGTAGGTTCAGATATGATCTTACAATACCTTCAAGCCCATCTAACTCTGGCTATTGCAAGACTGTCACACTTCTCTTTCCACCTCCACTTTTGCTCTGCTGTTTTCCTGTTTTTAGGAAGCTAAGGCCACTAGGCAACATGAAATTGGAAGAACACTAATTCAACATAGCTCCTTGGGCCAGGTTACTTGTCTAACACTAGTGGAGCGGGCAGGGAAAGATGAGAGAGGAGTGGAACCATCCTTTTCAATGGCCCTGTAGAGACTGCCTAAGGCAATTGCAAAACTGCATCCTGTGACTTATACTGACTTTATTTAAAGCCCCTGCTGCTGAGCAACTGCAAGGTTTGCAAAATGATCATAAGGTATTAGCATCTGACTCTATGATGGCCAGCACCAGTGAAATGATTGCGCAAAGTAGAAAGCAGAGGAGTATCTGGCTTCTTGCTTCCAGGTTCACTTTCTTGTTGCATAACCTGCCTTTTTTTTTTTTCTTCCCCCTCCCCCATCACAGCTGCATGCATCAGCAACTGCTAAAACGATTTAAAAGATTTAAAGAACTAAACTCAATAACCTATGTTAGAGCTCAGGATGGAAAAAGATCTTGTCCTGCAGACAACATTTTATAATGAGATTCAGTAAAAAGGCTACAACATTAGCACTGATGCAATGGAAATACAAGGAAACTGTCCTTGAAAATACCTGTTTCCGTGAGAGGGGTGTAAGTGCAGCAGTATTCTGAACTTACATGATAGAAAAAATCTAAGAAGAAACTAATTAACCAGAAAATAGTTTGGAGTTTGGGCTGGTACTCAGAGCAAGGTGAAGGACCATGAAGGGCCACTTCTTACATGGTAAGAAAATGACTTGCATATTGTAGGAAAAATACTGTGTGATTGTACTCGGTATACAATACCATAAAGGGGTTTAAACAGAGATTGTACAGCCAACCTTAATTCTGATATTTAAAGAATAACCAGCATTATTAGCATGCAAGTTTAATAATCTTTTCCTAACAAATATGGGCTATGTTTGTGAGCTATAATGATGCAGTACTCAGAGCAGCTGCTTTTCCATTTCTCTGCAAAGGCTGCTTGCAGCAGTGCTCTGGAATGTCCCACACTGCGCAGCAGTGTGGAACGTGGTGCCGAATCCAGAAGTATCACAAAGTTCCCCTGCTGGTGAGCCGTGTCTCAGCCAGCAAACTGAACAGTGTGAGGGCTCGTCCTCTGGGCCACACCTCTGCTGTTCAGGCAGCTTTCTCTCTAGACCGGTGTAGTTTCATGCAAAGCGGTTATTCGGACTGCTCTCTGGCCTGTGCTAAAGTACAGACTGTGCTTGGGAGTTGCTTCATCCACATCTTTAGGACCACGTAATTGTTCCCACTACACTGTAGAACTATCCACTGAATGAAAATGAGTATTATGCAAATAGCACATCATGAAAGCCCAGTTAATAGATAGTTTTCCACAGTACCAGTACCTTCAAATTGCCATGAGAGCTATAAGAGCCAGGAGTCATCCGGAAGCTTTAGTTATATCTCAGTTGGAAAAGGAGCCCTTCAATACTTTGCACTAAGCCGAATCATTCAGTCAATAATGAAGAGTGCCACCTATTGAATCACTAGTGCTATTCCTACAGGATCTTTCCCTTATGCATTGTCCAGGATTTGTCTCAACTTTGGAAGTTACCTAAACATGTGCTTAAGACTTTCTCAAAGTTAAGCACATGCCCAAGGATCCTTTCATGTGTAGAGTTATCCTACAGACCGAAAAATCAAGATTCAGAAAGACAAGTTCATATCACTAAGTTGCATTGCTCCTAGCTATAATTTCATATAATTATGTAGAAGTGGCTTATCAATAATTCAATTATTCCATTAGTTTTGTATTAAGGTGTTAATAGAGTTAACTGAGTTAATGCATGCATAATTTATCAGTCTATAAGCTAAATAGTTTAAAATGCAATATTCAGACTCACCATGATAATAGCTTATGAAATGTGCTGTCTATAATGGCTTACAAAATGTGCTCTCTGCATTGGCTCTAGAGTAGCTGGAACACTGAGGTGCTGAAAAGCAACACAAAGAAGAAACTGTTACCCCCAGGGTCCATACACAAGCAAGATGGGGAGGCCGTTGAGGTCAGGCTGAAAGATGCCGGTGGAAGTGAGTGTGTTTGGAAAATGAGGGTAGGGTATTAAATCCCAACCTTACTGTTATGCTACACAGTCTTCAGTTTAATCTGAAGAACTACCCTTTTCCTCCACTTTTTTTCAGAAAGGAGTCACTGTTACATAGTTGAACTACAAATCCCTCTCAACCTGGGGGAAGCATTTGCCAGGAATATCCAAAATAACCCCAAGTTCTGCCTGCAGTGTATATTTCCTATGTAGTGGTTTTGTACCTAATAAGACCACATCTACAGAGGAAATGAATGGATGTATGAATCACACTTATGTCTTACATTAAGCTAATTAAAGTTAGTGGGAGCTGCTGGAGGTCATTAATTCCAAAACCTGAGGTAAGAGTTTAAGTGTATCTGTTCCTTTTAAAAAAGCATGGACCTGAGGTTTAAATGTAACTTTGAATCTGAAAGATTTTCACTGGACTTATACTTATTCTGTGAAATACTCTGCAAGGTATTTCTTTATTCTATTTTCACATTTAAGATTGTGATTCTTGTTACCAAAAACAAAAGGTGGGAGGACAAAGCATTTCAGAATCTTAAAAATTTAAATTTAAATTTAGCTCAAAAATGCAGGCTGATGTGATGAGGGCAAGAAAGACATTTGATCTAGCAGGAACAAATATTTTATCTACCCACAATTTTTTTGTGGTTGAGTTCTAATGAAATCTCCTCCTGCCTTCTTTTTTTCTTTTTCTTTTCTCTCTCTCTTTTTTTTTTTTTTTTTTTTTTGATTTCTGAATTAAACTTTTATCTAGCTTGCAAGGCAACAAACCAGGTGCATATTTTTTGGTCTGACAATACTAACTAGAAGCCACTGTATCACACAGATGAAATGAATCTGCTTTCTCTACTTTCTGATCATTTAAATACTTCCTTTTAGTTCAACTGGGGAAGCAATATATGGACAAATGCCAGTATAAACACATAATTATTTACTGGAACTGACAATGGTGTCAGCTGTCAATGTGTTTTGCAGTCAGAAAGAAGCATTACAGGGGAAGTTTACAATCAAACTTATCTGTGGTTCAGATGTGTACCTCTTTCAGTTACAAATACACATCTAATGAGTGAGTACTGAAATGCTTTACCTAGTTAGTTCTGTGCTTGTTCGATTTTTGCAAAATTGGGTTGCAAGGAAGACTAGAACCAGCCACAGAGAGACTAGGGAGACTAGACTGTAGCCACAGCTATACCACTGGTGACCATGGGAAATGATACGGAAATCTCAGCAGCACTTGCAAGTGTTGCTCATCATTAAGCAGTGTTGGCACAAGCCCCTCAATGTCTTAGTTTAAAACCATGTTTTAAGTTGTGAAGCTGTTAAGTAACTCTATGGAGTTACCTTAAAAATAATGAGAGTAACTGCAAGTGCCTATTCCACCAAATCTTTTACTTCCCTGCTAAACAGTTTTTTTCATTCCTGTTACTACTCAGGGCCAGTGGTGACAGAACCCAGGGGAGCTGCAGTTCTGGAATATGCAAGATGCTGATTAAAGATCTCCTGCTGCCTTATTTCTGCACAATGAAAAGGAACACAGATTATTTATTTGTAGTGAAAGAAGGATGGCTCAAAAAGAAAGTTAGCCACCAAAAACCTCTTAGCATCACCTATAGACAGTATATTTTTTTCTTTGTGGTCTGATACCTAAAAATACACCCCATTTTTCGGTTATGTCTGAGAATAGACTTTGAAAATTTTTAGCTTACCAAACATGAAACCTCTTGTATGTATGAAGCCACAAGGGAGACACAGGCCATACTTACAAGTAGTTATAATATATCAGGTATATGTTGATTTTTCACTTTTCTGCCCTACTCTGTGTTGATTAACTGTAGATTGTTCTGTTTGCTTTATTTGGTGCTGTTACTACGAAGAAATATGTCCAGGCACGGTAATGTTTCAGGCAAGATAAGCCATATCTGGAAGCCATACAAAGCCAATATTTGGTTTCTTTGAGCAGGTGATTCTCTTATAAAAGTAAAGGAATATATGGCATAGCAGGATGCGGATCCCATCAAGTTGTTTCTTCAATAAAAGGAAGGATTCTAATGCACTCTGAAAAGAAAAGTCCTGTTACTGGGGATTTATATTAACTGATGCATCTGTTCAAAGTGAAAACATGCACTGTAGTCACCATAATCTGAGGGAAAAATACATGCTTCCCTTATTCTTGTCCCCCAAGAACAACCCATGTAACTGGCCAGTGAAATGGTTCCCAATTAACAATGGTATATACAGCTGTTTTGGCAGATGTTTCTGAGGGTAGTTATTTGCAGATCCTTGTCTTTTATTCAGCCATAATTTTAGCAACGCGAGCTTACAGTGTTTCAAACCACAGAGGGCTTGATATTTATTCTTATGCTATTTAGTCAAATTATAGACTCATGGAGTCAGATATGTTGGCCTTATGGCTTCAAAAACCCTTCTGCCCTTCTAGCACCTCCTAGCCACCTGGAGTGGAATTCAGGTTTTGCACTGGCACCTTCTGATGCATCCCACAGGTAATTAAATTAACTAGTAAAACAATAACTTTTAGTTTAGAAAGGAGAAGATAGAACAAGAGACTGCATGAGAATGGCATCACCATGGTAGTGACATCACCATGTCTTCCTTGAGGGCAAAGTGTGCTCTTGGACTCTCTGATTTTCTTCTTGTTCTCCTCCTAGGAAAAAGGAAGACATGATGAGTACCTAATGCAATAGACATCATCTTCAATAGGATGCCTAAAAGTGTGGATAAATTCCAGAAATCTGTAGCACAAGTTCATTTGTAATAGAAAATCAGGTTATACAGTATACCTGTCTTATTGATATATCTGCTGCTTAATATGTATACTAAACACACTTACACTGAATTGCCAGTGAATCTGGAGTCTGAATGCTGCTATTGTCACCCTCTGAGTTTTGGCCAGTTAGTCAATATTTTTAAAATTTCAGCTTGTTCACAATAATTCTGTTAGTCTGTGATGTCTGAGAGAAGAATGTACTTAATGCTCCAGAGACACAAACTGAGGGTTGCTCTCTCCTTCATTTTGTCTAGGTTAGAATGTGCAATACTTCATGCTGTTTCCAATTAAGAAAAGTGAAAACAACTGCTTTTTACAGAAAATTCATCTTTGATAGCAGTTTAATAAAAACATCATTACATTGATCAATGAACTTAAAAAAGTAAGAAAGTTTGGATGTGCCCACTTTCCTGCTGTCTCATACACTGTCTCAAATAATCTGTTGGTAAATTACATTATGGATAGGTTTCCGAAAACATGGGCAATATATCAGAAGCTTCATAAAATATACTAATGAGGAAGAAGGTCACATATTTTTGCTTAGCAATTGGAATAAAGTTTGAATGTTTAAGCTGAATGGAGGATTTGTCCTTGTAACTGTTATCTGGCATTTGTTAAATAGATAAACTGAATAGACACAGAAGGCAACCTCAGCATCAAGGACATTTTAAAAAAGCAATGATATATAACCAGAATCAACTGGAATAGATCCTGAAACAGAGAAAATGGTCATAACCTGTGTAACGGATGATTTGACCAAAATTTGATCACTTCTTTCAAAAATGTCTGTGGGTGGAACTCTGTGGGTGGAGTTAGACATGACACTGTAAACATTTTCTGTTAAACCTACTAATTTCTTGAATTGCTTTAGATCTTACTGAAATGGAAATACGAAAAAGTAGCCAGGGATCAGCAAAGTCTGATCAAGAAAGAACACTGGAGTCTCCACAAAGGGTTAGTTTTAGAGTTATTTTGTATTTGTATAGTTATTCTCACAAAGTTATTGTCTGAAGCTGCAGAGAATCCAGTTTTCTGACCATATGAATTTGGACGTGTTTTTTTTTTTTCTTTCTAATGCAGGTATATTTTGATCTCCAGTTAATATAAATAACAGTTTTTATAGCTGAAAAAAGATTTTTTTTTTTTTTGTAATCTTAAACACAGTATATTTATTACTGATAAAATTAGAGCTGGTCAAATATTCACAGAATTAATTGTGTAGGTAATACAGCCATTGAGCAAAAAACTTCAGATGATTTTAAACAACTTTTACTAGCTTGTAATTGATATAAGTGATAGAGAGTCCACAGGAATGTAGTGTAGAAACTCAATTGTTGCTTACCGTCAATTTAGTTTTAATAGACACTGGGAATTACAGAAAACCCCATACTGTGTGTGCATGAAGGTAGCTCCCATTGAGCTATGCCTGCTTTTGCAGGGGCAAGATATGAACAGAACTATCAATGTTTCTCATACCTCTCCAATTCTTCCTCCCACTGTTACAGATATTATGCCTACATCTAATTAAAGACAAACAGAAGAGGGTTAGACTTCAGATACTAATCAGTGAGAACAGTAGTCACGCTGGGACTTCACACAAACGGATGCTTTTCACCCAGCAATCTCTCTTCTTGTCAGTGCAACTGTTGTAAATTTTGTTGTTAAACTGTATATATATACATTTGAAATGGTTAACTCAAGCATTTTCTGTTAGGCGAAATTTTATGGTATGTTTTACTATATATCTTATCCCTACGCCTTTAAAATATATGACCCTGTTACACTCAATGCATGTCTCCTAAATCTTACAAATATTGGAATAGGCATTTCTTCTTGGTGTTTTTTTTTTTTTTAATATATTTCCTTTTGCCTAATTTATCTTTGCCATTAACCACCACAGTTGGCTCCTATGATGTATTAGGTGTATTGATGATGACGCTTTTGCACAGGGACCCCTTAATTGTGGGTTATAAAACAGCTCATGCAGATAAAGTCTCAAATCTTTCCAATGCAAATCATTTTTGCCAGTTTGGGAAAATGGTTGCTTTTGTATTTGAGTATTTCTCTTTAGTTTGTAATATTTGTGCCATGGGAATCCTCATAAGAATAGCCTCTTTGAACATGGTTAAATTCTAACCCAAAGAACTTGTTGTGTTCCTGCTTCCTATAAAATTGGCACAAAAATATTCTTGTTTATGGCTCACTAAGGTATTCATTGTCTTACTACTGCTACTATTATTATTATAAGTTCACCTGAAATTCTGATAGTGGGATTGACTAAGAATTCTGGAGATGAATGAGTGATGGAAGTATGGTTATCACGTGCTGACCATCTTTAAGTTGGTCTGCAAGATGTCTCCTAAAAAAAATTTTATGCAGGTATTAGAATTAAATAGTAAATTTTCTTTGTTGTTTTGTCATGCTGCTGAGAAAATTAAGATTTTATTTGCTGTTACCAGTAATGGTGACTTCATTCTATGCCCAAGAATGTAAGTCTACAGTGAGTACTTGGGGAAAAAAAAAAAGTAATGTTCAGAGTAAACTAACTTCACAATGAGCACGTTACATAATGCATTACTGACAATGTACACTTTATCCATGCTTTTTAGACCCTATTTTTTCCCCTATATTTTTTATTTTAAACACCAAGGTAACAAAAACAAAAAAAACCAACAACAAAAAAAAAAAAGAATAAAAGAACTGTAATGAAATTATGAGGTATGAAGTAAACTTCATCCGGATTTCCTCTATGTATGTATGTTTGTATTTCATCTAGTGTACAGACAAATGTTCCATCCTTTTGCTGTTCCTAATGCAAAACATTTTCTAGACAGTTATTGTTAATAGGGATTGTTCATCACTGTTAATGACAACTTACAATTTGTGTTTTACAGTGACTGTACCTGAGTGCTTTTTCTATGGCTACAAAATTCAGCTTGTGCAAAAGAACCTTTTTTTTATCTTAATTTGGAGAGCAACATGTCAAGCTGACCCTTAAGATTATACTTTCCTAAGTTTCTCTTGGATTCTCTTTTCCTTCTTTGGCTTCGATACGAATTATTTCAAATGCAATTAGATCATCATCATAAATCATTGCAACTTTTCCTGTCACCATGCTGCCATGTGGCAATGAATATTCAGATTTTTGGGGCTATACTTTAAGCAATATTTATACCTTTCAAGCTGTTCATATGAGATCATTTACTGAGTTTTATTTCACTTCAAGATGCTTTTTTCAGTAATCTGACATTTGGCATTTGGATAAAACGCTCCACTCACCTCACTGACACCTTGTCTTTATACTTGGAACACTGTTCATATATGTGTCCTATTAAGAATCTGTTTCTAGCATGGTAAGCCACCAGCAAATGTTCTCTTTCCAAAGAAAGTTGTATTAAAATAACTTTGTTTCATCCATTTATCTCATGTAAAGTACATATGTTTATAAGCATTTTCTGTTACATATTTAATGTTATTATCCATTTAAAATCTCTCTTGCCCTACACATCCAGCCAGAGGTTTCAAAAAGCGCTGCTGGCTTTGGAGAGTCAGTTTCCTATTTTTGTGTCAGTCGTGTTATACTAACACTAAATATAGCAGCCCACTAGGCAGGATCTTCAATAAAACTAAAAATTGCTGAAAAATATCATCACGGCCAGCAGGCATGTTGACTTGGATATTAGATATCTTTTATCTCTGTCGGGTAGAACTGATACATAAGGAATATATTTCATTTAAAATAAACTTGAGTCATAGAATTAGAATGGCATTCATCCCAGACATACAGATTGGGCACAGATAAACATATGGGGCCTGAGTATGGAGAGGGGAGAAAGGAGCCCTGATTCAACTACTGAAAAATGCGTAATACACAGAAGACACAGAGTTTCCCAGACACATCAAAAAATGGTATCCTTCAGAAGGTCTCTCAAGGATGCCTAGGCTGCGATACGTCTTGCGTCTCAGGCTCCTGGGCTACATCCCATATTCCTTGTGACTTTGTGGTGCTTTTGGAGCCTGTAATAGCACAATATTTCATTAAGAACTTCAGCTTATGACAAATGTTAAGAAATTCTTGGACTTTCATCTATCATCTTCTTCAGAAAAACATTTGAAGGAGCACCTATAGCTGAACTTTCGGAGAATGAAATCATTAAAGATTCATATATCCCCAAGTTTTAATCCAGTTTGGACTGTTGACCTTTATTTATTCAATTGCTAGGATTTCTCATCTTAGAGCATGCTGAGTTACAAAAACTGCTCTTGACGTTAACTTGGGAAAAAATCATGCAAACTTCTTTTACTGCAACCCACTTTCTGAAGGAGTCAAAAAGTCTAAGCAAATTATTCCAGTGGTGAACCCTCCTGGGGCTATGTGTGCCATGCTCATTTTTTCTATTAATTCTAGTTTAAATGAAACTCAAGGGCAGCTCCTATGTGGGGGATGGTAGGATCCATCCCCACCTGAACTTCATAATGCTCCGAAAAGTCTTCCTAAGTCTTAGTTCAGGGGTTTTGAGCTAAAGCATGGGCAGCACACATGCCAGCACCAAGCTTGGCACCACCATGCGTTAGAACAGGAAACAGTCTCCACCTGCCCCTTAGGCCTTCAGGGTTACCCCAAAACTAAAAGTTGCTAGAGCGGCCACTGAGGCTGGATATTGCTCAAGGCATCCAAAACATCACACAGAAATCTTGATAGTGTGACTGCATCATTTAAATTCACAGGACTCTGTTTACACCAGTCCAGCAAACCCCCTGATTTACATGTGCTGTTATTAAGACAGAATTGGAATGTTGACTGGACGATCATATTAATTCTAGTGAAAAGTGCTGTCTGTCGGCTTGCTAAACTATGATGAGTACTGTTCATGCAGTATCATTGAGACAGTCCAGTGAACTTTGCAGCTGCTATTTAAGAAAGAAGTTTTGTAGTAACAGTGATATTATCATTTGTTTCATCAATATATGCAGAGGTAGTGGCTCCCCAGAGTAAAGCTGTTCAAACCCAAATAATATACCATGTTTTACAACTAAGTCAGTAGGTTTAGCCTTTATAAAAGATAGCAGGTAGACAAGAACAGATCCAAGAATATAACATTTGAGTAATTCTTATATCCTTTTGTTCCCATCAAAAGATATTGCAACTAGATGTTCCAATTTAGAGAAGCAGTTGTTTTTGGAAAGAACTAATCACACCAAGTTAGTAAATTTTTAACGAGTAGAAATTTAGATGGCATCAAGTTCAAAGCCCTTAATCCACAGCATCTTAGCAGAGCAAGCTTATTTTAGTGCAATACTATCCTTTGGTCAGAAACTATGTCAGTATTTCTCACCTAAGACTCTCTTTTCTCCACCACAGCTCTACATGTCTGATTCTGTTGATGCTTGAATGAATGTAAACCAAAAATAGTTTAATTGGAGCTTATGAAGGTCATTAGTGAGAGACTAACATGGGGAATCAGGTTCTTCATCTAGAAGTCTGTCTATTGCTGTCTCATTTCCAAATTCCTTTTTAACTTCACTACATCTCCTAATAAATGTTTTAGTCTTTTCCTCCTTGACTATTACAGTTCCTCCTTGTAAAACCTCCTAAAATCCTACTTTCTAAATGTCAAGAGGTCCCAGTTGATATCTCATTCCAGGAAATAAGACCATCCACTGTCACCTTGGTTTCCTATTAATCTTTAAGACCAGTTAAAAAAGGCCTTTCTGTTTTTTGATATGATTACCCTATGGTCCTATGCCTATATACACAATTACAATAATCATGTGGTTCACTCCTTTCATTTTGAGAGTAGGCTTTTATGCTCTTTATCCCCTAAGACTCTGTATCCTTTTTCTTCACCTAATCAGAAAGTGATCAGTGCTATTTAGCATCCAAAGTCTAAAAGACAAAGGTCGTGCTCTTGGCTTGTATGGTAGGACCAGAATTAAAACCTCAGAATCAAAACAGCAACACCAAAATCATATCTTTTGGGGGCCTGGTGTACCTAATGTACCCCCTGAGAACACTGCCTTTTTGCTCAACAGACCTGTCTTTATATCTGTCTTTGTAAACTCATGGCATATAATTTTAACTGTCTCTGGACTAAACGAACAATCTAAATGAGAAAAACAAGTATGCATAAAGCTTGTTGCCTTGTGCTAAATCCAGAAAGCAACAGCATTTCTAACTCCCTACAGCAACTCCTCTATAATCACTTTTTTGAACAAGCTTGTCTGATTTGCAACCTCCTTGAGCTCATGTTAAGACCAGCTGTCCTAATAGCCTAATCAAGCCTCCTTAACAAGCTAGCTGCTTTGTTCAATGCTCCTTCCAGTAAAGAAAGAGTTTCTTGGATCCTGTGAGTTTTTCATTATTCAGCTGGCACTGCTTCTTTGTTTGGAAAGGGAGTGTAACAGCCATGAGGTGACTTTTCCACAGAGGAGACAGCCGCTCACAGATCCTAGCTTGACAGCCATGAACTTTTTGTGTGATAGCCCCTGTCTACTTGTTTCAATGGTCGCATCATTAAATGACATACCAAATGCATGCATCCACATAAAGACTAAGCTGCAGCCATGGGAACTTAAACAGATCACATTTCCTGTTGCTAACCTTCAATGCCATACAAATAAGTCTTTCAATTATGAAACACATTAGCTTGCATTGTCTATATCACCACATTAAACATTTCATATCAGATATGTTATTTTCATTCTTCACAAATATGCCTATGATAGTAATTTGAGGTACACAGTGAATTTTAGCAGGCCCATAGACCTGTGTTAGCAAATTGCATATTTCTTTGTATCAGTCTTCATTTCTACTGTTAGCCTTTGCTGGTTTTTACCTGTATTTAATCTATATTTTTAATTTTGAATAACAGGAATGACGCCATAGAAAATTTCTTGAGCTTACTTATAACAGAATGTTTACAACATAAGAATATACAGATTTTACAAATCAGCCTCACTAGTCTATTATTACCCATGGGAATGTTTCCAAAATAAACTCTTCTCTTAAAATTCAAGGGGAAGTGTTTTCCTGTTCATGCTAATGTAAATAGAATCATGGTACTGTATATTTTTGGTGTGCATTCAAGTCCACATGGTTAGACATATCTGATTTGATGTATTTCATAGTCACTATAGGTAAATTTGAAGAAGTAAAATTGAATAAATGAACTTAATGACACAAAAAGAACTTGGTCTCAGTGAACAAAAACTCTTTCTACAAACATTATATATGGCTTTAAATTGAACTGTGTCATAGGTTCTTCCACACCCGTGAAGTTCTATAAAACCATAGTTATAAAAGAACAGCAGTGATCTTTCAGTAGTGCAAGGGATGCTACCTCTCTCACTGTACCGTGGAAACTGCCCGCTGGTCTGAAATTGCTGGAGTTGTGTGGCTGTAACTATCACAGACATGGTTATATTTTGTGTCCTTAAAGATCCTTCTGCCAACTACAGGCAAAGAATAAAGACCTATTTTAAATCTGTAAGAAATGCTCTAGAGAACAACCAAGAAAGTCTGTTCTGCAAACTTGGAAACTGCTGGCTTCCTCTGCTTAGATACATTGACAGAACAGTCTATAATTCTACAAATGGGCCAGAATTGCCAGGATTATTTGGACACAAAACATGATGAAGCATGTTACTTGGGAGGACACCACGGATATAACAGATGCAGACTAAGTATCTTTTTGGAATCAGCTAAGCACTGGTAACTGACATAATATAAAATATTACTCAAATGACTCTACCAGAGTTATAATTTACTTTTATGTATTGGTAGTATTCATGTAAACGCAGCTGGTAAGACTTTCCAGGAGAGGTCAGATTGTGTTGAAAAATGCTTTACATCTTCAAGAACATAAGTAAAGTATTTGATCCAAGTTGTGGTTATTTGGGCTCATCTTCCAGCCCCTCAAATTCCCATGGTGTGAATGGGAATTATAACACGTTTCATGTGCACAACAGAAAACCAAGTCTGATTTTTGAAGTCGTTCTTCTTCCTGGTCACGTGATACAGAGGGCTTACGATTTGACTGTAATTTGGAATGCATTCTCCAAAAACCCACAACACCTAAGAAAGCTTGTGTTTCCTTTTTGCTAGTTGGTGGGGACATGGCTGTTATTTTGTTGATCACATCTGTTGGGATCTGACGACGTCCATCTTGCCATTTTATTCCTAAAAACTGGATCTCCTGTGCAGGTCCCTTGACCTTACTTTGTTTTATGGCAAAACCAGCCTTCAGAAGGATTCGGACTATTCTCTCCCCTTTCTCAAAAAATTCTTCTGCTGTGTTGCCCCATACAATGATGTCATCAATGTATTGCAGGTGTTCGGGAGCCTCACCCTGTTTCAGTGCGGTGTGGATCAGTCCATGGCAAATGGTAGGGCTGTGTT